>NC_137280.1:4800000-6074166 GCF_054371585.1 Giraffa tippelskirchi | reverse complement strand
AGATGGTTGCTCCTTGGAAGAAAAGCTATGGCAAACCTAGAGAGTGTATTAAAAAGCAGAGACATCACCTTGCTGATAAAGGGCCATATAATCAAAGCAATGGTTTTTCCAGTGGTCATGTGTGGATGTGAGAGTTGGATCATAAAGAAAGCTGAGCACCAGAGAAGTGAAGCTTTTGAACTGTGGTGTTGGAGAAGACTCTTGAGAGTCAAGGAGATCAAACCAGGCAATCCTACAAGAAATCAACAGAGAATATTCATTGGAAGGACTGATTCTCAAACCGAAGCTCCAATACTTTGGCCACCTAATGTGAAGAGTCAACTCACTGGAAAAGACTCTGATGCTGGGAAAGAGTGAAGGTAAGAGGAGAAGGGGCTACAAAGGACAAGGTGGTGGCATGGCATCACCCACTCAGTTGATATGAGTTTGAGCAAACTCTGGGAAACAGTGAAGGACAGGGAAGCCCAGTGTGCTGCAGTCCATGGAGTCACAGAATCGGACACGACTTAATGACTGCACACCACCACCATCAACATCAACAAAAACATACCGTTTTTAACTTTGCATAATTATTTGCTGGAATTTTAAGAATTTCACAGTCTTCTTCTGTCACCACTGAGTACTCCTTTGCTTCTGATTCAACATGAGCTGCAACTTCCAAGGTTCCAAAGGTACTCCATTGTCCAAGCTATAAAAACACCAAGACCACTTAAACCTCATCATTATTCATCAACATAAAAATATCAATGATAGGATCAGTCTAGGAGAGTCTACAAAAGGGAGTATCATAGGCCAGCCTCCAGGTGTGTGAAAGAAGAGGATCTGAAGTCTGGCATGGATGTCTTTTCTTCTGGCCAATATTACTTGCCCAAAACAAGAAAACTTTATTTTTTCACTAGCATGAAGAAAATAAATCATAAGAATAGATCTTCTGTTTTATTCACTGATTCATTTAAAATGCCTGAAATAGGGCTTTGTACGTAAGAGCCATTCAATAAATATTTGTTGAAGGGATGAGAAAACAGTGCACCTATATCCATGGGTCTTCTATTTATTTTATTATACTCATGTTGATAGTAGTAATGAAAATGAATATAGTGTTAGGCAAGTATAAATCACTGGCATATATATATATTTTCATGTAGGGTCTCCCAACTTACTATGCTACAAATAGATATTAAGCATACCAAAATTATTACCATTAGAATATATACTGTAATTTATTAGGAGGTAGTGAGAATGTATACAGCTACACAGAAGATTTGTATTCATGTTTGCCTGCGAAAAACTGAAGGGCATCTAGAAAAACAGGGGTAACTTCTCAGAGAAGACATCAAGTCAATAGGGCTGGCTACCAGTGACATGGGAGAACCTCTACTCTTCCACTTCAAACCCACAGAAAGGTTGAATGCTTTCCTTAGTTGAATGAACAGCTGAAATTGAATCTACCAGTTTGAAAATAAAGAAGGAATTTAAAGTAACTGCTGGAACTAAAGTGGTCCAGAGTAATATCAAACTTAGATGAAGGTCTCAGGGTCTGAGGTCTAGGAATTGTCATGCATATTAGAATAAGAAACTCAGGACCACACAAGGTGAGGAACCAGAATTGAAAGTTTTTGTATAAAGCTTAAGACCTGAAAGGATTGTATGACATGTTAAATGGAAAAAGCAAGTTGTTGGTTTGTTTTTGTTCAGTCCTGTCTGATTCTCTGCGACCCCATGGACTGTAGTGCGCCAGGATCCTCTGTCCTTCACTATCTCCTGGAGTTTGCTCTAACTCATGTCCATTGAGTCAGTGATGCTATCTCACGATCTTGTCCTCTGCTACACCCTTCACCATTTGCCTCTAATCTATCCCAGGACCAAGATCTTTTCCAATGATCAGCTCCTTGCATCAGGTGACCAAAGTATTGGAACTTCAGCATCAGTCCCTCCAATGAATATTCAGGGTTGATTTCTTGTAGGATTGACTAATTTGATCTCCTTGCAGTTCAAAGGAATCTAGAGTCTTCTACAATACTACAAATCAAAAGCATCTTTTGGCATTTGGCTTTCTTTATGATCCAACTCTCACATATGTATATGACTACTGAAAAACCATAGTTTTGATTATTTGGATCATTGTCAGCAAGTTGATGTCTCTGCTTTTTAATACACTGTCTAGTTTTGTCATAGTTTTCCTTACAAAGAGCAGCATCTTTTATTTTCATGCCTGGAGTCAAAATTCACAGTGATTTTGGAGCCCAAGAAAATACAATCTGTCACTCTTTCCATGTTTTATCCTTCTATTTGCCATGAAATGGTGAGACCAGATGCCTTGATCTTAATGTTTTTAATGTTGAGTTTCGAACTAACCTTTTCACTCTCTTCTTTCACCCTCATCAAAGGTTCTTTAGTTTCTCTTCACTTTCTGCCATTAGAGTGATATCATCTGCATAACTGAGAAAATCATGTTATAGTAATGCTATATATAATATTTGTGTTTTGTCATGAATTACTGTTAATTTTGTTTTATTATAAATGAATGTGAGCTTTTTATCACGTTTAAGTGCTAATTTTTATTTTATCATGAATGAATATTGAATTTTCTGCTTCTGAGATGATCCTCTTCATTAACCTTTTAATGTGGTTAAATGACACAATGGAGATTCATTCTTGGGATGAAAGTAGCTCATTCATCATGTGTTACATGATTTATATATCACTGATTTTTTTTAGGATGCTTCTATTTTTTAATAAAACTGGCCTTTAAATTTCAAAAAAAAAACCCAAATATTTCTCCTGGTAATCTTGATTCTAGCTTGTGATTCATCCAGCTCAGCATTGCGTATGATGTACTCTGCATAGAATTTTAATAATCTAGGTGACAATATACAGCCCTGAGGTACTCCTTTCCCAGTTTTGAATCAGTCCATTGTTCCATGGCCGGCTCTAACTGTTGCTTCTTGATCTGCATACAGGTATCTCAGGAGACAGGTAAGGTGGTCTGGTATTCCCATCTCTTTCAGACTATGCCATGGTGTGTTGTGATCCACAGAGTCAAGGCTTTTGTGTAGTCAGTGAAGCAGATGTTTTTCTGGGATTCCCTTGCTTTCTCTTTGATCCAATGGATGTTAGCAATTTGATCTCTGTTTCCTCTGCATTTTCTGAATCCAGCTTGTACATCTGGAAGTTCTTGGTTCATGTACCTCTGAAGTCTACCTAGAAGGATTTTGAGAATTACCTTGCTAGCATATGCAATGAGCGCAATAGTACAGTAATTTGAATATTCTTTGGAATTGCCTTTCTTTGGGATTGGAATGAAAACTGACCTTTTCCAGTCCTGTGGCCAATGCTGAGTTTTCCAAATTTGTGACCTATTTAGTGCATCACTTTAACAGCATCATCTTGTAGGATTTTAAATAGCTCAGCTAGAATTCTGTCACCCCCACTAGCCTTGTTTGTAGTAATGCTTCCTAAAGACCACTTGAATTCACACTCCAGGATGTCCAATTCTAGGTGATTAACCACATTATCACGGTTATCTTGGTCATTATGACCATTCTTATGTAGTTCTTCTGTGTCTTCTTGCCACCTCATCTTATTAACTATCAACAATTTCAAGCAGATGATTTATACATATTTTTCCTGATATTCTAAATGTTTTTTTCATAAGACTGCCTGAGTTACCCAATAAATTATTATGAAAGCATAAATCATCCATGACCTTGAATAACATTCTTAAGGTTTTCTTTCTTGATTCATTTTTTAATATCAGACACTAAATGTCAGGCAAGTATTCAACTTCCAACACTCTTTATACACTCATTTTAATTGAATTAATTTAAATGATTAATGTTTATAATGTTTCCTTTCTGTTCTGTAACTTTGGCCATCTTCAAAGTGCTGAAGAAAAATAACTTTCAAAGAACTAGAATTGTGTATTTACTTAAAATAGCAATACAGAATGAGTTAAAAAAGATGATAATTTCAGACAGCATGTGAAATAAATTGAAATTGAATTTTAGCTAGAAAGACATTCATTCCAAAGAGAAGGAATGCAAAATGTTGACAAAAATTGGTAAATGTAAATTTCATTTTTCATATATAAAAATTTTTAAATAACTAATATGGAATGCATTTAAAACAAGATAAACTTAAAATAATTTACAGCAGAAATGCCAAGGAGAGGTGCTGAAGACAGAATTAAAATACTTGAAAATGTCTATGCTCTGAAACTAGGAAAGAAAAAAGATTTATGTAGCTTTTCTTAGTTCAAATTACAAGTTTAATATTATAGGAATTAGAACTTTGTAAATGGAAAAGAGAAATAAATGCAATGAGATAAAAATTAAGAAGTGATAAAATTTTATGTACCTAAAATGTCTAATGACACTAATAATTTGACCTAAAAATAAAAACAACAAAAGCAAATGACTACAAAAAATGAGAAAAATATTTTCAGAAGGTTCCAGAAGAGAATAGCAAATGAACTTCAAAGAGAAGAAATATGCTCAACCTCAGTAGAAAACAGTTTTATATTTATTCATCCATCAGATTGAAAATATTAAATTACTCTAACCTGTGAGACTGGGGAGATACTTTAATACATAACGTGAAAACATGTACAAAAAACCCCCACAGAACTTTAAAAATGGAAAATAATCTGTCAATATTTACTAAAATAATTAAAGAATATATGAAATACTTTATCCAGGAACCCATTTCCTAAGAATCTAAATTGAACACACTACTTTCTTAGAGATATATTTAAAGAAGTTAACGTAGCACTTTATAGCAACTCCTGACTGCAGTGTCCCTTTAATGGTCACCAGCTTAGATCAATGTGTGGGTGGGTGTGTGTTATGTGTAGCTTGTGTGTCTATGTATGTATGTATACACGCATATATAGGTAAATAAATTATATATATACATTCATATAACTCTAAGTTCTAACAAACTGTTAAAAATCAATTACATCTATACATTTTAACATTTCTTATGATGAAAAAAATAACAGATGCAAATCTGTTTTTAAATTTTTTTAAAAACTATTTTTAAAAGGGAACAATTACAAAAACAGCATTCTGTATAAGTGTATACATTTTTTATCTTTGTGTCAGTTCAAGAAAGCTGTACAAATGTAATTACAAGGCTATTCAGAGGAGAGGTGAAGTGAAAAATGACAGATTTATTATATTTCTTTTCAAACTTCCTTCTATTTTTTTCAACAATAATAGGAAGCTTGTGTTTAACTTTAGATAATTTTTTAAAGACATCTAAAATGCAAGTTCAAAACAACATTCTCTGTCTTCAAAAATAAAATAAAAATAAAAATAAAATAAAAAATAAATAAGTGGGACCTAATCACACTTATTAGCTTTTGCACAACTAAGGAAACTTTAAAAAAAGAAAAAGCAACCTACGCAACAGGACAAAATATTTGCAAAGTATGTGACCAATAAGGGCTTAAATTCCAGAATAAACAAAGAGCTATACAGCTCAACAACAAAAGCAAAAATGATACAGTCATAGAATAGGCAGCAGACCTAAACAGATATTTCTCAAAAGAAGTCATGCACGTGGTCAAGAGGCACATAATGTAATGCTCAATGCAGCTGATTATTAGAGAAATGCAAACCAAAGCTACAACAAGGTATACCTCACAACAGTCAGACTGGCCACTAGTCAAAGTCTACAAATAATAAATGCTGGAGAAGGTGTGAAGAAAAGGGAACCCTCCTACACTGTTGATGGGAATATAAATTGGCACTATATAGCCCCTACAGAGAAGAGTACAGAGATTCCTCAAAAAAGTAAAAAAGTAGAGTTGTTGTATGATCCAGAAATCCTACACTTGGGCATATATCCAGAAAAGATAAAAGTTTTAATTTGAAAAGATACAAGTAACCCAACATTTATAGCAGAGCTATTCACTATAGCCAAGACACGAAAGCAACTTAAGTGTCCATCGACTATTAGGATTGACGGATAAGGAAGATATGGTGTATATATGCAGTGAAATAGTACTCAGCCTTAAAAAAAATTGAAAACGCCATTTGCACCAACATGGATGGACCTAGAGATTATCCTACTAAGAGAAGCAAATCAGAGAAATATGCGGAATATTAAAAAAATAGTATAAATGAACTTATTTACAAAGACTAACAGACATATAAATCACACTTAAGATTACCAAAAGGTGGGGGGGAGGCGGTACAGATAGGGAAACATTGGGAATATGGATTAACAGATGCATAGAACCATATAAAAATAGATAAACAACAAGGATTCGCTGTATAGCACAGGGAACTGCATTTCATATCTTGCAGTAAACGATAATGGAAAAAATCTAAATGTACAGTTGAGTCACTTTGCTATACACCTGAAACTAACACAATATTATAAATCAACTCTATTTCAATTTTAAACATTCTCATATTTTCCATGTTTGTATTATTTAATATCTTTATGTTGATATACAAAATATGTTAAATTATATACATCAAATATTTATAGCTGTTACCTCCACATGATGAAATTGCAGAGAATTCTCTTTATTATTGTGTGCGTTTAGTTGCTCAGTCATGTCCAATTCTTTACGACCCCATGGACTGTAGCCCACCAGGCTCCTCTGTCCATGGGGATTCTCCAGGCAAGAATACTGGAGGTAGGTTGCCATGCCCCCTCCAAGAGCTCTTCCCAACTTAGGGATCGAACCCAGGCCTCCTGCACTGCAGGCGGATTCTTTACAATCTGAGCCAGAATGGAAGCCCTTTTCTGCATTTTCTAATTTTTTTCAATAAATATAATTTAAATTAGATAATATTATGAAGTTATTTTAATGATTTACCACTCAATCTTTCTCAGTTTTTTGGAAAATATTTTTAAGATTTTTGTATATAATCTTGTTTAGGGGGATAGTTAGTAGAGATACACAAAAGGAAAATTTTCTCTCACTTCCAAAATCTCATGTCATTTTACTGAAAAATACATTGATAGATAACTTTATTGCGAAGCAACGTATTCCCATGATTTAAGAATTAACTTCTCCAAAAATGCATAATCCAAATAACTTGTCTCTGAACATTAGGAATTGGTACATCCTTTATGGGGCTTCCCAAGTGGCTCAGTGTTAAAGAATCCACCTGCCAATGATGAAGATGCAGGAGACGTAGGTTCGATCCCTGGATCAGGAAGAGCCCCTGGAGGAGGAAATGACAACCCACCCTAGTATTGCTGCCTGGAGAATCCCATGGACAGAAGAGTCTGGTGGGCTAGAATCCATAGTGTTGCAAAGAGTCAGACACGGCTGAGCAACTGAGCACATGTGCACACACATCCATTACAGTTTTTTTTAAAATAAAAACTTCATGTTGAGATTTGTTTCAAACTGCATTTTTCAAGAATAAACTTTTCTGAAAAAACAAAAGACTTTCATAGGTACAATTTTTGTTCTTGTGCTATTTTTCCATTTATTCTAGCTTCCAGGCTCATAAAACAGGATCAATAACTAAAATTACAGCTGCTATTTTTAAACAAAGGAAAAGTCTTGTTCTTAACACTATGAAAAGTGTTTTGTTTGTTTTAAGGGATTGAAGAGACAACAGAGAAAATAAAAGGCCTCTATACAGGAGGGTTCAAGACTGACCCCTAAGCATGAATTTTAAAAACTCTTAAACTCCTAATATTTTGCACCACAATATGTGGTTGTTTGTAAATTTCCATTTTTCTTGAGTTTCTGCAGCTTTCATTAGATTTGCAAGGTTGTCTCTCTCTCTCCAAAAAGCTTAAAATGCATTGCTATAGATAGAAAAAGATAACTATGATTTCCCTATGATTTAAAAGGCTTAATATAGAAGATACCGTCTTAAGTAAACAATGTTATAAATAAAGGAGGGATAGAAAGATGTTGCCTTTTATAATTTTTGGAGGATTTTGTCCTTATTGAGGCTGTATTGTGACATCTAGAAGGAACAAATTTTGTAAGGATAATCTGCTTGGGACCTATGTCATCCCATAGGCTGTGACTTAAAAGAATTCTCTGAGTACATTTGCTCCAAACTTGTATGCTGAGTCAAAGAAAATGTTTCTTACTATAGAAAAAGAATTGATCTTTTAAGATTATATTAATAACTGTGTAGTCTCTACATGAAAACTGAAGCCATGAAATTAAAAGATGTTTTCTCCTTGGAAGAAAAGCTATGACAAACCTAGACAGAATATTAAAAAGCAGAGACGTTACTTTGCCAACAAAGGTCCATATGGTCAAAGGCATGGTTTTACAAGCAGTCATATATGGATGTGAGAGTTGGACCATTAAGAAAGCTGAGCACCAAAGATGCTTTCAAAATGTGGTGCTGGAGAATACTTTTGAGAGTCTCTTGGACAGCAAGGAGATCCAATCAGTCCATCCTAAAGGAAATCAACCCTGACTGTTCATTGGAAGGACTGATACTGAAGCAGAAGCTGCAATATTTTGGCCACCTGATGCGAAGAGACAACTCACTGGAAAAGATCCTGGTGCTGGGAAAGACTGAGGGCAGGAGGAGAGGGGGGCGACAGAGGATGAGATGCTTGAATGGCATCATCGGCACAATGGACATGAGTCTGAGCAAACTCCAGGAGATAGTGAAGGACAGGGAAGCCCAGTGTGCTGCAGGCCATGGGGTCTCAAAGAGTCAGACACAACTTAGCCACTGAACAGCAACAAGTGAAACCCACAAATCAACTTGACTTTTAGGTAAAGTCAATCAATTCCTCTTTAAAAGTTGGCTGTAAAAGATGTCCTTTTATTTCCCTCACATATTTTAGCAAGAAGAGTCTAGACATCATAATGAATACGTGGAGAAGTTCTTTTTATTTCCTCTAAAACCGTGTTTTTTTCAAACACCCTCAGGGCATTTCCACCTCTTCAACTGTTCAAAAGAAACACTTGTCGGAAATAGCTAGCACCCTGGACGCTTGTGTGGATTTTACCCAGCTTTAAGGCCCAGTTTAAATCTCGTCTCTCACAAAATCTGCTGTTTCATTGCAGTCACCCCTCAGATTTCTAATAAAGTATACATTCTATTGTTTTGTTATATAACATGCACTGCTCTTGTAAGTATGGGCACTCTAAAAAATCAATGATAATATTACATTACTAACTTCAGATTGTGAGGATAAAGAAATTTGTTTTCTTCCCTCCAATACAGGGATGTTTTCAGCAGCAAGTGAGCCTGAGTTACATAATCATCACATGCGGCCACTTGAAGATCAGTATTCTAGTCAAATATTTTTTGTTTTTAAAAGTCCTGTTGTAAAAAAAAAAAGAATTACTCTATAGGTTAATCTTGAACTTGGTATCGAGTTTATCTCATGCCTTCCTTGCTTAATTCCATTGTGGTTACTGAAGATTTCAAATTTGAATCGCTTGAATCAATCATTTGAAATTTGTAGAGACTCATCTTATGACAGCATCAAGTCAATTTTTTAAAATGTTTCATGTGCCCTTAAAAGGAATGTGTATTCTGTAACTGTTTGCAATGTTGAATACAAATCTACTAGATCAAGTTTGTTGTGTTGTTCAGAATTTCTATATCTTTATTGATATCTTTGTTTTAGGTCTAGGCCTTTATCAGATTCCATTAAAATCCCCCACTGTAGTTGTACATTTATTTCTTATTTGTGCTCCATCAGTTTTCACTTTATATATTTTGAGGTTATAACTTTAGGGCATATAATTTCACATTCATGAAATATTTCTTTATCTTTAATGGTGCTCTTGCAATAAAGCATACTTTGCCTACTATCAGAATAGCTACCCCAGACTTCTTTTTAGTGTGATCTGATTCATTACATTCTATTGTCTTTCTTTGTAAATCCCTATATATTTGTACTAAGATGTGTTAGCATATAGGGTGTTATTTTATCTAGTCTGACAACCTTTGTTTATTAATTTAAGTATTTCACCTTTTTATATACAATGTAATTATTGATACATGTAGGCTTAAATCTGACCTGTTAATGCTTGTTTTTGTTTTTTTTTATTTTTCTATTTTTGTGTCATTTTCTTTCCTTCATTGTTTTATTTTAAATTAATCAAACATTTTTCTGTTATTTTGCTATAACTTTATTTAGCATAGTATATTTATTATTATTCTTTTGGTGGTTCCTCTAGTGATAATAAGATATATCCTTGTCTTGTTAGAGTATACTCTAAATTAGTATTTTTTCTTTTTACTTTTCAGAAAGGCAAAGATGCAAAACATCTTTAAATCCATTTACCATATCCTCTTTTTTTGGTTTTGCCACTTTTGTTATACTTCTATATGCATGTAGACCTCCACAGGTAAAACTGTTTTATACTGTCAAGGAATATTTAGATTAAACATATATCCACAAATTTCCTTTGCTCTTCAATCCTTACTAAATTCTTGTAGTTTATTTGGAGCAATATATATATTTTTTCTTCCAGAACTTCTTTTCCTTGGGATTCCTTTCTGAACAGTTCTTCTGGCAATGAGATCTCTCTTTACTATTTGTGTGAACACATATTTATTTTGCCTTTAAAGATATTTTTTCTGGGAATAGATATATGGATTGTCAACTGCTTTTATCTCACTACTTAAATAATTATCATTCCATGTTTTGTTACATAATGATCTATTGATAGAGTATTAACATTTACCTTTGAACATGTTGTGTCCATTCTATCAGCTTCAACATTAAGATTTCCTCTGACTGGTTTTATTAGTTTCTAATGTGTCTAAATGCCATTACCTAGCTTGCAATTCATATACAACTTGAATCTGTTGCTTGATGCCTTTTCACAGTCGGGAACATGTTTTCAATCCATCCTACTACAGGCAGTGCCAAATATTGCTTCTGACCTATTCTTATTCTTCTTTTTCCTTAAACTTTATTACCAACTTATCAGAATTTGTCATCACCTCTATCCATCACCTGACCTGCCTCCTGAGAAATCTGTATGCAGGTCAAGAAACAACAGTTAGAACTGGACATGGAACAATGGACTGGTTCCAAATAGGAAAAGGAGTACATCAAGGCTATATATTGTCACCCTGGTTATTTAACATATGCAGAGTATATCATGCTAGATGCTGGGCTGGATGAAGCACAAGCTGGAATCAAGTTTGCTGGGAGAGACATCAATAACCTCATATATGCAGATGACACCACCCTTATGGCAGAAAGTGAAGAAGAACTAAAGAGCCTCTTGATGAAAGTGAAAGAGGAGAGTGAAAAAGTTGGCTTAAAGCTCAACATTCAGAAAACTAAGATCATGGCATCCGGTCCCATCACTTCATGGCAAATAGATGGGGAAACAATGGAAACAGTGAGGGACTTTATTTTGGGGGGCTCAAAAATCACTGCAGTTGGAGACTGCAGCCATGAAATTAAAAGCAGAGACATTAGTTTGCCAACAAAGGTCCATCCACTCAAAGTTTTGGTTTTTCCAGTAGCCATGTATGAATGTGAGAGTTGGACTATAAAGAAAGCTGAATGTTAAAGAATTGATGCTTTTGAACTGTGGTGTTGGAGAAGACTCTTGAGAGTCCCTTGGATGGCAAGGAGATCCAACCAGGCAAGGAAATCAATCCTGAATATTCACTGGAAGGACTGATACTGAAGCTGAAACTCCAATACTTTGGCCACCTGTTGGAAAGAACTGACTCATTTGAAAAGACCGTGATGCTGGGAGGGATTGAGGGCAGGAGGAGAAGGGGACGACAGAGTATGAAATGGTTGGATGGCATCACCAACTCAATGGACATGAGTTTGAATAATTTCCAGGAGTTGGTGATGGACAGGGAGGCCTGGCATCCATGGGGTCACAAAGAGTTGGACATGACTGAGCAAGTGAACGGACTATCCATCTTCTGTACTTTTCTGTAATCAGTCATTTTTTTATCTTCATATTTACTTGTAATTTTTTCTACTGATCTATTTTTAATTCAGTAATTATCCCCTGTTGTATCTAATTCACTGATAAACACATCTATTGAGTTATTAATTTTTTATATTGTTAAGTTATAAAGTTTAAATTTTGTTTTGTATTACAGCTTCTGTTTTATAGTGAAATTCTCCCCTCATCTATTTTCTTCAAAATACAATCACAGTTATTTTTAAGTGATAATTTCCATAACCTAATGTGAAGTGTCAGCTCATTGCAAAAGATCCTGATGCTGGGAAAGATTAAGGGCAGGTGGAAAAGTGGGCATCAGAGGATGAGACGGTTGAATGGCATCACTGACTCAAGGGACATGAATCTGAGCAAACTCTGGAAGACAGTGAAGAAAAGGGAAGTCTGGAGTACTGCAGTTCATGGGGTCACAAAGAGCTGGACATGGCTTAGCGACTGAACAATAACCATAACAGAGAATATGCAATGTCTGAACTATTCATCTATCCAGTCACATCATAGGCTTCCCTGGTGGCTCAGATGATAAAGTGTCTGCCTGCAATGTGGGAGACCCAGGTTTGATCTCTGGGTTGGTGAGATCCCCTGGAGAAGGAAATGGCAACCCACTCCAGTACCCTTGGCTGGAAAATCCCATGGACAGAGGAGCCTGGTGGGCTACAGTCCATGGGGTTGGACAGTGTCGGATACGACTGACTTCACTTTCCCTTTTCACATCATATGCTAATGAGAGTATGTGAGTACTTAATATTGATTGCACTTTGCAGATTAATTTATTTTATATGTGTGTGTGTCTTGTTTATTTCTTCTCTGAGTTAAATTTCTTTTCAAAGTGTTTTAACAAGCTATACATTTTCTAGTTCACATAACAGAGACATTTAAGAATGCAGAAAGGAAGTGGATCAGTAAAGAAAAGAAGCGCCTGTAGAACTCACAGGAAATGGGTTCTTGATATGTGTTATACCTCTCACAATGCAAACTCTCCTAAACAGCCCAGACTATATCCTATAAGCACATGGGCACAGCTCAGTGTATAACTATAAACTAAATTTCAAGTGGATCCCAGTTATTTCCTTCTGCATTAATTTTCTGTGTTTCCGAGAGACCCACTCATACAATATCTTCAGTATGGACAGGAACAACAATCTCATTTCACTGTGTTGTCAAATTAGGACTTCTGACTTTATCTTAACAGTCATAACATTGTTTTTCTTTGTCTTTGGAAGTACCTAATTGAATAGACTGAATTCCAAAATATTCACTCAATATGATTCTGCCATTTCACAAACCTAATTTGGAAATAGTAAGTTCATTTCAATCAGAATTATTTTTCAAATATTAAACCAATTAATTAAAAAATAACATTTGGAAAAACAAAATGTCTTTCATAAATTTTTTCTAAACATTTTTGATACTCAGTACTGCTGGCTGGCTAGTTTAAATGATAAAAATATTTTTATACCTCTACTATTTGAGATTTTTATTTTCTTGAGACAGAGGAGAAATTAATCTGATATGTAGGATCACACCATTCAACCGCTAGAATCATTTCAGCATGCTACTTAGTAAAATTGCTTTTCTATAGTGAGACATTATATTGCAAAAAAAAAAAGAAATACAAGTGGCATAGTCATAATAATTTAAAAGTAAGCACCAAGAACTGAAATATTTCTGTATTATACTATGAATTTCAATGTCAATTAAATAAAATGCTAGCTTCTACTTTAAATATCATAAACTTAAAAAAATTAGCATGTACAGTTCAATAAAAAATTAAGAGAGCATATGTTAAAATGAGTATTTTATATGTATTCATACATAAGTGCTCATCACTAGTCCACAAGCTATTGCAGGTATAAAATCTAAAGTGCTTCAGTGAGTTAATATTATTCATGTGTTACATGGTTTATCAATTGTTAACTTAATTGCTTTGATGTGTTTTGAATTTTATATATAAGATGATATATTTTGATAGCTTTGTAAGCTCTTTTAAAAAAAATAAACTAGAAACACTGCTTCTTGATTTTATATACAAAATAGAATATTTCCTCGACAAACACAGAATTCAAAGGTTCATCTATCCATCTATTCTGAGTTTGTGTCCCTACAAAGAAGATTCAGTTGAATAAGCTTAGATATGAAGTGAAATAACTGTGTCAACTTAATCTGAATGTGAAAAAGATTTAACATTTACATCTTTGCTTATGGTAAAAATAAGTACTTTCAGTTGCATTTGGGGCTTTTCTGTATTCACGAGTAAAGAACTCTCTCTCTCTCATTTACTCTCAGAAAATCTTCTGATTAGGTATCAGTTCAGTTCAGTCGCTCAGTCGTGTCCTACTCTTTGCGACCCCATGAACCTCAGCACGCCAGGCCTCCCTGTTCATCACCAACTCCCAGAGTCCACTCAAACCCATGTCCATCGTGTCAGTGATGCCTTCTAACCATCTCATCCTCTGTCATCCACTTCTCCTCCTGCCCTCAATCTTTCCCAGCATCAGGGTCTTTTCAAATGAGTCAGTTCTTCGCATTAGGTGGCCAAAGTATTGGAGTTTCAGCTTCAACATCAGTCCTTCCAATGAACACCCAGGACTGATCTCCTTTAGGATGGACTGATTGGATCTCTAGGTTTATTAAATATACTCTACCTGATGCGAACTGACTCATTGGAAAAGACCATGATGCTGGGAAAGACTGAAGGCAGGAGGAGAAGGGGACGACAGAGGATGAGATGGTTGGATAGCATCACCACTCAATGGACATGAGTTTGAGCAAGCTCTGGGAGCTGGTGATGGACAGGAAAGCCTGCTTGCTGCAGTCCATGGGGTTGCAAGAGTTGGACATGACTGAGCGACTGAACTGAACTACTTTTATAACTATATAGCTTATTATTTTTGAACTTTTCAATGTACAGTTGGCCTTTGAACAATACAGATTTGAACTGCATGGGTAAATATAAATGTAGGTTTGTTTAAATAAATATATTGAAAACATTTTTGGAGATTTGTGACAATTTGAAAAACTCAAACCTCATAACCTAGAAATACAAAAAAATAATAATAATAAAAATTAGGTATGCCATAAATAAATAAAATATATGTAGATACTACTCTATCTTTACATAGTATAAGGTGAGTGGTATTTAATATAAAATTAATAATGCTTTAAGGGTTTTTTTTTTCTGTTTTGTAACTTTGCTTTAAAGAATTATATTACCATACACTATGCCTTTTTCTCATAATTGGAGAAACTGTGAGACATCAGCCTACAACTACAGATAAGAAGTTGCTTTTTTTTTAATATATCAGTGTTTCCAATACTCTGTCATTAATTAATATGAGTGTTACCATATGTGTATGCCATAGTATATGCCATAAAAATTTTATAATAATTCTTTTGTTAACATATAGGTTAGGCTACTGTGAAACAATTGTATAGATTACACTAGGCAAAGCTAAAGCTATCCTATTGCTGCTTCTTCATTATCAATGCATAAATGTTATACTTGTAAATAAATATGAGTGTCTTTTTCACATTATATTCTTATTTTTGATGTCTATTATTAATAATGCATATAACATCTACAGTGATGTAGGTACTTAATAGTACGACAGATGATATGTCTTCTAAACAGATGATATAAACTTATGGAATAAATACAGTAGAGTAGTGTAAATATATTTTCTCCTTATGACCTTTGTAATAATATTTTATTTTCTCTGGCTTACTCTATTTTTAGAATACAGTATATAGTACAAATAACGTACAAAACATGTGTTGTATGCATGTGCTAAGTCGCTTCTGTTGCATACATCTCTTTGCGACCTTATGGACTGTAGCCCACCAGGCTCCTCTGTCCTTGGGATTCTCCGGGCAAGAATACTGGATTGGGTTGCCATGCCCTCCTTCACGGGATGTTCTGGACCCAGGGATTGAACTGTCATCCTGTGTGTGTGTGTGTGTGTGTGTGTGTGTGTGTGTGTGTGTGTGTGTGTGTGTGTGTGTGTGTGTGTGTGTGTGCACGCGCATGTGTGCATGCACTCAGTCTTGTCTGATTCTTTGTGACCTCCATGGACTGTAGCCCATCAGGTTTCTCTGTTCATGGAATTTTCCAGGCAAGAATCCTGGAGTGGGTTGCCATTTCCTTCTCCATGGGATCTTCCCAACCTAGAGATCGAACCTGCATCTCTTTCACCTCCTGCATTGGCAGGTGGATTCTTTACCACTAGAGACACCTGGGAAGCCCAAACATGTGTTAATAAGCTGCTCATATTATCAGTAAGGTTTCTTGTCAACTGTAGGCTACTAGTACTTTGGCTTTGGGGGAATCAAAAGTTAACATGGATCTTTGACTGCACAAAGTTCAGTTCCCAGAAGCCCCACGTTGTTCAAAGGTCAACTGTACAGCAAGCGTATAAAAATAACCATAAAATATTTATTCCTAGATATTGTTATTATTTCTGATGCAATTTTAACTGGGATTGCTTTTGTTCTTTGCCGTTCTGATAGCTCGTTAGCAGTATATAGAAAATACCAGTTTTCTGTATATGAATCTTGTATCCTGTAACTTTACTGAATTTGTTTATGAGTTCTAATGGTTTTTTGGTGAAGAATTTAAGGTTTTCTATATACAGTACCAAGACATCTGCAAATGGTGACAGCTTTATTTCTTCCCTTCCATTTTGAAAGCCTTATATTTCTTTCTCTTCTCTGATTGCTGTGTCTAGGACTTATAATACTATGTTAAAAAGAAGTGGTAACAGTGGGTATCCTTGTTTTGTTCCTGATTTAGAAGTCTTTTAGCTCTTTACTGTTGAGTGTGATATTAGCTGTAGGTTTGTCATAAATGGTCTTTATTATCTTGAGATATGCTCCCTCTATAGCAACTTTGATGAGTGTGTTTATCATGAATGAATGCTGAATTTCATCAAACTTTTTCTGCATCTATTGAGATGATCATGTTATTCTTCGGTCTTCCCTTGTTAATGTCATGGGTCACAAGATTGATTTGTGACTACTGATTCATCCTTTGCATCTCATATGAATGGGTAAAGAGGATGTGGGGTGTGTGTGTGTGTGTGTGTGTGTGTGTGTATTCAATGGACTATTACTCAACCATAAAAAAAGCTAAAAATCTTCCATTTGCAGCAATGTGGATGGACCTTAGAATATTACACTTCGTAAAATGTCAGACAAGTACTCTTATATTATCACTTATATGTGAGATCTAAAAATAAAGCAAATTAATGTATATGATAAAACAGGGACAGACTCAGAGCTGCAGAGAACAAACTAATGGATACCAATGGGGTGAGTAATTAGGATGTACAAACTACTGTGTATAAAATAGCTAAGAAGCAAGGATATATTGTACAGAACAGGAAAACATAGCCATATTTTGAAATAACTTTAAATGTAGATTGGTCTATTAAAATATCGAATCGTTATGTTTTACACCTGAAACTAATATAAGATTGTAAATCAACTATACTTCAATAAAAATTAAATTAATAATAAAATGAACTTTTGCATGCTGACTATCTGGACAAAGAAAACAAATTTTATTTTTTAGATAGAAAGTCATTATACTAATTATCAGGATATTAATTTTTTAAACTTTAAAATAAACCCTAAAAGCAGAGTATGCAGAGTATGGTTTTATATATTTCTTCACATTATTTAAAATATAAGAGTAAATAGCATTCTGCATTTTTGACAAACAT
Source organism: Giraffa tippelskirchi (assembly GCF_054371585.1). NCBI lineage: Eukaryota > Metazoa > Chordata > Mammalia > Artiodactyla > Giraffidae > Giraffa > Giraffa tippelskirchi. The sequence goes on along the minus strand of NC_137280.1, from coordinate 6,056,538 downwards.
AAAGGTTTTGAAATTCACCCATGCTAACCTAGTAGCTAATGCATTTCATTTTTCACTGCTGCTGCTAATACTCAAATTATTTATTCAAAATAATTCAAAATAATGTCAATGAATATTTGTGTCATTATAAGTCTGCAGTTTAAAGCAATGATGATATAAGCATTATTGTGCATGACTCTTCATATCATATGTAACTATTTCTCTAATACAAATGCTTAAGGATGCAATTTCCATGCAATAGGATATGTTGGCCCTTTAACATCTAATATTAAACTCTTCTAAAGTACAGGTTCTAATTTATACCCCATCTGCCACATAAATGCATTCTGTTTCTGTGAAACTTCATAAACCTTTTGGATTATCTGTTTTTTAAAATGTTTTCCAGTTTGGCAGTAATACTATTTATTGTGAGCTTCCCAGTGGCACTAGTGGTAAAGAACCATCCTGCCAATGCAGGAGACGTAAGAGATTCCTGGGTTGATCCCTGGGTCGGGAGGATCCCCTGGAGAAGGGAATCACAACTCCGGTGTTTTTGCCTGAAGAATCCCATGGACAGAGGAGCCCAGTGGGCTATTGTCCATAGAATCGCAAAGACTCAGGCATGACTGAAGTGACTCAGCACGCACTACTGATTATAATAGTTTTTGTTATTTAGATGTATTTATTTTTAAATGTAAAATTTATCTACTGTGTATTTCCTAGATTGATAAGATGGTGAAGCAACTTTTCATTTGCTTTATATTTAATTCATAGTTTCTCATCTGTAAAAGATTGATTTATATGTTTTGCATTTTTATTATATTTTCCTTTTAGATTTGTGAATCATTATATATTTCAGACATTAGTTCTTTGCCTTTTCTGTATGTTGAAGATATATTCTTTCAATGTATGCTTTGTCTCTTCATTTACTTAGGGGATTAAGAGAGGAATAAAAGGTTCTTGACTTTAAACATATATTCTTATAGCTTAATTCTGTAAGCATCTCAATTAAAAAAATACTTAAGCATTTGCTAACATGGCATCATGAAACAATTGTCATACCATCTTCTAAAATATTTGAGCTTATCCCTTTCACAATTAAGCTTATGATCTGAAGTTATTTTTATGTATAATGGGAAGTAAACATGCAGTTTTATATTTTCTATCCATGTAGATAACCAATTGTCTTAGCTCATATTCCTGAATTATTCCCACTGCTCTTCATGATATTGTTTCACATGAGAGCTCATACATCTGCACTTAATTTTGAATTCTCTGGCTGCCACTGTGTTCATCTATGACCCACTATTTTGCTATAAAATTATTTTAAGTTTTGCTATCTTGCTATCTGGTAAGAGAAGTCCCCCTTTTCAAAGTGTCTTCTTTGGACATATCTACATCATTCCTAGCCTTTTGCTCTTTAGAATAATTTTTAAAATCAATTTGTCTCTACCCACAAAGATACCTGATTTTTTTCCCCCACTGGAATTCCTTGAAATTTATAGATCATTTGGGAGATTTGTCATCTTAAAATATTGAATGGTCCTGTCCATGAATGTTTCTCTAGTATCTTTTAATGAATATGTACACTGTTCTCTAAAAAGTACTGCAACAAAAATTTTGTTATATTTCTCTTGTTTTTTGATTAATGGTATTTTCTGATTATTTCCTATAATTTTGTGAATTCTTTATTTTCAAATCAACAAGGTATTTACAATAATGTTCTATTACAGTTTAGTCAGTACTTTAGTATTTTTGATTTAGAGAAGGGACTGGCAAACCTTTTCTATAGTGTACTAGAAAGCAAATATTTTTAGTTTTTCAGGTCATTTAGTGGCTGTCATTGCAGATGGTGACTGAAACCACAAAATTAAAAGACACTTGCTCCTTGGAAGAAAAGCTATGACCAACCTAAACAGCATATTAAAAAGCAGAGACATTACTTTGCTGACAAAGGTCTGTAGAGTCAAAGCTATGATTTTTCCAGTAGTCACATGTGGATGTGAGAGGTGGACCATAAAGAAGGCTGAGTGCCAAAGAATTTTTGAACTGTGGTGTTGGAGAAGACTCTTGAGAGTCCCTTGGACTGCAAGGATATCCAACCAGTCCATCCTAAAGGAGATCAGTCCTGAATATTCATTGGAAGGACAGATGCCAAAGCTCAAGTTCCAAAATTTTGGCCATCTGAAGAGAAGAGCTGACTCATTGGAAAAGACCCTGATGCTGGGAAAGATTGAAGGCGGGAAGAGAAGGGGATGACAGAGGACGAGGTGGTTGGATGGCATCACCGACTCAAAGCACATGAGTTTCAGCAAGCTCCAGGAGATGGTGAAGGACAGGGAAGCCTGGCATGCTACAGTCCATGGGGGTCGCAAAAAGTCAGACATGACTGAGTGACTGAACAACAACAGCAAATAGTGGCTGTCACAACTACTTGACTCTGCCATTTTACAGTTACAGTTACAAAGCAGTATTTAGCAAATGGGCATGATTGTGTCCTCATAAAACTTCATTCACAGAAAAAGGATGTAGTCCAGATTTTGCCCAAATGCTTGAGTTTGTTAATCTCATATATAGAGCTTCATTCATATTATCAAGTCCTTATTTTTTATTATTTTTTAATTTTAAAAATATAGAATATAATTATGCTATAATATGTGTGAAACAATCTTTAACATATAATAGCAGTAAGATTTTTATGATATGTATATTATATAAAAGAATATTACTAAGATATGACATTCATGTAATTTTTAACTAAAAATTATAATATCAATGCTTTTTAATTGATATATTTTCTCTTTTAGTAGCTCCCTCTATTTCCTGTTTGTTTTAAATCTAATCTTTCTTGGCTTTGAAAATATGATTTCCAGGTTTGTTATCTTTATATGTTAAATATAAATAAACTATGTTTTGTAAACTTTTATTATACTCTGTTAAGAGTAAAGTAGAAGCTTGAAAATAGTTTGCCTTGGTAAAACTTAATGGGCCTGCTGCAAAGGCTTTCCAGTTTATTACCTTGTTAATAATAGAAGAAACTGACAAATCCATTCTTGTTAGATGAGACATAGTTCTATGGAGCTATAAAGAAAATTATTTGGGAAAATAATTACAGAATTTATCTGAAAACAACTGTTTGTTTATAGGTTTATAAACATATTTAAACATAAACATTTACAAACTCTCAGTCATATCCTTAAGAAACCTTCACTATATAGAATCTATTACAGTGAAGATTTACTATAATCTTCAATAAATATTTTCTTACTGATTTTGAATAATATTATCAGTTAGTTGTATATTTCATCCAGTTTGATTTAAGCAGATAGATTTTCTGAAGATAAGTGAAAGCAGTTTCTTAACAAAAATTGGAAAAAATAAGGTACAAAAATTATTTTCCATTATTACTACACAAACACAAACATACACATACATGTCATACAAATGAGAAGCTTACAAAAGAGAAGTGAATTATGGTCATACTAGTTAACAAGGATACTAACTAAATATAAACATTATTATTAATTGCAAAAAAAACCCAAAAACAGTCAGGGTTGAGACTACTATGCACCATTATGATTTAGAGCTTCCCTGGTGGCTCAGACGGTAAAGTCATCTGCTTGCAATGCTAGAGACCCAGGTTCAATCCCTGGGTTGGGAAGATCCACTGGAGAAGGAAATGGCAACCCACTCCAGTATTCTTGCCTGAAAAATTCCATGGATGGAGGTACCTCACTCAATGGGATCCCAAAGAGTTGGACACGACTGAGTGACTTCACTTTTTATGATTTGATCATTTTTTCTAGGTGGTATCACACAATAACCATATATAAAAGTAGTTCCACTTAAACCAAGGAAGCTCATTCCTCATTCTCAAAGCAGGACATGGTGTTCCCACTCTTTGCTTCCACAGTGAGCAGTACTTATACTTTAGTTACCCTAATTGCAGTATTACGCTGAAGCTAAAAGCTGCATTTCCAGCCGCCCCCACAACACCATCATTTCCTCTAAGATCAGCATATTTCTTATCTATCTCACTACTAAATACATAGCAGGTATCCAAAAATGTCTGTGAAACTAAACTGATCATAAAGAAAATGCCGAAAAGTAGTCATGTATCAGAACAGATAAGGATATTTTAAAGTATCTAAAGATTTTGGGGGCTATAGTAGTAAATTTCATGATATTCCATATCAACTGGCAGAATGGAACTGAAAGTTTATATTCTTACCTTTGACTAGGATATATGTTAATGGGGTTCTTAAAAGCAGGGAAAGAAAGTAAAATAATTAAATCCATAATTGAAAAGTAATTTTATTAAAGGGCAGGGGGCCTATCCTGAAACTCATTAGAAAATTTTTGACTTTCTGATTCTAATTTTTTATCTTTTAATAATATAGTTAAAACATAATGTTCAGCCATCTTCACTACTGTGCTTAATAAATAATTGATTAGGGATAAAGCATAGTTCTGGGGCTATGCCTAAATGTACTTGAGTCCTTGGCATTGAAAACAGACAGAACAAACGACAGGCCCGTGACGCACTAACATCTGGGGCAGTGATGAATCTATGAAGGAGGCACCAGTCACCAAGGGAATACTTTCCGTGCTCAAACCTATTCCTACAGGAGGAAAAAAAAAAAAGTGTTCTTGGTCTTTATCTGTGAAGTGAAGCAAAGTGAAGTCGCTCAGCCGTGTCCGATTCTTTGCAACCCCATGGACTATAACCTACCAGGCTCCTCTGTCCATGGGATTTTCCAGGCAAGAGTACTGAAGTGGGTTGCCATTTCCTTCTCCAAGTATATCAGATACATATCTGACAGGGAAGTTAAAATGGTCTTGTTCAGTCTTCAGAAGCAGGAGAGCAGGCTTCTGACCTGCCTGGACACTGCCTGGACTGCTTGCCTGCTCACAAAACACACCAATTGTTACCAGCAAGTCAGGCAGCACTTTAGATAAGAGAGGGAGTGAGTCTTGTAATTTCTGAACCCTTGGAGGTCTGGACAATCCCCCAGGGTCTAAGAAGTCTCATGACTCACAAGATGAAACAGCATTGTAAAAGTTAAAGTAAAACCAGAGCTGCATTTTGGCACACAGACTGATGATGATTTGAAAAAATCTCTAAGTGCAATTAGTTATTTTAAAAGAATAAGCATGAAAATGAGTATCTGTAGTTATAATTTTCAACATTCAACTTGTAGCCATCAGTTTGTGGTCTGGGATTATAAGGGGAGCTCCCGAAACTGGAATTTAAAGTCTTGCCCGTGGGGTGGATGCACTGCCTGGAACCCTTTTCCAATGGAGACTCCAGATTACTGTTAATGTGGGACATCCTAGTGCTGTTCAAGGCTGGATGTAGGTGCCGGCTCAGTTTGGTGATGTGTATGCTGTTACTTTGCTCCATTGCTTCTATTTCTTTTATTTTAATGACTATATATTGAAACTACATCAAATAACTATTCTATAAAAAAATTAAATTGTTTATTTGTGTGTAACCTGTGGCTTCTTTTGTTAATGAACTTTCAAACCTGAAATGAAACTAAAACTTTTGGCAAAACAATCTCAAATAGTTGGTGGTTGAATTTCAAATACTTTCAAGTGATATAGTAAGAAGCAGTATAGTAACAAAGCATTATTAAAAAGAACGGTGAATTGAAATGTCGAAGTACATTTGAATAAAACATTGGGGTTGTTTTTTCACTTGAACAAAGGGGAAAGTGAAAATGTTAGTCACTCTGTCATGTCTGAGTCTTTTGTGACCACATGGACTGTAGCCCTCCAGGCTCCACTGTCCATAGAATTCTCCAGGCAAGAATGTTGGAGTGGGTAGCCATTCCCTTCTCCAGGGGATCTTCCTGACCCAAGGGTCAAGCTGGGTCTCCTGCATTGCAGGCAGATTCTTCATTGTCTGAGCCACCAGGGAAGCCCTGGGAAAAAAAGGGGAAGAACTAAACAACTCTTGGGGAAAACAGTATGCTATAGAAGGCAATCTGCTAGAGGACTTCTAGCAAAACATAAGCCCAACTTCAAAGAATTTATTACTCTGTGCTTTCCCAAGCTGTCAAGAATCTCTAACACTTTAAAGATTTATGATGCAAGTGTCAAAAAAGTCTGCTGCACTGAACCAAATAAAAATCATTTTTGTTGGTTTTGGTTTGTTCATTTGTTTCAAAATTACTGATCTTTAGACATGGAAAGGAAGAATATTAGTAGTCAAAACTCTTGGCTCAAAGAGGGCAAGAAGGATGGATTTGTTGAAAAGAAAATAAACATCAGCAGATGTACAACAACTATAGCGGTGAGGAACTTTACCATTAGCAGCTTGCATGGCAGTCTGGGACTGAGTGAGCCGCTCAATCACTTGGATTCAAATGTTATACTAAATTTTTATAGTTACTGATTATATTATAAGACAATAGATAGTTATTAAGTACATTAATCTTGCAACAGCAGTCCGTTTTGATTTTTTATTTAATAAAGACACAAACTGCTTCCTGATACAAGACAGTGGACTCAGGACCTGACAAATATTAGCTCTTTGAATCCTCATAATAGCCCTATGATGTGAGTTTATTACTATACTCATTTTCAAAGTGACAAAAGTGAGATTAAGAAGGCTGAGTAAGCCTCCCAAGATCACAGAGCTATTAAGTGGCAGAGGCAGTCCTGGGACTCAGGCAGGTTGGCTCCAGAGCCTGAGTTGGTCCACTCACTCTTTTATGTTCCCTCTGAATGCACAGACCAGGCACAGAGTAGGTGAGGAGAATGAACGCTGAAAAACTATAACTATAGATATTCATTTTAATACTTTTTAAATAACGTACTTATAGATTTTTCAAAAATTTAAAATTCCCAATTCCATTCTAAGTGATTTTTTATTTCTCTGATCATTTCACTCAATAAATGTAATCATTAATTCTCTCTTTACTGCACAGCTTGACTTTTTTGCACAGATATAATTAGATCAAGTCATTAACAGTAAATAAGGCTATAACTACTCAATAAATTGTGAACACACACGAAGTTTATTTCGTATCCCTTCTAACTCTTATTTCCTGTAGACTTGTCTTAAAACCTTCCATGCCTCATCCCTATTCTCCCATCCTCCTCACCAACTTCATATTGTCCCTTGGCTCCGTGGGTCACAATCGTTGTGTCCCAAATACTTTTTCTAAGGCTTTATTTTTTAGAGCCACTTTAGGTTACAGTACAATTGAGAAGGTACAGTTCAGTTCAGTTCAGTCACTCAGTCGTGTCTGAATTCTTTGTGACCCCATGAACTCCAGCACGCCAGGCCTCCTTGTCCATCACCAACTCCCAGAGTCCACCCAAACCCATGTCCACTGTGTCGGTGATGCCATCAAACCCTCTCATCCTCTGTCATCCCCTTTTTCTCCTGCCCTCAATCTTTCCCAGCATCAGGGTCTTTTCCAATGAGTCAGCTCTTCGCATCAGGTGGCCAAAGTAGTGGAGTTTCAGCTTCAACATCAGTCCTTCCAATGAACACCCAGGACTGATCTCCTTTAGGAGGGACTGGTTGGATCTCCTTGCAGTACAAGGGACTCTCAAGAGTCTTCTCCAACACCACAGTTCAAAAGCATCAATTCTTCGGCGCTCAGCTTTCTTTATAGTCCAACTCTCACATCCATACATGACCACTGGAAAAACCATAGCCTTGACTAGATGGACCTTTGTTGACAAAGTAATGTCTCTGCTTTTTAATATGCTGTCTAGATTGGTCATAACTTTCCTTCCAAAGAGTAAGCGTCTTTTATTTTCATGGCTGCAGTCACCATCTGCAGTGATTTTGGAGCCCAGAAAAATAAAGTCAGCCACTGTTTCCACTCTTTCCCCATCTATTTCCCATGAAGTGATGGGACTGGATGCCATGAGCTTAGTTTTCTGAATGTTGAGCTTTAAGTCAACTTTTTCACTCTTCTCTTTCACTTTCATCAAGAGGCTCTTTAGTTCTTCTTCACTTTCTGCCATAAGGGTGGTGTCATCTGCATATCTGAGGTTATTGATATTTCTCCTGGCAATCAATGCACCATATAACCTCTGTCCCAATAAATGCATACCCTCCCCCATTATGAGCATCACTCACCAAAGTGATATATTTCTTAGCAAAGGTGAATCTGAATTGACACATAATCACCTAAAGTCTAAAATTTACTGTATGGCTGTACATTCTAAGGGTTTGGTCAAATGTATAATACCATAAATCTATCGTTAGATCATAGAATATGTTTGCCGCCCTAAAAATCCTCTTTGCCCTCCCTATTCATCATTTCCCCTCTCACCACCATCTCTGGCAACCACCGACTTTTTTAAATGTCTCCATAATTTTGTCTTTTCCATAATGCATACTGTTGTAATTATATAGGATGTAGCATCTTCACATTGACTTCTTTCACTTAGCAATATGCATTTACACTTCTTCCATGTGTGATCATGGCTTAATAGCTCATTTTTTTTTTTTTATCACTGAATAATATTCTATTGTCTGGATGTACCGAAGTTTGTTTAACTATCTACCTACTAAAGCACATCTTATTCAATTTTGTGCAATTATCAATAAAGCTACTATAAACATGCATGCAGGGTTTTGTATAAACATGTTTTCATATTCTTTGGGTAAATACCAAGGGACACAATTGCTGGATCATATGGTAAGAATATACTTTAGTTTTGTAAGAAAACACCAAGCAGTTTTCCAAGGTGGTTAAACCACTTTGCATTCCCACCAGCAATGAATGAAAGCTCCTGTTAATCCACATCCTCACCAATATTTGGTAGTGTCAGCATTCCAGATTTTGGTTCTTTGAATAAGTGTGTAGTGGTACCTTATTTTTTTAATTTGCATTTTCCTTCTTCACATATGATGTGGAATATCTTTCTGTATGCTTATTTGTTATCTGTATGTCTTCTTAGTGAGGTGTTAAGGTCTTTGGTGTATTTTTTAATCAGGTTATTTTCTTGTTTTGAGTTTGAAGAGTTCTTCCATATTTTGAAACAGACCATTATCAGATGTAGCTCTTGCATGTGGCTTGTCTTTTCATTCTCTTGATACTATCTTTTGTGGAGCAGAAGTTTTTCATCTTCCTGAAATATAGCCTATCAATTATTTCTTTCATAGCTTATGTCTTTGGTGTTGTATCTAAGAAGGCATTATCAAAGAAGATATAACAATTATAAATATATATGCACCCAACATAGGAGCACTTCAATATGTAAAGCAAATACTAAAAAAGCATAAAGGGAAAAATTGACAGTAACACAATATTAGTGGGGGTTTTAATGAAATTAAAAGAAGTTTCCTCCTTGGAAGAAAAGCTATGACCAACCTGGACAACACATTAAAAAGCAGAGACATTACTTTGCTGACAAAGGTCTGTCTAGTCAAGGCTATGGTTTTTCCAGTGGTCATGTATGGATCTGAGAGTTGAACTATAAAGAAAGCTGAGTGCCGAAGAATTGATGCTTTTGAACTGTGGTGTTGGAGAAGACTCTTGAGAGTCTCTTGGAGTGTGAGGAGATCCAACCAGTCAATCCTAAGTAAATCAGTCCTGAGTATTCATTGGAAGGACTGATACTGAAGCTGAAACTCCAATACTTTGGCCACCTCATGCGAAGAGCTGACTCAATTGAAAAAACCCTAATGCTGGGAAGGATTGGGGGCAGGAGGAGAAGGAGACGACAGAGGATGAGATGGATGGATGGCATCACCGACTCAATGGACATGGGTTTGGGTAGGCTCCAGGAGTTGGTGATGGACAGGGAGGCCTGGCATGCTGCAGTTCATGGGGTCGCAGAGTCGGACATGACTGAGCGACTGAACTGAACTGAATGGCTGAACGACAGCAATGTCTATGTCTGCATTCCTAGTTTTGATAGAGGATATCCAGTTGTTTCAGCACCATTTGTTGAAGAGGCTATCTTTGCTCCTTTATACTAATTTTGCTCCATTGTCAAAGATAACCATATTTAGGGACTCTATTTCTGACCTCTCTAGTTTCTCCCACTGACCTATTTGTCTTTTCTTTCACAACACCACACTGTCTTTATTACTGTGGCTTTACAGTAAATCTTGAAGTTGGGTAACATCAATTCTCCAACTTTGTTCTTTTTCATTATTGTGTTGCCTATTCTGGGTTTTTGCCTCTCTTTATAAGCTTTAGAATCATTTTGTTTATGTGTGTTTAGTCGCTTTAGTTGTGTCCGACTCTTTGCAATCCCATGGACTGTAGCCCGCCAGACTCCTCTGTCCATGGGGATTCTACAGGCAAGAATACTGAGTGGTTGTCATGCCCTCCTCTGGGGGATCTTCCCAACCTGGGATGGAACCCAGGAATCTGCATGGCAGGTGGGTTCTTTACCATCTGAGCCACCAGGGAAGCCCCGTTTTGTTTATATCTATAGAATAACTTCCTGGCAATCTGGTCGGGATTGCATTGAATATACAGATCAAGTGAGAAGAAGTGACATCTCAACAATACCGAGGCTTCATATAGTGAGCATGGACTATCTCTCCATTTATTTAGTTCTTTGATTTAGTTCATCAGAGTTTATAGTTTTGCTCATATAAATGTTGTACATGATGGTGGTTTAGTTGCTAAATCGTGCCCAACTCATTGCAACCCTGTTGACTGTAGCCCACCAGGCTCCTCTGTCTATGGGATTTCTCAGGAAAGAAATCTAGAGTGGGTTGCCGTTTCCTTCCCCATAGATCTTGTATATATTTTGTTAAATTTATACCTAAATATTTCATTTTGAAAATGCTAACATAAATGGTTTTGTGTTTTTAATTTCAATTTCCATTTGTTCACTGTTGGCATATAAGAAAGCGAATGACTTTTAAAATTAACCTTGTATTCTGCAAACTTGCTATATTATTATATTATATTAATTATAAATTCTTGGAGATATTTTATTCTATTTTTTCAGATTTTTCAATATAATCATATCATCTGGAATAAGCACGTTTTTACTTCCTTTGTCCCAATCTGTATAACTTTTATTCTTTATTCTTGCCTTATTGAATTAGCAAGGACTATCAATACAATGTTGAAAAGGAATTATGAAAGGAGAAATTCATGCCTTATATCTGATTTTAGTGGGAAATTTTTCACTTATTTCTTCTCCAGTGCTATTCCTTGCTTCTATATTGATTCAGGTTTATGAGCTATATAATTTCCTTTTTCTCTGAAAAGTTTCTCAAGATTTATTACAAAGTAGGTATACCAGCAAAAAATTCCTTCAGTTTTCATTTGTCTTCTAAAGTCTTTATTTCTCCCTTACTTTTGAAGGATAATTTTCCAGGGTACAGAATTATAGATCAGTAGGTTTTTTTTCTCTTAACACTTTCAACATTTCACTTCACTTCCCTCTTGCTTCTGTGGCTTCCAAAAAGTCAGATGAAATTATTTATTCCTCTATATATGTAAGGTTCCTCACACACCAGGGCTCTTTTCAGAATTTTTTTAACTTTCATTTTCTGTAGCATGAAAATAGAATGCCAATGTGTAAAGCTTTTTTGCTTTTGTTTGTCTTTTTTTGTAGGAGGGTATTTATCTTGCTTGGTGTTCTCTGAGATTCTGTACCTGTGATTTTCACTCATTGTTTCAATATTCCTTCTGTTCCTTTCTCTTTTGCTTCTCCTATTACTTCCATTGCATATGTATTGGATATTTTGTAGTTGTCCCATAGTCCTTGAATAATTTGCTCTTTTGTTTGTTTGTTTTGTTTTGAGTCTTTGTTCTCTTTGCTTTTCAATTTTGTAGATTTCTAATAAGATAACAAACTCAGAGATTCTTTCCTCAGCCATGTCCAGTCTGCTAAGCCTATCAAGAGCATTCTTGATTTCTATTACAATGTTTTGCCCTCTAACATTTCTTTCTGTTTCTTTCTGATGATTTCCACCTCTCTGCTTACATTGTCCATATATTCTTATATGTTGTCTGCTTTATCCATTAGAGCCCTTCGCACATTAATCAAAACTGTTTTAAATTATTGGTCTGATAATTTCACCATTCTTCTCATGTCTGGTTCCGATGCTTTTTATATTATATTTTGTCTCTTTCTGTTACATTTTCACCTTCAGGTATGCCTTGTAATTGTTTTTCTCTTGATGCCTGGACATGATAACATGGGTAAAAGGAAATTATGTAAAAAGACCCTTAGTAATGTGGTGGTGAGGTTTGGGAGAGAGGAGGTATTCTACAGTCTACAGGCTGTGAATGTGTCAGTTAGCCTGTGTCCTTGGGTTGTGAATTTCACAAGTGCTTCTCAGGGCTTTTCTTCTCACTTACATGGAACAGGATGGCTAGACTGGGGTAGACTGGACATTTCCCTTTTCCCAGTTCAGTGGTACTTTGATAATACTCCATCAGGTAGGCTCTGGCTAACCAGTGTCCCCTAAGGTCAGGCTGTGTGAAGAAGGTCAGAGTGCTGTGATGTATTTAAGAATGGCTCCTCCCCTGACCAGAAGCCCAAGGAGATTTTTCTCTGATATTTATTATGAAAAACCTGGGCAAGATCCTGGAGGTAGATCTCACGATGCTATAGAGCACCCCCAACAAGACTGAGTTCCTCTGAAGATTTTAACTGAGTTGTCTATATTAGGCTTCCAACAATTTGTCAGAGTTCATATTTTTGTATCCCAGCACTGGTTCCCAAAGAAGTTTCGACTCCTGAGCCTCATTTCTGGCAAACCCTGAACCACTGTATTTATCTGTCTTCAATCTTGCAGGCTGTTGTTTGTCCTATGCCCTTCCTTTCTTATGGATACAAGAAGAATTTAAGATATTACAGTTTGTGCACTTTTTTACTTTCAAGGGAAGAGTGGTGACTTCCAAGCTCCTCACATGTAGAACTGCCTCTGCTTACTTTCCCCCTCTCTGTGACATAGATGACATTATCTAACTGCAATTCAAGAGTTTTAAGTGACTTTTCCCTAGATTCCTGTAGCTCACAAGTAACAAGACAAGGATTATATCCCAGGTCTTTAGACACTAATTCTTTCAACATTTAATGTATTTCTCCTCCTCTGTAGATTTTAAAATATGTTTGTGACTATTAATCCTTGATTGAATGAATATAAAAGGTAAAATCAGTGTTAACCTATATAACGACTTGGAGAAAGAAATGGCAACCCATTCCAGTATTCTTGCCTGGAGAATTTCATGGACAGAGTCTGCAGTCCATGGAGTCACAAAGAGTTGAACACAAGTGGGTGAATAAAAAAAAAAAACAGTAGAGCCTTTTCTTCTGCAGAATATGATTGCATCACTATGACCTATAATACAATCCCTGCTTGGACTGTAGATGATTAAGCCATAATTAATACATATAGGATCAGATAGTAAATTATCTGCTTATTCAATACAGCAGAGATTTTTTTAAAAAACTGGTCATTGGAATATAACCAGAAAGAAAAATAATTATTTTTACTTCCTCTAAGAGAAAAAATCATGTAATAATTTTATTATAGTATAAGTTATTGACTGTTGATTAAAACAGAAATTAATTTGCTTAAATGATCTGGATAAGGTAGACAATACAGAAGTGGGGTTTATTTATTCATTTATTTTTAATTTTAGTCTGTGGGTCATTTTCCATCTCTCTCTCTGGAATTTTTTCTCTGTTTCTTTGACTGCCTCCTCTTTCTGCTCACACTGGGTGGGTGGGAGCGTTTCCTAGTGATTAGTTCTCAGGTCTCTGCTCCACACATTAGATAGCTCTGATGTCTTAGAACTCAACCCTAATGCCATGCTATCATCACTATTTTAATATTCCTACACTGCTCTCCATTTCTGACTCATATCTGTAATGTTAATCACATCTCAAAGTGCCTACAGGTCATGTCTCCATAAATAAAATACATGTAAAATTCATAATGCAAATGTGTACCCTAATTTAGAGATCTTTTCTCTATTTTGTTTTACGTATGATAAAATGTTTTTACTGCTGAGACAAAATCTTTCAGTTGTTAACATCCATATTTAAGCAAATTCTTATTCCCTTCTAATTTCCATATGCTTGCAATTCTCATGACTACTCAATCTGTGTTTAATATGCTGTTACCATCTTTATTGTCCATAACTTTCATCATTACTACTTTAATAGTATTCACGTATTTTCATTACCTGAATTTGCCCCCTGGGTGCTTAATTCTGTTCATTAATTCTCTCCATAGTTCTAGTTTGCCAATCTATTTCTGATTCCCTGCCATAATATTAATATTTTTGAAACAATTACTTCCATATTTACTTCTTTATCAGTCAGGGGAGAAATACCACAGTAATATGAAAAGAATTTAATGAAGAAACTACTTATTAGGATATAGGGAGATCAAATGGGAGCACGTATTATCCAGGGGCTAAGAAAGCAGGGCACAGGCATCTTCCCGAGGCCTGAAAAAGGAGCCCCTGAAGACGAGGTGAAATGTGTCGAGAGGCCCCTGAACATGCGCTGTGACCTTCAGTTGGGAGCTTCAGCTGGTGACACCGTAGAGCGGGAATCAGGGAACAGATACTCTGACCTCCGCTCTCCTGCTCTTTCCGGTCTCCATGGATTGAATCTAACCGCAGGCCAGTGGGAAAAAGAGCCCTTGGATTTAATCCCTACAAGCTAGCCTTGGGGTGAAAAGTAAAGTATAGAAGGATAGAAAGTGACTCTGGGGAATAAGGGAAAAGGAAAACTATCCAAACTTTTCTGCCTTAGCTTTCCAGCTTATTGTTTAGATGCCCTTGGATATCTGGCTTAGTCTTACCTTTTCACTTTCTCTTTACTCCTTCTTTACCTCTGCCCTTTATCCATTTACCATTGAATTTTCTAAACTTCACAGCTGCCATGTATATGTTTATTTTCATATCTAAGCCACTGCTCAAAACAGGATTCTGCACATCCACACAAAATATGTGCCCTTTCCCTTACTTTATAATCAAATCTTGCCTTTTAAAGTTATCACAAATTCCCCCTTCTCACAAGCATTATTTGACACTGAACCTGTAGTATCGCCCCTGCCTCTGAAATCCTGTAGAGCTTTTTTGTCCCAGTTATTTAGCACTTCATAAAGATTATCTCATGTTGTCATATAATTTGTATGTGTACATATATTGAGCCCCCAGTCAAATTATAAACCCTTTACAGGCAGCAAATGTTCCTCTAAGTTTAGGTTCTCCGTAACATCCAAAAAAGTTTTATAAATATTGCATATTAGACTTCCAATTTGAGAACAATAACAATATTGAACTCATTTTTATTTTCTCAGTACTCAGCAGTCAGTACATACACAACATGGATGCTTAATTAAGGTTTGTTGAATTAACAGTATTAAAATAACCAATGAAAGAATAAATTATGTGCTTCTATTAACTTATTCTCTAGGTAAAATAGCTAACTGCTTTTCTGATTATAAGACATTTACAGAGTGTAGATATGAAATTGTTTTTCTTTGTGTAAATCTAATAGTTGAAATAAAAACATAATTGATTTTGAAAAATGTTAAAACTCATTATAATAACAAAATATTGAAAGTCAGCTATCATTGTTTGATATTAAACAGTGAACCAATTTCATAGAATTGGATAAAATGAAAAAGTATACTTTGTTTCATGTTTAAGTAAAAACACAAAGAAAAAGCCTTTTCCTTTTTCCTATGTAAAATCTGGTATATCTTGAACCACAATTGAACCATTGTTGTCATAAAAATGAATATAACTCTGGTTATAAGAGCATAGAAAAACTAGAAATGAATGTCAGAAGGAACACCAGGGACTTAATCTAATTTAAATGTCTTTATCTATTTGTTCTTCCATAAAATATACTCTAATTATTATCAATTTATGCGGAAATACATGAATCTGCTCATCAAATGTTTTAATCAAAATGAATTCCACAATGATCATTTTCAAATCACCAATTGAAAAATAGTTTCTGCGAAGAAAACTTATTCAGAAGTATAATATTAGAAAGATAAATATAGAAGGGTTCTTAATGTAAGAGATGGGAACAAGTCCACGTGGGGAGCATGAAGTGTTATAGCCCAAACTTCTGATTGTATATGGTGGTCCTCAAATGACCAAAGAGTACAGCTAGAAAAATTGTGTGATTGAACACATTTACAGCCATCTACTGTAGAGATGTACCATAGCATTTGGAAAGAATAAATAGAAGTGGTCATTTTAATTCCTAAGATAAAAAAATCTCATATTAAAAAGGCATCAGTCATGTTCAATGTTCAAAATATTAGGAAGACAATACCATAAAAATGAAGGTACTGAAATCACATTAATGGTCTCGAGGGTCTTATTTTCATGAAGAACTTTGTCTACATATGGTATCCATGTCTATCCAGTATCGTTGCCTGGGAAATCCCATGGACAGAGGAGCCTGGCAGGCTGCAGTACATGGGGTAGCAAAAGAGTCAGACAAAACCTAGCGACTAAACAACAACAGAATTATTAAAAGGTTTTGCATAATTCCAAATTAACTTCTGAGAATTTGTGTCAGAAATATATTCAGCTGTTCAACAGCACTTCCCCAACTCCTGCCTTACTTGCTAACAGAAACCTGGTTTCTTTAAGGCGTGAGGTTTCAAAGTGCCTGGGGATCATGAATTAAGCCCATGGTGCTGAAGGCTGATTGTTCGAAGCTAATAGGGTGATCACATTCACCCTTATCAATTCTGAGTTGAAAGGTGGACTGTCTTAGTCCATTCAGGCTGCTGTAACAAAATGCAATAGACTGTGTGGCTTATAAAGAAGAGGCATTTGTTGCCCACAGTTCTGGAAGCTGAAAGTCTGCGATCAAGGTGCAAGCATGGGAGTGAAAGCCTGCTTCTAGGTTGCGGATTTCCTGTATTCTCATGTGATAGAAGACGGTTGAGAGATCTCTCCGGAGCCACTTTTACAATATCATTCAAGGTGCTCTGCTCTTATAACCTATAGACCCTACTTCTTAATACCATCACCGTGGGAGTTAATATTTCAGCATATGCATTTCGAGAGAATACAAACATTCAGACCATGGACCTATGACCCTGCCTTGCCAGTGAGATAAGAGTGGAGGTTTGTGCCATCTGGGATTTTTGTGGAAATGTTTTCTCCACTAATAAAAGGACACATGCTCTACCATCCCATGTCTGGAATAGTGAGAACTGATGTGCAAATCTGGGGAAGAAAGGCAGCATTCTAAGAATGGCAGGACAAAAATGGCAAGGACCCAACAGAAGCAGAAGAGGTTAAGAAGAGGTGGCAAGAGTACACAGAACTGTAGAGGAAGCCAATGATATGGCTAGCCATGATGGTGTGGTCACTCACCTAGAGCCATACATCCTGTGAAGTCAAGTGAGCCTGAGGAAGCATTACTATGAGCAAAGCTAGTGGAGGTGATGGAACTCCATCTATTTCAAATCTTAAAAGATGATGCTGTTAAAATGCTTCACTCAATATGCCAGAAAATTTGGAAAACCTAGCAGTGGCCACAGGACTGGAAATGGTCAGTTTTTCTTCCAACTGCAAAGAAGGGCAATGCCAAACAATGTTCAAACTATCATACAATTGTGTTAATTTCGCATGTCAGCAAAGTAATGTTCAACATCCTTCCAGCTAGGCTTCAACAGTACTTGAACTGAGAACTTCCAGATGATTTAGAAAAGGCAGAAGAACCAGAGGTCAAATTGTCAACATCCATTAGATCATAGAGAAAGCAAGAGAATTCCAGAAAATATCTACTTCTGTTTCATTGACTACACTAAAGCCTCTGACAATGGATCACAACAAGCTGTGGAAAATTCTTTAAGAGATGGGAATACCAGCCCACCTCACCTGCCCCCTGAGAAAACTGTATGCAGGTCAAGAAACAACAGTTAGAACCAGACATGGAACAATGGACTAGTTCAGAGAAAGGAGTACACTGAGGCTGGATATCTTCACCCTGCTTAGTTAACTTATATGCAGAGTGGTGGTGGTGGTGGTTTAGTCACTAAGTCATGTCCAACTCTTGCGACCCCATGGACTGTAGCCTCCCAGGATCCTCTATCCAGGGGGTTCTCCAGGCAAGAATCCTGGAGTGGGTTGCCATTTCCTTCTCCAACGAATCTTCCCAACCCAGGAATCAAACCCAGATCTCCTGCATTGCAGGCAGATTCTTGACTGACTGAGCTACAAGGGAAGCCACATCATGCAAAATGTCAGGCTGGAATCAAGATTGCCAGGAGAAACATCAACAACTTTGGATATGCAGGGGATACCACTCTAATGGCAAAAAGCAAAGAGGAACTAAAGAACCCTTTCATGAGGGTGAAAGAGGAGAGTGAAAAAGTTGGCATGAAACGCAACATCAAAAAACTAAGATCACAGCATCTGGCCCCATCATTTTATGGCAAATAAAAAGGGGAAAAGTGGAAAAAGTGACAAATTTTATTTTCTAGGGCTCCAAAATCACTGGGGATGATGACTACAGCCATAAAATTAAAAGACGTTTGCTCCTTGAGAGAAAAGCTAAGACAAACCTAGACAGTGTATTAAAATCCAGAGTCATCACTTTGTTGACAAAGATCTGTAGGAGAACTCTTGAGAGTCCCTCGGACACAAGGAGATCAAACTAGTCCATCCTAAAGGAAATCAACCCTGAATATTCACTGGAAGGACTGGTGGGTGCTAAAGCTGAAGCTCCAATCCTTTGGCCACCTGATGCAAAGACCTGCTTCGCTGGAAAAGACCCTGCTGCTGGGAAAGACTGAAGGCAAGAGGAGAAGGGGACAACAGAGGATGAGATGGTTGGATGGCATCACCTACTCAATGGACAGGAGTTTGAGGAAACTGCAGGAGATAGTGAAGAACAGGGAAGCCCGGCACACTACAGTCCATGGGGTCGGAAAGAGTCGGACACAACTGAGAAACTTCACTAACTAATAGATTTTGTTCAAATTTCACAAAATTTTATGTTACTGTCCATTATTTACCTTCAAACTTGATTCAAGATTCCACATTGTATTTAGTTGCATTGAGCAGCTTTAGCTGAAATCAACAAATTCTGATAAATTTTCTTTTCATTTCTATTGTTACAAATATTTTCTAATTTTCCTTATTGTAGCTTCTTAGCCTATCATTTAAGAGTGGACATTTAATTTCCAAATACATAGGGTTTTAAAGTACCTTTGATATTAATTTCTCATTTCAATGCTTTCTTCTCTGCAATTCAGTTCAGTTCAGTTCAGTTTAGTTGTTCAGTCGTGTCTGACTCTTTGTGACCCCATGAATCGCAGCACTCCAGGCCTCCCTGTCCATCACCAACTCCCGGAGTCTACCCAAACCCATGTCCATTGAGTCGGTGATGCCATCCAACCATCTCATCCTCTGTCGTCCCCTTCTCCTACTGCCCCCAATCCTTCCCAGCATTAGGGTCTTTTCCAATGAGTCAACTCTTTGCATGAGGTGGCCAAAGTATTGGAGTTCCAGCTTCAACATCAGTCCTTCCAATGAACACCCAGGACTGATCTCCTTTAGGATAGACTGGTTGGATCTCCTTGCACTCCAAGAGACTCTCAAGAGTCTTCTCCAACACCATAGTTCAAAAGCATCAATTCTTCGGCGCTCAGCTTTCTTCACCATCCAACTCTCACATCCATACATGACCACTGGAAAAACCATAACCTTGACTATATGGACCTTTGTTGGCAAAGTAATGTCTCTGCTTTTCAATATGCTATCTATGTTGGTCATAACCTTCCTTCCAAGGATTAAATGTCTTTTAATTTCATGACTGCAATCACCATCAGCAGTGATTTTGGAGCCCCCAAAAATAAAGTCTGACACTGTTTCCACTGTTTCCCCATCTATTTCCCAAGAAGTGATGGGACCAGTTGCCATGATCTTAGTTTTCTGAGCATTGAGCTTTAAGCCAACTTTTTCACTCTCCTCTTTCACTTTCATCAAGAGACTCTTTTGTTCTTCTTCACTTTCTGCCATAAGGGTGGTGTCATCTGCATATCTGAGGTTATTGATATTTCTCCCAGCAATCTTGATTCCAGCTTGTGCTTCATCCAGCCCAGTGTTTCTCATGATGTACTCTGCATATAAGTTAAATAAGCAGGGTGACAATATACAGCCTTGATGTACTCCTTTTCCTGTTTGGAAAATAGGAAATTACCCTACGTGTTTTTTCAGTCTTTTAAGTTTATTGATGCTTTCAATGACTAAGTCAAAGATCTCTCTTGGTAAATGTCACATTGCACTTGAAAATATGAGGGTTATTTTCAAATATCTTTTGATATTGATTTCTAACATAATTCCACAAATTTAAGAGATTTTAGTAACTTTAGATGATGAAATTTTTACACATTGTTTTATGTCCCTGTATATGTTCTAGTGTCTCTTGATTTATAGTGTATGGGAACTTAAATAGAATTTGTATCTTGCTGTTTTGTGAAAATTGTATAAATTTTAATTATGTTGAATTTGTTCACAGTGCTTTTCAAGTCTACTATGTCCTTACATTTTTCTGTCTATTTATTCTACTAATCTTTGAGAGTTTGATATTGAAATTCTAACCAAAAATCTTAATTTATCTACTAAAAACAATTATAATATATAGCAAAAGTATATGTTACTTTCTTCTGTATTTCCCAAGTAAGTCTCCTATAAATGTGTCATCATACTATCATAATTAAAAATATCATATAGGCAGTGTAATTTTTACTTTTTCTAATTTATTTTCAAACAATAGTTTGTTTTCTATGATTTAAGGTAATTTTTAGTTATACCACATATTTTAACTGTGAAAATAGAAGGCCACCACATGATAAGAAATACCTTCATGTTTTAAATTCATCACAACTTATTTATGTTGAATTTTTAAATGATTGGAGAAACAATTGTATGTTAAGCTCCCATCTTTTTTGACTGACTTTTTGGGTTTTAACTTTTAAATAACCTAATATTTACATTTGAAGAACAAAATACTGCACATATTTTAAATATCAATTTAGATAAAATAAATGCAGTAGATAAAAACAGCAGCAGTACATATAAGTTAAATTTGATTTATTCTTACTGAACACCTTAAAAGTTTATGAAATACTAGGCATCAGAGAAATATAAACTCCCCAACCTAAAGGAAGTCACCTTAACATGAAGAGTTGAGGTAGGGGTTCAGATAGACCAACCTCTAAGATAGCAGCAGAAAACCATCCAAGACAATCCACAAATGAATGAAATAAGAATTGGAGGGGATCAGAAGTCTGGACTAAGAATGTATCCCTGACAAGTATTTTGATACGGAGAGGCAATAAAAGGGAGACAACCAGGTTAGAGAACAGCATACCTGGAAGATCAGGCAACTTTTACTTTCAGAAATCTGGACATCTGGAAATTAAATATCCTAACAATAAATTCTTTATGCTTATCAAACATGAGTTTGTTTTAGTCCTCAGGATATCCCAATATTCTGCTTGGCTTATGGCTTAAAATTATTTGGAATAAATTACCATTTGAAATTATTGGTTGAGTTTTATTCTGGATCTAGAGATGAAATTGCTATTCAACTATCATATTAAAATGATGTATTATTTCTCCAGTGGTAACAACCATTTATCAATGCTTCTGAAGTTCCCCCAAATTTATCCAAATATCTGATGAAACTTGAAATGTTTTGGACAGTATGAGAGAGATCGTTATGGCTCAATTACCCTCAGGTATAAGAAAGACACAATCTTTGCTGATAACACAGATTATAAGTATTTAGTAGTTGGGAGACTGAAAACTCAGGATTCAATGATCAAGTGATTAACTTGCTCAAAATATGCTTGCTCTACTTTAAGGACGCATACATTTTAGCAACAAATTTGTTTTACCAATTCTGACCTCTGTCCCCATCCCTACCTCCTAATCCTCACTCACACAATTTGTTACTGACTGACTAGCTAGCAACTGATAAAGGCCAAGAAAGTAGTTCTCTGAGTGGGGATATAGTCCTATAAAACATAGGAATTAGTTAATATTTAATATGAAGTGAAGTGATGTGTTAGTCACTCAGTTGTGTCCGACTCTTTGCGACCCCACGAACTGTAGCCCACCAGGCTCCTCTGCCCATGAGATTCTCCAGGCAAGAATACTGGAGTGGATTGCTATTCCCTTCTCCAGAGGATCTTCCCAACCCAGGGATTGAACCCAGGTCTCCTCCATTGCAGGCAGATTCTTTACCATTGAGCTACAGGGAAATCCAATATTTAACATAAATATCCATAGTTAAATTTATGCAGTGAGCAATTAAATTATGTACATGTGCTTATTACCTCTGGTTACCCAATGTATTCAATAAAAAAAAGGCAGACCCATTGCTTTTTCCAATTTTAGCAAGAATATAAATGATATAATTATAGCTCCCAAAATGATTGCAAATAAATATCATTTTGTTTCCTTTATGCATGCACTGGTACTGGTATCACATTATTTAAAGTATTTGAATGACAAAGGTATAAAATTTTAATCACTGTGTACTTCAGCTGTCATAACATCACTACTCTACCATAGTAGTGATCATTTAATTATCCTTCTTCATCTACCAGACACCATGCAAAATACTTCTATTGTTATTTTTTCAAAAATATCCACATATAAATTGTTGTGTTGAATACTGTTGTGGGTGTACATCAATGTATATCATTTCATGCAGTGTTCAATTAAATACAAACTCCTTAAACCTCAAATTCAAGATCTTCTATTCTATTTTTAGCACTATTTCCAAAATATGCCCTTAGATGAATTTAGTCATGAGGTTTATTCATTGACACACACACAAAAAAATACCTTGTGAATTTTGACTCTATTTTCTTAGCAGCTCTTTATAACCACAGAGAATGTCTTCCCTAATTTATTCTATCCATTTATAATCTAACCATTTCAATCTACGTTCTTTATCTGTTGACTGCAAATACTACTAGTCTTTCCTTTAAACTTAAATAGTAATTTCTCCCTGTAAAGCTTATTTGGCAATTTAGATCTGTTACTATTGTGTAATAGTTATAACAGAAATGTATTGAGCCCTTTTTTTGTGGAAAGCAGTTTCATCAATCATTTTATTTAATCTTCAGAAGAGTAGTAAGAGGAAGATATTAATAATACTATGACTACCACTAAGCCTATTTTACAAATAAAGAAATAGAGCTTTAGAAAAATTATGGAACATGTCCAAGGTCAAATGACTAGTAAACAGCAGGGTCAGGATTCAAGCCTACAATTGTCTCGTATCAAACTCTATGCTTTTGTATCATAATTTTCATTATTTCAAACTGCACTTAGAATTTCCCTTATTTTTTACCTTCTCTCTCTAACTGTGTACTTTCTTCTTAATATGGATGTGTAAGACTGTCCTATACATTCTGGCAATCAAACCAGTCAGTCCTAAAGGAAATCATCCTTGAATACTCATTGGAAGGACTGATGCTGAGGCTGAATTTCCAACACTATGGCCACCTGATGTGAAGAACTGACTCATTGGAAAAGATCCTGATTCTGGGAAAGTTTGAAGGCAGGAGGAGAAGGGGATGACAGAGGATGAGACGGTTGGATGGCATCACTGACTCTATGGACATGAGTTTGAGCAAGCTCCGGGAGTTGGTGACGGACAGAAAGGCCAGGCGTGCTGCAGCCCATGGGGTCGCAAAGAGTTGGACATGACTGAGTGACTGAACTGGTGCATTCTGGCAAGTATACAAGGGTCTACAGCATTGAGATATATAATTCTATTTGATAAGGAGTGAAATGATAGAGTTTGTGATAGATAGCTATAACTAGATATATAGATAACTAGAAATAGCAAAACTAAATTGTGGACAGAAAGCACACATTAATTAGCAATGATGGTAACATAGAATAATCATAGCAAACAAGGACAAATGTGAGTTTCAAGATCATGGGTTAACCAGATATCCCTGTTAGAAAACTCATTAAGCTTTCCTATGGTCTAACCATGGAGAAGGCAATGGCACCCCACTCCAGTACTCTTGCCTGGAAAATCCCATGGACGGAGGAGCCTGGCGGGCTGCAGTCCATGGGGTCACTGAGTCGGACACGACTGAGCGACTCCACTTTCACTTTTCACTTTCATGCCCTGGAGAAGGAAATGGCAACCCACTCCAGTACTCTTGCCTGGAGAATCCCAGGGATGGGGGAGCCTGGTGGGCTGCTGTCTGTGGGGTCGCACAGAGTCGGACACGACTGACGCGACTTAGCAGCAGCAGCAGCAGCATGGTCTAACCAATGAATAAGAAGCAAATTCCTAATGAGTTAACTAGTAAAGTGAGGCAGTACATGCTAGGAGCCTGTCTCAATACAAATGGGAACATAGGAAGGAAGATCTGTGACATGATTTGGAGGCAAGGAAGGAAAGGATAAGGAAAAACAGAATGTCTCCATAATGTATATAAGCTTCTCCTCCCAAGATTATAGCTCCTGCAAATGTTACTCAAGAAGCAGAGATTCTCAAGTGGGAATGAAAATGAAAATACCTAGTTCCTGACACAATGAGTAAATTCACTGCTACTGAAGACCAACTGAATGTGTCATACCTGAGAAATGATGTTTCCAGTAGGATTCAATTTGGTGGAAATCTTTTAGGAAGTGTTGAGGATATGGATTGACTCCAGCCTAACAGCTATGGTAAAATTTGGAGGAGAGTTGATTATCCTGCAGTATGCATCAATATTCTTAATATTTTTTTTCTTAATCTGATTCAATTACATTAAGAGTAATGAGGAAAGTGAAAATTGCTCAGTCATGACCAATTCTTTGTGGCCCCTTGGACTATACAGTCCATGGAATTCTCCAGGCCAGAATATTGGAGTGGGTAGCCTTTCCCTTCTCCAGGGATCTTCCCAACCCAGGGATCGAACCCAGGTCTCCTGCATCGCAGGAAGATTCTTTACCAGCTAAGCCACAAGGGAAGCCCAATAATAATAATACACTATTATTTATTAAACCCATATTCTATGCCAGAAACAGGTTGATGAACACAACTCAAAACATATGGGATACAGTAAAAGCAATGCTCAGAAGCAAGTTTACAGCAATACAAGCCTACGTAGAGAAACAAAAAACATCAAACAAATAAGCTAACCTTATACCTAAAGCAACTAGAAAAACAACAACAACAACAACAACAACAACAAAGTTAGTAGAAGGAAATGAATCATAAAGATCAGAGTAGTTATAAATAAAAAAATAAATTAAGGAGACAATAGCAAAGATCAATAAAACTTACAAACAACTATATGCCAATAAAATGGACAATATAAAAGAAATGGGTATATTCTTAGAAAAGTACAACCTTTCAAGATTGAAACAGGAAGAAATAGAAAATATGAACATACTAATCACAGGCAATGAAATCAAATCTGTGATCAAAAATCTTTCAAAAAATAAAAGCTTGAGACCAGATGGCTTCACAGGTGAATTCTAAATGTTTAGAGAAGAGCTAACACCTATCCTGCTCAAACTCTTCCAGAAAATTGCAGAGGAAAGAAAACTCCCAAACTCATTCTAGGAGGCCACCATCATCCTGATACCAAAACCAGACAAAGATACCACAAAAAAAGAAAATCACAGGCCATATCACTGACAAACAAAAATGCAAAAATCCTTAACAAAATTCTAGCAAACAGAACCCAGCAACACATTAAAGAAATCATACATCATGATCAAGTGGAGTTTATCCCTGGGATATAAGGGTTCTTCAATATATACAAATCAATCATTGTGTTAAACTATATTAATACAATGAAAGATAAAAATCATATGAGCATCTCAATAGATGCAGAGAAAGCTTTTGACAAAATTCAACACCTATTTATGATAATAACTCTTCAGAAAATAGGCACAGAAGGAATCTACCTCAACATCATAAAGGTCATCTATGACAAACCCACAGCAAACATTCTCAATGGTGAAAACATGCAAGCATTTCCTCCAAGATCAGGAGCAAGACAAGAGTACCCACTCTCGCTACTATCATTTAATATAATTTTGGAAGTCCTAGCCACAGCAATCACAGAAGAAAAAGAAATAAAAGCAGTCCAGACTGAAAAGAAGAAATAAAACCCTCATTTGCTGATGACATGATTTTATGCACAGGAAACCCTAAAGATGCCACAAGGAAATTACTAGCCCAAATCAATAAATATAGTAAACTTGCAGGATATAAAGTTAATAGACAGAAATCCCTTTCATTCCTATTCATGAACAATGAAAAATCAGAAAGAGAAATTAGTAAAACAGTCCCATTCACCATTTCAGCAAAATGAATAAAATACCTAGGAATAAACCCACCTAAAAAGACAAAAGACCTGTATGCAGAAATCTATATGACACTGATAAAAGAAATCAAAGATGACACAAACAGATGGAGAGATATGTCATATTCTTGGATTGGAAGAATCACTATTGCGAAAATGATGATACTACTCAAAACAATCTACAGATTCAACACAATCTGTATCAAAATACCAATGGTATTTTTCACCATTGAAGAAGCACTAGAACAAATGGAAACAAAAAGACCCTGAATAGCTGAAGCGATCTTGAGAAAGAAGAGTGGAGCTGGAAGAATCAACCCTTCCTGACTTCAGACCATACTGCCAAGAGACAGTTGTCAAGACATATGGTACTGGCACAAAAACAGAAATATAGATCAATGGAACAAAGTATAGCTACATCCATTCACCTCTGGGCACCTTACTTTTGACAAAGGAGGCAAAAATGTACCATGGAGAAAAGACAGACTCTTCAATAATTGGCACTGGGAAAATGGTACAACTACATTCAGAAGACTAAGATCATGGCATCAGGTCCCATCACTTCATGGCAAACAGATGGAGAAACAATGGAAACAGTGACAGACTTTATTTTCTTGGGCTCCAAAATCACTGAAGATGGTGAGTGAAGCCATGATATTAAAAGACGCTTGTTCCTTGGAAGAAAAGTTTGGACCAACCTAGACAACATATTAAAAAGCAGAGACATTACTTTGCCAACAAAGGTCCCTCCAGTCAAAGCTGTGGTTTTTCCAGTAGTCATGTGTGGATGTGAGAGTTGGACTAGAAAGAAAGCTGAGAGCCAAAGAATTGATGCTTTTGAACTGTGGTGTTGGAGAAGACTCTTGAGAGTCCTTTGGACTGCAAGGAGATCCAACCAGTCCATCCTAAAGGAAATCAGTCCTGAATATTCATTGGAAGGACTGATGTTGAAGCTGAAACTCCAATGCTTTGGCTACCTGATGCAAAGAACTGACTCATTGGAAAAGATCCTGATACTGGGAAAGAATGAAGGTGGGAAGAGAAGGGAATGACAGAGGATGAGATGGTTAGATGGCACCACTGACTCAATGGACATAAGTTTGAGTAATCTCCAGGAGTTGGTGATGGACAGGGAGGCTTGGTATGCTGCAGACCATGGGGTTGCAAAGACCTGGACACGACTGAGCAACTGAACTGAACTGAACATGTAAAAGAATGAAACTAGAACATTTCCTAACAGCATACACAAAGATAAACTCAAAATGGATTATAGACTTAAATGTAAAGCCAGAAACCATAAAGCTCTTAGAGCAAAACATAGGCCAATGCACACTTTGACATAAATCACAGCAAGATCCTCTTTGACTCATCTCCTAGAGTAATGGAAATAAAAACAGAAATAAACAAATGGGACCTAATTAAACTGAAATGTCTTTGAACAGCAAAAGAAATAATAAACAAAATTAAAAGACAACAGAATGGGAGAACATAATTGCAAGTGAGACAAAGGATATATAGCAGCTTATATGGTTCAATATTAGAAAAACAAACAGCCCAGCCAAAAAATGGGCAGAAGACCTAAACAGACCTTTCTCTGAAGAATACATACAGGTGGTGAACAAACACATGAAAAGATGTTCAATATTACTAATCGTCAAAGAATGCAAATGAAAACTACAGTGAGGTATCAACTCACACCAGTCAGAACGGTCATCATCAAAAAATCTACAAACAATAAATGCTGGAGAGGATGTGGAGAAAAGGAAACCCTCCTACGTTGTTGGTGGAAATGTAAACTGATATAGTTATTATGGAGAAGAGTATGTAGATTCTTTAAAAAACTAGGAATAGATATCATATGACCCAGCAGTCCCACTACTGCGCATATACTCTGAGAAAACCACAATTCTAAAAGACACATGTGCCCCAATGTTCATTGCAGCACAGTTTACAATAGCTAGGACACGGAAGCAAACTAGATGACTATTGACAGATGAATGGATAAAGATGTATGGTAATATATACATAGATAGATAGATATAGATATAGATATATAGATATACATACAATGGAATATTGCTCAGGCATGAAAAGGAACAAACCTGAGTCAGTTATAGGGAGTTGGATGAACCTAGAGCCTGTTAAACACAGTAAAGTAAGTCAGAAAGAGAAAAACAAATGTTGTGTATTAACACAAACATACAGAATCAGGAAAAGTGGTATTGATGAACCTACTTGCAAGGAGGGGAGGGAGATGCAGATGTAGAGAATGGACCTGTGGACCCAGTGAGGGGAGGAGAGGGTGGGACAAATGGAAAAGTAGTATCGATGTATATACACTGTCAAGTGTAAAATAGAGAGCTGGTGGGAAGTTGCTATATAACACAGGGAGCCCAGCCTGGCCCTCTGTGATGACCTAGAGGGGTGGGATGAGGGGAGAGGAAGGAGGCTTAAGAGGGAAGAGATACATGTAAAATCATGGCTGATTCCTATTGTTCTACAGCAGAAACCCACACAACACTGTAAGGCAATCTTCCTCCAATTAAAAAATAAATTTAAAGAAAAATAAAGATTTTAACTTTTAGTTAAATTATATTGCTCAAAGGAAACCTATTTTCTCCAGTCTAGGATGTTATCAAGTCATATAACAAAACACTCATGAAGAGTCATAAGCTACAATCAGGCAAGAAAACTTGAGGGGTTCATGAAAAGTTCTTATTGTAAAAGGAACGGCCTCAAATATCAATAATTAATTAATCATCTCACCTTCAGGGTAATTTTCTTCTCCCTGTCATATTTCTAGTCAGCTCCTTTGCTGAGCACCGAAGAATGGATGCTTTTGAACTGTGGTGTTGGAGAAGACTCTTGAGAGCCCCTTGGACTGCAAGGAGATCCAACCAGTCCATCCTAAAGGAGATCAGTCCTGGGTGTTCACTGGAAGGACTGATGTTGAAGCTGAAACTCCAATACTTTGGCCACCTCATGTGAAGAGCTGACTCATTTGACTCATTTGAAAAGACCCTGATGCTGGGAAAGATTGAGGGCAGGAGGAGAAGGGGATGACAGAGGATGAGATGGCTGGATGGCATCACCGACTCAATGGACATGGGTTTGGGTAGACTCCAGGAGTTGGTGATGGACAGGGAGGCCTGGCCTGCTGCAGTCCATGGGGTCGCAAAGAGTCAGACACGACTGAGCGACTGAACTGAACTGAACTGATAGTGACTACTTTCCTTTTTCTCAAGTGAGAAATTTACTCAAGATTTGCTCCTTGAGTTCAGCTCTTTCTTTTCAATACTATTTTCCTGGAGATTTTATCTATCTTATGGATTTAATATCACATTTCTATGTAGACAATTTCAAAATTTATATCTTTAACCATTTCAAATTTATATTGTATACTCAGCACAGCACTTAAAATATTTACATAATAACTATTTAATAAAACTAGCTGATTTAACTGAACTTTTAGCATGCATAAACACACACACAATGAAAAAACTTTTTTATTCTGAAAAACTATCTTGTTGAAACTGATATTTTGTGTGGCAAAACTCACAAGTAATAGAGATATATTTCAATATCCCAGTTTTTGTCAAATTGGGGAGTTTCAAGAAAATTAATAAATAATTTTATAAGTAAGATTTCATGTGGAAATATATCTAATCTATTCCACTCTATGTGTTATATGTATTTTTATGTATACACACAACATCCTATTACATTCATATAGATATATTCTATTATATATTAAGCTATAATATCTCATAGGATACATACATTACATAGGATGTGTTATACCTAAAAAGCATATAATATTAAGCAATATTTTCAATCATTCTAAGATGTTAAACTTATATTGATAGAAATTTAAATGATATAAAGTAGAATATATATACACACATAATAAAGATTGAATAGATATTTATGTAACAGAGTGCTCGGTATAGTTTTCCTACAGTGAAAGTGACTTTTCCTGTTTCTTCAGAGTATTAGAAATTAAAATGTGTAGGACTTGCATAGAGATTTATCAATCGTAAAATTGATTTTGTGAACTTTAGCTCATTTTCCGCCTCGAGAGACTATAAACTGAGATCAGAGTACTGATGGAAAAGACAGAGAGCTCTGTGTAGTGAGAGGTGTCAGAGTCCTGCAGTCGTCTCCCTTCCTCCTCCTTTCCTTTGCCCAAAGCTCAAAGTGAGGACTGAAAGAAGCTCTTTCTGCCCCTTTCCTGTCTGCCTGCTTCTGTTCCTCTCTGACCTTAAAAGAACTTCATGATAGGAATGATATCACTAGATAATTTAACCTAACTCCTAAGTTATTCTCCACTGAGTGTGCACGGTGCTTTGCTAGCCTGTTGATTCTTTTCCTAGATTGAAAGAAAGAAGAATGAAGAATTAAATAGTAAGAAAATGACTAGCTCTCTACTCCCAGCAGCCTCATTAGCAATCCTGCAGGCAGATCACGTGGGCAAGATAACATCTGAAGAAAGATCAGCAGGAGTCAGCCAGTATGCATGCAAGAGAAAATGACACAGACCCCAACCTCCTGCCTGGATGATTCACTGAGACTCCAAAAACAGTCATAGCTGAGCAGACTTTTCCGAGGTGATCTGGAGCACAAATCCACCTTCTCCCCAGGCTGCTAGATCTCTGAGAAAGCAATCTCTCTGTTCTCTGAGAAAGCAACTGTTCACCTACCTTGTGAGTATTGACTGATTGATCAGTGGCCAGCCAAACCTGAGTTCAGCCACAAGAAGACAGGAAGCCGATGGGGTGTGTGGCCTCTCCCTCTCCCATCAGCCAGGTGGACTCACCAAAGCTACACTGTCTGTAAAGGGAGTAAACCTGGGGATCTGCCTGAAGTGGTGAGTTGATTCAAAAGAGAGACTTCTGTGGTCTCCACTTCACGAAGCCAGGGACAAAAGTTGTATTAAATAACTCACTATACAAGACATTGGGCTTCCCAGATGGCTCAAGTGGTAAAGAATCTGCCTGTCGATGCAGGAAACACAGAGACACAGGTCAGTCTCTGAGTTGGGAAGATCCCCTGGACGAGGAAGTAAAAACCCACTCCAGTATTCCTGCCTGAAAAATACCATGGGCAGAGGAGCCTGGCGGTTTACAGCTCATTGGGTCACAAAGAGTCAGACATGACTGAGCATGCATTCACAAGACATTACCTTTCAAGGGAGTTACAGAAGGAAGGACGTACAGAAGATTGCATCTAAACACCAACGCACTGATGGTAACGATAAAATTCACCTCTGACATCCACTCTCCCTTCCTTCCTGATCCTCTGAGAGGAGCAGAGAAAGCAGTGAACAAATAGAAGAGGATGCAGAGTAAGAAAGGGGAATAAACTATCGTGAACGCCTTCCCCCACTGCAGAATTATAGCATAATAAGGTGCAAGCTGTGTTGTCAAGCATGAGAGTTTGAAATTTTGATATGAAGACAAGACTGGAAATTTTAACATCTAAAAAATGAGGCTACTTGTTAATAACTAGGAATCTGACTGAGATTTCATCCAGGGAGCATGGAAAAATACTACAACACAGATTGTTTTAAAGCTTTGTTTTTAAAAAATGTAAAGCTATTTTGTAATTTTACCCTACTCGGTCCAAATTGTTCAATATACATTTACCAAATGATTTTCATTCCACATGTCTTGAAATGTTTATTGTTTAAAGAAAAGCTCTACTAATAAACTACAAAGTTATTTTTAATAATAAAGAGCTTCCACTTAAAAGTTGCTCGTATAATGTTGCTAAATGTTATCATGTCAAAAATACATCTTAATAAAAATACCAGCATAACCAAATATATATCAATTATAGGGGCATATAAAGCATAAAATACAAAATAAGGTATAAAATGCAGAGTATGTGTGCGTGTATGTTTGTGTTAACATACACCATACCATACCTGAGTTGACTCTAAGGAAACTTGATTTTCTTTACGATTGTTCTTTGAAAAATTGTGAAACTGATTAAAAATAAAGATTTTAAAACTACTTAGGATCCTTACTGATGATCTTGTAAATGAATGTTTTTTTTCTCTCTTTTCCTTATATGTGATGTGTTTAGTCGCTCAGTCATGCCCAACTCTTTGTGACCCCATGGACTGTAGCCCTCTCCAGGCTCCTCTGACTATGGGAATTCTCCAAGCAAGAATACTGGATGGGTAGCCTTTCCCTTCTCCAGGGGATCATCCAAACCCAGGGATCGGACCCAGGTCTCCCATGTTGCAGGCAGATTCTTTACTGTATGAGCCACCACAAAACAAATTTGCCTTACTATATAAATCAATATCAAGAAAAACAAAACCAAAAATTGTTATTTGTACTTTACGAATTTTTTTTAGTCCAATTTAGGACCTGTAACAGGGAATAAGTGTAACAGATGTTTGCATCTCATGAAAAATGTATTTGATTCTTTGACTGAATGTTTTTCACTTTATGCTCATTATACTCAGATAACTCCCACTTGTTTACAAAATTTGTTAGAGGGTTACATTAAAGAGTTAAGATAGTATTACTTCTTCTTTTTTATGTGATTCTCTGATACAACACAGTAAAAAAAGCAAGTAGTGGTAAAGAAGCCAAATAGATGGAGGAAAAATAAAACATAACCCTTTGTGAAAAACCACAAAACTCCCAAACATAAATCATATTTAATGCTTATTTTTTAAATAAATACACAGAAAAGCAAGTCAATAAAATTAGATAAAGAATAGCATGTTTTAAAATGTAACTCACATTTGCTATAGAAAACAGGGTCAATAAGGATACTTTATATTTTTAGCAATCCAAATTAAATTATAGGCAATAGTCACATACTTTTTCTTCAGCAGACTTAAGAACAAAATTGCTAGAGTTGCTGACATACAACAAAATTGTCTGCTTTTATCTGTATTACTTTTTCAAGATATTCTATAAGTACTAGAAAAAAAGAATGATTTAGAGTTATGAACTGCTTGCCAGCCAGCTTGCAATAAAAAGCCATTACTTTAGTACTGATAGTTCCTGGCCTGCTGTGGCAGTACAATTGATAAAACTTTTAATGGTGTTGAACAGGGCTAGGGTATTGTCAGAAGACAATGCTCAGGAAGCTACAGTATCTCAGACTTTTGAGATGTTGGGGATAAGTATTAAGAACCATAGAAAAGAATAATTGAGTCATGTTTCTGTACAGCAGTAATTAACACAACATTGAAATTCAACTATACTTTAATAAAAATAAATTTTAAAAAAGAATAACTGTTTTGGGGGGACATAAATACAACAGATAAAAGAAATAATATTTTAGGAAAATCATCATCAGCTTAAATTGATATAACCAAAGAAGTCCATGGTAGCATGTAAGGAAAACCTATTCTTAAATAGTTGGAAGACAGAAAAAGGTAAAAATTGGTTTTAATATTTTATTATAAGGATACCATAGCTCCAAATAACCTTGCATATGCAACCCCAGCAAGTACTCTGTTGAACCCTGAAACTCAGGGTAAAGACTTTAAAACCTGGAACATTAATTATCATAATTGCCATCTTTACAGTGAGAAAATATAGTGAATGCAATAAAAAACTGAGTTTGGGGGCTTCCCTCGTGGCTCAGTGGTGAAGAGTCCACCTGCCAATGCAGAGAACACAGGTTCAGTCCCTGATCCAGGAGCATCCCACATGCTGTGGGGCAACAAAGCCTGTGCACCCCAACTACTGAGCCTGTGCTCTAGAGCCTGGTATCCGCAACTACTGAGTCCACGTGCTGCAACTACTGAAGCCCACATGCCCTAGAGCCCTGTGCTTCTCAACAAGAACAACCACTGCAATGAGAAGCCCATACTCTGCTACTGGAGAGTGACCTCTGCTCTCTGCAACTAGAGGCAAAGCCCATGCCTGCAGCAACGAAGACTCAGAATGGGAAAAAAAAATAAAAAATAAAATAAAAAATAAACAAACTAAGCTAGGCCCATGTCTGGTTCACAGTAGCTGCACTGGAGTCATAGAACCACCGCATGACAACTTCCATGGACCTTAAATATGTAATTTGAATGGATACTTGATATCGATCCCATATTGATTTCTTGGTTTTGTGGTAAGAGCTATCAGTAAGGAAGATCAAGTAGAAATCTGAAATTCCTTCTCCCTACTATCCTCCACCTTAGAAAAGATAGTAAATCAAAACAATATCATACACATCAGCAAGATGGAAGGCTGGGAATTCCCACCCAGTCCTCATCCCCCAACAAAAGTAACAATTTAACAGCAATTCACAAATAAAAACCTAAAAATATTTAGTACAAGGCAAGGATGCCCACGCTTTCCACTTCTATGGTGCAAAGAGAAAGAGAAGGAGAAGAAAAAAAGAAAAAGGAGAGAAAGAAAGAAAAGATATCCAAATCAGAAGGAAGAAATAAAATAACTTGCTTGTACATGACATGATGTTATATGTACAAAATCTGAAAAACTCCACCAAAAATTGTTAGAAATAATAAATCCAGTAAAGTTGCAGAATACAAAAGTAACATACAAAATCAGTGTCTTTTCTATACATTATAACAAATTATACAAAAAAGAAATTGAGAAAGCATTTAAAGAACAAAAATAATAACATACTTAGGAATAAACTTAAAGACATGAAAGATATGTACTGAAAATGATAAAACAGTAATGAAGTTAAAGAAAGCACAGATAAATGGAGACATTTTCTGTTCACAAATAGGAAAAATTAGCATAGTTAAAATTTGCATATTACCAACTCCAATTCAACAGCATATTAAAAGAATTATACACTATGACCAAGTGAGATTTATCCCTGGGAAGCAAGGATGGTTCAATATATGCAATCAATAAATGTGATGCACTACATTCTCAGAATGAAAGATAAAGATCATATGATCATCTCAATATATACCGAAAAAAATCTGACAAAATATACCAGTCTTTCGTTTCAACAGATTGAGTATAGAAGGAACATGCCTCATCATAATAAAGGCTGTTATGCCAAAGCCATTGCTACCATCCTACTCAATGGTGAAAAATTGAAAGCTTTTTTTCTGAGATAAGGAAAAAGACAAGGATATCACTCTCATCACTATTATTCCACATGGTACTGAAATTCTAATTAGACCAATTAGTCAAGACAAAGAATTAAAAGGCATCCAAATCATAAAGGACACAGCAAATTGTTTTATTATTTGTAGGTGAAATTATCTTATATGCAGAAAATCAAAAAAAGCTGTTGGAACTAACAAAAAAATTCAATAAAGCTTCAGGATATAAAATCAATGTACAGAAATCAGTGGCATTTCTATATACTAATAGAACACGTGAAAAAGAAATAAACTATCCCACTCACAATAATATCAAAAACATAAAATAATTAAAAATTTATATAACCAAGGAACTAAAATACCTGTAAAATGAAAACTGCAGAACTTTTATGATGAAAATTGAAGAAGATACAAAAGGAAAGATATCCCAGGTTCATGGACTGGAGCAATTAATATTATAAATATGTCTATACTATACAAAGTCATAAATAGATTCAATGTAATCCCTATCAAAACTCCAGTGGTATTTTTCACAG
Source organism: Giraffa tippelskirchi (assembly GCF_054371585.1). Lineage (NCBI taxonomy): Eukaryota > Metazoa > Chordata > Mammalia > Artiodactyla > Giraffidae > Giraffa > Giraffa tippelskirchi. The sequence continues at coordinate 6,020,678 of NC_137280.1, read as the reverse complement.
AAATAAAGAAATCCTAAAATTCATATGGGACCACAAAAGACTGAATTGCCAAAGCAATACTGAGACAAAAGAACAAAGATAGAGGTATCATGGGATCTAATTTGAAGCTATACTACAAGGATATAGTGATTAAAACAGTACGGCATTAGCATAAAAATAGAGACATACCAATGGAGCAGAAAAGAGAGCTAAGAAATAAATGCCATCACATACAGTCAACATATATTTCACAAGAGGTTCAGGAAAATTCAACAGGGAAAAAATAGTCTCTTCAATAGATAGTGCTTGGAAAACCAGATAACCACATACTGAAATTGAATTCTTATCTTACAGCACACTACAAAAATTACCTTGAAATGGATTAAAGACTTAAACACAAGATCTGCTATTGCAAAACTCCTAGAAAAATATGCAGGAAAGAAGCTCCTTGAAACTGGTCTTGGTAATGATCTTTTGGACACAATACCAAAAGTACAAACAACAAAGGCAAAAATCAACCATCAGAATTACATTAAGCTTGAAAGCTTATTTACAGAAAAATAAAAATAAACAAAAGAAAAGGCAGCCTATATAACAGGAGAAAAATTTTCAACCATATATCATATAAGGGGTTACTATCCAAAATATATAAGGAACTCACACAATTCAATAGCAACGAAACAAATAACACAATTTTTAAAATGTGAAAACAACCTAAATAGATGTTTCTCAGAATAATACATTAAAATGACCAACAAGTGCTTGAAAAGGTGTTCAACATCACTAATCATCAAGGAAATGAAATCAAAACCATAATAAGATATCACCATACATCTGTTAGAACAGCTATTATCAAAAAGAAAAGGTAAATGTGCAAGATGCAGTGAAAATGGAATCTTTGTATACTGTTGGTGGACATGTAAATTGGTAGAACCTTTAAGAAACAGCATGGAGCTTTCCTGGAGAAGGAAATGGCAACCCGCTCCAGTATTCTTGCCTGGAGAATCTCATGGACAGAGGAGCCTGGCAGGCCATGGTCCATAGGATCACAGAGCGTCAGACATGACTGCAGTGACTAAGCACGCACACACGCATGGAGCTTCCCTCAAAAAATTAAAACAGAACTACCATACAATCCAGGAATCTCATTTCTGTGCAGTCATCTAAAGAAAGAAAGACAGGATATTGAAGAGACAGCTGCATTTCCTTGTTTATTGAATCATTATTCACAATAGCTAAAATATGGAAACAACCTAAGTGTTTATCCATGGATGGATGGAGGTGGAAAATACGACACATACACAAACAATGGAATTTTATTAAGTTTGAAAAGGAAGGAAATTCTGACATTTGTGACAACACAAATGAACCTGAAAGACATGACGCTAAGTAAAATAAGCCAAACAAAGACAAATAGGATCTCACTTTTATGTTTTATCTAAAATATTCAAACTCATAGGAGACAGTAGAATGTTGGTGACAAGGTATATAGTGAAAGTGAAAGCTGCTCAGTCTTTTCCAACTCTTTGTGACCCCATGGATTGTACAGTCCATGGAATTCTCTAGGCCAGAACACTGGAGTGGGTAGCCTTTCCCTTCTCCAGGGGATCTTCCCAACCCAGGGATCAAACCCAAGTCTCCTACATTGCAGGCAGATTCTTTACCAGCTGAGCCACAAGGGAAGCCACAAGGTCTAAGGGCTAGGGAACATGGACAGACATTGATTGAAGGGTACAAAGTTTGCTGTATGCAAGATGAGTAAGTCTTAGAGATCTAACATACAACACAGTAATAAAATCAGCTATATGAATCTGCCTGCCAATGCAGGAGACACAGGAGATGCAGGTTAGATTACTGTCAGGAATATCACCTGGAGTAAGAAATGGCAACCCACTCCAGTATTCTTGCTGGGAAAACTCCATGGTCAGAGGAGCTTGTTGAGCTAACGTCAATGGAGTCACAAAGAGTAAGAGATAATTGAGCAACTGATCACATACACAAACACACACAATAGTGTATGCTTGAACTTTGCTGGGAGGATAGATACTGTGTTCTCATTACAAACACACAAAAATTTAACTATATAAGATGATGGATATGTAATTAGCTTGATTGTGCTGATCACTTCACAATGTATACATATATCAAAACATCAAGATACACACCTTAAACATACACACATTTTCTTGTCAAATTATACATCAGCAAAGCTGGAACAAAAACACTACTACACTCCTGGAAGAATTACACCTATTACTGCTGCCCTCAAAGACCTAATTCAGGATTCAGAGTTGGTAGTCCCATCTTATTTCATTAAATTTTTGAGTTTTGTCCTGAACAAGCAAACAACTAGATCCTAGAAGACTGGAGTGGATTACTATAAAGTTAACAAAGAAATGGCCCTAATTATAGCTGCTCTGAAAAATATGGTATTCTTTTTTCCTAAAGCAGATTGAAAAAGTATTGGGTCTGCAAAGAAGAACTGTACAAAAAAGGTCTTAACGATCCGGGTAACCACAATGGTGTGGTCACTCACCTAGAGCCAGACATCTTAGAGTGTGAAGTCTAGTGGACCTTGGGAAGCATTACTACTAAAAAAGCCAGTGGAGGTGATGGAATTCCAGCTGAGCTATTTCTAATGCTAAAAGAATATGCTGTTAAAATGCTTTGCTTAATACACCAGGGAATTTGGAAAACTCAGCAGTGACCGCAGAACTGGAAAAGGTCAGCTTTCATGTAAATCCCAAAGAAGGGCAATGCCAAAGAATGTTAAAATTACCACACAATTACACTCATTTCACAAACTAGCAAGGTAATGCTCAAAAATCCTTCATGTTAGGCTTCAACGGTACATGAACAAAGAACAACCAGATGTACAATCTGGATTTAGAAAAGGAAGAGGAACCAGAAATCAAATTGCCAATATTCACTGGATTATAGAAAAAGCAGGGGAATTCCAGGAAAACATTTACCTCTGCTTTGTTGACTACACTAAAGGCTTTGACGATGGATCACAAGAAACTCCAGAAAATTCTTAAAGAGATGGGAATACCAGACCACCTTACATGTCTCCTGAGAAACCTGTATGCAGGTCAAGAAGCAACAGTTAGAACTGGACATGGAAAAATGGATTGGTTCAAAATTGGGAAGGAGTATGTCAGGGCTATATATTATCATTTTACTTATTTAACTTTGTAGAGTACCGTGTGTGAAATGCTGGGTTGGATAAATCACAAGTTAGAATCATGATTCTAATCCAAAATCACTGCAGATGGTGACTGCAGCCATGAAATTAAGACGCTTTCTCCTTGGAAGAAAAGCTATGACCAACCTAGATAGCATGTTAAAAAGCAGAGACATTACTCTGCCAACAAAGATCCGTCTAGAAAAAGCTGTGATTTTTCTAGTAGTCATGTATGGATGTGAGAGTTGGACCATAAAGAAAGCTGAGCACCAAAGAATTGATGCTTTTGAGCTGTAGTGTTGAAGAAGACTCTTGAGAGTCCCTTGGACAGCAAGGAGATCCAACCAGTCCATCCTAAAGGAAATCAGTCCTGAACACTCATTGGAAGGACTGATGCTGAGGCTGAAACTCCAATACTTTGTTCACTTGATGTGAAGAACTGACTCATTTGAAAAGACCCTGATGCTGGGAAAGATTGAAGGCAGGAGGTGAAGCGTTCAACAGAGGACGAGATGGTTTGATGGCATCACTCACTCGGTGGACATGAGTTTGAGTAAGCTCCAGGAGTTGGTGATGGACAGGGAATCCTGGCGTGCTGCAGTCCATGGGGTCACAAAGAGTCAGACACAACTGAGTGACTGAACTGAACTGAACTGAGAATGAAGATTTCTGGGAGAAATATCAATAACCTCAGATATGCAAATGATGCCACTCTAACAGCAGAAAGTGAAGAGAAACTAAAGAGCCTCTTGATAAAGATGAAAGAGAAGAGTGAAAAAGCTGTTTTAAAGAAGAGAGTGAAAAGGCTGGCTTAAAACTCAACATTTAAAAAACAAAGATCATGGCATCTGGTCCCATCACTTCATAGCAAATAGATGAGGGAAAAATGGAAACAGTGACAGATTTTATTTTGAGGGGTTCCAAAGTCTTTGCAGATGGTGACTGCAGCCATGAAATTAAAACACACTTGCTCCTTGGAAGAAAAGCTATGACAAACCTAGACAGCATATTAAAAATCAGAAACATCACTGCTAACAAAGTTCCATACAGTCAAAGCTATGTTTTTTCCAGTAGTCACGTTATGGATATGAGAGTTGGAGCATAAAGAAGGCTGAGCACTGAAGAATTGATGCTTTTGAACTGTGGTGCTGGAGAAGACTCTTGAGAGTTCCTTGGACAGCAAGGAGATCAAACAAGTCAATTCTAAAGGAAATCAACCCTGGATGCTCATTGGAAGGACTGATGGCTGCAGCTGAAGTACCAATACTTTGGGATCTGGTGTGGAGAGCCGACTCATTGGAAAAGACCCTGATACTAGGAAAGATTGAGGGCAGGGGGAGAAGGGGGTGACAGAGAATGAGACGGTTGGATGGCACCATCAACTCAATGGACATGACTGTGAGCAAACTCTTGGAGATAATGAAGGATAGGGAAGCCTGGCATGCTGCAGTCTATGGAGTTGCAAATAGTTGGACCTGACTGAAAGAGTGAAAAACAACACAGTAGGTGGCCATTTAGTGGTGAGTTCATTCTTTTCCATTCCAATCAAGATAGAAGGTTAGAAGCATTACTCATTCATGTGTGATCAACAACAATTTATACTTTTATGTTTTTGTCTCATTTTTTCTTTTGGGTTCCAAAGTCATTGCAATTGGTGACTGCAACCATGAAATTAGAAGACAATTGCTTCTTGGAAGGAAAGCTATGGTAAACCTAGACAGCATATTAAAAGCAGAGACATCACTTTGTTGACAAAGTTCCATAAGGTCAAAGCTATGGTTTTACAGCAATCATGAACGGATGTGAAAGTTGGATCCTAAAGAAGGCTGAGTGCCAAATAATTGATTCTTTCGAATTGTGGTGTTGGAAATGACTCTTGAAAGTCCCTTGGACAGCAAAGGAGATCAAACCAGTTAATCCTAAAGGAGAACAACCCTGAATATTCACTGGAAGAACTGATTCTGAAGCTTAAGCTCCAATATTCTTCACCACCTGATGTGAAGAGTCGATTCATTGGGAAAGACCTTGATGCTGGGAAAGACTGAAGGCAAAAGGAGAAGAGAGCGGCTGAAGATGAGATAGTTGGATAATATCACCAATTCAATGGATGTGAACTTGGGCAAACTCTGGGAGATAGTGAGGGATGGGGAGGCCTGTTGTGCTGCAGTCTATGATGTTGCAACAAGTTGGACACGACTTAATGACTGAAAAATACAGTTCATATTTTATCCATGTCGGTCTTTATCGTCTTTATCCATGCTTATCCTTCTTAAATCTGATAATATTCTAGGTCTTCCTGACTTCAATCCATAGTGCTAAATCATTTGATTTTAATTAGTTTCTTTGGCTATTTACTCCTCTGAGCATCTTGATCACCCTACATCCAAAACTGGCTTTTATATCCGCAATTCTTGTTGAACCAGTGCTGACGCTCATGTGGGGTATCCAGGTATCCAGAAAGATATTAACCTTTATTTGAGCCAGTTGATAGTCTTCAAACATTGCATATAAACAAAGCATTTTCTTCAACTGAGACTTTCTAATAGAATCAACCCTTTGATTACCTTAGCATTGCTCTTGAGATAAACAGCATAAGCACACACTCTTAATTTTATTTAAAAGGCCCTTCATGTTCTGTCCTCTGTGTTCCCTTTCATAAATCACTCATTCCCTCTCTCTTATCTCAAAATGGCCCTCCTTCTTCATTTAGTGATCCAATTACAATGGCTTTGTCTCAGGAATCAGATGCACCACAAAACCCCAGGCAGTGGGCAGTATGTTGTGGAATGCATTCCTCTTTAGACTTTTTAAAACACATCTCCAGTTGTGGTAACAGTATAATTTTTATTTTTAAAAGCTATATTAGCTTTAATATTTCAGGTAACACTAGATATATGTAAATTAAAATATCTGGAAGAGACAAAGTTCATAATAATGATACATCATGCTTATTGAAGAAGCAAATATTCATTTCTTACCGTGGGACCCATCCCAGTCAGTAGCGAGTTTCTGAAGTCTTCACTGAAAACAAAGCTGTGGAAACTCTGAGGCATGAAAGAGGCTGTAGAGTCATGTCCTTCAATCTGATTTTTATATACTTGTGTCCGAGGTCGAGCTAGGCCTTTCAGTATTATATAAAATCCATCATTTCCGATCACTGAAAGAAAACAAAACCAAATAAGATATACTATAGACCTTATTTTGAAGGTGCTTTGATGTACATGTGTCCACAATACCTATTACAATTGCTTCCCTTTTAGCAGATTTCTTTTTATTTCTTCATTGACAGTGACTTTAATGTAGCACTAAGGCATCACAAAAATTTAGACAAATAACAAAAATAACAAAGAGATCTACAATTAGAGTACTATTTGCTGACAGCTGTTTAGAGTAATCAATCCCCTTATGGAACTGATAAATTGTAGGAAAGAATCGCGGTGACATATCAAGATTAATAGATTTAAGACAAAATGAGGAGAAAAGTGTCAGAAAAGCCCTTGAACTTTTTTAAATGTTTCTGTCCCTTTCAAAAATGCCATTCTTTTTGTTTTATATAAGTAGCAGTGCTGCTAAGTCGCTTCAGTCGTGTCCGACTCTGTGCGACCCCCGAGTCGGCCGTCCACCAGGCTCTCTCTTCCCTGGGATTCTCCAGGCAAGAACACTGGAGTGGGTTGCCATTTCCTTCTCCATAAGTAGCAGTATATCCCTATTAATTTTCATTTATCTTTGGTCTAGACAGGATGATGATCACTCATAGAACTGAGTAAAGAATATACTATGAAAAGAGAAATCAATCATTACTAGAAAAAAGTTTTGTTTTTTTTTCAGTATTTCTTCTATTCCATTTTGTAACTCTTCACAATCTGTCATCCAACCCCACTACCTAAAGTTGAAATATATGCCTGAAGGTCTGGAAGGCTCATTCACTTGTGAAGATTTTGAATGAAACACAAATCAGTTTTAGTTTTTCTGAAGCCCATCACTTTGGAGAAGCGGATCATGAGCACGGGATGATGTCGCTTTTTCTCTGTCTATTACATTACATTGCTCCAAAGGAGTAAATTATTCAAGTGTGGTGATTTTCTTACCATTTGCATATTAACTTGAAAATAAAAACTTTACAAGTTGATTTTAATGGATACCTGCATTTCTTTCTTTTTATGCCCTATGACATGTCACCTGCTTGCCTTCTCTGCTTTTGTCTAAACTGAGTCCTTAATGAGGGGCTCTTTTGTACACCATCTATACATCAGTTCAGTTCAGTTCAGTTCAGGCGCTCAGTCGTGTCTGACTGTTTGTGACCCCATGAACCACAACACACCAGGCCTCCCTGTCCATCACCAACTCCCGGAGTCTACCCAAACCCATGTCCATCGAGTTGGTGATGCCATCCAGCCATCTCATCCTCTGTCGTCCCCTTCTCCTCCTGCCCTCAATCCTTCCCAGCATCGGGGTCTTTTCCAATGAGTCAGCTCTTCACATCAGCTGGCCAAAGTATTGGAGTTTCAGCTTCAACATCAGTCCTTCCAATGAACACCCAGGACTGATCTCCTTTAGGATGGACTGGTTGGATCTCCTTGCAGTCCAAGGGACTCTCAAGGATCTTCTCCAACACCACAGTTCAAAAGCATCAGTTCTGCGGTGCTCAGCTTTCTTTATAGTCCAACTCTCACATCCACACATGACCACTGGAAAAACCATAGCCTTGACTAGATGGACCTTTGTTAGCAAAGTAGTGTCTCTGTTTTTTAATATGCTGTCTAGGTTGGTCATAACTTTCCTTCCAAGGAGTAAGCGTCTTTTAATTTCATGGCTGCAATCACCATCTGCAGTGATTTTGGAGCCCCAAAAAATAAAGTCAGCCATTGTTTCCACTGTTTCCCCATCTATTTGCCATGAAGTGATGGGACTGGATTCCATGATCTTGGTTTTCTGAATGTTGAGCTTGAAGTCATCTGTACATGGTGACTATAAAATAGTGATTTTCTTTTAGTCTTCACTAAAGCAAACATTGTGTTTCTTTGGATGCCTGAGCTTAAAATAGATACTTCCTAGATAGCTCAATATCATTTCTTATTAAACATCTAACCTGTGTGGCAAGAGCACTGCAGAAATATTGCTTTAAAAAAAAAATGCTTATGTTTTATTTTTGGCTCTGCTGAGTCTTTATTGTGGTCCACAGGTTCAACATTCAGAAAACTAAGACCAAGGCAAAACTAAGACCAAATGGCAAAATATTATTTTTATGGCTGAATAGTATTCAGTCTTCTTTATTCATTCATCTGTAGATGGACACTTGTGTCCTTTCCACATCTTGGCAGTTGTAAATAATGTTGCTATGAATACTAGGTGCATGTTCAAATTAGTGTTTTCAAATCAGTGTTTTGGGGTTTTTTGGATGAATACCCAGAAATGGAACTGCTGGGTCTTATACTAGTATTTTGAGAAACCTCCATACAGTTTTCACAGTGGCTGCACCATTTTGCATTCTTACTAACAGCTTACAAAGGTTTCCTTTTCTCCATATCCTTGCCAACATTTGTTATTTCTGATCTTTTTGATGATAGCCATTCTAACAGGTATAAAATAGTATCCCACTTTGGTTTTAATTTGCATTCCCCTGACAGTGAGATTGAGCATCTATCTTTTCCTGTGCCTGTTGACCATTTGTATGTATTCTTTGAAAAATATCTATTCAGCTTATTTTTAATTGAGTTGATAGTGTTTTTGATGTTGAGTTGTTTAAATATTTTGGATATTAACTTTTATATATTTATTTATATAAAAGTCACATTATTTGCAAAAATTTTTTCCCATTAAGTAAGTTGTCTTTTTGTCAATGGTTTCCTCTTCTGTGCAAAAGCTTTTAAGTTTAATTAGGTTCCATTTGCTTATATTTACTTTTATTTCCTCTGCTTTAGGAAATACACTCAAAAAATATTGCTACAATTTGTATCAAAGACTGTTTGGCTTATGTTCTCTTCTAGGAGTTTTATGGTTTCCAGTTTTATCTTGCGGTCTTTAGGTAGATACCATTTTAAATGATTTACTACATACTGATAATTTTTTGTTTTCAAAATAAGATACTATAGATGGATCAAGTACTGGTTTAGGAGGTCTGGATTTAGTCCCATTTTTACATCCATTGTGTATTCTTGGGAGAATCATATATTTCTAAGTTCAATTTCCAATTCAGAAATTGTCATGCTAAGTCAAATTATCTATATATATATTATATTTTTTATTTTTCCAATATTCAGTGAAATAATATATTTTATGTTGCTGAAATTACAATTCAAGTTTAAATAAATTTGAATTTCAAAACTATATAAATAACCAAATTTTACCAATAAAAAGATTACTTTAAAGAATTTTGGATAGCTTTAATAAACTTTTAGAAATATAGATGAAAAAGACTTAACTAATTACAATATTTAAATTAGTCAACAATACTTAAAATCCCATATTAAATCTCCAGAAACTTTTTTCAATGTTTATCTCTATTTCAAGGCTCCAGTTTCTACCTTCCTCTCACCCAAGAGGATTCCCAGGTAGTATTGTGGTAGAGAATCCACCTGCCAATGCAGGAGACATGAGAGATTCAGGTTCGATCCCTGGGTTGGGCAGATCCTCTGGAAAAGGAAATGGCAACCCACTGCAGTATTCTTGCCTGGAAAATTCCAAGGACAGAGGAGCCCGGCGGGCTACAGTCCATGGGATCGCAGAGTTGGATATATGACTAAGCACACATCTACACCCTATCCAAGAGACATTTGTGAGGTTTTGAGATAATTAATGCCGCTTTCAAGATTGAACATTTATGACCCATGGAGAACACCCTAGTTGCAGTGAAAGCACATGTATACTTTGGAATCAATATACATTCTTCATGGTCAGCTTTGCCTTTAAGAGAGCCATAGTCTTTACGGTAAGGTTAAATATTTTATTACTTCTATTGTAAGAGCACATTGTTCAAATTATGGTTAATTTATACATGAGGAAGGTGCCCATTAAATTTTTCATGAGATGTAACTTCTACATTTTTATATGCTATGTGAAATTTAAGCCACAACAGAAAATAAAGCCTATGCACGCTGTTTATGGTTTAGTAATCTAAGCATATTTTTCAGCATTAAAAATAAATACAATATTTTAAAATGAGGAGCTATGGAGTTTTTGAAATATAACCTCATAGAAAAAATGTCAGTTTCTCAGTCATGTGCAACTCTTTGCAACCCCATGGGCTATAGCCCACCAGGATCCTCTGTTCATGGGATTTTCCAGGCAAGAATACTGGAGTGGGCTGCCATTTCTAACCTCATAGAAAGTAAGACTAAAAAGGAATAAATTGAAAGAAATAGCAGAGAAATAACATTAAGACTTAGTGGACTTCAAGTAAAGAAAAGAGCAAAGTTGACATATATACATTGAGACAAAAATCTCTATATCAGTAATTTAATAGGAATGTTTCAATGCTAATTTAAAGGCAGATATTAATAAAAATTTTATCTATGACCCAATTCTAGATTAGCCATTAAATTGGATTCTCTTCTAAGCTAATTTTCTTAGCTTTATGAACTTTAGTTTGCCAGTTTTAGAAATGTCCTCTGCCAGGCCATAAAATGAGATCCAGTGGGAAACTCTTGGGATCAATTAAATTAAGAAAACTATATCTATATAGCATATAGAGTTTACCATCTGTACCATATATATATATATATATATATATAAAGTATTTTATTGTAGTAGCATAAATAATCTTTATATATAATGATCTTAATATAGTAATCATGTTTTAGTACCATTTTCACTTAAACTAAAAATATGTATGTGTATTATTCAGTATTTGAAATCAAGAAATTGCTGTTCTTGTTAATATTTTATTAAGAAAACAGTTCACAAGAGGATAAGTGAGTAATGCTAAGCTTAGGAAGCTGCCTTAAATGATGAAACTCTAAAAAATCCTATGACCAGAAAAGAGACCAGAAGGTGCAAACAGCTGTGCAGACTTACAAGAAAGAAACCAAAGCCTTAGCAGCAGATTGAAAGTCAGCAGCCTGGTGATGAGAGGTTACTAGGGGGAATACTTTAAATAACAGCAGAGGGAGGGAAATGCACACATGAATAAAGAAAAGGGAAAAAGAAAGACATCTGGTTGGACCTGTTTTGTTTTGTTTTTTTAAAGTTGGATGAACAAAGAGATTTACAAAAGTCAAGTATTTAATGAGTTGACTGCTTTGATAGTGAAACACAAGTGAGTTGCCAGAATCAGATGTCTTAAAAACTCAAGAGAAGGGTTGTAGCACATGTAGGTGTAAACACAGATAATAAAAATGTTTGATGTGTTTTAAAATATGGACTATTGAAATGATTGCAAGGTCTTATTTAACATAAATCATCACATTTTAAAGTTGGTCTTTGTTAAGGAATGAAAGTTCATATTTTATCAGTTTATCACATAAGTCATTAACATACCTGGAGAATACAGCATTTGCTTCTAGTTTTAGTTTTAAAACCTTTTAGAAAAAACTAATAACTACTTACAAACACTAGCACACAAATATACAGTCATTGTGGAGAATTCAACACAAAATATATGTAGAATTAAAGAGTTAACTGTTCCTTTTCACTGGTTTTCGATTCCTTTTCCCTCCCTACATAAAGCTACCATGTTTTTAAATGCTTGCAGTATCTTTCTGAATCTACTTTTATGTAGTTTTTACTGTGTATTTTATGTGAATATATATACACCTACAATTTCAAGTTTTATACAATGATTTCATATTATTATATAGTTCTGCATTTGTTCTGTTTTTATTTATTATCCTTCATAAGTTTCTAAGTCAGTGTATATAATCTACCTCATTCTTTTTAATCTCTGCCTAGACTTCCATAGAATAAATGTATCAAAATATATTCTATCTTCTATTAAAGGATATTTATGTACCCTCCATATTTTTTACCATAACAAGTATGATTTTAGAGATTTATGATATAACAAATTAAATTTTAATTATTACCCTCAAGCTAATGGCAAAACAATATTGAAGTTTCTTCTTTTTTTTCCTTTCAAAATCATTTATCCTCGCAGATTCCTACAATTTAACTTTCACTGTCTGATGTCAGATTCAAAGAAACTAACTATAGGACTGTAGGAGGAAAGCTTTCAAAATATGTAAATCTCTTCAATAGGCAGACATGCTATAAAATTCCAGTTTGGTTTTAAATATTATGATCCTGATGGACCATTTTATTAAAAGAGTGGCATAGTGGACAGAGAATAAATTTAGCATTAAGGCTAAATTTTATTTGAAAGTAGTTCTAATCAGAAATACTCTGCATGATATTTTGTGCCTTAGGGTCCTCGTCTGAGGAGAATAATAACAATATCACTTTCATTTCATACTGGGAAGAATAAACAAGGGATTTTCATTACCTAAATGATGTATTAAATAAATTTAGTCTCTCTTTTCTAACCATTGCTGTTCAGTCGCTAAGAGGTGTCCAACTCTTTGCGACCCCAGGACTTCAGTACTCCAGCCTTCCTGTTCATCACCATCTCCTGGAGTTTGCTCAAACTCATTTCCATTGAGTCGATGATGATATCCAATGATCTCATCCTCTGTCACTCCCTTCTCCTCCTGTCCTCAACCGTTCCCAGTCTCAGAGTTTTTTCCAATGACTTGGCTCTTTGCATCAGGTGGCCAAAATATTGGAGCTTCAGCATCAGTGTCTCCAATGAATATTCAGGGTTGATTTCTTTCAGGATTGGTGGGTTTGAACTCCTTGCTGTCCAAGTGACTCTCAAGAGTCTTCTCCAGCAATACAGTTGAAAGCATCAATTCTTTTTTGCTCACCCTTCTGTATGGTCCAACACTCACATCTGTACATGACTATTGGAAGAACAATAGCTTTGACCATGCAGACCTTTGACAACAAATTGATGTCTCTGTTTTTTAATATACGGTCTAGATTTGTCAGAACTTTTCTTCCAAGGAGCCAGTGTTGTTTAATTTTGTGGCTGTAATCACTATCTGCAGTGATTTTTGGGCCCAAGAATATAAAATATGCCACTGTTTCCATTTTTCCCCCATCTATTAGCCATGAAGTGATGGGACCAGATGCCATGATCTTAGGTTTTTGAATATATAGTTTTAAGCCAGCTTTTGCACTTTCCTCTTTCATATTTATCAAGAGGCTCTTCAGTTCCACTTCACTTTCTGCCATTAGAGTAGTATCATCTGCATACCTGAGATTACTGATATTTCTCCTGGCAATCTTGATTCCAGTTTTGATTCATTCAGCCCAGCATTTCACATGATGTACTCTGCATATAAGTTAAATAATCAGGGTGACAATATACAGCCTTGACGTACTCCTTTCCCAGTTTGGAACTAGTCCATTGTTCCATGTCTGGTTTTAACTGTTGCATCTCGACCTGCATACAGGTTTCTCAGGAGGCAGGTAAGGTGGTCTGATATTTCCATCTCTTGAAGAATTTTCCACAGTTTGCTGTGACCTACATAGTCAAAGGCTTTACTGTGTCAATGAAGCAGCAGTGAATGTTTCCCTGGATTTTTTTTTTTTTAATGTTGGCAATTTGGTCTCTGATTCCTCTGCCTTTTCTAAATCCAGCTTGAACGTCTGGAAGTTCTCGGTTCATGTACTGTTGAAGCCTAGCTTGAAGGATTTTGAGCATTGTTTTGCTAGTGTGTGAAATGAGCACAGTTGTGCGGTAGTTTGAGCATTCTTTGGCATTGCCTTCCTTTGGGATTGGAATGAAAACTGACCTTTTCCAGACCTGTGGTTATTGCTTATTTCCAAATTTTCTGGCATATTAAGTGCAGCAAAATCGTTTTTAACAGTATCATATTTTAGGATTTGAAATAGCTCAGCTGGAATTCCATCACCTCCACTAGCTTTGTTCATAGTAGTGCTTCCTAAGGTCCACTTGACTTCACACTCCAGGGTGTCTGACTCTAGGTGAGTAACCACACCATCATGGATTTCCATGTCATTAAGATGTTTTTCCTACAGTTCTTCTGTGTATTCTTGCCACCTCTTCTTACTTTCATCTGTTTCTGTTAGGTCCATACCATTTCTGTCCTTTATTGTGCCCATCTGTATATGAAGTTTTCCCTTGGTATCCTTAATTTTCTTGAAGAGATCTCTAGTCTTTCCCATTCTATCATTTTCTTCTATTTCTTTTCATAGTTCATTTAGGAAGGCTTTCTTTTGTCTCCTTGCTCTTCTCCAGAACTCTGCATCAGTTGGGCACTTCTTTTCCTTTTTCCATTGCCTTTCACTTCCCTTCTTTTCTCAGCTATTTGTGAGGCCTCCTCAGACAGCCATTTTGCCTTCTTGGATTTCTTTTTCTTTTGAATGGTTTTGGTCACTGCCTCCTTTACAATGTTGCAAACCTCCATCCATTGTTCTTCAGGGAGTCTGCCTATCAGATCTAATCACTTATATCTATGTATCACTTCTATTGTATAACCATAAGGGATTTGATTTATGTCCTACCTGAATGGCCCAGTGGTTTTACATACTTTCTTCCATTTAAGTCTGAAAGTTGCACTAAGGAGCTCATGATCTGAGTCACAGTCAGCTCCAAGACTTGTTCTGGCTGACTGTATACAGTTTCTCCACCTTTGTCTGCAAAGAATATGATCAATTTGATTTCAGTATTGACCGTCTGGTGATGCCCATATGTAGAGTTGTCTCTTGTGTTGTTGGAAGAGGGTGTTTGCTCTGACCAGTGCATTCTCTTGCCAAAACTGTTAGCCTTTGCTCTGCTTCATTTTGTACACCAAGGTCAAACTCTCCTGTTATTCCAGGTATCTCTTGACTTCCTACTTTTGCATTCTAATCCCCTTTGAGGAAAAGAACCTTTTGTGTGAGTGTGTGTGTGTTAGTTGTAAAAGTTCTTGTAGGTCTTCATAGACTTCTTCTGTATGAGTGGTTGGGGCATATATTTGGATTACTGTGATATAGAATGGTTGCTGGTTGCCTTGGAATCAAACCGAGATCATTTTGACACTTTTGAGATTACACCCAAGTACTGCATTTTGGACTCTTTTGTTGACTATGAGGTTTACTCCATTCCTTCTAAGGGATGCTTTCCCAGAGTAGATATGATGGTCATGTGAATTAAATTCACCCATTCCCATCTGTTTTAGTTCACTGATTCCTAAAATGTCGATGTTCACTCTTGCCATCTCCTGTTTGACCACTTCCAGTTTGCCTTGATTTATTCAATATTGTTCTTTTAGCACTGGAGTTTGCTTTCACCACCCAATACATCCACAAATGGGTGTCGTTTCTGCTTTGGGTCTGCCTCTTCATTCTTTCTGAAGCTGTTTCTCTGCTCTTTCCCAACAGCATATGGGACACCTGTTGACCTGGGAGGCTCATCTTCCAGCGTCATATCTTTTTGCCTTTTCATAATTTTCTAATAGGTATTAAACAAATGCAAAAAAATAATGTTAACTCTGTTGGTTTAGGTGTGTGTGTGTGTGTGACTCTGCGTGTGTGTTTATTTACATGCCACCACCCAAAAATATTAACATATAAAATGCTTCTGTTAATGCGTCCATTATATCCCTTGTCAAGTCACTAGAAATGAAAATAGGAAACTTTACTAAAATTTGTCTGAAGATTTTTTTTTTCTCAATATCTGAATCAGTCAAATAAGTACTTTGACCACTTACTGTCTTAACTATGAAAATCAATGCTAGATTGTTATCGAATGTGTGTGTCAATGAATGGTTTTCAAAGTGTTGTCCCCAGACCAGCAGAAACCCCTGGAATGTTATTGGAAATGCAAATTAAGCTTCATCCTAAATCTAATGAATCAGAAACCTAAGGTGCTGAGCACAGCAACCCATTTCAGTGAGTCCTCAGGGATTCTGATGCGTGTTCAAAGGGAAGAAACACCACTGTATACCTTTAAAGTCTAATTACCAAAATGTGTGTTTGTTTCACTACTTATAACTTTACAAATGATATACATCCAAACAGTACATTCTAGCATGTCAAGTGAAATTAAGATTATTATGACAGAAAACTCAAAATAGTGATACATGTTTTGTCTTGCCAAATTTTCCTCCAGATTAGTCAGTTTACCTGTGCTACCTTTTATCCAGGTTTCAGAAATGACATTCTTACTAAGTATTTTCAGATGCTCATCAAGTAGTTGAGAAGTTAAATTTGGAATTGTTTTCAGCATCTTCCACACAATGTTGTGTTCAGATGGAGTCCTGTGAACGGGCCTTAAAATAAAAAAGGTTGCATATTAAGAGACTATAGCATAAATACAAAGAAACAGACAGACCAAAAAATTCTATATTTTTGAGTTTCCAAATTTGTTTATTCTTGTTTTTAAAATGGTTGCTCAAGAATAAGTGATAGTGTTCTCTTTTGTCTTAATAATCTTTAAAATGTGTTCTTCTTTCAAGATAAAGATGCACCTCCATGAAACTTTAAACTTTAGGGTATTAAATAGCGTCTTTACCTATTTAATAGAAACCTCAGTGCTTCAGTTTTAAGATTATATCTCTCATTATTAGTCATTATAATAATAATACCCTTTTAGACAGTAAAATGACTGATGTTTTAGCTATTATTTATTCCTTATTTTTAAAATACTATTACAGTCACAGCAAATGAATCTGTAACTTAACATTTGAGAATATAAATGTTAAGTTGAAAGATGCATGTGCAATTTTAAATAAAACACACTTATCCTATGATAGATGATATTTATTTACTTTTCATTCAGTTCAGTCGCTCAGTTGTGTCTGACTCTTTCCAGTCCCATGGACTGCAGCACACCAGGCCTCCCTGTCCTTTATTGTCTCCCTGCGTTTGCTCAAATTCACGTCCATTGAGTCAATGATGCCATCCAACCATTTCATCCTCTGTCACCCCCTTCTCCTCCTGCCCTCAATCTTTCCCAGCATCAGGGTCTTTTCAAATGAGTCAGTTTTTCGCATCAGGTGGTCAAAGTATTTGAGCTTCAGCTTCAGCATAAGTCCTTCCAATGAATATTGAGGACTGATTTCCTTTAGGATGGACTGGTTGGGTCTCCTTGCAGTCCAAGGGACTCTCAAGAGTCTTCTCCAACACCTCAGTTCAAAAGCATCAATTCTTCAGCGCTCAGCTTTCTTCACATTCCAACTCTCACATCCACACATGACTACTGGAAAAACCACAGCTTTGACTGTACAGACCTTTGTCAGTAAAGTAATGTCTCTGCTTTTTAATATGCTGTCTAGATTGGTCATAGCTTTTCTTCCAAGGAGCAAGCGTCATTTAGTTTCATGGCTGTAGTCACCATCTTCCGTGATTTTGGAACTAAAGAAAATAAAGTCTGTCACTGTTTCCATTGTTTCCCCATCTATTTGCCATGAAGTGATGGGACCAGATGCCATGATCTTCATTTTTTGAATGTTGAGTCTTAAGCCAGTTTTTTCACTCTCCTCTTTCACTTTCATCAAGAGGCTCTTTAGTTCTTTTTCACTTTCTGCCATAAGGGTGGTGTCATCTGCATATCTGAGGTTATTGATAGTTCTCCAGGCAATCTTGATTCCAGCTTGTGCTTCATCCAGCCCAGCGTTTCTCATGATGTCCTCTGCATATAAGTTAAATAAGCAGGGTGACAATATGCAGTCTTTATGTACTCCTTTACCAATTTTGAACCAGTCTGTTGTCCCATGTCCAATTCTAACTGTTGCTTCTTGACCTGTATACAGATTGCTCAGGAGGCAAATAAGGTGGTCTGGTCTTCCCATCTCTTTAAGAAATATTCTTAAGAAATAGTTTTGAGTAGACTAGCACCTCATTTAACATCATTTAAAACTGTGTAGTTCTGATTCAATAATAAAGAACTAGTATTTAGAAAGGGCATGATATTACAACCAAATCCTGAAATAAATGCCATTGATTAGCAATCAGAGGATGACAAGGAAATAATATCACAGATCTTAAAAATAGACGTATGTTTTTAGTGCTAAAACGTTTGATATGGCAATTGCTTGCAATAATTTGAAAGATAGACCAAGTGCCTGGGAAACCTGCAGCTTCTCAGATAATAATTGGGCAAAGCCAGAAAGTTACTGGGTTTTGTTTGCTCAGAGTTAGTTATATTATAATAATTCATGCAGCCATGAATTATTACCTGGGTAAAATTGACCAGTTATCAAGCTAAATGAAAAGGATTAGAGAAGATTCAGAAATGAACCATGTTGTTAGATACACATAATAGCCACATCTACCAATATGGATGAGTAGCCTAATGTTTTTCATCAAATTGGAAAGATTTGGCTATTCTCTTCAAATATTCTCTCGCTTTTATTTGTCCTCTCCCTCTGGAATTCTCATTGTGTTGATTCTGGTGTACTTGGTGGTGTCCCATGGGTCTCTGAGGCACTGTTCATCCTTTTCATTCTTATTTTTTCTGTTCTTTTGACTGGATCATCTTAATATAGACATCTTCTTGAAGTTTATCAAACTTTTCTTCTGCCAGAGCTAACCTATTGTTGAACCCTTATAGTGAAGTTTTTATTTGTTACTGTATTTTTTAACTCCATAGTCTCTGTTTGTATCCTTTTTGTAATCGTTGTCTACTAAGTTTAACATTTGAATCTTCTAAGGGCATTGTTTGTTCTTGGTTGCTTTTTTCCCTACAAATGGGAGACACTTTGTTATCTCTTTGCATGTCTCATAATTTTTGTTTAAAATTGAACATTTTGGGTAATGTAGCAAATCTGGAAATAACTTTTCCCCTCCTTCCCAGGGTCAAATAACAGTAAAATCTTATGAATGTGGCTTTTCCAGGACACTGCTAGACAAATCTCTTGCCTGGAGAATCCCAGGGACGGGGGAGCCTGGTGGGCTGCCGTCTATGGGGTCGCACAGAGTCGGACACGACTGACGCGACTTAGCAGCAGCAGCAGCAGCTAGACAAATCACAGTGTAGCAGTGATCTGGGAATGGGTTTTTGAAGTACATCTGAAGTCTGTGCTTCCAGAAGTTGCAAGGCTGCCAGTTTTCAAGACCATCACAGAATTGGAGATAGAAGGATTAAAATAGGTCAAGATAAAAAGCTACAAACTCTGCTATTTTTCTTGAATTAATGCTCCTCATTTTGTTGCATGCATTTGATTAATTTCAGAGTTCTGAAAAAAAAATTATCTTGACAGTCTTTGCCAGTATGTCATTGCTTGTATAGAGGAGCAGATATAGAGGTCCTCATTTTGCCTTTCTAGGAGGCCCATACTCTGTGCTGAACCTTCAGTTCTCTGATTGATAACAACACCCCTAATTTCCTCCCACAGCTCGAAGTCAGCATAGATTTCAATCACTTAATGACAAGCAGTATGAAGTGCATGTGGCCCTTGTGCGTGGGACAATCAAAAATATTTGTAAAATAACATTACTAACAGAAGACATTAAAGGAAATAAAGTTTAAAAGTCTGAAAGTCATCCAAAAAATATAACTATTAGTTTGATAAAAAAAAATAAAAAAAAGAATGGGCTTATAATTTACGTATTCTGACTGAAAATGCAAAACCATTTTTTTTTCCTTCAACTAACATAACCTTACTCTGGACATGCTATTCCTGATAAATAGGATTTATATATTCCTACTTTTCAGTTTAATTCTGTCTTTCCTACTCGAGCACTCAAGAATTTTCAAATATTTGGACTATCGCTCTTGGAAAATGAAACAATAAGAGAGGGGCTGTAACTTCCCCCCAGGCCCCTATCACCAGCAGGTCTGCGTCACTGTGCTGCCCCTTGGGCACTTGCCTTAAGGGTGTCTGAGGCTACACCCTGACAAACGATGACATTCCCCCAACATTTTTCGATGCCGTCTAACACACACCCTGGTGTTGACTATCCTCAAAATGTTGAAATAAGCATTCAGTTCTGAAAATCTGACCTTCGCGTCCTCTCTCTCAACTGGACTTCCTTCTCTTTCAACCTCGACATTTCTTGTCTGGCAGGAACTTGTACCCACATCATACCCACTCCTTCTTACCACAGCTTCCTGATCTACTCTTCACGTACAAAAATTTCAGTGAAAGAAACCAGAGTAACAAAAAGCAGACATTCATATATTGAGAGATGCTTCAAAAACTATAGTGTTTAAACTAGTGCCAGTAAATAGGGGTTGTTCAACACTGTCATTCTTATCATTATCATCACTATGAATTATCAGGCCACTTGCAGTGGTGTTAAAAAAAGGTTATTCCCTTTGCATGTTCATTTACTCATCTTTATTTCTATTTCCAGCCCCAATTCTAGCTGGTGACAAAAAGGAACATCTTAATATATTCCAAGTATTTCAGGCATTGCAGTTGCAAACAAAATAATGACGTGATTTCTCTTCCATGCCTTTTTCTCCTGGTGATCATCTCAAACTTAGGAGCTTGTAAAGAGCCATGATAAGTAGGCATGTGGTTTATGATCAGCAGCACCTGTAGGCATTGGCTTCTGCTGAATTCTATTATGTGTAGCCATTGGCATTCATACCATCATTCCCTGAACTTTTATTTGTTTCCAGGTATAGGGACACATGATCTATACTGTGTAAAACTCTTGTCAACCTGTTGATTTTTTCACTCTCCACTGATTCATCATACGGTCTTGCTGTTGAGAAGAGAGTTTGATCATTTTAGAAAGCATATTTGTGGCTGTGGGAAAGTGGTTAGTGTTCCCTTAAGGTCTCTATACTCCTAACATTAATTTACTTAGATGTGTAGATGAAATGGAGCTTCTGTATTTTTTTCAATTAATCTAGCTTTCCTAATAATCCCTAATTTACTAGGTTGAAGAGTAAAATAAACAAAATTTCTTGCACTTGTCTCTTGTCAATATGACATCTTCTAGTCAATTTAAATATTGAGACTACACAAAGTTTAACTTCCAACACTGGTAGATTCACATGGCCTTTTAAAAAAGATTTAGACTCTTTCATAAAAGTGCTTGTCTTCCATTGTTACTACACTCACAACTCTTCTCCACAAGAGGGGATTCAAGCGTATAAGAGGATTTACTGGGTCCTTGTAGCAGTGGCTAGAAAAGCAGTTAGACTCCATGTGCACAAAATTTTGTTGAAGAAATATGATAACTTATATTAAAAGACACATAAATAGAGCCATTTAACTTGAATAGGATGCTTGCCAATAAAATTGTAGTAAATCAGAACATGCAGGTGCAAGTAAATGGAGAGAGCAGTGGTGGAAAATGCTATAAGAAGCAATATTTAAACTAAAAAAAAGGCTTACTTCCTTAAGGACACGTACTTAAGGATGATCAAAAAGAAAGTGAAATACTAAAATATGCTAAGTGAAGAACAAATCATTCTAACACACAATTACACACACATACACACATAACAACAACAAAACTTGCAAAATATTTCTTGGAATCAGAATTCAGGAGGAATGCTAATTGCAAGAAAAATTTATTAAGGAAGAGTTGCCAGAAGGCTCATGAAGTTCTCTAAAATTGAAGTAAACTTCAGAGAGGCTGATTAACGTTTTCTTCTCAGTGACTTATAAACATCAAATAAAATATCTGTAGGTCCTGTCATAAAACAATTAATTTTTAATTGGAAATGAAGATATTTGTTGGATAGAACTGATTCATATAGTTAAAGAGCTGTCAAATTAAAGAGGGATTGAGATTATTCTGTCAGGTAATTTGAGTAAAGGCTATAAAGAAATCACATTCTCTAATTAAAAATACAATTAAAAATATTAAAAACAATGAAGCAGATCCTTGGAAATGTATGAAAGTGAAGTTGCTCAGTCGTGTCCGACTCTTTGCGACGCCATGGACTGTAGCCGACCAGTCTCCTTGGTCCATGGGCTTTTCTGGGAATGTATGGAAAAATTCAAATATTTAGTTCCTTATCAAGTCCTCCTGCTGTTTGAGTGCATATTTTCTTTCAATAATGGTTAAAAATATCCAACCAAACAGAAAGCATCAGGGAGCTCAGTCTTCTGTACTGTGGGAAACTTGGTATTCCTTCAATATCCTCGAGAATTTGGGGGAAGCTTACGTTTCCTCAAGTTGCTTATTATTGTTATCCCATTTACATTGAATATTTAAGCTCTGGTCTGGACAGCAGAATTTGCTGTGGTATTACTTTGTTTACTTTTAAATAACATCTTATTACCACATATGAGATTCAGATCATATGGAGAACAGATTACTACTTGTTTTCAATTTTTAATATTTTTACTAATGCTCTCAAGTGGTTTTATATATATATGAATAGGATGGGGCTTCCCAGGTGGCGCCCCAGTGATAAAGAGCCTGTCTGCCAATACAGGAGACATAAGAGACACTGGTGCAATCTCTGAGTTGGGAAGATCCCCTGGAGTAGGAAATAGCAACCTACTCCAGTATCCTTGCCTGGAGGATCCCATGGACAGAAGAGTCTTGTGGGCTGCAGTTCATAGGGTCGCAGAGTCAGACACGGCAGAAGCGACTTAGCGTGCACACAAGGACTGGACAGGAGCGATGGTGTTCAAACACACACAGTCACAAAACACCTTGTTCAAACTAAATCTTACACAGACTTGTATATAAATGAAATCAGACCTACACTAGTTTAATGAATGGGAGGCTAGGTGAGTTTCCATACTAGACCCATTTCTCCTCCTTCACATCTGAACGATCAGTGAGAAATTCACAGAGCCAATGTAAAATTACACAAAATCCAAGGTCCCTTTCAACATGAATGTTCTATTATTTTATTTAGCTGATTGCCCACCATTTTTAAATTCTTTATATTATCATAAATTACAAGGAATTATATTTCCTAAATCCAATCTCCTCCTTTTAAAATAAGAAAATTGAGGCTTACATATGTTAAGTAATTTGTTCATGGTCACACAGATAAGAAACTGTAGAGGCAGAATTTTATCCCGGTAGTCTCATTCTGGATCCTTGGTTCCCATCCACTTAGCTAAATCTTCGCCATATTTGTTTTCATTTTTTTGAGTTACTGGGTAATCAAGTTAGGGCAGGGACTATTCCAGGTTTTATGGTGCATGACAAATTATAAAACATAAATTTATAAATTACTAAATTGGAACAAATGTATTTATTTAGGAAGGGAAGATTATTGCTTAGTCCATAAGGACTTAAACTAACGACATAAACTAAGGACTAAATTAAGATCATAGCATCTGGTCCCATCACTTCATGGCAAATAGATGGGGGAACAATGGAAACAGTGGCTGACTTTATTTTTGGGGCTCCAAAATCACTGCAGATGGTGATTGCAGCCATGAAATTAAAAGACTCTTGCTCCTTGGAAGCAAAGTTATGACCAACCTAGACAGCATATTAAAAAGCAGAGACATTACTTTGCCAACAAAGGCCCATCTAGTCAAAGCTATGGTTTTTCCAGTGGTCATGTATGGATGTGAGAGTTGAATAGTAAAGAAAGCTGAGTGCCGAAGAATTGATGCTTTTGAACTGTGGTGTTGGAGAAGACTCTTGAGAGTCCCTTGGACTGCAAGGAGATCCAACAAGTCCATCCTAAAGGAGATCAGTCCTGGGTGTTCATTGGAAGGACTGATGTTGAAGCTGAAACTCCAGTGCTTTGGCCACCTCATGTGAAGAGCTGACTCATTGGAAAAGACCCTAATGCTGGGTAGGATTGGGGGCAGGAGGAGAAGGGGATGACAGAGGATGAGATGGCTGGATGGCATCACCGACTCGATGGACATGAGTTTGGGTAAACTCTTGGAGTTGGTGATGGACAGGGAGGCCTGGCATGCTGTGGTTCATGGGGTTGTAAAGAGTCAGACAGGACTGACTGACTGAACTGAACCGAGGAAGGGAAGCAAGGATAATAAATTAAAAAGTTGTAAAAGCTAGACAATTTCAAACATCATCAAATCCAGAAAAATAGTACAGAATTTTTTAATTAGTTGTATAAGTACATCTAGATAGTGGAGGACAGAGGAGCCTGGCATGCTGCAGTCCATGCGGTCACAAAGAGTCAGACATGACTGAGCGACTGAACAGCAACATCATCTATTATATTTGCTATTCTAAAATTTTTACTGGATTCTTACATTTTTTTTTACCTCTTTGTATGACACCAATTTTAAGTCATTTTTATTGAAAGAATAAAGTCTTCTCTTGACTTTGGTGAGTAAAAATTTTTAAATTTGTTCTCAATAACTTAGGAATGTTTTATTTTTTTTTAAACATTAGAATTCTTGTCAAATTTGGAAATATCTAAACCCACATTTGTTTCATGCATGAGCATTAAAATGTGAAAAGCTTTTCCATGGATTCAGTTCTCTCTTGATACATTTCAAAGTATGAACCATTTGACTGCTCACATGTTTCTGTTACCAGGTTGCCGTATGGTGATGGTTAATTCTGATCCAGTTAAGATGCTATTGGGTCCTCTCAGTGAGTGAGAGGGTTAATGCTGACAGTAATAACCTGCATGTACAACAATGACTAAGAATCAAAAACTACATCCCACCAGACCAAAATGAAGAGTAACTTTAACTCAAGTCTCCCTAAACTGGATCCACAAAATGCCAGAAGCCACTCCAATGCCAGGCGTCATGAATGTCAAGCAAAGAAAAGAAAGTTGGCAGGCTAAGAGAAAACAAGTGATTAAAGTTAAAATATCTTACTTTTGTGAATTTTACACAAATTTATGACCATGTGAATACATTTCTAAGGCCTCTCCCAGGGCTGTGGAAGGAACCTATGCTGATCAAATGACAGCCCTAAAGCTTAAGCTTCATTACCTTCAGGGTAAAGCTACCTGTGAGTTAAGGTCTAGTTATTAAGCAAAAGAAACAATAAGAGGACAATAGCATCAATAATCAGGCTGGATTAAAAACTGAAGGCTTTGAATCTGGAATGAAAAGAGATAGACATTTTTTTAAGGTTTGAAGGAGGAACAAAGAGCAAAATAAAGGTATCAGCCTGAATCAAAGACCATGGAGAAATTTGCTCAGGTTTACAGTTTGTAAAAAAGGTCAACATTATAGTGTGGATTATCAGCTGGAAGTAGAATACCAGTGAGTCTATTCCATTTGATTATATCTGTCCCTAAAGTCCACACACCTGGTGCACCATGCCAGAGGAATTCTTCAAGGAACCCAAAAACTTGCTGTAATTTGATGGCATTATGTTTGGAAATGCAAAAACATTTTCAGCTAAAATTCCTGGGTTTTAGCAAGAATATAACATTTGATCCAATGTTCTGTGAACCACAGATTATCGGGATAAAAAAAAAAAATCCAGCTGAAAAGGTCGCTTTAATTAAAGGATGCACACACTCATACCCTTGGGCCTCCTTACTAATTTTAAAAGCATTATTTGTCAAAGGAACAAAATTATTTAAAACAGTCAAAAACATGATTTTTCCCCAAAGGTCATTTATTTTTCTCCATTTTCCCTTTATGCTTTCAACTAATCCAGCATAAAATTATTTTCATAGAATCTACTGTGTACGGGAATTTTTCTTGAATCAATGATTATTAATATGTGCATCACCTTCTGTCTGACTGCTCATTTGAATTGTCTAATCAGTTGAGGATGAATGAACAGAATAACAATTTATTTTATTTGATCATCCAAATTCAAGTGACAAGTGTTGATCATTATCAGTTTTTCCAGAAATTGGGTTTGGTCAGTCATGAAATGCAGACACCAGAGTCACAGGATGGTTTGGGCTTTCTTTGCTATTCTTATACACTGTTGAAAATTAAAAGATCAGTGACAGCAACTTTAACTCTTTTTTCAAGCTTCAAATGTATATATTATAAAAAATAGATAATTTTTTTAAATGTCTCTTCTTTTTGTATGGAGAAGATGAGTAGGGCTTTTCCTCGTGGTACGAAAAAAATCAAAAGATACGTATCTCCAAGATAAAGTAACGGATTTCCTATCATTTCTCAGGGATGTGATTAAAGAATATACTAAACTAGCCGGCTGATTGAAAATTTTTAGGAGAAGCAAGTCATAAAACAAGTTTCAGAGAACTTAATTTATATTTCTTTAGGAATTCAACATCAAATTAGAGAATTTTGAGAACCTTCAGGAAAGGTACCTCATCAAAGAACATTTCTTTAACATCTTTCATAGACTTGGTTCCTAAGACCTGAGTGGTTAACAGTAGCCACACAAAAAGGGCATAAGTAAGATCTCAAAATATTTCAAAAGTCACCTGTAATCTCACTTCGTAAACACACTCAGCTTCAATAAGTAAGATAACCATGGATTACCAAAATACACAGAGGTTTAAAACTTAGAGGTTTAGAACATTTCCCTGGAGAAGGAAATGGAAACCCACTTCAGTATTTTTGCCTGGAGAATCCCATGGACAGAGGAGCCTGGGGGACTATAGTCCATAAGGTTGCACAGAGTCAGACATGACTGAATCGACTTAGCACACATCTTTTGTCCTTACATGTTTGAAAGAGCTGCGAAACAAAATTGATGTGATAGATTTCTCTGTAAGAGAGACTGACAAGCAATTTTGTCAGGAATCTTAATTATTCTCAACTTAATCACCTTACTTCTCTTCTTATTCTCAGAGGAATGTAATGACTACATGTTAATATCAGAAGGCAAACAGTAGCTTCTACCCGTATTTGGATTTTTTTTTTGGTCAGCTAAAAAAGAGCCCTTATTATTTGATCATTCATTCACTTTTTATTCAGCAAATAGTTTTGTGCAATGGTTGATTTTTAGGTATTATTCTAAATATTGACATTTTTGTTGTTCTTTAGTCATTATGTCATGTTGGACTCTCTTATGACTCCATGGGCTGTATCCCACAGGCTCCTCTGTCTTCAGGATTTCCCAGGCACAAATACTGGAGTGGGTTGCCATTTCCTTCTCTAGGGGATTTTCTTGATTCAGGGATCGAACTCATGGTTCATGCATTGGCAGGCATATTCTTCACCACTAAGCCACCAGGGAAGCCCAAATATTGGCATCATACAACAAAGAAAAAGACAAATATGTTCCTTATCTTCCACAACATAAAATACAGTAAAGAAGTCAGATATTAAGGGAAACTTATGACTGTGGAGTGTAGGCTTCCCTGGTGGCTCAGACAGTAAAGAATCCACTTACAATGTGGGAGACCCAGGTTTTATCCCTGCGTTGGGAAGATCCCCTGAAGAAGGAAATGGCAACTCACTCCAGCATTCTTGCCTGGAGAATTTTATGGACGGAGGAGCCTGGTCCATAGGGTCGCAAAAATTTCAGACACTACTGAGCATTAACACGCGGCTGTGGAGGGGCTTCCCAGGTGACACCAGTGGTAGAGAACCTGCCTGCCAAGTAGGAGACATAAGAGAAGCAGGTTCGATGCCTGAGTCAGGAAAATCCTCTGAAGGAGGGCATTGCAACCCACTCCAGTATTCTTGCCTGGAGAATCCCATGGACAGAGGAGACTAGCAGACTACAGTCCATAGCATCGCACAGTCAGACATGATTGAAGTGACTTAGCACGCAGGAACGCATGACTGTGGAACTTCTATAAACTACTCTGAAGGGTAGAGCACTGCTCTATGGAAAGCAATAGACTTACCTAGTCTGCTCCTGCTGCTGCTGCTAAGTCGCTTCAGTCGTGTCCGACTCTGTGCAACCCCGTAGACGGCAGCCCACCAGGTTGTTCCATCCTTGGGATTTTCCAGGCAAGAATACTGGAGTGGGCTGCCATTTCCTTCTCCATACCTAGTCTAGTTGGGTCAAAAATATTCTAGAAGAGTAAGTTGGGCGATGGGGAATGGGAGGATACCAGTGTTGAAGGTATAAGGAATTTCATGCCCGAAGGTCCAGAGTCAAGTATTCAAGAAAGACTGGTAAAGAAGGTCCAGACAAATCAGAGCAGAGAAGGCAAGGAGAAAATGGGACATGAAATGAGGCCAAAGTGACAGAAAGGTAAAATCCTAGGAGCAGTATAAACTCTGTTAAGAATTTTAGACTTTGCCATAAGAAAAGTTAAAGTCATCCTAAGACTTTCATTATGAGTAATAACTACATGGATTTGCATTTTTTTTTTAAAATTCACTCTGGTCATACAAAGGAGGATGGATTAAAACTAATGCACTGAGATCAGTTAGAAGGCTATTACAGCAGATTGTACAATTTCATCTAGCAGGTCAAGTTTTTAAAATCAGTTCGGAATATGTTTAGTGAGTTTTACTGGTCAAGAAAAAAGCAGTATAATTCAATCTCAAGAAGACTCCTCCATTGGAAAACATTGGTATCCACAAGTATTATCAATATCATAACAGGAAACACTTCTTTTGTCAGGATTGCTGACTAATAAGACCACTTTAAAAGTTTTCCAGTCCAAACTAATTGTGACTACATTTCAGTTACTGTCAAAATGCTAGCCAGAAAAAAATAAAATATAAGAAATGCACTACTATTATCCTCTTTAACATATATTTTAGGATGTACTCTTTCCTTATCTAATGTTAGGATCAAGAAAATAGACAAATTTAAATTTCATTAGGTTAGCTCTAACATTTCCATGATCTGAGGGGAAATAAATGTTTAGCAAAGTCACAAATAGTTACATCTGTCAGATGGATAGATGAGTAGGTATTTGCATAGGTATAGACATAAATATATATATATATATTTATATAGCTGTATTTCAGTATCTGTAGCTCATATATCTACTTATCTGAAGTAGATGTATATATAGATATTGAAATAGATAACAAAATTTATATCTATGTCTAATTGAAATCTATATATTTGAAAAATATAGACTGTAGTTAGCTACTGAAATATACTATTTTAAATATTTTAATTTTTTAAAATGTTGGTTTTTTGAAAACTGGTAATAAAAATGACAACATGGAGAAAATCCTTTAGGTTAGGCATTGAATGAAAGAAATACTAAAATGCATGATGTTGTCAATTATGTACTTCCTTACTTGTTTTATGGAAGAAAAACCTTTGACACTGGAATTGATTTTGTTTTGTTTTGTTTTTTGAATTGATTTCTTTAAACTGATGAAAACTGTTGTTGCTTGATCCCTAAGTCATGTCCAACACTGCAGCCTCAAGGACCCCAGCACACCAAGCTCCTCTGTCCTCCACCATCTCCCAGAGTTTGCTCAAATTGATAGTCATTGAGTCAATGATGTTATCTAACCATCTCATCCTCTGACGCCCCTTTCTCCTTTTTCCTTCAATTCTTCCCAGCAATTTTTCTCTTCCAATGAGTCAGCTCTTTGCATCAGGAGGCCAAAGTATGGGAGCTTCAGATTTAGGATCAGTCTTTCCAATATATATCCAGGGTTCGTTACCTTTAAGATTGATTTGATTTCCTTGCAGTCCAAAGGACTCTCAAGAGTCTTCTCCGGCACCACAGTTCAAAAGCATCCATTCTTCAGTGCTCAGCCTTCTTTATCACCCAACTGTCACGTCTGTATATGACTACTAGAATAATCATAGCTGTGACTATATGCACCTTTGCTGGCAGTGATATCTCTGCTTTTTAATACAGTGTCGGTTTGTCATAGCTTTCCTTTCAAGGACCAATTGCCTTTTTAATTTCACCTTCCTCCGTGCCTTTGGAGCACAAGGAAATAAAATTTGTCACTGCCACTTTTTCCCCTTTTATTTGCCATGAAGTGATGGGACCAGATGACAGGTCAGGTGGTCTGGTATTCCCACCTCTAAGAATTTTCCACAGTTTGTTGTGAGCCACACAGTCAAAGACTTTAGCATAGTCAATGTAGCAGAAGTATATGTTTTCCTGGAATCCTTTGCTTTTTCTATGATCCAATGGATGTTGGCAATTCGATCTCTACTTCCTCTGCCTTTTCTAAACCCCGCTTGTACATCTGGAAATTCTTGGTTCATGTACTGCTGAAGCCTGTTGAGCGGTTTTGAGCATAAATTTATAATATGCAAAATGAGCACAGTTGTAGAGTAGTTTGTACATTCTTTGGCACTGCCCTTCTTTGGGATTAAAATGGAAACTAACTTTTTCCAGTTCTGTGGAAAATTTGCCAACATATTGAGTGCAGCACTCCAACCCACATCTTTTAGGATTTTAAATAGTTCAACTGGAATTACATCACCTCCATTAGCTTGAAGTGAAGTGAAGTGAAAGTTGCTCAGCCGTGTCTGGCTCTTTGCGGCTCCATGGACTGAGTCCATGGAATTCTCCAGGCCAGAATACTGGAGTGGAGAGCCTTTCCCTTCTCCAGGGGATCTTCCCAACCCAGGGATTGAACCCCGGTCCCCCACATTGCGGGCATAGTCTTTACCAGCTGAGCCACAAGGGAAGCCCATAGTAATGATTTCTAAGACCCACTTAACTTCACACTCTAGGATGTCTGGCTCTAGGTGAGTGACCACACCATTGTGGTTACCTGGGTCATTAAGATCTTTTTTGTATAGTTCTCTTGTTTATTCTTGAGAGTACTTTTCAATCTCTTCTGCTTCTGTCCAGTCCTTATTGTTTCTGTCCTTTATCATACCCAAACTTGCATGAAACGTTCCCTTGATATCTCCAATTTTCTTGAAGAGATTTCTAGTCTTTCCCATTCCATTGTTTTCCTCTATTTCTTTGCATTTATTTAAGAAGGCCTTCTTATCTCTCCTTGCTATTCTCTGGAGCTCTGCATTCAGTTGAGTATATCTGTCCCTTTCTCCATTGCCTTTAACTTCTCTTCTTTCCTCAGCTATTTGTAAAGCCTCCTCAGACAACTCTCAATTTGCTTTCCTGTGTTTTTCTTGGAGATGGTTTTGGTCACTGACTCCTGTACAATGTTATGAACCTCTGTTCACAGGTCTTCAGGCACGCTGTCTACCAGACCTAATCCCTTGAGTCTATTTGTCACCTTCACTGTATAATCATAAGGGATTTGATTTAGGTCATAAGGGATCTTGATTATAAGATCCCTTATGGTGGCTCAGACGGTAAAGCATCTGCCCGCAATGCGGGAGACCCAGGTTCAATCCCTGGGTTGGGAAGATCCCTGGAGAAGGAAATGGCACCCCACTCCAGTACTCTTTCCTGTAAAATTCCATGGACTGAGGAGCATGGTAGGCTACAGTCCATGGGGTTGCAAAGAGTCAGACACGACTGAGCGACTTCACTTCACTTCACTATAATCATAAGGGATTTTGACCCCCAAAATAACTTGAATTTTGCAATAAGAGCTCATGATCTGAGCCACAGTCAGCTCCAGATCTTGTTTTTGCTGAGTGTATACAGCTTTTCCATTTTCAGCTTCAAAGAATATTATCAACCTGATTTCAGTGTTGACTGTTTGGTGATGTCCATGTGTACAATCATCTTTCATGTTGTTGGAAAAGGGTGTTTTCTATGACCAGTATGTTCTCTTGACAAAACTCTTTTAGCCTTTGCCCTACTTCATTCTGTACACCAAGGCCAAAGTTCCCTGTTACTCCAGGTATCTCTTAACTTCCTCCTTTTACATTCTAATCCCTTGTGATGAAAACTACATCTTTTCTTGGTGCTAGTTCCAAAAGGTCTTATAGATCTTCCTAGATCTCGTCAACATCAGCTTCTTTGGCATTGGTGGCTGGGGGATAGACTTGAATTGCTGTGATGTTGAATGGTTTGCCTTGGAAACAAATGGAGATTATTAAGATTGCACCTAAGTACTGCATTTCAGTCTCTTTTGTTGACTATAAGGGCTACTCTATTTCTTCTAAGGGGTTCTTGCCTTACACCACAGTAGATATAATAGTCATCAGTATTAAATTCACTCATTCCAGTCCATTTCAGTTCATGGATTCCTAAGATGTTCACTCTTGCTGTCTCCTGCTTGACCCCATCCAAAACACCTGATTCATAGACCTAACATTCCAGATTCCTGTGCAATATTGTTCTTTACTTCATCAGACTTTACTTTCACCACTAGACACATCCACAGCTGAGTGTCATTTTCACTTTGACCCAGCAGCTTTATTCTTCCTGAAGCCATTATTAATTGCCCTCTGCTCTTCCTCAGTAGCATACTGGAGATCTCCTGACCTGGGGGGCCATCTTCCAATGTCATATCTTTTCCCTTTTCATACCATCAATGGGATTTTCCAAGCACAAATACTGAAGTGGTTTGCCATTTCCTCTCTGGTGGACCACATTTTGTCAGAACTCTCCTCTATCACCCAACCATCTAGGGTGGCCCTGAAAGGCATGGCTCATAGTTTCATTAGTTACACAAGCCTTTTCACCACGACAAAACATACATAAGTACTGAAATATATATTGAAATTTATATCTATTTATTTGATCAAAACTATATATTTGTTTATAGTATATATAAACATATCTGTAGATAGCTATTGAAGTATAGCTATATAAATATTTTAATTTTTAACAAATGTTACTTTTTGAAGGCTGGTAATAAAAAATGACAATATGGAGAAAATCTGTTTGGTTAGGCTTTGAGGAAAAAAAAATACTACACTGTATGATTTTGTCTTCCCAGGTGCCAGTACTGGTAAAGAAGACTACTGTCTTCAATGCAAGAGACCTTATTGCATGCATATGTGTGTATTGATGTATTTTCTTTCCTTGTTATTGGCAGTTATCTCTCACTAGACTATAAGCAAATAAAAATGAGGTTTTATTACATTCTGTATTATTTGTTGTTCAGTCACTAAGTCATTTCCGACTCTTTGTGACCGGTGAACCGCAGCACACCAGGCTTTCCTGTCTTTCGCTATCTCCCTAAGTTTGCTCAAACTCATGTGCATTGAGTCAGTGATATCATCCACCATCTCATCTTCTGTTGTCCCCTTCTCCTCTTGCCTTCAGTCTTTCCCAGCATCAAGGTCTTTTCCAATAAGTTGGCTCTTCCTATCAGGTGGCCAATGAACAGTGCTAAGATGCTTAATATATTATTTGTGGGCTAAATGACTTATTTTGAAGGGTTTCCCAGGTGGCTCAGTGGTGAAGAATTCACCTGCCAATGCAGGACATACAGGAGATGTGGGTTTGATCCCTGGGCCAGGAAGATCCCCTGGAGAAGAAAATGGCAGCCCAATCCACTATTCTTGTTCAGAAAATCCCAAGCACAGAGGAGCCTGGTGGGCTATATAGTCCAGGGACTTGCAAAGAGTCAGATGTGACTTAGCGACTGAGCACAATGAATTATTTCACATTTTCCTTAGCTACTTCTGCTGCTAATCAATTCCCCAAATTGTTTTCAAGCCTCATGACTATCAATTTGTGTAAAGCAAGTGAATTTTGCTTTAATATTTATCATTACCACCTTACATTAATATCTTCTCTATATACCTTCTGGTTGCTGTTATTCAGTCACTCAGTCGTGTCTGACTCTTTGTGACCCCATGGACTGCAGCACGCCAGGCTTCCCTGTCGTTCACCATCTCCTGAAGCATTCTCAAACACATGTCCGTTGAGTTGGTGATGCCATCCAATCATCTCATCCTCTTCCGTCCCCTTGTCCACCTACCTTCTATTCTTCCCATCATCAGGGTCTTTTCTAATGAGTCAGCTCTTCGCATCAGGTGGCCAAAGTATTGGAGTTTCAGCTTCAGCATCAGTCCTTACAATGACTATTTAGGACTGATTTCCTTTAGGATAGACTGGTTGGATCTCCTTGCAGTCTGAGGGACTCTCAAGAGTCTTCTCCAAACCACAGTTTGAAAGCATCAAATCTTAAGCGCTCAGCCTTCTTTATGGTCCAACTGTCACATCTGTACATGACTACTGAAAAAATCATAGCTTTGGCTATATGGACCTTTGTCAGCAAAGCAATGTCTCTGCTTCAAGAACTACCTGAATTCATGCAATATAAATCCAAACCATTTTTTGTTATAATTATTCTCAGAGCTGTCTTCTTTCTAGTATACTAGAAAGCTATTTTTATAATATATGCAATTCTACTACAGTGTAAGACTTTATAACTTTATTTACCATAATGTCAATTAATTAAGGAATATGAATTGCATTATCTCACAAATATTGGTTACTATGTGATTAAAAAAGGATGTTAGGACTTATGGGTAGTAAAGCTTTGTGCCTTGTGTTTTTATAAAGTGTATAATAAGAATGATAAGCTGCACTGTGTTAATTTTTTGACCATGGTTTTAGGAAAAGAAAGGACATATTCTTCATTATCAACACTGGCTTTGTTCAGTGACATGGTAAGATTTAGAATTATGGAATTTTTCTATTTAAAATAATTCCATATTGAAGTTCCTATAGGAAAAAAAAACTCCATTATTTTGAGGATAAAATTCTCTAAATCTCAGTCTTTCTCTCCACTGGAACAATGATTTCATAAAATTATTTTCAACATGTGAGGCTCTTAGGAACAAATCTTTTTCACAGCAAGAGTATATTCTGAGGAAGTAGCAGAACTAGCCATGTTATTACAAGTTGGGTCATGACAGTTACTTCTTACGTACTCCCTTTAACATTTTTATTTTCATTTTATATCCCTATAATGTTTCCTTCTCCCTCCATGGAAAAAAATAAGTACATATAATAAGAACAATTAACATTTGAATAACATTTTGACATTTTCAAAGCAGTTTCACTTATACTGCTTCATGTCATATAATAACAGCACTGTAAATTCAAACAGTTGGTTTTCTTATTATTTAATGAACATGAGTAGCCTCAGATTTCAAGATAATACTGATGGTGTCAGTGTCAGATACAGCTTAAGCCAGATATCACTTTCCTCTGTCCTGCCAATCTACATGAGAATAGAGAAATAACGCTGTTTAAAATTGACTCCTGCTTATGGTTATCTCTCTTTTTCATAGTTTATGAATGCAGCATTAAGAAGAAGAAACAAGTAATATCTGCCGTATCTTGTACTGTGAATATTCATTTAAAACTGAAAGGCAGTAAATATTAATGTCAGAATTATGAAAAAGTAAGTTTTAACCCAAGTTAACAAACTGACTTAATTCTTGACAGACTGAATTGGGTGCAAGCATGATTTAATTAAGCTTATTACTGAATGAGATATTCAAATACTTGAAGACTAAGGGAACATAATGAAGAAATATAATCATATTTTCTATATGAGTAAATCACAACATTGTCATCTAGCACTGTCATGTGGAGCTAAATTGGAAACAGAAGCAAAAAAAAAGAAAAAATGCCCCTTGTATATAGACTTACCAAAATATCCCCCATATTTTGCGCCAAGTGGAAAATGTTAATAAAAAGGTCTATAATAAAACCCATGAGTGAATATAAAACCCTGCATTGCCCAATCTGTTCACACACTATTGTCAACCTTCATAAATCCACCTAGTAGGGACCCGATCACCCAGTGGTTCAGAAACTGTGAGCAGATGGAAAATAACAGTACTTGTCACTGAATAAAAATACAGAATCATAAAACAAATCAAAAAAACACATCTATTTAAAATTTTGATATTTTGTTCATCATAGATTTTTTGCATTTATTTTTATTTTTCAAAATTTTTGCATTAAAAATATTTTATCTTGGCTACTGGGATTTTTGGCACATGCTCTGGCACCTCCTCTGAATCTCAGCCCTGTCTCCCGGTACACTGATAAGTATCACCAAAAAAAACAAGACTGAAAAGCTGTAACTATAAATTGAAATAATCTACCTCAAAAACGAAAAATGCATGTTACAGTACATCAGACATATTAGGCTAATGAGTTCTTAAGTCAGACTTCCAAATCTTAATTTTAACTTCACCCTTAAGCAACATCACAAGGATGATTACTGTAGCCTAGTTCATAGAATATGCCTCTCAAATGGGAGATTATTGTTAGAAATACTAGACATACATTACACAGAATTAACTCTATAACCATAAAGCTGGCAACATTTTCATGATATAGAAGGTAATTGAGAAAAACAATCCAAAGTTCATCAATAGTATCCCAATGTTGTAAAATAATAATAAATCTTTCTGATCATATACATATCTACACAGCAATGTTTTGGTATTTTTTTAAAATCATATTTAAGGAGAAAATGTGGAAAGAAGCCAAATTTCTAAATGACAGTTTACAATAAATGTTCATACAAGGCATGCATGTTTTGATTTCACTTTATAAAAGCATAAACGTGTTTCAATGTGACATTAAAGACATACTTGAATGAATGGTCACAGAAATGTTAATGGTGATAATATCAAAGTTGTGGGATTTAAGGTAAATATATTTTATGCCTAATGTTTCCAAGTAATACTGAATTTTTTCACAAAGAGCATGCATTATTTCTGCTACCAAAAATTTAAAATATTTTATAAGATCACATAACAGCAACTGAATTTAAGCTTCAGAAAATGACTTTACAGATTTTTTTTAAAACGATAGACTGAGCATAGGCTGTGTGATTCTCTTAGTAATAAAAAATAAACATTAAATACATAATTATATACTCTGTTGAAAAGGGAAAAATATTGTGTGTGTGTCTGTGTATGTTTGCGGTGCAGATGCAGAGATCCTGACACTGGCTGTCCAGGGGAAACTTCTCTCAGAGAAGGATATTTAAGGGTAGACAGAAGTATGAGGAGCCACCCATAAATTTTTGCGGCAAGAAAGTTGGGAAAGAACTGCACAAATAGAAATAAGCTGATTTTCCAATCACTCTTGTCACAAAAACTTATGGCTGGCTCTTCCTTATATTTCTGTCTACCCTTAAATATTTGTCTCTGAGAGAAGCTTTCCGTGATCAACCAGTGTCAGGAGCCCTGAATACCCACCCCCCAACAAAATGCATTTTTCCTTTTTCAACAGAGTATATAATAACACATTAAACATTTATTTTTTACTACTAAAAAGGATTTTGGGGAGGGAGACCCCAGAGGGAGAGGATACAGGTATACATATAGCTGCTTCTCTTGTCCAGCAGAAACTAACACAATATTGTAAAGCAACCACACACTAATTAAAAAAAGAAAAGAAAAGAAAGAAGCACAGGTGCAAAGATGAGAAATCCTGAGGAAGGAAGGAGAGGCTGACCGGAGACTGGAGCTCCAAAGAACAATGAGAGGCTGACCGGAGACTGGAGCTCCAAAGAACAATGAGACGTGCTGACTTTCAGAAGAATGGGCAGGACCAGTTCCCCCAAGTCACGTGTGGACTTTTTAGGGAGTTTAGTTTTTGTTTTGTTTTGGTTTTAGTTTAGATTTGATTAGAAGAGCAATGGTACATCAGTAGACAGATTTAACTGGAGAGCCAACGCAGTTCAGTTTGTGTTTTGAAACGAGCATTTCAGCAGCTATGTAGACATGTACACACCAGACTGGAAGGCGGAGGTAGCAGACACCAAGAACCTACAAAAGAGGCTATCACAGCATCCAGGCGGCAAGCTGATCAGAGACTGAGGTCAGTGTGAATGGAAAGAAGCAGACAGAACCAAGTATTTTGGAGACAAACATAAAAAGACTTACCAACATGCGGTGTAAAAGGGACAGAAATTATTAAGTATAATGCTTACCTTTGTCACTTCCGTGAATCTTGTTCTGACTTACAGTCAGAGAAGGAAATGGAAAATAAACAGCTTTAGAGTCACTGACAGTGAGGCAGGTGGGCAGTAGAAGCTGAGAGTCCTATTCTGACTGTGATGAGTAGGAGATGCCAAAAGAGCTCAGTTCAAGGCATGGATGTAGAGCACAAAGAAAGGCCACAGCTCATGTCTGTCTGTGACCGCCCAACGGCTAAAAATGCATTTCATTTCACAAGTTTATAAGCTTTGACTTAGAATTTTTATGTGCAGAAAGTTATAGTTAGGAAATAAAAGTGTGGATATGAATTCTTTAACAATCATTATATCATACATAACAGCAAAGAAACGAGGTGAATGTGCATAAATAAGAACCAATGCTACAAAGAAAAGTCAGACAGGTTTTGGTGAGTTCTTAGTTGTGAGTGCTAGGAAACAGGATTTCAGAATGATTCTTAGGTTTGCAACCTGTTTTGGGTAAGTAATAACTTATGTAGAAAAATATCAAGAAATTTGAATATAAATGTGGATTGTTTTTTTAAATATTAATATTGAAGTCCTAGTGAAAATTGTCCAAAGAATCTTAAAATTGTGGGACTTCTATGAGTCAAGATTAAAATTTGAGAAAGAAGTCAAAATTACAAAACATCAGAAATTTTTAATTTCCAGACCTGCAACTTAACTATATGAATTTGATTACTCAAATTTTTCTAAATAATTTATAAATTTCCTTGCAACTTTAGCATACTGAACAGTATTAAGCTTTAAAAATTAATTTAAAATATTCATTGAATTTCTACAATGTGGGTCAGTGTTTAAGGATTTTTTTTTTAATATTCCCATGGTAAGTATATGTTTTTGCTTGCTTTATTTTCTTTTATGGGATATCTACTTTAGCTTAGACTCAGAAAAAAAAATCCTATTCCTGAGTAAATATGTTCATATCCCTCTTAGTGAAAGTGAAGGTGCTCAGTCGTGTCCGACTCTTTGCGACCCCATGGACTGACTGTAGCCTACCAGGCTTTTCTGTCCATGGGATTTTCCAGGCAAGAGTACTGGAGTGGGTTGCCATGTCCTTCTTAGTGGGGATGTAAATTGGTACAGCCACTATGGAAAGCAGTATGAAGCATCCTCAAAATTTTAAAAATAAAATTACAATCTAATCCAACAATTCCACTTCTGGGTATTTATCTGAAGAAAATGAAAACACTAATTTAAAAAGATATATCCATCTCTGCGTTCACTGCAGCACTTTTTGTAAGATACAGAAAAAACCTAAGAGCCCATCAATAAATGAATAGATAAAGAAGATGTGGCATATATATATATATATATATATATATTGTTGTTGTTGTTGTCTTTCAGTTGCAAAGTCATGTCTGACTCTGCCACCCCATGGACTGCATCACACCAGACTTCCCTGTCCTTCACTATATCTGGAGTTTGCTCAAACTCATGTTCATTGAGTTGGTGATTCTACCCAACCATCTCATCCTCTATCGCCCCTTTCTCCTCTTGCCTTCAATCTTTCCCAGCATCACAGTTTTTTCCAATGAATCTGCTCTTCACACCAGGTGGCCAAAGTACTGGAGCTTCAGCTTCAGCATCAGTTCTTCCAAAGAATATTTAGTTTTGATTTCCTTTAGGATGGACTGGTTTGATTTCCTTGCTGCCCAAGGGAATCTCAAGATTCTTCTCCAGCACCACAGTGTGAAACGATCAATTCTTTGGCTTTCAGCCTTCTTTATGGTCTAAATCTCACATCCATACATGAGTGCTGGAAGAACCATAGCTTTGACTATGTGGACCTTGGTAGACCAGATGCCATGATCTTAGTTTTCTGAATACTGAGTTTTAAGCCAGTTTTTTCAGTCTCCTCTTTCACTTTCATCAAGAGTCTCTTCATCTCCTCTTCACTTTCCACCATTTAAGTGGTGTTGTCATCTGCATATCTGAGGTTGTTGATATTTCTCCTGGCAATCCTGATTTTGGCTTGTGATTCATCCAATCCAACATTTTGCATATAAATAATCAGGGTGACAATATACAGCCTTGACGTACTCCTTTCCCAATTTTGAACTAGTCCATTATTCCATGGCCAGTTCTAACTGTTGCTTCTTGACATGTATACAGGTTTCTCAGGAGACATGTAAGGTGGTCTGGTATTCCCATCTCTTGAAGAATTTTCCACAGTTTGTTGTGATCCACACAGTCAAAGGCTTTAGTGTAGTCAGTGAAGCAGCAGTAAATTTTTTTGAAAATCCCCTTTCTATATATATCTGTGTGTAAATATTTATATGAAGTGAAATGAAAATCACTCAGTTGTGTCTGACTCTGAGACCCCATGGACTATATACAGCCCATGGGATTCTCCAGGCCAGAATACTGGAATGGGTAACCTTTATTTTCTCCACGGGATCTTCCCAACCCAGGGATGGAAGCCAGGTCTCCTGCATTGCAGGTGGATTCTTTATCAGCTGAGCCACAGGGAAAGCCCAAATATATATATATATATATATATATATAAGCAATGGAACATTACTCAGCCATAAAAAGAATGGAATCCTGCCATTTGTGACAATATGAATGCACCTAGAAGATATTGACCTAAGTGAAATGTCAAAGAAAAGCAAATCTTATGTGATTTCACTTTTATGTGCAACCTAAAAAACAAAAGAAATGAATAAACCTAAGCAAACAGAAACAAAGTCATAAATACACAGAAGAAACAGGTGGTTGTCAAGAGAGGTCAGTATGGGAAAGAGAGAAATCAATCAGTGAGGGAGATTAAGAGGTACAAACTTTGTTACAATATAAATGAGCCATGGATACAAAATGTACAATGCAGAGAATATAATCAATAATTATGTAACATCTTTGTGTAGTGACAGACGACTAGGCTCATCATGATGATCATTTTCTGTGCTAACATCACTTAAATTGTGTCTGACTCTTTGTGACCCCATGGACTGTAGCTCTCCAGGCTCCTCTGTCCATGGGATTCTCTAGGCAAGAATACTGGAGTGGGTTGCCATTTCCTTCTCTAGGGGATCTTCCCGACCCAGGGATTGAACCTGTGGCTCTTATGTCTCCTGCACAGGCAGATGTGTTCTTTAACACTAGTGCCACCTGGGAATTCCCATTTTTAGATGCATGTGGATATAAAATCACTATGTTTTGTACACGAACTAACACAAAGTTTTAGGTCAAAAAATCAAGAGAGGGGGTGTCTAATATTTTGTTATAAAAAGACCCTGCAATGTATTTGAAAACTCAGCATATCTGAATTAACTGATAGAGAGACTCTTTACAGAGCAACACTTCCACCAAGACCTAAGTGTGAAACTGTTTTGTAATCTAATAAACTGCTGCTCTGTGGCTCCCCAGGTGGTGCTAGTTCTAAAGAACCCTCCTGCCAATGGAGGAGTCACAAAAGATGCATGTTCGATCCCTGGGTCAGAAGGATCCCCTGGAGAGAAACGTGGCAGCCAACTGCAGTATTTTTGACTAGAAATTTCCATGGACAGTGGAGCCTGGCAGGCTGCAGTCCGTGAGTTGCAAAGAGTCAGACATGACTGAGCACACACACATACACAAAACGGTGCTTTCATCACATTGTGGACTTTGAATTTTGTATTCTGAGCTTTACAACGTTCTGGATAAAGTGATGAAAACGTTATTGTGTGTCAATAATACGATTTTTTTTTCTTTCTGTACTTGGAAGTGGATATGTAGTTAGATTTGCCAAGTTACTTGATAAGGCATACCTGAAAACAATACATTGTCTGAAAAAAGTTACACTCATTGCTATAGAAACTGATTTAGAATTTCCAATTCTTCAATAAAGTGTTTCTAACAATTTTTAAAATTCCTATTTTTATTATTTTTGGAATTCTAGACTGCTTTTATGTGCATTCAGTTATTAGTTTGCTCAATACTCTCTATGCTTTCTTTTAGCTAAGCAGGTCATGTATATTTTGTCATGTAACTAGCCTTTTTTGATACCCTTCTGCCTTATATTGTCATGAAAAAGCATAGGGGTGATTGCAGATTGCCTGTCACTATCAGCCTCCCCTTCTACCTTTTGTAATAGAATTCCTGGCAAGTTTTAGCTGTCCAATAGCTGCTTCCCTTGCAACTGACTGTGTCTACAAGTGTTAATTCTTGCCAAAGTCTAGTGAAAGAAGGTGATGTGGATAATTCCTGATTACATGCATAAAGGGGAAATTGTTTTCCCTCCCCTTCCACTCTTACATTTCTCCTTGCAGATATATATGGAGGTAACCCTATCTTTTTCCACTTAAGACAATATATATATATGATAGTGAAGTCGCTCAGTCGTGTCCGACTCTTTGCAACCCCATGGGCTGTAGCCTACTAGGCTCATCGTCTATGGGATTTTCCAGGCAAGAGTACTGGAGTGGGTTGCCATTTCCTTCTCCAGTAGATCTTCCCAACCCAGGGATTGAACCTGGGTCTCCCGCATTGTAGGCAAGACACTTTACTGTCTGAGCCACCAGGGAAGTCCATATATATATATGTATATACATATATATACATATGAGAGATGGCACAGTAACATGATGAAAGCAAACTTAGCTCCTGAATATCTTGCTGAAGCTGAGGCTCCTGCCAGCCTAAACTTCTCTAGTCTGTTACACAAGCAAATAAAATAAAGCTTAGATTATGTAATTCACTGTATTTTAGGATCTCTTTGTTAGAGCAGCTAAACCAGCTCCTAAAAACAAGATGCTTGAATTAAAGAAATACACCACATAGTTCAATCATCAAATATTGCTCTCCATTATAATACATTCTGGATTTTGTAACTGTCGTAAGACATTGTCTCTGGTTAAAAATTTATGCTTGGAGAAAACTTTAAATGAAGCCTCATCTAGTTTAGGAGTCTTCCCATAACTTAGTTCTTTGACTCAATGTCTTACTAATTCTACCATGCAGAGATTCCTGTACAGATTTATATTCTGACTTAAAGTGATTTATGTAAAGATTGACTACTGGATAAAGTATACATTTTTTTAATAATTTAAAAAACATCATCACTACTGTTTTAACTTGTTAACAACATTGTTCTAGAAGAATACATTGATAATTCAAGAACATAGTCAATTTTGTCCCTCATGATAAAAGTCACTCTGCTACAAATGAAGTCATGGAGCATATCCATATACCTTTTATAAAGTATTTCATTTTCAGATGGTGTTGATGGGCACTGTTTCTTGATAAACCTAGAGCTGAAGAAAATGTATTATACAAAGGTTTTTGTGCTTTTTCCATCCTTCTGTTGTTTATACCTATGATAAACAATGTATTTATGTGTTTCAGTATCATAGTTTAGAAAAATATAAAATCAATTTTGGAAATGAGTTTTATAATACTATTTGCATAAAAATTACTTGGGGTATAAAAACACTTCAAAATGACAAAAGCTACTTATGTTTTTTATCCATTCATCCGCCCTATGTCTTTTGATTGGAGTATTTATTTCATCTACATGTAAAGCAATTGTTGATAGATATGTAATTATTTGTGCTTCCTGGGTAGCTCAGCTGGTAAAGAGTCTTCCTGCAATGCAGGCAGTTTGATTCCTCGCTTGAGAAATTTCCCTGGAGGAGAGAGGCTACCCACTCCAGTATTCTTGGGCTTCTCTGGTAGCTAAGATGGTAAAGAATCCGCTTGCAGTACAAAGACCTGGGTTTCACCCCCGAGTTGGGAAGATCCCTTAGAGGAGGGCATGGCAACCCACTCCAGTATTCTTGCCTGGAGAATGCCATGGGTAGAGGAGCCTGGCGGGCTGCAGTCCATGGGGCTGCCGAGTCAGACATGACTAAGCACGGTGCTTGCATTATCTGCAGGCTGCTCTTTGTAGTCTGATTCCTTTTATCTTCCGTTGTGATTTGATGACTTTCTTTAGTATTATGTTTACATTTCGTTTTGCACATCTGTTATAGGTTTTTGGTTTCTGGTTGCCATGAAGGTCATATATAACAACCTATATATATAGCAATCTGCTTTCCAGTTGACGGTCATTTAATCTGTGTGCACTGTCAAAGTGGCACCTTTCTACCTCCCCATCCTTTAATGCTTCTTATTTTGCATTTTTTATTTTGTGTATCTCATAACTATTTTAGGTATAAATGATTTTACTTGTTTGACTTCTAAATGTCATGCTATATTTATAGATGGTTGATCCACTACCTTTACTGTATATATGCTTTTATCAGTGAGGTATTCTTCTTTCCTTGTTTTCTTATTTCCAGTTATGGGCTTTTCTTGTCCATTTAAAGTCTCTTTAGGTTCAGTCTCCTCAGCGTCCACCACCAACACCTCTCTGCCAGCACTGCAGCGCCAACTTGGGCTGGCAGCCCTCTGTGGGCGGGAGCAAGGCGGCCAGCGGCTGGATGGGGAGCTGATGCGAGCAGAGATGGAGCAGTGGGCAGCCTGTGGTCCTGCATCTCTGTGGGGCCGGCCTGGTGTACCCATGCCTTCTAAGATGAACAGTGAATTCTGTGTTTATCAGAATACTCGCTCCATTGCACTGAGAGTACATGCATCTTCAGTGGGACTCGAAACTCCTGGAGAAATGTTTTTGTGAAAAGCTGGCAATCATTTCTTTAAAGTCTTTTAGATTTACTTTTTGCTGTGTTTCAGAAAGACATCAAACAACTATGAAAAACTTTGGAAGTGAACAGTTTGACTGCCATTT
The DNA here is from genome assembly GCF_054371585.1 of Giraffa tippelskirchi. NCBI lineage: Eukaryota > Metazoa > Chordata > Mammalia > Artiodactyla > Giraffidae > Giraffa > Giraffa tippelskirchi. The sequence continues at coordinate 5,976,301 of NC_137280.1, read as the reverse complement.
CCTGAACAAAGGCTTTACTGCAAAGACATTCTGGACCAAAAAAATTAATGAAATTTCTTGCTTTGATGATCAGGATGCTTTCCATGTGGCATACCGGGAAGACATTCTAAAGAAATAATTGAGATGGTTAAAAGCTCTTCCACTGGTCATCCCCTTTAGTGCAGTCAAGTGCAATGAGAGCAGAACCATAGTGAAGACGAGCTTCCACTGTAATAAGATTTGACTGTGCCAGTATGACTGGGATACAATTGGTGCAGAGTCTCACAGTGCCTCCAGAAAGGATTATCTATGTGAATTCTTATAAGCAAGTGTCTCAGATTAAGTATGCTGCCAATAATGGAATCCAGATGATGACTTTTGATAGTGAAGTTGAGCTGATAAAAGTTGCCAGGGCATATCCAAAGGCAAAGCCGGTTTTGTGGGTTGCCACTGATGATTCCAAAGCAGTCTACCACCTCAGTGTGAAATTTGGCCCCAAAGTCAAAACTAGCAGGCTTCTTTAGGAATGGGCAAAAGAGTGAAGTATTGATGACATTGGTGTCAGCTTCCACATGGAAAACGTCTGCCCTGATCCTGAGACCTTCCTCCAGGCCACCTCTGATGCCTGCTGGGTCTTTGACATGGTCGTTGGCTGATTTCAATGTATTTGCTGTACACTGGTGGCAGCTTTCCTGGATCTGAGGGTGTTGTGGTTTAGCTATGGTGGCCTCAGACAGGCTGATGGGTGGGGTTGGCTCCAAGGCCTAGCCTCAACTACTGCTATTGTGCAGCTGGAGGAACTGGCCCCCCAACACGGTTGTCTGTCAGGCCTGGCTTCTACTGCTGCAGATGCACTGATAGCACAGGACTGGCCCCTGGACCGGCTGCAAGATCTGATAACACCTGGACTGGAACTCTGGTGCAGCGGCTGGCTTTCCGGAAGCCAGGAGCTACTCTGGAAGGACATTCTTGCTGGCAGAGGCTCCCACTAAGCGGAGAAAGGTTGGCTCCCTGGAGCAGGAGCCACTTTGAAGGGGCACTGGTCCTGGTCAGCGTGGCCTGCAAGGTGGTGGGGGAGGTGGGAGTCACTTTCAAGGCCAGTGTGAGTGGTATGGGTGGGGTGGTCCTCAGAGGAATCCTGCACTGGGGCCAAGCACGTGGTGTTAGTCACCTTGATGGAGAGTGAAAAAAAGGTGCCCACCAGCACGAGGCCAGCTAAGCGGATGGACTGATCAAAACAAACAGAAAAAAGGAGCCTGCTAGCATTTTTGTCCCTGGGGAAAGTCCCACCAGATCTCTGCCTTTCTGGCTCACTTCCTAAAATTAGCAAATGGATCTCCCCTTCATTTGAATACTTTTCAAGCTATGCCCCTGTGCTGGGACTTGGAGGGAGTTTATGTATGAATCAAGAGCAGAGTCTGGGCTTCCTACAGCTCTCAGGCTCCCTAATACACACCCCGTGGTTTTCAAAGGCAGAATTATGGGGCCTCATCTTCCAGTGCAACTTCCCCCAGGTGGGGATCCCAGCATGGGGTCAGTTAGCGGTCTCGCTCCTGGGGGAACTCTGCAGCTTTCCTAACCCTCCCGCTTTGGGGTCACTGCACCTAGGGTGTGGATTCTGACTCAACCACATCTCTGACCCTCCTCCCCCTCCCAATGCGGCCTTGTCTTTATATCCTTAGTTGTAGGAACTCTGTTCTGCTAGTCTTCAGGCTGTTCTCAGGGATGGCTGTTTTATATGCGGTTGCAGTTTGTGTGTCCATGGGACAATATGAGCTCAGGATCTTCCTACTCTGCCATCTTGATCCAGACACCCTACTATCTCACTTTTAAATTCGCCTTTTTAAATTACTGGATAGGCTGACCTTTTTTTATAATGCATTTTTTAACACATGCATTTTTTTAATTATGAATTTACTTGTGAATCAGTCTTGATTTTTCTTTTTTTTTTTTAGCCTTGTGATTCCCCTTCACTCATTCCTTCCACCCCCACCTCTTGCCTCCAACAGCCACTAATGTGTTGTCTGTATCTATGAGCTTGTTTTTTGACTTTTGATTTGTTGCATTATCTTTGCATTCCACACATAAGATAGATCGGGTGGTATTTGTCTTTCTCTATCTGACATTTTTCGCTTAGCACACTACTCTCTTGAACCCAAGGCATGGAGAAGAATTCTCTTATTGTTGCTTGTGTTGGGATGTATATAGCAGTTTTTTGACGTATTCAAAATATGAGCACTCACTTTGATTTGTAAGTCCCATTATATCACTGGTGGTAATAAGGGTAGCCCAGCTCACTTGTTTGATCACAGAAGGCTCCAACAGCCAGAAATGCATAAGTAATTTAGCAAACAGATTAGTGGTGGCTCCGGCACAGCCATGATTCTTGGAAGAAATGGACCGACTGCCATGGTTTACCTGCAGAAGGTGCTCCTCAGAGGTCATCAGAAACTGTCTAGAAGAGCAATTTTCATACCGTGGCAGACGGCATGGATATTCATCCAGCAACACAACCTTAAAAGGCATGACAGAAATTTGTCCCACCTCCAAGAAGAAGGCAAACATGGAAGTTTGCATTCCTTCAGCTACCATCCCGCCCAGCCTCTCAGAGCCTCGAGGACGGAACACTCACAGCCGAGAGCCCTGTCTCCCACTGCACCACGCTGCGTTTCCTCAGTCAACACTTAACGCTTTAACTCTGCTTTCTATAGGGGCTACAGGAATAATTTCTGAATCCATCCATTTTTTTTATATCTTAGGAAAATTCCAAAAACATATATGTGGGTTTTTTTTCCAGTATAGCTTTTAGATTAATCTTAAAAAAAAAAAAATAGTCTTCTACTTCACTTAAATTAACGAAGGCCACTTGGAATTCTAAGGTATTGTTTGAAGGATCATGCACTGGAAAGGATTACAGCAAGTACTGTTAGAACTGATTCTCTGCTTACTTGGAATTCAACACTAACCTTTCATAATCTATGCAAATAAACACCCAGTGAAACCAGGTAATATGATATACTCAGTCTGTACTATAAAGCTTAGAGTTTAGCACCTTGTTAACTACAGAGGAAAAAAAGATTACTAGAAACTTTTAAAAAAGTGAAAGAAGTAATGAATGCCATAAGCCTTCCTCAAATTGTATAAAAGATTTATAGCTTGATCCTGCTAAATGATAACTGGCAGGCTATTAAATTGTGTGGAAAATGAGATGTTATTTTCTGCATAATGTAACTTGCATAACAATGATGGTGTTTGCTAAGGAATGCTTCTGTTTTAGTTCTTGCTCACTCTCTTTAACTCCAGAAAGTTTATTTAAACTCTTAAATTGATATTATGCCGACAATCATTATAGTACTATGAACTGATTAGACTAAGCACTAGTCTCAGAATAAAAAGTCTTTACATACAGTATCAGAGTATTTATTACTTTACTGTGTAACAACAGGCATCTGTCTTTGGACAGATTCTCCAGCTCCCCAATTTATCTTAATAATTAATATAACTTGCTATTGAGCATAAGTTTTATACAGTTTCCCATGATACCTTTGACAACACCACACAGTGACAGTAATTTTGATATACTACATAATCCATTTCATCAAAAGCACTTATTGAGGGTTCAGTATTATCTAGAGCCCTTCTAAGAGCTTTGCTTACTTAATCTTCTCATGAACCTAAAGCCTAGTTCTTATGAACCCCTCTCTTAGCAAAAGAGGAAACTGAACCAGAAGGATGTTACATAACTTATCCAAAGTCCAGACTGCTAAAGTGTGAAGAACATCTTTTACACCGAACAGTTTGACCCAAGGGAGATCAAGCCTAGGGCCAAATCAATAACTCTCTTGGTATGCTCTATTTACCTTCTGAGGATCGAACACTATCCTAAGCACGTGATACACAATAACTCATTACATTTTGTATAAAAACCTATTACACCTCACTAACCAAATTGTAAAATTTTAAAAATCAAAGAAGTATAAGTTTAGTTACATGCTCATAATAATATAATGCAGTAATTAGTGAATCTGAAATTCATCTACGTGATTCAAAAGCTTATGTGATTGACAAGGAGAATGCATGGCCAATTTCAGTTTACTCCAACTTTGTGAGATGTATTAAAGAGAGAAATCACAGCTCTTTACCCATGCCAAACATTTTTTTTTAACTTAAAAAATCAAACTGCTTTCCACAGTAAAAGGAAAAATAGACAAATGTGCCAGGAATGAAAATATGCCAATTATACAGACTTCAGAATTCCAGCTATCAGGATCTTGAGATCCCTCTGACCAGCCTGAGCTTGCTTAGCAGAAAGAGTGGCCTTGGGAATCCAGGCAAGTCTCCAGGCAAAGCCCCCGGTGTGTAGCGCTTGAGAAAGGAGACAGGGAAGAACGTCAGTGAGTGTCTTCTATGTCAGCCAAAGCACCATCCGCTGCACTCTGCAGAATGTGCAAAGAAATCATACGGATCTCTATATGTAGTCAGCTGTCAATTATACCAGGTAGCAGGGTGGTCATAATGTGGGATACCAATGTATCTGTTAACTGCGGCCAAGATGGTCACCTTATCACTGTTACCTTCAGCCTACATTCTGCAATTCCAGTTGACACCAACTCACCCACTGGTGTGAAGGGTTTTCTTTCCTGTTGTTTCCCATTAGGCAATCTCCAAATTTATTTTCTATTTTCAGATTTATTGAAATCTATATATATACGTGTTATGCTTAGTCACTCAGTCATGTCCAACTCTTTGCAACCCCATGGACTGCAGCTTGCCAGGCTCCTCTGTCCATGGGATTCTCCAGACAAGAATACTGGAGTGGGTTGCCATGCCCTCCTCCGGGGGACCTTCCCAACCCAGGGATCAAACCCAGGTCTCCCACATTGCAGGCGGATTCTTTACCATCTAATATGTATGTACACACACACAAAAATCTGATTGAACATTCAAAGTTAGCCAGACAGACTAATGATTAAAAAAAAAACCAGTTGATTAGAAAAGAAATAGTACAATAATAAAGTTTAAATCTCAGAAATCAGATGGTACATAAACAATTGCTGATAAATCTACATTAACTTGCTTTTTGGAGTGGGCTGTTTTTTAAGATAATGTTCATGTGCTGATCAATCTGCCGTTAAAGCTCATGGGTGCAGAGGCTTCCTCTAAACTTTACTATCCAAATGCCTCCCCCATACAAGGGGTCACAAACTCTTTTAGCTCTGTGCCTTAGACTTCAAAGTAAGTGATTTTCACCAAATTCTAGATCTTGGACCACTTCCCTACCCTAAATGCACATGGAAAATAAGTGTATTCTTCCTTTTCTTTTTTTTTTTTTCTTTTTTACTAGAATTCTAGTAGGGAACTATGTTTCTGACTCATAAGTGCTATATAAAGTATGCTTCTGAATTTGATCTTTGATAGAGAAACAAAAAGGGAATGACAGCACCTTCTTATTTTCCTACTTATGTGTTTCTTTAGAGCTTCAGGATCTCACAATTATATCACTTTCACTCTGTATTACTGTTGGTTTTATTTGATTTTCCATAATTGAAGATACTAAAGTTTAGAAAATATTTTATCTTTGTATCTTAGATCAAAAACTGTTTAGGCATTTGATAAATCATTGTAGAAAGAAGAATGCACTTGGACTGACTTGGGTGTCAGTTCCAATTTAACTTGATGCTCTGCGCCAGGCATCCTGAATTTCATTCTATTCAGCCCAGTTCTTGCCTCTCTGGCCTTTTCATATACTGTTTCTTCTTTCTGGAGTGCCGTAAAGCTTCTGTCTACTAAACTCCTTATTTATTATTCACGCCTTTTCGTTCTTCTTAGTTCTCCCAAAATGAGATAAGATGTTGATTTTTGTACAAGTCTCAAAATATAGTTTATCTCTCTCCAACATGTTATTGCTTGTTTAATTGCATATTCTATCTAAATACAGGGACCGTGTCTACCTTGCTTACTGATGTGTCTCCCTTGCCTAACACAGCACTTGATACAATGTAGGTGAGCATCAAGCAGTCATTAAATGAATGAGCAATTAATTATGTTTCCCACCCAGGCTCCAGACAACATTCTGGAATTTGATGACATTTATTTCATCAATGTCCCACGACGCTGTCTGCTTTTAGGTAAGTAAGGTGACAGGTGAATATTTTACTTTTCTTTTTTCTTATTCCCAATGCTTCTGTCCATAATTTGTTACCTGCCTGCTGGGACATGACTTACAATTCAGTGCCTACCTCCTCCAGGTCATTCTGTAGTCTTTCTCTACAAATTATAGCTTAAAGGTCCCTCAGACTGACCAGGGCATACAAAAGGCTAGAAATTCTACGTGGGCTACTCTTCACTGACCTTAAAGTAGTAGGTCACACCATATCCAGAAAATTCATGTGGAAATGGCAGTCTGATATATTTCTTCAGCTAGCAAAACAATTACAGGTAAGCAATTTTCCTTCCCAAGAGACTAGAAAAGCACTTTCCCCATGTCACCTTCCACTATTTTATGTTGTGATGAGTAACTAACATTTTCTATCCAATTAGAGAGACCTTCAACAAGCTGAAGAGTAAACAGCTAACCAGTCAATTTAGAAACATATACGAACATATCACCCTGAAGCACTTTTTTAAAAAACTGATCACATACAGGAAAGCTACAGCATATCCTTCTTAACAAATGTGATGGAAATCCTATTTCTATATCTATTCTCCTTGCATCTAGTGCTTATTGGAAATTGTTTTGATATTATTTTAAATGAGGAACACGGTTAGGCTAGAAAACTTAAAAGAGGTAAAACTAATAGGACACAATTTCCTGAAACCACAATGGCTCCCACAAAGCAGAAACATACTGCTTTATTTAACCTTGAGAACTTATGTTTTTATTGTTTTCTTCTGTTTTAAAAGGGCTTCCCTGGTGGCTCAGTGGTAAAGAATCTGCCTGCAATGCAGGTTACCTGGATTCAATCCCTGGGTCAGGAAGATCCTGAGAAGGGCATGGTCACCCATTGTAGTATTCTTGCCTGGAGAATACCATGGACAGAGGAGCTTGGTGGGCTACAGTCCATAGGGTCGTATAGAGTCGGACATGACTGAAGGGACTAAAACCTAGCATATGCTCGTTAATGAAAATTCGCAAAACTAGAAATAATCTGAAAACTCACTATAGAAATGCTAGAACCATGTAAGAGTAGAAGTATGTGTAGATATTTGGAATATGTAGAGAATAGGCAGCTTTATGGGCTTCCCTGGTGATTCAGCAGTAAACAATCTGCCTGCAATGCAGGAGACCTGGGTTCAATCCATGGGTCGGGAAGATACCCTGGAGGAGGACATAGCAACCCACTCCAGTATTCTTGCCTGGGAAATCCCATGGACAGAGGAGCCTGGTGGGCTACAGTCCATGGGGTCTTAAAAGAGTAGTATGTGACTTAGCAACTAAACAACAACAAAACAGCTCTGCATGGAACGGCTACTGAGAGTTATCAATCTACAGCCTTCTTGACAAGGAATATAGGATTAGTGCTACACAAAATTGTGAATTAAGTAAAATTTTGGTTACCCCAATTTTCAAAATGTCCCCTTAGTCTTCTTCTTTAGCTAAGGTTTAATAATTCTTTCCTTCCATAATTACACTCATATCTTCACCCACTCATGCTGCAGCTAACTCCAGATTCTCCCCACATTGTCCACCCTGCATATAACTTTTTCTTTTCCAACATAAAAACTTTCTACAAGGTGGGTATAGAAGGAACGTACCTTCTATAATAGAGATTATATAAGAAAAGCCCATTGCTATCACATGCAATAGTAAAAAAAAAAAAAAAATAGTAATAGTAAATAGAAGCTTTTTATCTAAGATCAGGAACAGGACAAAGATGTCCACTCTCATCACTCCTATTAACAATACTGGATGTTTTAACCAGAGCAATTGAGCAAAAGAGAAATAAAATGGATCCAAGTTGGAAAAGAAGTAAAGCAGTCTCTGCTGAATCCAAAAAAAAAAAAGTCTTAAAAGATTTCACATACACACACACACACACACACACAAATGATAGAACTAATAAGCAAATTCAGCAAAGTTATAAGATACAAAATTAACCCCCCCAAATCAATTGTGTTTCTATACACTTACAAAGAACACTCTGAAAAAGAAATACAACTCTATCATTTACAATTACATCAAAAATAATAAAATACTTGGGGACAAAGTTAATCAAGGAAGTGAAAAATCCATTCACTGAAAAATAGATTGTGAAGAAAGAAACTAAAGAAGATTCAAATAAAAGGAAAGCTATCCCATGTTCACAGATTGAAAGATTTAACCTTGTTAAAATATCCATACTGTCAAAGCAATCTATAGATTCAATGCAATTCCTATTTACATTCCCATGACATTTATGACAGCAATAAAAAAATTAATTTTTTGCTCTATTATAGCAGGTGTGTCCTTTCTATATCCACCTTGAAGAAAGTTTTTTATGTTGAATCTTGTCAAATGTTTTTTGCATAATCTATTGAGATAATCATATGATTTGTATCGGTCATTTTATTAATGTGGTGGGCTTCCCTGGTGGCTTAGAAAGTTAAAGAATCTGCCTGCAATACAGGAGACACAGATTTGATCCCTGGATCAGGAAGATCCCCTGGAGAAGGGAATGGCTACCCACTCCAGCATTCTTGCCTGGAGAATTCCATGGATAGAAGAGCCTGGTGGGCTACAGTTCATGGGGGTCACAAAGAATCAGACATGACCAAGTAACACTTTCACTTTTTTGTTAATGTAGTACATCAAATTGATTGATCCACATGTATTGAGCCATCCCTGCATCCCAGGGATAAACCCCACTTGATTGCGTTGCATGATCCTTTTAGTGTGCTGTCAAATTCAGTTAGTAGTACTTTGTTGAGGATTTTTGTGGTCTGTTTTTTGTCAGAGATGCTGGCTTGTAATTTTCTTTTCATTCGACATCCCTATCTAGTCTTGTTATAAAGTAATGCTGGCTGTATAAAATAAATTTGGGAATGTTACCCTTCTCTTCCATTTTTTAAGAGTTTGAGAAGTATTGGCGTTAATTTATCAGAATTCACCAGAGGAATTATCTGACCTGGACTTTTCTTATTGGGAGGTTTCCCATCATTGACTCAATCTCCTTACTCACTATTGCTCTATACCGATTTTCTACTTCATCCTGATTCAGGCTTGTTAGGTTGTATGCTTCTAGAAGTGTATCCATTTCGATTAGGTTATCCAATTTTTTGGTGTATAATTATTCCCAGTAGTCACTTATGACCCATAGTATCAGTGGTATCTGTTGCAATATCCACTGTTACATTTCTGAATTTGAGACATCTGTCTTTTTGTCTTAGTCTACCAAAAGATTTCTTATTTGTTCATCTTTTCAAAACGAAAAACAAAACTCTTAGTTTCATGTATCGTGTTTTTTGTCGAGTCTCTATTTCATTTATTTCTGCTCTGGCTTTTGCTAATATTTCCTCCCTTCTACTTACTTTGGGCCTGGTTTGTTATTTTTCTAGTTCCTTGAGAAGCAAAAATAGGTTATTTGAGGTCTTTCCTTTTTCTTACTGAAATTATTTATTATAAACACATCTCAGAACTGCTTTGGGGCATCCCATGAGATTTGGTATGTTGTGTTTTCATTTGTTTGTCTCAAGATATTTTTTAATTTCCCTTTTGATTTCTTCTGTGATCCATTTGTCTTTAGCGATGTGTTTTATTTAATTAGAGTTAGAACTAATTCTTTCCATTAGTTATAATTAACATACAATATTACATTAATTCCAAGTGTACAACCTAGTAACTGAATATACTTATGTATGATGAAATGATCAGTGGACTGTGACCAGTTATTATCCTGCAACATATAAAGTATTATAATATTATCAATTCCATTCCTGATGTATAGTTTATGTCGTGTGATGTAGTAACTGACCCATTTATTTTAGATTTGAAGGTTTATACCTCTTAATCCGTTCACCTATTTTCTCCGTCCCCCTACCACCCTTCTTGGGACTTCCCTGGCAGTCCAGTGGTTAAGACTCCATGCTTTCAATGCGGGGAGCCCAGGTTCAATCCTTGGTCAGGGAACTAAGATTCCATATGCTAAGAACCCATCTGCCCAAATATGCGCCAAGTTATGGCCAAATAAAATAAAAGGAAATAGACATCCCAGTCAATCCTAAAGGAAATAACCCTGAATATTCATTGGAAGGATTGATGCTGAAGCTGAAACTCCAATACTTTGGCCACCTGATGTGAAGAGCTGACTCACTGGAAAAGACCCTGATGCTGGGAAAGATTGAGGGCAGGAGGAGAAGGGGCCAACAGAGGATGAGATGGGTGGATGGCATCACCTACTCAATGGACATGAGGTTGAGCAAACTCCAGGGGATAGTGAAGGCCAGGGAGGTCTGATGTGCTGCAGTCAATGGGGTCACAAAGAGCATCTGAACAACAACAACAACCCTTCTCCTTGGCAATCACTAGTTTATTCTGTATAACTATGGGCCTGTTTCTCTTTTGCTTATTTGGTTGATTGATTGGGGGTTTTAGATTCTACAAATATGTGAAATCATATGGGGGATTTATTTTTCTTGGTCTGATTTATTTCAATTAGTCTAATACCTTCCAAGCTTCACTGGTGGCTCAGATGGTAAAGAATCTGCCTGCAATACAGGAGACTAGGGTTCAATTCCTGGGTGGGGAAGATCCCCTGAAGAAGGAAATGGCAGTCCACTCCAATAGTCTTGCCTGGACAGAGGAGCCTGGCAGACTACAGTCCCTGGGGTCACAAAGTCAGACACAACTGAGTGACTAATAGTTTCAATACCCTCTAAATCCATCCATATTGCTTCAAATCCCTGAGTATTATTCTATTTTATATATATATATATATATATATATAATATATACAGAATAATAGAAGTATATTATGTTATATAATATAATAGAATTATTATAGTCTATATATATGTATATGCATATACATATATATATATATCACATCTTCTTTATCTACTTTTTTGGTTTCCATTTGCTTGGAATATTTGGAGTAATTCTTCCATCCACTCACTTTAAGCCAATGTGTTCTTGAAGCTGAAATGTATCTCTTGTAGAGAGTATACACTGTCTTGTTGTTTTTTTAAATCTATTCATTCTCTGTCTTATAATTGGAGAAATTAATCTATTTAAAATAAAGAATTATTGCCAGGTAAGGATTTTCTGTTGTCATTTTTATAATTGTTTTCTGATTTTTTAAAAATTCATTTGTATCTTTCTATTTTGCTGTTTTGCTTGTGATTTGATGATTTTCTGTGATGACATACTTTGATTTATTTATTGCTCCTTAGAAGAAAACTATGACCACCTAGACAGTATATTAAAAAGTAGAGACATTACTTTGCCAATAAAGGTGGGTGTTTCCAGTAGTCACATATGGATGTGAGAGATGGACCATAAAGAAGGCTGAGCTCCAAAGAATTGATGCTTTTGAACTGTGGTGTTGGAGAAGGCTCTTGCGAGTCCCTTGGACTGCAAGGAGACCCAACCAGTCCATCCTAAAGGAAATGAGTCCTGGATGTTCGTTAGAGGGACTGATGCTGAAGTTAAAGCTCCAAAACTTTGGCCACCTGATGTGAGGAACCGACTCATTGGAAAAGACTTTGATGCTGAGAACAGGAAGAGAAGGGGGTGACAGAGGATGAGATGATTGGATGGCATCATCAACTCAATGGATATGAGTTTGAGCAAACTGTGGGAGATAGTGAAGGACAGGGAAGCCTGGTGTACTGCAGTCCTTGGGGTCGCAAACAGTCGGACACGACTTAGTGACTGAATAACAACAAAGTGAGCTTTTATTTCTACAATAATTATGTTTTAATTTCTAAAATATCTCTTGGGATTTCTTTTCCAAATCCAACAAGACATTTTCTATTGTTTTCTATATTTAATTAATTTCTATTCCTTATTTTAATTTACAACTTGACTCTGACATTACAGTCTCTGAAGTCATGGGAGGAATTTGCTGTTGTTGTTCAGTTGCTAACTCCTGTCTGACTCTTTGCAACCCATGGACGGCAGCACTCCGGGAATCGTTGTCCTTCACTATCTCCTGGAGTTTGCTCAGACTCATGCTCACTGAACCAGTGATGTAATCCAAGTCTCCTCCTCTGTTGCCCCTTCTCCTCCTGCCCTCAACCTTTCCCAGCATCAGGGGCTCTTCAATGGGTCAGCTCTTCGCATCATGTGGCCAAAGTATTGGAGCTTCAGCTTCGGCATCAGTCCTTCCAATGAATATTCATTCATGGTAGGAATAAGTCTGTTACTTGTTATTTCAGTATATTTTAATAGTGGTGACTTGTTCCCTTAAATGCTGAGTGATTTTGTTCTTTAATGAAAGTCAAATTTTTTAATTTCATCCATGAGATAGATTGCTCTGGGCATAAATTGAGGACACTTTCTTTTAAAGCTGCATTTTCTTTTCCTGAGTTCCAAGGAATACCAGCAACCTAGGAACACTTTGATCTTTTCAAGTGTCCTAAGCTTGGTGGAGAAAACTCAGTTCAATTTCCCCACATTTCTGAAGTCTTTTGGACTTTCTTTCCATCACACCATTGAATAGGCACTTTCTCTTCTCGTTTCTCACAACTTTATTACTAGCCTAATATTTAGATCTCTCTCTTCAGATATTGCCTCATTTTACTTTTTTATGATTTTATTTTATGAGACTTAACTTTTGTTAACAATTCTTAAAATGCATTAGCATTTATATTTGATGTAGTTTACCCATGACATATTTTACTCTTATTAGAAGAGCCCTAAAGCAGTTATTTTACTGGGAGGATCTGTTCTGTGGCCCTGCAATGTTGCCTTAAAATAGTATTTTAAACCACAAATAACAGTAAATTATTTTGATTTCTCTGACAAAAATAGAAATATGTGCATGTTTAATAATAAGCAGTAGAACATATCTATGAATTTAATTTTGAGAGTCTTTGATTAAGTTAAATGGGTTGATATGGGTGCCATTAATAGATGTCCTGTTGGCTTAATACTATGCTGGGTTAATTAGCACAAACCTAGAACCAATACTTGGAATAGTTGAGATACCAACATCACCAGGCATATGATGGACAAAATAGTATGAAGACAAAGTTAGGAATTAATAGTTGGCTATATCATGGTTTCAAAATCAGGTGGAAATGTTGTGACTGAAATGGATTGCATATTTCCAATGGGTGAAAGGGAAAGTGACTCAGCTGTGTCCGACTCTTTGCAACCCCAGGGACTGTCCGTGGAATTCTCTAGGCCAGAATACTGGAGTGGGTAGGCCCAGTAACAGTTACTCCTCAAAACAACAATACCACTCATTTCATGTACAGTGTGAGGAATGTAGTCAATAACTATATAGTATTTTTAATAAGTGACAGCCAGTAACTAGACTTCTGGTGATTATCTTGAAATATATAGAAATCTCAAATCACTATGTTGTGTAACAGGAACTAACATAGCTTTGTAGGTCAATTATATTTCAGAAGCAAATAAACAAACTCAGAAAAAAATACCACTCATTTCCAAAGGTGATACAATGGCCTTACTTTACTGATTCGTAACCCCGTTTCTTCTTTTTGCTCTCTCTTGCCAAATAGTTGGATTTCAATAAATGCTGACAAATATATTAAAAAATAGGCACATTGAAGGGAAAATAAAGATAACTGATGCAATGGCAAAATGCAGATGTTCTAGTTTTCTTTATGTACTTAGATCTGTTTCGTGGTTACAGGACTTTTTTGTTTAAATCTTTGCCACCAGATAAATCTACCCAACTTCAAAGAAATAATTACGTTATAAATGCAATTTATGAACATGATCAGTATTAAAACCATATGAAATATTTAGTGTGAGCTGCCCTGAGTACTGTAAATTTAAAAAGAAGTTGTTTCTTTTTTTTTTAGACTATAAAATGTAATTAGACTTAAGGTCAAATCAAAACTTTCATGAGTGTTCCTATAGGACTTATACTAAATGATCTTGCCCCTCCTTTTTACATTAGCCTAATAGTTCAACTGCTGCTCTTCATTTATCTAATACTATTATGTATATTTTCACATTTTAGAACCATCATTATTTGAAAATATTATACATGAAGACCAATACAAGATCAGTTACTGAAATAAGCTGTACTTATGAGGACTTAGACAATGTTTAAACCTGAAGAATACTAAAAATGGGTGGAAAATCCTCTGTCCTAAATGAAATATACATTAGCTTGACTATAAGTAGGAGAATTGGTGATGTACTCCGATTTTCTGAAAATTTAGAACACAGGTACAGAAAGTTACTGAACCAATTTTTATAGTATGATTAGTAGAAAGAAGAGTATAGGAACATACATATTTATGCAGTTCCTTCTTTTTCATGAAACAAAGAAATCAACACAAAATACAGCGCATACTTTCCATTATGTTAGTGAATACAATATAGAAATCTTTCTATCACTGGACATATAGTTTGATGCTGAAATAAGTCTCATTAAGATCTGTAAGTAGAAAATCAACTTTTATTTGGTAGTCATATTGTTAAATGAAACTTAGGCAGCTTGTTTAAAAACTAAAGCCATTTCCAGTACATTGATTTTGAAAAGACCAAGAATGAACACTATTATGAACTGTACAACCTGTAGATGTTTAAAGGTAATTAACAATGTTAACAGAATACATATTTTTGTAATGTTTAAAGAGTGAACACTTTAGGAGATATGCTCCTTCTATAGTTTTCTTCAATAACTTAATATATCCTAAAAATGGCTAAAGGTTTAGCAGACCTAAACAGTAACCTTATATTATTTATGATAGGAAGACAAGGTCTAGAAATTATTTACATCTTACAGATGAAATGTGATAATAGCCACCATGCATATTGACACAAGTTACACCTACTCTGGGGCTTCTTTTCATTTTATCTCATGGTAATTTTTTTCTTATTAAAGTTTCTGATTCTGCATAATGTGGTATCTTGACAAGTAAAATGCTGAATCTTTGAATTTTTAATACATCTAGCATGAATTTTGATATATTGCTACAATTAAAAAAATTGAATATAAAAAATTTACAAGGAAATGCTTTATTCTTCTAGACAAAAATTCTCTCATAATTTGTCATTCCATACTGTGACTTCAATAAATATCAATATTTTAGTAAATCATTATGTTTAATATTAATGGATTGTCTAAACCATCAAGACTTTTTTACATTTAATATTTTATAAGATAGTCTTCTTCAAGGTCAAAGTTTTATAATTATTTGCCATCAGTTAAGTGAGGAAAAATCAGTGTCAGAAGTATATCAGTATCAGTATAAGTATGAGGAAGTATCAGTATTTTCAGGCCACAAGAATAAATGGGAAAAACAAATTCCTTTGAAGGGAGAGAGACATTAATTTACAATTTGCATCTTATTTCTACCATTTATAATGTGCTTTTGATCAATTCACATAACATTTTCAGTTTTTATTTTTTTTTTTGTTTTTTTGTTTGTTTGTTTGTTTGTTTGTTTGTTTTTACATTTTCAGTTTTTAAATCATTGTTTCTTAAATAGAAATGTAAAGGATGTGTGTTGATGTTTGAGAAAGAGAAAGAGGGAGAGAAATTTAAAACAAAGTGTGTGAAGTGTTGACATAAGGAGTAGTTACCATGTATTCCCATCTCTTGAAGAATTTTCCATAGTTTATTGTGATCCACACAGTCAAAGGCTTTGACATAGTCAATAAAGCAGAAACAGATGTTTTTCTGGAACTCTCTTGCTTTTTCGGTGATCCAGTGGATACTGGCAATTTGATCTCTGGTTCCTCTGCCTTTTCTAAAACTATCTTGAATATTTGGAAGTTCATGGTTCACATATTGCTGAAGCCTGGCTTGGAGAATTTTGAGCATTACTTTACTAGCATGTGAGATGAGTGCAATTGTGTGGTAGTTTGAGCATTCTTTGGCATTGCCTTTCTTTGGGATTGGAATGAAAACTGACCTTTTCCAGTCCTGTGGCCACTGCTGAGTTTTCCAAATTTGCTGGCATATCGAGTGCAGCACTTTCACAGCATCATCTTTGAGGATTTGAAATAGCTCAACTGGAATTCCATCACCTCCACTAGCTTTGTTCATAGTGATGTTTTCTAAGGCCCACTTGACTTCCCATTCCAGGATGTCTGGCTCTAGGTGAGTGATCACATCATCGTGATTATCTGAGTCATGAAGATCTTTTTTGTACAGTTCTTCTGTGTATTCTTGCCACCTCTTCTTAATATCTTCTGCTTTTGTTAGGTCCATACCATTTCTGTCCTTTATCGAGCCCATCTTTGCATGAAATGTTCCCTGGTATCTCTAATTTTCTTGAAGAGATCTCTAGTCTTTCCCAATCTGTTGTTTTCCTCTATTTCTTTGCATTGATTGCTGAGGAAGGCTTTCTTATCTCTCCTTGCTATTCTTTGGAACTCTGCATTCAGATGGGAATATCTTTCCTTTTCTCCTTTGCTTTTGGCTTCTCTTCTTTTCCCAGCTATTTGTAAGGCCTCCTCAGACAGCCATTTTGCTTTTTTGCATTTCTTTTCCATGGGGATGGTCTTGATCACTGTCTCCTGTACAATGTCATGAACCTCTGTCCATAGTTCATCAGGCACTCTGTCTATCAGATCTAGTCCCTTAAATCTATTTGTCACTTCCACTGTATACTCATAAGGGATTTGATCTAGATCATACCTGAATGGTCTAGTGGTTTCCCCTACTTTCTTCAATTTAAGTCTGAATTTGACAATAAGCATTTCATGATCTGAGCCACTGTCTGCTCCCGGTCTTGTTTTTGCTGACTGTATAGAGCTTCTCCATCTTTGGCTGCAAAGAATATAATCAATCTGATTTCGGTGTTGACCATCTGGTGATGTCCATGTGTAGAGTCTTCTCTCGTGTTGTTGGAAGAGGGTGTTTGCTGTGACCAGTGCGTTCTCTTGGCAAAACTCTATTAGCCTTTGCCCTGCTTCATTCTGTACTTTCATTCTTGAAAGTGCAAGAGGAGAGTGAAAAAACTGGCTTAAGACTCAATATTTAAAAAACAAAGATCATGGCATCCAGTCCTATCACTTCATGGCAAACAGATGGGGAAACAATGGAAACAGTGACAGACTTTATTTTCTTTGGCTCCAAAATCACTGCAGTTGGTCACTGTAACCATGAAATTAAAAGGTGCTTTCTCCTTGGAGAAAAGCTATGACAAACCTAAACAGC
Source organism: Giraffa tippelskirchi (assembly GCF_054371585.1). Taxonomy (NCBI): domain Eukaryota; kingdom Metazoa; phylum Chordata; class Mammalia; order Artiodactyla; family Giraffidae; genus Giraffa; species Giraffa tippelskirchi. Next base: position 5,959,034 of record NC_137280.1, on the reverse strand, counting down.
ATATTAAAAAGCAGAAGCATTACTTTGCCAACAAAGGTCCGTCTAGTCAAAGCTATGGTTTTTCTAATAGTCATGTATGGATGTGAGAGTTGGACCATAAAGAAGGCTGAGCATCGAAGAACAGATGCTTTTGAACTGTGCTGTTGAAGAAGACTCTTGAGAGTCCCTTGGACTGCAAGGAGATCAAACTAATCAATCCTAAAGGAAATCAGTCCTGATTATTCATTGGAAGGATGGATGCTGAAGCTACAGCTCCAGTACATTTTGGCCACCTGATATGAAGAACTGACTCGTTTGAAAAGACAGTGATGCTGGGAAAGATTGAAGGCAGGAAGAGAAGGGAATGACAAAGGATGAAATGGTTGCATGGCATCACCAACTCAATGGACATGAGTCTGAGCAAGCTCTGGGAGATGGTAAAGGGCAGGGAAGTCTGGTGTGCTACAGCCCATGGGGTCACAGAGTCAGACACGACTGAGCGACTGAACAATGACAACGACTCGAGAGGGAAGACTGATAATTTTTATATTAATACAACATCAAAAGGTGGAACTGATCATGAACTTCTAGTCTTTGTTGGCATCAGCCATCTCTGGGTCCTCAGTTGTCTCTTTAGTTCATCTCTTGGCCCTCAGGCTTGGTTGTGCTGAAATCTGTGACTGCTTCTTCCATCCTCATCATGAGTGATCTCGAAGCTTGTTAACTGATCCAACTTTGTCTCAGATCATTGGAAACTACAGCTACCCTCCCACACCAATCTTGGCTGCAGGAATCTCAGCATTGTTCTTTTTCTCCCGATGCCATCATATGCAAAATCATCAGTATGCTCACCTGCTACCAAATATTGTTCACATGGTATAGGGAAACTAGAAAGTCAAGGGATGTGCTGGCTTCCTGAGAACCTGAGTTACAGTCAAAATAATTCACATTTATATTTTAATTAAATTAAACATACAGATAACACAGACTTACACTATTAGTAGCTCTTTTTCAATGTACTTTATGAACAAATTTAAAAGCATATACACTTTTCCAATAATACAAATACATTTAAAATAAAGGAATCATCAGTACTTTTAATGTCTGGCAAATACTCTAATACTTGATAACTTCTAGTCTATTTTTAACATCAAATAATGGAGGTATAAAGCAAAACGTGAAGTGCTTTATTAAGTAACAATTTTCAGATAGGAGCTAAACAAATGCTTCTGAATGCTCTATCATTACAATAGTTTGGGTAAATCTGCGTCAAGAATAAATCACACATGACAAATGGCTTCCCCCTTCTCTTCCCACTCTTAGTATCAGATTTAGAGTTCAGTAGCTTCAAATTACTGTCTGATTCATTCTTCATATAAACCTGACTCCCTGTCTAGCTAAACTCTAAACTACCCAGGCTAAAGGCACACACACACAGCCCATATAAGGCTAAAAATATAAACAGAGCTCTCAGCTTCTGCTCACTGCAGAAAAAGCTGAATTTGGAGTTTTGAGCCAGCTTGCTAGAGCAAAAAATCAACAGTTTTGAGAGGAACACAACTTAACTCAGAGTCTTCACAATGTTGAAGGTAAAAGTCAAAATTATTAGACATATGAAAACAGAAAAAGATGACTAGTACACAGATTAAAAACAATATAGTTTGACACTTAAAATATCACAGAAGTTGAAATTAACAGAGAAGTGTTTTAAATTTGCAAGTATAATCATTTTCAAAAAGTATGTGAAAGCATGATTGTAGTGAATAAATAAAAAAGAAATTTCAGTGGAGAAATATAAAATATAAAAATAAGTTAAATTAAAATTATGAAAATAAAAAACACATCTAAATTTTTAAAAATATATCCTCATTAAGGACTGGTCAGTTGGGAAATTTGAAAAAAAATAGAATCATCAAACTTGAAGATAAATTAATGAAAGTTTTTCAGTTTGAAGAAAACAGAGAAAATAGATTGAGAACCATTAAACAGAACTTCTGTGATTTGCAGAATATCAAGTCATAACATTCATGCATTGGAGTCCTTTAGAGAAGAGATAAAATAAGCAGAAAAAATACTTGAAGAAATAGTGAAGATATAAAAGTTATAGTTTCAGCAATCTCAAGAAGGCCGAAAATGTATATACAAAAAAAAAAAAAATTATAATGCATACTGAAGTCAAACAGTTGCAATTCCAAAGTGCCAAGAAAATCTTAAAAGCAATTCTCCCCCAAAGACACTATTTACAGATAAAAACAATACAAACATCTATTTCTCATTATAAAAAATCAAAATAAGAAACTTGAACAAATATTTAAGGTGCTAAAAGCAAAACTGAGAACCTAGATTTATAAATCCAGTGAAAATATCCTAATCAAATACAGAAAAACAAAATGAATAAGTAAAAATTGAGCATTCATCCTTAGCAGAAAAACACTATAAGAAATAATAAAGGAAGTTCTAGAAAAAGGAAGATGATATCAAATTAAAACTCAAATCCTAAAGAAGAAATCAAGAATATCAGAAATGGAGTTTAAGTCATTAAGCAAAAATGTTTTCTCTGTACTAATAATACAACTTATGAGTAGCTAAAGCAAAACATAGCATTGAACTATGGGGTTTAAACACACACACACGTGTGTGTGTGCATGTTCTAATATTTAACATAACAACAAAAATAATTCATCTATGGATTAAAGAAAAGCTCAAGAGACATTCTAAGATATTTTAAATTGAATTACAAAAAATAAATTATGAGAAGTCGCTAAAGCAGCACTTACAGGTAACAGTTTTAAATGTTTAATAAGGAAAGTTAAGAGTGTGAGTGCAACATATATAGATATATCACTTATGGATACAGTACATATGACAACAATAGCCAAAAGAAAGTCTAATATTGATTGCAAAGTTTTTACATTTTTGGCGTGGTATCATATAATACTTAACTCTAAACAGACTGTGAAAAGAGAAAGGCATAACTGTAGAGAACCGAGCTGTGGACACGTGGCCAGGGAAGGCGAGGGAGACAAACTGAGACAGCAGCATCGACTCTAAGAGACACCACCATGTGCCAAATAGACAGCCAGTGGGAAGTGCTGTACAGCAAAACAACCTACTGCATAGCTGCGTGCTCTGTGGAGACCTAGAAGGGCGGAATGGAGGATGGGAGGGCAACTCAAGAGGGAGAGGATATGTGTACACACACAGCTGATCCATGATGGTGCACAGCAGAAACTAACACAATACTGCAAAGCTATTGTAGTCCAATAAAAAAAGACAAAAACATATATTGCATCCCTTGGAGAAACCATTAAAGATTTGCAAAGAAATAGAATTGTAAAACTATTATATAAGTTAAATTTATTTTCAAAAATGAGTTAACTTTAAAAAACATCAGGAAATAAAGATGATAAGAGAAATGAAAATGGGGAAAACGGAAAAGAAGTAGTGAGATGGTAGCAAAAATCTACAGGATGAATAAGTACATTAAATGCAAGAAACTGAGGATTCAAAATTTAAAATGTAGACATTTTCGGAAGGTATACAGAAACAAGACATAGCATCCTTTCTACAAGAGGCATACTTTAAATATAAAAAAATAAAGATAGGCTGAAAGTAAAAGAATGGATAGGTAGACCATGTGTATCATGTAAGAAAGCTAGAATTGCATATTAATATTAGTATTACTTATTAAGTTATACTTTGAGGCAACAAGAAAATGAAATATTTTAAAATGAGAAAATAGTAAATTCTAAAAAGGAATAAAAATCATAAATATTCATGCATTTAACAGAGCCTCAAAATACCTGAGAAAAATTTGACAAAGTTAAAATAAAAAACAAATTCACAATTATAGTTGCATAGTTTAACACTCCTCTCTCAAGATTATAAAAAAGGAGAAAAACTGAGAAAAGACATGGAAGATCTGAACAGCACTATCATCTTCTTTGACCTAGTTGACAATTATAATACAGATGCCCAAAGGCTGCAGAATATATTCTTTTTAAGAATACATGGAAAATTCACCAAGATAGACCATATACTGAGCCATACAACAACTGTTAATAAATTTCAAAATACTGAAATCCTGCAAAACCGTTCTTTAATGATATGAAATAATTTAGAAATCAATAAAAACAATGTATCTAGAATAAAGATCAATTATGTATCAGTGAAAAAAATCACACTTCTAAAAAAATCCACAAGTCAAAGGAAAACTCAAGAAAGAAACTTTAAAATATTTTAAATTGAATGATAAAAAAAAATAATAAATTATGGAACTTTGTTAAAGCAGTATAGGAAAATCACTCTGCCTAAATACAGTTACAGTCATCTTTAGTGTAAAAAATTAAATCTATATTTTTATGTTAAATGTCAGTGTTCTCTTTTCTGTCCTTTGCCTGTTTTTAATTTTCATTGTTATGAAGATACAAGTCATATGTGCTCAACATAGTAATACCAGCTCAATATTAGTACTATTGATCTGAATAATAGTTTAAACCCCCAACATAATCCATACTAACATTAGAGACCACTACACAGCTGTCAAAAGTCACTGGAGTTTCTCCATTATTATGTCTGTGTGATGTGAGAAATATTTTGACAGCACTAGAGAAATCTCATAAGTTGTGAACAGCAGAACAAATCAGAGCCACGTGTGGATTAAATAGACTTCCAAAGCAAAGAGAGTTTTGTTTTCGCTAAGACATTCTGAAAGATTGCTATGTGTCTATATAGATTCTTTATATAAACAGATTTTTGTATATGTATGTATGCACACATATATATAGATATACACTGATTACAAATATATGTCTTTTTTAAAAAGCTTTACAACTATTTTTCACTCTTTAAAATAGCTTCTGACTCTCCATTAACTTAAATTGTTATGACAGAAATTAAATAAATTCTATTAAGTCCTTTTTTTCTATTAAAACCACAATTCCTGGATCTCTATTTTAATATTTCTCCTGTTATGTAAAGCATTGCTAGCCTTTGGACTTACGCAAACAAGAACGATTTATGCTTTGAAGGTGTTCTATATCCTTACGTAGACATGTAACAATACTGGGTACACAGGAGTTGCTGACTACGTCTATTGAATGAAAAGTGCATAAGCAATAGAGCTATGAACAACTGTATAAGCGTAAATGATAAAAATGAAACTGGCAGAATGTATATCAGGCTTTACTTATTTCTATGAGTAAGGTTTCAAAAACATTTCTGTGAAAAAGGCAAGTATAAAGAAAAATTCAGGGTCTTTGCTAAACTGAAGTTGTAATCAGGAAAAGTAGTTAGGCATGCAGCTATGCTCTTGTCCAGGTGTGCTTAAAAAAAAAAAATTAAGTGAAGGAGAAAGTGACACTGGCTATTGCTAAAGTTAAGAAGCCGATACTGGGCAGAGGCATGGAACTGAGAACATACAACGGATGGTCACTAAATATAAAATCAGGAATGCCTCCCATCGCATGAACGCAAAAAGTCATTAAACCTTTAATATCGCACTCCATTCCAGCAACAACTGGCCTCCTAGTTCCTACTAGAAATGCTAAGCCCTCTCCTGCTTTAGGACTTCTGTGTCTTCTGTACCCAGGCGGTGCCCGCTGTCTGGAGGACTAACCACTTAGATACACTGGCAGAGCTCCCTCCTCCACCTCCTTCAAAGCTATTCTCAAATATTTACTCAGTGAAGCACACCCTGATTATCCTGTAAAATATATATTACATCTCCTCAAAGTAATTCTCAAAATTCTCCAAGCCAGGCTTCAACAGTACATGAACTGTGAAATTCCAGATGTTCAAGCTGGATTTAGAAAAGGCAGAGGAAGAGATCAAATTGCCAACATCCATTGGATCATTGAAAAAGCAAGAGAGTTCCAGAAAAAAATCTATTTCTGCTTTATCAACTATGCCAAAGGCTTTGACTGTATAAATCACACACACACACAAAAAAAAACTGTGGAAAATTCTTAAAGAGATGGGAATACCAGACCACCTGATCTGCCTCCTGAGAAATGTGTATACAGGTCAGGAAGAAACAGTTAGAACTGGACATGGAACAACAGACTGGTTCCAAATTGGGAAAGGAGTAAGTCAAGGCTGTATATTGTCACCCTGCTTATTTAACTTATATGCAAAGTACATCATGAGAAACGCTGGGCTGGAAGAAGCACAAGCTGGAATGAAGACTGCAGGGAGAAATATCAATAACCTCAGATATGCAGATGACACCATCTTATGGTAGAAAGTGAAGAAGAGCTAAAGAGCCTCTTGATGAAAGTGAAAGAGGAGAGAGAAAAAGTTGGCTTAAAGCTCAACATTCAGAAAACTAAGATCATGGTATCTTGTCTCATCATTTCATGGCAAATAGATGGGGAAACAATGGAAACAGTGACAGACTTTATCTTTTGGGCTCCAAAATCACTGCAGATGGTGACCACAGCCATGAAATTAAAAGACGCTTGCTCCTTGGAAGAAAAGCTATGACCAACCTAGATAACATATTAAAAAGCAGAGACATTACTTTGCCATCAAAGATTTGTCTAGTCAAAGCTATGGCTTTTCCAGTAGTCATGTATGGATGTGAGAGTTGGACTATAAAGAAAGCTGAGTGCCGAAGAATTGATGCTCTTGAACTGTGGTGTTGGAGAAGACTCTTGAGAGTCTCTTGGACTGCAAGGTGATCCAACCAGTCCATCCTAAAGGTGATCAACCTTGAATATTAATTGGAAGGACTGATGCTCAAGCTGAAGCTCCAATACTTTGGCCACCTGATGTGAAGAGCTGACTCACTTGAAAAGACCCTGATGCTGGGAAAGATTGAAGGTGAGAGGAAAAGGGACGACAGAGGGTGAGATGGTTGGATGGCATCATCAACTCAATGGACATGAGTTTGAACGAGCTCTGGGAGTTGGTGATGGGCAGGGAAGTCTGGCGTGATGCAGTCCGTGAGATTGCAAAGAGTTGGACACAACTGAGCGACTGAACTGAACTGAACTGAACACCTCCTCAAAACCAATGACATTGTAAAATTCCCTTGCATTACTCCAAGTTTTCATTTTCTATGGCACTTAATACACTCTAACATATTTTATGTGTACATTACATCGATTGTTTGCTTTTACCCTCAGAATATAAATACTAGGGCAAGAAGACTTGCTTTGTTCATTGATGTATACGAAGTTCTTACTGTGTGGCAAATGTTCCCTAAATATATTTAAATAAGTAAAATATACTTAAAATTGAATTATGTATTTGAGCTGGATGAAGCACAAGCTGGAATCAAGATTGTCGGGAGAAATATCAATAACCTCAGACATGCAGATGACACTACCCTTATGGCAGAAAGCGAAGAAGAACTAAAGAGCCTCTTGATGAAAGTGAAAGAGGAGAGTGAAAAAGTTGGCTTAAAACTCAACATTCAGAAAACTAAGATCATGGCATCTGGTCCCATCACTTCATGGCAAATAGATGGGGAAACAGTGAGAGACTTTATTTTGGGGGCTCCAAAATCACTGCAGATGGTGACTGCAGCCATGAAATTAAAAGATGCTTGCTCCTTGGAAGAAAAGCTATGACAAACCTGGACAGTGTATTAAAAAGCAGACACATCACTTTGCCAATAAATGTCTGCATAGTCAAAGCTACGATTTTTCCAGTAGTCATGTATGGATATGAGAGTTGGACCATAAAGAAGACTGAGTGCCAAAGGATTTATGCTTTTGAACTGTGACGTTGGAGAAGACTCTTGAGAGTCCCTTGGACTGCAAAGAGATCCAACCAGTCCATCCTAAAGGTCCTGAATATTCATTGGAAGGACTTGATGCTGAAGCTGAAACTCCAATACTTTGGCCACCCGAAAAAAGAGCTGACTCTTTGGAAAAGACCCTGATGCTGAGAAAGATTGAGGGCAGGAGGAGAAGGGGGAGACAGAGGATGAGATGGCTGAATGGCATCATTGGCTCAATGGACATAAGTTTGAGCAAACTCATGGAGATAGTGAAGGACAGGAAGCCTGGTGTTCTGTGGTCCATGGAGTTACAAAGAGTAGGACATGACTGAGCTACTGAAAAACAATAAATATGAATTATGGACACTTGAAAAGAAGCAGTCTCCATCAGACTCAACAATGTCTTTGGCCTCTGAGAGAGATGAGAAAAGATAATAATTAGCAAGTAAGACAACTCTGATCATTTTAAGTTTATTTGCCCTCAAGTTTTGGGTACCTATGTATAAGCCATCTAGTGGGAGCTCCTGTCTTAAGAACTATTTCACATGTCCAATACCATGTATTTGTGCCTTTCCACTTAATGTCACTCTATAAACAGGTGCAGCTACTTTCCACAGCTATAGTGTGGGAAAATTCACATTCTTTTTGAAAGAAAGCCTCAGGAACTAGGAACAATTTAAACTATTCCCACTTCCTTCCATATTTTCATGTTCATTCGTTACCATCAAACAGATTGCAAGTAATTTCAAAGTGGTTGATATTAACATTAAATGCAGTGGGTATCCTAATGTATACAGTTAACAGAGACAAGGTTGGACACATACAACATATATATAATATATACACATATACATATAATATAGTTCTATATACATAACACATTACAGTTTTAAATATTCTAGACACTGATATAAACAATGGCAAATGCTGTATAGTGTGTATATTTCATAATTTTTATTGTTGAGAATTTTGTCTAGAGAATATTGTATAAAGAGAAAGAGATAATATTGTCTCATCTAATGAGAATATTGTCTAAAGCATTTTTAAGTGAAAAAAAAGTTGTATGCCTAAGAGGGATGTATTTTTAAAAAGCTAGTGTCTATATATATATCTAGTTCCTCACCACACTTGCAGATGGAGTCAATAGATTAGTCATTATACGTCACCTCTGGTAGGTTATACAGATTAAATGATAACTAAGGATCAATCCTTTTTAAAAAGGCTTCCCTGGTGACTCAGACGGTAAAGCGTCTGTCTGCAAGGCAGGAGACCTGGGTTCAATCCCTGGGTTGGGAAGATCCCTTGGAGAAGGAAATTGCAACCCACTCCAGTACTCTTGCCTGGAAAATCCCACGGACGCAGGAGCCTGGTAGGCTACAGTCCATGGGGTCGCAAATAGTCGAACACAACTGAACGATTTCACTTTCGCTTTTTCCTTTTAAAAACAATTGCACGTTGCACCTTATCTTTATGACTGCTCTGTTGAATCATATTATTCTACAACTTATATTAAAGGTTGGTTGCATATTTATTTCATATTCATTTTATATATGATTTTGGTTGCATATTTATTTTAGATATGAAAGAAATATGCTTACCTAGAGGACAGCCTCCTGAAGTGAAGTGGTTAATAATAAGCATTATACTCACAATGAATGTGAACATGTTTGCTGTTGTGTTGGAAGAGCACAAGTGTCAGTTACAAAGGATATCCAAAAGCTCTTGGGTAAATTGTTTCATTCACAATATGCAAACACTTTTATAATCAGATGAAGAAATTCAAGTACAGAAGGTACTTGCAAAGGTCCTGCTACCAAAGGGAACTAGAAAATGCAAATTTGCAGGTAAAAGTCAAAGATGAAATTGAACTAAGGAAAAGAGGTGAGAGGAAAAGAACCAGGACATAGTCCTTGTATGTGTCAATTGTCTTGCAAGTTAATGAATCACTTGTGTACAGCGAATGCTAGGGCTAACAGCGGTAGTTGATAATGCTTGGGTGTTCCATGAAAAAAGATCACATCACTTGGCTGAAAACCTGATCCTAAACTAAGGCACTCAGACTAAGACGTCCAAAGAACAACTACTGAAACAAAATGACACCCTGAACTTTGAAGAGAAATTTATATGCACATGAGGAATTTTACATCATGCACACCTTTTCACCAATAACCTTTTCAAAAATTGTACTGAGTAGTATGCTGAAAAGATATGCTAATAGTAGCTCACTTTCTTTGAACATTAATCACATCGCTTAATTCATATGTAAGATCTGCTTCTGTACCTTGGCTAAATAATACACTTTTCTTTTATTCTTACCAGTGATGTCAATGTTTCATTTTTCTGATTTATTCATTTATTTTGCACTGATCTAAGAAGTACAGTACCACATTTTCTTTTCGAGGTAATTAAGAGTTATAGATTAGCTTTCTATGTTAAATAGAATTCAATAAACATACGTATTTTTTCTTGTAAAATAGACAAGTTTTACTTGCTTAGTCAACATAACACAAATTTACCACCTACTGGCTCTTTACAAATTCATCTTCACTTAATCCTTTCAAATTTAAGATGAGTTACTATCTTATTTTACAGTAGAGGAAACAAAATCTGAAAGGTTAATTTTCTTGCCCAAATGAATGCAGATCTATAAAACTTCAAAGGTCAACCTATTAACATTACATTGCCTCTCAAATATTGTATCATGAGTGTTACAGATGCTATGGATGTTCCCACTGGATTCCTCTTATCTGGCTCCTGCACCCATCCCTAATTACTGCCAATGGCTGACACTGGAATTCTTCTCAGAAGAACTGTTCTTGACAGGCATGAGTCAGCTTGCCCGAAGAGGTCCTGGTGGTCCTGCATCTACCCTCTGCCTGGGGTAACCCTCAGCTAATTCCCATCCCCTTTGCTCCTGGAGAGAGCAATCTCATTAGTACAAATTATGCTTCCGGAGAGTTAGTTGCTCAATCATATCTGACTCTTTGCAACCCCATGGACTGTAGCCCACCAGGCTCCTCTGTCCATGGAATCCTCCAGGCACGAATACTGAAGTGGACAGCCATTCCCTTCTCCAGGGGATCTTCATGACCCAGGGATTGAATCTGGGTCTCCCGCCCTGCAGGTGGATTCTTTACCATCTGAGTCGCCTGCGCTTCAGAATCTCCTGTGAAATTGGATTGTGCTGCATTTGAAGCCATATTGTTACCTAGCCTCTTCCTCTATCCTGGCTTCCTCCCCTTCATTTGCTTACAGGCTTTTCCTGAGAACCTTGCCTCACATAGGAACCCCTGTTTGCAGTTTCACCGGTAGGCAACCTAACCTGAGACAGTTGGTGGCAGAAGTGTCTCTAGAGTAGACTCTGAAGGCAGGATTTTAAAATTGACTTTCTTATCAGCCAGTCCCAGTGAGGACCCCATCCCTGGTCACTGGTGGCGTATGCAGTGTGATAAAGCAGGACAACTGCTGAGAATTACACTGTGGTGTTCTAGGACAGGACTAGCTGCAGATGTACTACCTTCTCTAGTGTCTTTGGCATTTGATAGATACAGGGAAACAGTAACTCTAAAATTAGTGTACAGTTGAGTGGGTATGGCTGAGAGCTACTAATTTATTAGGGAGAAATGACAGGCTCCAATCAGTCAATCAACAGTTTAAAGCAAAGTCTGGGAGTCAGAGTGCCCCCTTGGCAGGGTTTAAAGAGACTCTCATCTAGTGTGGTTTGAGGCCTCATTAATTACATGAATTAATTGCAAAAGTAACAGAACATCAGAGAAAGCTGAATTTTCACCTAGGCAATGCTCACATGCCAAAGTTAGGACTCACTAGGAAAAAACTGGCACCTTAATATTTGAGATATGGATATCCATACAGTTGCAACGAAGAAGCATGCGACTTTAGGCTACCCTGAGCTTTATGAGATAGCATACCCCTAGCTCCATGTGACAGAATTACGAGCACCTCCTGTGCCTCCGAACTGTGAGAAGGCCTCAGAGCAGCTGCCTCACAGGACAGTACTTGCCATCTTCAGCGTTGCACCTCTTCTTCTGTCTGCCAGGCCAGCGGTGGGGGTCAAACCTCCTGAGGGTCAAATAGACTGACCATCGATAAACTGCTGAGCCCACTAAGGGAGACAGTGATTTTCTGATAAAGGATTATAGGATGTAACTAGTTCTCCAGGAGCTTGGCCTAGAAATATATCCTGGAGTGCTGAATAGAATGTTACACTGGTTAGAAGAAATTCTGTCAGAAATAGGTCATTCTCCCGTGAATCTGAATTTAATTGCCTGACATGGCCCTTAGAGGCACTTTAATAACTAGAAGTTCCACTCTAAGATCAGAGACGGCGATGGCCTATATTAAATACAGAAATGATTTCAGAATTGCGGAACAAAGAATGAAAGTCTCAGAAAAGTGGGGGTGCAAGAGTGGATTCATTATGTAAGAATGAAAGACCCCATATCTGACACTGTTCTCAGGAGCATCCAAAAGACATTCTGTTTATCAAGACAGCAAGGGATGCCTTCATAACCACTGGAGGCACCAGTGCTTTGGGGAATTCTGTATTGTAGAGATAAAGTTGCAGAACTGGTCTCCCTGCTATTAATGGAGACAATAATTTTCAAGAATATCAGAGAGCATATGACATCCCTTAACTGTCAGAGACAATGTGAGAGCAACTACCGTTACAGACAATCTGATCTTAATGAGAACCAGGGCTGGACCTGACTCACAGACCTATGGAGATGGATCAAAGTGAAAGTGTTAGTCACTCAGTCGTGTCTGACTCTCTGTGACCCCATGGACTGTAGCCTCCCAGGCTCCTCTGTCCATGGGATTTCTCAGGCAAGAATACAGGGGTGGGTTGCCATTTCCTTCTCCAGGGGATCTTCCCTACCCAGGGATTGAACTTGGGTCTCCTGCATTGTAGACAGATTCTTTGCTGTCTGAGCCACCATGGAGATGACTCATACAGCATGATCCTAGAGGAAGGATGGATGAGCAGTCACCAAGAGTATTGCTTAATATATAATCAACAGAGATCAAGAACGAATCAACAGAAGGTTGATCAGCTTACCCGATAGAAAAGCAGTCCACTGTCCAGTTCTCAAATCTGAACTAGTTCTCAGACCACAATGGCACTGACTGAAAGGGAGGCCAGATGTCTTTGAAGAATGGGACCAAAGAGGTCCCATAACCAAGGAAATATACCTTGGATTAAGGAGAATGCTTATATTTTTCAAGGGCAGGTGGATGTAGGATTTGAGCTGAGAGTGATATTATAGGTTCAGAAAATAAATGGAGTCCTAACCAAGGTTTATCTCACAGTTTTTTACTGTGTCCTTGGGTCCACTTAGTGGTCATTTCTCAAACCCTGAATGTGTTTTTGAAATGAACACACTTAGCAGCTCTCAGAACTTTCACACTGACTCCTTGCCTAGTGGTATAAGGATTATTGTTTTAGGAAAAGACAAGTGGAAGCTCCTGAAACAGACCAAGTCAGTAAATATAAAAGAAATACATAGTAAATCCTGAAATCAGTTAAAGAGTTTAATGTTACCCTCTGAGATGAAGGGGTAGTGGTTCTCATCATATCTCATTTCATCAGTCTGTCTCAAACAGATATAAAAATAAAAAGTTGAAGAGATAGATAATGCTGAATAAAAATAGATGGCTAAAAACTCAGCTTCACAGCAGCCTTAAAGCAGCTGACATAGTAGATGTGATAGCTTCACTAGAATGCATTCACATTGCCCTGCTATGAGATGTGGAGCTATTCATCCAGCAAGTGCATCCTTTTCCATATCCATTAGGAAGAGAAGAAAATGTTACTTTCACACGTGATATATAACATATACATTCTATGGCTGCTGTATGCAAGGGCTAATTTAACTTTCTGTCACAAAATAGTGCAAAAGGACATGAATTATCCGGATGCTACACGGACCATCAGATTGGCCCATCATATCAATGGCATCATGTGAATCATACTTGACGAGCAAGAAGAGGCATGCACTCTGGATGCCTGATCAGATAAATTCTCCAGAAGCCAGGAGATAGCTGCTAAATCAGTAAAGATTTCAGGAGTTTCCTGGTCTGGGGCATGCTGAGATAACTCTTCTAAGAAAACAGGAGCCCCCAGTGTGAGCTCTCCTGGAGGTTGCCATTTTGGTGCCAAGATCTGGCCCCACCCTCTAGCCTGCAGGCTCTAGTACTATGACGCCTCAAGACAAACAACCAAGAGGATGGGAATACAGACCCACCCATCAACAGACAAGCAGCCTAAAAGTCATCCTGAGCACATGGTTGCCTCTAGACATGCCTGTTGACATGACCTTGCTCACGAGAGGGACAAGATCCTGCTCCATGCACCAATGAGCAGGGACCAGTCCCTCCCGTCAGTAAGACTGCCTAACCCAAGATCTCCGGGAGCAAGGGCCAGACACCAGAAAAAGGGCCAGACACCAGAAAAACGGGCCAGACACCAGAAGCAAGAAGAACTTTAACCCTGCAGAACAGAGGCTACAAACACAGAAAGTCAGACCAAACAAAATAGCAGAGAAATATGTTCTATCTGAAGAGACTAGATAAAATCTTATATTAGAAAAACAGCTAGATGAAGAGAGATAGAGCCCAAGGAAATATTGAGGAGCAATAATCAAAAAATCCCCTAATGTGGGAAAGGAACCACTCATTCGAGTCCAGGAAGCGCAGAGTCCAATATAGAATAAATATAAAGAGGAACATGTGAAGACATTGTAAAAAACACAAACACATGGAAGCTAAATTTGTTACTAAACAACCAATGAATCACTGTAGAAATGAAAGAGAAAATAAAAAATACAAAAATGAATATAAGATGATCCAAAACCTATGATACACAGCAAAAACATTTCTAAGTAGGAAGCAATCTAGAAGAAATGGACATATTCTTAGAAAGACTGACTCTACCAAGACTGAACAAGAAAGAAATAGAAAATATTAACAGACGAATCACAAGTACTGAAATTGAAACTGATTTAAAACCTTTCAACAAACAAAAGTCCAGAACCAGAGGGCTCCACAGACAAATTTTATCAAACATTTAGAGAAGAGTTAACACTGATTTTTCTGAAACTCTTCCAAAAAATTGCAAAGGAAGCAACACTCCCAAGGTCATTCTATGAAGCCATCATCACTCTGGTACCAAAGCAGACAAAGATACCACACAAAAAAAGAAAACTACAGACCAATATCACTAATGGACATAGACACAAAAATACTCAATAGTATACTAGCAACCTGAATATAATACATTAAAAGGGCCTTATACAATGATCAAGTGGGATTTGCTTCAGGGCTGCAAGAATTTTTCAGTATCCACAAATCAATCAGTGTGATATACCATATCAACAAATTGAATAATAAAAATCATATCATTATCTCAATATGTGAAGAAAAAGCTTTTGAGAAAAAATCAACCTTCACTTCTGATAGAAACTCTCTGGAAAGTGGGCATAGAGCGAATCGGTACATGTTGTGCTTAGTTGCTCAGTCATGTCCAGCTCTGTGACTCCATGGACTGTAGCCTGCCCGGCTCCTCTGTCCATGGGGATTCTCCAGGTAAGAATACTGGAGTGGGTTGCCATGCCCTCCTCCATGGGAGGAGGAAGGGGAATCTTGGGAAAGGGAATCTTCCCAACCGAGAGATAAAACCCAGGTCTCCCACATGGCAGGTGAATTCTTTACCTTCTAAGCCACCAGTGAATTCATCCTAATAAAGTCCATATATGACAAACCCACTGCAAAGATCATTGTAAATAGTGAAAAACTGAGAGCATTCCCTCTAAGATTACGAATAAGAGAAGCATGCCCACTCTCACCACTTTTATTCAGCATAGTTTTAGATGTGCCAGCTACAGCAATCAGAGAATAAATAGAAATAAAAGGAATCCAAATTGGGAAAGAAGAAGTAAACTGTCACTATCTGCAGATGACATGATAATATACATAAAATACCCTAAAGATACTACCAGAAAACTGCTAGAGCTCATCAATCAATTTGGTAGAGTTGCAGAATACAAATTAATGCACAGAAATCTTTTGCTTTCTGTACACTAACAATATCAAAAAGAGAAATCCAAGAAACAATCTCATTTATCATCACATCAAAAGAATTAAATGCATAAGAATAAACTTACCTAAGAAGACAAAATGACTATACTCTGAAAACTGTAAGATGCTGATGAAAGGAATCAAATGACACAAACAGATGGAAAGATACAGTGTGTTCTTGGACTGGAAGAATCGATATGGTAAAAATAAATATACTACCCAAGGCAATTTACACATTCAATGCAATCCCTATTAAATTACCAGTGGCATTTTTACAGAACTAGAACAAAACTTTTCAATGTGTATGGAGACACAAAAGACCCCAAATAGTCAAAGAAATCCTGAGAAAGAAAAATGGAAATGGAGAACCATGCACCTTGTCTTCAGACTGTACTACAAAGCTATGGTCATCAAAACAGTATGATACACTGGCACAAAAATAGAAATATTGATCAGTGAAACAGGGTAGAAAGCCCAGAAATAAACCCACACACTTATGTTCAATTTTTATATGACAAAGGATGCAAGGATATACAATGGAGGAAAGATAGTCTCTTTAATAAGTGTGGTTGGGAAAATTGGACAGCTTAATATAAAAGAATAAAATTAGAACATTTTCTAACACCAAACATAAAAAATCAATTCAAAATAGATTAAAGACCAAAATGTAAGACTGGGTACTGTAAAACTTCCAAAGGAAAATATAGACACAACACTGTATATAAATCAAAGCGAGATCTAGAATAATGAAAACAAAAATAAAATAAACAAATGGGACCTAATTAATCCTAAAACTTTTCACAGCAAAGGAAACAATAAGAAAAATGGAAAGACAATCTATAGAATGAGAAAAATATTTTCAAATGAGGCAACCAACAAGGGTTTAATCTCCAAAATCCATAAACAATCTATAAACAATTTATGCAGCTCAATATTAAAAAAAAGCAAACAACATAATCCAAAAATAGGCAGAAAATCTAAATAGACTTTTCTCCAAAGAAGACATACAGATGGCCAAAAAGTACATAAAAAGATGCTCAACATTGCAAATAATTAGAGAACTGCAAATCAAAACTACAGTGAGGTATCACCTCACATTGGTCAGAATGACCATCATTAAAAAATCTACACACAATAAATGCTAGAGAAGGTGTGGAGAAAACTGAACCCTCCTACACTGTTGGTGAGAATGTAAATTGGTGCAGCCACTATGGAGAACAGTATAGAAATTCCTTGGGCTTCCCAGGTGGTCTTAGTGGTAAAGAACCTGCCTGCTAATGCAGAAGATGTAAGAGATGCAGGTTTGCACCCTGGGTCAGGAAAATCCCCTGGAGCAGGGCATGGCAACCCATTCCAGTATTCTGGAACCTGGCAGACTACAGTCCGGAGGGTTACAAAGAGTCAGACACAGAGACTTAGCACACATGCATGCACATAAAAGTTCCTTTAAAAAATAAAAATGGAACTGCCACATGATCCATCAGTCCCTCTCCTAGGCATATATACAGAGAAAATAGTAATTGGAAAAGTTACATGCTCCCCAATGTTCATTTCAGTACTATTTACAATACGCATGACATGGAAACAACCTATATGCCCATCAACAGAGGAATGGATAAGGAAAATGTGATATATATATACAAAGGAAAATTATTCAGTCATAAATAAAGAATGAAATAATGCCATTTGCAGCAACAAGGATGGACCTAGATATTACCATTTTCATTGAAGTAAGTCAGACAGAGAAATACAAATGTTACATGATATCACTTACATGTGCAATCTAAAAAATGAGACAAACAAATGAAAAAATGAAACAAATGAAAATCCCCTGGTGGTCCAGTAGTTACAACTCCCTGCTTTCACTGCCAGGGCCCAGGTTCAATCTCTGGTCGAGGAACTAAGATTCTGCAAACCACATGACAGGGTCAAAAATAAATGAATAAATAAGGGAAACAATTTTAAAATAATTTTAAATGATACAAATTATCTTATTTAAAAAACAAAAACAGGTCACAGACTTCAAACCAAACTATGGTACCAAAGGCGAAAGTTGGAGGGGGGAGGATGAAAGGGTAAATTAGACGTTTGGGATTAACATATATATACTACTACATGTCAAATAGATGATCAGTAAGGACCCACTGTATAGCACAAGGAATTCTACTCAATATTCTGCAATAACCTATATAGGAAAAGAATCTGAAAAAGAATGGATGTATGTATATGTATAACTTGGAGAAGGAAACAGCAACCCACTCCAGTATTCTTGCCTGGAGAATCCCATGGACAAAGGAGCCTGGTGGGCTACAGTCCATGGGGTCACAAAGAGTCAGACACGACTGAGTGCCTAACACACATATGTATAACTGAATCACTTTGCAGCATACGTGAAACTAACACACATTTTAAATCAACTATATTCCTGCATAAAATAAAAATTAAATTATAAAAATGATAGGTAGAGAGAAGAATGTCAGAGAGCATGAAAGGGTAGTATTTCAACCAATAAACAATATTTGTATTCTTCTAGAAAAAAAATCCATGTAGAATCTCTGGTTAGCACAGCAGGACTCAAAGGGCAATACCTAACATTGTAAAGCAAGTGTGTGCCTGCCACAGAGAACTAGGCACCTTTTCGGAGCACTGGTTACTCTACCGTAGCCCCACGCAGGGGTGGCCCTAAAGACGGCGGTGTGGAGAAATTCTCCCAAAGGGCAGAGCTTCAAACAGCATCAGGTCATCCACTCTTTGTGTGAAGAGAAAAGTAGATAAAAATGTAAACAGATTCATGAGCAGTGACAAATGATTTAGCTGTTTGGTCAAGAGGCTGGAAGAAGCAAAACTGGAATATCATGGATAAGGAGGTCTGGGGAAGAGGCATATTATAAACAATCTCCAGGACAGCTTTTGTTCTTTTCTATTAATGTTTGTCTTCAAGCCCATCTAGCTCAGGCTTCTGTACAGAATAAACACTGATGTATTTTCTACCCAGTTCAGGTACACTAACATAGCTTTATATTATAATAAGATTTATGTGAGGTGAATTATGCAGATATTTTATTATGTAGATATTAATGAATTATAGTACTCGTTTCTTAACCACAGTGTGCCAGCTATACTTCACACACCAATGTTACCTCTCAAACCCTGTGCATAAATATCCTGAAGTTAAAGATCAGCCAAAGTGATTCTCTGTAACTGTGCGCCTATTTAAACTGTTCTTTATGGTCTCTTAAAAGTAATCCTAGGGGTTGGAAGTATCACTCACTACTGCTCAATATACTTAGGATCTTATCTCAGCTTTTGTTTATTTTCCCCTCAACAGAATACAATATCAAATACCATCTTCATAAATTCCAGATTTTGCACCAATTAAGTCTAGTTTAGATTATATACTTAGATAAGCTGAATACCTGAACTCTTTCAGTCAGTTAAAAACAATAATATGTAAGTGGAATTAAGTGGAGGATAAAGTAAAGCAACATTTTGCCAGCTGTATAGAAAACTTGTATCAAATGCTTTTTTTTGGTTATGGATAAAGACATACATTTGTCCCTGTAGAAACCATAAAAGTTTGGCTATCATGTAGACCAAGAGATCAAAGGCAATGAAATACAAGAAAAGTAGTTATTTCACTGAAACCAAAGTAAGTTATAAAACATCCTTACACAAACGAAGAAAGTCACTATTATCATAAATACAGTAATAGATTACAGGTAAACAAAAGGCAACTAGTCCCATATATATGAAAGGTGGCTAAAAGCAATGCCCCAACAAGATAAATTCTTGAGATATAATCATTCATCAAATACTAATTGTATATTCACCAGTCCAATCTAAAGGAGATCAGTCCTGAATACTCATTGGAAGGACTGATGCTGAAACTGAAACTCCAATACTTTGGCCACCTGATGTAACTCATTGGAAAAGACCCTGATGCTGGGAAGGATTGAAGGTGGGAGGAGAAGGGGACGACAGAGGATGAGATGGTTGGATGGCATCACCGACTCAATGGACATGAGTTTGAGTAAACTCCGGGAGTTGGTGATGGACAGGGAGGCCTGGTGTGCTGCAGTCCATGGGGTCGCAAAGAGTTGGACACGACTGAGCGACTGAACTGAACTGATTCACCAGATACTAAATTAGATAATAGGGCTACTAGGATATATAATACACATTGATATGACTTCTACATTCCCAAAGCTTGTATTTGTACAAATAAAACAATTTCAAACTAGGGTATTAGTGCTATTAAAAAAAAAAAAAGCAACCCAGATGCTTAGACAGAGAATAATGGACATGGGTGATGATAACTTTGGAAGCGTCGTTGCAAATGGGCAACGACTGAAGATGAAATACTTTCGCTGGGAGCGTGACAGACAAAAAGACCAGGGATGGACAGCATCCTCCAGCGTGAATGCGCCTTCTATATGCAAGAAACTGAAATGAATATTGCTAGAAACTAGAGCACAAGGGAGGCTGGGAGGAAATGAAGGGAAGGAGGCAGCAGAGAGGTGACAGACCTTCTCGTAAGCCACGGTTAGGAAATGTACTCTAAGTACCATCAGAACTCAGATTTGTGGGGTGAAACCAAGAGTTTCCTTTTGTACATATCGCTTTTGTGATATCAGCAAAATATACAATAAATGCATAAAAATAGGAGCTTCTCAGGATACAGAACATCTGTCTTCAGGGTATGGCTGTAAGATAATAAAAACCAGCAACACATCCAGTGAAGCTGGAGAAGGAAAGAGTTCAGTGTGGTTTTGCATTCTTGTCCTGGAAGCTGGAAGACAGGAATGAAAGAACGGAAAGAGGGCGGAAAACCACGCATGGAATCGGAATGAAAATATTGCAAAGCAAAGCTCAAGATGGTCCTTAAACATCAGAAAAAAATTAAGAGCTGCTATTTAATTATAACCTAAATATGTTTTTCTATAGGAACATCTACCGTTTGTCTCAAATTTGAACAGCAGAAAATCGTTTACATTTAACTCTCATGTAGAGCGTGACAAAGGAACGTCAGAGGAAGAACAGCTCGCGCGGTCGCTGGCATTACAGGGTGATGAGCCGTCAAGTGACAGCTCTGTCAGGGATACGCTTTGCCTCTGGTCACTGTTGGTAGGTCAGATTATGTAACTATGTGACAAAATGAAGAAACTCCCCAGCTGGCAAAATAACAACATGCGCCCTGAGAATGATTCTTCTGCTGTGAAGGTACTAGGACCTCATCTGAGGGGACTCAGCTTCCTGAGGTTTAGAGCTGGCACCCTAAATATGTGACCGGAAATTTTATTGTCCATGCCCAAGATCTAGCCTAAGAAAGGTCAGTCTGAATGCAGAGTCTTTAGGGATGAGGACCTCACATTCACACTCATTGTTGGGGAGGCAGTCATGCTTTTGTCCTGGGGGGAGACTCTGCAGATTGAAGGCTGGCTTGTCCTTAAAGGACTGAATGTGATGTGACGGTCCCAGCGAGTCTGACTTCCAGGATACTGAAGCAAGTACATCAGGGTTCTAACTGATTATATTTTTCCTTCATTTGCCTCTATGGGTTCCATATTTTCCTCTTTCCTTTTTGTGCTTTTGAGTTCTCAAATTACTGTTTTTTTATGTTGCGAGTTCATCACCAGGTTGAAGGTGTCATTTTTGCCATCATTTTTCTCTTTAACATGTATGCTCTAATCAAATGCTTGGCAACCTATTCTGGTATAAAAAGTTATCATTTCTGATTATGCTCATCTATTCATAGTGTTATTCAAACTTTTGTGTACATTTGCCTTTTTGTTTTAGGCAGAAAAACTCCTCTAAACATTTTCATATGGCAGGTCTAGTGGTGATGAGCTCCCTGACTTTTGTTTGTCTGGGAAAGTGTTTCTCCTTCATATCTGAATGATAACACACTGGGTAGAGTTTTCTTGGGCAACAGCTTTTATCTTTCAGTACTTTTTGGATGTCATTTTACTTTTTCTTGGCCTATAGAATTTCTGCTGGGAAACCTGGCAGCCTCACAGAGATTCCTTTGTAGGTCACCGTCCTTTTTCCCTACTACTTTTAAATTTTATACCAATGACTTTTGACAGTTTTAATATAATGCTTCTTGCTGCTGCTGCTGCTGCTAAGTCGCTTCAGTCGTGTGCGACTCTGTGCGACCCCACAGACGGCAGCCCACCAGGCTCCGCCGTCCCTGGGATTCTCCAGGCAAGAATACTGGAGCGGGTTGCCATTTCCTTCTCCAGTGCATGACAGGGAAAAGTGAAAGTGAAGTCGCTCATTCGTGTCCGACTCTGTGCGACCCCACAGACAGCAGCCCACCAGGCTCCGCCGTCCCTGGGATTCTCCAGGCAAGAATACTGGAGCGGGTTGCCATTTCCTTCTCCAGTGCATGACAGGGAAAAGTGAAAGTGAAGTCGCTCAGTCATGTCCGACTCTTAGCGACTCCATGGACTGTAGCCTACCAGGCTCCTCCGTCCATGGGATATTCCAGGCAAGAGTACTGGAGTGGGGTGCCATTGCCTTCTCTTAGAGAAGATCTTTTTGCTTTGAGGTATTTAGGAGTTCTTTTAGCTTCATAAACTTAAATATCCAGTTAGTTTCCCAAGTTTGGGAGGTACTTGGCTTTTATTTCTTTAAATAAACTCTCTGCTCCCCTCTCTCTTCTCTTCTTCTGGGATACTCGTTAGACTTATATTTCCTTACCTGATGGAATAGAGTATTTCTTATATAATTTCTTTATTTCTTAAAATCTTAGTTCTATTTCCTTCTCTATCTGAATAATTTCTAGATTTATATCTTCAAGCTTGCTAATTCTCTCTTTCATATAGTCTGCTGTAATTTGATGCTTTCTATTGCGTTTTTCGTCTAATTTATTGAGTTTTTCAGTTCAAGAATTTCTACTTGTTTAGAGTTTCAATCTCTTTGGTAAAGTATGCCTTGTGTTTCTGAGTTCACTGAATTGCCTTTAAAATTTTTCTCTTTCTATTTTTTTAATAGTTTGTTTTTTAATTGAAGTATCACTGATGTACCTTTTTGAGTTTTCTTATAGCTCATTGAGTTTCTTCATTTAGCTATGCTGACTTCTCTATCAAATTGCAAACTTTCGTAACTCAAAGTTTGGTTCTTGGGGAACAGTCTTTGATGTGTAAGAGAGACAGAGACAGATGCCATGTTACCACCTTTTCATCACAATGCTTGATGAGTTTCCACTGCTGGCACGTTTGTAGTAGTGAACAACTATCTTATTTGGGCAAAACTTTTTTTTTTTTAATTTGATTCTCACTCTTCAACAGGTGCTGTTAGAGGCCTTTGTTTTCTTCTTCAGTAGGTGGCACTATAGCACAAACATTGCCTCTGTCTGTATTGGAGAGCCTGCGCTGTCTCTCCTCCACCAGCTCTGCAAGACATCTTGGTTGTTTTGCTGGAACTGCTCGTGCCTCTGGCGTCACCGACGTCCCTGCTGTCCATGTCACTGCTGTCACTGGTGTTGCTGATGTGGACACCAGGATGGTGGGCACCTCTGCAACACGCAGAGCTGTCTGTGTCCCAGGCACTGCCATCGCGTTTTAGAGAGGAGGAGCTTGGGGGAGGCAGTTAGGATTGTGGGCACCTCTGCCATTCTGGAGTTGTCAGATTTATAGATGCTACTGTTGAGGGCAGGGGGCTAGTGTCGAGGGCCTGCCAAAACTGGAAGGGCCTGGGTCACAGCTCCCACTGCCGTTGTTTCCCCATTCCCTGTGCCTGCAGGCACCGCTGAAACCAGAAGGCTGGGGCCATTTGTTCCACATTTTCTGCTGCTGCTGTGTCCTCTGGGGCTGTGAACTCAGCTGTCTCAGCCGGAGGTCCGAGATCACGGGCACCCCCACTGCCTCCCCTGCTCCCCCTCCTCTCTGTGTTCTAGTTCAGCCACCCTCAGACACGCAGATGTGTAGATCCACCCAGCATCCTAGTGCTCTGTGCGGAGGAACCTTCATCGAGTTATGGGTATTTTTACTCTTTGTAGATTACAGGGGAGAGAGTAAGGGAGCTTCTTACCCCACCACAAGGCTGATGTCACAACACTACTTGTTTTTAAGTCTAGACTTTTAATTTTAGTTTGTTTTTATACTTTCTCTGTTTGGATTCTCCATCTGTTAATTCATTATGATTCCGTTTTGCTGTTTGTTTTTGAACATAATAATAATAGCTTGAAAGTTGGTGTCTATTGTTTCCAACATCTGTATCATCTTAGAGTTTCTATTCATTGATACTTTTACTGAGTAATTTTTTCCTGCTACTTTATGCCTAGCAATATTTTATTGTGTGCTTGGTATTGTGCTGTGTACCTTGTACATACTCTGGGGTTTACTTTTCTCTGAAAGGTATTGAGGTTTTTCTCTAATAGGCAGTCAGATTCAAATTACATAAATCTATCTCCAGCAATAGGCAGAAGCTGAAATTTCTGTTCATTTCTTTCTTATAGCTACTGGTTATAGAAGAACTGGAACGTTCCTTACATGCATAGTTTAGTGGGAAAACAAGGTTTTTGGTAGAGTTACTACAAGACCTTAAGACTCACCAACTCTAGTTTTCCACTTAAATTTTCCAGTTGCTTTGCCAGCTCTGCACTCTAGTCTCTGACAACTTAAGCCTTTAAGACTTGGATTTCTGCTATCCTGACCTCAGATCAAGAATTCCATCAGGACAAAAAAAGTTGCAAATACACAAATATCATCTGATATTGTTTTCATTTTCAAAGGTCAAACTCCCTCCCTCCAGTTTCTGCCTGTTTTTTTCCAGTTTTCTCAAACAGATGTTTTCTTTTAAAACATCTTAAAATAATTTATCCAGATAGAATTATTGTTATCTGCATATTGGTAATAATGACAAAGCTTCTCCAGTACCAAAAGCCAAAGCTTCAACTCTACAGAAACTGCTTTTGTAAGCATCACCAATAGCCCCACATTATTAGAGCTAATGGCTAACTCTCAGTCTTCAACTTAACCCAAACTTTCAGCAGAATTTTACGTGTCCTCCTCCTGGAACCACTTTTATTACTTGCCGTTCAGGAAAACATATTTTTTTCTGTTTTCCTCCTAACTAATTGACATTTTCTTCTTAAATTGTTTTCCTGGTTCTTCATCTTCTTCTAGACCTCTTAACTTTAAAAGTATGTTATGAATCGATTTTGCAACTTCCATTTTATGTCTACAAACATTTCCTTGGTGATGTCATCCAGTCTAGTGGCTTTACAAAATGACCAAATGTATAGCTATTCTCCTTGAATTCCAGATATCCATATTTAACTATCTGCTTACTATCTCCATGTGAAAGATCTTCCTTAGATATTCTATTTTCTCAGTTTCACATTCAAAATATCAGAGAACATTAAATGCTCAACCATCAAAACATATTCAAGAGCGTGTCTACTAACTGCCTCTGAAATTGGTTAAATCCACCTTGGTTACTGTGGCTGAGTCTGACATTGCCACTGCCTCCTGATTTATTTTCAACTTCTCCCCTTGCTATCCCACTATTTTTCTCAAGTCAGTAGCTAAGTTAGTCCTTTAAAATATAAAACAGATACTATTATGTCTCTGCCAAAGATTATGTTTTTAAATATAAAATGGAAATAGTATTTCTCTGTTCAAGAATTTGTACTTCATTTATAGTAAAAGCCAAAGTCTTCACGATACCCAGAGAGTCCTTCATGGTCTGGGCCCTCTTTGAGTACATCACTTTCTTTTCATCTGCTTAGTACGTGGCTGCCATTCTGGATTATTTTTTCTAAAAATGGAGTCCCTTAACTTTGCCTTATATTTTAAATTTGCTTTTCCCCAACAGCATTGATATTCTTGCTTCATATATAATCCGTTTATTTATTATATTTAGGTTGTGTTCTCCCACTGTAATGTAAGTATGAGGTTAATAATTTTTACTGTTTGTTTACTTTTATGTTCTTAGAACCCAGAATAGTGCCTTACACAAGTTTGGTATTGAATAGTTGTTGAATGAATAACTAAGTGAATGAAGCAAATCCTATCTGATTTCTCTCTGACCTTTCAAAATAGTCCAAAATCCTAATATGTTTTATACTCTTGGGCATAATATTATTGCTATATACCTCCAGAAAGCTCCATGTCTCTGAAGCGATCTTTCTCCCCACATGGATAATGTCCAGTCATGTTTTCAGTTTCATCTTTCAAAAAGTTTCCTCTTACTTTTTTAGAACCATCTTTCTCCAGTCTGGATTAGTTTTCTCTTGTTCTCAGAATACCTGTCATTCACTGTAGTATTTGTTTATTCAATTGAAGCTTAAAACTATTAAGTTGTTCATGGCAAGATCACCTCTCTTCTGTGAACTATTTTAATCCTAATAGTTGGTGAAATACTGGCTGGGCTTAGTTGCCCCAGTCGTGTCTGACTCTTTGCAACCCCATGGATTGTAGCCCGCCAGGATCCTCTGTCCCTGGGACTCTCCAGGCAAGAATAGTGGAGTGGGTTGCCACACCCTCCTCCAGAGGATCATCCCAATCCAGGGACTGAACCCAAGTCTCCAGCATTGCAGGAAGATTCTTTACCATCTGAGCCACCAAGGAAGCCCATGGTCAAATATAGAATTTGTCAAAAATAAAGCTTAAAAGGTATTGTAATTGTTAACCTGAGGTTTTTAGAAATGAGTAAACTAAGGCTTTGGAGGAGGAAATGGCAACCCACTCCAGTATTCTTGCCTGGAGAATCCCACGGACGGAGGAGCCTGGTAGGCTACAGTTCATGGGGTCACAAAGAGTCGGACACGACTGAGCGACTTCACTTTCACATCAAACTAAGGCTTGGAGCTTCCTCAGGTGGCGTTAGTGGTAAAGAACTCGTCTGTCAATGCAGGTTAGACATAAGAGACTCGGGTTCAATCCCTGGGTAGGGGGGATCCCCTGGAGAGGGGCTCAGGCTGCCCACTCCTGTATTCTTGCCTGGAGAATCCCATGGGCAGAGGAGTATAGCGGGCTATGGTTCATAGGGTCACAAAGAGTCAAACACAACTGAAGCAACTTAGTACAGTACAGCAAACTAAGGCTTGCTTATGGCTATAAAACCATGATGTGAATAAACTAGTGTCTGAACCCAAGTCTCTCTAACACCGTATTCTTTCCACATGACATATTCATGAGTTATATAATTTTCTTATGAGTGTTAAAATAACAATTTATCATAATGTGTTACACCTTTGTTTTCAGTATAACTTACTGATCATCTCTGGGAATTTTTCATTGATGAAATGAGTTTTCTCACTATAGTAATATGCAAAGGATGGCATAACTATGCTGTATTCATCTTTAGACACACATATTTATGTATCATCAATATTCAAGCCACTTAGAATACTTTACAAGATTTGTGTGTCAAAATTATGATGACTCTAGTGGAATTTGACAGACCGTGAAGTTAATTTACCTGCTAAGGTGCCAAGAGTGCAAATCTCTCTAGTTGCTGATCATTGCAGTAAACTAAAAAGCACCTGAGCCAACAGGGAGGAAAGTTTGTGGCAAAGCATAATCAACCGCCAGTTAATCTAATCAAATTTGTAGTGACACCTATGGCACTAAAACTCTTCACAAAAAGCTCAACATGATGTAAACTAATGAAGAATAAAGTCGAAAACCATAGTTAAAATGTTATTCTTCTCATACATCAAAGCAGAACACTGCTTTCCTGCCCCACTATGAAGACTATAATTATTTTTAATGGTCTCTAGAGACAGGACCTGTGCTTGTCAAGTGAAGAAATATAAATGCTTTTCCTGGTACTCACGGAAGTGTTTTATATGAAAAGCAGCCGTCTTTGGGGTCAGGCACTCTCGGGTTTGAGTCAGCTTTGTCATGTGGGAGGCCTGTGATCTCACACGTTGCGTAAAACTGTGAACCTCAGTTTCTTCCTTTGCAAATTATGAAAAATATTTTCTCCTCACTGATTTTTAGGTCCAACTAAAAAGTCAAAAGCCAGTTTAAGCAATAGAAGTATAGAATTAAGATAAAAAGTTACATGATATCAAAATCAGAATAGAAATGGAAAAGCAAAATGAAGTTCATACACCCAAGGTTCATTGCATAAAAAAATAAAAGAAAACATAACACTTTCCTTTATCCCTGAAAAGTTCAACATAGCCTATAAACTTTTTCCCTCACTAAAAGTTAACTGTTGATGTTCAGGAAGTACTCTGGAAAAAATAACGTCAAATGAAAGACATGTGATTAAGGGAGCTAAGCCTGCTTCCTGGTATACCTTGATCTTCCCCTTCTTCTTACATTAATTTCTACTTCATCCAGTGCTCCAAGCACTGCTCTTTGACACTTACATTTGCTTTCACTCAAATTTCGTTGTAATATATTATTAGCACTGGGCACAGCCTTGTAAACTAAAGGTTTATAAAGGGAAGAGTAAGGGGAAAAGATAGAATCGAAAGATACGGAGCTCCCTCATCCTGGTCTGCTCCGCGGACTCTTCCACCACATTGCCTCCACTTTCTGGCCTGTGATCTGTAATTCAGAGTCTAACTGATTGTGCTGGAAGTAAGACGCATGGTTTTCCCATTCTCTTTCCATCTAGAGAGCAGGAAACTTGTGGAAGGAAAGTGATCTGTTGCACATTTGTAGCTCTGCTGACTTCTCTCTGATTCTTCTGATTTAGTCATAATTTTCAGCATTAAAAATAGACCTTTACATTAAAAATTACCAAATGCCCCTGCAATGGACAGAACTGTCCAAAAATCCATACACTGAATCCTAACTCCCATGTGACTTGTATTTGGAGTTAGTGATTAGGGTCAAATGAGGTCATAGAGTGAGGCTCGGATTTGATGGATGAGCGTCCTTATAAGAAGAGATATCAGGGTCCCCCCACCCCCCTGCCGTATGAGAACACCGGAAGAAGATGGCCATCTGCAAGCAAGGAAGAGGCCTCTCATTAACAATCCAATTAGCCAGCACTTTGATTTTGGACTTCCCAGCCTCCACAACTGTCAGAATATGTTTCTGCTGCTTAAGCCATCTAGTCTATATAGTCTTTGCTATGGCAGCCTGAGTGACTAATACAGCCCCTGTTTGACTCCCCACAAAACAGTTCCTTTTTGTGGTATTTGAAAACAGCCAAAAGGATTTACTATCTCAGAGCATAGGGTGAGTCTAGGAGCAGAAAAAGAATTGTTTAATACCTGTTACCTAACATCCTCTGAAGGTGCAGTCAATAATACAAAAAAAGAAGGGATGTTTCAAAGACAAAGCAAATACATAGCCATTCATTCACTCATTTGCTCAGAATATAATAATTTGAGTGGTTGACATAGGCCAAGTTAAAAAGACAATAAGATTAGCACTTATCAACAGGCAATTTAGTTAGAGGATATAAACATATCTAGTATTTATGATTCAAAATCACAAATTAAAAATAAAACCTATTTATTGACTGTTATATATAGCACAGAGGAAAGCCATCTAATACAGTTAGAGTAAAGAAAAATAAGAAAGAAAGATGATATTCAAACGGAAGCTATCCAAAATAGTACAGGCCTGTCTTTTAAATGAGTTTACTATGTTTAACATAGGTCATCAGGAGTATGATCTTAAGCAAGCACTAGGTTTTCCAGGAATCCAAAGCCAACATAAACAACCTCTTAGCCTCCAAAAGAAAGAGAAATGTTAATTCTAATTTGAAGCTTCTAGGTATTTTTGTTTTGCATTTTTCACTTTGTAAAAACTAAACAGTAGGAAATGTAATTAACCTTCATTTAATCTGATGCTTTCACAGGTTAGGTGAGAGGCTCTGCTTCTGTGAATATGATGTTTGAGTAGGCTCTAGATATTTATCCACAAGGCACAAATCATTTTTGTGGGTTTAACAGAACAGCCCTAGGCAAAATTTCCTGATAAACTGACCTCTCGATTAAAGTCTTAGGGTTCTGAAATCTCTGTGTGTACAAGGTTTATAGGATCAAACAATGAATAGTCATAACAATGAGACTAGGTCATCTAACATCTCAGGGGGCTAGACATAACTTGAACATTTAAGAAATTAGCATTCTCATTATGAAACTAATGCATAAATATGACATTTCTTTCTCTTTGATGGTTTTTCTAGCCACTCTAAGAAAGTAAGCCTAACTAGCAAAAATTTAATAAAAAAAACTAATTTAAATTTTAAAAAGCACTGGAGAAGAAACATGAGGGAAAGTAACAGGAAAAGGAAGCATTTGCTCTCAGATCTGAGAAGAGCTTCACCTAAGAGCTTATGCTTAATATTCCCAAAGCTTAGGCCCTTCCTACCTGCAATAACCTCCAGCTCTTCTAATTAAAGCTGCGCCTTATAAAAGAGAGAGAAGAAAAGCTAAAAAATGAATCCATAGCATCTTATTCTGGGAAGCCGGAGCCTTTAACATCCTGCTTATTCAAATTCCTAGCACAGTCTTCAGTGGACCTGCATGATCCACAGGATGAATGTGTCCACTGTTATTAAAGGGTGTACAGGAGACAGGGATCAAGAAAATCCCCATGGAAAAGAAATGCAAAAAAGCAAAATGGCTGTCCGAGGAGGCCTTACAGATAGCTGGGAAGAGAAGAGAAGCGAAAAGCAAAGGAGAAAAGGAAAGATATTCCCATCTGAATGCAGAGTTCCAAAGAATAGCAAGGAGAGATAAGAAAGCCTTCCTCAGCAATCAGTGTAAACAAATAGAGGAAAACAACAGATTGGGAAAGACTAGAGACCTCTTCAAGAAAATTAGAGATACCAAAGGAACATTTCATGCAAAGATAGGCTCGATAAAGGACAGAAATGGTATGGACCTAACAGAAGCAGAAGATATTAAGAAGAGGTGGCAAGAATACACAGAAGAACTGTACAAAAAAGATCTTCACGACCCAGATAATCACGATGGTGTGATCACTCACCTAGAGCCAGACATCCTGGAATGGGAAGTCAAGTGGGCCTTAGAAAGCATCACTACGAACAAAGCTAGTGGAGGTGATGGAATTCCAGTTGAGCTATTTCAAATCCTCAAAGGTGATGCTGTGAAAATACTGCACTCGATATGCCAGCAAATTTGGAAAACTCAGCAGTGGCCACAGGACTGGAAAAGGTCAGTTTTCGTTCCAATCCCAAAGAAAGGCAATGCCAAAGAATGCTCAAACTACCGCACAATTGCACTCATCTCACATGCTAGCAAAGTAATGCTCAAAATTCTCCAAGCCAGGCTTCAGCAATACGTGAACCGTGAACTTCCAGATGTTCAAGCTGGTTTTAGAAAAGGCAGAGGAACCAGAGATCAAATTGCCAATATCCGCTGGATCATCGAAAAAGCAAGAGAGTTCCAGAAAAACATCTATTTCTGCTTTATTGACTATGCCAAAGCCTTTGACTGTGTGGATCACAATAAACTGTGGAAAATTCTGAAAGAGATGGGAATACCAGACCATCTGACCTGTCTCTTGAGAAACCTGTATGCAGGTCAGGAAGCAACAGTTAGAACTGGACATGGAACAACAGACTGGTTCCAAATAGGAAAAGGAGTACGTCAAGGCTGTATATTGTCACCCTGCTTATTTAACTTATATGCAGAGTACATCATGAGAAACGCTGGGCTGGAAGAAACACAAGCTGGAATCAAGATTGCTGGGAGAAATATCAATAACCTCAGATATGCGGATGACACCACCCTTATGGCAGAAAGTGAAGAAGAACTAAAGAGCCTCTTGATGAAGGTGAAGGAGGAGAGTGAAAAAGTTGGCTTAAAGCTCAACGTTCAGAAAACTAAGATCATGGCATCTGGTCCCATCACTCCATGGGAGATAGATGGGGAAACAGTGGAAACAGTGTCAGACTTTACTTTTGGGGGCTCCAGAATCACTGCTGATGGTGACTGCAGCCATGAAATTAAAAGACGCTTACTCCTTGGAAGGAAGGTTATGGCCAACGTAGATAGCATGTTTAAAAGCAGAGACATTACTTTGCCAACAAAAGTCCGTCTAGTCAAGGCTTTGGTTTTTCCAGTGGTCATGTATGGATGTGAGAGTTGGACAGTGAAGAAAGCTGAGCGCCGCAGAATTGATGCTTTTGAACTGTGGTGTTGGAGAAGACTCTTGAGAGTCCCTTGGACTGCAAGGAGATCCAATCAATCCATCCTAAAAGAGATCAATCCTGGGTGTTCACTGGAAGGTTTGATGTTGAAGCTGAAGCTCCAATACTTTGGCCACCTCATCTGAAGAGCTGACTCATTGGAAAAGACCCTAATGCTGGGAAGGATTGGGGGAAGGAGGAGAAGGGGACGACAGAGGATGAGATGGTTGGATGGCATCACCGACTCGATGAACATGGGTTTGGGTAGACTCCGGGAGTTGGTGATGGACAGGGGGGCCTGGGGTGCTGCAATTCATGGGGTTGCAGAGAGTCGGACACGACTGAGCGACTGAACTGAACTGAACTGAAGAAGGAGAGCGTCATAGATGCCACTTTCAGAAAAACAGAACATTATGAAATATACTGTGTAGAAGTGTGTTCTAAAGTGGATTCAGCCACGAATTCACTAGTTATTCCATCCCTAGGATGTGCTAATATGAGTAGAAAGGGATAGAGATTTTTAAACCAATTATTATAGGGCTTTTTGGAAGCATTTAAAGAGGAATCAGCCTTGTTCTTGGAGTTAGGATAGATTCCTCTGATCAAATGGCATGCCAATTGAGAACTGAAGACGTGGAAGTGGTTTCTTATCGTAAATGCAGTAGAAGAATATTTGTGGCTGAGAGGAGAGAGAGAGTTCACTGGGAAAATTTTTTAAAAAGTGAATTACTGTGAAAGTGTTAGAGTGAAGAAGGCCGGAATGGAACAGACCTAGAACACTTAAAGCCCAGACTGGAGGGGAAATGGTATAAGCTGAAGATGGAAACGTATTCAAGAAGTTTACAGTCAGTGCTAAGTACTAAGCTCTTCAGACTAAGGGGGAAACACTTGAATCTCATTTTTTGTAGAAGTCACATAAACTTCATAGACGAAACGCAGAAAAAAGGTTGCGGAGGAGGACCAGGGAGACTAAATGGGTAATCACGTTACAATCCTTGAGGCAAGAAGCAACCCTCCAAACAGAAGCATGACAGCAATGGGGTGAAAAGAGGTGGATGTATCAAATATGTTGTTTAAGTGAAGCTGATGCCCCTCGGCCTAGGATTGCATTAAACAGTAATCAAAACTTTGAAAATCAAGGTGCTCTTCACTGCCTTTCATGATTTGAGGACTGATTTGATGCCTTTACACACTAATTCTCACAAAAATATCCTTGAAAAATCTCTGTGATAATTCATCTTATGTATCCATTGGCTAAGCTATTGTACCCAGTTGTTTGGGCAAACAGCAATTTAGATGTTGCTGTGAAGATATGCTTTATTTATCTTCAGAAGATTAACTTTTAAATCAGTGCGTTAGTCACTCAGTCGTGTCCGACTCTTTGCAACCCCATGGACTGTAGCCTGCCAGGCTCCTCTGTCCATGAAATTCTCCAGGCAAGAATACTGGAGTGGGTTACCATTTCCTTCTCCAGGGAATCTTCCTGAACCTGGGTCTCCTGCATTGCAGGCAGATGATTTACCATCTGAGCTACTAGGGAAGCCCAAAGTCACTCAGTCGTGTCCAACTCTTTGCGACTCCATGGACAATACAGTCCATGGAATTCTCCAGACCAGAATACTGGAGTGGGTAGCTGTTCCCTTCTCCAGGGGATCTTCCCAACCCAGGAATCGAACAGCTCTCCCACATTGCAGGCAGATTCTTTACCAGCTGAGCCACCAGGGGAAGCCCAAGAATAGTGAGTAGCCTATCCCTTCTCCAGCAGATCTTCCCAACCCAGGAATCAAACAAGGGTCTCCTGCCTTGCAGGCAGATTCTTTACCAACTGAGCTACCTGGGAAGCCCTATAAATCAGTAGACTTTGAATAACACAGATTACGCTTCGTAACATGATTAGGCCACATCCAATCCATTGACAGCATGAAGGAGAAAGACTGAAAACCCCCTTTCAGAAGGAGCTCTACCTCCGGCTGCCCTGGGACTCAAGCCGCAATATCAAGTCTCCCCAGGTCTCTAGTCTTCCCGGTAGGCGTTTGCCTTGCCAGCACCACAATCACATGAGACAGTCCCTTACAATAAATCTTTGTCACTATTTACACACATCCTAATGTTTCTGTTCCTCTGGAGAAACGAATGCACTCTCTTTTCTGCTCACTGCAGTCGGCTTTTCCTGTCAGCATGACACTCTCTCCCAGCCGTAGAGCAGTCCCACTCACTTCTTTCTACCAACTCCCGAAGCACTGCACAACGCCAGGCGGTACACACTGTCTCCCAGCCAGAAGAAGTCATCAGGCTTTCAATCTCATCTGCCTTTTACTGCTCACAGGGGGTCAGAAAATTAAGAGTTGGACTGTAAAGAAAGCTGAGCGCCAAAGAATTGATGCTTTTGAGCTGTGGTGTTGGAGAAGACTCTTGAGAGTCCCTTGGACTGCAAGAAGATCCAACCAGTCCATCCTAAAGGAGATCAGTCCTGGGTGTTCATTGGAAGGACTGATGTTGAAGCTGAAGCTCCAATACTTTGGCCACCTGATGCGAAGAACTAACTCGTTTGAAAAGACCCTGATGCTGGGAAAGATTGAAGGCTAGAGAAGGGGATGACAGAGGATGAGATGGTTGGATGGCATCACCGATTCAATGGACACAAGTTTGAGTAAACTCGGGGAGTTGGTGATGGACAGGGAGGCCTGGCGTGCTGTGGTCCATGGGGTCACAAAGAGTCAGACATGACTGAGTGACTGAACTGAGCTGAACTGAACTCATCTCAACAAGTCAAGTTCCCCACAAATGGGAAGCCCCCTTTAATGTATTTCTCGTAAGAACCGGCCCTTTTACCAAATTCTTTACAGAAAAGGACTTGCCAAGAGTTCACAAAGGAAATAATATATATTTATCCTAGAAGTCAGAGGTGGAAATACTGTGTTTATTCATATATTAATAATCCTTAGGCCCTGTCACAGATATTTCAGAGGTAAAAGCTAAAGGCTCCATGATAAACTCAAAATGGCAGGCACGAATGAGGGAGAGAAGAGAAACAGAGGCGAGTCCAAGGTTCCTGTCTTATATGTTAGTGAATAAAAATGCATCTCATAGCAAAGTAGGTGGCCAACAAAGTGGGTGGGAGGGAGGGGAGTTTTATTATATACATATAATACACATATGTGTGTGCGTGCTAGGTTGCTTCAGTCATGTTCAACTCTGTGCAGCCCTATAGACTGTAGCCCTCCAGGCTAATTCTGTCCATGGGATCCTCCAGGCAAGAATACTGGAGTTGGTTGCCATGCCCTTCTCCAGGGGGTCTTCCTGACCAGGAATCAAATCCACGTCTTTTATGTCTCCTGCATTGGCAGGTGGGTTTTTTTTACCACTACTGCCACCTGGGAAGCTTATATACACGTATATATATTAAAATTCAATTTTCAGTTATAAATTGATCACACGCTAATCCTAAAACTCGTGAAATTTCTCTAGATTTAAAATGTACATGCAAGAACTTCCCGATTGTTGGGAATAGATAAAAACCAAATTATTTCTCTAGGATAGGAGACTGAGTGGAGTTAGAGGCGGCATCAATAGACCTAAACCCCTACCCTGACTATTCATCTTGTTGTTTTTGCTCCTGCATAAAATTTCTGTGTCTTAGTTTTTCTTTAGGAAAGTTAAATCAATATATCTACCTGCAGTTGTTAGATGGAAGAATTAAACCAATACTGTATATAATAACAACATAGGATATTGAAAAGTGGTAAACATTCCATAGTGTATGTGTATATTAAATCATTACATTGGATACTTTAAATATATATATTTTTTAAATGATTCCTCAACAAAACTGAAATATGTTTTAAATAAAAAATTGATTTTTAAGATAAAAAAATTAAGAATCCTGTTACAGACATTTTACATCAATTGCATATAACTATAATTGTTACTTTGATGGCACCTCAGCTGTTAATTCAGTAGAATAGTGAAACCTGATGTATTCTGTTGAATTAATATAGTTTTATTCACTCTCATCTTCAGCAGACGTTGGTATACACTGCATTGCCATCAGTCAACCATCTTAGAAGGTTATTAACTCCAACACAGGACAGTCATTCACAACAAATTAACATTTGTTAATGTTAAGGATGTATTAGAGAATGAAGGAAAGGAAATAATCTTCTGAAGCTATCTTTTAAAACATGCCTTGTCTTGCACATTCTCAGTCCATTTACATTCTTTGAAAGGGTATACCAGAAAAAACATGTGACTCAAAATGAAAAAGGTGTATGCAGACTATATTTGAATACCCAATCTGAGGAATTTATTAGCTATGTTATCAAATATCTATGCATTGTTAATAAAAGACATTTGTATGAACAAGTGACATTTTTAATACTATCAAAGTCTAATATTATAAAAATATTTTTAAATAGAAGGAAAAAAAAATTCTTTGGGAAAAAGCAAGAGTAAATTACAACTCCAAATCCATTTTCTAACCCTTCACTTATTTTCAAATTTTGCAATATTATCTCACCCCATGACTGTTTTATAAACAGATCTTCATAGAAAGAAGGGTCTGCAATTATCAAATTCAATAACTGCTTTCAGTCTTCATTCTTCCAACTTTTCATAAATTATCTGTCACTTTTATTTTTTTTTCTCAAATTTATTCTTAATCCCTGACAAATCCAAACATAACTTCAATTAGTCACTATGTCCTGTCAATTTCTATATGCTGATTATATTTAACCTCTTCTTTCCATCCCACTGCCAGAACTGAATTTAATATCTCTGGTTAGGAATATGCAATAATATCATTTAATTATTTTCCATGTTCTCCCACCCCATCTCTACATACACACACATACACACACACACACACACATTTGAGACTATTTAATACAGCTGAAAAATAATTTTTTTTCATACTCAGACCATGTGACTCTCAAGATTATATTTTTAATGACTATCACTGACTAAGGAATCAAGTCTATAGTTCATCCAATACTATTCACAACACTGTTAGATCTGGTTCCACTATATTCTACCTGCTTTTTCATCTGTGATTCCATCAACTTCACTTCACTGATCCATCCTTCCCCTAGACAAGACACCCCGCATTCCCCGTAGATTCTATGATGCTCCCTGCTTTCATACTTTCAATGTTCCTTTTTTCCGATTTCTATTAAGCCTTTTTAAAACCTCACTCAACTATTTTCTTCTTTATGGAGTCTTTCCTAAATCTCCTCCATGAAAGTAATTTCTTCTCCTGTGTTCAAATTGTTTTTTAGTTATACTTCTGTCCACCAAAATACCTAGGACAATATAGTTGTTCATTTTTTGTTATATTGCATTAAACATTTCAACTTATTTTCAAGAACACTTGGTTTATAGACTTTTTACTGGAATATAATTGCTTTATAAGGTCGTATTATTTTCTCCTGTATAACAACGTGAATCAGCCATATGTATACATGTATCTCCTCCCTTTTAAGTCTCCCTCCCACCCCACTGTCCCACCCCTCTAGGTCACCACAGAGCATTGAGCTGAGCTGCTATACGGCAGCTTCCCGCTATTTTCATATGGTGGTATATAGATGGCAGTACTCTCTCAATTCATTATTTTTTAAAAAATACTCTTTATGTTTAATATAGAGAGATATGGGGTTGAAGAAGGTGGAGCTACTGGTAGGAACCTGCCTGCCAAGGCAGGAGACATAAGAGACAAATGATCGATCCCTGGGTCAGGAATATCTCCTGAAGAAGGAAATGGCCACCCACTCCAGTATTCTTGCCTGGAGAATCCCATGGACAGAGGAGCCTGGCAGGTGACAGTCCATAGGGTCACAAAGAGTTGAACATGACTAAAGCAACTTAGCATGCATGTTAATAAAATGCTAGTGAAACCAGTGTCAAATTTACTCCTCCTTAGTAAATTTAATCACACTAAATAATACTACTACTTTTAATAAAATAAGTTAATTTCCTTCAGATCTGATTTTAATTTTTTTCACTTAAATATTATTAAAGGTTAATTTACTATGATTTTAAAAAAACAAGCACTCCTAAAAAGAATCATAACTATGAATGGCATAGTATAGAAAATGAGGTAAATTCATCAATAATTTTAAAAAATTATTTATAAAAGTCATAAATGCTCTTTTCAGATTACCCTGAAAGACAGCTAGGCCATATGGATATACAAAACATCCCATTGTCCTTAATCGGGCACAATATGACTAAGACTACCTAGTTTTGCTGCGAAAAGATAATTTTATTGGACATTTCATGTCCAAGGGATCAACTACATTACAACAACCTATCATTAGCAGTGCATTAACCTCTAACATTACTTAATATTCATAAATGTTAGTAGGTAGCAGTGTCAAAGGTGAAACATTTGAAAAATGTCTTTGAAACAGAGGGGGAAAGCTAATATGCCTTTCAATCTGAAAGTTACTTTCATAAACAGGCAAATATACAACTCAGCCTTCGGAAAGAAGGATAGACTTTCGCAACCAATTTACCACTTGAAAAAGACTATTATATAGTGACAAATGACTTTATGTGCACATAATGTGCTCACAATTTTTTTTTTTTCTCTTCCAGAATAAACACAAGGTAATGGAAAGAGCTACAGACTCAAAGCCAAAACAACTGCGCCCTCTCTCGGGCTTCACTGCTTGCTGCTTCACTGCTTGCTGCTTCACTGCTTGCTGCCTGTATGAGCTCTGTCAAGCCATTGAGCAGTTCTGGTCTCTGTTACCTCATCTGTAAAACGAGAAAGGTGAACTCAAAGATCTCTCAGGTAACTCTAAGCTATGAAAACCTATAACTCTCAGGAATATATTTTGATAGAAGAATTTCCAAAAGTTCTCTCCTGTAATATCTCCCAACAATATGCTTACTGATATTTTGCCACATATTGTCATATTTTGCTCCATTGTTGAATGTAGATAGTGAATTTTCTCCATGCATTCTAAATCTCCACAGTGTCTAGTTTAGTTCTTTATACCTACTGAGAACTAAAAAAAAAAAACAACTCTATAGAATGGATACTAAGAGGTACTTTACTAACAACCAGTTTTCTGCCTCCCAGGTATTCCTGATGTTCATTTGTATTTAATTTTATTAAAGATGTTGAATTCACTGACATTTCCAGGAAAGAATTCTGTGATTTAGCCCAATCCAGGAAGCATATTACATTCCCTTGGGGACAGTGATTGGTTCAGGAGTAGGCATGGGACCAAACCTGATTTGAACAGAATGACTCTTGAGTTTTTGCCTTGAATGCTGGGCCCTCTTGCTTCCTTTCACAGAATCATTTCTAAGTGTAAGGTCTAAATAGCCAGGCTGGACAAAAGATAAAACTGACACTCAAAGAAAGGCCAAGGGGAACAGTTGCAGACAAATGTCACTGGGGCACTATTAATAATTATGAACCTCTTGTTCAACCGGTGCATAGAATTCTCACTGCCTTTGAATTTGGGGTTTTAAAAGAAAGCTAATTTATTTTTCAGTTTGAGGTGGTTTAAGTCAGATTTTCTTTTACTTACAACAGAAGCATTCAAATACAAGCAGTCAGTAAACTTTTAAAGGATCTGTTTAGTAACATCTCATGGAACTCCCAATGGAGAAGACAATGGCACCCCACTCCAGTACTCTTGCCTGGAAAATCCCATGGTGGGCTACCGTCTAAGGGGTCGCACAGAGTCGGACACGACTGAAGCAACTTAGCAGCGGCAGCAGCATGGAACTCCCAAAGCTAAATACTGACTCTATGACGTATATTATTAAATTATTTTGTTTTGTTTTATGGTTTAACATCAATCCTGTAATTTGTATTTTCAACAAATCTACTCCCATAAAATGAATTCTCTCGTTTTTCATAAAACCATCATTTTAAAAATAAATGATGCTTTGGCCTTAAAATCAGGCTCATAATATTTGTACTGCTCAAGAGACAATATTTCAGTATAGTAACATCTCACTTTCACTTTTCACTTTCGTGCATTGGAGAAGGAAATGGCAACCCACTCCAATATTCTTGCCTGGAGAATCCCAGGGACGGAGGAGCCTGGTGGGCTGCCGTCTATGGGGTCACACAGACTCGGACACGACTGAAGTGACTTAGCAGCAGCAACATCTGAAAATCTGAATATAATAATTATTGCTTCAGAAATATCTCTATATACTTGTCAAAAAATATTCTCTTCTCTGCTCATATACCCTATTTTTTACTTTCCAAAATCTGCATTCTGCTTGGCAAGTATCAAGCCTAAATGTCTCCCCCATGCTCTAACAATCAGAAAAAGCCAAATAACCTAAAAAAGTACATATTTTTCAGAAAAATTAGAGAGCTGAGTTTGCAGGACAAAAAATGCACTTAAAATCTAAGGAAAACTAGCTGTGTCCAAGGAGAGAGGGATATAAACGAGGCAGAGAATGAGAAGAGGAACTGGGTGCTATACTAAGAAAAAAAATCACTGTAAAATTTCTAAAAGGATGTGAGTGAGGGCTATGGTGAGATTATAAAACCATTAGGAGCTTCAGACTCAAAGACAGTTCACATTCCTTTACAGACTTTTCAATGGTCTCACCAGGACCTTGGGAGAGAGTCTAGTGGCAGCACAAATAAACTGAGGATGACCACACACATTGAGGGTGACCATAGCAATAAAGGCTCCAAATGCAGCTCAGTCTTCCTTTCCAAAACCGAACAAAGGAAAAAGTAAGCCCTACTTCCAGCATGAATCGTTGTTACTCTCCTATCTTACACACGTGTCAGCTTCCCAAGTACAAATTTTGAGAAAGATGAAGCAGCAAGGAAAAGCAAAGCACTGGTAGAAGACAAAGAGATCAAATGAACCAGACCCATATATGATCCACAGGGTTAACAAGGTGAGGATTGAAATAAAAAGCATGGTGCATATAAGGATACCTTGAACTGAGTCATTGGAGACAATAACAGCTGAGGAAAGAATTAATGAACTTGATGGCAGGTCAATGAAATTACTCAAACTAAAACCCAAAGCACAAAAAAGAGGCTTAAAATAATTCAGAATAGAGCATCCATTCTGGATGAAATTCTGGAAGAATTTCAGAAGAGGAAGATAAAAAAAAACGAGGTAGATGAAGTAAGTATTGATTGAAGAGGTAATTAATTGGCAATTCTTCAAAAATAATGAAAGGCATCAAAATACAGATTTAAGAGGCTCAGAAAATATGAGGCAATATAATTTTTTAAAGATACCTTACACACTGCAGCTAAACAGAGGAAAAAATTTTAAAAAGTAAAAATCTAAAAATCGGCCAGAGAAAAATAGTACATCCCGTATAAGAACTCTAATATTTTCATCTGAAATTATGCACACCAGAAGACAGTGGGATAATATAATTAAAATGCAAAATTAAAAAAAATAATTAATTCAGAATTTTATATCCGTGAGAACATCTCTCAAAGCAAATGAAAAGTAAAAGTAAAATAAACATATTTGAGGGCAAACAAAGGCTGAAATAATTTATAGTCAGCAGTTCTGTGCTACCAGAAATATTAACTCAATTTCTTCCAGTAGGATACTACCACCAAATGGAAATTGCATCTATAGAAACAAATGAAGAGCTCCAGAAATAACAAAAATGAAGCTAAATATAAACATTTTTATTAATTGCTTTAACAGATGCTCTTATTATCTAAGGCTAAAATGCCAATGTAATGTGAATTTTGAAACATATAAGATAGAGTATATGAAATAGAAGAATAAAGAATTATAAGAAAATGGAAATATGCTGTTATAATACTTAAATATCACATGTGACATGGTATAAATAATATTTAAAGGTAGATTGTGAAAAATTAAAATTGTACATTGTTAACTGTAAGTAACCACTAAAAAGTTTTAAAACAATCTACAATTGATAAACCAATAGGGGAAATAAAATGGAATCATTTATAAAACTCAATTCTGAAGAAAATTGTAAATGAGAAAAGAAAAAAGAACAGATGGAACATATAGAAAAAGACTAGATCATACTCAAATGTAATGGACTATTGTTGTTCAGTAGTTCGGTTGTGTCCGACTCTCTGCAACTCTATGGACTGCAGCACGCCAGGCTTCCCTGTCTTCCACCATCTCCTGGAGCTTACTCAAACTCATGTCCATCAAGTCGGTGACGCCATTCAACCATCTTATCCTCTGTCATCCCCTTCTCCTCCTGCCCTTAATCTTTCCTAGCATCAGGGTCTTTTCAAATGAGTCAGCTCTTCGCATCAGGTGGCCAAAGTATTGGAGCTTCAGTTCCAGCATTAGTCTTTCCAATGAATATTCAGGGTTGATTTCCTTTAGATTGACTGATTCAATCTCCTTGCAGTCCAAGGGACTCAAGAGTCTTCTCCAGCACCACAGTTCAAAAGCATCATTTCCTTAGTGCTCAGCTTTCTTTATAGTCCAACTCTCCTATCCATACATGACCACTGGAAAAACCATAGCTTTGACTACACGGACCTTTGCTGACAAAGTGATGTCTCTGCTCTTAATACACTAGATTTGTCATAGCTTTTCTTCCTAGGAGCAAGTGTCTTTTAATTTCATGGCTACAGTCACCATCTGCAGTGATTTGGAAGCCAAGAGAATAAAATCTGTCACTGCTTCCAGTTTTTCCCCATTTTTTGCCATGAAGTGATGGGACCGGATGCCATGATCTTAGTTTTTTGAAAGTTGAATTTTAAGCTAGCTTTATCACTTTCCTCTTTCACCTTCAAGAGGCTCTTTAGTTCTATGCTTTCTGCAATTAGAGTGCTATCATCTGCATGTCTAGGGTTGTTGATATTTCTCCCAGCAATCTTGAATCCAGCTTTTGATACATCCAGCCCAACACTTCTCCTGATGTACTCTGCATATAAATTAAATAAGCAGGGTGACAATATACAGCCTTGACATACTCCTTTCCAGTTTGGAACCAGTCCATTGTTCCATGTCTGTTTCTACTGTTGCTTCTTGACCAGCATACAGGTTTCTCAGGAAATAAATCAGGTGGTCTATTTCTCCCATCTCTTTAAGAATTTTTACCGTTGTGATCCACATAGTCAAAGGTTTCAGCCTAGTCAGTGAAGCAGAAGTATATATATTTCTGGAACTCCTTTGCTTTTCTCCATGATCCATCAAATATTGGCAATTTGATTTCTGGTTCCTCTGCCTCTTCGAAACCCAGCTTGTGTATATGAAAGTTCTCAGTTCATGTACTGCTGATACCTAGCTTGAAAGAGTTTGAGCATTACCTAAATCAAGTATGTAAAATGAGTGAAATTATATAGTAGTTGGAACATTCTTTGGTATTGCCCTTGTTTCGGATTGGAATGAAAACTGACCTGTGGCTAATGTCAGGTTTTACAAATTTGCTGACATATTGACTGCAGCACTTTAACAGCATTGTCTTTTAGGATTTTAAATTGGTCAGCTGGACTTTCATCAACTCCACTAGCTTTGTTCAAAGTAATTCTTCCATAAGGCCCATTTGACTTCAGACTCCAAGATGTCTGGCTCTAGGTGAGTGATCAGTACATCATGGTTATCTGGGTCATTAAGAGCTTTTTTGTGTAGTTCTTCTATGTACTCTTGCCACCTCTTTTTAGTCTGTTCTATTTTTATTAGGTCCTTAACATTTCTGTCCTTAATCATGCCTATTCATGCACAAAATGTTACCTTGCTATCTCCAATTTTCTTGCAAGATCTCTAGTCTTTCCCATTCTATTATTTTCCTCTATTTATTTTGATTATTATTCACTTAAGAAGGCCTTCTTATCTCTCCTTGCTATTCTCTGGAAGTCTTCATTCAGTTGGATATATCTTTCCCTTTCT
Source organism: Giraffa tippelskirchi (assembly GCF_054371585.1). Lineage (NCBI taxonomy): Eukaryota > Metazoa > Chordata > Mammalia > Artiodactyla > Giraffidae > Giraffa > Giraffa tippelskirchi. Next base: position 5,915,315 of record NC_137280.1, on the reverse strand, counting down.
CCCTTGCCTTTCACTTTTCTTCTTTACTCAGCTATTTGTAAAAGCTCTTCAGACAACCACTTTGCCTTATTGCATTTCTTTTTATTGAGGATGGTTTTGGTAACTGCCTCTTGTTTAGGTGTGAACCTCCATCCATAGTCCTTCAGGCCTTGTGTCTACCAGATATAATGCCTTGAATTTATTTGTTATCTCTACTGCATGAACATGAGTGATTTAATTTAGGTCATATCTGAATGGCTTAGTGGTTTCCCATAGCTTCTTCAATTTTAGCCTGAATCTTGCATTAAGGAGCTCACAGTATGAGCCACAATCAGTTCTAGGTCTTATTTTTGCTGACTATTTTGAAGATTCTCCATCTTCAGACTTACTTAGAAATTCTTACCTTAATATTCTTGTCTCTCCGGGTCTATCACTTATAAAATATTATCTCTCCAAACTTGACCAATTCTAGCCAAGCACAAACATTGAAAAGAACCTTGTTAATCCAGGTCACTTAAACCCTCATAAATATCTTGCCTTTGCTCTCTCCATTCTGAGACACGACTAAACACTATTAAGATCGATACCTCCCTTTATGTGGTAAACCATTATTTTGGTGATGTTGTCAAGAAACAAACAATAACAACTTTTGACATCAGCAAAGCTAAGAAACTTCAGAATGCTCAATTCTTCATTCAAATCATGAACACTGATTCAAGAGGGTCTCAAAGAAAATTAATTCATAAACCTCTGTAGTTTTCACCTTGAATATTTGTTCATAAATTTCTCAAGTAAATCTCTCAGTTACATTTTCCTGTAACTGGACATGGAACAACAGACTGGTTCCAAATAGGAAAAGGAGTCCATCAAGGCTGTATATTGTCACCCTGCTTATTTAACTTATATGCAGAGTACATCATGAGAAATGCTGGGCTGGAAGAAACACAAGCTGGAGTCAAGATTGCCGGGAGAAATATCAATAACCTCAGATATGCGGATGACACCACCCTTATGGCAGAGAGTGAAGAACTAAAGAGCCTCTTGATGAAGGTGAAGGAGGAGAGTGAAAAAGTTGGCTTAAAGCTCAATGTTCAGAAAACTAAGATCATGGCATCTGGTCCCATCACTCCATGGGAAATAGATGGGGAAACAGTGGAAACAGTGTCAGACTTTACTTTTTTGGGCTCCAGAATCACTGCTGATGATGACTGCAGCCATGAAATTAAAAGACGCTTACTGCTTGGAAGGAAGGTTAGGGCCAACCTAGATAGCATATTTAAAAGTAGAGACATTACTTTGCCAACAAAAGTCCATCTAGTCAAGGCTATGGTTTTTCCAGTGGTCATGTATGGATGTGAGAGTTGGACGGTGAAGAAAGCTGAGCGCCGCAGAATTGATGCTTTTGAACTGTGGTGTTGGAGAAGACTCTTGAGAGTCCCTTGGACTGCAAGGAGATCCAATCAATCCATCCTAAAAGAGATCAATCCTGGGTGTTCATTGGAAGGTCTGATGTTGAAGCTGAAACTCCAATACTTTGGCCACCTCATGCGAAGACTTGACTCATTGGAAAAGACCCTAATGCTGGGTAGGATTGGGGGCGGGAGGAGAAGGGGACGACAGAGGATGAGATGGTTGGATGGCATCACCGACTCGATGAACATGGGTTTGGGTAGACTCCAGGAGTTGGTGATGGACAGGGAGGCCTGGCGTGTTGCAATTCATGGGGTCGCAGAGAGTCGGACATAACTGAGCGACTGAACTGAACTGAACTGAACATTTTCCTGACATAAGCTCATCAGAGCTTTACTGTACTCAACTGGATGAATGGCAATAATTACAATTCTAATTAATATTTCCTTACATTATCTAATATTTTATTATAATTAGGATGCCTAATAATTTAAGCTGAGAATACAAACCCCCAATAATATCAGTCAAAAGTCCTATTTGGAGGGTGATTATATCTTTGGGACAAACTGTATCGGGCCCTATTAACACACCATCCAGGTGTAGGGTATAATTGTTGTTATGGAATCACCACTCTGTGTGGACTCTAGAAATCAGAGCGTTTCTCGGAGGTTTAATGAGAACTGCTGCCTGCCCTGGCTCTCAGCCTCCTCAGCAGTGCCCACTCACTTCATGCCAGGAATGTTACAGCTTTTTCTACACGAGACGTAAACCTGTGCATTCCACTCTGTCAAAACATCTGCACTCGGTCAGAAATGTCTCGAATTTTCTGCATGTTTACTGTATACTGATTTACAACCTTTACAAACATATCTGTATGTTTCTTCACTATGTCAGTGGAAAATTGGAAGACAGAGGCTAGACTCATGGGCTAAAGACGTCTCTCTCAGAGTTATTAAAGCCAAAAAAACAAGGTACACAGGAAAATATTCCAAAACCCCCATGTACACACAGTTCAATAGGAAGATATGCAAATGGCATATGGGCATACTATATGTTTTACCTCATGAATAATTGAGAAGTACAGCTAAAAGCAATTTTATATTATGTGCTTTTATGTATCAGAAAGTATTCTAAGAGTGTTACAAAAAATTAGTATGTTTAATCCTTATGAAATCTCTAAAAGATAGTTATAACTACTATTCCCATGTACAGATAAGCAACTGAGACATACAGAAGTTATGTACTTTTTCCAAAGGGATAAAGTAAATGGAAGAGCCAAGACTTATGCTCATAACTATAAACTTACATTGCCATTCCATCCCTAGATAGAGCTAAAAAAAAAAAAAGAAAACAAACAAAATAAAAACTTCAGCAGATGCTTCCAGAAAGAAGAAAATAGGGAAACATCTCATAGTTCACTTTATAAGCATAAACTTAAAAATAAGACCTTACAAGAACACTACATAGAAAGGAAAATTAAATACAAAGCTCACTCACAAAAATAAGTCAAAATAATCCTAAGTGAAATATTAACAAATTTAGCCAAGAAATAATCTGAAAGATAATACATAAAACTAAGTTGGGTTTATAATAAGAATCCAAGATGCTTTAATTTTCAAACTTTCCAACATAATTATTCACCATTGAATAAAGAAAAACATCTATGTGATCATCTTAATAGATGTATAAAAAATAATTCATTTAAATTCAATAATATTAACCCCAAAAAAATAATTAGGAAACCAGGACTATAAGAGAGCACCTTTAGTATGATAAGGAAAACGTCTATTTTACAACAGTCACCGTACACAAAGCTGGAAGCTCTCCTCTAACAGACACAATGACTTTTGACAGTTGTCATCACTCTTAATGATAGTGGAGTTTAGGTCCAAGCGCTCATAGAGCGCTTCTGCTGCTCTATGAGCAGCCCAGTAAGTCATGAGTGCTCCATGCTGGAGGCCAAAATCACGGATGCAATTTAAAAAGCAATTAAATACTGAAAGAACAGATGATTACTTGTCCATACCTCAAATATGCTTACTGTATCATCAAAGTCTAATTGGCTAAAGCTTTAAAGGAGGTTATTTATTACATCTTTTTAGAGTATAACAATTATTTAGTATTTTGAGGGTAATTATTCCCAAGACAAACTCACTTGATAACTATTCTCAGGTCAAACTAGTCTCTCCTATTTGTGAGTGATTATTTTAATTCTTTGTTGGAGAGATACATGAAAATGTTAGCTTCCCTCAGGTGAAAACCAACATGTATTAGCAGGCATGAGAAATTACAAAGAGAAATAATACACTGGTGGAGATCAGTCACATTTTAAAAAGGCAAATGTTAAACAACACAAGGTTATGAGTAGTTAAGTACTGAGTGAAAACAAATGGCCTCTATTTAGTAATTCTAATTTGTGATGACTGAAAAATGAAAGAATGCTCTGAAATCTCTAAAAGAGAGCCTACAGTTACCCTGAAGGAAGGTGGAAAAATGATTTAAATATTTGTGACTAAATGCAACTTGTTTTCACTTTAAGTTTTCCTTATTGGTCTTTTTAAAAGTTTTACAAATATTAAAGTGTGTAAAGGAAAGCTGTATGTCATTTAAAACTGCCATAAGTAACATTTTCTAAAATCAAAGTAGATATGTTATATTGTATACAACATATGTTCTCTGGTAACATCATGGGGTTTAAGATCAAAGTCAAAATATCACCAGGAGAAATAGTAATTCCATGAAAACTGTACAATTATTAGAGTGGACTTTTATTTTTAAGGCATGCTATACCCACACATTGAGAAATGTTTGTGTTTCCTCTTTGACGCTTTATCCGTTTTCCCCCAAGCTTATCCACTGGAATAATACATTCCAATGATCAATTTTTAAGCATTTTGTTCACATGTGAGCACCAAATGCAGACATGCCTAATATTCCGTCTCTAGAGAAACAGGCTCAACTCTCACGTGCTTGATCATGTAGAAGAGATGCTGCCCCTGACCAACGACAGCAGCACACAGGAGGACTCTGCCTGAGTGAAAAATACAGCAGGTAGAATGAATTCTCCCAAGCCCACATGAATCACGGAGTCATGAAATTTTAGATCTGGAAGGAACCATCAGTATTATCTAATCCCAAACTTTTATTTCACAAGCAAAACCCAGAAAGGCAAACTGCCTAGCTTGAAGACATGAAGTAATTCTATTATAAAGTGTAACACAATTAGTAGATTATAGGAAGTAAAAATAAAATATATTTTACCAATTGTATGCACATATACAAACATATAGATGCATGATTTAATCATACTTTTTAAAAGAATTGCTATTTTTCAGAATATTAGATTATAACCTAATAGGAGCAGTTTCTAGAATTTGTAAAATTCTAAATACATGGGCTTATCAATAATCAAGCAATAAAATGTGTATAATTTCTATCTGAAATTAAGATACAGAAAGCTGTACATTAAATTAAAACAATAAGCCTACCTACTCAATCAAAGTAATTGATTACTCTAGAAATAAAACAAGAATGTAATTATTCAGTTGAAAAGTTTGGGAATACCTAAAGCTCTGATCAAAGTATCTAGGATATTTCTTTAGAGAGAAAGAACTGGAATAAGAGGAAAGAGGAGACACCCTATAGTGGATGAAAATTGGAAGCCCCCCAAATTTATAACGCAGCAACACTCTTTCAGGGAAGAGAATGTTCTGAACAATGGATTTAAGCACTCCTGTTTCTGAGAGTAGGGTAATCTATGTAACATCCAAATAACTCTTGTTCTAATTACATATAAGCTTCTGATTATAGCTCATCATTTTTCCAGTTACTTAACAAAAGTAATAGAGATCACAAATTGACTGGCATAAACCTATTTTTCATGATTGTTTTGAATAGGTTGGATTTACACGTGACCTCCTATGAGCTTGGTATTGTGACTCTAAGTCCAAGGATTTGCCACCATCATGCTGACAACCCTGGTTCACTAAAAGTACAAGGATGAAGTCTAACCCTAGATGTGGTGAATTCCCAAAAGTTGTAGGATCGTATTGAAGTTCCTAACCTCCAGTAATCTGTGCTTCCTTCATGACCTCTAGGAATCACTGTGCTTTTCTTCTTTGTAACTTAGATACAGAGTTAGTACGAAAAAGTCACATGTTGGTTAGTAATGTGTGCTTTAGAATTCAAGAGAGCAGGATTTGAGTTCAGCATACACATTCATGTACCTTTTGGCAAGGCCCAATTTGCTCCTAAGTTTGGTGGAAAATTTGGAAGACAACTTTAATGCCTGGACAAAACATAAAATATTTACATGAAGCCTTCAGAGGGTTGATACTGCCAAGAGGGAAAGTGCATTCAGTATTTTGAGTTTCCTTTCCCTTAGAAACCTCTTAATTCTTAAAATTTTGAGGTGGAAAATAGAGAACAAAAATTGGAATCCAGGCCAGCTAAAGATGCGCCAAGTAAATACCCTGCAAATTTTTTGGTAGCCCAAAAGGTTAATTTTCAGAGCAAGAGTGAATTAGAATTAGGATCACAGAGGGACTATGAACGGCCCAATCTTGAATCATCTCAAATCCTTAAATTGGAGTAAGAAACCCATGTTGCTACTGCTCCTAGAATCCTATCAGAAGCACTGTAAATCCTGTCTGGGGAGAGGTAGCATCACTAATGCTCACAGTGTTTCTACCATTTTTCTAAAAAGTGTCTGGCTCATAAAATGATAATAATAATAATTGGGCCCAGGAGTAGAAAGACACCATTAACAAAACAAAACAGCAGAAAAACTGACAGAAATAAACCCAGAAAACTCTAGATATTAGAGTTCAGGCATCGGTTGTAAAATGAACTTTGCTTACTACGCTTCAAAGAGATATTAGAACTTCTGCAGAGAACTGGTAAATCTATAAAAAGCAAATGGAAGATCTGAAAGCACAAAATTGAAAAAGCACAACAGTCAAATTAAGAACTGAATAGATGTTGGGAACAGAAGGAAAGACATACAGAATCTATGAGCCAACACCGATCAGAAGAAAGCGGCCAGACTGAAGTCTGCAGAATGCAAAGTACACAGACAGTGAGTTACCGAGGACGCGCTGAGAAGGGGCAGCGTGCATGCAGTTGTGTTTGCAGAAGAGAAGTAAGTGGAACAGAATCAATTTTTTAATAGCACCTGTTTTACCGAGCAATAAAAGGCAACAAGCCACAGATTTTAAAAGCCTCATGGAAGACAAAACAAACTCAGTAATAAAAACCTAGCTATCAGATTAGATTCCCAGAGAAAATGTCTTTTAAAAGTGAAGCTAAGGAAGGGGTCTGGGGCTGAAGAGGCACCCCCCCACCCCCGAATCCTCCTGCTGTCACTCTTGCGTAGGGCGTTGGGCTGAGGGGAGACCCTGCAGGCTGGTGGGGTTGCTCCAGGGTGACTGGCCAAGGGCTGGTAGTGTGGTGAGGGCTGGGGGGAAGAGAAGGTAAGGAATAACATCAGACACACAAAGAATATTGACTAAATCTGTCATTGGAAGACCTGAGCTAAAGAAAAAATACTAAAAGGGTGTTTTCTTCAAGACAAAAAAGTAGAAATAAAGATAAAAGTAGATATAAAACACAACAAAAAATATTCTGGGTTTTGAAAATAATAGCCTATTTTGGAGTTTAAAATACAGAGAAATTAAAACACATGAAAAACAGCATGTTTTTCAGGGTGGAGGACAGTGGATTTGCAGTGTTCTAAGGTGCTTTCCTTACCTAGGAAGAGAATTTTCTTAAATCAATACATTGACAATGGTTAGTATTCCAAATCTTCTTTTCTGGAAATTAAAGGCTTGATTCTAAAGTTTTTATGGAGATTCCAGGAATAAAAATAGCTGTGATTCTTAAAGAACAAGATTTGAGAACTTTTCAGATACTGAATCTAACAATAAAACTAAGTAATTAAGGTGATGCAGTCTCAGCATTAAGATACACCAATAGACTGTAAGAGAACAGAGGCCAGAAGCAACCATTTGACTACATGGACACCTCATCTAGAGCAAAGATGGTTCTGCAGAGCATTGGAAACTTCATGGTCTTTTCAGTACATGGATCTTGGACAACTCAAGAGCCATATGAAGTCCATACGGACCTGCCATTACAACTCTTACAACACTGATCCAATCAACACGTCTTCTTCCAGAAGCATAGTCCCTGTGTTAGGAGGTTTGAGTGAATTTGAAGAGAATTATCACTATTGTCCCACTCTCATGGGTTTTGGCTCCAGCTGAATTCCAAAGGAGCTTGAACTGTTCATAGTGTGATATGACTTCTAAGCCACCCTCTGTAGCTCTTACCTTCATCTCCATAGGTCACGGTTTGCTCAGAACACACTACCAAAGTGAGCACATGCTTTGAGTGGATCTGATCTGCACCATGATTTCTTGTGTTTCAGCTGCTATACTATTAATATAGCTATCGGTTCATTTCCTTGGCAACCCCATCAGTAGATGCCATGTACTAAAATTACAATCAGCCAAACACCCCACCTTTTTTTTTTTAACATGTTTTAAGACCTATCTTCTCCATTCTGAATTGTGGAGTTGCATAAGACTTTTAACTTAAGGCTCAAGATGTACCTTAAATCCTATTAAATTTAAGGAGAAAATGAGGTATAATATGTAAAGCACTTTAATGAGGTACCTGATTTATAGTAAGTAATCAAAGTATTAGCTGTTGAAAATGTCAGATTTTCCTTGACAGCTAGAATTGGACGTGGAACAACAGACTGGTTCCAAATAGGAAAAGGAGTACATCAAGGCTGTATATTGTCACCCTGCTTATTTAACTTAGATGCAGAGTACATCATGAGAAAAGCTGGACTGGAAGAAACACAAGCTGGAATCAAGATTGCCACGAGAAATATCAATAACCTCAGATATGCAGATGACACCACCCTTATGGCAGAAAGTGAAGAAGAACTAAAGAGCCTCTTGATGAAAGTGAAAGAGGAGAGTGAAAAAGTTGGCTTAAAGCTCAACATTCAGAAAACTAAGATCATGGCATCCGGTCCCATCACTTCATGGCAACATGGGAAACAGTGGAAACAGTGGCTGACTTTATTTTTCTGGGCTCCAAAATCACTGCAGATGGTGACTGCAGCCATGAAATTAAAAGATGCTTACTCCTTGGAAGGAAAGTTATGACCAACCTAGATAGCATATTAACATATTAAAAAGCAGAGACATCACTTTGTCAACGAAGGTCCGTCTAGTCAAGGCTATGGTTTTTCCAGTGGTCATGTATGGACGTGAGAGTTGGACGGTGAAGAAAGCTGAGTGCTGAAGAATTGATGCTTTTGAACTGTGGGGTTGGAGAAGACTCTTGAGAGTCCCCTGGACTGCAAGGAAATCCAGTCCATCCTGAAGGAGATCAGTCCTGGGTGTTCATTGGAAGGACTGATGTTGAAGCTGAAACTCCAATACTTTGGCCACCTGATGCGAAGAGCTGACTCATTGGAAAAGACCCTGATGCTGGGAAAGATTGAGGGCAGGAGGAGAAGGGGACGACAGAGGATGAGATGGCTGGATGGCATCACTGACTGGATGGACATAGGTTTGGGTGGACTCGGAGTTGGTGATGGACAGGGAGGCCTGGCGTGCTGCGGTTCATGGAATCGCAGAGTCGGACATGACTGAGCGACTGAACTGAACTGAACTGTGCTGCCAAAGTGAGCGCTTCCTTAGTAATTTAGGCACCTTCTAGGAAGATGACAAAAAAAGGTCACTTATTAATACTTGCAAACACACAACACAAATACACACAGAGGCATTAATGTGTCCATTTTTCTCAAGCCTAAAATTAGTGTTGAAAGAAGCTGCTGTTGTCAAGAATTATTCTTTGAAATTAACTTTGCCTTGAATAACAAGATAGTATAAACCTACTTGGAAACTGGAAATAACCCAAGTTGTCACTGCAGACCTCTGCAGTTGACTAGTGTTTCTGAACGATTATTACCGCTTGTCTGGAAGTTGAGCCGCTGGCTAGCAACAATCTCAGTTCCCTTTTCACCTGGCTGGTGTCATACATTAATGTCACTAATGGCCTACCCTCACCAATAGATAATTGACTATCTCTGCTAGCAATCACTGCTCAGCTGAAAATAGATCCTGAATAACACTGATCATTTCATTTTCCCTGTCAAACTTAGCTGTGCTGACGGGACATACCACAGGGTAATTATGGCGACGCCTGCAGGGAAGCCATTAGGAGAGGCACGCGGCCTCTGTCAGAGCTACGGCTTCTTCTTTTATATAACTGTTGGGGGAAATGTTCTCGTCCATTTTACTTTAAAAGCATCTTTTCTTACACAAGTTTCAGATTCTCTGAAACACACTTGCTCGGAACACACAAAACAAAGCCAAATGTTAAGCTACTAGAAATGTCATCAGCTCACTCCCACACTCCTAAACCAATCTCAGAATAGGACACACACAATATATTCAGACCTGGTGAAGTCATACTCAATAGTTATTTCAAACTGCAAAAGCAGCTCTAGTTTTTAAACAGTTAGTAAATTCAACATGAGTGTAAATAATTATGAAGCCTATTCTTGGAGGCCAATGAGAATGGAGATTGAGGATTAAATCTTTGTGATTAAAAAAGAATAAAGTAAATTAGCCATTTGTGGGGCTCATACAGCAGCTTAAAAATAAACCTGTTTGCAGTAATATTCTACAGCCTGCTGTCAGTGCAGCCTGAGTCAGACAAATCTAAATGAATTTCCCACTTGAAGGGACTGACTAGCCTTGTCTAAGGACACCAGTCCTCTTCAGTGACTTAACTCCCGGTGTCTTGCTTGTCTCTTGTTTGATACAAAGCTCAGCCAAGCCGTCACTGAGTGGTGGGTGTTGAGCAGAACAATTTTTCCACTAGTACAAGAGACGTGAGTACACTATTTACTCATTGCAAACATTCACAAAGTCTTAAGCACCGGTTTAAAAATCCTGAAATTGGCTTTTCAAAAACAAATTTACACTGAAAGATGAATTTGAGTTTCACGCTTATGAAATCTGGTCTCTGCCAAGAAATCTTGCAATCTGGGGCAAAAGATGCAGACAGTAAAACTTTCTCAGACTCAGCCCTGTCTTATACCCACTGCTGGCTCTCCTCGGTCTTTAACCGAAAGGAGAAATACCTATTGCTGACAAGCTTCTTCTCTCATGTGTAAAATTTTTTTGATCGAAAGTATACAAACTGTATTTATCTTTTATGAGTTATATTCTTTACCCATTTTCTCTTTCAGATTATGTTAGCTCATCATATAATAAATATATTATCCTTTTTAATATTTGTTGCAGACATTTTTAATTCAAAAAATTTTATTTTAGTTTAATATCATCATTAATATAAAGAAGAGATTTCTATGTTATAAAGAAAGCTGAGCACCGAAGAATTGATGCTTTTGAACTGTGGCGTTGGAAAAGACTCTTGAGAGTCCCTTGGACAGCAAGGAGATCAAACCAGTCAATCCTAAAGGAAATCAGTCCTGAATATTCATAGAAAGGACTGATGCTGAAGGTGAAACTCCAATACTTTGGCCACCTGATGCGAAGAACTGAGTCACTGGAAAAGACCCTGATGCTGGGAAAGATTGAAGGAGGGAGGAGAAGGGGACAACAGAGGATGAGATGGTTGGATGGCATCACCGACTCAATGGACATGAGTTTGAAGAAGCTCCGGGAGTTAGTGATGGACAGGGAGGCCTGGTGTGTGGCGGTCCATGGGGTTGCAAAGAGTCGGACATGATTGAAACAGCAGCATGAACACAGGCACTACTTCAAAAATTTTTTAAATATTTGAAATGTGTTTAGTCAGTTAGATTAGAAAGAGCTGACATGGGAAGAATAAGCAAAGGAACAGACTATATGGAGACAAGAGAACATGCCCCTGAACAGGTTGTCTGGAATTTTACGATTTGCTCCTCCTTTACTACCTCCCCAAATGTGAGCCAATCTGTACAGATAAACCAAAGCACTGGAGCCCTTCATAAGATTTCCAAAAATATCTATAATAGCTTCTGCTTTAATCCTTATTCCTCCCATTTTCCAAGCAGTGCCATCAAATCAAAATTTGAGGAAATGTAAATATTCTCACAGCTGTCAAAGTGTTTATGTTCTTAAATGGATATTTTAAATCCCATTCAACCACAACACATTGTAAGACAGTTTCCATGGTTACTTCTATTAATTCCAGCAGCCATAAAACATTTAGCAGGCTGCTTAAAAAATTAGTATCATCAAGCATTTAAAAAAATAAAAAAAACTTTTAGAAGTGTTTATCTTGACTACTAATCATCTCTGTTGTATGATGATAATAATTCTGAAAACTCAGCAGATGTGTTAAATTCAATGAACAATGTACAAAATTCAATAAGAAAATGAATATCTAAATTTATTTCACTTTTATTGCAATTTATTATATTCATGACTTCAATTTGTATATGGAATGCTGAACACACATATATGTGCCTGACACAGTATATTACAAATCAGCTCTACAAATTTTCAAGGTCTTCTATTTAATGGCAGATTACAATTATTTTTTACATATGTTCAGACTTGATATTTCAGGAAATAAATCCTTTGAAGTGAAAATACATATTAAAAATGTATCTCATATCCTTACAATTTAAACATAATTGTTACATTAATTGCCAAAAAAAATTAAGATGCAAAATAATAATATGCAAATTATTTTCTGTAAATCTTTATTCCCAATGACAAAATTTTTAATATATTTAAAAACTTTTAAAAATATTTGAGACACTTTCTCATCCCTCCCTTTTTCTCTCTTACATAGGTCAATCGCTTTTGACTCTTTTTACCTTCCTTAATTACAATGATTTACCTATCAAACTTTGTAATAATTATATAACTGTATAAAAATCGCAATAATTTTGGTTGAGCCTGTATTTAGTGTTTGAATTAACATGCCTTTGAAGAGCACATGGCTCCAGTTTCTTTGTCATTTATGTGTTTGTTTGCTCTCTCCTGCATGAGAGTGCACTATGCTTCACTCTTCACATAAGTACATCTGAGAGAAATTATTTCTTTGACTGCTCTGAGTCTTCATTGCTGTGCATGGGCTTTCTCTCGCTGCAGTGAGCAGGGGCTACTCTCCAGCTGTGGTGTGCAGGCTTCTCATAGTGACGGCGTCTCTTACTGCAGAGCAGGGGCTCTAGGACATATAGGTGTTAGTAGTTGCAGCACGTGGCCTGATTAGCAGTGACTAGCAGGCTTAGTCTCACTGTGGCACGTGGGTTCTTCCCAGACCAAGGATCAAAACTGTGTCTCCTGTATTGTCAGGCAGATTGTTAACCACTGGGCCACAAGGGAAGCCCCCGAAAGAGTATATTTAAATGAAACATATGCAGATTTCAACATGAAAGGGAAAAAGAGAAAGAGATTGAGAAAGAGAGATAAGAACAATTCTCTTCTTCATGAAAAACTTTGCAGGACAAATATATCCTTTTTTTTTTCACCTTCTATTTAAAATAAAATATTTTGCTTATGTTTCAAATTAGAATAAAGAGATATTACAAAATAACTCTTTTGTAAGTGTCTTCTCATTCATATGTAGTCATTTTGATGAGATTTATTTTAATATTCCAGTATTACTCTTCTGCTCCATGATTTTTTTTCTCTAAATCAGGAAATATTTTAAATATAAATTTATTATCTGAAGATTAGTCATGTTTTAGAATAGAATTTTTATGTACATATATTTTAAAAATTGAAAAGATCACATTTCCCCTGCAGGTAGAGGTACTCTATATTCTTAGCAAGAAAGGTAGGAAGAAAGCGAAAGGAAAGGAAAAGATGAGAAGGAGGAGAACGGAAGAGAAGAGAAAAAGAAAAAGAGAAAAGTAAAGAAAACTCCCTCAGATATAGCTCTCTAGCTCTATTAAATGCAAGAAAATCATCATTGTAAAGACAAAATTTGATTCTCCCAGTGTTTGTAGGTCTTACTGATTTGTGGGCATTGAAAAGACATGTCTCAAAAGGAATGCTTCGATAACATCAGTTTATTTTAATTTAAAACAAAAGCAAAACATTTGAAATTAAATAAAAGGTGATTTATAGAAAAAAATTAACACTTCATAAATCTATTTAAAATATAATAATGTTCCTCTCAGAAAACTTAGAAAATGCCTCTTGTAAAAGAAAAGATATCAATCATATAATTTGGGATCATAGGCTTTAACTCCTTTCCCACTTTTTTCATCTGCCAATTCTCCCTACCCTGCTCTTCATTCATCCCACCCAAAACTTACCCCCAAAATACAAAAGGATATTAATTCATATTTTTTTTAATTTCTTAGTCATTTTCTATCCATTCAAGAAAATTTTTCATATTTAATGATTTAATATGATGATGATTTAATATAATGATTTAATTTAATATTTAATCATTTAAAATGATTTAACTTGATTTTATAAACCTTTCTTTCAACCTCGGAAATGATGCTCAGTTGTGGATGTGTCTGGTGATGAAAGTAAAATACAATGTTGTAAAGAACAGTATTGCATAGAAACCTGGAATGTTAGGTGCATGAATCAAGGTAAATTGGAAGTGGTCAAATAGGAGATGGCAAGAGTGAACGTCAACATTTTAGGAATCAGTGAACTAAAATGGACTGGAATGGGGGAATTTAACTCAAATGACCATTTTATCTACTGCTATGGGCAAGAATCCCATAGAAGAAATGGAGTAGCCCTCATAATCAATAGAAGAGTCTGAAATGCAGTACTTGGGTGCAACCTCAAAAATGAAAGAATGATCTTGATTCATTTCCAAGGCAAACCATTCAAAATCACAGCAATCCAAGTCTATGCCCCAACCACCAATGCCAAAGAAGCTGAAGTTGAACGGTTCTATGAAGACCCACAAGACCTCCTAGAACTAACACCAAAGAAAGATGTCCTATTCATCATAGGGGACTGGAATGCAAAAGTAGAAAGTCAAGAGATACCTGAAGTAAGGCAAGTTTGGCCTCAGAATACAAAATGAAGCAAAGCAAAGGTTAACAGACTTCCCCAAGAGACTGAACTGGTCATGGTAACACAAGAGATGACTTGACACATGGACATCACCAAACGGTCAATAACAAAATCAAGCTGACTACATTCTTTGCAGCCGAAAATGAAGAGGTTGTACACAGCCAGCAAAAACAAGACCTGGAGCTGACTGTGGCTCAGATCATCAGATCCTCATCACAAAATTCAGGCTTAAACTAAAGAAAATGGGAGAAACCACTAGGCCAGTCAGGTATGACTTAAATCAAATCCCCTATGAATATACAGTGGAGATGATGAATAGATTCAAGGGATAAGATCTAGTAAAAGAGTACTTGAAAAACTACGGACAGAGGTCTGCAATATTGCACGGGAGGCAGCAAACAAAACCATCCCAAAGAAAAAGAAATGCAAGAAGGCTAGCTAAGTGGTTGTGTGAGGAGTCTTTACAAATAGCTGAGGAAAGAAGAGAAGTGAAAAGCAAGGGAGAAAGGGAAAGGTACACCTGACTAAATGCAGAGTTCCAGAGAATAGCAAGGAGGGACAAGAAGCTTTCTTCAATGAACAATGCAAAGAAATAGAAGAAAACAACAGAAGGGGAAAGAATAGAGATCTCTTCAAGAAACTGGAAATAACAAAGGAAATTTCATGCAAAGATGGGCACAGTAAAGGAAAGAAACTGTAAAGAGCCAACAGAAGCAGAGGAGATCAAAAAGAGATGGAAAAATACACAGAAAAGCTGTATTAAAAAGACCTCAATGACCTGGATAACCAAGATGGTGTGGTCATTCATCCAGAGACAGACATTCTGAAGTGTGAAGTCAAGTGGGCCTTTGGAAGCATTGCTGCCAATAAAGCTAGTGGAGGTGATGGAATTTCAGCAAATCTATTTAAAATCGTAAAAGATGATGCTATTAAAGTGCTGCACTCAATGTATTAGCAAATTTGGAAAACCCAGCAGTGGACATAGGACTGGAAAAGGTCAATCTTTATCCCCATTCCCAAGAATGGCAGTACTAAAGAATGTTCAAACCATCAGACAATTGCACTCATTTCTCATGCTAGCAAGGTTATGCTCAAAATCCTTCAAGCTGAGCTTCAGCATTACGTGAACTGAGAGCACCCAGATGATCAAGCTGGATTTAGAAAAGGCAGAAGAGCCAGAGATCAAATTTCCAGCATTTGCTGGATCATAGAGAAAGCAAGGGAATTCCAGAAAACCATCTACCTATTTCATTGACTACACTAAAGCCTTTGACTGTGTCGTTCATAATAAACTGTGGAAAACTCTTAAGGAAATTGGAGTACAAGATCATCTTACCTGTCTCTTGAGAAACCTGTATGCAGGTTAAGAAGCAACAGTTAGAACTTTATATGGAACAACTTACTGGTTCAAAATTGAGAAAGACAGATGGCAAAACTGTTTACTGTCACCCTGTTTATTTAACTTATACACAGAGCACATCATGTGAAACGCTGAGCTGGATGAGTTACAAGCTGGAATCAAGACTGCAGGGAGAAATATCAACAATCTCAGACTTGCAAATGATACCACTTTAATGGCAGAAAATGAAAAGGAACTAAAGAACCTCTTGGCGAGGATGGAAGAGGAGTGTGAAAAGCTGGTTTAAAATTCAACATTTAAAAAACTAAGATCATGGCATCTGGTCCCATCACTTCATGGCAAATAGAAGAGAAAAATGTGGAAGCAATGACAGATTTCCTCTTCTTGGGGTCTAAAATCACTGTGAATGAATATTGCAGCCATGAAATTAGAAGATGATTGCTTCTGGGCAGGAAAGCTATGACAAACCTAGACAGTATATTAAAAAGCAAAGACATCAGTTTGCCAACAATTGTCTGTATAGTCAATGGGATGGTCTTTCCAGTAGTCCTGTAATGATGTGAGGGTACTCAAGGAAGGCAGAGAGCCTAAGAATTGATGCTTTCTAACTGTGGGGCTGGAGAAGACTCTAGAGAGTCCCTTCAACACCAAAAGATCAAAACAGTTTTAAAGGAAATCAACCCTGAAAATTCCTTGGAAGGACTGATGCTGAAACTTAAGCTCCAATACACTGACCACCTCATGAGAACAGCCAATTCATTGGAAAAGACCCTGATGCTAGGAAAGATTGAAGGCAGAAGGAAAAGAGGGCAACAAAGGAAAAGATGGTTGGAAGGCATCACCAATTCAATGGACATGAACTTGGACAAACTCCAGGAGATGGTGAGGGACAGGGAAGTATGATGTGCTGCAGTCCACTGGGGTCACAAAGAGTCAGACACGACTTGGTGACTGAACAGCAACATCAACACTAAGAAACCATAATGAGATACTTGATTCTAAAAGGATCTTTCTATATTTTATGTATTGTAATAATTCATGAGCATTTGTCTTTGTGAAATATTATTCAGGGTTAATCTATCTTTCAACATAAAGAAAATGTGCAAATGGACCAAAAATATCTAATTATATCTTTTAGCTAATGATCAAAATAAGTAACTCTAAGAAAGCTTTTAAATGTCATAATAAACATTTAAAATGGCAAAGTCTACGCTTTCTGGGAAAGAAAGACACTGACCCATGCTAACAGAGCATTTTCTCCCTTCAAGAGAGTGGTTTGGAATTCTAATTCAGCATGATATGGCCTGTTTGATATTCAGGACTACGAGGAAGAGATGGGTAATGGCAATTGAACACTTGAATTAAAATTTTTCTAAGGAAATATATGATCTGATTATTGCCTTGCATATATAAGTACTATTAAGGTTTTCTAAGGGAGAGGAAATAGTACAAAAGGTCAAAGTATAAAAATTGTGTTTGGGCCTATGATATTCATTTTCAGATTAAAAAATCATACTAAAAATATGATATAAAATACAGTAGGTTGCAAATTCTATAATTATATTTAAGAGATGATTATTTTACATCATCTTAAAGGTACATTTTACTGTAATATTTTTTATATTTTTAACATGTTACTATGTTCGATCTACAAGCTCTGTAAATTCTCCATTGTGAGCCCCTTATCAGCAATGTTTGTGTATTTTTTCACTTGTTATTCTCAGAAAATCTCTCATGCAAGAGAGATTCATTGAAGTCTTACATAAACAAAAACAGAGTATCCTGTCAAATAAAGGAAGCATGAATTGATGAAAGACCACCATCTTAGTTTTCATGGGCTGCTATTAAAAAAGATGCCATAAACCAGGATATTATAAACAATAGAAACTTATTTCTCTCAGTTCTGGAGCCTGAAAAGCCCAAGAACAAAGAACTGGAAGGTACAGGGTCTGGAGACAGCCCACTTCCTTCTTCACACACAGCAGTCCAGCTATGCTGTCACTGGGGGGAAGGCACTAGAGAGCTCTCAGGGGCATCTCCTATAGGAGCACAGGGCAAAGGCTAAGAGAGTTTTGCCCAAAGAATGCACTGGTCATAGCAAACACCCTCTTCCAACAACACAAGAGAAGACTCTACACATGGACATCACCAGATGTTCAATACCAACATCAGATTGATTATCTTCTTTGCAGCCAAAGATGGAGAAGCTCTATACAGTCAGCAAAAACAAGACCAGGAGCTGACTGTGGCTCAGATCATGAACTCTTTATTGCCAAATTCAGACTTAAATTGAAGAAAGTAGGGAAAACCACTAGACCATTTAGGTATAACAATAATCGAATCCCTTACATTATACAGTGGAAGTGACAAATAGATTCAAGGGATTAGATCTCATAGACAGAGTGCCTGAAGAACTATGGATGGAGGTTCCTAACATTGTACAGGAGGCAAGAACCAAGACCACCCTCAAGAAAAAGAAATGCAAAAAGACAAAATGTTTGTCTGAGGAGGGCTTACAAATAGCTGTTGAAAAGAAGAGAAGCAAAAGGCAAAGGAGAAAAGGAAATACCCATCTGAATGCAGAGTTCCAAAGAATAGCAAGGAGAGATAAGAAAGCCTTCCTCATGATCAATGCAAAAAAATAGAGGAAAACAATAGAATGGAAAAGACTAGAGATCTCTTCAAGAAAATTAGAGATATCAAAGGAACATTTCATGCAAAGATGGGCACAATAAAGGACAGAAATGGTACGGACCTAACAGAAGCAGAAGATATTAAGAAAAAGTGGCAAGAATACACAGAAGAACAACACAAAAAAGATCTTCACGACCCAGATAATCACGATGGTGTGATCACTCACCTTAAGCCAGACACCCTGAAATGTGAAGTCAAGTGGGCCTTAGGAAGCATCACTACGAACAAAGCTAGTGGAGGTGATGGAGTTCCAGTTGAGCTACTTCAAATCCTAACAGATGATGCTGTGAAAGTGCTGCACTCAATATGTCAGCAAATTTAGAAAACTCAGCAGTGGCCACAGGACTGGAAAAGGTCAGTTTTCTTTCCAATCCCAAAGAAAGGAAATGCCAAAGAATGCTCAAACTACCGCACAATTGCACTCATCTCACACGCTAGTAAAGTAATGCTCAAAATTCTCCAAGCCAGGCTTCAACAGTACGTGAACCATGAACATTCAGATGTTCAAGCTGGATTTAGAAAAGGCAGAGGGACCAGCGAGCAAATGGCCAACATCCGCTGGATCATAGAAAAAGCAAGAGAGTTCTAAAAAAACATCTATTTCTGCTTTACTGACTATGCCAAAGCCTTTGACTGTGTGGATCACAATACACTGTGGAAAATTCTGAAAGAGATGGGAATATCAGACCACCTGACCTGCCTCTTGAGAAATCTGTATGCAGGTCAAGAAGCAACAGTTAGAACTGGACATGGAACAACAGGAAAAGGAGTATGTCAATGCTGTATATTGTCACTCTGCTTATTTAACGTATATGCAGAGTACATCATGAGAAACACTGGGCTGGATGAAACACAAGCTGGAATCAAGATTGCCAGGAGAAATATCAATATCCTCAGATATGCAGATGACAACACTCTTATGGCAGAAAGTGAAGAAGAACTAAAGAGCCTCTTGATGAAAGTGAAAGAGGAGAGTGAAAAAGATTCTTAAAGCTCATCGTTCAGAAAACTAAGATCATGGCATCTGGTCCCATCACTTCATGGGAAATAGATGGGGAAACAGTGGAAACAGTGAGAGACTTTATATTGAGGGGCTTCAATATTACTGCAGATGGTGACTGCAGCCATGAAATTAAAAGACGCTTACTCCTTGGAAGGAAAGTTATGATCAACCTAGACAGCATATTAAAAAGCAGAGACATTAGTTTGCCAACAAAGGTCCGTCTAGTCAAGGCTATGGTTTTTCCAGTAGTCATGTATGGATGTGAGAGTTGGACTATAAAGAGAGCTGATCACAGAAGAATTGATGCTTTTGAACTATGGTGTTGGAGAAGACCCTGAGAGTCCCTTGGACTGTAAGGAGATCCAACCAGTCCATCCTAAAGGAAATCAGTCCTGAATATTCATTGGAAGGACTGATGCTGAAGCTGAAACTCCAAAACTTTGGCCACCTGATGCGAAGAGCTGACTCATCTGAAAAGACCCTGATGCTGGGAAAGATTGAAGGCAGGAGGAGAAGGGGACGACAGAGCATAAGATGGTTGGGTAGCATCACAGACTCAATGGACTTGAGTTTGGGTAAACTCCGGGAGTTGGTGATGGACAGGGAGGCCTGGCGTGCTGCAGTCCTTGGGGTCACAAAGAATCAGACACAGCTGAGTGACTGAACTCAACTGAACTGAATCCCCTTCATGAAGGCAGCACCCTCATATTCACGTCATCTCCCAAAGGCCCCACCTGCAATTAGCACTACTTTAGGGATTTAGCTTTAACATATGCTTAAGTGGGAATCACAAAACATCATCCATAAAAACCCCGCCCTTTGCTTCAAAGGATCTGAATTCAGGTGTCATCTCTCTAATTAGGAGAGATGGCATGTCAAGTTACACGTGACACTGTGAGTGACTCTAACCGCGTAAGTTTCAGATTTCTCTTTTGTGAGAGTGATAGTAACATCCACTGAGAAGCCTCACTATCAGATTTAAATACTATAGTATCTGAAGATGACTGGGCTCACAGTTTCATTGTTTAAATTACCTTCTTTCTTCTCTCCCTATTTTCGAATCCAGAAGACAAATTTTGTTTGACTTCAAGCAAGCAAATGTAAGTTGTCTTTAAACTTCAAATTATCTCCATTAAATAGACTATTAAAACATTTCCAGCAATTATTAGATATTTACTGAGAATAAATTTTGAGTTATATTCACTTTTCTAGGGGGTAGGCAGTATATTTGACAATGTATAGCATAAAAAGAGGCAGGATAATTTCAAAACTATGATCTCAGTAATAGCAGCTACAAAAGCCTGTAATATAAATGTTTATTCAATTGGAGATTTGTGAATTTAATACACTGAAGGGCCAGAATAAACAAAGTGTAATCAAATTCATCCGAAACATTAAAGCTCAGAGCGACCATTATGTTTTCTTCCTTATGGTAGATTATCCCACTTGGAACCATCTGAGATAAACTTCTGTTTTTCACTTTATTTGCATCACTGGGACTCATCTGATGCAATCTATTATTTATCTTCTCACCAAGAGAAAGATGTAACTCTCCAAAATAATTTATTTTTATTGGAGTATAATTGAATTACAAGGTTGTGTTAGTTTCAGGTCTATAGCAAAGTGGTTCAGTTATATACACATATTTTTTCAGGTAATTTTTCATTATAAGCTATTACAAGATACCAAGTATAGTTCCCTGTGCAATACAATAAATCTTTGTTGTTTTCTCTTTTATGTATGGTGGTTTGTATCTGTTAATCCCACACTCTATCTTTTCCATCTTCCCTTTCTCGTTTGGTTTCCGTAAGTTTGCTTTCTATGTCTGTGAGTCTCTTACTGTGTTGTATACAAATTCATCTGTATTATTTTTTAGATTCCACACAAAAATGATATCATATAATATTTGTCTTTCTCAGTCTGACTAACTTCAGTTACTTTGATATCATCTAGGTCCACCCATTTTGCTGCAAATGGCAAAATTTCATTCCTGTTTGTAGCTGAGAAATATTAGATTCTCTCTGTGTGTGGATACATATATATATATATATATATATATATATATATATATATATATTACATTTTCTTAAACCTGTTGTCTATTGATGGGCACTTGAGTTGTTTCCATGTGTTGGCTGTTGCAAATAGTGCTGCTCCAATTATAAGTCACCAAAAAAAGAACTGGGCCCAGGCCACGTGCTCCTTATTGCAAAATTCAGGTTTCAGTTGAAGAAAGCACAGAAAACCACTTGGCCATTCAGGTGTGACCTAAATCACCTCCCTTAGGATAATACAGTGGAGGTGACAAACAGATTCAAGGGATTAGATCTGATAGACAGAGTGCCAGAACTATGGACAGAGGTTCATGACGTTGGTCAGGAGGCAGGGACCAAATCTATACCAAAGAAAAAGAAATGCAAGAAGGCAAAGTGGTTGTCTGAGGAGTCTTCACAAAGAGCTACAGAAAGAAGAGAAGCAAAAGGCAAGGGAGAAAGGGAAAGACTCTGCTGAAGGCAGAGTCCCAGAGAACAGTGAGGAGAGACAAGAAGGCCTTCTTATATGAATAATGCAAAGCAATAGAGAAGAAACAATAGAATGGGAAAGACTAGAGATGCCTTTAAGATACTGGCAATAACAAAGGAGAAAATCCATCTGCAATACAGGAGACCTGGGTTCACTCCCTGGGTTGGGAAGATCCCCTGGAGGAGGGCATGGGAACCTACTCCAGTATTCTTGCCTGGAGAATCCCATGGACAGAGGAGCCTGGTGGGCTACAGTCCATGGGGTTGCAAAGAGACAGACACAACTGAACAGCTAAGCACAGCACAGCACAAGGGTGTATTAAGGCATTTTCCTGGCCTCTAGCCTCCAGATGCCAATGGGAACTTCACCCATGTGACATGAGTGACAAGCAAGAATATCTCCAGAGACTGCCAAATGTCACATAGAAGGCATTTCATCTCCAGTTCAGACCCACTGGTTTACATCAATGAATGTAAATTTCAACTTTTGATAAGAAAATGTAGCCATTAGATTGCTAAAGGTTAGGAAGTCTGTAATTGAAAATATCTCAAACATGTGAGAAATACAGCTCCAAAATCACATTTAATTATCTTCACATACTTCTTGTGTCTATGCAGTGTGAGTAAATCATCGAAATATAATAGGAATAAGAATACACTGACTACAAGAGCATTTCCTGGCTGCAGGAAAACTTCTCAAACTGACTTGCATAAAGTTACTTTGAAAGAATAAAGGATGTCTGTTAAGCTATACCTATGGCCTTGCCCTCACAAAAATCAACAACAATAAGAAGACCAACAAAATCACTAACGTTTCTGCCACCAGAAATTTCACTATAAAGTTGGATAACAAATTTCCTGCTCATTCATCTGCTGCTAGAGATGGCATGTTTTCATTGCTCACTTAGTGACTTTCTAATTCTTTATAGCTTGTAAATTTAAAAACCACAATGAACTTGTCCCAGAAGAGATTTAGAGAATTTCACCTACATGGTTTTATTTATACGAGATTTATTTTAACTCATAGAAAAAAAGTACAAAATCAAAGTTCCCAGATGTTCCTTAGCTTTAATACTCCAATAAATTTGCTCTCCTTCAAGCATAAATTATTCCATGTACAATTATTCTTGGTGTCATTTATCTGAACTATTCTTCTAATATTGTTTATTTTCTCCAGAGTTTCAATTAATCTTCTCTGAAAAGAGTATGATCTTCATGTTTATTCTTTAAGTTTTTGTCCTGGAACAAATTGACTATACCTAAAATTAACTCTAAAAGCAGAAGATAAGAAAACATAGTTTTTAATTAAATATTTTTCTTAAATAAAAATGACCATTCAAATGAAAGAGAATAAAGACTTAACCCATTTAATAAAGTATTTTAGATTTATCTTGAAGATATTAGATGAAAATTAAATTATTCTGCTCTGGCTATGATAAAGTACGTCTTCTCAGGTAACTACCACCCAACAAGGAAAAAAAAGAAAAATGATAAAAGTTGGGTAAATTTTTATGAATATTTAGCAAAAGCACACAAAGAAACATATAATTTTTAGTGTATTAAATAAAACCAAAGTAGACATGAAGTCAAAATGCTGCAGAGATGGAAATTCTTAGAGATGAGCAAAATGGGTTTTGCTGCTTTCTCCTCCAGGCATTTGATGATTCATAAACTACGTAAGCCAAGAGGCTAAGAAGCCAAACAAAATATAAAATTTAACAGGATATCTAAACAAAGTTTTCTACAATCTCATGGTGCTGAAGAGAATAAATATTGAAATTCAGAGACTGCCAAGAAGGAGAAAACCCTAGTAAACATCTCATGTTTTTGATTGAAAAACCTAAAGAGCTATTATTTAGGAAAAGAAGACAAAACAAACAAAACCAGCCCTAGGAAAGACTAAACCCAGTCTTAAATTTTCCAGCTATGACTGCAACATGGTGATCTGTTCCTATTATCTCTGCCAGAAAAAAAATCCATCTTTTCGCATCAAAGATATCATTATTCAGTCTCTACAGTGCTCTCCACTCAACGACTGGCTTACAAACAATCATTGTTAGACACACCATGAAAGTAAATCAAATGGTTATAAATCAAAGCAGAGGAAAAGAGGGAACATACCTATAAGCAATCCAGATATTAGAGTTTTCAGAGATGGATTTCAAATAAATGTTTTCAATATATTCAAGAAGATATGACAGTGTAAATGTTACCACAGAACTGGAATTTATAAAGAAGAAAAATGTAATTCAAAAAAAATGAAAATACTGTAACAGAAATAAAAGCTAGTAGGTACATTTAACAACAGCTTAGACAAAAAGTAGAGCATTGGTAAATTGGAAGTTAGATCAGTAGAAAATAGCCAGAGTAAAGCTTATAGAAATAAAAAGATAAAAATCAGAATAGTTTCAGAAATATACAGGCCACTGATTACAAGTCTAAAACATGTATTTAAAGTGCTAGAGAATGAAATATGGAGGTAAGGGAAGAAGTAATATTTGAGGAAACTCCGTGTGAAGTTTTTCCAAAAATAAAGACCATAGTACAGTGGAAGTGACAAATAGATTCAAGGAATTAGATCTGATAGACAGAGTACCTGAAGAACTATGGACAAAGGTTTCACAACACCGTACAGGAGGTGGTGATCAAAACCATTCCCAAGGAAAAGAAATGCAAAAAGGCAAAATGGTTGTCTAAGGAGGCCTTACAAATAGCTGAGAATAGAAGAGAAAGGAAAAGTTCTGTATAGTCAAAGCTAAGGTTACTATGAATGTGAGGGTTGATCATAAAGAAGGCTGACAGTCAAAGAATTAATGCTTTCAAACTGTGGTATTTGAGAAGACTCTTGAGAGTCCCTTGGACTGCAAGGAGATCCAACCAGTCAATCCTAAAGGAAATCAGTTCTGAATATTCATTGGAAGGACTGGTGTGAAGAGACAACTCTTTGGAAAAGCCCCTGATGTTGGGAAAGATGGACGGCAGGAGGAGACGGGGATGACAGAGGGTGAGATGGTTGGATGGCATCACAGACTCAATGGACATGAGTCTGAGAAGATTCCGGGAGTTGGTGATGGACAGGGAGGCCTGGCGTGCTGTGGTTCATGGGGTTGCAAAGAGTCGGACACGACTGAGTGACTGAAAGATCTGTATCAACTAACAACAAACTAATATGTTAGAGGAAAAAAAAAAACCAAAATCCAAAGATAAGGAAAAAAACTTAAAAGCAGCAAGTCATGAGAGGATATCCCCTTCAAACAGAGGAATAAGACCCTCAGTTGACTTTATGTCAAAGAAAAAGAAAAAGAAGGAAGAGAGGAAGGCAGAGGAGGAGGAAGGAGATGAGGAAGGGCAAGAAGAAGGGACACAAGCAGCAGAGGACAAAACAGTGCTGTGGCAACTTTACTGCACTTAAGTGAAAATTAAAATTTTCCAACTTGTAAAAATATCCTCTAAGAATAAAGAAAAAATAAAGGTGTTTCAAATAAATAAAAGTATGTGTCACCAACAGACCTAAGTTAGAAAGAAATACTGAAAGGAATTCTTCCTGACAAAGAAAAGTGATCAGATTGAGAGAGTCAGTTCCTAGGCAGGTTGATCAGAAGTCTAGGGGCCCCGAGGAGGAGACAGGGGTCTGCAATTCCCAAGGAGGAGGAAAGGACAACTGTCTTTTTTCCTCTACATTCTTTGGTCTTAGTCACATAAAACGTTGTTTTCTTTAAGCCCGGGACTGATGATTACACAACAAATAACTCAGTTTAAACTCTGTACTAGGGATTATGGAACAACAATGTATCCTGCTTGAGGACAGTTTCTCCTTGAAAATCTTCTGACTAATTCTGTTATCTTAGAATGTATATTATGGGAGTGGGTCTAGTAAGATCTTTCTATTGTTAGTTATACTTTAAGATGTAAACGGCGGGAGTGAGTCTAGTAAGACCTTTACAACCCTGAGACATTCTTTTGATTTACTGTAATAACCAATTTAAAAAGTATACGGCTCCCTTGCTTAGACTAGTAAGGGGGGCACTCTGTCCCCCTTCTGATGTCCATGTCAGAAGCTTTCTCTGCACCTCTTTCACTTTAATAAAACTCTTGAGTGATCAAGCCTGGTCCCTGGTCCCGAAGCTAAATCTTTGGAGATCCAGAGTCTGACATCATTCTCTGTAAGCTGTCAAGCATGGGAAAGAGGAAGAAAAGAAAAGTCAAAGCAGGATAAACAGATGGGTGAATTGAAATGAATATTGGCCTAAATAATAAATAATAGTAACAATGTTTGACAGATGGAAACATATATGTAGAATTAAGTGATGAAAAAAGAACAAAAGGCAAAGAGAGTTAAATGGTGTTAAACTGTTCTAAGATCATTTTAAATTTTCTGAAAGTGGAAGAGCATTAATTTATCACAGACTCTGGTAAATCATGTTTGCTCAGACAGTAAAGAATCTGCCTGCAATGAAGGAAAC
This sequence comes from Giraffa tippelskirchi, assembly GCF_054371585.1. Classification (NCBI taxonomy): domain Eukaryota; kingdom Metazoa; phylum Chordata; class Mammalia; order Artiodactyla; family Giraffidae; genus Giraffa; species Giraffa tippelskirchi. The sequence goes on along the minus strand of NC_137280.1, from coordinate 5,888,850 downwards.
TCAAGTCCAGCCCTTGGGTCAGGAAGATCCCCTGGAGAAGGGAGTGGCTACCTGCTCCAGTACTTTTGCCTGGAGAATTCCATAGGCAGAGGAGCCTAGTGGGCTACATACAGTCCGTGGGGTCGTGAAGAGTCAGACTGGACTCAGCTACTAACACTTTCACTTTCACTAGAAAATCAAGGTTATATATAACAATTACTATTGTAAATGGAAGTAAATGAAAGAATACATGGCTAACCAGATAATATACAGAGAGAAAGCACTAAACAGGAAAAGATAATGGATAGTTAAAATAGAAAACCCACAACAGATTTCAACTTAAACATGTAATTACTTTTAATTATAAGTAGAACGTGCCTGCTCAGTTGCTAAGTCATGTCCGACTCTTTGCGACACTATGAACTGTAGTCTGCCAGGCTCCTCTGTCCATGGGGTTCTCCAGGCAAGAATACTGGAGTGCATTGCCATTTCCTTCTCCAGGGGATCTTCCTGACCCAGGGACTGAACCCAAATCTCTTATGTTCCCTGCTTTGCCAGGTGGATTCTTTACCACTGAGTCACCTGGGAAGCACATAAATAGAACAGATGTAATAATTAAGACAAGATTGTCAAACAGCAAAAAATTATCCATATAAATTCACTGAAAATATGAACACAATTTTTTTTTTTTGCATTGAAGGGAAATGTTTTTGCAATTATGAACAGGACATTTTGTTTATAAAAGGACGAATAAAGGTGGTTTGGTAAGGCTAAGAAATGAAAGTTCCCCAAATAAGCTTATAAAGAACATTTTGGCACAAGCCCATTCTTCCTTAATTGCTACTATTGGCTAACATCAATTCAATTTTGCTTCCTATGGGTCTTTCATACATCAAGCTAACTCCCTGATGATTTCTGCTTTTCTTTCCAGACGTTTAGCTGTGGCAAAACATTTCACTCAGCAGGGCCTTACACGCAGGGATACATTTGAGTTGTCAACACTGAGGATTCAGATATACATTAAAAATAAACCCCAGCACATCTAAAACTAACTCTTACTGGATAAATTCTTCAGGAAGCACTTTTAAGACTGCAGAAAAAGTACAAAGGTTATGGCAAGGAAAGTAATTACTTTGTAAAACATCTGAGAAACACCAGTACAGTGATATTCACCACCAGATTTCTATACTCACTGTTTCTAAAATTAAGCATATAATAGAAAACACATTAAACTTTGAGAACATCAAGCAATATGCTTAGAAACAAATGTAAATAGATTAAAATAAAGATGACATTTAGAACAAGAAACAACAGGGAGAAACTGATTGGAGAACCAACTCGTTACATTAGCCCTGAATTGACATTTTAAAACACAAAGAAAATAACTGTGCATTTCAAACTCAGTTCAGTTCAGCCGCTCAGTCGTGTCCGACTCTTTGCAACCACATGAATTGCAGCACGCCAGGCCTCTCTGTCCATCACCAACTCCCGGAGTCTACCCAAACCCATGTCCATCGAGTCGGTGATGCCATCCAACCATCTCAACTTCTGTCGTCCCCTTCTCCTCCTGCCCCCAATCCTACCCAGCGTTAGGGTCTTTTCCAATGAGTCAACTCTTTGCATGAGGTGGCCAAAGTACTGGAGTTTCAGCTTCAACATCAGACCTTCCAATGAACACCCAGGATTGATCTCTTTTAGGATGGATTGATTGGATCTCCTTGCAGTCCAAGGGACTCTCAAGAGTCTTCTCCAACACCACAGTTCAAAAGCATCAATTCTGCGGCACTCAGCTTTCTTCACCGTCCAACTCTCACATCCATACATGACCACTGGAAAAACCATAGCCTTGACTAGACGGACTTTTGTTGGCAAAGTAATGCCTCTGCTTTTAAATATGCTATCTAGGTTGGCATTTCAAACTAGTAGGCAGTAAGAGAAGTATCTCAATCTCATAGAAGTAATCTATGTAGACAAAATTTCAAAAGCTTAGTGTAATGTATCAGTGGTTTGGTTTGGGTGTTTTTTAAAGTCTATATGAAAATAAGTAAGTATGTAGACCAAGATATTAATTTATTAGATTAGTTCTTCGCTTATCCTTCAACTCAGATATCGTTTAAATATATTCATGTACCAGTAGTGTTTTAGAGTTACTTATTTATTGTATGAGTACTATCTTATTAAGAGAAAAGGTTAGTATATTGACTTGCTTAATATCTTATCTAGATATTTGAAAATTTAATGAACAAAATGTAAAATTAGTAAAAAAATTTTTTAGTAAAAATTGTAGTAAACTTTTTTGGATCCATCTCCAAAAAAGGAAATAAAATAAAAAGTAAACAAATGGGATCTCATAAAACTTAAAAGCTTTTGCACAGCTAAGGAAATTACTAATAAAATAAAAAAACTTAATGAAAGAGAGACAGTACTTGAAAATATGGCCGATAAAGGATTAATATCCAACAGCTCATGCAACTGAACATCAAAAAAAGAAAAAGACCTGATTAAAAAGTGAGCAGAAGAACTTAATGGACGTTTTTCCAGAGGGAAAGCAGATGATCGACAAGCACATGAAAAGATGCTCAATCATAGAGAAACGCAAAGCAAAACCACAAGAAGCTATCACCTCATACCCGTCAGGATGACCATCACCAAAAAGATCTACCAATGACGAAAGCTGGCCAAGAGGCAGAGAAAAGGGAAACCTCATACACCGCTTGTGGGGATGTCAATCGGTAAACAATTACGGAGAACAGTATGGAGGTTCCTTAAAAAACTAAAAACAGAACTACCATTTTTTATTCAATCACTGTCGTGTGTGACTCTCTGTGACCCCATGGACTGCAGCATGCCAGGTTTCCTTGTCCTTCACCATCTCCTGGAGTTTGCTCAAATCCACGTCCACTGAGTTGGTGATGCCATCCAACCATCTCATCCTCTGCCACCCCCGTCTCCCTTTGCCTTCCATCTTCAGGGTCTTTTCCAGTGAGTTGGCTCTTTGCATCAGGTCGTCGAAGTATTGGAGTTTCAGAGTCAGCATCAGTCTTTCCAGTGAATATTAAGAGTTGATTTTCTTTACGACTGACCGCTTTGATCTCCTTGCAGTCCAAGGGACTTTCAAGAGTCTTCTTCAGCACTGCCCTACTCCAGAACTACCATATTACCCAGCAATTTCACTCCTGGGTACACATCCAAAAAAGAAAGCAAAAAAAAAAAAAAATCTCATTCAAAAAGGTACATGAACTCCAATATTTATAGGCATTATTTACAATTGCCAAGAAATGGAAGCAACCTAAGTGTCCATCAGCAGATGAATGGGTAAACATGTGGCAACATGGATGGACATAGAGGGCATTATGCTAAGTGAAATAGGTCAGACAGAGAAAGACAAACACTGGAGAGTATCACTTAGATGTGGAAATCTAAAAAATACAACAAACTAGTGAATATAGCCAAAAAGAAGCAATCTCACAGATGTAGAGAATAAACTATCGGTTACCAGTGGAGTAACCAATCATGGCATCTGGTCCCATCACTTCATGGCAAATAGATGGGGAACAGTGGAAACAGTGACAGACTTTATATTTTGGGCTCCAAAGTCACTGCAGATGGTGACTGCCACCGTGAAATTAAAAGACACTTGCTCCTTGGAAGTTATGACCAACCTAGCCAGAATATTAAAAAGCAGAGATTACTTTGCCAACAAAGGTCCGTCTAGTTAAGGCTACGGTTTTTCCAGTAGTCATGTATGGATGTGAGAGTTGGAATATAAAGAAAGCTAAGCACCAAAGAACTGATGCTTTTGAACTGTGGTGTTGGAGAAGACTCTTGAGTCCCTTGGACTGCAAGGAGATTCAACCAGTCCATCCTAAAGGAAATCAGTCCTGAATATTCACTGGGAGGACTGATGTTGAAGCTGAAACTCCAATACTTTGGCCAACTGATGTGAAGAGCTGACTCATTGGAAAAGACCCTGATGCTGGGAAAGATTGAAGCTAGGAGGAGAAGGGGACGACAGAGAATGAGATGGCTGGATGGCATCATTAACTCAATGGACATGAGTTTGGGTAAACAGCGGAAGTTGGTTATGGACGGGGAAGCCTGGCGTGCTGCAGTCCATGGGGTCACAAGGAGTCAGACACGACTGAGCAACTGAACTGAACTGACTACCAGTGGAAACGTGGGGAGGGACAACATAGCAATTGGGGGATGAGATGCATAAACTACTGGCTGTAAGATATGCTCAGAGGTATATTGTACAAGATGGGAAATATAGCCAATATTTTATAATAATTGCAAATGGAATGCAAACTTTAAAAGTTATGTAAAAATTTTAGTTAATAAAATAAATAAAAGCAACTCAAGCCCTGAGTCAAACTCTTTAAGTCAACCTCAAATAAAAATTAAGTAAAATAAAATAAGTAGAAAATGCAATTTAATATAAACATAAAAATAGGAATATTTCAACATTTTTCCCCAGATTTTTAAGGAAAATAGTAAGAATGTCATCTAAAATGTATTTTTCAATAATAAAAACATTTTCATTTCCTCTGAAGTACAACTGTTCAGTTCAGTTGCTCAGTCGTGTCCGACTCTTTGCGACCCCATGAATTGCAGCATGCCAGGCCTCCCTGTCCATCACCAACTCCCAGAGTACAACAAAGGGCAACTAAATTTCACAAGCTAAGAGAAAATTAACATAAAGATGGACACCATTTATTCATGTAACAAAATATTTTACGTAACATGCAGAAATGGCAAAGATAACTCAATGGACAAAAATGGAAAGATAGAGTAAAGTCATTGTCAGTTGTTGAAACCTAGGACTGGAAGCTCAAAAGATACTTTTATATCCAAAAGCTATGAAATATAAACCAGGGAAAATTGTCACATAATCTAAAAACATAAGTTAGTTGAAAAATGTAATAAGAGCTTAAAGATTGTTTAAGAAAATAATTTCCAGTTTACTGAGAATTGAGTCGCCAACAAGTTTAATATTTCTGTATTCTCTATAGTATAAAAACATGAAAATAAATGGTGAATATATTTAGGAAAATTAGTAACAATATGAATTTTTATTTCACAATGTTCAATTAAATGCTAACATAAGAAAATTATAATAGTTACATATTTTTAGCTTCCATCAGCTTATATTAGGAAGGGAAACATTTAAAGCAAGAAAATAAGGAGGCTAATTGTCTTCTTGGCTCATTCATTTCGTACTTGCTATAATTATTAATACAAAGAAAATAGAACCAGTGGTGTCTTCTGTCTGGAAAATATTATTTCCTTCCAGAATTTAGGGGAAAGAGTTGTCTGTAGCAGGTTCCACAGTCTTGCCTTTACCTAGCATCTCAGCTCCAAAATGGACCTGTAGGACCCCGTGACCAAGAGCGTCCTCATTTTCCCTTCAGTGTGACTGAACTCTGAGCAGAAATTTTCCTAACTGTGAGCCCCTGTTACATTTTGCATTGTAACAATCCCTTTTGTATTGCCAAATGTCTATTAGGTAGCATATCAATTCCCTGTATGTGTTGTTGGAAGGTATAAGTGAGGCCTCGATGCTGAGTCTTCAAATGCATACGGTGTTAACACAGCACTCATACAGAATTTTTCCTAGGCTACCTTACGGCCTCAGTGATCCTACTCTGAATTTCTATGCCACTTGAGAAAAGCTTTGCACCATGAAACTGCATCCTTTTTTCTATCCTCGGACATTTTTGGAGGCTAAGTGTTCAAAACCACTCATCTATTTTGGTTCCTGACCAGTTGTGGAACCCCCTCGGCCGTGACTTGTTTCTTCACTCAGCACTTCACCCAGTCAGCACTGAGGCTCTCCCCGCTCTTGCTGAAACGCTTCTTTTTCGGTTTCCCTCACGTCACACTGGCTATCCTGCCACCGCACGGTTCGTTCCTTCTCAGGTTTTTTTCTTGGGTCCTTCCTGATTTCTGAATGCTGGGCGCGCCCTTGAGCTTAGTTCTCCACAGTTGCTCATCCATAATTTAAATACCACGTCTCTTGCCCTGTTTGATGTCTGACTTGGAAGCAGGAGAACGTTTCTTTTTCTAGAGGGGCTGAAGTTTGAGCTGGGCATGGACAGTGGAGATGAACTGGCCACAGGGAGAAGAATGGGGAATAATGTGAGAAGAGGCACAGAGGTACGAAAAGAAAAACTGTGTTCATAGGGAAGAGGGAACTCCGGTGTAGGCTGAAGATGGCTGGTGAGTGAGAACACCGATTTAGAGCTAAAGAATTTGAACTTTACACTGAAGACAGTCAGCAGTAATGAGAGGTTCTTCAACAGGAAAGAAATGCGGTATATAGATTAGATTTGGGGGCTTTGTGTGTTAGAAATAAAATTACATCCTTCTTTTGAGAAAAACTATAATTTTCAAAAACTGAATTTACTAAGACAACATAAGTCTAGGAGTTGCAATGATAAAAATAATACAAAATTATGATTTACTGTGTGCAAAACACAAAAGAGTACTTTACGTATCACGCTTAATTTACAAATATTTGGTGTCAATTCTTAGTATATTTGGTATTAGATTTATTCTTTGATCTCCCCCTTGTTTTGTCTCTTTCTGCAAAAGGTGTGGCCTTTGAGAGGCGCTGGGGCAGAATTCACGTACAGGCATGAGCGATAAACCAGAAACACGGAGAGAAACCACATGCTCTTTCTTTCTTGGGCACCGTCTTGTGCAACTGTTAGCCTCCTACTTGGCTTCAGGCCCCTTTGACTCAGCCCACCGTTATCACTTCTACTAAGTGACACTAATTCATGGACTCTGCTGTTTCCTCTTTCTCCCTTTGTCCCTCCTGTTGTAGTCATTTCTGGGTTGCTTAACTTTTCTTTGTTGGGCTTTTCATCTCATCTAGTGTCTACGTTACCAACTCCACAGGTTAAATCCTTCTTTTTTGTAATAAAGCAGGTCTCCCACATTGTAGATAGACATGTTACCGTCTGAGCCACCAGGGAAGTCTAATAAAGAGATTACTTTCTTCCTAATAACAGTGTTTCTCTCTTTGATAAGTTTTGATGTCTCATACTTGATAAATAACTTCCCCCTACCAATTTACTGTTTAAGTACTTTACCAAAGGTCAGACTCACATAGACGTTAAGTGGCAGCAGAATTATGATCTGTATGAGGTAAGATCTACCCAACTCCTAAACTGCTCTTTTCATACTAACCTGTCTCCTTTTATCATTATTCGGTTACAATAACAAGTAATCTCATATTCTGATGGTCTAGGTATTTTGGAATATCATAACATGAGGAATTGCTCCCTTCTTTTTAATCAATTGTTTATTTTTTTAAAGTTCTGACACAAATCTTCTAAAACACCAAGAACCACAGAACATGGAACAATCAAAAATGTTTTTCAACATATCTTTTCATTTATGTACAAGGTAATATTAAATAACAAGATATCTTTACATTGCTTTTCTGATCTTTGATGTTTAAGTCCCTCGTTTCTTTACAAACATTGAAACAAATCTGGACTCCTTCCAAAATGAAGGTCAGAAAAAGATAAAGCAATGTCCTCAGCCAAGTTTTATGGGCATGAACTGGTAATTTCTTCAAGGGAAAAAGGTGATTGGATTTCACTTTCTTATCATCTGTCCTGAGAAAAAGATGATTGACTATTTAAAATAGACAATAAATGTTTTCCTGCACACATAATACATGCCAGGCACATATCTAGACACTTAAGATCTATGTCTTGTGACAGACATAGATGCTTGTGTCTGTGGAACTTACGTTCTAGAGATGAAACAAGACAGACAAATAGTAAGCATAATTAAATAAATTACATAATATGTTAGATGGCAGTAAGTGATATGGAAAAATACATTGGAGTAAGGAGGGTGAGGAAAGCAGGCAGAGGAAATATGTTGTCAGTTTAAACTAGGTGACCAGGGCAGGTTTTATTGAAAAGGTAACATTTGAGCAAAGATTTGAGTCAAGAGTTAGCGTAAGAATATGTGAGAGAAGGGGTTTCAGGTTAGGTAAACATGGACTGATGTTGAAGCTGAAACTCCAATACTTTGGCCACCTCATGTGAAGAGTTGACTCATTGGAAAAGACCCTGATGCTGGGAAGGATTGGAGGCAGGAGGAGAAGGGGACGACAGAGGATGAGATGGCTGGATGGCATCACTGACTCGATGGACATGGGTTTGGGTAAACTCTGGGAGTTGGTGATGGTCAGGGAGGCCTGGCGTGCTGCAATTCATGGGGTAGCAAAGAGTCCGACACGAATGAGCAACTGAACTGAACTGAACTGAACTGAAACATTCATGCAAAGGGGAGAATGTATTTGGTATTTTTGAGAAACAGCAAGAAGACCATGCAGCTGGAATAGAATGAACATTGGACCTATTACTAAGAGATGATGGATCTGAAGAAATTCAGGGAGTTAAAATCTTATACTGCCCTGTGGAAAAGAACTCTTGTTTTTAACCATCCAGGATTTGGAGCAGAGGAAAGACATGATCGAATTTCTAAAGGACCACTCTTGCTACTATGTTAAGAACAAGCAGTGGCAGATGATGAATAGAAGCCAAGACTAGTTAAGGAGTCCGTGAAAATGAACTAGGAGAGACACGGCAGGGGCTCTGACCAGGTTTGTTTCAGTGGAACTGGAGGAAAAACGTGGATTGAATTCTGGACATCCTCTATTTTTAGGGTCATCTCAGAAGGATTTGGTTTTGAATTAGATGTAACGTATGAAAGATAAAAAGAGAACAAAACAATTTATATGTGAATTTCCATCAAATTAAATAAAGTTTCTATAGCAGAACGAAGCAGAATAGCACATACTGGAGGCTCTTATCTCTGGGTCCACCCTTCAAAGGCCATACTAGCAAATGACAACATCTGGAAAATTCTATTATCCCCCCCAATATTGAGATAAATAAACTGAAGGGATGTCGTCTTCTTTTCCCTCTTCTTACAAAGAACACTTATAAGTGACTACTGGGAATAATAATTACAACAGAGAAAACAAAAAGAGAACCTGACTTTTTAAGGAATTAAAAGTTTCGTTTGTAGTCACTGAAGTGAAACCTGAGAATGACTGTAGGGAGGATTTCTATCTGTATCCCTACCTCCACCTATATTGATATAGATATATAAATACAATCATTCACAGGTGGGCCTGGCCAGGGTGTTTCCTATGAGCTAAACAAGAATATTTTAGCACAGTGCTCATTGCCTGGAAGGCAGGATTCCCAGAAATGGGGCATTATGTATAATTAAGCTTATTGGCAGCATCCCTGTAGTGATGAACTTGTAAAAGGTTCTTCCCTATTACACTTACTGTCTAGTATTCTTAAATTGTAAGAGGGCTGCAATGTGCCTTATGGAGAAAATGTTAGATAAGCTTCATTCAGGCATGAGTTAGTATTGCTGGCCATGAGTTGAATGTGCATGAATCTACCATATGTTAAATAAAAATATCTCCAAACAGAATAATGCATAAAACAGGGTATGTATTAATCAAGATATGAGAACCTAGAGGCTCACAAGGGACCTAACCCTGTATTTCCTCTGAAAGCAATGGTCAGAATTGTCAGCGACTTGATAGACCACGATAACCACAGGAAATGAAAATCAATTGTATCTACTTAGTATTTATGGTATAGATTTGCCTTTGTGTTGTAATGTGGGTGTGGAGAAAAGGAATCTTGAGTGCACTCTGGGCTTACTCAGCCTTTGAGAAAAAGAAACGGGCTTAACAAGGAACATTGAAGTCTATTCTCTGTTTTGCTCCATGGGCTGCTAGTGGTGAAGAAGCCATACCATGAGCACAACTTTGCCAAAAAGAAAGATTAGGATTCACTAAGGGAGTAGACACCCCTGTGTCTGGAGGAAGACTTATGACTCGGGCGGTTAAATAAGCTGGGAGAGTGACTATAACCTCTCCTCACTGTGACTCCTGAGAGACCTCAGAGCTAGAATGCAATAAAGGTCATACTAGAAAGCACAGGCCCTGTCACACGGGACCTAAGAAGAACCAGTCAGGAGTCAGACACCACCCACCACTTTCACAGACCTCGTTTCATGTCTAGTAGGAAAACAGCCTCAGAGCTAATATCTCTAACCACTTTTTCACAGAATCATGAAGCCCCATCAGTAACAACTGGCTTAATTCTTTTCAAGGGGGACTAAACATTTGGGAAAACCAACCAAAGGGTTGGGAATACTGACAAACTGAAAGTGACCTAATCACATTTCCAAGGCAATGACAGAGGAGAACAGCCTCCTCCAGGAGACCGAGGAGTGCGGTGAGTCAGCCACAAGGCACAGGAGGCCTGCTTTGTGTTATCTGAACTTCTCTAAGGTATGTAAAGTGTTTTCTGTAAAGAGCTTTCATAATTTTATTTTTAAAGCAATCAGTCTCCTCAAAATATGTCACGTTGATCATCAAAAAGGGGTGACAGTCTTGGCTCTTATAAATACACTGTGTAAACATAGGAAAGGTAGCAACTATCTTATGGTCCTAGGATGAAGGTTTCAGCTGTGACTCTGTATTATTGTAAAACATTGGGTCTTTAAGACAGAGGATTCCTAATTGTGTAAGCTCTAACCTCATTATGCTTTCACTGTGTCAACTTCGTGACACTAAACTATTCTACTTACTCTCCACTCCCAGTCTAATTTCATAACCAATTACTTAAGATAGAACATGTCTTTCTTCCCCAAAGTAGAAAATATGTTAGTGTCTAAAACTGAAAACAGAAGGTGTAAAACTTTATAAATATTCAATCTACTACTACAGTGTTTTAAAGTACAAATAGTTCATGTATATATATAAAACAACAGTATGAAAAAGGCTTTAGAAACCCCAATGAAAACATTTTTGCGGTTTACAGTTTTTTACATTAGCTTCTGCTCAGGTAAAATTGTCAGTGCTATTGATATTTGTATCAATTAATCGACATGTTTATTGTGCTTTTGAGCATTCTCATCATTAAGACCAGTGCTTGGTAGGAAGTCATGATTTCTCTGCTCAAGAAGTTCATAATTCTGGTGAGACCATAAGGAAAAAAAAAAAAAAACAAGCAACAAACATGCATGTAAGATTTTGCATGATTGTGAGCAGCAGTCACCAAAGGAGAGGTGGAGTGGGAGGAAAAGAGGCTTTGGAAACCTCTAGAGATTCTTCCTGAATAAAAATGTTTAGAAGAGTAATAATAATAATAAAAACAAAGACAGTTGGTCTTTTAGATAGGTATGCTCCATCACTCGGTCATGTCCAACTCTTTGCCGCCCCATGGATTGTGACCTGCCAGGCTCCTCTGTCACTGGGATTTTACAGGCCAGAATACTGGAGTGAGTTGCCATTCTGTTCACCAGGGGATCTTCCCAACCCAGGGATCGAACCCGTGTCTCTTGCTCCTCCTGCATTGGCAGGCGGATTCTTTATCACCAGCACCACGAGGGAAGCGCCATGATCCTTTAGATAATAGAAACCAAATTACCAGGTAGGAATAAGCCTGAGAGATAGGCTTCTTTTTTGAGGGACTGAGGAAAATTAAATTACACTGCAATTATAGATGGGGATTGACTGGTTTGGAAATCAGTCCTGAATATTCACTGGAAGGACTAATGCTGAAGCTGAAACTCCAATACTTTAGCCACCTGATGTGAAGAACCGACTCATTAGAAAAGACCCTGATGCTGGGAAAGATTGAAGGTAGGAAGAGAAGGGGACGACAGAGGATGAGATGGTTGGATAGCATCACTGACTCGATGGACATGAGTTTGAGCAAGCTCTGGGAGTTGGTAAAGGACAGGGAAATCTGGCGTGCTACAGTCCATGGGGTCACAAAGAGTGGGACATGACTGAGCGACTGAACTGAACTGAACTGATGGATGGGGATCATGGAGGGTCTCAATAACAACAGGAGTTTGAACTTAATTGACAAGCAAGAGGAAACCATCAAGGATTTTTGACAAAAATATTTCTGCTTTGTCCATCTCCAGTTCATCTTTCACAAGAATGTTATCTAAACATAAATGTGGTCGTAAAATACTTTAAGAATGTATCTCTGCACCTTGGAACATTTTCTGGGCTTCCTGTCTATCCAGTCCCCCTTCTGTTCATTCCACTGTCTCCACATCATACACACACACACACACACACACACCTCCCCCATATACAGATTGCCTTTCAAATACGCATTTCATGCCATTCCAGCAATAACCTGTATTTTTCTTGCCCTGATATAGTAACCCCATCATTTTTTATTTCAAAAACTAGTTCTCATTCTCAAAGACTCCACTTAAAGTCCCAATTGTATGATTTTCATCCTAATGAATTTTCATTTCATTAAAAGAAAAAATGTTGTTTATGTCAAAGGCCAGAAACCTATAGCCTATGGACTAACCTAGCTCACTGTCTATTTTTCAGTTAGTTTGTTTGTTTTTCTAAAACAGGTTTTGTTTTGTTTTGTTTTTTTAAAGAATACAGTCTTGCTCATTTATTCATGTAAAACTATAGCCTCTTTCTGTTCCATGATACAGAGTTGAGTACATGCAACAGAGACTGTATGGTCCAATATCTAAAATATTTACCATGTGAACATTTAAAGTAAAAGAGTGTCAGCCTCGGTTTATGGTTTATGCTTGTGCTGTAGAACTTACCATGCCATTTCATAAATATTTATTTATGTATGCTTGTCATCTAGAAAGTCAAGAACTGTTTCTACAATGACCCAGAATTGCTGCTTAAGCTGAATCCACCCTCATTGTTCAAACTTACTGACTTACTTGCATCCCCTCCAAGCTCTACTGACCTCTCTATTCAGCTACTGCAACACTGTAAACGCGTTCTTACCTGGAGACCCACACACAGGTTGTCCCTCTGTCCAGAACAAGGTTCACTTTGTCATTCACACAGCAAGCCCTTTGTCACGTTTCATATTTCAGCTTAATTATTACAGCCACTAAAAGACCTCCTTCCTGACTGTAATCTGTAGCCCCAATCCCCATCTTTCACTCCTGTTATTATTCTTTATCAAAATGCCTGACTTGTTTAATTCATAACACTTAACATAAGTGGTACTGTCTACATTTTTACCTGCTTTTTGTCAAACTACTTTGTGACACTGTAATTTCCATGAAAGTGCGCAACACATCTGCTTTCTCATCGCTATATTCTCAAATGACCTAATAATTCCACCTCAAACACCAGCCGTTTCTGGTTCTGAAGCTGATTGACCTCTAAGTAGACTGATCAAGAAAAAAAAAAGGCACAAAATAACAATTCAGAAATGAAGAGAAGATACCACTTGGAATCCCATAGACACGAAAAGAATAAGATTAGATAAAAGAATCCATCTGCAATGCAGGAGACTCGGATTCAATCCCTGGGTTGGGAAGATCCCCTGGAGAAAGGAATGACAAGCTACTCCAGTATTCTTGCCTGGAGAATCCCATGAGTAGAGCAGCCTGGTGAGCTATAGTCCATGATCTTGCAAAGAGTTGGACAAGACTGAGTAACTAACACACACATAGTTATACCTATACCTTTGATAATATAGGTTTCAAAGATTTGAAAATCACAAATTAGCAAACCTGAAAAAAGAAACAAATTTTGAATAAGCTTTTATTAATTAAAGAAACTGAAATTATAATTTAAAATCATGCCTAAAGAAAATGGCATACACAGATGCTTTCAACAGTGAATTCTATCTACTTAAGAAATAAATACAACCAATCCTGCATAAACCTTTTCAGAAAATAAAGAGTGTGATCACAAAATAAAACTGGAGATTCATACCACTCATGGAGAAACAGGAAAAAATTCTTAAGAAAATATGAACAAATTGTTGCAATGTGTTAAAAATATAATACATTATGATCTGTTGGAATTTACCTGGGACTGCAAGTTTAATACATGAAAGTCAATATGCTAGAATAAACTAGGAAAACTTAAGATAATTTCAGTAGCTATAGAAAAAAGCATGCAACAAAACTTAACTCCCATTTATGATCTTTTAAAAATATTAGTAAACTAGGAATAGAAGAAAACTGACTCAACCTGATTAAACAACCTACCAAAAACATTCCACTAACATACTCAGTGGTAAATAATTCATTATTTCCTGTCTAAAATAAAAAAAAAAAGGCAAGAATTATCTTATCTCTCCATTTTATTTAAAATTATATTTGTGGGCATCAAGATTGGAAAGGAATAAGTAAAATTATTATTTCATAAAATTTGATGGTATATGTAAAAATTCTAACAAAACTACAAAATAACAAGCAGAACTAAAAAGTAAGTTATCCAGGTCATAGTAAATAGGTCAATTAAAAAAGAAAAAATTGGTATTTTAATAATCAATAAAGAAATTTAAAAATTCAAAACCAAAGTTATAAAATTTATTTATAAAAACATCTACTAGAGATAAAATTCTTCATTACTTTTATTCTTTTATTATATTACTGTAATAAAATTCTTCATTACATTACTTCAACAAAAGTTGTGAACAACTTATACACTGAAAATTATAAAACATTGCAAAATGAAATTAATCGAGATCTAAAGAATGCTCAAACTACCACACAAGTGCACCAGGCTTCAGCAGTACATAAACTGTGAACTTTCAGATGTTCAAGCTGGTTTTAGAAAAGGCAGAGGGACCAGATATCAAATTGCCAACATCCACTGGATCATCAAAAAAGCAAGAGAGTTCCAGAAAAACATCTATTTCTGCTTTATTGACTATGCCAAAGCCTTTGACTGTGTGGATCATAATAAACTGTGGAAAATTCTTCAAGAGATGGCAATACCAGATCACCTGACCTGCGTCGAGAAACCTGTATGCAGGTCAAGAAGCAACAGTGAGAACTGGACATGGAACAACAGACTGGTTCCAAATAGGAAAAGGAGTACGTCAAGGTTGTATATTGTCACCCTGCTTATTTAACTTATATGCAGAGTACATCATGAGAAACGCTGGGCTGGAAGAAGCACAAGCTGGAATCAAGATTGCCGGGAGAAATATCAGTAACCTCAGATATGCAGATGACACCACCCTAACCTCAGATATGCCGATGACACCACCCTTATGGCAGAAACTAAAGAAGAATAACTAAAGAGCCTCTTGATGAAAGTGAAAGAGGAGAGTGAAAAAGTTGGCTTAAAGCTCAGCATTCAGAAAACTGATCATGGCATCTGGTCCCATCACTTCATGGGAAATAGATGGGGAAACAGTGCAAACAGTGTCAGACTTTATTTTGGGGGGCTCCAAAATCACTGCTGATGGTGATTGCAGCCATGAAAATAAAAGACGCTTACTCCTTGGAAGAAAATATGACCAACCTAGACAGCATATTAAAAATCAGAGACATTACTTGGCCAACAAAGGTCCGTCTAGTCAAGGCTATGGTTTTTCCAGTGGTCATGGATGGATGTGAGAGTTGGATGGTGAAGAAAGCTGAGAGCCGAAGAATTGATGCTTTTGAACTGTGGTGTTGGAGAAGACTCTTGAGAGTCCCTTGGACTGCAAAGAGATCCAATCAGTCCATCCTAAAGGAGATCAGTCCTGGGTGTTCATTGGAAGGACTGATGTTGAAGCTGAAACTTCAATACTTTGGCCACCTCATCTGAAGAGCTGACTCATTGGAAAAGACCCTAATGCTGGGAAGGATTGGGGGAAGGAGGAGAAGGGGACGACAGAGAATGAGATGGTTGGATGGCATCACTGACTCGATGGACATGAGTTTGGGTAGACTCCAGGAGTTGGTGATGGAAAGGAAGGCCTGGCGTGCTGCGATTCATTTGGTCGTAAAGAGTAGGACACGACTGAGGGACTGAACTGAACTGAATCTAAATAAATTGAGAAAGATAATGTGTTCTTGTTAGGACATGCAATTTCACTAAAATGGCAACATCTCCAAATTAATCTAACAATTCAATGTAACCCCATTCAAAATTCACAGAAAGCATTTTCTGTAAAGTTATCAAAGTGTTTCTTAAATGGAAAAGCAAGGGACCGAAAAGAACCAAAAACAGATAATTCAATGGGGAAAAATAGTCCTTACAACAATGGCACTGGTTATTTGTATGGAAATAAAAGAACTTCAATCTTACTTTACACCCTACACAGTAATTAAACAATAGCTTGAATCACAGAGCTATGCGTAAAAGCTCAAAGTCTAAAATCTAGAATTTTAAGATAAAACATGGGAGAAAAGTATTGTGACATATTAAAGCCTTTGCTCTTTGAAAGACTCAATGAAGAAAAGAAAAAGGAAAGCTATAACTGAGAGAACATATTTGCAGAAAATACATCTTGACAAAGGGGCTTCCCAGGTGGTGCTGGTGGTAAAGAATCTGCCTCCAATGTAAGAGACATAGGAGATGTGGGTTTGATCCCTGATGGAAGATCCTCTGGAGAAGGGCATCACAACCCACTTCAGTATTCTGCCCTGGAGAATCCCTTGGTCAAAGAAGCCTACTGGGCTACAAGTCCATAGTATCACAAAGAGTCGGACATGACTAAAATAACTTAGCATGCACACACAAGCACATATTTGACAAAGGGCTTATTTCCAGATTAAAACATTCACAAAACTCAATAAGACCATCAAAAAGTTTCAATTCGGTTCAGTCACTCAGTCATGTCTGACTCTTTACTGCAGCACGCCAGGCCTCCCTGTCCATCACCAACTCCCAGAGCTTGCTCAGACTCATGTCCATTGAGTCAGTGAAGCCATCCAACCATCTCATCCTCTGTCATCCCCTTCTCCTCCTGCCTTTAATCTTTCCCAGCATCAGGGTCTTTTCAAATGAGTCAGCTCTTCCCATCAGGTGGTCAAAGTATTGGAGTTCCAGCTTCAACATCAGTCCTTTCAATAAATATTTGGGACCGATTTCCATTAGGATGGACTGGTTGGATCTCCTTGCAGTCCAAGGGACTCTCAAGAGTCTTCTCCAATACCACATTTCAAAAGCATCAATTCTTGGCACTCAGCCTTCTTGAGGGTCCAACTCTTACATCCATACATGACTACTGGAAAAAACTGTAGCTTTGACTAGATGGACCTTTGTTGGCAAAGTAATGTCTCTGCTTTTTAATATTCTGTCTAGGCTGGTCATAGCTTTTCTTCCAAGGAGCAAGAGTCTTCTAATTTCATGGCTGCAATCACCAACTGCAGTGATTTTGAAGCCCCCAAAAATAAAGTCTCTCACTGTTTCCATTGTTCCCCATCTATTTGGCATGAAATGATGGGACCGGATGCCATGATCTTGGCTTTCTGAAAGTTGAGTTTTGAGCCAGCTTTTTCACTCTCCTCTTTGACTTTCATTAAGAGGCTCTTTAGTTACTCTTTGCTTTCTGCCATAAGAATGGTATCATCTGTGTAACTGAGTTTATTGATATTTCTCCCGGCAATCTTGATTCCAGCTTGTGTTTCATCCAGCCCAGTGTTTCTCATGATGTACTCTGCATATAAGTTAAATAAGCAGAGTGGCAATATACAGCTATGACATAATCCTTTCCGAATTTGGAACCAGTCTGTTGCTCCATGTCCAGTTCTAACTGTTGCTTCTTGACTTGCATACAGATTTCTCAGGAGGCAGGTCAGGTGGTCTAGTATTCCCATCTCTTTAACAATTTTCCACAGTTTGTTGTGATCCACACAGTCAAAGGCTTTGGTGTAGTCAATAAAGGAGAAGTAGATGTTTTTCTGGAACTTTCTTGCTTTTTTGATGATCCAATGGATGTTGTATTTGATCTCTGGTTTTCTAAATCCAGCTCGAACACCTGGAAGTTCACGGTTCACTTACTGAAGTTTAAATGAGCACAAAAGAAGATATACAAGTGCCAAATAAGCACACAGAAAGATGCACATTTTTATTATAGAAGCCAGGACATGGATAACTCAGTCGGTAGAGCATCAGACTTTTAATCTGAGAGTCCAGAGTGAAGCTCTTATTCAGGCATTAACCCACCTCTTGGGCTTCTCAGGTGTCCCTGCTGCTGCTGCTGCCAAGTTGCTTCAGTCGTGTCTGACTCTGTGCAACCCCATAGACGTCAGCCCACCAGACTCCCCCGTCCCTGGGATTCCCCAGGCAAGAACACTGAAGTGGGTTGCCATTTCCTTTTCCAATGCATGAAAGTGAAAAGTGAAAGTGAAGTCGCTCAGTCATGTCTGACTCTTCGTGACCCCATGGACTGCAGCCTACCAGCCTCCTCCATCCACTGGATTTTCCAGGCAAGAGTGCTGGAGTGGGTTGCCATTGCCTTCTCTGGTATTGGAGTATAGCAGATTAACAATGTTGTGACAGTTTCAGGTGAACAGTGAAGGACTCGGCCATACATATACATGCATTTATTCACCCCAAAACTCTCCTCCCATCCAAGCTTCTTTTTATATGAAATTCTAGCAAATGCCAAACTCTAATGACAGAAAGTAGATCAGAGGATATCTTTGTTCAGGGATGGGAAAAGACAGACTGCATAAAGGATGCATTGTGATGACAATTGCCAAAATCCATCAAACTCAACATTTTAAAGGGAGAATTTAATTATATATTAATATACAGGCTTCCCTCATGGTTCAGCAGTGAAGAATTTGCCTGTGATGCAGGAGACACAGGAGGAACAAGTTCAAACCCTAGGTCAGAAAGGTCTCCTGGAAGAGGAAATGGGAAGCCATTCCAGTATTCTTGCCTGGAGATCCCATGGACAGAGGAGCCTGGCATGGTATGGTCCTTGGAGCCTGAAGCACCTGAGCACACACACATGCATATGTATGTATGTGTATATGTGTGTGTGTGTGTGTGTGTGTGTGTGTGCGCGCATATATATGAACAAAGCTTAGATTAAATTAACAGAATTAAGAGCCTTGTGATGCCACCAAGGGAACATGATAACAAAAAACCTAGAGCTCTGGAAATGCAAGAGAGAGAGAAACAGAGCACCTGAAGGAAATACAACAAACGGAGGCAAGGAAGACATCATAAGGAAACTAAAGTGCACTGCATGGGATCTCAGCAGTAGCCAAGACCCTTGCAATCAGATACGTCTGCCATACGCTTTGGGAAGGCTTGCGGATGTGTAAACACGCAGCATGTACACACATATACACACATGCACACACAGAGAGCCATGCCACAGTCTCCCACCATCTGTATCAACCCAACGGTGTTCCGTTAGGTAGAAGGTTCATGTCTCTTAATTTTATGTAAAGCTTCAGAGTCTTGCCTTATTTTCCAAACAAATTGCTGTGTCTAGTCTCCCTCTCAGAAACATACTCTGAAAGTACCATGTGTGAGTATATCAGAGGTTGTGAGTTTATGTGTACAAAAGTTCTGCCCATTATTAATAGTCAGGTCTGTATATTGCAGTGGCTGAGAAGAGACATTTTACTATCTGAGTTTCAGTCCCAGATCTGAGTCCCAGAAAGTACTAGCAAACCCTGGTTTCCTCATCTGTTAAAATGGTAGGGGGCAGAGTGGGAAATAATATCTCCCACCTAATTAGATTGTTGTGAACATTAAAAGCAACAACAAATATAAAGTTCAGTAAGTATCAACTATTATTTTTATCCTATATATTGAGATCTTTGCAAATCCCTTAATAATACAATAGCAAATAATTTGCACTATAAAACACAGTAAAGTGTAACCAAAAAAATTAGGTAGTTCCTTTAGGCTCTAAGCTTCCCTGGTGGCTCAGATGGTAAAGCGTCTGTCTACAACGCAGTAGACCCAGGTTCGATCCCTGGGTGGGGAAGATCTCCTGGATAAGGAAATGGAAACCCACTCCAGTGTTCCTGCCTGGAAAATCCCATGGACAGAGGAGCCTGGTAGGCTACAGTCCATGGGGTTGCAAAGAGTCGGACACGACTGAGCGACTTCATTTTAGGCTCTTAGAACATATGACTATATGTACTATACAGTCTATAATACATATGACTAAGGTCATTTACAAAAGTATTGAAATAAATTTTATCTCTATAATAAATTCTACCACATATTAATTTTAATATGATATAGCATATTAACTGTGCATTTGCCTGAGTCAGTAAACTTTTTTATATAGTCTTTATCTTTTAGAGAAGTTTTAGATTCAGAGCAAAACTAACAAGAGATCACAGAGATTTTCCATATGTCCCCTGCATCTGCACATGCACAGCCTCCCCCATTATCAGCATCCTCCACCAGAGAAGGACATTTATTAAAATTAATAAATCTACATTGACACATCATAATTATCCAAGTCCATGATTTGCATTGGAGTTTACTGTTGGTATACAGACTATGTGCTTGAGCAAAATGTATGATGACATGTATTCATCATTACAATATCATACAGAGTAATTTTACTGCCCTAAAAATCATCTGAGCTCCACCGATTCATCCCTTCCCACTGCCCAAGTCCTGGCAATGAATGAGTGTTTTACTGCCTCCATAGTTTTGCATTTTCTAGAATGCCATATAGAGTTGAAATCACATCATATGTTGTCTTTTCACATTGGCTTCTTTTACTCACTAATATGCAATCAAGTTCTCTCCACATCTTTCATGGTGTGATGGTTAATTTCTTTTTAACACAGGGTTATATTTCAATGTCTGCATTACTACAGGTTACTTATCCGCTCACCTATTGAAGGACATCTTGGTTGCTTCCAAGCTTTGGCAATTATGAATAAAGTTGTTTTAAACATCCATGTGCAGATTTTTTGTGGGGACAGAAGTTTTTAACTTCTTTGGGTAAATGCTAATGAGAACAATCACTTGCCAACTTCCCTGGTGGCTCAGACAGTAGAGAATTCGCCTGCAATACAGGAGACCCGGATTCAATCCCTGGGTCAGGAAGATTCCCTGGAGAAAGGAATGGTTATGCACTCTGGTCTTCATGCCTGGAGAATTCCATGGACAGCGGAGCCTGGTGTGCTACAGTCCATGGGCTCCTAAAGAGTCAGACACAACTGAGTAACTAACACACATGTACAAAGAGGATGTTGAGTTCTATAAGAAACCACCAAATTATCTTCCCAAGTGGCTTTGCCATTTTGCATTCCCACCAGGAATGAATGAGAGTTCCTGTTTTCCACATCCTCGCCAACATTTGATATTGTCAGTGTCCTGCACTTGGGCCATTCTGACAGGTGTGTAGTGCTATGACCTTCTTGTTTTAATTTGCATTTCCCTGATGACACGTGATGTAGCATATCTTTTCAGACACTTATTTGTTATCAGTATATTTTCTTTGATGAAGTGTCTCTTAAAATCTTTTGTCTATTTTTTAAAATCAATGTGTTTTCTTATTGTTTAGTTTTATAATTTCTCTGTATATTTTGGATCCCAGTTCTTTATCAGATGTATTTTTTGCAGGTATTTTCTCCCAGTCTTTTGATGTATCTTAACTCATTCTCATTCTCTTGACTTTGTCTTTCTCAGATCAGAAATTTCTAATTTTAATAAATTCTTCCTTATTAATTATTTCTTTCATGGATCATGTCTGTGGTTTTGTATCTAAACTGGTGAAGTTTTTATACTTTCTCAAGATGTGTTTAAAATATGAACATAAATCCACATTGAGATACAAGTTGGGCAGTGAGCTAGACATTTGCTAAAGTCAAGAAATGCATAAAGTGAATATGGCATAAAACAGTCTCCAACATCCACCTCAGTTACTGAATGTCAGCAAAAGGGCACGAACTTGGGCTGGATCGCTCACTCACTCAGAGCTATCATCTCTGAGCCAGCAGCTGGCAACACTGTATAATAATCCCCTTAAGGACCGGGCTCACTGTACCATAACTGAAGTAATTCTTGGAACGTTGTTTAATTTGCCTCATTCTTTAAAGCAATAAATTTTCAACTGTTATAAAAATTCTAGTCTCAAGTATGAAAACCAACAAAGGAAGTCAGAAGAGAAAAATAAAGGCAAATACTTGAAAGTTGGTGATAAATTTGAATTTTAGAACTTATAAGTAACAAAATCATTGAAAATAGAAAAACTTGAGTTGTATGTGTTTGTGGAAGTACTATTATTTAATATAAGTAAAGTAATTCAATCAAAAAGATTTTTCTGTTAAGGACCTTTAATTGTTACATTTTTCAACAATATTGGAAGAATCTAGCATGTCTCACTTTGCTTTTATATCACCTTTTAACTCTGTAAAAAAATAGCAGTTAACCTGAGAAGTGATGGTGAGTCAGCTAAGCAGCCTCTGGCACAGGCAGTAGCCTTAGAAATACAGCCCTATGGGACCTCCTATAGGAGACGGTTATTTCTAAATAAAAATCTATTTCTATACTGAAGAGCTGATTTATCCAAAGTCCTTGTGTATTAAGAAATATTTTTAGGAGAATAATCATTTGGAATTAGATATTTAGTGTTATTTATAATAGTTTTCATTCTGACAATTCTCTTCCTTTAAACTAAGGAAAAATATATCATCCATATTACAAATACTCAAGAAAACAAATGCTATTGTTATTTAGTGATTAATGATAGGGACAATGTTGACTACACAGGGAAAATGTGACCTGATTTTTAACTTTATTCTGAATTAATAACTCAGTGACAGATTCAAAACTTGAACTGATTCAAAGATGTAATCTTAACATTTCCATAAGTGAAAAAAAAAAAGACAATGAAAAGTTACATTGTTTGTGTGATTTGTTATTTGGAATATTCAGTGTATATACTCATATTCCAAATATTCCTAGGCTGTTGTATAGATTGTATTTTTTTCTACAAAAGAATATGTATTTGCTACATAGAGAGCTATACTTAGAATATGTGTTACTAAAACAAAAAGTATATCATTTACAAATATGAAATTAGGATGGGTTACCAGGATTTTGTGTATATACTGTAAAATACAAAAAAGAGAGATGCTTACTTATTAAGAACACTACATTCAAAATGTTTTATAAATCTAATTTCAAGTATAAAACACTAGTCAATTTAACTTTGAATCAGTGACACAATTTTTTCAAATCCAATGCCTAGATTATTTCCTGTCTCATTTATGCTTTTAGAAGATAGCAATAAAAACTGATTCTTATTGCTATTAATATTATTGATGTTTCCTCAAGAGGAAGTTCATCTACCTACGTTGACACTTAAAGAAATGAAGGTCAATATGGATATTGGCTTTCTGTAAATAAGATTAATGGCTTGAGGTAAATTTTAGTAAAAGATGGCTTGTTTCTTCTCTAAATTTTCTACTAAACAACTAAAGGGACTGTAAATGACAAAAATAAGCTCAAATGACAAGAAAGTAGGGAGAACGAAGCAGTGTAGCCGCAAGAGTAAAACCAGACATTAAAAGGCAATTCACTGGAAAAACAAAAAAACAAACAAACAAAAAAAAAAGGCAATTCACAAGCAATATAGATTACTTTAAGGCTTCCCTAGTGGCTCAGTGGTAAAGAATCCACCTGCCAATGCAGGAGACATGAGTTCGATCCCTGGGTCAGAAAGATTCCTGGGAGAAGGAAATGACAACCTACTCTGGTATTCTTGCCTGGGAAATCCCACGGGCAGAGGAGCCTGACAGGCTACAGTCAACAGGGTTGCAAAGAATTGGACATGAATTAGTGACTAAACAACAATAAACAACAACGGATTACATCAATAAAGAATTCATGTACACTAATGTAATGCGTCCAAACATGGAGAATATTTTCATTTTATTTGTTCATAGAAGAGTTTTCCCAATAGTTTTTTCCTAAAATTTTTAGATTTATATTGAATGGATTTTTAGTTTTTGCATTTTAAGATAAAGTGAAAGGGAAAGTGTTAGTCCAACTCTGCAACCCATGGATTGTAGCCCACCAGGCTCCTCTGTCCATGGGGATTCTGCAGGCAAGAATACTGGAATGGGTTGCCATACCCTCCTCCATGGCATGTTCCCAACACAGAGCTCTAACCCAGGTCTCCAGCATTGCAGGCAGATTCTTTACTGTCTGAGTCACCAGGGAAGTCCTACTAATATATATAATTTTTTCTCCCTTGAGATGGGAACTTTTAGGACCTATTCTCCTGAAAACTTGCGAATCATCATATTGTTTAAATATTGCAAGTATATTGGGAAGCTAGCTGTTTAACTACCAATATATATGTGTGTGTTACTCGCTTAGTCATGTTTGACTCTGTGACCCCGCGGACTATAGCCCGCCAGGCTCATCTGTCCATGGGATTCTGCAGGCAAGAATACTGGACTGGGTTGCCATCTCCTTCTCCAGGGGTCTTCCCGACCCAGGGATCGAACCCAGGTTTCCCATGTTGCAAGCAGATTCTTTACCATCTGAGCCACCAGGGAAGCCCAGTAAAACTTAGAACTGATGCTTTGAAAAGATAAACAAAACTGACATATATAGACCTTGTTAAATAGCTAGCTTTCCCATATACTTTGAATATTTAAAAAATACAATGATTTGAAAGTTTTTAAGAAAATAAATCTTAAAAGTTCCCATCTCAAAGAAAAAAAAAAAGCATTTTTGTGCCTATATAGGTTTATGGATATTAATTAAACTTGTGGTAACCACTTCATAATATATTTAAGTTATTATAGTATACATTTAAACTTATAGAATGCTATGTATCAATTTTACTTCATTAAAGCTGAAAGGAAAAAGTACTACTTCAACTGTGCCCATTAATTTTTTTGAGACTGGTCTTGAAAAAAAATGCAATAAGAAAGTAATGCACTTACAATATTCACAAAAAAGATATAAGAATGAGAAAATGACCCTCTAAAAAATATAGAATCTATATGAAATTCTACTAAGAGTCACAAAAAAAGACTAAAAAAAAATGCAAAATATATACCATGTTCCTGAATGAGGAAGATACTATTTCATATATGTAATTAATTAAAAAATTAGTAAGAAATTGTCTTACTAGATATCAGCACACACCATAAAGTTAAGGTTATTTTTAATTCAGATGAATTTGGCACAAGAATAGACATCAATAAAACAATAGCTAGCCCAAGTGTATAGTAAACTTAAAATGTGACCAATTTGCATCATAATCAATATTATGACTGAAATGTCCAAGAACTTACATGATAACATGAGGATTTTGGCAAAGAACCGCAAACTATAAAAAAAGAGTCCGCTGAAGTTTTTAGAAATGACAAGTGAAGTAACTGAAATTAAGAGCACCACGAATGCGCAAAAGAGAATTGGTGAACAGGAAAATAAAAGCAAAATAAAATGTACAAACTGACACAAGACAAGGCAAAGTGAAGTCAAATACAGATAACAGGACAGGAGACATTTAGGGCATTAAACAAAGTTCCAACTTATAAGTACGTAGAGTTCCAGAAGGTCAGGATAAACAGAGTTCATCAGGAACAATATTTGATAAATTAGTGATTAAAGTTTTCCCAAAACTAAAGACAGCAGGCCTTAACTTTGAGAAGAACTACAAATCAAAAGATTTAAAAAAAAAATAAACTTGGGGCAAATAAGAGTAAAAGCTTTAAAAACCAAATACAAAGAGAAAAATCTTAGAAATATCTAGGAAAAAAAGAAGTCTTATTACTTTCAAAGGAGGAACAAAGGAGTAACAACAAGACAGATAGCTGACTTTGTAGTTTAAACAAAGCCAACAAGTCATAAAATAACTGCCAATTTCAAATTCTATTTTCAGCGAAAAATCTTCAAAAATGAAGAATAAATAAAGGCATTTTTCTAAGAAACAAAACTTGAAAGAATTTTCTGTCAGCAGACCACACTAAGGAAAATATTAAAGGGTACACTTCAGGCAGGAAAAAAAATGAAGAGATGAAAGGTTAAAACTGGGTAAATTTAACTGAAAAAAAAAAGAAAAAGATTCTTTTAAAGTCTTAGTAATATTGATTTATAGGATTTATACACAGAGCAGAAAGTTTTCCAGATCCCACCATCTCTCAGTCAAAATCGTTATGATTTTGACACATTATTTATCTGTACAAAGTTTATTTTGAAATGAGTTCTACAGCTAGATTCTTTTTAAAACCTAGGAAGATTCAATAAGTTCTGTGACCTAAAACAAGCACAAAATTAAAAAGCAAATGAAAATTGCAATAAATATGCAAAATTCCAAGTAGTCTTCTTTTTTAGCAACTTACAAACTGATTCTACACATTCATACGAATACACAAAAGACTGAAGACAACCCGAGAGAGCAACAAAGCGGGAGAATCACACTACTTGCTTCTGCGTGCGTGCGTGCTGTGTTGCTTCAGTCACGTCCAACTCTGAGCGACCCTGCAGACTACAGCCCGTCAGTCTCCTCCGTCCACGGGACTCTCCAGGCAAGAATACAGGAGTGGGTTGCCATGCCCTCCTCCAGGGCATCTTCCCCACCCAGAGATCACACCCACATCTCTTATGTCTCCTGCATTGACAGGTGAGCTCCTTACCACCAGTGCCACTTGGGAAACCCACCTGATTTTAAGACATATCAAAAAACTACAGTTATCATGACACTGTGATAGTAAACTAAGATAGACATGTATCAACAAAAATAGAAATTTCATAAGTAAAACCACTGTGCATGAATAAATAATTTCCACCAAAACTACAAAGGCATCACAACCCAGACTACCATTTTCAATAAATGGACGTCAATCACCAAAACAAACAAATAAAAAGAAACAAAACTTCTAGTCACACTTTACACCACTTGCAAAAATTAACTCAAAATGAATAACAGACTTAAATGCAAAACCTAAAACTATAAAACTTGTGAATGAAAACATATGATCAATCCTTCAAGATTTTTAATAGGGCAAAAATTTCCCATATACAATACCAAAAGCATGATTCATAAAAGAAAAATTATTAAATTAGATTTAATCAAAATTAAGTACTTCTACTTTTTGAAACTGTTTAGAAAGTGAAAAAGATAAGCTAAAGACTATGAAAATATTTACCAGGCATATATCTGATATATATTCTAATATGTTTAGAATATACAAATTACCTTCAATATTTGTGCAAGTATTTTCCTCTTTTAAAAACTGAGTTTTCACTTTTAAAATGTGCAAAATTTGTACAAGTATTTCATCAAAGAACATATATGAATGCCAAATACATTAAACATCATTAGTTAGTAGGGAAGCATAAATTAAAATCATGATATGGCACTATAAACCTATTAGAATAACTAAAATTTTTTAAATGATCAAATCAAGATTTGACAAGAATGCAAAGGAACTAGAACACGCATAAACTAATAGTGAAATGTCTGTGGTACAAGAATTTTGGAAGAGTTTGGCAATTTCTTAAAAGTTCAACATACTCTTACCAGGGACCGAGGGGCTCTACATCTAGGTGTTTACTTAACAGAAATGATGGCAAATGTCCAGACTGGCACCTGAGTGTTCACAGCAGCTTTATATAATAGACAAAAACTAAAAACAAACCAGATGTCCATAAACAGATGAATAGATAGAAACAGTTGTATATTATTGAGTGGATTACCACTCAGGAAAAAAAGAAATGAGCTACTGATACACAAAACAACATGAATGAATCTCCAGAATAACTGTTGTGTTGAGTGAAAGAACCAGACTAAAATGCAAAATATATTGTATGATTCCATGTATACAAAATTCTGGAAAACAAACTATAGTGGCAAAAAGCTAACAAGTGGCTGCTTAGGGAAAGGGAATGGGATATACGGTTGAGTAAAAGGAAAAAATTACAAAGGTGCACAAGGAAACTCTTATGAATGATGAATATGTTCTTTATCTTGATTGTGGTGATGGTTTCATAGATATATACATGTCAAGACATATCAAATTTATACAGTGATGATGGTTTCATAGATGTATACATGTGTCAAGATGCATCAAATTGAACGTGTTAAAATATGCATTTTATTGTAAGCAACTTATACCTCAATAAAGATGTTTAATATATATTAATCAGCTGCATTACATAATAATATTATGTGTATTATTAAACAATATTATTAATAATATGCATAATATCTTTCTTTCTTTGAGCTTCCCATGTAGCACAGTGGTAAAGAATCCGCCTGCCAATGCAGGAAACGTGGGTTCGATCCCTGGGTTGGGAAGATCCCCTGGATAAGGAAATAGCTGCCCACTCCAGTATTCTGGCCTGGTGAGTTCCATGGACAGAGGAGCCTGGCGGGCTACAGTCCATAGGGTGGCAGAGTTGGACACAACTGAGCAACTTTCACTCCCTCACGCTCCAAGAATGCATGTAAGCTCCACATCCCTTCCCACACACCTTGTCCTATGCATCTCTTCCTTCTGACTATTCCTGAGTTATTTCTTTTTATAATAAATTATTGATCTAGTAAGAAAAATGTGTCTCTGAGTTCTCTGATCTGCTCTAGCAAATTAATTGAACATAAGAAAGGGGCCATGGAAGCCTGTGATTTATACTCAGTTGGTCAGAAGTACAGACAACAATCTAGACTTGTGAGCAGCATCTGAAGTCCACAGGAGGGCTGTGGCAAGCTCTAATCTGTAGTAGGTCAGTGAGAAGCACAAGCTTTCAACTGTTGTCTGAAAAGGGGAGAATGAGTTGGAGAAAAGACAGTAGTTTTGTAGATCTGAAACCAAAGCCTATGAAACCTGGTGCTGTCTCTGAGTAGGTAGCATCACAATTGAGTTGAATTGTGTATTGGCTCAGGGAACCCCTCTCCCCCCACTCCACACACTGAGCACTGTATCTCAGAAGAGACTCTGAGAGCTCTCTCCACTTTGGCCACGTGAGCACGCGGCAAGAGGAGGGCCACCGATGACTCAGAAAGGGCCCCACCCCACCCAGGGAATCTGCGGGTGCCTCGATCTTAGATCTCCCAGCCTCCCAAACTAACTGTGACAAATAAATTTCTATTATTTAAGCCATCCAGTCTATGATATTTTTGTTATAGCAACACAAAGGGACTAAGACATAACTACACAGTGAAAAAAATAATTTGACAAGAAATAAGTAATGACAGCATTTACTTATTTCCAAACAATAGGAGAATGATACAAAGATATCATTTTCTTAAACATTAGTTAGTTTGTGGCCAACTAGTAGCTTCTGAAACTCTAGTATAAAAATATCACTGGCACCTTTGTAAACTAATATAAATATATGATAAGTAATTAGCAGCAATTATTTATTCACAAGGGCTTCCCTAGTAGCTCAGCTGGTAAAGAATTCCCCTGCAAAGCAGGAAACCCCAGTTTAATACCTGGGTCAGGAAGATGCCCTGGAGAAGGGATAGGCTACCCACTCCATATTCTTGGGTTTCCTTGGTGGCTCAGAGAGTAAAGATTCCTCCTGCGATGCAGGAGACCTGGGTTCGATCCCTGGGTTGGAGAGATCCCCTGGAGGAGGGCTACCCACTCCAATATTTTTGCCTAGAGAATCCCCATGGACAGAGGAGCCTACAGTCCGTGGTGTCACAAAGAGTCAGACATGACTGAGCGACGAAGCACAGCACAGACTTATTCACAAGCTATGAGAAATCTGCATATTCTTTCTTAAATTAAAAAGATACGTATGACCATTGCTGTTCTGTGATACTAGGAACCTCTTTACACAACCTCTTTGTACTTCAGCTATAGGATGGACATAGCAAACTCTTTTATAAAAAATTCGTATCATAACCTGGAAGATTCTTTTGGAAAGGGAAGATCGACTTGTACAAAGACCTATGATGGACTAATAATATTCATGGGGCTTTACATTTTTAACTTCATTTAGGCTTCTCAACAACAATGATCCTATGACATTAACAATTGTACCCATTTTATAGATTAGTGAATTATGTATCAAGAGGTAGAAATTTGTCCGGGATCATACAACTCATTACTTGCCCCGGAAATCCCATGCACAGAGGAGACTGAGAGGCTACAGTCCATGACAGTGCAAAATAACTGGACACTACTTAGCAACTAAATGACTAATTACTAGTGGAGCCCAAGTCAGAACACATTCCTTCTTAACTCTGAAGTCAGGCATTTGTAATATGTGCACCCGTATGTAAATTTCACTCTCATTGTCATTGGTGGGCCAAGAGTCAGTGCCTTACCCTTCTATGCTATCAATCTCCTGTCAAGGAGGTTTTAATTTCTGTCCTTGGCTAACTCATCTCTTTTAACACAAATAGCTCTCTTTTTAAATTTCCATTCTTATAAACAATCACTGTTTCTGTCAGAAATCTAAATTACATTTAGCATTTGCATCATTCTTTATTAACTTATGTTCCTTTTTAGCTTCCAATAAAGACTTTTTTTTATGTAAAGAAGAGGGCCTCTTCAATTCCACTTAGTTTTTAACCCAACTTTGTATTTTTAACAGAATTAATAACCCACAAAGTGTTTTTCTCTCATCAGCATGTAACCCTAAAATATAGTTTGAGGTTACATTTCCTCCTCTTATACCCCATTTCACTAGCAAACAGCACTGTAAGAACCATATTGCATTTGGATTTTAAACAGCCTGAATCTAAAAAACACCAACCCT
This sequence comes from Giraffa tippelskirchi, assembly GCF_054371585.1. NCBI lineage: Eukaryota > Metazoa > Chordata > Mammalia > Artiodactyla > Giraffidae > Giraffa > Giraffa tippelskirchi. The sequence goes on along the minus strand of NC_137280.1, from coordinate 5,858,396 downwards.
CATGTCCTTTCAGGGACCAATTCCTCTGAGTCATTCCTGAGAAGTGGCTTTGCATCACTGCTCCACTGAAACATAATGATCTTCAGATGACTCCTTGCCTCAAAGGAAACATCTTTAGTTGGAGGAAGTAGGAGAAAAATCATTTGGGCCAAGTTTTCTCAGAGGATCTTAAACTGCTTTTCACAGCTCATTTATCAGTTTGTCTCTTCTACCCTTTCTACAACCTCCACAGTTACATATACACATCACTTGTTTTCCAGAAATTAGTCATTTATAAAGAAATCAATTATGTTTACCAAAGAAATCCATAATTCTGTTTTTAAAGCTGGTGGAGTTATAGGCAATGTCATCAAATGGAAACAGGTGAGAGCATTAGATGAATTGCCCCGCATTATCTTTGTTGGTGGTCAGGCTGAGCTAATAACCTAATGTGCTTCTAGGAATATCAATTGAAAACTGTTCAGCTCATGTCTTTTTTAAACGCTAAGTCAAGTTCTGTTGATACATGTCAAACTGAACTCCCTAAAACAGAATTCAGACCACAGTCATCTCACACCTAGACCAATTCCATATAGCCTTCTGACAGGTCATCCCAAATCTCCTCCTGGTACCCACAGTGGACTCTCCATACATGACACATTACTATGTAAATAAAAATAATGTCACTCCCATTTTGCCTGTCACACCAAGATTGAAAACCTACCATAGCCTACAAGATCCAAAGCAATGATCTGATTCAGCTAGCTCTGAAGCCTCATTTCTACCAACTCTTCCCCTTACTGATGCACTTTTACAACACTGGCCTGCTTGCTGATTTTTTTTTTTTTTCAGTTTACAAAACACATGTCATCCCTAGCTCCAGCGCTTGTGTTTCCTCTACCTGAAATGAACTTCTCCAAGATACCTGATTCACTAGCTCTCTCATTTCGTTAAATTATATGATTTCTCTCATCATTCCCATCATCCCCTATACACCAATTCAGCATTAGTTTTTATTTCTAATACCTATCACTAACACAATATACACATACACACACACACACACACACATATATATAGGGTGTGTGTGTGTATTATCCCTCTTACATTAGAATATAAGCTCCCCATGAGGGCAAAAATATTGTATTCACCACTGCCGTCCCAAAATCAAGAATATTTTCAGAAACTATATGTGAATTCATTAATACTGAATTCATTAATAAGTGAAAAATAAAGTCAGTCAAAACTATTTATAAAAATTTCATCATGTTTTAATTCATTGCTTTTAATATTGTTTATTCATGATCCATTTCCCTCTCTTTCTGAAACTTTGATATTTTTTCTCTTTTGAAATGCTTCTCTTACCAATTGAATGTAAATTCAGTAAAATTGTAAATTAAAGTGTGTGATCCTCATCAGCATTTATCCAAGATGTGAATATGAAAGCAAACTGCAACAGTCAACAATCTGACTCCCTATCTCTGAAACTAAAGTGTGAGCCTAATAACCCCCAATCAAAAATAGTTGTAGCTGACTGAGTCCAATATTATACACCCAGAAGAATAAAATACTTCTTTCTCTATTTTGGGAGCTATCCAATATTTTTCCACAAGTTTCTCCTTTCCCCACTCCTTTTTATTTGTTTGTTTTAATTAACCAGCCAGTTTCTGTTGCTTACAACACAAAATCTAACTAATACATGTAAGGTTGTATTTAATCTGATATGCCTCACAATACAAAATTTAACAGAAAGTTTCATAATTCTCTCTTCTCTCTCATCTCTCCTTCCCATTGTCTGTTTATACATACTTCACAATTACAGTGTCCTCTACTTATTTAAACCCTTCCTTTCTGGTGACACCACCCATATATGATCTTTCCAATGATTTTAATGTTTCAACCTCTTTTTTCCTTCCTCCCATCTAACACTGTTTACTCAGAGCTGCTGAATTTAAGTATAAGTTAAGACATAATAATATGATTAAGCCAAAATGCTCTATTATGAATAACCAGTATTCTTAACCTTGTCAGGCATATTTGCATTTCTTTAAAAAGAGGTTACTCTTACTCAAAATCAATTTGTTAAAATTTCAAGTATGATGACAAAGTAAAAAATTTTAGAGTATAAGGTAGTGATTTTTAAAAATATATTAAATGGCACTATTCAAGTAGTCCATGGATCTGCTCCTGGTTCAGCTAGAGTTAAACAGAGGGCTATAGATATGACAACATATCCATCAATTAAACAGGTTTCAGTTGCATTATTTTTGTTTGAATACATAAAGCATTTAGACCCATTGCAATGTGATTAATGGAGTCACAATGAGATTTATGATTTTAGCAAATATGACTAATACACCCCAAGGGGACCCTCAATCACCTCTCCCTGGGTTTTGGGGGGTGGGGGCAAGAGTAATGATTTGTTCCTATCCAATAGACTATCCATATTGAATAGCAATAAATAAAGATTTTTTTAAAAAAAGCTATTCAAAAGAATTATTCAACTACAAGAAGTAACATATTTAAAATACTTACAATTTCTTTAAAATAGCCATGAATTGTACTACCTTCTCTTCATATTTTTTTGGTCCATATAAAGTACGGCCACTGCGTGCTTTCTTAACATGGATAGCTATATTGTGAGAATCATCAGATCGTGAAGGTCTCCTTTCTGCTGTGTCTTCAGCAGGTATTCTAAACAAGGAAACATAATATTTTATGTTGTGTAAAAATTTACTGATGTGAACTCTTTATTGTCAAGAGTAGAAATGCACTGTTCTGAGACAACTTAGCATTTTAATAATATATTCCTTCTCAGTGTCTGTTTTTCTCCAGTCATTAGTAATGCAATTAAACACATCGCTCTAAGTCTCAAAATTATCACTCAAAATGACCGTATATAAAATATTTTCTAGGTACAGAATTTGATTATAGATGTTATAACTATCCCAAGTGATTAAAACATCTTCCATAATAAACTAGGTACATATATTTAGGAAAATATTTTAAGACAATGGTTACCACACTTTCTTTATTCTCTCACGGTTGTTTTCCAGCAAGGTGTTTTTGTTTTTGTTTTTGTTTTTTTCACCAATGATAAAAGTACTTTTTTAAAACTTCTGTTTCCAACTGGTAAATTATGAACATCTTGGAAGCAGCCACCATAACTTATTCTTGTGCTATCGTATGATATACATTTAAGTCCCCAAGAGATGTGTGAATGAATGACCTTTTCCCATTTATCCTTCCAGCTCCAAGCTTTCTGATTAAGAGGTAACTAAAAAAACCTAAAGAAAACCAATCTAACAAATGTTGTCATCCTTAAGAAAAAAATAGAGCAGGAGAAGATAAAAATCCAAATGATCACAGATTAGTCACCTTTACTTATAAACATGAGACTTTTTTAAAGTTAAATATAAAATACACATTATGTAGAATAACAATAACAATCATCACATTAACATCTAACTTATATTTGAGTCTTTTTAAAGGTACTGGCTACTCTATTAAACATTATATACATATTTATCATTAACATTAACTAAGTTAAATAAATATTATCCCCCATTTATGGGACAAGGAAATTTCAGCTTAAAGAGTGTGCATAATTTGTCTAATCATTCATATCCACTTTCCAATACAGCTGGAAAGAGCTTTTTGCAATCCAAAGTTCACAGAACATTAATGCTTAATAGCAAAACTGACTTGTCTGACATATACAGAGAAAAGATACTGCATCATAACTTACAAAGATAAAATTGAGTCAAAATTTATTTCCCCTTCTATCATTTTCACAGAACCTCAGTCATTCTATGCACAGAAACCTAGAACTCTATCTAATACTCTATCTAATACTCTATCTAATACTCTATAGTTATGTCTATAAACAGTAAGTACAGTAAAGCTCAGCAATCTTTAAGATTCACATATAAAACAATTGGCTGCTTTCCTTCACCCAGCTCTGATTTTCAAATGCAACTAGAATAAAGTTTCTTGTGTTCTAAAGAAGAGAGTTCTGCAGGGAAAATTTAGAAAGTGGGTCCATAGTGACCCAGTATTCTTCTAGCCCAAGTTCATCATATTTGCCCAAGGCAAGGTTTTCCTGGAATTCCTGCCTTTACATTGAAAATCTCAAGCCAGCCAAAGAAAGTGCTAAGCCTCTCAGTCCTGTCTGATTCTTTGCAACCACATGGACTGTAGCCTGCCAGGGTCTTCCATCCATGGGATTTTCCAGGCAAGAATACTGGAATGGGTTGCCATTTCCTTCTCCAGGGGATCTTCCCAACCTAGGGATCGAACCTGGGTCCCCTGCATTGCAGGCAGACTCTTTACTGTCTAAGCCACCAGGGAAGTGGCAGTCAAGGATTCAGAATAGTCCTCGATGATATTTAAGCCATTTGAAGCCAACCTGGAAGTCATACCTGCTACCAGCTTGTGTGCATGTGTTTGCACGCAGCCATGTCTGACTCTGCAATCTCATGGACTGTAGCACCACCCCCCCCGCCAGGCTCCTCTGTCTATGGGATTTTCCAGGAAAGGATACTGGAATGGGTTGCCATTTCCCTCTCCAGGGGATCTTCCTGACCTGGGGATTGAACCTGGGTCTCTTGTGTCTCCTGCATTAGCAGGCAAGTTCTTTACCAGCTGAGCCATGACGTAAACCTGGAAGCCATCCAGCAGATAGCAAACCACCAAAAGCAACAGGAACAAATAGATGGTCATATATAGTGATTGATTGAATGATTAAGTTATGTCTTATGCTCTTTGGGAAATGCTAGTGTCAACTACAAATTAGCACTTGCCAAGAACATTTGCCAGCGACTGAACGACAACAACAAGGGCATCTGCCATCTGCCTCTGTGGCGATTAAACCCTGTGCTGCTGCAAATGCCAACCTTCAACACCCTCTGAGCGGAATTCAGGGTGGAGAGTGAGGAGCTCTGACCCTGGGAAACTGGTGGACAGGTCTTCAGACAGTTAGATATTTTCAGGAACGGATTTAATGATCCCTATCCTTGTGTCCCTTCATATCTAGAAAATCATTCAATCCCTTCATGGTGACATCAGCTCCTCGTGACTAGCAGAAAATCTTTTGTGAAGTATGCACTTGATTGCAATGAACTCTCCTTTCACCAAAATCTTATATATCGGCTTCCCCCTACAACGTCCCTGGAGCAGTCTCTCAGATATCTGAGGTGGTGTCTCCTGGACTGTGGTCCTTATTTTGCCCCAAATAAACAACTCTGGCAGTTGGTGATGGACAGGGAGGCCTGGCGCGCTGCAGTCAATGGGGCCACAAACAGTCAGACACGACTGAGCAACTGAACTGAACTGAACTATGTTTCTTGTATATAGGTAATAATAGATCTGTATCTAAAGTGTGTAGGATTTTTTAAAATAAAATTTCATTCTATTTATTGGTCATTGTGGTTGCATAGAAAAACTATTTTTCTCTTTTCTTCAGTAAACTCAGATGTAGAGATTAGCAGCACTGCTAAGCAAAATAAAGTCAAATGTAGCATTCGTTACCTCACCCAGTCCTCCAGTATCACTCTCTCACGTGCGTTATTGTCCCCATTTTTAGACAAAGAGACTGAGATTCAGAATTTGAAGTAATCTTCTTAAGGCACCATAATCACCAAACCGCAGAATTGAATTTCAAACCCCGATCTAACTAGTCTATAGGCCATCACAGAACTTTATTTTGCATATATTCTTGCATTAGCGCTCTTACAAACATTTTATCATTCCTCAAAATCCTTGTTTAACCTTCTCTGTCACTTTTTTGTAAATCCATAGAAATTTTACTAAGTAGGAGTTAAAGTCAGAAAAATATATGGACTCTTTCTATATTTGCTGTAGGATTCTTCAGTCATTTTTTTTAAAGAAACTGAAATCATCCTGACTAATAACAATAAAAACTAAATTCAGTCATTTCAGGTGTACTAAGTTTACTCTGTCTGTTGATGTTAGCTTCATTATCACTAATGCCAAGACAGGGAAATAGCAGAGGGTGAATCTCCACCCCCAGGATGAAAGTTGGTGAGCTGCAGACTTGGTTTTGTGCTGAGCAAGAGTGCTGACTTTGTCCCACATGTTGCCAGTATATCCAAAGTTAAAATTGAGGAGAATTGAAGGCAAGTTCCATTATAAACTCTTGACAGTCAACATTGGAATCCTGTCATCTCTTATAATATAAGAAAGAATATTTTAAATTTAGACAGAGGTAAGCAATTTTTCCCTGGTTTCTATTAAATTAATGTCCTTGACAGACTCAGTGTCTTCTCTTTCATTTCCAAGGAGCAATAGAAAATCCACATTTAAAACTGAACATTGGACTTACATGTATTCTACAGAATAAGGCAGCAATACATTTTCCAGATTATATGACAAGCTATACAAATATACAAGAAAGTTATTTAGAGAAGATTATAACAGATTTATCTCCTAAGTATTAATTACAAATATTAATAAGCATCAAATTAAAAAGTTGGAATATCTAAGATAATTTTAATATAACAATATATTAGTATATATTTAGAAGATTATAATAACATTGTGTGCTGTCTTTACATACAACCTAAATTCCCTCCAGTCACGATTCAATTCAGCAAACATTTCTTGAATATCTAGCCCAAGTCGAGTTCATTGTGTTCATTATCTCAGCTCCCAGGTATGAATCATTTCTATATTTCCAATTTAATCACCCTACTTTTTCCGCCCAAAGAACATTGCTGAATTGGTCACACACTTGGGTGATTACAAGTCTACATTATCTAATTTTAACTGATCTTTGCTTTTGCTCAGATTCTAAAATTAGCTATTTGTCAAGCTCTTACACAGTCCCCTCAACGGCTTCCGTCTAGTTTCTTTTCGATTCTCATTTCCACATTCTATGGACAGTCTTGTTGCAGTACTTATTGCTCTCTACTTGACATCTGTATGGGAATTAATGATTACTACTGACTGTTAAGAAATAATGATAAACACTATTCCAGTTATTCAGCTATCGTGTCACACAAGCTGAACTTAATTTTAAATTTTTGAAGAATCAAATGCAGAGAAAATGGGGCTTGTGAATTTTCAGAATTTCTCTTTTTATTTTATACTAATATCCTCAAGTAAATCTTAACCCCATAGGGCTAATCTAAGTAATGAATGGAACCCCTAATTTAGGGAAATGGAAGGATCAATTTGGAGACAGGGGGCAAAATTTCCTACCACCAATATTATACAATATGGAAGAAAGTCCAAAATTTCAACCATATCTTTTTGAACCATAGGACTGACTCCCATTAAATCAAAGATGACTTTTCTTCTTAGTTACATATGGTCTTTCATGAACAGAATTTATGAGACATCACCACTCACATTACATCTTCAACTGAACTGATAATTTCATTGTTCACTACTTAACTCTTTTTTTAAAGACTTGTTGTTTTATATTGGAGTATAAGCAATTAACAAAGTTGCAATAGTCTCAGGTGCACAGCAGAGAGACTCAGCCTTATATTTACATATATGCATTCTCCCCAAAAACAGCCCTTCCATTCAGGCTGCCTGCCACATGCCATTGAGCAGAGTTACTATGCTATATAGTAGGTCCTTGTTGGTTACCCATTTTAAATATAGCAGTGTGTATATGTCAATCTGAAATTAACTATCCCTTCCTTCTGCCCATTTCCCCTGGTAACCATAAGTATGTTGTCTAAGTCTGTGAGTACATTCCTGTTTTGTAAACAGTTTCATTTTCATCATTTTCTTTTAAATTTTGATCTAAGTAATATCATATGCTATGTTTTTAAAATAAGTTCCCATGGAAATTCATGCAAGTAGAAAGCTCTTCCTAAATTTCCAGCAATTTCCCAGGAGATTACACTTACATCCTGATGTCACCTTTGCCACTGAGCTTCTTCCTTAAATACTCTCTTGATTCCATGTCTTGTTTACCCAGAGGTAAAACCAACTTTTCTTGTATTTCCTCAACAGAACTAAACTAAACTAAACCAAAATTTCAGAGCATTTGCAAGTACAGCAGCGTTCATCAAATGTTGTGGTTATCTTAGATGCTTGTATCACATATGACTTTGGCCACCTGATGCGAAGAACTGACTCACTGGAAAAGACCCTGATGCTGGGAAAGATTGAAGGCAGGAGAAGGGGACAACAGAGGAGGAGATGGTTGGATGGCATCACCAACTCAATGGACATGAGTTTGGGTAAACTACGGGAGTTGGTGATGGACAGGGAGGCCTGGCGTGCTGCAGTCCATGGGGTCACAAAGAGTCGGACACGACTGAGTGACTGAATTGAGCCTGATCATGTATAAAACAGGGTACTTAACATCCATTAATAGATTTCTCTTTTCTTAAATGTCCTCACCTCCCTGCCCAGGATCAGGGAGTTTTCCTCAGGGCACATCTTCCTTCAGTTATTTCCCAGCTACTCAGGCTTTCCTGGTGGCTCAGAGGGTAAAGTATCTGCCTGCAATGCAAGAGACCCGGGTTCGATCCCTGGGTCGGGAAGATCCTCTGGAGAAGGAAATGGCAACCCACTCCAGTACTATTGCCTGGAAAATCCCACGGACAGAGAAGCCTGGTAGGCTACAGTCCCTGGGGTCGCAAAGAGTCGGACACGACTGAACAACTTTTGTTTTCTTTCTTTCTTCTTTTTTACCCCATTTTTGTCTGCGTTTCCTCACTCCAGACTTGCTCCACAACTCCAAATTAGAATACCTTTATGAGGCCGAGCAATTTAGTTCTTAGCACCTATTCTCAAACAGTTCTAACCAAAATCATCAAGAAAGAAGCATAACCAAAGGTCCCTCCTTCCAGCAAAATCTATCACTCCTCAGTGGTAGTCGTAAATATAAATGACGTTTGTTTTTAGACTCAGACTTGAAACTTTCTTGTATCAGTCCACTTTAACACAGGGAAGTCCTGCACACATAAACAATTCCTACAAATCACCATCATTTTGCTACAATACCACCCCAATCCATACAGAATTTCACTTATGTCATATTAAAGGCTTTAATCTGGATGACATCAGGATGACACAAAGGATGACCCCAGAGCATGGCTGAAGCAACCAGTTAGGTTTCTGTAAAGTTCCCTCTCTCTCTTTCACAGAATTCTCTGAAAGCTCAAAATACCGCTCCTGAACTGGCACGACGGTCCTTCGTTTCTCCCCTGTCTGTCTCCCTTCCCTTTCTTCCTCTTTGCTTCCTCCTTCCATTGCTCTTTCTCTCTTTCCCTTCCCCCTTTCTTTTCTTCCTTTTGCTTTCTTTCTCCTCCCGCACCCCTCCCAGCCACCATTTTCCTCTTGGAATCTGTGGCAGAGAACATGGGCTGTTTTGAAAAAATCCCATTTTTAGGTTTCTGTTCACAGCTGCTAAGCAGGGCAAACAGTATCAGTAGGGAGAGCTTCACGAGTCCTTGGATAATCACTAGTGTGAAGAACATCACATTCAGGTCGCTCTGCCTCAGAGATTCTTTCTTTTCTTTTAGCCAACCCGTAAGTCATCTTTGAACTTAAACATCCCTTCCTCAGGGATGCTTGCCTTGATTTCCAGGACACCATCTGTGGTTAGCTTACGCTCTTTCAGCGCAACCGGCCCCCAAACTTGTAATCATCTCTGACACCCATTTCCTTTCCTTCATCTCCTCTTACTCAGGGCCTCTCGGTGACGCCAAGATGCACCTTCTAAGTACAGAGACCCTGCCTGACTGACTCAGCACATGGTCACTGCTTGGTATATATTAAATGAATAAGACTAAATAAACAAACCTTATGAGGTATTATAAGGGTTCTTTCTAAAGAGTGTAAATTTTTACTTTTCTTTTTTACTTATTCTTCTTTTTAGAATAAAATAGTGAAACAGATGGGTTCTTTACCAATAATGCCATGCTAGTGGTAAAGAACCTGCCTGCCACCGCAGGAGACTTAAGAGACTTGGGTTTGATCCCTGGGTTAGGAAGATCCCCTGGAGGAGGGCATGGCAACCCACTCCAGTACTCTTGCCTGGAGAATCCCATGGATAGAAAAGCTGGGCATGGTCCATGGGGTGGCAAAGTCAGACATGACTGAAGCAATTTAGCATGCACATGCAGTGAAGCAGAATTGTTCTAATTTTGACTTCTAAAAATACAGGGAGCATCTCATTCAATGGATCTCAGAACTTCAGTGAAAATATGGGTTTTACAACCATAACAAGAATAGTTTTATTAGTTCTAATGTTAAATACATATTTTCCAAATAGCTAAATGTCTTGAGGCCAGATCCAAGCTAGCATGAAATAAACACTCCTTAGATGTAGCTGTTGTACAAGGGTAATTTTGACAATGCTAGAGAACAAAATAGATCTGTGATTTTCAGAAGAAAATCACAAACAAAAAAATCAATTTTGCAGAAATTTTTTTAATCAATCTATCAGAATCCATTTGCCTAGGTTTTCAGTTGCTTTATCTCCAAATATTCCTATTTTCCAACATTTTCTGAACTTACGCTTTTAGAAAGAATTTATAATCCATGTAGGTAGCTTACGTACTATATCAAATTATTGTTTTAAAATGTTTGAGAAAATATACAAATTACAAAATTCCACATCATTTTAATCCAGATCAAAGCCACTTGTTACTACTACTTTTAGATTCAGAAGTGAAATTCTGAGCTTCAGTTCAAGCAGCTCGGATATCCCAGTCTCTTCAAAATCTAATGTCCAAATTAAAGCATCAATTTTTGCACAAAACACATGTTGAAAGCTTTTGGAGTGATTGGTCATTTGACCAACTGAGTGAGCATACAGACTTCTGAGCCCATGAGGAGGATCCCAGCAGACTCCTTTGGTCAGGCTGCCTTTGGAAACTTGGAGAATACTCTTGGTGGAGTCCTGGGCTGGTGGGATGGGAGAACACCATTTTCATACTGCAAAAATCTTTTCGTTCTTTCCAACTTAAATCATTCAATTATTTGTTACATACACAAACTAAGAGAAAATGATATTATAAAATATTGCAATTTATTATTATAAATCTGTCATAATCTGTTATAAGTTATAAACTTGGAATCTCCTTCTGAACATAGCAATCTATTTATGTTTTTTCCTTATCTGATCCTATTCTTAATTAGAATTGAAATTTTAAAGCTAACACATACTTACTGCACTTCATTAAAATGTACTAAGTAAAAATATACCAAAGAAATTCCAATATGTCATACTCTGAATATTAATTGCAACATAATATTTGCTATAAATGTAATAAAAGAAGTACATTATGACCAAAGACCATGCACAGCAATGTAGTTTAAGTAATTGAAATAAGCCCATAAATGAATGAATTAATTGTTTAAAAGGGGAATTAAATTTTCCCATTAAAAAGTTGCAATTCTGTAAATTTTTTTTCATTTTCTTAAAAAAAAAAAAATTTGAATAGTTAATTGTGGTCCATGGACCAGGAGCAGCAGCAGCTGGCAGCTTATTAGAAATACTCTTTCCACCCCACCTTAGACCTTCTGAATCAAACTCTGCATTTTAAAAAGCAACCACTCCCAATACCCTGGAGATTAATGCACTTATAAAAGCTGAGAAGCACCAATTGGAGTTTATTGAAAGTCGCTTTTAAAGCAATGCCAACTTGTTGTCTTTGACTCTCGTAATGCTACCTCTGTAAATGCTAATAATAAATGACCATGAAGGAGAGTTTATTCTGCAACTTCCACCATACGTCTTTTTGGATCATGGAATAAATAACTCCTATATGTATTTGTATTTATTTGTTTGTACAAAATGAGCAGAAAGTACAGAGATTTCCCATATATACCCCAGCCTACACACATGCACAGCTTTCCACATTATCAACATCCTCCTTAAGACTAGTACATTTGTTACAATTGATGAACCTACATTGAATCACCATCAGCCAAAACCTATAGCTTACATTAGCGCTCACTCTTGGTGTTAAGCCCTCAACTCTGTGGGTTGGATAAGCATATAACTATATATAACCACCATTATAGTATCATATAGAGTATTTTCATTGAAATCATCTGATTCCATTTATTTATCCCTCCCTTTCCCCTAACCCCTGGCAACTGCTACTCTTTTTACCATGTACATAGTTTTGCATTTTCTAGACTATCATACAGTTGGAATTATACAATATGTCCTTTTCATATTGCCTTCTTTCACTTAGTAATATGCATTTAAGTTTCTTCCATGTCTTTTCATGGCTCTAAGGCTTTTTTAACACTAAATAATATTTCATTATCTGATGTAGCACAGTTTGTTTAGCCATTCACCTACTAAAGGACATGTTGATTGCTTCCAGGTTTTGGCAATTATGAATAAAGTTGCTATAAGTATTTGTGTGCCACCTTTCATGTGTCATATATTTCAACTTCTTTGGGTAAATGACAAGAAGTGTTATTGTTGAATTATGTGGTAAGAGTGGGCTGGGTTTTGTAAGAAACCACCAAACCACCAGTTTGCACTTTCACCAGTAATGAATGAAAGTCATTCTTGCTCCACAGTCTTGCTGCTATTTGGCATTGTCAGTGTTCTGGATTTTGGATCTTCTAATACGTGTATAGTGCTGTCTTACTAGTGTTTCAATTTGCATTCCTGATGATACATAATGTAGATATCTATTCACATGAGGTTACTTTTTGCTATCATTACTCTGAAATTTCCTTCTTACAATGTCCTAATTAGATTTCCAATTGCTCTTCTACTAAAGTTATGTCAGTTTCCATGTTAATTGTGCCTTAACAGCCATCCTGAGATGTGAACGTTTAGAATAACATATTTCATACAGACAGGAACCCCTGTAGCTTCTCATTGTTAAAGGACATTTTCCTCTGGCTCTTTTATATGGATACAGTTTTGGTATTTTAATACCTAAGTAGATTGGTGGGATTGAATTTTACCTAAACCCTACCATGTACAAAGAAGACAATTTGTTTGTATGTATATACATTGATGCTTTTGAACTGTGGCGTTGGAGAAAACTCGAGAGTCCCTTGGACTGCAAGGAGATCCAACCAGTCCCTCCTAAAGGAGATCAATCCTGGGTGTTCATTGGAAGGGCTGACGTTGAAGCTGAAACTCCAATACTTTGGCCACCTGATGCGCAGAACTGACTCATTTGAAAAGACCCTGATGCTGGGAAAAATTGAAGGCGGGAAGAGAAGAGGATGCCAGAGGATGAGATGCTTGGATGGCATCACCGACTCGATGGACATGAGTTTGGTTAAGCTCTGGGAGTTGGTGATGGACAGGGAGGCCTGGTGTGCTGCAGTCCATGCAGTTGCAGAGTCAGACACGACTGAGTGACTGAACTAACTGACACCATCACATGGCGTCTGTCCCATTAATTTGAAACAGTTAGGGGGAACTAATCTTGTTTTTGTTAAGTAAATGAAGACTTAGTCATGTCAATTTTCCATCCCATTTCCTTTCAGAACTTGGTTTGAGTATATGCTGGGCAAGGTTAGGGTTGCCAATACGACCATGGATTGAGAAAGAAGCTTCTCTTCCCTTTGAACTGCCAGCTGATCATCATCACATTCCTCTTGCATGGTGACTGCAGGCCTACACAGGGCCCTAGGCCAGCATCTATTGAGGAAAGATGGCAACTTTTGGAACATCATTCTCTCTTGCTGGCTACCTCTCACCTGGATCATCCAGATTTCTATCTCAGCAACCTGTGCTCCCCCTCTCCAGGATCCTACAGCCCTTCAGTGCTATTAGCATCTCATGGTCTCCTCAACACTGTTTGTGGTCATTTCTGGACCTTGTACATGCTAGACGCAAGCCAACTGGAACCAAGAGACTTAGCTTTTGTTTATCACTTGGCATCTTCATTCATAGAAATGTTGTAGTATTATTCTCACTTCATGTTTAATTAACCCAAGTTAGGTCTTACTGTAACAATAATTTTCAAAAATCATCTAGGAATATTTGTTTAAATACTTAGGCTTTGGTGCCAAGTTCAGTTCAGTCAGTTTAGTCACTCAGTCTTGTCCAACTCTTTGCGACCCCATGGACTGCAGCACGCCAGGCCTCCCTGTCCATCACCAACTCCTGGAGCTTGCTCAAACTCATGTTCATTGAGCTGGTGATGCCATCCAACCATCTCATCCTTTGTTGTCCCCTTCTCCTCCTGCCCTCAATCTTTCCCAACATCAGGGTCTTTTCAAATGAGTCATTTCTTTGCATCAGGTGGCCAAAGTATTGGAGTTTCATCTTTAACATCAGTCCTTCCAATGAATATTCAGGCCTGATTTCCTTTAGGAGGGACTCGTTGGATCTCCTTGCAGTCCAAGGGACTCTCAAGAGTCTTCTCCAATACCACAGTTCAAAATAATCAATTCTTTGGTGCTCAGCTTTCTTTATAGTCCAACTCTCACATCCATACATGACACCTGGAAAAACCAAAGCTTTGACTAGATGGACCTTTGTTGGCAGAGTAATGGGATTCCAATTTAAATAGTCTGTGTTGGAAAGAGACTTTGCACCAGTATTTTGTAAAAACTTTCCCGATGATTCCAATGCACAGTCCAAGTTGTTTATCAATGCCCTGGATAAGCTGGAGGACGCAGCTTCTTTGACAGCTATCTGGATGTTTATACAGCGCTCAAATTCCCATAGAAAGATTCATATCAAGAATTTGTTGTTGTTCAGTCGCACAGTCATGTCCGACTCTTTGCGACTCCAAGGACTACAACACATCAGGCTTCCCTGTCCATCACCAACTCCCGGAGCTTACTCAAACTCATGTCCATCGAGTTGGTGATGCCATCCAACCATCTCATCTTATGTCATCCCCTTCTCCTCCTGCCTTCAATCTTTCCCAGCATCAGGGTCTTTTCTCATGAGTCAGCTCTTTGCATCAGGTGGCCAAAGTATTGGAGTTTCAGCTTCAGCATCAGTTCTTCCAATGAATATTCAGAACTGATTACCTTTAGGATGGACTGGTTTGTTCTGCTTACACTCCAAGAGACTCACAAGAGTCTTCTCCAACACCACAGTTCAAAGCAACATTTCTGCAGCACTCAGCAGTCTTCATGGTCCAAATCTCATATCCATACATAACTACTGGGAAAACCATCGCTTTTACTATATGGATCTTTGTTGGCAAGGTAGTGTCTCTGTTTTTTAATATGCTGTCTAGGTTTGTCATAGCTCTTCTTCCAAGGAGCAAGCATCTTTTAACTTCATGCCTCCAGTCACCATCAGCAGTGATTTTGGACCCCAATAAAGTTGACCACGGTTTCCCTTGTTTCCCCATCTATTTGCCATGAAGTAATGGGACTGGATGCCATGATCTTAGTTTTCTGAATGTTGAGCCTTAAGCCAGATTTTTCACTCCTGTTTCACCTTCATCAAGAAACTCTTTAGTTCCTCTTCACTTTCTGCCATTAAAGTAGTATCATCTGTATATCTGAGGTTGTTGATATTTCTTCCAGCAAACTTGATTCCAGCTTATGATTCATCCACATAGCTTTTCACATCAAGTACTAAGCAGGGTGACAATACACAGCCTTTACCTACTCTTTTCCCAATTTGGAACCAGTCTGTTGTTCCATGTCTGGTTCTAACTGTTACTTCTTGACCTGCATACAAGTTTCCCAGGAGGCAGGTTAGGTGGTCTGGTATCCCCATCTCTTTAAGAATTTTCCACAGATGGCTTTAGTTTAATCAATGAAACAGAAATAGATGTTTTTCTGGATTTCTCTTCTTTTTTTATGATCCAACAGATGTTAGCAACTTGATCTCTGGTTCCTTTGCCTTTTCTAAATCCAGCTTGAACATCTGGAACTTCTTGGTTCATGTACTGTTGAAGCTTAACTTGGAGAAATTTGAGCATTACTTTGCTAGTGTGTGAGATGAGTGCAATTGTGCAGTAGTTTAAGCATTCTTTGGCATTGCCTTTCTTAGGGATTGGAATGAAAACTGACCTTTTCCAGTCCTGTGGCCACTGCTGAGTTTTCCAAATTTGCTGGCATATCAAGTGCAGCACTTTCACAGCATCATCTTTGAGGATTTGAAATAGCTCAACTGGAATTCCATCACCTCCATTAGCTTTGTTCATAGTGATGCTTCCTAAGGCCCACTTGACTTTGAACTCCAGGATGTCTGACTCTAGGTGAGTGATCACACCATCGTGATTATCTGGGTCATTAAGATCTTTTTTGTATAGTTCTTCTGTGTATTCTTGCCACCTCTTTTAACATCATCTGCTTCTGTTAGGACCATACCATTTCTGTCCTTTATTGTGCCATCTTTGCATAAAATGTTCCCTTGGTATCTCTAATTTTCTTGAAGAGATCTCTGGTCTTTCCCATTCTATTTTTTTCCTTTATTTCTTTGCATTGATCACTTAGGAAAGTCTTCTTACCTCTCTTTGGAATTCTGCATTCAGATAGTGTATCTTTCCTTTTCTCCTTTGCCTTTTGCTTCTCTTCTTTTCTTAATTATCTGTAAGGCCTCCTCAGACAACCATTTTGCCTCACTGCATTTTTTTTCCTTGAGGATAGTTTGATCACCACCTGCTGTACAATGACACAAACCTCCATCCATAGTTCATCAGGCATTTTGTCTATCAGATCTAGTCCCTTAAATCTATTTCTCACGTCGACTGTATAAATGTAAGGGATTTGATTTAGCTCATACCTGAATGGTCTAGTGGTTTTCCCTAATTTCTTCAATTTAAGTCTGAATTTGGCAATAAGGAGTTCATGATCTGAGCCACAGTCAGCTCCTGGCCTTGTTTTTGCTGACCGTATAGAGCTTCTCCATTTTCAGCTGCAAAGAATATAATCAATCTGATTTAGGTATGCACCATCTGGTGATGTCCATGTGTAGAGTCTTCTCTTGTGTTGTTGGAAGAGGGTGTTTGCTATGACCAGTGCCTTCTCTTGGCAAACATGTTTTCCTTTGCCCTGCTTCATTTTGTACTCCAATGAGAGTGAACGAAGATCAACACTTGTCAAGCTTAGCTAACCTCCTCTGTGTCTATATCACTACTTTTCACATATGCCTCCATTTTATAACTTTCTCCTTCTCAATGCAGTATTTATCCTTATCTTTTCTCTGAAACCATGATGAGGCATGGAGTTCAGAAGTCATATTATTAAGAGAATATATTATCAAAAGATAATATAAAATATTATCTTTATTACATATGTCTCCCTAAAGTATCTGTAACATCAAATAGAAATTTTTATTAAAGTCAAGAAAGACATTAAGAGGATGCAGGCCTCTTTGCAAATATTTGAATTCCTATCCTCCTAAAAAATTGCATTTTTTATAAATATATCTTTAACAGAGGTTTCTACAGTTCTGTGGATGCGTTTTGTTTCTTCTGTTACTATCATTTTCTTAAACTTCTTTTTCCTTGGATATAAACTATCGCAAAAATTTGTTGATTAAAGTCTATATATTTATTGTTGTTTAAAAATTTTTGAAGCAAGTAATGCCGTGAATTTTTATTAATTTGTAGTGGAGGTGATTATTGTTTAAATCTGCAGTCCACAATAATAATTAGTGATCCCATGGATTGTAGCCTGTCAGACTCCTCTGTCCATGGAATTCTCCAGACAAAGAATACTGTACTGGGTAGCCATTTCCTTCTCCAAAAGATCTTCTCAACCCAGGGATCAAGCCCAAGTCTCTCGAATTGCAGGCAGATTCTTTACCACCTGAGTCACCAGGGAAGCTCAATAATGAGCTATTGCAATTAAAACATTGTTTCAATGCATAACTCTGAGTAGGATAATATTATCCGCTTTTTCTGAGTAAAAAAATCTGGAGTGCAGTCAATGTTCAAAGACAATTCCAAAGACACGTTGCTGCCATTGGGTGGAATAAAAATGCAAATCCAAGTCTTCTGGATCAAAATTTAGTGGGGTTTTTTTTTAATGGGTCTATTGATTTCCCATGTCTGTGAATATATCAAAAGTTTACCTTCTGCCTAGATGATCCACAAAAAAAAAAAAAGTTTAGATAATGATCACAGTTCCAAACAGCCCTTTGTCTCATTCTTGTCCTGTGCTCATATTTTTTGCTCATGTAGAAATGTTTCCCTATGTCTCTGCCATGTGTTCCATTTATTTTCATTAGTGCAGCTTTGCTCCAAGTCATTTTAATGGCTATATAAAGAGTTTCTTCTGTTCTCCTTGCACATGACTGTCTTACTTCACCAGTTAGCAAATGCCCTGGCATTAGGTATTCTCACCAGCTGCCACAGCAAAGGAGGTGTCACGCTTCAGTCTGGCTATTGTATCTGTCACAGGACTTTCGAATTAAATGAATTATAAAGTGTTGAATATGACAATGATAATAGATAAAGGTTATAGATGAATAATTTAATAGTGCAGGAATTTAGTATCTACTAAGATTCATGTTTCCTCAATCATTTTATCCTGCCAAATGTTCTCTGAATTAACTGCAGCTCTCTTCCCATCAACTGGGCATATATGAGTTTATCACATTACATGAGGGACCAATGTAAGCTAAGTGTAGAGATTTATAATTTCTTAATATATTTTATGTAATTTATTTTAATTCCATTTTTAAATATTTTATTTTATTGTTACTTTAGAGCGGATGATTTTTCATGACCAAAAAAAAGGGAAACGTTTTGTATTTCTTAAGTCACATGATTGTATTCATTACACATTTTTACTTGCCTGATTTTGCTTTTACTATGAGACATGGATACTGAATTATATCAAATACCTTTTCATCACCTGTAGATATCATCATATTGTTTCTCTTTGAGCTACTAATATCATAAAATTTTAATAACAGCTTTTCTAATGAACCTTCTTTGTACTCATGAGATGAAGTCAACTTATCTGTAATGTACCAATATGCTAAAACACTATTGCTAAAATTTTATTTTTTATGTATGCCTATATGTGGACTTCTCTGGTGGCTGAGGTGTTAAAGAATCTGCCTGCAATGCAGGAGACCTGGATTCAATGCCTGGGTGTGGAAGATACCCTGGAGAACGGAATGGCGACCCACTCCAGTATTCTTGCCTAGAGAATCCCCATAGACAGAGGAGCCCAGCGGTCTACAGTCCATGGAGTTGCAAAGAGTCAGACACCACTGAGCAACTAACACTATTACTCTGCCTGTATGTCCTGTGCTTAGAACCCAGCTCTCCCGCATTGCAGGTGGATTCTTCACCATCTGAGCTACAAGGAAAGCCCAAGAACACTGGAGTGGGTAACCTATCCCTTTCTCCAGGGTATCTTCCCGATCTAGGAATCTAACTGGGGTGTCCTGCATTGCAGGCAGATTCTTTACCAGCTGAGCTACCAGGGAAGCCCATGTATGCCTATATAGTCATAACTAAAAACTGATATTTCTTGTTTATGCTATTTTTGTGAAATCTTGTTATACAGGCATGGCAAATACACAACCTATTTTCATTTTCTATACTCCAAAAATATTAAATTGCATAGAAAGTACCTTTTCTTAAAAAAAACATCTAGTCATATCACTGAGACTATGAGTTTTTAATTTTTGCTTTTGTTCTTTTTTGACCTCAAAAATACTTTTGAAGAGTTATTTTTGCAACTCTTTTATTCATACCATAATTACTTTTTATTTATATCATCTTGAATAATTTTAGTAGTATGTATTTTTTAGAAAATGAACCAAAAACATCTAGATTACTCTCGGGTTATGTGAAATACTCTCTCACAAATTATAATTTATTTAGTTTTCTCTGTATCGTTTGGTATATTCTCATTCCTAATAGTATTTTATCTTATTAAGATTATTACATAGGGATAGTTGTTTAATGAAAAAATTCAAGGAGCTACACATATTTGTTAGTCCCAGTTATCATATAACCTAATTAAAATGCCTGCAGAATTACTGCAGGAATCCAACCTTCCTTACCGACATCCGTTTCCTTGGCCGACCCCTAACATGCAGTCCTGGGAACCGACCAAACTCTCGGTGTTTGAGTACTACTTGTTCTCCCATGCACTCACACGCACCTGCACACACGCGCACACATCCACACACACAAAGGCTTGCCTTCGAAAGAAGGCATCATTACCTTTTCTCTTTCTCTTTGAAAAGTTTAGGCAGTCTGGCTTTTTTCTGCACGAATATTTTAGGATATTGCTTCATAAACACACTGTGCGCTGATAGAATATTGGTGTGGCTTAAAAGAGAAAGAGAGAAATTATTATAAGTGCCATAAGACTTCTGAAGGAAAGATTTTAAACGCAATAGATACAACTTAATTCTATACTATTTAGTCTAAAAAAGCAAATGACAAAAATATGAAGCATAAACATTTTATGCTTAAAAAATATCCACTATAAAAACTGTCTGTAGTATTTCACTGAGAAATATTTTAAGAACATCAAATTTAGGGTAATGCGGATTGTCAAAAAATTAATGTTTTAGCTGAGTCTTCTAAAAATTTTTATTTCTGTAATTAAAGTGCTTGTAAAATATACCACATAATTAAAATTCCCCCAAGATGATTCATATATAGTTTACATACACATTAGTCAAAGTATAGTTATCTGAATCTTTGCAATTATTTATGAAAATCTCATGTTTATTTTAGGATCAATGTTTTAGAGCAATATTTCAGCATTTCTGAAATCCAGATCACTGGACTCATCTGAGGTGTTTTTTAATAAGTATAGATTTCTGATCCTCTTCCTGATGAAGCAAGATCTCCAAAGGCAGAGTCTGGGTAGTCTTCTAATATCAACCTCCAGGTGATTCCTACTTGCAGCCAGGTTTCAATCCAGTGAAAATATTTAAAAATGCGAGTAACAAGATCTAATGAAATATAGCAAATTGTCAGTATTAGTTAATGACACTTGTTTCTGAAAAGTCTGCTTCATTCAATTTTTAACTGACAACATTGTGAAAATTTGGTCAGTTTTTTAGAATGTTGAGTGGTCATCTCGACAGCTTTTATCAATAATTATCAAAAATAATCATACTTAAAATTGAACATTGACAAACATCTTAGTCAATATTTGCCTCATGACAATGAATATAAAGGTCTTCAAGATTTTCTTGTTTCACTGTCAATGTAAATAACATCACCACACTTTAAAATATTTATAGCATCTTTTTTCTCTTGGCCTGAGTTCATAAAATACCATGTTAATTCTTTACACAAAACAGAGAGTATATACTTTAAGAATCCTATTTAATTTAATTTAACTTAACTGATTCAAATAACGCAATGTGTGATTTATATGACATTAGAAATTTTCATTCCTACTCAGACACTGTAGAGATGCATTGACCAAGAATCTATTGTTTTTCTAAAGTCCAATCACTGAAACCATCAGAAAATTTCCCAAGATCTTTCTTTTTTTTTCCTATCTGGAACACACATTTTGCAATCATCTGTTTTACGGATCTAACTGTTTATCTGTTATTTCTTACATGACAAACATTTTGCTAAGGTCTTTATGTTATTTTTCTCTAATTCTATATTTATATAACCTGAAAACATTGGTATTCTTTAATTCCCACTTACACATAAACTACAAAAATAATATTAATTTGCCTAATTCATTTAACTAGGAAATAGAGGATAAAGGGTACATATGAAAACTAAATTGACTTCTAAACCCATTCTCTTAAACTTTTGGATATGCTACCCTCCTAAATAATAAACATGTCAGTTCTTACTATGTGTTAGGGCATTATTCTTGGCAGTTTGCATGTATCAGATCGTTTAATTCTTATACAATTTCATTAGCTAATACTCCTACTGTCATCTACATTTTCTAGACTTTAAAACTTAGGGCCAAAGGAATACAAAAGCATAATCTTTTTATTATTCTTCATGGAGCCAGTGTTCCAAGACTTGGAACCTTATTTAAATTGGTAATCTAGATAAATCATCTTTGGAGTGGCTAAGAAATTTATACCAAAGTGCTAAGACATTCACTTTTGTTCTTTTCTATGTATGACTAAGATGTTTGCTTCATGTAACCCTTGAGAATTTTCAAGGTGTGGTGGCTGGTGTACATGTAACTGGTGTTTACAATTTGTGTCTCCAAAGTAATGTTTCCAAGAAGTGAAAGATGTGGAAGGTTAAAATGGAAGAGTTAAACGCTAGAGTCAGTTTTCAGAATGAGGCCTTAAGTGCCATATAATGCTCTGATGGATGTTCCATATCACAAAATGCAGTCTAGTTCTATTTTTGAGTTTCTTGTTGAAACAAAATCATCCAATCCTATGTGTTTAGTCAGAATGCATTTTTGTTTAAAACTGTGTGAAATTTGTACATGAATGCATGTGAATGTGGATAAGAGAAGTAGATGTGAAGAAACATGAAATAAATATAACTAGAAAGCCAAGGACAAAGAAAGATTTAGAACTATAGTAGGGTTGGAGAGTAGATCATGGATTCAAATAACTACTTAACAATTTGAGCACTGTTCAGAAGATACTTATATTTTCCCAGAGTGTGAGTAAACTCTGCCTATGAATAAAATTTGTCATTTCATTGAAGTTAATCTGCAAGGAAATTCACCTACAAGGAAAAACTCCAACTTCTTCAAGCAGATAGATAAATGAGAAAACCTATAGCTTTAGGAGATCAATCAAGATTGCGAAGTAAGAGGATGTGCAGCTTATCTCCCTACTCAAACACATTAAAAATATATGTATATGAAACACATGAAAAGATGCTCAACATTGCTCATTATTAGAGAAATGCAAACCAAAACCACAATGAGATATCACCTCACACTGGTCAGAATGGCCATCATCAAAAAGTCTACAAACAATAAATCCTAGAGAGAGTGTGGAAAAGGGAATGCTCTTGCATTGTTGGTGGGAATGTAAATTGATACAGCCACTATGGAAGACGGTATGGAGATTCCTTAAAAAACTAGGAATAAAACCACCATATGACCCAGCAATCCCACTCCTAGGCATACATCCTGAGTAAACCAGGATTGAAAAAGACACAGGTATCCCATTGTTCATTGCAGCACTATTTACAACAGCTAGAACATGGAAGCAACCTAGATGCCCATTGACAGATGAATGGATAAAGAGGTTGTGGTACATATACACAGTGGAATATTACTCAGCCATAAAAAGGAATACATCAGAGTCAGTTCTGAGGTGGATGAAACTAGAACTTATTATACAGAGTGAAGTGAGTCAGATAGAGAAAGATAAATATCGTATTCTAATGCACATATATGGAATCTAGAAAAATGGTACTGAAGCATTTATTTACAGGGCAGCAATGGAGAAACAGACATAGAGAACAAACAGACTTATGGACATGGGAGAGGGGAGATGGTGAGATGTATGGAAAGAGTAATGTGGAAACTTACATTACCATATGTAAAATAGATACCAAACAGGAATTTGCTATATGCCTCAGGAAACTCAATCAGGGGCTCTATTTCAACCTAGAGGGGTGGGATGGGGAGGGAGAGGGAAGGGAGGTTCAAAAGGGAGGGGATGTATGTACACCTATGGCTGATTCATGTTGAGGTTTGACAGAAAACAGCAAAATTCTGTAAAGCAATTATCCTTCAATAAAGAAATAAATTTAAAAAAGAAAAAGAAACACACGCAAAACACATGTATACAAAGAACAATCCTCACTGAAAACTAACTAGAAACTGGCAGAAGGAATCCTGTTCAACCAAGGCTGTAAGAAATATGCACACATAATCAGGTGGAAAGGGAAGAAAAATGATTAGGTCAGACTGTGCCCCAGGAAAGGACTCAGAGGAAAAGGGAGACAACAAGGGAGACACCCACTCTGGTGTGGGTGTCTCAGCCCAGAGGTCCTACATGGGAAACAGGAGCCTCCTTGGCTCACTGGAGGACTGCTGAAAGTAAAAGGCAGGCTGCGGAAAAGCTGGACTACATTCATGCAGAAAAGCAAGCTGGCTAACTCTAACCCTAACCTAATCCTATCGTTATATCTCAGCATGCATGTCATTCCTAGTCAAGCAAACATGCATTCTTCCTCCCTCAATGACACAGTGTGGCGCAGGACCTGGGGAGGCCATGAGTAGGGAAAGATACGAATATGGGAGGCAGAGGCAACAGGGTACCGGGAAGAGTCTGGGTGGGCTGGCAGTGACCACTGTTTGCACTTGCTAAAGCAGTGCATTAGAAGCAGCCCAGGTCTCTGACAGCAGCTCACGCCTTACCCACCCGTGTATACTGAGAGCTGCATGGGCTCTCTTTACCTGTGGTATAGCTCCATAACAGAGTGGGAGTGGAGGCCGCAGGCAGTGATTACCTGTGAGGGACACAGTGGCCGTGAACGGAAGGCTACATCTACGTGGAGCAAGAGAAGCAATGCGAGTGTCTGCACAGCAATACAGCAGAGACCCTGGCAGCTCTGCCGGAGGCCGGCACAAGCCCCCCGTGCTTCAGCACGGCCCCTGGCACAAGCCCCCCGTGCTTCAGCACGACCCCCTGGCGCAAGCCCCCGTGCTTCAGCACGGCCCCCTGGCACAAGCCCTCCGTGCTTCAGCACAGCCCCCTCTGGGAAAGAGGCCCGTGAAAAGGAGAGGGTACAACAGCACACTTGAGGGTAACGGAGCCGTCCGGGGCCTGAACACAAGGCCCCTGCTCCAGCGACTCGGGATCAGATCGCACTCCCACTGGATGACGACGGTGCCTGAGAAGCAGGGAAATCCCACCTCACAACCCCCTGCACCTCGAGTGCCTCCATCCCCATCACATCCCCTACCAAAGGCAGAGCTGAGAGAACACCCTGAAGAAAACCGCGACTTGCATCCACGTAAATCCAACTCCTTTACCGAAGGCATTGGGTACATGCAGTCTGTATAGCTGTGAGCCCATTTAATAGCAATGCTTCAAGACCACAAGAGGTAACTGTTTCCCATAAAATCACAGAGGCAGAGAGAGTTAAGAAAAGTGAAAAGGCATAGGAACTGACCTCATTTGAAAGAACAAGAGAAACACTTGAAAAAATAAATGAAACAGGTATAAACAATTTACCAGAAAAGAATTCAAAGCATTGATAATAAAAATGGCAGCTTAATTTGGGGAAAAAAATTGATATACTCAGTCAGAATGTTAATATGGAACCAGAAAATATAAAAAAGACCCAATTCACTAGCTGAAAAAAACACTAGAAGAAATGAATAGCAGACTAAGTTATACAGAAGAACACATAAGTGATCTATAAGATAGAACAATGGAAATCATGCAATAAGAAGAGCAAAAGGAAAAATTATGAAAAAATAAAGTAAGAGGTTCCTGTGATAACATTAACCATACTAACATTTTCATAATAGTAGTTCCAGAAGATGAGAGAGAGAAGGGGATCAATAAAGTATTTGAAAAAATAATGGCTGAAATTTCCAAAACCTGAAGAAGGAAATAGATATCCAGATACCAGAAGTATAGAGGGTGATGAACCAAGATGAACCCAAGCAGATCAACACCAAGACACATCATAATTAAAGATCAGAGGGGAAATAAATAAAGTGGAGACCCCACTCTCAAAAAAAAGGTAAAAAATTAAAAGATCAATGAAACCAAGAGTTCATTTTAAGATAAACAAAATTGTTAAGATTTAGCAAGGCTCTTCAAGAATAAATGAGAAAGATCAAAATAAACAAGATAAGTAATAAAGAGGAGAAATCACAACCAATATAACACAGATATGAAAATCACAAGAGAATATTATGAACAGTTACATGCCAACAAATTGGACAACCTGGAAAAATTTGACCAATTTCTGGAAGCATACCATTTTCCAAGACTAAATCAGGAAGAAATAAACAATCTGAACAGATCAATCACTAGCTGTGAAACTGAATCTATAATCGAAAAAGTTCCAAAAAATGAAAATACAGAATTGGACGGCTTCATAGCAGAACTCTACCAAACATACGAAGAAGAGCTAATGCCTGTCCCTCTCAAACTATTCCAAAAAAAGAAAGAGAAGGGAACACTCCCCATTCTATGAAGCCACTACCACCCTGATACCAAAACCAGACAAAGACGTTTCCCCCCAAAATTACAGGCCATTACCTCCAATGATGGAGAAGGAAATGGCAACCCATTCCAGTATTCTTGCCTGGAGAATCCCAGGGACAGCAGAGCCTGGTGGGCTGCCATCTATGGGTCGCACAGAATCGGACACGACTGAAGTGACTTAGCAGCAGCAGCAGCATCTCCAATGAATATGGATACAAAAACCCTCAACAAAATATTAGCAAACTGAATCTAACAATATATAAAAAGGATCATACACCATGATCAAGTTGGACTTACTCCAGGGATACGAGGTTAGTTCAATATTCACAAATTAATCAATGTGATGGAGCACACTGACAAAACGAAGAATAAAACTCACATGACCATATCAAATGATGTAGAAAAAGCATCCAACAAAATTCAATGTACATTCATGATAAAATCTCTCATTAAAATAGATCTATAGAGACCAACAGCAAGATATGGTCACAGAAAACAGACATTCAGACTAAAGAAACATGACAGGGACTAGAAATAAACCCAAACACCACTGACCAATTAATCTTCACCAAACGAGGCAAGAATACACAATAGAGAAAAGACAGCCTCTTCAAAAAGTGACGCTGCAAAACCTAGACAGCCACATGTGAAAAAAATGAAATTAGAACAGTTCCTTAAACCATACTCACAAATGAACTCAAATGGATTAAATGCCTACATGTAGGACTTGAAGTCATAAAACTTCTCAAGACAATATAGGCAGAATACTGTAAATCATAGCAATAGTTTTTGGGTCTCTCTCCTAAGAAGAGGTGGCAAGAATACACAGAAGAACTGTACAAAAAAGATCTTCATGACCCAGATAATCACGATGATGTGATCACTCACCTAGAGCCAGACATCCTGGAATGTGAAGTCTAGTGGGCCTTAGGAAGCATCACTACAAACAAAGCTAGTGGAGGTGATGGAATTCCAGCTGAGCTATTTCAAATCCTAAAAGATGATGCTGTGAAGATGCTGCACTCAATATGCCAGCAAATTTGGAAAACTCAGCAGTGGAGTCCTTTCCAGGACTGGGAAAGGTCAGTTTTCATTCCAATCCCAAAGAAAGGCAATGCCAAGGAATGCACAAACTACCACACAATTGCACTCATCTCACACGCTAGTAAAGTAATGCTGAAAATTCTCCAAGCCAGATTTCAACAGTACATGAACTGTGAATCTCCAGATGTTCAAGCTGGATTTAGAAAAGTCAGAGGAACTGGAGATCAAATGGCCAACACCTGTTGGATTATCAAAAAAGCAAGCGAGTTCCAGAAAAACACCTATTTCTGCTTTATCGACTATGCCAAAGCCTTTGACTGTGTGGATCACAATACACTGTGGAAAATTCTAAAAGAGATGGGAATACCAGACCGACCTGCCTCCTGAGAAACTTGTATACAGGTCAGGAAACAATAGTTAGAACTGGACATGGAACAACAGACTGGTTCCAAATAGGAAAAGGAGTTCATCAAGGCTGTATATTGTCACCCTGCTTATTTAACTTATATGCAGAGTACATCATGAGAAACGCTGGGCTGGATGAAGCATAATCTGGAATCAAGATTGCCAGGAGAAATATCAATAACCACAGATATGCAGATGACACCACCATTATGGCAGAAAGCGAAGAAGAACTAAAGAGCCTCTTGATGAAAGTAAAAGAGAGTGAAAAAGTTGGCTTAAAGCTCAGCATTCAGAAAACTAAAATCATGGCATCCGGTCCCATCACTTCATGGCAAATAGATGGGGAAACAGTGGAAACAGTGTCAGACTTTATTTTGGGGGGCTCCAAAATCACTGCTGATGGTGATTGCAGCCATGAAATTAAAAGACGCTTACTCCTTGGAAGGAAAGTTATGACCAACCTAGATAACATATTAAAAAGCAGAGACATTACTTTGCCAACAAAGGTCCGTCTAGTCAAGGCTATGGTTTTTCAGTGGTCATGTATGGATGTGAGAGTTGGACTGTGAAGAAAGCTGAGCACCGAAGAATTGATGCTTTTGAACTGTGGTGTTGGAGAAGACTCTTGAGAGTCCCTTGGACGGCAAGGAGATCCAACCAGATCCAAGCTACACTATGTCTTGTGCATCCCATTCAGTTCTGCTCACAAGTCTCAGGAGATAATAAGTTTTTTCATAAAATGTTTACTTGCCAATTATATTTATGTGATTGCTCTAAAGCAATTTACAGTTTTGTTACAAATTAATTTAAAAAGTCATAAAATCTGAATCTATTCAACCACTTTTGGATTTTTTTGTTGAATGCGTCTTACAAATGTTGTAGCATCTATACACTTATTCGACAAAAATTGAAAGAAATATGAATGATAACTTTGCACATTAGGAGATACAATATTTATAAAATGTTTATGGCATATATGTATATATTTATATATCATAATTTACTATTTATAACAGATATATTGTATTATATTATACTATATAGATTCTTTTCTTACAATATTAAGTTGAAGAAAAAAATGCTCTGTTGTAACCTCAATATATTTAACACACCTTGGACTTAAATGAAAAGTTAGATTAATCATCAGTCTTCAGAGAATACCACTACAAAGTGTTATTTTATTGTTTCCTCTACACTCACTCTTTGAATTTTGGAAATTATTAGCCCCCAATTATGGATGAATTTAATAATCATTCTCTGATAAAATGCATTAGCCAATGACATCATGGCTTCAAAACTATATTTTTTTCAAAGGAGTTCCACATGCTATTGCAGTTAATCATAAAAGGTTAATCTCAACATTTTTATTTTATAAAATTTCTGGAGAAAACTTAAAAGATCTGTTTTGACAAAGTTTTCTGACAAAGTTAAACTGCAAAAATATGAAGACTGAATCTAAACCTTTTAGAGAGATGTTAATCTGTCATAAAATTTTACTTCCCATAAAATAACTGAAAATCTCCCTAGTTTGAGAAAAAAATATCTAAATTGTATATAAAACTGAAGTTTTGTGGGAGAAGATTCAAGATGGTGGTTAAGAAAACCCTTAATTCACTTCCTCCCATGGACGCAGAAAATCACATCCCATTCACACAGATCCATAATCAGGAAGGATTACAAGGTACAGTCATTTTCTCATTACTAGTAATGAAAATCTATAGGAGCCATTTTTGTGACCACAGGCTACCTTGCTAATACTGGTACTAGTAGAAACCATTTTGGAAATCTCCATCTAATATATTAGGACAATCGGCATGCCCTGTTGCAAGTCTCTCAGCTTCAGGAGGTATTCTAATTGGTCCCTACGTCTTTAACAGATGATTCAAGCTTAGTAAGTGCGAGGGGAGAACAAGATGACGGAGGAGTAGGTGGACAGGGAGTCCATCTCTCTCCACAGATACATCAGGAATACCCTTCAGACACAGAAGTGCATGCAGAACACCAGCTGAGAGCAGACAGGAGTACCTGACCTGTGGAAAAGAATAGAACCACACAAGACTGGGTCGGATGAAGGAACTAGGGCAAAAAACAGGAGTATTAGTGGGACTGGACCTGCCCTCGGTGGGTGGGGAGAACTGAAGCAGGGGTCCGATCCCCACATCAGGGCAATTGTCAGAGTCAGAGAAACATTTGAGGCTGAGTGAAACAGCTGATCTGTGGCAGCCTAAACGGAATGAGAATCAGACAGTCCTTGCCGCAGCCAAACATACCCTGGACAGAGACGCAGGTCCCCTTGAAGGTACAGCTTCTGCAAGCTGGAGTTTGGGGGATTGTGGAGCAATCCCAGGGCGAGAGCTGCTGTTGACTGGGGAGAGACGGATCCAGGGGATGTGGAGGAGGAGATTGTGGTGGGAAATGCCTGTGGAGGAAAGCCGGGCAGCCATGGAAGCAAGGCGATACTGCTGAGTCACACGTAGGGGCTGGAGCCATCACCATAGCCTCTCTCCCCACACACCAGCACCAGCAGCTGAACAACAGAGAGGCTGGCCCATCAAAGGCCTGACGCACTGAACTACAGAGAAGGACCCCAGCCAGGGTGCCCCTTTAAGTGACTGATGCCCCGATCTACAGAGAAGGACCCCAGCCAGGGTGGCCCCTCTATGTGCCTGACGCGCTGAACAGAGAAGGACCCCAGGCAAGGGAGCCCTCTAAGTGCCTGAACGGGCAGAGCTATGGAGAAAGACTGGCCAAAGAGGCCTTCTACAAGAGGTTCAAAAAAAGGCTCTGGTAGGGCCATAACTCCTGCAGCGGAGACAGTCTGTGTCCCTGCACACTTGGCGCCGCCAGGGTCCTCGCGACCCAAGCAGCTGCGCCACCTTCACGCTCAGCCCTCACTGGGGCAGAGCTGCCACAGGCAAAAAAGTCTTGCATCTGTGCACACGGAGTTGCTTCGGTCCTGTCCAACTCTTTGTGATCCTGTAGACCGTGGCCTGCCAGGCTTCTCTGTCGGGGGGTTCTCCAGGCAAGAATACTGGAGTGTATTGGCCAATACTGGTTGCCATACCTTTCTAGAGCACTATATTTCCTGCTGCCCTGGCCACCAACTCCCCCGACTACCTGGTGCTGCCAGAACCCCTGTGACCCAAGCAGCTGCACCACCTCCACACCTGGCCCTCACTGGGGCAAACCCAAGTCCTCCAGGGCAGCCTCAAGGGCAAACCCCAGTGGATGACCCACATAAACAAATAAAAGGTGGAAATAAAACTACAATTGAAACCCAGGGGTAGTGTAGCTAAGGAAGAAGACCCAAAACCTTCCCACCAGCTGTACAAGCTGCAGATTAAATCCACATGATCAACTAGGCAAACTCTGTGTCTATGGATATTATATAAAAGGAAATTGAGAGCCCTCACAAAAGAAAACGCACTAGTTCTGATAGCTGCCGACACTGGAGGCAAGAACACACAGGAGTAGAACCAGATTAGAACCTGGGCGGCCCCCACAGCAGGTCCAGAGATCAGCACAGTGTTGGAGGGCATCCTGGGGAGGTGAGGTGGACTGACTCCCAGCAGTGACTCAGGAAAAACATTTATTATTCTTATGTTTTGACTTGTTCTGTAGTTTCTTTTGGATTGGTTTTTTTCTTTTTTTCTTCCTTCCTCCCCACCCCTCGTTGTAGTTGTTGATTTTATTGGCACTATGAAATCTAATTATGCTTTTGAGGGGTTTTTTTTTTCAGTCACACTTTTTAGTGTTGTTATAAACCTCTGCCTCTATTTTTTTTTTTCTTTTTTCTTTTTTTCTTCTTTTTTGTTTTTTTTTCTTTTCCCTTTTTTTAATTTTAATTTTAAATTTTTTAAAAACTATTATTATTATTTCTACATTTATTCCTTTGTTTGCTTTTCCAACTGTTCTTTTTCCCTTGCAGTTAACCTTTAATGTATATAAATCTTTTTTATCTACCTCTATTTAACTTTGCCTATCTATACTTTCTTTCCCTTCCTCTCAAAATATTTGCTAATTTTGTTTTCATTGGTTTATTCCCCAGATGGCACCATGCTTTAGTTTTGTTTTCCAGTTTGTGTTTTAGTGAGTTTTGTTGTTAACTGGTAAACATAATTTTTGGTATCCTTTGTTTTCCAGGTCAATCTATTGTACTTTATTTTTGTTGGACTGTTTTGATTTTGCTTATGGACATATATGTATTTGTGTATACTCCATTATTTTCATTATTATTTGCCTGATTTTGTAACTATCATTTGTCTAGGGCTCATCTCTAGTTTCTCATTTTTGGGTATTTGTTTTAATTTCACTTAATGCCATAACAAACCACTTGTGGAGTCTTCTTTCCTGACCAGAGATCAAGCCCTGAGCCTTTGGAGTGGGAGCACTGACTCCAAGACCCTAGACTGCCAGAGAACTAACCCTAAGGAGTATCAGATACTGAGAACTCACACAAACGAAACCACTGGAATACAAGACCTGGCATCACCCAAACACCAGTAGCCCCTTGTGCAGGATGCCTCATCCAAACAACAAACAAAAATACAAACCCAGTCATCAGCAGACAGGATGACCACCTCACTCAGCCTTGCCCATCAGAGGAAAAAATAGATTAGTAAGTGGTGAAGGACCACTTCATCTGCGGTCCACACATTCTTCAATCTGATGTCTTTGCATTAGTTTTGTGTCAAGTGGGTTTGATTGAGGCTGTGTGCGAGGCTTTTAAGAGTAGCTTCACTGTTCCCTATAGATCCTCAAGACCAGATGTTTGGGGAGACTTTTCTCCCCTGTGCATAACCTAAGGGTAAGGGATGTGATTTTTGATTGGTGAAGCTGCATCTTTGTTTCTTCTACCCCTCTTGATATTTTCCTCTTTGTTGTAGAGACTTTGTTCATCCAGTTTTCAAGTCCCTTTCAGAGGGAATCAGCTACATATGTAGTTGCAGTTATAAAGGTGCATGCTCTGGTTCTGACATGTCACACTATTTGCAACCCTATGGACATAGTCTACTAGGAGTCCACCAGGCTCCTCTGTCCATGGAATTCTCCAGGCAAGAATGCTGGAGCAGGTTGCCATTTCCTCCTCCAGAGGATCTTCCTAACTCAGGGATCGAACCCATGTCTCCTGCACTGGCAGGTGGAATCTTTACCACTGTGCCATATATAAAGGACATGTGTATACACACACACACACACACACACACACACACACATATACATATAAACTGTATACAGAACTCATACAACTCAATAACAAAAAAACAACCTGATTTAAAAATGAGCAGAGGATCTGAACAGACATTCTTCCAAAGAAACATACAGATTGCCATCAACAGATTAAAATATCTTTAACACCACTAATATGAGGGAAATGCAAATCAAAACCACAGGGAGATATCAGATCACACATGTTCAGTTCAGTCCAGTTCCGTCGCTCGGTCATGTCCAACTCATTGCAACCCCATGGACTGCAGCACGCCAGGCCTCCCTGTCCATCACCAACTCCCGAAGTTTACTCAAACTCATGTCCATTGAGTCGGTGATGCCATCCAACCATCTTATCCTCTGTCATCCCCTTCTCCTCCCACCTTCAATTTTCACAGCATCAAGGTCTTTTCAAATGAGTCAGTTCTTTGCATCAGGTGGTCAAAGTACTGGAGTTTCAGCTTCAGCATCAGTCCTTCCAATGAACACCCAGGACTGATCTCCTTTAGGATGGACTGGTTGGATCTCCTTGCAGTCCAAGGGACTCTTAAGAGTCTTCTCCAACACCACAGTTCAAAAGCATCAATTCTTCAGCGCTCAGCTTTTTTTACAGTCCAACTCTCAGATCCATACATGACTACTGGAAAAGCCATAACTTTGACTAGACGGAGCTTTGTTGGCAAAGTAATGTCTCTGCTGTTTAATATGCTGTCTGGGTTGGTCATAGCTTTTCTTCCAAGGAGCGAGCATCTTTAATTTCATGACTGCAGTCATCATCTGCAGTGATTTTGGAGTCTCCCCTCTCCCACCCAAACAGTCTGTCACTGTTTCCATTGTTTCCCATCTATTTGCCATGAAGTGATGGGACCAGATGCCATGATCTTAGTTTTCTGAATGTTGATTTTTAAGCCAACATTTTCACTCTCCTCTTTCACTTGCATCAAGAGGCTCTTTAGTTCCTCGTCGCTTTGTGACATAAGGGTGGTGTCATCTGCATATCTGAGGTTACTGATATTTCTCCCGGCAATCTTGATTCCAGCTTGTGCTTCATCCAGTCCAGAATTTCACATGATGTACTCTGTATATAAGTTACATAAGCAGGGTGACTATATACAGCCTTGACTTACTCCTTTTCCTATTTGGAACCTGTCTGTTGTTCCATGTCCATTTCTAACTGTTGCTTCCTGACCTGCATACAGGTTTCTCAAAGGCAGGTCAGGTGGACTGATATTCCCATGTCTTTCAGAGTTTTCTACAGTTTGTTGTGATCCACACAGTCAAAGGCTTTGGCATAGTCAATAAAGCAGAAGTAGGTGTTTTTCTGGAGCTCTCTCATTTTTTTTGATGATCCAACCAACGGATGTTGGCCATTTGATCTCTGGTTCCTCTGCCTTTTCTAATTCCAGCTTGAACATCAGGAAGTTCACAGTTCTCGTACTGTTGAAGCCTGGCCTGGAGAATTTTGAGCATTACTTTGCTAGCATGTGGGATGAGTGCAATTGTGTGGTAGTTTGAGCATTCTTACATTGCCTTTCTTTGGGATTGGAATGAAAACTGACCTTTTCCAGTCCTGTGGCCACTGCTGAGTTTTCCAAATTTGCTGACATATTGAGTGCAGCACTTTCACTGCATCATCTTTTAGGATTTGAAATAGCTCAACTGGAATCCCATAACCTCCACTAGCTTTGTTCGTAGTGATTCTTCCTAAGGCCCACTTCACTTCACATTCCAGGATGTGTGG
This sequence comes from Giraffa tippelskirchi, assembly GCF_054371585.1. Lineage (NCBI taxonomy): Eukaryota > Metazoa > Chordata > Mammalia > Artiodactyla > Giraffidae > Giraffa > Giraffa tippelskirchi. The sequence continues at coordinate 5,824,017 of NC_137280.1, read as the reverse complement.
CTCTAGGTGAGTGATCACACCATCGTGATTATCTGGGTCATGAAGATCTTTTTTGTACAGTTCTTCTGTGTATTCTTGCCACCTCTTCTTAATATCTTCTGCTTCTGTTAGGTCCATACCATTTCTGTCCTTTATTGAGTCCATCTTTGCATGAAGTGTTCCTTTGGTATCTCTAATTTTCTTGAGGAGATCTCTAGTCTCTCCCATTACATTATTTTCCTCTATTTCTTTGCACTGATCACTGAGGAAGGCTTTCTTATCTCTCCTTGCTATTCTTTGGAACTCTGCATTGAAATAGGTATATCTTTCCTTTCCTCCTTCTCTTTTTACTTCTCTTCTTTTCACAGCTATTTGTAAGGTCTCCTCAGAAAGCCATTTTGCTTTTTTGCATTTCTTTTTCTTGGCCATGGTCTTGCTCCCTGTCTCCTGTACAATGTCACGAACCTCCATCCATAGTTCATCAGGCACTCTGTCTATCAGATCTAGTCCCTTAAATCTATTTCTCTTATAGTATAAATCTATACTGGCAGTCACCCTAATCTAATAACTATAGCCTTCAAAGAGCTGTCTATATTATAATAGAGAAAAAAGAGACTTTAAATAAATGCATAATAAATTATCAGGAGTGCTGTGATAGAAAATATTACACAGTGAAGTGGAAATGGAGAAGAATACTCTTCTTGGAGAAGATCTTAGGTTGACTATGAAGATTAGTTCATCTATTTATTGGTAGTTGGGGATGAATGGGAAGATGGTAATTCAGACAAAGACATCAATATGAGCAAAATGTACAAGACCCTCAACAATATGGTGCAGGTGTAGTGAGGAAACCAGCAGTTATGTCATCACTGGGAGGAAAGGAAGAGTCACTAAGAGAAAAGACTGGAGATGCAAAAAGCATCCCATTATAAAAGCTCTTATAAGTAATGTGATTACAATTTACTTATCAAATGGAGAGAAGATGGGAGTCTATGATACGACAGTTTCTGGCTTGGACAGCTGTGTAGATAATTTTATCATTCACTAAGATAAAAGTGCGGATAAAAATATAGCTTCAGTTTTATACAGTAATAAGGCTAAAAATTTTTTGTGTCAGATCAGATTTATGTCATTCCTTTTGCAAATGAGAACACTGAACCCTGGGAGTTTAACTGATATTACAAATACCTCCATTATACTTAATGGCAGAACAAGAGTTAGAATGCAATCATTCAGACTCCCAGCTTACAGCCTTTCTGAAGCAAATGTATAGGAAAATAAAAAACGACATTTGATGGAAGACAATCTGGACCTTGAAGGATAAATAAAATTAAAGTTGGTATAGAGGAGATTAGTAAGAATATCAAGATAAAGGAGTTCACAAAAAAGGTTTGGGACTTTAGGGGATATTCGTTCAGGCGTAATATTAACATCAACAAGCAGTAACAAGAATATATTAATTGATCTGATTATAGAGAACTATCATGCCAGATAAAGGAGATTATTCAACAAATAGTTAATGTGCACCAATAATGTGTCAAATACTATTCTAATCACTGGGAATACATCAGAAATAAAATAAATTTTGTCCTCATGAAGTTTTCAATGTAGAGAGAGGAAACAAAAATAAATTTATATCTGTATGTCAGATATGCTATTAAGAAATGAAAGCAATATTCAGAGGAAAATACGTGCTAAGAGTGTCTATTTCATATAGGCTGGTCACACAAAGCCTGATGCTACCGAGTCCAAGCTTGGTCTCCTCACTGCACAACAGACCAGTAATCAAGAGACTAGGTGTTGAGACAAGGAAGAGCAACTTTATTCAGAAAGTCAGGCATCCAGGAAGGTGCCTAACCTGAGTCCTAGAGTCCCCCTTTATTGGGGTATGGATGCTAGTTTATTTTATAGAATAGCAAGGGGGATGAGATGAGGAAGTAAAGTAAAAAAGCCATAAGCCTCGCAAGATATCTCCTGGTTTGGCCAGCCTCAGGGAGGGGATGTGTTAATTTATCTTGCAGCCGTTCACAGGGTCAAGGTGACTCCCTGTGAGCTGAACAAAGGCACTTTAGTTTCACATTCAGGGAAATGGGCAGGGTTCCCCAAGGCAGACCATTGTGTATGCTTACAGCTATAGACAGAATCCTTTTAGTGACTGTATTAATGAAAGAACAGAAACCAGAGGTTAAAGAAACCAGTCCAACATGGAGTCAGATTTGTTCTTCCCTGTTACAGTGAGGGGAGTAAAGGATAAAGGAGAGCAGACATCTGAAGAAAGAGCATCCCAGATAGAAAGCATGAGTGCAAAGGCACTGAGGCAGGAGCATACCTGATGAGGTAGGAACAGCTCATAGAGGCAACTGCAGTTAAGGCAAAAGAAGCAGAAGGGTCTTGTCCAGAAGAAGTGGTTAGAGACACAGTGGAATGAGACCAGGTATGACCCTGCAGGCCACCGTGAACATCTTAGCTTTTACCTTGAGTGATATGGAAGGCATTCGAATATTTTGAGCAAACAATGTTCTGATATACATTTTAATAATACTCCCCTGGCTACTGTGCCAACTTACAGACTGTAAATGGGCAAGGGGTGGAGTAAGAAAACCAATCAATAGGCTATTGCAGTAATCCTGGCAAGAGCATTGGTGCTCTGGACCAAGATGGTTTTAGTAGAGGTGGTGAGAAACGGTTGTCTTCTGGATATATGCGTACTGTTGTGGTTTAGTTGCTCTGTCGTGTCCAACTCTTGTGACTCCATGGACTGTACCCTGCCAGGCTATGAGATTTTTCAGGCAAGACTGAACTAGTGTCTCTGTGTCTTCTGCAACTCAGGATATGCAGGAGATGAAGTTTGATCCCTGGGTTGGGAAGATCACCTGGAGGAGGGCATGGCCACCTACTCTGGTATCCTTGCCTGGAAAATCCCATGGACAGAGGAGCCTGGCACTTTATGGTCCATGGGGTCAAAGGGTCAGCCACAACTGAAGCGACTGAGCACACATGCATGCATGTATATGTGTGTGTGCGTGTGTGGGGGGAGGGGGCAGTGTTTATTGGGTTGGCAAAAATACTCCTTTGATATTTAAGTAAAACATACATTTTTCATTTTCACCAAGAACTTTATTGAATACTGGGATCAGTGTTTTATTCCAATACCATCCACTATTTCCAGGAAACTTCACAATTCCATCTTCCCAAGACATTTTATCTTTTTGAACAAAGAACTGTTGCAGGTGCTTTTTATAGTCTTCTATGAAATTGATATTTTTTTCCATTGTGGGAATTTTGTAAAGACCAAAATAAATGGAATACAAAGGTGAAATGTCTAATGAATACAGGCAATGAATCAGAACTTCCCAACAAAACTGCAACAGTTTTTGCCTGGTCATTAAAGAAACATGCAGTCTTATGTTATCCTGATGGAAGATTATGCATTTTCTGTTGACTAATTTCTGTTGACTGATTTGATTTTCATCAAATGCTGCTTTCAGTTGGTCTGATTGGGAGCAGTACTTATGGGAATTAAACTTTTGGTTTTCCAGAAGGAGCTCACAAATAGAGGACTCCTTTCCAGCTCCACCACATACACATCACCTGCTCTGGATGAAGACCAGACTGTGGTGTGGTCAGTGGTGGTTCATTGCGCTTGTAGCCCATGATCTCTGTCACTCGCCCCATGATCATTAGTGTCCATTATCCACTTTTCATTGCCCCCCACACTCTGTTTTTAAAGCAGAACATTTTTGCTACGTTTAAGTAGGGAATCTCATGTGGAAATACGGTCAAGAAGGTTTTTTCACTTAACTTATGTGGAATTCAAACATCAAAGCAATTAACATAACCAAGCTGGTACAGGTTTTCAATGCTTGATTCTCAATTAATGTCTCAATTTGATCGCTATCAACCTCAACTGGTCTACCCGATCATGGATCATCATCCATCAGGAAATTTCCAACATGCAACTTCTCAAGCCGCTTTTGACACATTCAATCAGTCACAGCAGCTTCTATATACACTGTACAAATATTTTTGTGTGTTTCAGTTGTGTTTTTACTTTTCTTGAAATAATAAAGCATAATGTGCTGAAAATGTTACATTTTTTCCTTCCACCTTCAATATTAAAATGGCTACACAAAAATTCACCAATTTTGACGTTTCTTTTTTTAAATGCACACTATGATAGCTGTCAATTACAATCTAACAAAATTATTCCAAATGAAGTTAAAACAACAAGCACTACTAGAGTCATCTTACAGAAAAAACAAACCTACCTTTTGGCCAATCCAAGATATATATATGTATATGTACGGTATAACATTATATATGTGGTATAACATCAAACCAAAGACCTGAGCTTCCCTAGTGGCTCAGTGGTCAAGAAGCTGCCTGCCAGTGCAGGAGACAAAAGTTTGAACCCTGATCTAGGAGGATCCCACATGCTGCAGAGCAGCTAAACTCATGCACTACAAATTTTGGGCTTGTGTTCTAGAGCCTGGGAGCCGCAATGACTGAAGCCCATGCACCCAGAGCTCATGCTCTGCAACAAGAGAGGCCACCTCAGTGAGAAGTCTCTCTACTCACGCACTGCAACCGGAGAGTAGTAGACTCCAAAAACTAAGATCTTTCATCGTTTACATATATAAGAAAAATTTAATCCTTGGGTCACTTAATTCTCAGCTTTTCTGTTTTTATTATGGGGAAAAAGTATATTTCATTGGTCATTTTAAACATATAATACATACGAAATAAATATGGAAGAGCAAATTTTTCTTAAATCTCTCTGAAAGACTCAAGTAATTTCCATGTATGCATTTTGGATAAATTGCCTTAAGAAATCTCATGAAGGAAAAGGAACCTGAATGCCAAGTCTTCATTAATTTGTTGTAGTTTATTTTCTCATTTTAAATACTTATTTTCATATCTAATTTTGTGAAGGTGACTGCAGCCATGAAATTAAAAGACCCTTGCTCCTTGGAAGGAAAGCTATGGCAAAACTAGACAGTGTATGAAAGAGCAGACATCACTTTGCTGACAAAGGTCTGTATAGTCAAAGTTATGGTTTTTCAGTAGTCACACGCAGATGTGAGAGTTAAACCATAAAGAAGGCTGAACGCTGAAGAACTGATGCTTTCAAATTGTGGTGTTGGAGAAGACTCTTAAGAGTCCCTCCCTTGGATTGCAAGGAGATCAAATCAGTCAACCCTAAAGGAAATCAACCCTGAATATTCATTGGAAGGACTGCTGAGGAAGCTGAAGCTCCAATACTTTGGCCACCTGATGCGAAGAGCCACCTCAGTGGAAAGACCTTGATGCTGGGAAAGATTGAAGGCAGAAGGAGAAGGGGGTGGCAGAGGACGAGATGGTTAGATAGCATCACCAAATCAATGGACATGAATTTGAGCAAACTCTGGGAGATAGTGGAGGACAGAGGAACCGACGTGCTGCAGTCCATGGGGTCGCAAAGAGTCAGACACAACTTAGTGACTGAACAGCAGCAACAAACTGTTTTCTAAATGAATGAGCCAAAACCTATACATAGTTCCCCTAAGATGTGCCCCTTCCCAGACCCCTGGTGTTTGCAAAAGGAAACATCCAAGAAATTCAGGGGAGCTTCCCTGATGTCTCAGAGGTAGAGAATCTGCAGGAGAGGCAAGTTCAATCCCTGGGTTGGCAGGATCCCCTGGAGGAGGAAATGACGACACGCTCCAGTATCGTTGCCAGAAACATCTTATGGTCACAGGAGCCTAGTGGGCTACAGTACAAAAGGCCACAGCGAGTCAGAGATGACTGAGCGACTGAGCATACACAGTGTCTAAGAGAAGGCCCAGTAAACATGAGACTAGACAGAGGGAAGTAAGGCAGGACAGCCAGACTGCACCTGGACCAGATGCCTGTCTGGTGAGGTAACGCTGCCTGGAAGGGATTCTCAATCCAGAAAGACGAAGGCTGGTAAAAGTTTTGTAGAACGGATTCTTTGGCAGACCCAGATCTAGATGATTTAATCTCTCTTGTTATGATTCCTCAAGGGTAAGGAGGTGGAATCTATAAATAAATTTTAAAATAAAATATCTGGCCTAGAAAGCAAAAGGAAAATAAGAGTAAAGGAAGTGTTCTGCTCCAAAAGCCTCACATAAAATCTTCTATGTGAAAAAAAAAAGGGTGGGAGGAGCAGCATATGAATTCAACAGTCAAAAGCCTGGTTGAGCTTTTTTAAATAACAATAATAAAAATACTTATATAACTCTTACCATGTACCGGACACTCTTTACATACACATTAGCTCATTTAATCATCCTAATAATTCTTTGAAATGGATAGGACTATTATCTCCATTTAAGGAATGAGAAAACTGAGTAAAAAGAAATTATGTAACCAGTCCAAGGCCACACAGCTGGGAAGTGGCTGAGCCAGGATTAAAACCAGGTGACCTGCCTGACTCCAGGGACAGGAAGGCATAATAAAAATGTAAGCTTTGGAAAAATAAAAAAAAATAAAATAAAGCATAGCCTCCTCTCTTTACCCGAGAAAGGAGGAGTAGAGGGATGTAAGATGTAAATAATTTGTAAATAATTATGTAATAATTTGTAGATAATCATGTAATAATTATGTAAATAATTTACATCAATGAAGATGTAAATAACTATGTAATAATTTGTAAATAATTATGTAATAATTATGTAAATACATCAGTGAAGATGTAAATAATTTGTAATTATGTAATAATTTGTAGATAATCATGTGATAATTATGTAAATATTTTACATCAATGAAGATTTAAATAATTTGTAAATAATTATGTAATAATTTGTAGATAATCATGTAATAATTATGTAAATATCTTACATCAATGAAGATGTAAATAATTTGAAGTGGTTAAGAGGATATGACTTACGATGAGGCAAGGGCCTCTCCCAGTGAAGAAAAGTAGGAGGATAGATAGACACTGATGGATAGGAAAGAAACTAGCTAGTTTTCTAATTTCAAAAATCCAAATTGGGAAAAGGAGTTGACAAGAAAATAGATTTTTAAAAAATTGTATCTTCAAGTATCACATATCTTAGGTATCCTGAGCTTTAAACCAATATCTTTTAGTTCTTTGGGTCGAATATATTTCAACTAGGCATCTCCTAGGCACTGCTAAAGTGCTTATTTCACTCAGGATTTGTGTTTTCAACCATTTGAAGCTTTTTTCTCTTATGACTGCTTTTTGAGTACTAGAAAGGGTCCAGCTAGGGATGAGTTATGTGCGCCTCACACTAAATTGTTTCCTTAAAATATGACATATACATTCTGCCCCTTCAGTCTGGAGAAAGAACCTCCAGGTTTTCAGATATTTTTATCTGTGTGATAAATCAGGTACCTCTGAGAGAAAACAATGGTTTATTACTATACTTTATCCATGGAACAAACATATTCATATTCATTTGAGCGACAGGAAAAGGCAGGCATGATAACCTACCTGTGCTGTGTTCCTCTCGTGTGGCATAATGCATTCAGCTGACCATAATCAATGTTCCCAGATTTTTGCAAGTCTGCAAAATTAAAAAAATCAATTAAAAATGTGAATAATTTTCTGTAACCTTATTAACCAAATTTGCAAATAGAGTTTAATTGCAAACATTCATCATAGTAAAGGAATTCAGTGACTATGAAAATGAGGTATTACCAGTCCTTATTTGATACACAAGCAGAATTGCATAGGGTGATTAAAAAGAGGAAAGAATTTAATGTTTTTCATTTATATCAGATTTAGTCTGGCATATTTTATGTGTTTAATTCCAGTAAATAGAATGTTTATATAATGTCACTTCTCTGGAAGTAAGCCTTTCAGAATCTTTTGTCCTATGCCTTTCGAACGTGAAGTGGTTCCAGAACTCCAGACATGAAAATTCAAAGAAGAGTTTTCTTGAGGTCTCCCTCTCCCTCTTTATCACGCTGTCTGTCTCTGAAACACTAGTCATTTTTGTTCATTCCTATGCAGGGCCCCATCGTTGGCTAGCTCCTCATCAGAGCTCTACAGATCATCTTCCAGAGTCTGGATTCAGTTTGCAATTCCTTCTGAAGTTCAAGTGTAAGCAAATCACACACACTCCCTTACCAGCAGAAAGATAGTAATCATAGGCTGAGAAGGAAACTAATTGTGATTCCCCTTCAGTGCCAAAAAGAACTGCCATCTTTCAAAGGAGATGGAAAGGAAGATAGAGTATTGACAACAACCATCATTACAAAGATGGGCACTCACATAACAGGTCCTCTCCATATCCTGGGAGAATGCATACTGTTGGAAACATTGTAAAATGGAAAGCAGTAATAAATACCGAGGTGCACATTACTCCTTCCCTTAGTGAACAGGTACTGAGAAAAATCAGTGGCCTAATGCATTTCTAACCCTTTGTCAGAAAGTATTCACTGACTGCATCTCAATAAATGTATCCACTTTAATGCCAGGTTACTGAATCATAAAATTTTAAAAATATTTTAAGCCTTTTGTGATATAAAAATGAATCAACAACCGATAACCACTTTCTAAATACAAACTTGAGATTAGTAAAATTTAAACAAAAAACTGGCTGCTACCTATCACATCAATCATCACCATTTAATAAACTTGAAAATTCTAATTATATGTTTTAGGTATCTTCTTACTTAAATTACTCAATTAAAACTTAAGGAAAAATTACCTAATTGCATTTTAGCATTATATGGGATGATTATTTTAAATGAATCAAGTTACAATTAAATTATATCAAAATACTTCCAGTATAGTAATATTTCTGTTATAGGATATTATATAAAATCTTATAGTAGATTTATATACATGCGTTAAGAAAAGACTTACACTAAGAACTGATTTAGTCCATTTTCCTGAGTCTAAACACAGGGTCAGAAATAGCCCTGGGGACTGGTGTGGACATAAAAGGAGGATGGTGCCACAGAGACGTGGGGCAAGGACAAGGTTTGAGAAATTCTGACTTTGAAAGGGGCTTTGAAAAAGTAAATATATTCATCTTTCAGGTAAAGCAAAAATATAAAATCCATAGGACAGATATTATCAGACTATGAATTGCCAGTAAAGAATAGAAAAACTGAAAGTTCTCCTTGCCTGAGGAAGCTGCAGCATCTGAAGGTACAACTTCACACAGGGCTGGGCACAGCCAAGTGAACTCAAAAATCTGGAATAGGCTAGATAGCACTCACAGCCTGGAAGGATACTTTACAATTCACCAGAAACCGTCCACTGATCCTCATTTCCAAGAGGCTTTGGTCACAAAGGTTTTACATAAAGGCCACTGACCAATATATTGGTGGTTTAGTCACTAAGTCGTGTCTGACTGTTGCCACACTGTGGACTGTAGCCTGCCAGGCTCCTCTGTCCATGAAATTCTCCAGGCAAGAGTACTGGAGTACAGTGCCATTTCCTTCTCCAAGGGATCTTCCTGATTCAGGAATCAAACCCAGGTCTCCTGAATTGCAGGCAGATTCTTTACTGACTGAGCTACGAGGGAAGCCTCATTTTCAAGAGGTATTTGTCACAAAGGTTTTACATAAAAGCCATTGAACAATATATTAGATCTTGTCTTTCATGCAGTTTCATTAAAAAGGAAAAAACCAAAAGACTTTACCACAAAATTATAAAGTTGAGTATTTCTGGTGATGAAATTTAATAGAAGGATAAGGCTTAAACAGTATAAAGAGGAATAAGCTTATATTATTTTCTGGTCTTTTTTCTCTTCATAAATATGTCTTATCTGGGCTTTAGGCAGAGATAGAAGAGGCTTAAGCCTATATTGGGGATAAAAATAAAGGATTTTGACCAGAGTAAGTTTGAAAGGAGATTAGTGGCTGATATAAATGAATAGTTATAAAGAATTTTAAACTTGAAATTCATGGTGAAATTAAAAACAATTATCTTTATCTATATCTTTATTGTGCAGAAGGAAATGGCAACCTGCTCCAGTATTCTTGCCTGGAAAATTCCACGAACAGAGGAGCCTGGTGGGGCTGCAGTCCCTGGGGTTGCAGAGTCGGATATGACTGAGCATATATTTAATGAGATTATATATATATATATATATATATATATATATATATATATAGTCCGTTGAATGTAATTGAAATAGAAAAACTAAACTCTCTCCATCTTGTCCAGCTCTTTGCTATCCCACGGACTGTAGCCCACCAGGCTCCTCTGTCCATGGGATTCTCCAGGCAACAATACTAGAGTGGGTAGCCATCCCTTCTCCAGGGGATCTTCCCTACCCAGGGATTGAACCCAGGTCTCCTGCGTTGCCAGCAGATTCTTTACCATCTGAGCCACCAGGGAAGCTCATATATATCTTTACTGATATATATATATATATAAAGCCTACTATATATTGTTGAAATAAAAATAAAAACCAGAGTTTGATCTGAGTGACACATTGATGATCTTTTGTTTACATGTCTTTCTTCAGGGGTAGATATATATTTGCATATTTTTGCACTATGGTGAATTAAGTTTGTTTGTGATGGGTGCTATAAAGATATGTTAAAATATAAAGATACATTTTGTGAGTAATAAGACTAAATTCAACAATACATGAACCGAGAACTTCCAGATGTTCAAGCTGGTTTTAGAAAAGACAGAGGAACCAGAGATCAAATGGCTAACATCTGCTGGATCATCAAAAAAGCAAGAGAGTTCCAGAAAAACATCAGTTTCTGCTTTATTGACTATGACAAAGCCTTTGACTGTGTGGATCACAATAAACTGTGGAAAATTCTGAAAGAGATGGGAATACTAGACCACCTGACCTACCTCTTGAGAAATCTGTATGCAGGTCAGGAAGCAACAGTTAGAACTGGACATGGAACAGCAGACTGGCTCCAAATAAGGAAAGGAGTACATCAAGGCTGTATATTGTCACCCTGCTTATTTAACTTACATGCAGAGTACATCATGAGAAATGCCGGGCTGGATGAAGCACAAGCTGGAATCAAGATTGCCGGGAGAAATATCAATAACCTCAGATATGCAGATGACACCACCCTTATGGCAGAAAGTGAAGAAGAACTAAAGAGCTTCTTGATGAAAGTGAAAGAGGAGAGTGAAAAATTGGCTTAAAGCTCAACATTCAGAAAACTAAGATCATGTCATCCAGTCCCATCACTTCATGGGAAATAAATGGGATAACAGTGGAAACATTGGCAGACTTTATTTTTGAGGGGCTCCAAAATCACTGCAGATGGTTACTGCAGCCATGAACTTAAAAGACGCTTATTTCTTGGAAGGAAAGTTATGATCAACCTAGACAACATTTTAAAAAGCAGAGACATTACTTTGCCAACAAAGGTCTGTCTAGTCAAGGCTATGGTTTTTCCAGTGGTCATGTATGGATGTGAGAGTTGCACTATAAAGAAAGCTGATCACAGAAGAATTGATGCTTTTGAACTGTGGTGTTGGAGAAGACTCTTGAGAGTCCGTTGGACTGCAAGGAGATCCAACCAGTCCATCCTAAAGGAAATCAGTCCTGAGTGTTCATTGGAAGGACTGATGTTGAAGCTGAAACTCCACTACTTTGGCCCCCTGATGCGAAGAGCTGACTCATTGGAAAAGACCCTGATGCTGGGAAAGATTGAAGGTGGGAGGAGAAGGGGACGACAGAGGATGAGATGGTTGGATGGCATCACTGATGTGATAGACATGAGTTTGAGTAATCTCCAGGAATTGGTGATGGGCAGGGAGGCCTGGCATGCTGCGGTTCATGGGGAGGCAAAGAGTCGGACACGACTGAGCGAATGAACTGAACTGAACTGAAGACTAAATTATTTTCCTCCAACAATCTTTCCCTTAAAAGTACAATAGATAAATATCCTTTGCATAAAGCAAAGAGGAAGTAGTATAATAAGTAATGCCTTAACGGTATTGTAAATGCATAACCACTGTTTACTAGGAGACTGCACTCACTGAGTGGCTTATAGGGCAAGATAAAGGAGATGGACAGTGGAGCCAAAGAGAAAATGTGACAACACCATGCGAAAATGTCAGAGTATGCGTGCGTGCCAAGTCACTTCAGTCGCATCTGACTCTTTGCAACTCTATGGACCATAGCCTGACAGGCTCCTCTGTCCATCAGATTCTCCAGGGATGAATACTGGAATGGGTTGCCATTGCCTTCTCCAGGGGATCTTCCCAACCCATGGATCAAATCCCTGTCGCTTATATCTTCTGCCTTGGCAGGCAGGTTTTTTTACCATTAGCACCACCTGAGAAGCCTACAAAACAGACTGCTTCAAAGTAATTAACTGTAGCATACTCTTACTCTAATGATGAACCCAGTGATAAGTAGAAATTTGCTTAATACAGTATTCAGAGTACAAATGGCTAAGTAGCAGTAGTAATAGAAACATTAATAATAAACTTTTAGTAAGAATAGCAATTCTTATACTAATGTGCAGGAGTGAATTCTAGCATAGGACTAAAGTACAGAACAAGGAGTAGGGTGGGAGACAGGAAAATATCTATCATTGACTACAAGCGTAACTAATTCTCTGTATATACTTGGATAGTTGATCCAGTTCTATGTTTCTATTAATAAATAAGTCTAAATTTGTGTAATAATAGAGAATAAATGCAGGAGGAGAAGGGGACGACAGAGGACGAGATGGTTGGATGGCATCACCAACTCACTTGACATGAGTTTGGGTAAACTCCAGGAGTTGGTGATGGACAGGGAGGCCTGGCATGCTGCGGTTCATGGGGTCGCAAAGAGTTGGACACAACTGAGTGACTGAACTGAACTGAACTGAAACACACCTATTGAGAGTGTTAACAGCCTGGGTAGGGAGGCCAGAAGTCCCCAAGTGGCAGGAGGGACTAAACTGCAAGTGGCAGATTATTTTTTCCTTCTTTATGCAAAATTAAAGGAGGTTTCTTTTAATTCCGCGTTGTTATGGTGACATCTGGTTCCACCTGAACTTAACTTTATCACAAATCTTGGGCTAACCAATACAGTTTTCCTCATGGAAATGTCTTTCTTAAGATATGTTAATGAACTATGTATTTGATTGGAAATCTGCCTTTCTTCAATATTCATGTCCATTGTTTTATGGCAGGGATGACTCATCTTGTGCCAATGCTATCTCAAAATGCATGTTGTGGGAGAGGAGCCTGGTATAACTCTCTCAGTTTTGAGGAGTTTCCTTTCTCTAATTAGCAGCTTGCTAATTGGTATATACTGCTGCTGCTGCTGCTAAGTCACTTCAGTCGTGTCTGACTCGGCGCGACCCCGTAGACTGCAGCCCACCAGGCTCCCCCCTCCCTGGGATTCTCCAGGCAAGAACAGTGGAGTGGGTTGCCATTTCCTTCTCCAGTGCATGAAAGTGAAAAATGAAAGTGAAGTCGCTCAGTCGTGTCCGACTCTTCGCGACCCCATGGACTGCAGCCTACCAGGCTCCTCCATCCATGGGATTTTCCAGGCAAGAGTACTGGAGTGGGGTGCCATTGCCTTCTCCGAATTGGTATATAACTCCTTGCTAAAAACTAGCAAAGGGGTGCTCTTTCTGTCTCCTTCTGATGTCTGCCTCAGAAGTTTTCACTATCTCTTTTATACTTTAATAAAACTTTGCTACACAAAAAGCTTTAAGTGATCAAGCCTCGGATTGAATACGTTTCCTCTGGAGGCCATGAATCCAGGCATTGTTCATGGCTCGTAGCAGCAACCTTTCACTATGTCAACACTTAATAGTGTGTTTATTCTCTTCCCTTCAACTAATTGTTATTTTATAAAATCCCCAAGTTAATTCTTCTTCAAATAATATTCAATAAACATAGGCACTTGAAAATTTTCAATTAAATAAACCATTAAAAGGCAAAGTAATAGTGCCCAAGGAAGGGCTTCTAAAAATAAAAGTTGACATACCAACATGGACAATCATACAAGTGGGCCTATGTTGTTCCTGCCCCTTGTCTGAGCAGTTAAGACATTAAAATAAACATGTGTTAACTGAAGAGGGAAAAATGAGGGGAATGTTATACAACAAATTATTGACACAGCTTCTGTTTATATCTTGATGAATGCAATCATCTACATCTTTATTGCCTCAACTCACATTCGCTTTTCCACTCACTAAAATTTATCTTTCACCTTCATTATTTATTAAAAGTTGTCTTTATTAAAAATTATAGGCAATCCTGTAGTTTCTAGCCCAGTAACTTCTTTTCAGTCTTCATCGTACTAACCCCTTTGACATTTGACGCTGGTGAAGTTTCTGCCTGTGAGACCTCTGTGACCCCACGGCTTCCTAGCTTGCCTCTTCCTTATTAGACTGCTCTACAGACTCCCATCTTCCTGCTTTGAGCACGCCGCCGATCCATTCCCAGGGTCCCTGTCTTCTCTTCTCAGTTTAGACCCTCTCCTTGCATGATCTCGTCAGCACTCCCATCCCCACTATCACACATACACTTCAGATCCCCACACCAAACTCTCTAGCCCAGAACTCTAACCTTCACTCTACTGACATTCATGTGAATGTCATCCAGGAAAATCAAACTCAAGACAGCAAAACCTTCAGCGATAATTCCTCTCATACTTCTTTCCCTCAAAAGCCTGACACCCCCTCCGCCCCTGAATTCTCCACCTGGGTTAAAAAAAACCCTGTTACTTTCCATAACTCTGTCATCAACCTTGGGGTCCTATTCTTTGTTTCCCTTTCAGGGCCAGTGTGTTATGAAACCCATCAATTCTGCTTCTTTTGAATGTATTCTAACGTATCTTTCAAACATGGCTTCTCCAATCGCAATGGTGTAGCCGCCAAATATGGCCGCCGTGAAGAAGGGCTGCTCCCGTGCAGGCGACACGTCAGAATCGTGCTTCAGACCCTCTTAGCATCTCATCTGTACTAGTGCAGTAATCTCTCTAGTCTCCCTGACTCCAGTCTCTTCCCTTCCAGCCCGTCCCTCATGCTAGTATCACAGCACTTTCTAAAATTCCAGCGGTAGGGACTTCCCTGGAAGCCCAGGGGTTAAGACCCCACACCTCCACTGGGGGTGGGTTTGATCCCTGGTGAGGGAACGAAGATCCATATGCCACACGGTGCGGCCACAAAAAAGAAAAGAAAAGAAAATTCCAATGGTGGTTGCATAACTTTGTATGGAATACAGTGCCTTTTATAATCATAAATTAACCTCACTGAACTTCATTAAACACCACCACCGTGTTAATCTCCCTTGCCCCTCAGGTTTCAATAACATATTTTCTATCTACTCCATGAACATATTTAGTCTTTTCAATATGATATTCTCTTTGGTTCTTTCTCAACCTAAAAAAAAAAACCTTATCCCTCCATTTAGGTCCACCCCAAAAGTTAACTTGTCTGTGACATTTAAACTTCTCGTTACTAGGAAAAAGCAGTTTTACTAAACCTGAAAATAGTTGCAGTGGAGCAAGCATCATCCTTTGTTAAGATTTTTTCAATTGTACTTAATGTTTCTTTCAATTTATCACTGTCCCCTAAAGGTAGGACCCATTCTTCACTCATATATGAAACACTAGAACTTATCACAATGCTTGAATTTAAATGAATATTGTTTGTTAAATTATTATGGATAAATAAGAACATTGTTCTATATGTCAGACAAGGGTCAGTTGTATGCAAGGAAAATAAATCAAGGAAAACCAATGAAGGCAGGAATAGCTGATGAATATAAAGTTTTGTTTAAACGATGTGGCAAAGAATATCCACCAAAAGCTAATAGATGAACAAATGAAACAACTCTGTCCCTTGTAGGGTATTGTACATGAATAATTTTACCTTCTTTTCTACATGAGATTGAAGATCATGGAAATGTAATTTTTGGCATTAAAAAGCTATTCACCATGGCAAAGAACTCACTAAGTAAAAAGTATACAAAGGAGGAAATATTTTGATCTTCATTAAACTGAGGATTAAGCACATTTCCTTACTATGAACTTTGAAGAAAACCAGCCAAATGATGTGATTTCAATGAACCTTAAAAAAAGCAAGCATATGCATACTTCTCTTGTTTGAGGAAATAAGCAGAGTTCTCCAGGAGAAGGTTGTAGGGTCCTGGAGGATACAGCCGATGAACTCTTACCTGGAACGGGAAATTCTCGAGACTGGACACACTCTCAAGAACCCTAAGCCCATGATATACATGAAATGTAGGACCAAACAAGGATTCCACCTGTACTTATATATTTTTTAAGAGTCAGGTTGTTGTAATGGTAAAATAGAGGGCATATGTTAGGTGACAATCACAGGAGCAGCTGATCTCAGTCATTAAAGAGAAATAGAGAAATCTCTACCAAGAAACCTTTGGAATATGAATTATGACAGCACTAATAGAGACATACAATTTAGGGAAGAGTACAGAACAGAAATGATGAGAAAGTGTTCACAGTTAACATACAAGAAAATTCCATCAGTCTGCTATCCTCGTTCATTTATTTTTCTTGCAAGTAATCCACCTTCAAAAATATAACCATCATTCAATAATACTGATACCTAGGCATAACATACTCTAAGAGAAATTGTGAAAAACACTTAACTTATCAAATGAAAAATAATTTGCATTAGAAGATGTAATAGGCAGGAAATGGGAATAAAGTCCCACCACACACACACACAAACTCTTGATGAAAGAAAAATGACCTATAAGGCATTAAATATAAATAAAACAATAGAAATTTATTACAAATGAACAGGTCATATTCAAGAAAGGAAAGAAAAATAATTATAACAAAATCCACATTAGAAAGAGCAGAAATGTCAATAGAGTATTAAGAAAATACGGTCCTAGGACATAGAGGTTAACATAAACAGAGGGAAAGAGAAGGAGAAAGTAGTAAATGAAGATAGGAGACCCTACATTTGAAAACTATCCCTGAAGAAGGAAATAGTAACAATGGTAAGGCAGGAGTCGGGGAGGAGGGGGGAGTGCTCGAATATATAATACAAGAACATTTTTCTCGTACAAAGACCTAAATCTGAAGAAGTAAATACCATGACCCCGAACGGAAAAGAGAAGGCATAGTTCATGATCTACAAAGAGATTAGATATTTTAGATGCACTAGGTTAGTAACTAAACACTGCTGTTTCAAAGGTAAACAATTATTTTAGCACCCAGCCAAAAGAGGAAGCATCTCCTATTAGAGTCAAAACTCAATTTGGCCTTAGTCTTCTCTGCAGCAAAGTCCTGGCAAACAGTAAGACAATTTTTTTCCCTGATAAGCAGGGAAAAAATGTGACTCATGAGTTTTACTCTCCAATAAATATAAGGGTAACAAATAAAAACTTCAGAGAATATAATGTACCATGAGCTCTCTGAAAAATACAATTTGATAAACATACAACTAAGGCTTAAATGGTATGGACTATACTAATAAAGTGGCTTCCCAGGTAGCATTAGTGGTAAAGAACCTGCCTGCCAATGCAGGAGAAGTAAGAGTTGTGAGTTCGATTCCTGGGTCAGGAAGATCCCCTGGAGGAGGGCATGGCAACCCACTCCAGTATTCTTGCCTGGGGAATCCCATGGACAGAGGAGCCTGGTGGGCTACCATCCATAGCGTCGCAAAGAGTCACTACTGAACCAACTTAGCAAGCACACATTCTAACAAAGAGTAAGTAAATCCTTAAACCTTAACACAAATTTTAGATTCTCCATAGATTCTAGTGGAGACAGTGCAAATAATAATGAGTAACAAATTGGAAGTTTCATCAGAGAAGCAAAAGTATGAAATATATTTGTATAAATTTCCTCACACAACAGATAGTAGTTACAGACTAAAGAATATTTAAAACTAATGGATGTGTACTAATAATATTTGAAGGTATGAATTTAGCCAAAGACTTAGATATTAATATTCACTAGATATTAATAATCAAATTAAGATATAAAGAAAATTTTCTCATTTTGTACTAGATTGTCAATATCCATTGTCTAAAGTTAATGAGTCAAGAAATATAGGTTTAGATACGGAGCCTTACTATTAAATGTTTTCCAAATTAAATGGCATTACAATTTATAAATCAAAAATCTCAGCTTTTGTATTAACAAATTAGCTATATCTCAATTTTAAAAATTGTTTTAAAAAAGCAAATTGGAAAGAAAAACTCAAGAGACAAAATAACTTCCAGAGTAAGTTCTTTTCCTTTTTAACCCCCAAATTAAATGGAAATTGAATCACTGAGGATATAATTATTTTACATAGTTAATGAGATATATTGATCATACATCAAATTTATTCTTAAAGAACATATCAAAACTGAAATTACAAAATATCAAGAAAGTAAAAATAGTGAATGCTTTCATGAACCAATGGGATGTAATTAGTCTTTCTTTGGGAGCCATACACTCCTGTATGTATGTATATTACAATAAAGTAAAAAGAATTAAGCATTTTACCCAAGAAGTTAGAAAAAGAAAACTAAAATAATAAGAGAAATGGAAGAAAGAAAATAGAAAAGTAGAAATTAATATTATAATTTATAATTATAAAACAGGAAAAACTGTTGAAAAGTTAGCAAATTCAAGAGCTGTTTCTTTAAAGGGAAAAAATAAACTACTGACTTATCTAAACAAGGAAAAAAAGTCATAAGTACTCAATGTCAGAAAGATAATTGGGGTGTAATTAACTTGAAAAATCATAAAGATAATGTATTTTTTACAACTACATGCAAAATAATTAAAATTCTGATTTAAAAATGAGTGAGTTTTCAGGAAAATGTACATTCTTAAATTGACCCTAGAAGGGAGAGAAAACCTAGATAAATAATTTGCCTTGAAAGTAGAAAGTAATCTCACAGTTCAGTTTCTCTCTCTCTTACACCCACACCCACACACACACACACACACACACACAAATATATCAAAGCAAGGTGTTATCATAGTGAATTCCATCAAATTTTCATAGGAGAAATAACTCTAATGTTAGTAAAATGTTTCAGAACACAGGAAAAAAAAAACCTTCCAAATTTCTTTGATGAAGCAAGTAAAGCAATGATATCCAAGTGTGATGGCAGGGTGAAAATGAAAAACAGATACTGATCTCATACATAAATAAAAATGAATAAGTTTATTAAGTCCAGAAGCATATTAACATAATCATACCCACAAAAATGTAAGATTATCATATAGTAATTTGAAGAAATTTCAAGTTACAAAGATAAAATTTACAAGTGAACATATTCAAATTCATAACTTCAACAGACGTAGAAGTCGTCAATAAAATTCAATACTGTTTTTTAAATAATTTAAGTCGAGAAAAGGTTCTTCATTTTATGAATATACCAAACCAAAAGACAGCGTCATGTTTAATGTTGAAACACTAGAAGCAACAGCCTAAATGCAGGAACAGGACACACATACTCACTAGTGCTGCACATGTCTGAAGGCACCAAGGAACACGGTTTGATAAAAGAAATATGCAAGTTATAACAACTCGAGAAAAAGAGACAAAAAAGATCACTTAACAGAGATCACCACAACAAATATGACAGTACTAAATGAAAAGGTTTGAAAAACAGTAAGAAATACTAAAATATAACACAGAGACAAGAAGTGAACAAATGCTGTTAGAAAAACGATGCCAGTTTGAGGGTGGGATGATTTGAGAGAATAGCATTGAAATATGTATGTTACCATATGTAAAATCGATGTCCAGATGCAAGTTCAATGCATGAAGCTGGTCACCAAAAGCCGGTGTACTGGGACCACCCTGTATAGGGTGGGGAGGGAGGTGGAGGGGGGTTCAGGTTGTGGCGGACACCTGTACACCTGTGGCCGATTCATGTTGACGTACAGCAAAACCAACACAATATTGCACTTATCTTCCAATTAAAATACATTTTTTAAAAAGAGAAAAATGGTACCATAGACTTAGTTAACACAAGGCTGCCACAAACTTTCATTTTGTAAAACATGCAATATCTACAACACATAATAAAACAACGTATGCCTGTTTAAAAAACAAATGAAAAAAGAGACAAAATTGTTTGATAATATGTCATTATATAAGTAGAAAACAGAATTTCATAGATGGCAAATCCCTTAGGGTAACAATTTAAGTTGCTGATTATGAGTAACTCGATATTCAATAGCTTTTACTTTCCTCTGAACCAATGAGTCCCAAAACTGCTGAGAGAGTAGAGAAAGGTAGACATCAATTCCCGCTGTAGGTGTGGGGTGCTGATAGGGTGTCCCAGTGCACAATACCACGGTGGTGGGCACTCACACGTGGGGTGGGCCTGGGAGGAGTATCAGATGCGAGAGGGGTAAGGAGAACAAAAGTGGAAATGGGAGAGGGTTGAGTGTAGGACCCTCAGTAGGGATGCGGACAGGGGCTGCTGCTGCTCCTGCTAAGTCGCGTCAGTCGTGTCCAAGTCTGTGTGACCCCATAGACGGCAGCCCACCAGTCTCCTCCGTCCCAGGGATTCTTCAGGCAAGAACACTGGAGTGGGTTGCCATTTCCTTCTCCAATGCATGAAAGTGAAAAGGGAAAGTGAAAAAAAAAAGAAAAGGGAAAGTGAAGTCTTTCAGTCGTGTCTGACTCTTCGCGACCCCATGGGCTGCAGCCTACTAGGCTCCTCCATCAATGGGATTTTCCAGGCAAGGGTACTGGAGTGGGGTGCCATTGCCTTCTCCGGAGGAGAGGGGCAGTGGTTTGAAAAACGGGCCACATACAGGGGAACTGGTCAAAGGTGTTTGGATTAATAGGAGCACGGTTTCATACTTGAGAGAAGAGACTTCTAGGAGGAGAAGACCAAAATGACCATAGAGTTGCCTTGGACTTGAACCACTTAGTGTAAACTCACTCAGTGGTTCAATAGAAATAGATTGATATGCAAGCAAAATAGAAACAGAAATATTGATTTATTATTAGAAATAGATTGATATGCAAGCAAAAATAACTGTAAAATCTAATTCCTTAGATCTGTCCACTGAGAGGGCCTGGGAGCAGGAACACTCTAACATCAAGGGACACACATAGTATCCAGATCTTGATTTTTAAATCCAAGTCCACATTAAAATGAACTAGGGCTTTGTGGGAAAATGGTTGGTCTGTGGGCTCAGGTAGGTAAAAGTATAAGATGAGCCTGAAAAATCTTACTGCTCTAGAAAGTAAAGAAA
The DNA here is from genome assembly GCF_054371585.1 of Giraffa tippelskirchi. Taxonomy (NCBI): domain Eukaryota; kingdom Metazoa; phylum Chordata; class Mammalia; order Artiodactyla; family Giraffidae; genus Giraffa; species Giraffa tippelskirchi. The sequence continues at coordinate 5,802,910 of NC_137280.1, read as the reverse complement.
CGCTTAACAACCTTGAGAGCACTCCCAGTGGCCAGACTAAACAATTAAACAATTTAGGCATCAAAATATATAACGATAGCAATTCATCAAAACACTTTGAATAAACTGTTGCTGTTATTGTTTAGTCACTAAATCATGTCCCACTCTTTTGTGACACCATGGACTATAGACCGCCAAGCTCCTCTATCCATGGGGTTTCCCAGGCAAGAATACTGGAGTGGGTTGCTGTTTCCTTCTCCAGGGGATCTTCCTGACCCAGGGATCGAACCCACGTCTCGTGCTTGGCAGGTGTATTCTTTATTGCTGAGCCACCAGGGAAGCCCTTTTGAATAAACAAGGAAATCATAATTTTACAATGATTAATTGATTAAATATATGAGAAGAAATAGAATATTTATATACTTTCAAAATACTTTTTGACAAAATACTTATTAATTACAAAATAGGAAAGGGTAAATTTACAGCAAAGCTCTCTGTGTGTACTGCAATCAACTGATTAAAGTGAAATTATGCACCACCCGGTAAGACAGAAGGAGAACACAGAATCACTTCTGTGACATTCCTGCCAAAGATATCTGACTTGAATCTAATCCTAAGGAAATATCAGACAAATCAAACTGAATCATAACCTGCTAATAATGGTTTATAATCTCCCAGCATCAAAGTCATGAAATGCAAGGAAAACTTAGAACCATTCCCAGCTAAAGGAGATCAAAGAGACAAGACAATGAAATGCAATGTGAGACTTTAAATTGAATCCTTTACTTACAGAAGATTATAAGAACAATTGGCTAAATTTGAATACGGTCCAAAGATTAGATTACAGTAATTTATCTCTGTTAAGTTCCTGGTTGTGATGAATGTACCCTGATTACAATAAGAGAATGTCCTTGTTTTTAAGAAATACATACTAAAATATTTAAGGATGATGGAGTGTCAAATGGCTCTGGGAATATATATTTCTTTATGTTGAATTTACAGCATTTCTGTAAAATTGTGGCTTCAATTTTTTATTTTATTTTTTTAATTCAATAGCTTCTTTGTAAGACTTTTATAGTTAGAAAACACAATGAGAAGAAGATCTTTATAATAAACAGGAAAAAATTAAATGCCCAAGAGTAAGTTTTATTGAGTGTCATCAATGGACACCAGCGTAACTTGGAAGTAGAAAGGTTGAATAAAGATACCAGTTCCTCAGTAGAAAACTCAATACCATAAAGATGTCTGTTCTCCTTAAGATAATTTTAAATTTAGCACATTTTTTCCAGTTAAAATACCAAAATGTTTATTTGTTGAAGAAGCCCAGATAGTTCTAAAGTTCACAAAGGAAAATAAAAACGGAATAGCCAGAAAAATGTCTTTTAAGAAAGAGTAATCAGTAAAGATTAATCTTACCAGGTACTGAAATATAAGGCTTCAAAATTATAACTGTTCAACATGAATGCATAAATAGATGAGAGAAAACAGGAGATTAGCGTCAAAAGTAAATAATATACTCCAGATATAGATCCAGAATACCTGAAAAATGTAGTATTTAATCAAAACTGACATTGTAGATTAGTAGATAAGAATTACTCAACAAATGGTGTTAGAACAGTTGGTTGGTCACTTGGAAAAATATTATGTTGTAGCCTTACATCACTACTCTAAAGTAAATGTATTCAAAATTATATTTAGATGCACCAAATATTTAACAAGTTTAGCACTGAAAAATAAAACTATACAAACACTAAGAGAAAGCATGGAGGAAAGATGTTTAAATCTTGATATGAAAAATGACATTCTAAGCAAGAATCAATAACAGAGGGCAAAACTACACAAACATTCTAAAATCTTTGTTGGACACAAAAATCATAAAGACAAAAGAAAAATGCAAACTGAGAAAAACATTTGTAAAGCACAAACTGAAGGGCTCATTTCTTTTATAAATAAAGAGTTGTTTTAAATAAAAGGAAAAACAAACCTCAGTGAATGGGTAAGGGATATAAACAACTGTTCACATAAATACAAATTGCCAAAAATATATGAAAAGATTCTAAACCTCGCTATTTAAGAAAAATAAACTTAAAGAGCAGTTAAACTTGTTTTCAATTAATTTATTGACAAATATTTGTTTTATAATACATGATATCAGTAGAAATGCTGTAAAATAAAAGTTTGCATGCACTGATGGTAGGACTAGAAATTAGCACAGCCTCTTCGGAAGACAGTATCAGTAGTTATCAAAATTTAAAATGCACACATCCTTTGGCCTTGCAGATCTATTGAACCATTTGCTTACCAACTTTAAAAGATACATGCAAAACGTTTATTTGATTTTAACAGCAAAACTTGCTAGAAACAAATTCCTACCGTATTAGTTAGGATCCAGTAGCCAGGAAACAGAAGCCATAACAGTATTTTTAATGGAAAAAATAATACAAAGCAATGTTACGTATTAAAGAAATGAAAAGACAATAAAAGGAAGATCAAATACCATGCAGAAAGCATCTACCACCAATATTTCTGCTGATGAAGCAAAGGAAAGAGGTTTAATTACTAAAACTTCGAAGCTGGATCAATGGCCCTGCAAAGCTGAAACATGGCCCTCTGAGGACAGGGCCTAAGCAGCTGGCACTGGATTTTTGAAGGGAAGTGTTGGGGCTGTTCCTGAGAATGTTGGGAAAACTGCAAACAGAATTAATTGCTGCTGCTGGAACAAACAGACAGACACTGCCTGGGTGAAAAACACATTTCTGGAGAGATACAAGAAGGAGCAACAAACTAAAAACAGAAATCAGAAGAACAAACACTTTCCTTAGCTTTCCTCGCGCCTTCCAATCCCCATCTAACACTGCTGTTGACAGAGCCTGACAGGAGGCAACCTGTCTTCTCGGGAAAACCCGGTTTGCAGAGTCCGAGCCCCAATTTCATAAAGCAGAATACAGAAGGGTGGAATAGAAGATGAGACACAGCAACTTAAACATCCTTCAGTAGCCTTTTGATGTATTCAAACACATATAAACATGAATATGCTTGGAAAACTCCGAGACAAAATATTTTTTATGATACTTCTGAGGATAAGATCAGGAGGAAATGGCAACCCACTCCAGTACTCTTGCCTGGAAAATCCCATGGACAGAGGAGCCTGATAGGCTGCAGTCCGTGGGTTCGCTAAGGGTCGGACACGACTAAGCGACTTCCCTTTCACTTTTCACTTTCATGCACTGGAGAAGGAAATGGCAACCCACTCCAGTATTCTTGCCTGGAGAATCCCAGGGACGGCGGAGCCTGGTGGGCTGCCGTCTATGGGGTCGCACAGAGTCGGACACGACTGAAGCGACTTAGCAGTAGCAGTAGCATGGGTTGGGAGGAAGACTCACTCAACTGGTAATATTCTCCTGATTCTGTGTGTGTGTTCAGTTATGTCTGATGCTTTGCAACCCCATGGACTGTAGCCTGCCAGGCTCCTCTGTCCGTAGAGTTTTCCAGGCAAGAATACTGGAGTGGGGATCTTCCTCCTTAGAGATAGAATCTTAGGCCTCTTAGGTCTCCTGCATTAGCAGGCAGGTAACACTATATGGCACTCCACTCCAGTACTCTTGCCTGGAAAATCCCATGGACGGAGGAGCCTGGTAGGCTGCAGTCCATGGGGTCGCTAAGAGTCGGACACGACTGAGCGACTCCACTTTCACTTTTCCCTTTCATGCACTGGAGAAGGAAATGGCAACCCACTCCAGTATTCTTGCCTGGAGAATCCCAGGGACGGCGGAGCCTGGTGGGCTGCCGTCTATGGGGTCGCACAGAGTCGGACACGACTGACGCGACTTAGCAGCAGCAGCAGCAGCAACACTAGCATGACCTGGCGTGTGTCTGATGCACTTGCTATTCATGTAATGATTTGTGAAAGAGCACTGCTAAACTCCCACAAATTGAGATTTATTCATTCTTCTGCCAATTTACTAAACACTTGAATGCTAAGCATTAGACAAACAAATTTTTCTCAGCACCAGGGTCTTTTCAAATAATCAGTTCTTCACATCAGGTGGCCAAAGGATTGGAGTTTCAGCTCCAATGTCAGTCCTTCCAAAGAATATTCAGGACTGATTTCCTTTAGGATGGACTCGTTGGATCTCCTTGCAGTCCAAAGGACTCTCAAGAGTCTTCTCTGACACCACAGTTCAAAAGCATCAATTCTTTGGTGCTCAGCTTTCTTTTTGGTCCAACACTTACATCCATACATGACTACTGGAAAAACCATAGCTTTGACTAGATGGACATTTACTGGCAAAGTAATGTCTCTGCTTTTTAATATGCTGTCTAGGTTGATCATAGCTTTTCTTCCAAGGAGCAAGTGTCTTTTAATTACATGGCTGCAGTCATCCTCTGCAGTAATTTTTGAGCCCCCAAAAATAAAGTCTGTCTGTGTTTCCATTGTTTCACTATTTATTTGCCATGAAGTGATCGGACCAGATACCACGATCTTTGTTTTTTGAATGCTGAGTTTTAAGCCAGCTTTTTCACGCTCCTCTTTCACTTTCAAGAGGCTCTTTATTTCCTCTTCATATGAGGCTTTTGAGTCAGGACTACTTTGCACCTGCCCTTTGTGACTCTCACTACCTTGAACCTGGGGGCCAAAGAGAACTCTGTGGGCTGCTGCCTTGGTAGCTGTGACAACTGCTTCCACAAAAGGGAAACACCTGATTCTGCCCTTCTGGGAGGTTGTGATTCTATCCTATAACCTTCTGAGCACAGTTGCCAAATAGGGTTACATGAATGTTTACTCGGACCTAGAAAGCTCTCTCATCCTCCTGAGAAGTGTTGCAGGTAGGTTTAAAGAACATCAGTCAAATCATTTTAGCTGCATTTTACCCTGTATCAAGTGTAAAGTCTAGGACATGAGAGACAGATTTAAGCTCAGTCATGAAAAGTTTAAATACCAGATTGAGGGAAATGAATTGTAATCTTAAGTTTTGGAGGAGAGTAGGGCCCTGATAATTTTTGAGCAGAGAGTTAATATGATCTAATATGATCCTTTTAATATGTTAATATGATCCTTTTTTAAATCATCATATCACAAAGAAAATGTGGTCCACAATGTATGTTGGGAGGAAGGTGATAAAGGATACAGATGGCTGGAGGGGTGATACCAGAGGACTAACGCAGGAGCTACTGCCGACCGCCTGCCGGGAGCAGAGCAGTAGCCTGAGGCTGAGGGGTGACCTAGAGTGACCTCTAGAGAGATCTGACTTGTGATGAGCTGCAATTTACTTCAAGGTCTCCTGCCTGAACACCGCAGTCATGATTAAGCTCAAGTTTAAGCTGCCGTGCAGGAGACCTGGGTTCAATCCCTGGTCCGGAAGATCCCATGGAGAAGAGAAAGGCTGTCCACTCATGTGTTCTTGCCTGGAGAATTCCATGGACAGAGGAACCTGGTGGGCTGGAGTCCATGGGGTTGCAAAGAGTCGGACACACTGAGTGACTAACACTTTCACTTTTTTTCACTTAAATTGCGGTAACTTAATTTCTAAAGGCCATTCAAGATTTTCCAACACAAAGTACAAGCACATTGAGAACCAAAGTAAAAACTCTACTTTTTCAATAAAATATTCATCCTTTCTGCTCTGGGACTTACAGAAAAATTTAAGTGACTTTTAAACTGAAACAAAGTAGAGAAAACAACTTTCCAGTATTTCTTTCCCTAAACTATCTGATGTTATTTTCCATTAGGACTATGATTGATTACACTCACACGGAGACACACACAATAACTCAACCACTTTTTCCATCTTTTATCCCTTCTTGGAATATCCATTCTCATCTTTTTTCAGCTCTGTTTTTCAACCTTGCTTTCTTTACACATTAGAGTCTGCTTCTCCACAGACAAGCCCCAACCCCCGCCCCCGCCCTTTTTCTTACTTGCAATCCTAGGATTTGAATGGTGTAGAACTTTAAAATGGAGTAATATTCCCCCTTACAGATAAATATACATTCTGAGGGTCTTTTAATCTTTTGCCATGGGAGAAATAACAACTCTCAAAATACAGGAAATGCCGTTGAAGAGTTAGTAATAATGACACCATTTTTTTCATTTGCCCTTAAGATGAAAAAGAGCAAAGGAAAGCATTCATTTAAGAATAGTATCTTGTTCCTAAATTCCTTCAAGTGTCTCTGATCTTATCTTGAATGCTTTTTTCCTTCTACATCTCCATATGTTGGAACAAGCAAAATGTATCCACTAATATCTTGTGAACCTGAAAGCCATTTATTACTCGGAAAGCAAACAAACAAACACTTTTGTTAAAGCGAAGAAATTATCAGATAAACCAATACAAAATGCAAAGCACGCTTTTGAAATTGCCCTTTCTCAGAAGGATAAACCTAATAAGTATGAATAAAATAAAGGTATAACTTATCAACACAAACAAAGGTAGCTAACTGGACCACACTAATTATAGGTGTAAAATAGTTTCCTCCAGCCAAATGCTAAAGGAGAGCTCTCTGTCTCCTTAAAAAAAAAAATTTAAAACAATTTTCTTCCTTTTGTCTCTTCAGAAAATCAACTGCTAATAATAAGGGATCTAATGTGTCCCTAGATTAGATGCTATTTCACATAGGTGGTAAAACTACTGCAGATTTAGCTAACTTGTAAGATTTTTTAAATAAAACTTATCCAGCATAAAAAGTGGCATGACATTTTTGCTTTTGAGAACAATTATCTCATCTCTTTCCTGGGTTATGAAGAATCCAGAGATACAAGTCAAAGAGATTGTAGAAGCCTTGAAAGTTTTAAAGAAAATATTTGTAAGTGACTCAAGAAGCTTAACTACTGGAGTGTTTGTGAGTCTGAATTTCAGAGCCAAGGAGATAGCACAGGGACGGGGGAGAGGGTGTTTAAAGATGTGTGATACATTCTCTTCCTTAAATCAAGAGGGTCAAGGTAGGTGGCAAAATTCAAACAAATGCATCACCATCATTTAAGTGGTAAACTGTGTGAGGGACTTCAGGGTAGTGGGCAAGGAGAAAGCCAAAGTGGGGCTGACTTTGTTGCTGGTTTATGAGTAGAGGAAATTCATAACAAGGATAATACTGTGAATAATCTCTACCACTTGACAACTATGTGAACATGAGTATGAAACCTAAGCCTCCCTGTCCCTAACTGTAAAATATAACATGTGTTGGTTTTGTGTTGCCACTGTAACAAATTACCACCAACCTACTGGCTTAAAGCAACACAACTTTGTTATCTTACAGTTCTCTAAGTCAGAAGTCTGAAACAGGTCTCACTAAGCTAAAATCATATTGTCAGCAGGACTGCATTCCTTCTGCAAACTCTAGAGAAGGATCCATTTCTTTTGCAGCTTCTAGGGGCCACTCGAATTCCTTGGCTTACCGACTCCTTCCTTATTCCAAGTCAGCCATAGCCAATCCAGCCTTTCTCATCCTGTATTTGCCACACAAGTTTCCCTTTTCTACTTATAAGGACCCTTCAGATTATGATGGGCTCACCAGATATTCTAGAACACTGTCCCGTCTCAAAGTCAGCTGATTAACAGCCTCAATTTCATCTGTAATCTTAAGTCCACTTGCCAAGTAACATGGCATATTCATAGTTCAAGGGATTAGGACATGGACATCTTTGAGGGCCATTATTCTGCTTACCACAGAGCTCAAGGGTTCTTGTAGAAAATAAATGAAATAACAATATAACGTGCAAAATGTTTACACACTGCCTATAGAAAGCCCTCAATAAATGTTATTCACACATGAAATTTATAGAGAAGGTAGACGTGACTCACTAAACATAACCTAGCTAACCTGATCCTAAGTAAACCGGAATGTATATAATGCCTAGACTTTCTTTAAGGTCCTTAACTGCACCTTCCTATTTACGTCTGTAGCGTTTTGAATAAATCCCTTTTACATCTCCTTTGGGTTGAAAGCATCCTCACACACGCTTTCATGAGATCATCGCTTCAGCAGAGTTTAATTGGGGAAATTGCTGACTTGTTAGAGTTAGCACAAAGACACAGCTACTGAGCAAGCCGGACACGTATCTAAAGAGAAGTCACACACAGAACTTGAAGCAGGAAACTCTAAAGGGACAATCGGGAGCTCCGTGCCTTTCCATTATGTTCTATTCAGTTCTGAGATCTAAATTGCTGCTGATTTTTCATCTTTTAATCACTTCACACAAGTTAAGTGTCCTTGGGAGACGCTACAGAGAGTAGCACATATCTCATCCCATTGATTCGAAATTAATTTGTTCTTTTAACTCCCAGCTATTGTAGATCCTAGGCTGCTAAAAAAGAAACCATCTTAGAGTAACTTTTTTCTGTACAGTAGAGACTGCTGCTTTTTGACAAAATTACATTTGACATTTATTTTCACTGACATTGAAATATGATTTTGACTACATATAAGAATTTTTGCTCAATAATAATAAAAAGATATAGAAGTAACTTACATAGGAGTAAATTTGATTTAACATAAGACCTTCATTTAATAATGTTCAAGGCTTAAGTAGAGCCTTTCAAATGGTATCAAGTGCTGCCTGTGACATCTTTTCCCTGGTGACTATGTTCATTAATTTAAAATATATATATACATAGAAGTTAATTCTCAGAGGAAGATAAAAGAACAGATGGGTTAGCTTTTTCAAATCAATACTAGAAATTTGCCCAGTAAATATTAAAATAATAAGATAAATGCATTATTGAAGTTGAAAAGGTCACTATTACTGCTGGTATCTAAAATTTATTTTAAATCTCAGCTATCACTGGGACTATTACATATTATTAGTCAGTGTATTGGTGATCAAATAATAGATCTATGAATTTGCTGACTATGAAGAGAGATCTAGATCTTGAAAAAAATATTCTGGTTTAGTCTGACTATATAAAATAAGAAAACACTGTAAATTATATAAACTTCAAAATGTTTAACTCAAAATTTATAATTCCTTTAATATTGTAAACCAAAGACTACAAAATTAAAATAAAATGGGAATAAACTTCAGAGCAAGAAAAATGGGAATTATGTCTTTTTTCCCTTGAAAATTTTAAAAAGGAATTCTCCTAGTAAAAATTATGCATAAATTAACTCACGAAGAACAGGCTGTAAAACTAACTCTCAGAAGACACCTGGAGACCTGTCAGAAACAAGGGCCTTGTTCACTGGTAAGACAAACGGCCTCTCTAAGCCTTCGTGTTTTTTTGTTTGTTTATTTTTAAACTATTTGTTATTTGAAGCTCTGGGAGCTCATAAAAATGCTCATTTTACTAACTACTGGAAACCTAGAGAATGAAATGCTTTCAGGACACAGCAGAATGGGCACATCTGTGTTCTTTCCAGTCCACTGTGCTGTCAGTAAGGCTCCCAGGCTGCCTACCGACCCTGAAATGCCCCATTTCTTTTCTCTGGGGTAAGTACCACTGAAAAAAATGGTAGGTTCTGCAGGGTTTCCCCACTCACTTGGAATACTGCGAAGTGGAGGAGGAGGCACATTGCTTACAGCTATCATATGAGATAAAATGGCTGCTGGAAGAGAAGGCATAGGCATCTTGATGGCGCAGAGGCAGCCGACCAGAGGCTTCTTAGGAGGCAAATGACTACTCCTCTCCTTGAGGCATCACAAAGCAGAACCCTTAAGGAATGCCCTGATAGGTAGAGCACTATGGAATCTTCAAGTTCACAGTTCTATGTGTGTATATGTATTCCAAGAGTGAAACCTTCACCAGGAACAGTGATATTTTAGTGCAATGGAAGTTATGAAGGAGGCTTTGTAAGCTATCCGTTCAGTTCAGTTCAGTCACTCAGGCATGTCTGACTCTTTGCGACCCCATGGACTATAGCACACCAAGCCTCCCTGTCCATCATCAACTCCCAGAGTTTTCTCAAACTCACATCCATTGAGTTGGTGATGCCATCCAACATCTCATCCTCTGTCGTCCCCTTCTTCTCCCGCCTTCAATCTTTCACACCATCAGGCTCTTTTCCAATGAGTCTGTTCTTCACATCAGGTTGCCAAAGTATTAGAGTTCCAGACTCAGCATCAGTCCTTCCAATGAATAGTCAGGATTGATTTCCTGAATGGATGGAGTGGTTGGGTCTCCTTGCAGTCCAAGAGGGTCTCAAGGGTCTTCGCCAACACCACGGTTCAAAAGCATCAATTCTTTGGCACTCAGCTTTCTTCAGAGTCCAACTCTCACATCCATACATGACCACTGGAAAAACCACAGCCTTCACTAGACTGACCTTTGTTGGCAAAGTAATGTCTCTGCTTTTTAATAAGCTGTCTAGGTTGGTCATAACTTTTCCTCCAAAGAGCAAGTGTCTTTTCATTTCATGGCTGCAGTCAACATCTGCAGTGATTTTGGAGCCCCCCAAAATAAAATCTGCCACTGTTTCCACTGTTTCCCCATCTATTTGCCATGAAGTGATGGGACCAGATGCCATGATCTGAGTTTTCTGAATGTTGACTGTTAAGCCTTCTTTTTCACTCTCCACTTTCACTTTCATCAAGAGGCTCTTTAGTTCTTTATCGCTTTATGCCATAAAGGTGGTGTCATCTGCATATCTGAGTTTATTGATATTTCTCCCAGCAATCTTCATTCCAGCTTGTGCTTCATCCAGCCCAGTGTTTCTCATGATGTACTCTGCATATAAGTTAAATAAGCAGGGTAACAATATACAACCTTGACATACTCCTTTCTCGATTTGGAACCAGTCTGTTGTTCCATGTCCAGTTCTAACTATTGCTTCCTGACCTGCATACAGATTTCTCAAGAGGCAGGTCAAGTGGTCTGTTATTCCCATCTCTTTCAGAATTTTCCACAGTTTATTATGGTCCACACAAAGGCTTTGGCATAGTTCATAAAGCAGAAATAGATGTTTTTTTGGAACTCTCTTGCTTTTTTTTGATGATCCAATGGATGTTAGTGATTTGATCTCCTCTTCCTCTACCTTTTCTAAAACCAGCTTGAACATCTGGAAGTTCACAGTTCATGTATTGTTGAAGCCTGGCTTGGAGAATTTTGAACATTACTTTACTAGTGTGTGAGATGAGTGCAGTTGTGCGGTAGTTTGAGCATACTTTGGCATTGCCTTTCTTTGTGATTGGAATGAAAACTGACATTTTCCAGTCCTGGAAAAGGACTCCACTGCTGAGTTTTCCAAATTTGCTGGCATGTTGAGTGCATCACTTTCACAGCATCATCTTTTAGGATTTGAAATAGCTCAACGGGAATTCCATCACCTCCAGTAGCTTTGTTCGTAGTGATGCTTATTAAGGCCCACTTGACTTCATATTCCCGGATGTCTGGCTCTAGGTGAATGATCACACCATTGTGATTATCTGGGTCATGAAGACCTTTTTTGTACAGTTTTTCTGTGTATTCTTGACACATCTTCTTAATATATTCTGCTTCTGTTAGGTCCTTACCATTTCTGTCCTTTATTGTGCTCATCTTTGCATGAAATGTTCCCTTGGTGTCTCTAATTTTCTTGAAGAGATCTCTGGTCTTTCCCATTCAATTGTTTTCCTCTATTTCTTTGCACTGATCACCGAGGAAGGCTTTCTTATCTCTCCTTGCTATTCTTTGGAACTCTTTGTGAGCTATAGTGAGTTAAGAACTGAAGAGGGAAGTAATAATGTACAGGCAGATACAGCAGAATTAACCGCACTCATGAGTCTAGGTTAGGTAAAGGAAGAATTCATGTCGTTGGTTTTTCATTGTCCTGAGCCTTTTTTTCAGCTTGCTAAATGCCTGCATTAGTATCGGAGACCTTTATGTAACAGTAGCAACAGGATTATTTATACTGTTCTCCAAGGCTACACACATACTGTAAAACATACCTTTTAATGATCAGACCCCAGGGTGCACCATATTCTGCTAAGGTGTGATATATGTCCTTTCTCGTTCTCTTCTGCTTCACAATAATTAAGGCTCACTACAATGGCTAGGATTTAGAGTCTTCATGCATCTTTTACTTCTGCGTATCCTCTGAAGGCCTTTAAAAATATTTTCCAGTGTCATAATTATAATGGGTCATAACCCAAAGGGCTGTGACTGATTCCTGAGCATGATATACAGTTATAATTATTCATAGATCAATTTCATCTGGAAAACATAATAGTCAGAATTGAAAACTCTAGTGCATTACAAAAGCAACATGTTTATCTTATAATAGTTCTTATCAAATTGCCACTCTACAATAACTTTACTGCACTATAACTTTTCAATTGAATCTATTTTCTTGTCTCCAGTTTTATAAACTCTGGACTCTATAGACAAAAATTTGTTGATGCTTATCGTTACATTTAATCTTGTATTTCTTCTGCACTGGCCAACTACCTTCATCTGCATGACTCCTACTTCGCCATCCCAACTGTAACCCCTTGGAAATTCCTATGCCTTCATTTGACAGACTCTCCAGATCTGTTCTCTTCCCAATCTTAAATTTAAAACTCAAAGAACCAAGGACAACTTTATAAAAGTTAATTGTAAACTACTGCAGTTTTCATGGATTTTAAGTAGATGGGGCTGTATTAGATGATTTTTTCCCTTTCACAAGTAGTTTTGATCAAAGAAAAGTTCTCTAAGGCCCTAAGTTCATACTGTTCAATTTCCTTTCTGATTCCAATTTTGTAAGTTCTTATTTTTATTTATTTTCTAGTTCTTTCTCCCCCTTTTCTAAATTATCTCCTTTATTCTTTTCTATATTTTGTTTGCAAAAAACTGTGCACTGAAAGCAAATTAACATCATAATAATTTCACATTAAATTGGACCTTGCTTGAAAACAACTAATGCACATAAACAAGAATCTTAAGGAAAAGAACAGCAAAACAAGCAATTTTAAAAACTTACTTCATTTTCTCTGAAAAACAAAAAAGTGAATGTGTTAGTCACTCAGTCATATCCAACTCTTCACAAGCCCATGGACCGTAGCCTTCCAGGCTCCTCTGTCCATGGAATATTTCTGCAGTCTTCAAGGTTTTACATGAAGATCTGAGAGAATCTGCTGGTTTATGTCCAGAGAGAATCCAGCAAACCAAAAATTCAGCTTCCATGAAATGTTTTTGATTAGTCTTTGCAATATAGTCTGAATACTCTTAAAATTCATTCCAAGAACAATAGCATTAATCATTTATTTGTCTTTGATGGACAGATATTTGAAACTTTATCTCAGTTTCTAAATATTCTTCATAAGTCTACTCACTTCTCAAACACTTAACTTGTAAAATTATCCTGTTCAAATCACTTAATCTTAATTTCATAATCCTAATCTACACCATAAAGATAACAATACCTCATATAAATGTTATAAATATTAAATTTAAAAATGAATATTAAGATCCTAGCACAGAATAATAATCACCCAATTGCCAATTTTACTAGTGGTAATATTATTATTGCTGAGATAAGCCTTAAGAAATTCACATGAATTAAAAATGTTTTAAATAATAGTTTTTCATATGCATCCCACCCTTCCTACTACATAGTCGCAATAGCATATTATAGGTTTGTGTTTCTAGATACACCTTAGGTATCCATTCCATATTACAAAGACTAATAATAATAATGTTGAAATTTACCATGATAACTTCCTATAGACTATTAATATTTCAAATAATTCCAGAGAGAAGACTGCTTCAATTAAAATTAAATTAATTCAATGCATATACTTATATTTTAAAGTATAATTATCAGAACATTTATAATAATTAAAACTGGAGAGATACAAAACATTTATATAAAATAAAGTGTCACATGTCCTCTCACTGGCCAATCTGTTCTTGGAAAGGACAGTCTCTAAATCACATATGTACATGCTGGAAAAGGTCAGTTTTCATTCCAATCCCAAAAAAAGGCAATGCCAAAGAATGCTCAAACTACCACACAATTGCACTCATCTCAAACACTAGTAAAATAATGCTCAAAATTCTCCAAGCCAGGCTTCAACAATATGTGAATTGTAAACTTTCAGATGTTCAGGCTGGTTTTATAAAGGGCAGAGGAGCCAGAGATCAAGTCACTAACATCCATTGGATCATCAAAAAAGCAAGAGAGTTCAAAAAAAAACATCTATTTATGCTTCATTGACAATGCCAAAGCCTTTGACTGTGAGGATCACAAAAAACTGTGGAAAATTCTGAAAGAGACGGGAAAACCAGACCACTTGACCTGCCTCCCATGAAATCTGTATGCAGATCAGGAATCAACAGTTAGAACTGGACATGGAACAACCGACTGGTTTCAAATAGGGAAAGGAGTATGTCAAGGCTATATATTGTCACCCTGCTTATTTAACTTATATACAGAATATATCATGTGAAATGCTTGGCTGGATGAAGCACAAGCTGGAATCAAGATTGCCGGGAGAAATATCAATAACCTCAGATATGCAGATAACACCACCCTTATGGCAGAAAGTGAAGAAGAATAACTAAAGAGCCTCTTGATGAAAGTGAAAGAGGAGAGTGAAAAAGTTGCCTTAATACTCAACGTTCAGAAAGATCATGGCATCTGGTCCCATCACTTCATGGCAAATAGATGGGCAAACAGTGGAAACAGTGACAGACTTTATTTTTTTTAAGCTCCAAAATCACTGCAGATGGTGACTGCAGCCACAAAATTAAAAGACACTTGCTCTTTGGAAGAAAAGTTATGACCAACCTAGACAGCTTATTAAAAAGCAGAAACATTACTTTGCCAAAAAGGGTCAGTCTAGTCAAAGTTGTGGTTTTTCCAGTGGTCATGTATGGATGTGAGAGTTGGATGATAAAGAAAGCTGAGCACCAAAGAATTGATGCTTTTGAACTGTGGTGTTGGAGAAACTCTTGAGAGTCCCTTGGACTGCAAGGAGATCCAACCAGTCCATCCTAAAGGATATCAGTCATGAATATTCATTGGAGGAACTGATGCTGAAACTCTAATACTTTGGCCACCTGATGTGAAGAACTGACTCATTTGAGAAGACCGTGATGCTGGGAAAGATTGAAGACAGGAGAAGAAGGGGATGACATAGGATGAGATGGTTGGATGGCATCACCAACTCAATGGACATGAGTTTGAATAAGCTCTGGGAGTTGGTAATGGACAGGGAGGCCTGGCGTGCTGAAGTCCATGGGGTTGGAAAGAGTCAGACACAACTGAGCAACTGAACTGAACTGAACTGATGCTTATAATAATAGCAAATCAAAGCAAATTATTAATATATAAATATATTTATACATGTACTTATTTTTCATGTGAATGTTTAAAAGTAATGTTAAAATTAGCTGAAATATATGTAATCCATGTATAGTCTTACCCTGACTCATGAAGTACAATACTTATGTATTTATTTATATATTCAGACATATATGAAAATGGATAGAAATTAAACTTATGTGGCACTCTGTACAACTACTTCAGTTTATGTCAAATTTGCCAATAAAAAATGAGTACACAGTACAAAAGTATTGTCAGTAACTTCTGACTTAAATTCTATTGTTTCATTTATTGTAAACTGCTCTGAAGTGTAATTTTTATGTCCTCCCAAATAGTAATTTTTACTGTAAGATTAATTTATAATCAATTTAAACCCAACTGATAAGTTGGATAATGTATTGATAAACATATTATTAAAGAAACAAACACATTTTCCAGATCCAATTCACAATGATATTTTGGTATATACACATATGACTATCTATTTATTTATAATGTATAAATAAAATGCTACCTATAGTCAAAAAAATCTTGTTTTTGATTCAGTCTTTTACCATATATGGACCTAAGCAATAGTACATTCATGTACGTATAGTCACAGCCCTGCCACATATATTCTTTAAGTGTATAGTAATTTTTAATCTGAAAAATATAAACTTCTGTTTGAATGGGTTATTTATTTACCTGAAGAAGAGGATCAAATTTCTCCACAGATGTGGCTACACACATTTGTATAATTTGTTGTGCCATAGCTAAAATAGTTTCTCCAGAGCCACACTAATCAGTTCCCCCTTGAACTAAGACCTATTTTGAGTATTTAATTCTGGTATATTTGTAAGCTTTATTTATTAGGAAAGATATGTCAACTTAAAATAAACTTGTATGATTTAATAGAGGATTTCAAAGATTTAACAAAGCAATTTCCCTGTCAGTTTAAAGATTTGCAAGTATAGCATATATTATATCCAAGTAGCTTTATTAGATTAATAAAATTAACTAGTCACATTTCCAATGTAACCCTTCTGTAACCCTTAGATCAGGCATGCAATCTTAAATATAGCAAAGCCTAGAGAGGCAATAAGCAAAAGTCTGAACAATCATAGAAAGTAGCCCTAGGTACTGGGAAAGTGGAGCAACATTTGACTCAAAAACTAGAAAATAAGAACAAAGAATGATAAGCCACTCCTAGCTAAGGGCTTCCCCAAAACTAGTGGAAAGAAATGAATCGGTTATAATAAACCGCAGTACTCTTACATGCGTAATATTATCATATGAAAGGCCAGGTAGACAGAGTTTCAGGTGCCACCTCAGCTATTAACCAGCTCTGCCCTATATGTTGAGTTATTTACAGGCCTCAGTTTCCTTGTAGGCAAATGGGAAAAATATCTATCCATAGGATTATTTTGAAGAATGAAAAAAAAAATAGAGATCACTTAATACAGCTTGCTTAACACAGGTGTCCAATTAACGTTAGTTCATTCTTTTTAGTCTATATGTTCATATATTTACGTTCCTGTTTAGTGTTCATAATAACTCAGTCTTACAGGACTTACAAAGTAGTTATAGGACTTACAAAATAATTACAGGATTTACAGAATAATTATAAAAATTTTGTGAGGTGAGCTCATCTCTTCCTATGAAAACATGAAAATTACAACTAACTGCTTATAACCATCAACAACAACAAAAAAATACTAGAACTTCCAAAAAAAGAATCTACAGCAAGATGGTTAGAATGGTGCAGACATGATAAAATCAAATCCCATACCCATACTAGGTAGGCAACCCACAAACTGGAAAATAATTATACCACAGAAGTTCTCCAAAGGAGTGAAAGTTCTGTGTCCCATGTCAGGTTCCCTAGCCTGGTGTCCTGCATTAGGAGGTGGAGGTCCCAGAGCATCTGGTTTTGAAAGTCGGCAGGATTTGATGGCAGGAATTCCATAGGAGTGGGGGAGACAGAAACTCCCCTCTTAGAGGGCACACAAGGTTTTGTATACACCAGGGCGCAGGAGAAAAAGCAGTGACCTTATAGGACCCTGGGTCAGACCTTCTTGCTGGTATTGAAGGGACTCCAGTGGAGGTGGCTGCGGCTCACTGCAGAGACAGACTCACTGGAGGCAGCAGTTCTGGGAGCACTTGTTGGCATGAGCTTTCCAACAGACCGCCATTTTCTCACCAAGACCTGGCCCCACCCCTCACCCTGTAGGCTTCAGTGCTGTTTGGTCGAAGCTGCCTAGTCATCCTGAGCCCACAGCTGCCCAGTAAACACAGACCTTGACACAGCACTACTCACCAGAGGGACAAGAACCAACTCTCCCCACCAGTGGGCAGAAATCAGTGCCTCCCTTGAGGAAGCTGGCACAAGCCCATTAGGCCAGTCTCATCCACCTAGATGCAGACAGCAGAAGCAAGAACTACAACCGTGTAGAATAGAAACCACAGTTACAGATAGTTAAATGAACTGTGACAGCGGAAGAATACATCACAGATAAAGGAACAAAATAAAATGCCAGAAAAACAACGGAGTGAAAGAGAGATAGGCAATATACATGGTGGCGGGATAGGGGGGATAGACTTCAGAAAATGATAGTAAAGATGATCCAAGGCCCAGAAAGAATGGAGACAGATAGAGAAGAAACAATAAATACTTAACAAAGAGCTAGGCGATCTGACTCTCCAGGCGAGGGTACTGGGGTGGGTGCCCATTCCCTCCTCCAGGCGAGGGTACTGGGATGGGTGCCCATTCCCTCTCCTCCAGAGGACCTTTCTGGCCCAGGGATTGAACCCAGGTCTCTCGCATTGCAGGCAGATTCTTTACCATCTGAGCCACCAGGGCCACCCAAACAACAAACAGAGATGACCGATACAATAACTGAAGCGAAAAGTACACTAGAAGGAATCAGCAGTAGAACGAATGATGCAGAAGAACGGCTATGTGAGCTGGAAGACAGAATTGTGGAAATCACTGCTGCAGAACAGAATAGAGAAATAAAGAACCAAAAGAAATGAGGAAAGTCTAAGAGACCTCTGAGACAATATTAAATGCACCAACATTCACCTTATAGGGGCTCCAGAGGAGGAGAGAGGAAGTACCAGAGAAAATATCTCAAGAGCTACCAGCTGAAATTTTTATTAACACGGGAAAGAAAATAGTCACCCAAGTCCAGAAAGTGCAGAGAACACCAGGCAGAATAAACACATGCAGAAACCCACAGAGACACATAGTAATCAAAAGGACAAAAATTAAAGACAAAGATAAAATATTAAAAGGAATAAGGGAAAAGCAACAAATAATATACAAGGGAACCCTCATTAGGTTATCAACTGATTTTTCAGCAGAAACTCTACAGGTCAGAAGAGAGTGGCACAAATACATTTAAAGTGATGAAAGGGAAGAACCCATGACCAAGAATACTCTACTCAGCAAGGCTCTCATTCAGATTCAACAGAGAAATCAAGTGCTTTACAGATAAGCAAAAGTTAAGAGAAATCACCACCATCAGATCAGCTTTGCAACAAATGCTAAACAAGCTTCCCTAGGTGGAAAAGAAAAGGCCATCACTAGAAACAAGAAAATTATGAATGAAAAAGCTCACCAGTAGAGTCAAACATACAGTAGGAAATCATTCACACAAAAATATGATATTAAAACCAGTACTTATGAGAAGAGGAGAATAAAAATACAGGATTCAGAAATGCTTTTGAAATTAAAAGACTGGTAACTTTAAACAATTCTGTTTATATATAGATTGCTATATCTAAACCTCACGGTAAACACAATAGATATATACACAAAAACGACCAAGGAATATAATAAACACAACAGTAAAGTTAGCCATCAAATCACAAGAGAAGAGAACAAGAGAGGAAGGAAAGAAAAAAAGACCTACAAAAACAAATGAGACCAATTAACAAAATGGCATTGCTAAGCTGCTAAGTCACTTCAGTCGTGTCAGACTCTGTGCGACCCCACAGACGGCAGCCCACCAGGCTCCCCTGTCCCTGCTATTCTCCAGGCAAGAACACTGGAGTGGGTTGCCATTTCCTTCTCCAATGCATGAAAGTGAAAAGTGAAAGTGAAGTCGCTCAGTCGTGTCCGACCCTTAGCGAACCCATGGACTGCAGCCTACCAGGCTCCTCTGTCCATAGGATTTTCTAGGCAAGAGTACTGGAGTGGGTTGCCATTTCCTTCTCCGCAAAATGACATTAAGAACATAGATATCAGTAATTATCTTTAAGAAAGGAGTTGCATACAAATGAAAATCAAAAGTACCAATACTCCTATCAGACAAAGTAGACTTTAAAATAAAGACTGTTACAAGAAACAAAAATTACATAATGATCAATGGATCACTCCAAGAAGTCATAATAATTATAAATTTATATATACCCAACATAGGAGCAGCTCAATATATAAGGCACATATTGTTGTTGTTGCTTAGTCGCTAAGTCATGTCTGACTCTTTTGTGATCCCTTAGAATGTAGCCTGCCAGGCTTTCCTGTCCTTTGGATGTCCCAGACCAGAATACTGAAGTATGTTGTTATTTCCTTCTCCAGAGGATCTTCCCAACCTAGGAATCAAACCTGCATCTCCTGCACTGGCAGACAGATTCTTTACCACTGAGCCACCAGGGAAGCCCATACGGCAAATACTAACAGCTATAAAAGGAAAAAATCAACAGTAGCACAATAATAGTGGGGGACCTTAACCCCACATACTTTCATCATTGGACAGATTACCCAGACAGAAAATCAGTGAGAAAACACAGGCTGTAATTGATCTAATTGGTATTTATAGAGCACTCCATCTGAAAGCAGCAGAATACCCTTTCTTCTCATGAGCACATGGAATATTCTTCAGGATTGACCACATGCTAGGCCGCAAACTGGACCTCAGTAAATTTAAGAAAATTTAAATCATATCATTTTTTTTCCAACCTCAACACTATGAGATTAGAAATAAACTACAAGAATAAAAACACAAACACATGCGGGCTAAACTATATGCTACTAAACAAGCAGTGGATAACTGAAGAAACCAAAGAGGAAATCAAAAAATACACAGAGACAAATGAAAATGATAGCGCAATGATCTTAAACCTGCGGGCTGTGGCAAAAGATGTTCTAAGAGGGAAGCTTAGAGCAATACAAGATTCTTTACTGTCTGAGTCACCAGGGAAGCCCAATCTTACGTCAGTGTGATAGACCACATTAACAAACTTAAGAATAGAAGTCATATGATTATCTTAATATATGCAGAAAAGCCTTTGACAAAGTTCAGCACCCTTTTATGATGAAAACTCTCCAGAAAGTGAGCATAGAAGGAACTTAGTTCAACGTAATAAAGTCCATTTATGGGAAACCTGTAGCCAACATCATAGTCAACAATGAAAAACGGAAAGCATTTCCTCTAAGATCAGGAATGAGACAAGGATGCCCACTCTTGCCACTTTTATTCACATAGTTTTGAAAGTCCTAACCATGGCAAACAGAGAAGAAAAAGAAGTAAAACTGTCAATGTTTGCTGATGACCTGCTACTATACATAGAAAATTCTTAAAATGCTACCAGAGAACTACTAGAGTTCACCAATGAATTTGGTGAAGTTGCAGGATACAAAATTAATACACAGAAATATGTTGCATTTCTATACACTGAAAATGAAAGATCAGAAAGAGAAAGTAGCTATTCACAGGTGGGCAGGCATCAGATTTTCTATCTATGAGCTGAACAAAGGCACTTCAGTTTACTGTGAGGCAGAGGGGCAGGGTCCTCTGAGGCAGGCTATTATGTATTATAACAACAAAAGAAACAAAAAGGAATAGCAGCAGTTCTGACTGGTGTGAAATGGTACCTCACTGTGGTTTTGATTTGCATTTCTCTAATAATGAGCGATGTTGAGCATCTTTTCATGTGTTTGTTAGCCATCTGTATGTCTTCTTTGGAGAAATGTCTGTTTAGTTCTTTGGCCCATTTGTCTGTTGCTTCGTTTGCTATTATTTTCTCCCATTCTGAAGGCTGTCTTTTCACCTTGCTTATAGTTTCCTTTGTTGTGCAAAAGCTTTCAATTTTAATTAGGTCCTATTTGTTTATTTTTGCTTTTATTTCCGATATTCTGGGAGGTGGGTCATGGAGGATCCTGCTGTGATTTATGTCGGAGAGTGTTTTGCCTGTTTTCCTCTAGGAGTTTTATAGTTTCTGGTCTTACGTTTAGATCTTTAAGCAATAAATGCTGGAAAGGGTGTGGAGAAAAGGGAACCCTCTTACACTGTTGGTGGGAATGCAAACTAGTACAGCCACTATGGAGAACAGTGTGGAGATTCCTTAAAAAACTGGGAATAGAACTGCCATATGACCCAGCAATCCCACTGCTGGGCATACACACCGAGGAAACCAGAATTGAAAGAGACGCGTGTACCCCAATGTTCATCGCAGCACTGTTTACAATAGCCAGGACATGGAAGCAACCTAGATGTCCATCAGCAGACAAATGGATAAGGAAGCTGTGGTACATATACACAATGGACTATTACTCAGCCATTAAAAAGAATACATTTGAATCAGTTCTATTGAGATGGATGAAACTGGAGCCCATTATACAGAGTGAAGTAAGCCAGAAAGAAAAACACCAATACAGTATACTAATGCATATATATGGAATTTGAAAGATGGTAATGATAACCCTATATGCGAGACAGAATAAGAGACACAGATGCATAGAACAGTCTTATGGACTCTGAGGGAGAAGGTGAGGGTGGGACGTTCTGAGAGAATAGCATTGAAACGTGTATATTATCATATGTGAAACAGAACACCATTCCAGGTTCAATGCATGAGACAAATGCTCAGGGCTGGGGCAATGGGATGACCCAGAGGGATGGGATGGAGAGGGAGGTGGGTGGGGGGTTCAGGATGGGGAACACATGTAAATCCATGGCTGTTTCATGTCAACGTACGGCAAAAACCACTACAATATTGTAAAGTAATTAGCCCCCTACTAAAATAAATAAGTTTATTAAAAAAAAAAAAAGAAACAAAAAGGAAGTCAACGAAACAGTTTCCAACATGGAATTAGAATTGGCTTCTCTACAACACAGTCAGATTTGATTCTTTTCTGCAACACTGAGGCCACATTGTAAATCACCTCTGTGCTGTGCTCTCTGTGCTGTGCTGTGCTTAGTTGCTCAGTCGTGTCTGACTCTTTGTGACCCGTGGACTGTAGCCCACCAGGCTCCTCTGTCCACAGGCAAGAATACTAGAGTGGGTTGCCATTTTCTTCTCCAGGGAATCCTCCTAACCCAAGGATGGAACCTGCATCTCCTGCACTGACAGGTAGATTCATTAGCACTGAGCAACCTAGGAAACCCTAACTCTTAATAATATTAACCAAAAAGATCAAGGTAAGATTTTGTGCCAGTCTTTCTTATAAGAAATATAAATATTCAGCAGGAAGGGCAGAGCATATGAGCATTGAAAGATGGCTTTTTAAAATAATCAAGATATTATCAGCTGTTGATTGTCAATGAAAAACATTTTAAATGAAATCAACTCTTCAAGGAAATAATTAAACATTATACCAACCATGCAGTTTGGAAAACTACTGAGATCAGAAATCCTTGTCAGACTTGATGGCATTAACAATTCCCATGATGGCTTTCAGGTAAAATTATTTGAAGCACATTCCATATATCACAGAACTTTAAAAATATCTTCTCTTGCCAGCTTTAAAGTTCTTTCCCTTTATAGGCACTCACAAACAGATGGAGTCTCCTTGTTGAAAAGAGATTTTTCCTAAATAAAACAGAGAAAGACTACAGAATGTTTACATTACCAAGAATTTTAACCAGGGTGGCACGTTAAGCCATTTACTTTACCAGCTTAGGAAGTGCCCTAGTGTTTTAACATCTGTTCAAAATTCACTCTGAAAGTCACAAACCCATTTGTGCTCCACTCACTACCAAGCTCTTTGAGTTTATCTGATCAAAGTTGACTCCCATAACCTTATGAGAAAAGGCTAATTCGTGGCGTCTCTGTTTGAATTTCTATTCTCACGAGAGAAATTGAATGACAGATAACACCTGTGGACTATATTCTAATTATCAAACTAAGTGACGTCTATTGCATCATCCCCTATTTTGTTCCATCTTTGCAAAAGTCTGCCAGGCAGAAACAAGTACTATTCCCATTCTACAACTTGAAAACAGTCTTGATGATGATAATAGTTTCTTGTCCTCCAGCCATTGAAATTCACCTCCAGGATTCAAATTCCACTGGATTCTTCAGCCTGTTGGTTCATCATCCATTCAAGCAAAGGAAAATACACTCAGCAGTACTTTCCCAAACTTATTGTAAATCTCAATGCCTCTTGTTAGAAGGAAGACCCCATTGAATAAGTAAGTGTTCTTAACAAAGACCCACAGTAGTGATTGTTCCTGAACACTATGAATACTGTCTGCCAGGAGCTCCTTAGACACACAATCTATTTTTCCTCTTGACTTTTTCTCCAGATACATTACTCTGAATTCCCAACATTTTGCTCTGCGAGTGCTCAAAATTTATTTAAATTTAAAAGTGCCACATTCCCTTTAAACCCAGGAGAATGTAAACCGTGTCTCCCTAACCTAAAAGGGAAAAAAGAAGTCCCTTTCTTTTTCTTCCTCTCTTGAATTTTCTTTCACATGATTTAGACATTTTAAAGATTCTCTTGCATATATTCACAACTGCCTAGAGAAGCACCTAGAAAGGTCACAGATGTGCGCATGGCCCATGATTCTTGCCCATTCCTTACACATCCTTACTTTCTAATACGCAGGATTATGTGGTCAAAGGCGTGACGCGTAGACAGGGCAGCCCTCGCAGAGCCTATGAAGGGCAGGAGACATTTCCTCTTTCTTGGGGTGAGCCTACTGAGTGCTGTCTACTTCCTGAACATACGATTCTGCTTTTCATTCGTGCAGCAGACAAAATTGGACTCTCTACTGCATCCAACCTACCTTCAACTTTTGGAAGGTCACTAATGAATCAGGAAAGGGCTCATGATTGAGGCCTAAATTAAACATTCTCTGCCCAGCCCAATTCTTTCTCCTGGTTTGCTTCCCTCCCCCCAGATGTGTAACAATATTATTTCCCTCTTCACCTAAGCGCTAGAGGTGCTTCCCAGGGCACCACACCATCGTGAATTTTATGAAGATACTATTCACAGCATCAAATGAGCCACTTGTCGTCTTGACTTTTTTTCTAATGTAATCTCATCGTCATTTAGGTTTGACATTTCAGAAACTTGAACGTCAATGCCCTGTACTACTCAAAATTGCCTGGGGACATGTGCCGAGCTGTGCATTTCCCCAGTGATTCAAGGAAGAATATTATTCTTCTTTCTTTACTGCTCCAGTCTTCCACTCTACACTTCCACGAATCACTGTCATTTACACTATCTGCACGAGGTATCCTGTAGCAACTTCTGAAATGGCTTATAATATTATAAATCATTGTGCTATTTTGGCATAAAATGTTAGTTAGGTAAATAGCCATTGTTGTGCATTTTTTCTCTAGAGAACTATCAGTCACATAGTATCATTCAGAGAGAAAGTCTGGCAGGAGTCATGCTATTCTGGGTTTTTTGGTTGTCGTTTGGTAGTGGCTATAGTTTAAAACTACACTTTAGTCCTTAATAGAGGCAACGTCTTTGAATAAAAAGCAAACATATGTGTTCATGCATTAATAAACTGTAGGTCACTAAGAGAGTTGATGTCCACTTGAATATTTTTATTAATCATTACTTTGTTACGTGGTATCTGCAACAAAAACAAAACAGATTTATAGGCCATGACAAATGGCTTAGTTGAAGTAAATCCCTGACTTTATTAAGTCAAATACAGAAGAGAAATAACTACCCAGAAAAAGCTGGCCAAAACACAGTTTTGGATCACAATTCTGATGCTTTATCATTTTCTGTGATATATCAAATTGTCCTTCAAAATCATACATGATTCACTTTTTTGATGGGTTTGATATAAAAAAAAAATTCTAGCTGATTTTCAGAGCCTGAACTGCTGTTTTCTCTGTCAGACTGCATCAGTCAGGCTTTGATATGAGAAGCAGAACAACTAGGAAATATATGGTATAAGGGATTTACATAGAGATTTGAGATTCTACAGTGACACAACCCAAATCCACCTCAACTCATTTCTCAACTTTTACTTTTCTGATTTCCATTTATCCTCTAAATATTTCCCTAAAAATATTACAAGAAACCTCCAAATAGCCATGAAATATATTAGTACATTCAAGAGAACAGAACGGCAACATGGTTAAAAATGGTATCTGGATACCAACTCCAGGAAAACTCTTCCCAGCTTTCATTTACATCGTCATAAAAATTCCAGAAAAGACAAAATCTATGAAGTGAAAAATTAAAAGGGATAGGCAACATGATGACACAACCTGAACGAACTCTATGAAAATTTAAAGCCCATGGAGTAAGACTGATGAGACTCCTCCTGTTATGGGCTGAAATGTGTCCCCTCAAATGATATGTTTAAGTCTGTTAAAATATTCAAAGAGTACAGTCTAACTGATCTAAGCAGGTTTTATTTTTTTTGCTTCTTGAAGCAGGCAGTCTCCCCTCTCCGGAGTCCAGAGAACTACAAAACAAGAAACAGGGCTGTGAGCTTTTATAAAAGAAGCAATCAGGGAATCAGGGAAGAGCATTTGGCTTACATTGATTGGCTGGAATTGCATATCAGACCTTATTTAGAACAAAGAAATCATTACAGGTTCTTGGCAGTCGGGGTTTGCCTGGCTGGACATTCTGTGTTTCTGGTTGAGGGAAGTATTTACAGGAACATGAAATCTAAGCTTCAGTTTGCTGACATGGCATCCCACCGGGAGTGGCTCCATCTTGGGCCTAGAATTTATTTCAATGTCTGAATTCCCAGTACCTCAAAACATAGATTTGTTAATGGAGTCTTTACAGAGATAATCCAGTTAAAATGAGGTCAAGAGTGGGCCTTACTCTAGTGCAACGGGTGCCCTTATAAGAAGAGGGCAGCTTGGACATTCACAGATGGGATACAATGTGAAAACAGCATGAGAAGATGGCCGGGTGACTGGAGTGACACATCAATCAGCCAAGGAATCCCAGCGATCGCGGGTAAACACCAGAAGCGAGAAGAGGCATGCAAGGATTCGCCTCCAGAGACTGCAGAGCGAGGACAGCCCTGCTAACACCTTGGCTTCTGATTTTAATCTCAAGAATTGTGAGACGACAATTTTTTGTTGTTTTATGCCACCTAGTTTGTTTGGTGCTTTGTTACAACAGCCTGGGGAAGCTAACACAGTAACAATGCTTCCTCGCGTGGCATAATTCATAGTATGGTCCTATGCCAGCTCTTTTTAATGTATCCTTCACCCTCTTCAAGTTAGTGTGTAAACTGTACTAAAAATCCCCATGATGGACACCCATCCTCTGCCTTGCAAATTCCTTCAGATTTGCCTCGTATGTATATGCTCTAATAATTCTTGTTCATCCATTTCATCCAGTTCACTATTTCTTTCCTTCCTGAACTGGTTCCCACCCTTGATTTGGCCCCTTTCGCAAGTGGCTCAGTTCTGGACTCGGTCCTTCAATGCCCCTCTTGAGAGCAGGCCACAGAGTGTGGGCCACCGGTTCAGAGGACCACAGCACCTGTGCCATCGTCTATTCTTGCTGCCCCTCACCTGCTTCACGGCCAACTTTGAAAATTCTAGCATAAGGTGATAGAAACACCGGTGAAAATATTTCTAGATAACTGAACTTAAAAGCACCAAAACATTCTACAAAAGTAACAGAAGCTGATAAATAGATTTTTCTGGCTTGGTGATTCAGGATTATCAACAAGAACATCAATTTTTATACTAGAGTACTATAATAGTGCCTTTGGAATTTCTGAAGTTGTTGAGTTTGGCAGACTATTAAATATTTGTGTTTTTTTTTAATTTCAGAGAATTCTTCCCAGTTTTAACATGGTTAAAGTTACTTCTGTTAATGTGGCAATGTCTCTCCTTCTAATTTGTCCCTTCTAACCAGCACTGTCCAAGGATATCAGTTAAACTGGTTCATAGAATTGTATTTATGAACATGGAGATGATCTGCCAGAATCCTCCTTCGAGGGAGGACTTGTTGCCCTAGCAACAGGTTAGTCTCAGCTAAAGAAAAATCTGCATTCAGAAGGGTACCCCCTTCCCAGGGGAGCTTGTGCCCAGTAACCAACCCACATATATATATGGGCTTCGCTGGTGACTCAGTTGGTAAAGAATCTGCCTACACTGCAAGAGACCAGGGTTCGATCCCTGGGTTGGGAAGATCTCCTGGAAAAGGGAATGGCTACTCACTCCAGTATTCTTGCTTGGAGAATTCCGTGGATAAAGGAGCCTGGCAGGCAACAGTCCCTGGGGTTGCAAAAAATTGGACTTCTGAGTGACTCTTTTACTTTTCATATATATACATATATGTGTGTGAGAGAGAGATGATATAGAGTATATCATCATTTCAGATGACTAATTGGTTATTTAAGCAAAATTTGCATAAATATCTTAAAATCTCACCACAATTCTTGCTGTATTTCATTATATATGATGGAACTTATCTTTTCAAAGTATACTATTTGTGTTCTGAACATACCACATTGATTAACAGATTTTATTTTTAAGTTTTTAGTTATTAATGATTTTCACTATAATTATATAAATGCATTGGGTTTTGATTAAATAATAATTAAATTTACTGTTGACTTAATTGGCAATTTAATTAAAAGAAATTTCATCACAATTGGAGTTTTGTATTAGGTGCTTCTTACCAAATACAACTCATTTAGATAATTTTCTATTATATCTTTACTGCTGGTAATTCAGGTTATGGATTCACCTTTAAACCTGAGTGTATCCCTTCTTAGGCAATTAAAATGCATTGTTAACTGAACTTGCTACCTCTACTTGGCTGTGCTGTGGCTTCACAATGGAATGAAAGAAGGATCTTGGCACCCATCACTATTATCATATTGTAATGCAGATATTTTGAAATAACCGACACTGCTAATATTTTTCTTAGGTTGTCACCTGCTCGAAAAAGATCACTTCCTTTAAAAGGTCTGCAGACAATGTTTGTAATTTGGCCTTTGAGTTTCTTAATCATGATGATGGTGATGATGGTCAAAGTATTTTGAGAGAGCTACACAGTAAAGGGAAAATAAGTAGGGCTGTGTCTGCATCAGTCATTGCTGAGGATGTATTAGCAATTCATGGATTATTTAAAAACCTTAAAAAGATTCTCAGTGTTTCACTCACTAATTTCACATTAAATATACTTATTGGACTGATACCAAGTTTAAGACATGCTTTGAGATCTAAATTTAGAATGTCATATCTATTTTTAAGTTTTAAAAGCAGATGCTCTAGGGAAAATATCATAAAGATTCTTCAAAGAAAAAAAATACCCCAGTACAGTCTTGACTAAACATTGAAAAAGACTGTCAAGCTGAACAGTTGACTGATGATGACCCTAGTTGAGATGCCCGTTCTTAGCTATATTTTCAAAAGCATCAAAGCCATTCCTTAGTCTCCTGGTAAACTGTCAAATCTGCCTGGAATTGCTGTTAGCCTTATCTGTCGATTCATGAAAAGCTAAAAAACAAAAACACTACCAATACACTTTGGCCTTTGAATTTGAGTTCCCATCAAAGAGAAGTTGTGTTTTTTCTTTTTTTCTTTGCTAAGAGCATTTACCTTTTAGGGACTTGCCTGAGTTACATTCTCTACAATAAAAGCAAATTCCAGAATGAGTTCAAACCATTAGAATGGATATCTGAAACAACTAAGAAGTCAAACAATCCTCAGACTTCTGGTTTTAGAATTACTACTTATGGATCAATTGATTGACAAGTCACTGCAAAACTTTTCAGCCCTAGAATATCTTGAGAATAAAGATATAACTATGAAGTAACAAAATTTGAATAGAAACTATACAGATAGGGTAAAATACCAACTCTGACAAATAATTTTCTTTTTTCAGTTCAGTTCAAGAAGATTACATCATGAGAGTTCCAAAGTAAGGAGAATAGTCATTGAAAGTATTGGAAGTCTTACCTACTAAGTAACATAGACGAACCCTGGAACTTGCAAACTAGGCTACAAGGGAATGAGGGCCCAGACAAGAGTCTACACAAGGATTCAAGCAAGTCAGAGAAAACTGTTAATCAGTACAGCTCACCAGTAGCCAAAATTGAACTCAAAACTTCTGAAAGAACTTATTTACAACCAGGTCTGCACTGGTCTGTGTGTACTTAATGCCAGCCCAACTAGGGCAGGCTTACACACTGACATGATTCCTGACCCTCTGCATAAATGCAATACTGAAAAATATTGGATTTGATGATACAATCTATGGTTACTGCTGGAATAAATGAAAAATTCCAAGAGAGTGGTAGTTCTAATTACCTCCGTGTATCAGTTGCATCCATCAATTTAACCACGTGTACTCTCTTCTCTTGTGGCTTTGACAGTGTTTGCAAAACACAGTTCTGATCTTGGTAGTCAGAAAAGTTGTCCTCTAATTCCATACAATATTATTCACATAGGAAGAAGGGGTTAGGAATAAATTTGTTAAGATAAAGATGCTATTATTCATGGGCAGTTAGGCCTGTCCCCAAAGAATCTTAAGCCAAATACTTTATTATTTTCCTCATAGGTAAATATAAACATAAAGATGCATAAATAAGTACGTCAGTTTTCAGAATAACACAGTTTAATAGAAGATATAACATCACTCTTTCCCACACATAATCCTGGCCTCTGTTAATATGTGTGCCTTTAAAAATCATAATGATACAACTTTTGTACAAAAAAATGAGGAAAGTCAAATTGTAAGTGAGTATTCAAGTAACCATTAACTACTTCCTCTTAAATGCATGAGTGTATGTCAACCCCACAATTACAATAGTTCTTTAGGTGATCTGGTTTTTTATGTCAAAAATTGAACTGCTGAAGTAAACACCCCTAAGGAAGAAGTGATGGTGAATTTACAATGCTCATTAATTCAAAATTGGGAACAGG
The DNA here is from genome assembly GCF_054371585.1 of Giraffa tippelskirchi. Classification (NCBI taxonomy): domain Eukaryota; kingdom Metazoa; phylum Chordata; class Mammalia; order Artiodactyla; family Giraffidae; genus Giraffa; species Giraffa tippelskirchi. The sequence goes on along the minus strand of NC_137280.1, from coordinate 5,772,625 downwards.
CTAGGTCTTTGATATTATCAGGGTAGGGCATGGCTGTGAAATTGAGTTGTGCTATAAATTAGAACAAATAATTTACCTAGCTATTAACTGAAATCAGACAATTGGTAGATATAAAAGTAAACAAACAACACTAGAGAAAAAGTCAAAAGCAGATAAGCAATGGGGAAAAATCTAGTATTGACCTCAAGAGAACAAATTTCACTGCAACCCCCCAAAAAAACCAAGTGAAAGTGAATGTTGCTCAGTCATGTCCAACTCTTTGTGACCCCATGGACTATATAGTCCATGGAATTCTCCAGGCCAGAATACTGGAGTGGGTAGCCTTTCCTTCTCCAAGTCAGGTACAAAAAGGGCCACAGGAAAAATGTACAATGCTGGTTTGTTTTCCAGGAGAAGAGCCAGTGTGAAGTGATGAGGATAGACGATGACCTTTATGTTCAGAGGACTAAGCCTAATTGAATTGGACAAATCCACTCTTTTGCTGAAGAACTCCTATAGGACAAGAGAATCATCTCTAATCCTTTAAGGATAGTTATAGAATAAATAGAGAAATAGAGTTATACAGTAAATAAAGGAATTTGGATTAGAAATTGGATTTCTTGGATTTCAGTCACTTTCTCTTGTGGTAGACTTCTAATGTTCAAAGTTAGAAAAACATTCCCATTGATTTATTTTTTCCCTTCTGCTGGCTTAGAAAGGAAAACATATACTTAATCTCCTACAAATCCTTCTCAAATATAGGACTGTCTTCAGTCCAATAGCAAATATAATGCAGAACACAAATAAGATATTTAACAAAGAGAGGCAGAATGTTGAAAGCATTTCTTCTAAAAACAGGAAAAAGATAAGGATGCCCACTCTTGCCACTTTCCTTTCACATAGTATTGGAAGCAGTGACCACAGAATTTAGACAAGAAAAATAAATGAAAGGAATCTAAATTGTAAAGAAAGAAGTTAAACTATAATCATTTGAATTATTTGCAGACAACTAAATTATATAGAGAAAATCATAAATACACTAAATACATAGGTGAAAGACTTATACTTTGAAAGTTGTAATATAGTGATGAAAGAAAATGAAGATGACACACAGACAGAAAAATGCATTGTGGTTATGGATTGGAAGAATTAATATTGTTAAAATGATCATACCACCCAAGGCACTCTTCAGGTTCAATGCAACCCCTGTCAAAACAGCAAAGACATGTTTTCACAGAAGTACTACAAATAGTTCTAAAATTTGTATAGAAACACGAAAGACCCCAAATAACCAAAAACAATCTTGAGAAAGAAGAACAAAGCTGTAGGTATCACACTCCCAGATTCCAAACTATACTACAAAGCTACAGTAATCAAAACAGAATATCTCTGGCACAAACCAAACACACAGATCACTGGAACAGAATAGAGAGCTCAGAAATAAATGCACATTTCTATAGTTAATTAATCTACAACATAGGAGACAAAGGGGAAAAGAGTTTCTTCAATAGATGATTCAGGGAAAACTGTCTAGTCCTTCAAAAGAATAAAACTTGACTACTTTCTCACACTATATATATATAAAAATAAACTCAAAATGGGTTAAAGACTTAAAATGATAAAGGGTTAAAGACCTGAAACATAAAATTCATAACAAAAACATAAGCAATACACTCTTTGACATTGATTTTAGCAATATTTTGAGGGATATTTCCTCAGGCAGGAGAAACAAAAGCAAAAATAAGCAAAAGGGATTACATCAAACTAAAAATGTTTTTCACAGTAAAGGAAACTACCAGGAAAACAAAAAGCTTAATGAATGGAAGAAGATATTTGCAAACAGTATATGGAGCAATGAGCTAATATCCAAAATAGACAAAGGACTCTTACAACTCAATATCAAAAAGAAAATTGATTTTAAAATGGCCTGAAGAGATGAATAACTGTTTTTCCAAAGGATACATATAAATGGCCAACAGACACATGAAAAGATGCTTGATATCAAGCAATCATCAGGTAACTCCAAATCAAAGCTGCAGTGAGCTATCACACAACATCTGTGAGTGGTTCATCAAAATGACAGCCAATAAAACGTGTTGGTGAGGATGTAGAGGAAAGATAACCTGCATATACTGTTGGTATGAATGCAATTTGGTTCAACCATTATAGAAAATAGTGTGAAGTTTCCTCAAAAAATTAATAGTACAACTTCCATATAACCCAGCAATTTCATGTCTGGGTATCTACCCAAAGGAAATATCAATACTAATTAAACAAGATATATGCAACCTTATGTTTATTTCAGTATTATTTATAGTCTTGAGATAAAAAAGCAATTTACCTGTCTATCAATAGATGAATGGCTGAAGAAGATGTGGTGTGTACATATATATATATGTATATATGTTCTTTATTCATATATATATATACATAATTTTCAATGAAATACTACTTGGTCATAAAAAATGAAATTTTGCATTTGTGACAACATGGATGAATCTAAAGAGAAGTGAAATAAGTGAGACAGAGAAAGACAAGTACTGTATGGTCTCATTTATATGTGAAATCTAAACAAAGAAACTAATCAAAACAAAACAAAAGCAGACTATAGATAGAGAGAACAATGGAGTAGTTCAGAGGGAAAGGGGGGTGGAAGGTGCATGAAATACATGAAGGGGGTTAAGAGGTGCAAACTTCCAGTTATATAATAAATAAGTTACATGGATGTAACATATAGCATGAGAAACATGCTCAATAAACTTTGTATAGGGAGAGATGACTGCTAGACTCACCATAGTGATCATCCCATAGTGTACGTGAGTGTCGTCTCTGAGAGACATAGTATACCTGAAAATTACACCATACTATTGTAAGTCACATATATTTCCATCGAAAAAGGAGGCAAAATGTTAAATGAATACAGGCATTTGCCAAAGAGAATCAAAGAGGAAAATAAAAGACATGAATTTAGTCTCAGAAAAAAAAAACAAAGAGATAAATATATAACGTGTTTTCCAGAAAACTGAGTGAGAGGGAAGCAAACAAGAGACCGTTTATTTGCTAACCTAAGGTGCAGAAATCCTACTTATCAAAAACTATTCAACTCCTTGCTGTTATACCCTTCATTACACATAAAAAAAGTAAACGAGCACTCAAAATCACTTTTTTAAAGAACTCAGTTGTTAGTAGAATGTTAGAGTATTTTGACCAGAAGTTTTAAAAAACAACTTTTTAGAATAAGATTCTTTCTTTCTGATTTTGAGTTCAAAAAGAAGTTGGCTGTCTATATTTCAGAACAAATTGAGACAAGTTGTGCAAATTTCAAAATATGTTGAAACTTTTCACAGAGAAGTGAGGGATCTTTTTAGAGTTGTTTTCCTCTGTGAGGATGTTTGGTGAAAATGTGTGCCATGACTCCAGGGGAAAACAGAAAAAATCTGCTTCCAAATGAGGAATTTCTAGTATCTCTCCCACTCCCCAAACACAGTCAAGTCCAGAGCACATAGTCCTTTTGACATCTCCTCTTTTTTTGTTATTGCCTGGGGTAGTAGTATCTATTTAAACATAGATCCAGCTTGTCTTTGCCTCAGACTTAGTCCTCTGGGCAACTGAAACTCCAGCTGACTTTTCACTGGGGCGTGTTCACCAAACACCTACTTTGGGTAATATTACACACATGAAGTTCCACCCTGGAGGCAAATATGGAAGCTGAGAGATATCCCCCAGATGCTTTGTCCCCAAAAGACCGTGACTGCTTCTTTCTCACAGCAGTTCTTTTCTCACTGTTCCTGTCTACAAGTAGCAGCTCATCTTTTTGCTAGGGTCATTAGTACTCATGTGATGTGGGTAGAAGGATAGCCTAACACCAGGGTGTCAAACTCAGCCAAGTAAAGCTAGTGTGTCTGGCTGTTACTGTACCTTTTTTGGGAATTAATAAATTGCAAGGGGGCATTTCACTGAAGTATTTTCATTGCCTCAACTCCCAGCTGTTGGTGTAAATCATCCCATTCTGTTTTCCATGGCTGGACATTTGTAGTTCAATTACCGTATTCTAGGCAGGACTCACAACTCTCTCTTAAGAGTAAGGATAACAACCAGTCATATCAGCAAAAACCGTAACACTCAAGTCAGTGGCTTTATTCCAATGTTATTCATCATTAACAGAATAGGTGTTCTGTATTCCTAGAATACAAGTGCAAATAATCTGAGAAATTTTGACATGAGCTGTCCCTTTGACCACTACCCCATTTAATTCCTTCTATTCTAAGGTGAGAAGCCATATTTAATTACAGTTATAGTAACTAAAGCCTTCAACTCCTAGTGACAATAGTCTTACAGTCTTTTCATATACATTGACTTTTGAACAGGAAGGCGTTAGGGGTGCCTACTTTTTACGAGGTCAAAAGGCCCCATAAAATTTTACAGAAACTGAACTGGCTCAGACAAATTTGACTCTTTGTGACTCCACGGACTGTAATCTACCAGGCTCCCCTGTCCATGGGATTTTCCAGGCAAGAGTACTGAAGTGGGTTGCCATTTCCTTCTCCAGGGGATCTCCCCAACCCAGGAATCGAACCCGAATATCCCACATTGCAGGCAGACACTTTACCTTCTGAGCCACCAGGGGAGCAAAATTTTGCAGATGGTCTTCAAAATCCAAAATTCCGTATCTGCTTATTCAACCAACTGCAAATCGTATAGGGGAGCAAAATTTTGCAGATGGTCTTCAAAATCCAAAATTCCGTATCTGCTTATTCAACCAACTGCAAATCGTATAGTACTGTAGTAAGTATTTGCTGGAAAAAAAAAAAAAAACATGTATAAGCTGATGCACCGACTTTAAGCTAAATGTTTTTCAAGGGTCAACTTTAGTTTGCATACATTTTACACACCTGTTTAAGTAGGACTGATAACATAGTAAGTGATTTTTGCTAAATGAAAACTCCCATGGTATAGATATAGGACAGAAAAGAACATGGATAAAGAGAGTGTGTGATGTACATAATAAAGAATATCATTAGAGTCCTTGCACAAGTTTAATCCACATGAATAAGGGGAAAGGCAAACATATGAGGAGAGAAATATTTTCCAGTTGACTGTGAACATAAGGTCATTAGCAGCATTGTGATGACATCCCAGGAACATTTCTCAGTCAATGCTTCCTAGTTCTCTCCCGCACACTCCAAAATCACATGCACTTAAGGCCGAGTCCAAAGAACGTACCACGTTTCATTTTAAACTTCATCCGTATGGCTTAAGTAAGTTGGGAATGAGTAAGTTGGTTTGACTCCTGGGTCGAGAATATCCCCTGGAGAAGGAAATGGAAACCCACCCTGGAATTCTTGCCTGCGAAATCCCATAAATGGAGGATCCTGGCAGGCTATGGTCCATGAGGTCACAAGAGATGGGCACAACTTAGTTACTAAATCGCAACAACTGCCTCTTTTATGATCCAACTCTCACATCTGTGCATGACTACTAGAATAAACCATAGTTTTGACTATATGGACCTTTGTCAGCAAAGTGGTCTCTCTGCTTTTTATTTTTTTAATTTATTTATTTTTTAATCGAAGGATAATTGTTTTACAGAATTTTGTTGTTTTCTGTCAAACATCAATATGATGTCTCCGTGTGTTATAACTTTCCTTCCAAGGAGTAAGGGCTTTTAATTTCATGGCTGCAGCCACTGTCCTGTCCACAGTTATTTTGGAGCCCAGGGAAATAAATTCTGTCACTGCTTCCATTTTTATCCCCTTCTATTTGCCATGAAGTGATGGGACCAGATGCCATGATCTTAGTTTTTTCAGTGTTGAGTTTCAAGCCAGCCTGTTCACTCTCCTCTTTCACCCTCCTCAAGAGGTTCAGTTCCTCTTCATTTTCTGTCATTAGAGTGGTGTCATCTGTGTATTGGAGGTTGTTGATATTCCTCCTGGCAATCTTGATTCTAGCTTGTGATTCATCCAACCCGGCATTTCACATGCAAAGTTCACATGTATTCTGCAGAGAAGTTAAATAAGCGGAGTGATAATATAGAGCCTTGATTGTACTCCTGTACCAATTTTGAACCAGTCAGTTGATCCATGGCCAGTTCAACTGTTGCTTCTTGACCTACATACACATTTCTCAGGAAACAGATAAGATGGTCTGATTCCCATCTCTTAAAGAATTTTCCACAGTTTGTTGTGATCCACACAGTCGAAGGCTTTAGTGTAGTCAATGAAGCAGAAATAAATGTTTTTCTGGAACTCCTTTGCTTGGCAATTTGATCTCTGATTCCTCTGTCTTTGAAACCCAGTTTGCACATATGGAATTTCTTCGTTCATATACAGCTGAAGCCTAGCTTGAAGGATTTTGCGCAGAACCTTGCTAGCAGATGCACTGGCCTCTATTTATTCCAAGTATTCACCTTTATTTCTTTTACCTTTTTCAGGGGCATCTACAGGCCCAGAACAAAATAATTTCATTGCGTGTTTGATATCTGATAGTATTAAAATGAGTACTTTTTAATTGGTGCAAATAAACATGGAGAACAGAAAGTAGACTATTTGGGCAATGAGAATTAACCCAAGGGAAAATTTTCTATGATTACTATATAGTAAACTGAACAGCTTTCAAAGGCAATTATGCAAAATGCTTGTGCTAGATACTCAAGGTAGATTAATATATCCAGACTAGTAAGCAGGTAATATTTATTTTCAAGAAAGTATATAAATAGAACAAAAACTGAGAATCCAAATCAGAAAAGTACTGCATTGTATCAAAGATCAGCAACCTTCTGAATTATGTACCAAAATTTTAAGCCCCACCCTCTGGTTCTCCGGGATCATGGATAACATGGTTACCATGTCAACCAGTTGAAACAATGTTTCCATGACAACTCAAATGATGAGTAGTAAAAGGGTATTATTTTTCCAATTCTCTCCTTGAGATAGCTCTCACATGCAGTGAACCTTATCAAGTATGGTAAAGTGGTGCTTGACAATGCCTGTCCACCCCCTCCAACCTCAGTTGCTGAGACCTGATCGGCTGACTCTAATTTAGCTGGATGGATATATTCTATTCTGTGAAACTCTAATGTGATTCAATGCCAGAGTCACTGAGCTACAGGGTACCCCTGTGACTAGGAAGAGTTAATACAACTTCTCACATACCCCATTTATTCTCAGAATTTTTGAAAATGGGGAAAGGATAACTTCTTTATTAAAATTTTACATATTTATGCATTTGGTTGCAAGTATATTAAATTGCTGAACTTTTTTTTTCAAGATTTTAAGGCTGAAATTTGAGTCTGTGTCAGGAATCCCCAAGACTACATCCAGACTCAATGATCCACTAGAAAGATCACCAGACTCAAAGCTCTGTTAAACTCACATTTATGGTTTATTATTACAGAAGATACTGATTAAATTCAGCAAAGAGAAAAGATTTTTATGAGGCAAACTCCAGGAGAAACAAGATACAAATGTTTAGGTGGAGTTGCATGGATACATATAACTGCTGAGCAACAATATGTGACAGCATGTGCCAACTATTGCCAACCAGGGAAGTCCGCAGAGCCTCGGAGTCCAGGGTGTGTAGTGGGGGCTCAGTAACACGGGCATGTGGTGCTTGCCTGCATGACTGACTTCAGCTACTCCAGCCCTCACAGAGCAAAAACAAATGTTCACGATAAATCCTTTTGCTAGCATAATTTATCTGATCAAACTGGTACCTCATGGATTACAGTCTCAGGCACAGAAAAACACTCTTACCAGGTAAGCATCCCAAGGACTCAGAGCTCATCTCCCAAGAGCTGGCCAAGGGTCAGTCCTGCAGACAATCTTTTCCTGGGAGTATGTGGGATTCGAGCAATCTGTCCTGCTGAGTTAACCCTTCCATGCGTGGCAGATTGTTCATCGTTATATAAAATCTATTTCCTTTTCTTATACTGTAATAACTTATCTGAGCACATGGCAAGACAAACAACATTTCCCATCTTTTCTTTCAGCTAATCATGACTACGTAACCAAGTTCTTCTATCTAACAGATTCTGTGAAAATCACAGCACATTGCTTAAAAGGAAATTACTTTTTCTGGACTTCCTTTGTTGGCTCATTCTGTGGGAAAGATGGTGGTTATGCAACTCAGCTTCAACCTATGACCCAGAAATTCTGCAGTATATCCCAAGAAATTCTCACACATGTCCATAAGGGGACATTTACAAAGATGTTTATCAAGCATTGTTTGTAGCAACAGCATTTTGGAAGCAATCAAGTTGTCTATCAATGGAAGAATAGATAAGCAAGATGTGGTGGATTCATACCAATCAGGTTAATGCTCAAAATACGTAACAAAAGTGGTGGCATCAGTCCTAGTCATTCAAAATGAATACCAGCCTTGGCACTGAAACAGGGTCCTGGAGACCCCCATCTCCCCACCCCCCAAAAAAGCACTTGATATTATCCCTGTACATGCTGGATTGTGGAGAGATCAAGAGATATAGCAGAGGAGCCCTCAGGAGACTCTAAGCAGAGACTGTTCATCCGTCCATATTAAGGCATTTCTGTGCTTTAACAGGGGTTTCCCCAATGGCTCAGCAAGTAAAGAATCTGCCTGCAGTGCAGGAGGAACAGGAGACGTGGGTTCGATCCCCGGATCAGGAAGATCCCCTGGAGAAGAAAATGGCAACCCACTCCAGTATTCTTGCCTGAAAAATCCCATGGACAGAAGAGCCTGGAAGGCCACAGTCCATGGGGCCGCAAAGAGTCAGACACGACTGAGTGACTAAGCACATATTTTAACAACTTGTGTGACCATACATTTGCATACTGATTGAAAAACAGCCCTATGTGGAATACTAAGTATGAGTTAGCTACATTTCCATGTAGAAATATATATCAAGAAAATAACAAATAAAATGGGATGTATAGCAGAATATCATTTAAATTAAATATATTTGCACACAAAAAACTGCAAACATGTTGTAAGAGAATGACAAAATGGAATGGGGATGAAGGGAAGCAAATAAACAAGAGGGAGTCTCTTGTGGATCAAAGATGATAAGGTCCAAAATATTCCATTTACAACCAAACCATCTCTGAGTCTAGCCAAATACAGTTAGGCTGTTGCTACAATTTTTTTTGTATGTTAATAAACTTATGCAGAAGAAAATAACTGCATCAGAACCAAACTCTTGATAACTTGTTTTGTTTCTACAAAAAAACAAAAAAAGACTTGTTTTCAAAATTCAGTTCATAGGAGGGAGATGGCTTATTAAGGAATCTGAGAAGGAAATACAAAAAAGATGGGATGTTGGAAGAGCCTTAAAAGATAGATAAGATCTCAACTGGCATAGATTCGGGAAGACAATTTCTGACCAAGAAAAATAAACAAAGCAGGAGGATGGAAAATCCTGAGATGATGAGAAGGGGAAATAAAATGAGAAAACACGGAAGGTGCATGAAAGAGAAACGTGAGAAAGGCAACCGTGGAAAGAGCTGGGCGAGAACTGGAAGGGCTGTGGGTGCCAAGTAAAGAAATTCTGAAGAAAGGGAGACACAGTTGAATTTTGTTGTAGCTATTGTTATTGCTATCATTATTAGCCTAAATATTGTACATCCAAGGCTGTGGTTTTGGAGGATCAATCACATGGCTCTGGTTAATATGAATTAAAAGGAAGGGGTTATAAAGTGAAGGAACCAGTTGAAGGCAATTATAATAATTCAGATAAGAGATATGAAAGTTTCCTCTCGGGAACAAGATTAGCCCAAAGAACATAGATATGGAAAAAAAGATTGATAAAAATATATAGGCTATGTGACTAATTGGAAAAGAACTTTCAAGGTAAAGGAGTTGAAATGACCCTGTTTTGATGTTTGAACGATAGAAAACCATTGTTTCTTCCAGATAAAATAAGTTAGGGGAACAACAATTATAATTGTTGTTATATAAAAGGGAAATTGTTATAATAAAGGGAAAAAGAGAGATAAAAAAGGTATTAATTCTAGATGCTGAAAGGAAAATTCTTAAAACATGGGCTGTTTTGTTGTTACTGTTGTTAGAACAATTCATCAAAATAAAATTCTGGTTTACTGTTAGACAACATTGTTTCACACATACATGAAACAGGCCAAAAAATAAATAAACAGCAACTTCTTAGACAAAAAAAAAGAAAATTTTTATCTTTGGCCTGTTTAACCACCTCACACAAACCAACTACTTAACAGTGCAGCTAAGTACATACACAGAAAGGTTACTGGGATGCTCGGAATAAGATTGGTTTTTTTGGTTGTTGTTTTTGCTTTCATCACAAGGTTGTTTTCCTTCTTTGAGATTATAATGAACATGGTCACACCACAAGTAAAGTCAGTAGGACAGAGAACGCTTGGAAGGAAGGTTTGGTCATTCAAGATCATTAAAATGTCTGACCCCGAGACTATGTACAAAACTATAACATGTAAATTAAAACTACAAACAATTTTTTTTCTTTTTAAAGTACTTTAAGAAAAAAACAGGGCCTTGGGAGTTTTGTTTCTTTCTTTGTCCCCTGTTGCAAATTCATGGGGCTTCCCTGGTGGCTCAGTTGGAAAAGAATCCCCCTGCAATACAGGAGACACAGGTTCCATCCCTGGTTCGGGAAGATCCCTGGAGAGGGGAAAGGCTACCCACTCCAGTATTCTGGCCTGAAAAATTATACAGACTGTACAGTCCATGGGATCGGGAAGAGTTGGACAGGACTGAGTGACTCACTTCACTGAAAAATAATTTCTTTCCTTCAAATTACCTCAAGGCCATAATTCTGTGCCAGATATGTAGTGAGTATGTATTATTTGCCAGACATTGTGCCGCATTAATTAAATATACTCCTGTAGGTAAGGAATTACGATGGTCACATGATTTGGGAGTGGGAATTATCAACTCATTTTCATCCCTCATAAATACTTCTTCTACCTGTCTTCTACTCTCTAGGCTAAATTTCCATATAGCTTCCCCCAAAATTGATATTCATCCTTGTATGAAGTGATATTTTCAGAACATAAATTATGTGTTTTTCGTAGCTTAAAACTCCTCAGTGACTCTTTTTACCACACAGATTAAAGCCAAACTCTTGATTTGCTTTCCAGGTTTGTCTTCACTCTTTGCTTTTTTTCACCTTTTAAAACACCCAGTTTCCTGACTTCACAGTGCCTGGCGCAGTCAGTGCTCCTCCTGGCCCCCACGCCTTTCCTAACTCAGTCTCCTCTCCCCAGGACTCTCCTAACCCTGGTGTGGCCCTGACTAGCCTACCTAATGCCCCCATCCTACCCTATGCCCTGTCTTCTGTTGCCTTGGCAAAGATCTATTTGCTATCGAAGACTTATTTCAAGCATCTGTCTCATGAAGACTTTCTCCTCAGTAAACTCTAACCCCACCCTCAACCATCACCACATGTATTCTGACACATATCACCACATTTTACCTTCACCATACTTTTTTTCTCTGATGAGAACTGTATCATAAACTCTCTGATATTTAACCATACATGTTTGCCTTTATATTTGCTTATTAGACTATAATCTCGTTGGAAAAAGGAATAATGTTAATACATGCAAAGACCTGATTTATTGTAGATGTCTAATAAATATTAAAAGAATGAATATATAATCAGTACTAGATCTATCTTACTTAGACCAGTCTACTTTTTCTAGGAACTAAATTTTTAGCTTTGAAAATAGAACAAATTTTCCTTTGATTTGTTTCCCCTAGTTTAAGAGATCTAGAGCAATGATATATTTATTGCATAAAAGGATACTATTGGAAAAAAAAAAACATAAAATTCAGTGATTTAGAACTGGAGCTCTGCAGTCTTATAAAACTGGATGTGAATCCCAGCTCATTTTCTGCTTATATAACATTGGGTATATTTTTAAACTCTTGAAGATACTGTTTCCATCTCTTAAATAAAAGTAATAAAAGCACCACTTTCACAGGTTCCTGTGAGGGTTGAATAAGGTAACGCATATGAAGGCTGGCCGTAGAAGATTATATGGAGAAAGTACTAGTCTGTTTTAGCTATAATTGCATATTGTTGCTGCTACTATAGCCAGGTAATGGAACCCAGTTTGAATTATCTGGCTGTAGCCTATACTTCTGATTGATTAATGTTTTATGAACATGAAGACTTCGTCCTTTTCTTCAACCTTAGTCATGTTCAAATAGATGTTCTCTGTCCAGAGTACTACACAGCCACAACCATTGTCCTATAGACAAAATCCAAAGCCATTTCAGCAATCTTGTTCAAAAAATAATCAGTAATCCTGGAATCTTAGTCACCACTGTAATAAATTACTTTCCACAATACTTTTCTGAAGTGTAGGGGAAATGACAGAATGGATGCAGAGGCCCACTTTGCTTTTTATTTTACTCACTTCTAAATAACCCTTGTATTTTAGCTGATAATAGAGTTGATGATAATTAGTTTTTAATTAAAATATATTCAATATAAAAATAGATTTTCCATGAAACATAAGGAAAACTAAAGGGAAAGCTCTAAGAAAATTAGACTTTCTCACTGCATTTCTGTTACAGACTATTTCTATCTTCATGTAGTTGAATGTGATGATCTTTAAGACCTGTTCATTTTTATGGTAAAGTAGTCAAGGTAATAAATGAGAGTAGTAAAGTGCTAAATATAAAAGTAGAAATCTTATGCACCAACTGAATATCTAAATTATGACATAGTAAGGCTCAAACTTCTCCAAAATATTTCATGTTTAGTAGCTCTACAAAAAGAAGTATACTTTAAAACTGACAAATCTACTGTCAATACATTCTTCCACTCAATAATTCAATATGCAAGTATGGTATTTTAAGAGATTTATCATTTTTATTTAATTTTATAGATGTAATTTTTTTCTTTATGACTCTGTTCAGTTATATCATAGTAGCCAGTAAATATACTTTGGTTCCAAAGACTATCAAAAAGTTGCCAAAAGTAGATGCTTTTAATATGAACAATTGTGTATTTTCATCCTCTTCCTGAATACTAAACTATACAATTTGAAAATGTTATTACAGGATATAAAAGAATTCTCCCAACTTCAGTAAATGCAGAGAGCAGCACAAGGCTTAGTTCATAATAGACGTTCAACACGGGTGCATAAAATTGGATCTAAGTTTTCAAATATTTAGTCATGAGTGAAAATAACTGAATTATAAATGAATTAACTCTGTGTATGCAGAATTCTAAGGCACAACTTCAAACAAATTATTCAGCTGGAAAATTCTCTACTGTGAGTATATTTGCCTCCTCTGAATAGTAGAGGCAAAATCAGCAGATACATTAAAGTTCTTTTTTGTCTCTTGATAAAAATGAGAGAGCTTTCCAACTTCAATGGTGTGCCATAAAATTCTACTTTCCTCAGGTACTATGTAGGCAACAGATATCTCTGTTCCCAAGCAGCAACACACAGAACTTAGTAACAAATCTGAAGAGAATGGATGGGGGCGAAAGCGGACCTCCATGGCTATCAACGTTTCTTGAAGCCAGTCACTGTCTTGCCAGGGATCTCTTGCACCCACGGCCTAAATTTTGCCAATCAAATACACCATATGGAGTTTGAGTTTGCAATTTAGTAATGTATGATGGAGTCTAGACTTGGGGAAATTGATCTGGCAAGTGAGGCGGCAAAGGTTAGTGAGGTGGAAAGCTTCTTAAAGAATGACGTGCATGCATAGTACTCATTAAAGAATGACGTGCATGCGTAGTACTCATTAAAGAATGACGTGCATGCGTAGTACTCATTAAAGAATGACGTGCATGCATAGTACTCATTAAAGAATGACGTGCATGCAGAGTACTCATTAAAGAATGACGTGCATGCAGAGTACTCATTAAAGAATGACGTGCATGCAGAGTACTCATTAAAGAATGACGTGCATGCATAGTACTCACTAGCTGGGTTCTCCTGGAGGAGGTTGTAGCGCAGCATCAGTAACAGAGCTTCTGGTGTCCAGTCCCAACTGTCACATGCAATAAGCAGCAACTGTAGCAGCATCTTCACTGCAGAAGTCTGCAGGTTGGGCACTCAGGACTACCAGGCTACCCTGTTTCCTCTGTGACCGCCGTAGAGATTCTATGAGCTGTGTTGTTATCGTTTAAGTGTTTCTAAGTCATGTCCGACTCTTGGTGACCTCATGGACTGTAGCCCGCCAGGCTCCTTTGTCCGTGGGATTTCCCAGGCAGGCAAGAATACTGGAATGGGTTGCCGTTTCCTTCTCCAGGGAATCTTCCTGACCTAGGGATGAAACCCAAGTGTCCTACATTGGCAGGCAGAGTCTTTACCACTGAGGGAAGTCCATGAGCTATGTAAGCTCTATTAATAAATCCCTTCCCTGCTTAAACTGACCAGAATGCATTCCATCTCTTGTAGTCTTTAGTGAAAATGCCAGACTCTATGTATCAAAATGCTATAGTTATTGTTTAGGCTTTGACACTCACTGGCTGTGTGACTGAAGGAAGTCAATTGAATTAGCAATGAGAAACACATTTTAGATGTTTCAAAGATTTAAACCTTTTTAAACAATGAAGTCACTAAAATTTTAGAAAAAAAAATTTAAGTGCATGTATTTACAACTTTAATGAGAAAAATTTTCTAAGGCTAAGACATAATCCATGGATTAAAATGTATACAATTAATCCCTTAAATTATAGATTTTTTAATATTATAGCCAATAAATACCTTAGCCAAAGAAAAGTGGATGAAAGTGTGCAATATACATGATAGACAAAATAATTTTTAATATTTAAAAGGTCCATATTAATAAGAAGAAAAAGTAGTATGAATATAATGCTCCCTTCCCACCCTCAAGTAAAAAGAAATTTTAAAAGGTCAGTACACTTAGATAAAAATGTTCAGCCTCACTCATATATAAATAAATTGAAACAATAATGAGACACTATTTTTCATCAATTAAACTGGTAAAATTGTTAAAGTTTTATGATACCAAGTACAGACCAAGATGTGGGAACCAAGGCTCTTTCATTCACTATTAAGAATGAAAATTAGCACAGCCTTTGGAGAGGCAATTAGACAATATAGATCGCAAACTTAGAAGCACATATATTTGACTCACCAATTCCATTTCAAAGGATTTACCTCAAGGATAGTATTATAAAACTCCATGAAAATATCTAAAAGACTAGTCATTTAAGAATAAAAGTAGATACATGGAACATCTGAATGTAATTGACTGCCCTGAAATCATTAGAAAAAGTGAATTTGATCTATAATTAACATGGGAGAGATTTCCAAGATTAAATATTGAAGGAAAAGATGCGCAGTGCATAGCACTGTCCCTTTGATAAGCTTTTTAAAGGACGACATACGAATGCAACATTCACTAGCTGGTTGCCTCTGGTGGCAGATTGTATTTAATATTTTAGACAATACCTTTGTTAACCAAAACTTCAGAAAGAGAAAACTGATTAAAGTAAAGAGGCATTTGTTTCAGGGTTGTTAGGACTGCAGCCAAGGAGATACAAATTCAAGAAACCTTTAAATTGTGTTCCATTGGACTAAAAAATGGAGAAAACTTATAAAGGCAAAAACCACAAGGCCAGAGTTAGTTATATGAGCTGTTTATCAAGAGTTATAGTTGGAGCTGGCAAAGAGTAAGTGTTTGTTAAACAGAACTTGGTTGAGGTCCAAAATGGCTGAATAATTACAAAGGAGAACTACCTTAAGGCCACAAAGTTGTATGTAGCAGATGTTGTTTTAAAAATGGCTGGTGTTCTTGGGTTTGCATAGTTTACAAAGTTCAAGTTCTCAGTGGTGCAAGGACAGGCCTGTGACCAGATCCCCGGTAGAAGCCCAATTCCATTTCATATGCCTAAACAGGCATTATTCCATTATGATTTCAAATCTCATCATTTCCCCTTTTGGTTAAAACCTTTCCTCCAGAAAGCACTGATGAACAAGCCTTTGCATCAATTAGATGTTTTGTCCCGCAGAGCTGAAATGGACTTGTTACATGAAGTTTACCTTAGGGTTAAAGGAGCAAGAGAAGAGATTTCATGCTTGGGTTGTGTCTGAGTAACAAGGGGTCTTAGGGTTTCCACTTAAGGAAACAAACAAAACAATCAAACAAATGTTAATGATTGGACCAGGTTATAAAACAGATTCTTAGCCCAGGTAGCAGTCAGTCATTGAAGCATTTTTGCAGTTTGAAATGTCTCTGATGATGTCCTCAGGAGTTCAGGTAAATTTTCTGTATGATTTTTACAGAATCAGGCATGATTGTTTAAATATGAGGTTTAAATATGACCTACTGTGGCATTTTCTTCATAGTTTATATCAAGTCATCTAATTTCAGTTTGCAGGGCTTCAGGAAAAGGGCAGTTTTAGTTTGAGAGTTTCTGAATTCTGGAGGGATCTTGTAGGGAGAAAAAGATGAATGTTTCAATTCTGCTTACAAAGATATTACCAAATGACTGTAAGTTTTAGAAAAAAAGTTTCCTATGTTTGGAAAACAAAAGATTAAAAACCAGTAACGTTTTACACAAATGACAAAACTTATTATAGTATTTATCAGTTTATTCAATCCCCTATAATTAATTCTCAATCTGCTTAAGTCCAGTTTTTCCATTAGTTCTGTCAGTCTGAGAGGGACAGTGACAGTGATAATTTCAAGAAGCTTGAAAAGTTTTTGGTTTTCCCAGTGTAATGGCTGCCTTGATCCCTGGAGATTTTGTAGAGGATATACCTCAAGTGGGAAACACATTTTGAACAGTTTCTTTTCCATTGTGAGGGCACGCGCCTTGCAGCAAGAGAAGGCACCCAGAAAACATACATACAATAACAAGAATATTTTGGTAACCCATACTATGTGTCTTTTGCAGGTGTTCAAAGACTCCAGAGGGAGAGAGGTGAGACCTCTGAGGAGCAAAACAATTTTCTTCAGGGTTGTGGTGCTGAAAGTTCAGACATCCTGGTAGAACATTTTCACAGTTTTATAGAAATCTTCCCACCATATCTATTTACCATTTGAATTATAGGAAAAGCAGTGTGCTGCGTGCAGGAACGCTGTGAAAATGAGGTTTGCCACGAAGCCAGGAATAACTGAGTGGCCATCTTGGATTTCCCACAGCACCTCACAGCCAGTTTACTCACCCTAACTCCTTACTCCTTTGATTTAGGAGCAGACAGTTGCCATCTTAGAAGGACATCAACAGAGCAGAAGCTGGGCAATCAGGGGTCAGTTTTCTTATTAAAGCAGAATTGATTTACAACATTTTATTAGTATCAAGCATACAACATAGAGATTCAAAATTTTATAGGTTATAACTACATTTAAAGTTATCATAAAATATTGACTATATTCCTTGTTCTGTATAACATGTCCTTGTTACTTATTTGTTTCATACAAAGTAGTTTGTACCTCTGAATCCTCTTTGCCTGTCTTGCTCCTCCTCACCTCTCTCCCCACTGGTAACCTGTAGTTTATTCTCTATATCTGTTTTTGTTTTGTTATATAAATTGCTTTCTTTTCTTCTTTTTTTTTTTTTAGATTTCACGTTTAAGTGATAACACACATTATGCCTTTATTTGACTATTTCAATATCCTTGAGGGCCATCCATGTTGTTACAGAGAAGAAAAATTTATTCTTTTTTATGGCTGAGTATTTCTAGGCAGTGAATTACAAAGCAGAGGCATCATTTTGCTGACAAAGGTCCATATAGTCAAAGCTATGGTTTTCCAGTAGTCATGTGTGGATGTGAGATTTGGACCATAAAGAAGGGTGAGCACAAAAGAATTGATACTTTTGAACTGTGGTGCTGGAAAAGACTCTTGAGAATCCCTTGGACTGCAAGGAAGTCAAACCAGTCAATCCAAAAGGAAATCATTTCTCTAATAATGAGTGATGTTGAGCATCTTTTCATGTGTTTGTTAGCCATCTGTATGTCTTCTTTGGAGAAATGTCTGTTTAGTTCTTTGGCCCATTTTTTGATTGGGTCATTTATTTTTCGGGAATTCAGCTGCAGAAGTTGCTTGTATATTTTTGAGATTAATTGTTTGTCTGTTGCTTCATTTGCTATTATTTTCTCCCATTCTGAAGGCTGTCTTTTCACCTTGTTTATAGTTTCCTTTGTTGTGCAAAAGCTTTTAATTTTAATTAGGTCCCATTTGTTTATTTTTGCTTTTATTTCCAATATTCTGGGAGGTGGGTCATGGAGGATCCTGCTGTGATTTATGTCGGAGAGTGTTTTGCCTATGTTTTCCTCTAGGAGTTTTATTGTTTCTGGTCTTACGTTTAGATCTTTAATCCATTTTGAGTTTATTTTTGTGTACGGTGTTAGGAAGTGTTCTAGTTTCATTCTTTTACAAGTGGTTATGGTTATGGGGGAATGGCTGCTATCCAAAAGTCTACAAGCAATAAATGCTGGAGAGGGTGTGGAGAAAAGGGAACCCTCTTACACTGTTGGTGGGAATGCAAACTAGTACAGCCACTATGGAGAACAGTGTGGAGATTCCTTAAAAAACTGGGAATAGAACTGCCATATGACCCAGCAATCCCACTGCTGGGCATATACACCGAGGAAACCAGAATTGAAAGAGACGCGTGTACCCCAATGTTCATCGCAGCACTGTTTACAATAGCCAGGACATGGAAGCAACCTAGATGTCCATCAGCAGATGAATGGATAAGGAAGCTGTGGTACATATACACAATGGAATATTACTCAGCCATTAAAAAAAATACATTTGAACCGGTTCTACTGAGATGGATGAAACTGGAGCCCATTATACAGAGTGAAGTAAGCCAGAAAGAAAAACAACAATACAGTATACTAATGCATATATATGGAATCTGAAAGATGGTAACGATAACCCTATATGCGGGACAGAATGAGAGACACAGATGCATGGAACAATTTTATGGACTCTGAGGGAGAAGGTGAGGGTGGGACGTTCTGGGAGAATGGCATTGAGACATGTGTATTGTCATATGTGAAACAGAGCACCATTCCATGTTCGATGCATGTGACAAGGGCTCGGGGCCGGGGCAGTGGGATGATCCAGAGGGATGGGAGGGGGAGGGAGGTGGGTGGGGGGTTCGGGAAGGGGAACACATGTAAACCCATGGCTGATTCTTGTCAATGTATGGCAAAAACTATTACAATATTGTAAAGTAATTAGCCCCCAAGTAAAATAAATAAATTTATAAAAAAAAAAAAAAAAAAGGAAATCAACTCGGCATACTCAATGGAAGTACTGACGCTGAAGCTGAAGTCCCAATACTTTGGACACCTGAAGTGAAGAGCTGACTCATTGGAAAAGACCCTGATGCTGGGAAAGATTTAAGGCAAAAGGAGAAATAAGCAGCAAAGGATGAGGGGGTTAGATAGCATCACTGACTCAACGGACATGAATCTGAGCAAATTCCAGGAGACAGTGGACAACAGAGGAGCCTGGAGCGCTGCCGCCCATGGGGGCTTAAAGAGTCAGACATGACTTAGCAACTGAACAGCAACAGATTATCCCATTGCAACAACAAATTTTCCCACTATATGTATATGCTTTTATCCATTCATTTGTTGATGAACACTTAGGTTGTTTCCATATTTAGGTTACTATTGTCAACAATGTAGCAATAAACATTGGGGTCCATATGTCTTTCTTAATTAGTGTTTTGATTTTCTTTGGACATATACCAAGGAGGGGAATTGCTGGATCACATAGTAGTTTATTTTTCAATTTGAGGACTCTCCATACTGTTTCTATAGGAACTGCACCAATTTACATTCCTACTAACAGTATACTAGGCTTTGCTTTTCTCCATATCCTTGCCAGCATTTGTTATTTTGATAACGTTTTGATGATAGTCATTCTGACAGGTATGAGGTGATATCTCATGTGGTTTTAATTTGTATTTCTCTGATAATTGGTGACGTTGAGCATCTTTCCATTTGCCTGTAGGTCGTCTTGAAAAATGATTTTTCAAGTCTTCTGTCCATTTTTAATTGGGTTGTTATTTTTCTAATATTGAGTTATATAAGCTGTTTATATATTTTGGATAAAGGTGTCAATCATATCATCACAAATACTTTCTCCTATTCAATAGCTTGTCTTTTCATCTTTGCAATGGTTTCTTTTGATGTGCAAAAGATTTTAAGTTTAATTAGATTCTATTTGTTTCTTCCTCCTGTTGTTTTCTTTGCTTGAAAAAACACCTTAGGAAACAGATTCAAAAATACATTGCTACAATTTATTTTTAAAAATGTTAAGTAAATTTTTTCTTTAGGAGTTGTAGGGTTTCTGGTCCTACATTTAGGTCTTTAATCCATTTTGAGTTTATGTTTGCATACGATGTGAGAAAATATTCTAATTTCTTTCTTTTATGTATACCTGTCCAATTTGCCCAGCACCACTGACTGAAAAGACTGTGTTTTCTCCATTTGTTGTTGTTCAGTAGCTCAGTCATATCTGAATCTTTGTGACCCCGTGAACTTCAGCATGCCAGGCTTCCCTGCCCATCACTAGCTCCCGGAGTCTCAGCTCAAACTCACGTCCCTTGAGTCAGTGATGCTATCCAAACATTTCATCCTGTGCTGCCCCCTTCTCTTCCTGCCCTCAGTCTTTCCGAGCATCAGGGTCTTTTCCATTGAGTAGGCTCTTTGCATCAGGTGGCCAAAGTATTGGAGCTTCAGCTTCAACATCAGTCCTTTCAATGAATATTCAGGGTTGATTTCCTCTAGGGTTGACTGGTTTGATTTCCTTGCAGTCCAAGGGACTCTCAAGAGTCTCCTCCAGCAACAAAGCATGAAGTATCAATTCTTCAGTGTTCAGCATTCTTTATGGTCCAACACTCACACCTACGCATGACTACACTCACATCCATGCATGTTCAATCACTTCAGTCGTGTCTGACTCTTTGTAACTCTATGGACTGTAGCCTGTCAAGGTCCTCTGTCCTTGGGATTCTCCAGGCAAGAATACTGGAGTGGGTTGCCAGGCCCTTCTCTGGGGGATCTTCCTGACACAGGGATTGAACCTGGGTCTCCTGAATTGCAGGCAGATTCTTTACCACCGAGCCGCTGGGGAAGCCCTAGAAAAACCATAGCTTTGATGATACAGACCTTTGTTGGCAACGTAATGTCTCTGATTTTTAATACATTGTCCAGGTTTATCACTCCTTTTCTTCCAAGGAGCGAGTGTTTTTTAATTTCATGGCTGCAGTCATCATACCCAGTAATTTTGGAGCCCAAGAGAGTAGTCTGTCACTGTTTCCATTGTTTCCCCATCTATTTGACATGAAGTGATGGGACCAGATGCCATGATCTTCGTTTTTTGAATGTAGAGTTTTAAGCCAGGATTTTCACTCTCCTCTTTTATCTTCAACAAGAAGCTCTTTAGTTCCTCTTCACTTTCTGCCATTAGGGTGGTGTCATCTGCTTCTCTGAGGTTATTGTTATTTCTCCTGGCAATATTGATTCCAGCTTGTGCTTCATCCAGCCCACATTTCACATGATGTACTCTGAATATAAGTTAAATAAGCAGGATGACAATATACAGACTCCTTTCCCAATTTTGAACCAGTCTGTTGTTCCATGTCCAGCTCTAACTGTTGCTTCTCGACCTGCATACAGGTTTCTCAGGAGGTAAGTAAGATGGTCTGGTATTCCCTTCTCTTTGAGAATTTTCCACACTTTGTTGTGAACCACAAGGTCAAAGCCTTTAGTGTAGTCAATGAAGCAGAAGTAGATGTTTCTCTGGAATTCCTTTGCTTTTTTATGATCCAATGGATGTTGGTAATTTGATCTCTGGTTTCTCTGACTTTTCTAAATCCAACATGTACATCTGGAGTTTCTCGATTTATGTATCACTAAAGTCTAGCTTGAAGGATTTTGAGCATTATCTTGCCAGCATGGGAAATGAGTGCAATTGTGTGGTAGTTTGAGCATTCTTTGGCATTGCCCTTCTTTGGGATTGGAATGAAAATTGACCTTTTCCAGTCCTGTGGCCACTGCTGAGTTTTCCAAATTTGCTGGCATATTGAGTGTGACACTTTAACAGCATTGTCTTTTAGGATCTGAAATAGTTCAACTGGAATTCCATCACTTCCACTAGCTTTGTTCAGAGTATTGCTTCCTAATGCCCACTTGACTGCAAAAATAAGTGATTTTTTCCCGAAGACACAAAGTTCCTTATTAGTTGGCTACAGGATGTCTCATTACCACTTTCCTGTAGATCAACATCAATATTCCTCACCAGACACAGATCACACAATTCGTTATAGTGATCTTTATATGTATTTATTCACATTCAGGTGATAGGTAGACAAGCAGACAGATTATCACTTTGGATAACTGATGAATATATTAGTAGCTTTGGGTAAGAATCCAACTGTAGAGAACTAAGCTGAATATTTCAGGCCAGAGACTAATAATTCAAAATCTTTACCAATGTGATAGAAAACAAATAACAATTGAGATCTTTTAAGAGCTGTGACAGACATTTCAAAGAAGTAGTGTATCTAAATCAGCCTGTATTTAGTTGTGAATTGGAAACAATTCTTGGCTAAGTGACATATGCCCAGTTTAGAATTATGCATTTCAGCTCCAGGGAGAGCATATCACAAGAAAGTTTTATCATACCCACCATCAGAATCTATGTAAAAATGATATCTGGGGAAACTGCACAGATGCCAATAAAGAGACAAGAGCATAAAGCCATATTCAGTCTCTGTGTTCCTTTATCTCCTAAAAGATGATCCACAGTACAGCTTATTTCCTACCGAAGTCCTTGAAAGAGTTGTGAGCTTTGTCATCTCACAAACAATTCTTTGTTTCATGAAAACACTTTTCTGTAGTTGGTGATAATTAATAGCTTCCTTATATAGAGTGCTATAAGCTCTTGCACATTATCCAAGAGTTATGCACAGTTTCATGAAAGCCCAGGCCATATGTGAAACTGACTTGAACACACTAATTTACTTGATCTTATTCTGATTCAGCACATGTTGTTGTTTGCGTCAAAATTCATAAATCTTGCTTCACTTTGGCAAAGATGATTCATAGACAAGTCTCAAGTGACTGGATAAAAAATTAGCTTGTATACAATAGAGTAAAAAACTGAAAATGCATATGATTTGGTATATACATTTTCTTTTGATGGCAATAAACTACTACAAATGGATTTCTATGTTTCAACTTAATAAATTCCAGTAGCTCATTATTGTGTAAATTAAAACAAGGCCACTGTGAAGTAGCAGTTTAGGGCTATGCTATGAAACAGCCCTATGTTTTTAAGAGCCCAAACCTTGTTTGTATTAAGTTTAAATTCAGGAGAGTAATATTTGCCTATCTCTAACTTTGAAACCCAGAAAATTTTAATTTACCTGAGACTTAGGTAATATGTCCAATCAATATGAAGCAAACTAAAATCACCCAACATATACTGAGCATGTACTTTAAGAAAGTCACCAATATAGAACATCTAATTATGATCTGAACAAACTATTAAGACTTGCCACGTAATTTTCCTCTCATGATCAGCCATCATTTCACACTTTGGTTATGATTAGATCCCATCTGCTTGACTCTATCCTGTTTCTATTCCCAGAATCCTCTCAATAATTGAAATATTGTTAATAACAAAGTATCTTGAATTAGACTGAGTTCTCCAAAGTGAGGAGTACATTATCTCTGTCAAGTTTAAGGGAATTCTAATGTTAAATATACAAAATTCTAAAATTTTAATGCCATTAAAGTCAGGCTATAAGATTAAAGAAAGGAATTTTCAGTACAGGTTTAAACATATGTGATGATACTGGACAGATGTTTAAATGTTCCTCTGCTTCCTTGAGCAGATGCATCACTCACTGTTCTATTTCAGTAAGCAGGGAACATCATAATGAAATAGACACATTCGGCAATAAGAGATCATCACTTTTATGAATTGCATTTTTTGAAGGCAGGACTTTTTAAAGGATTTTGCTACAATATATCATCATACCTGGTGTAAATTTATGATGTCCCTCTTTTCAAAGTTGACTAAATCAAATCAAGTTTCAATGAGATGAAATGAACTGATGAAAAGCTGTTTCTGAATCTTTGAAGTGGTTTGGGCTTTCTTATCAAGGCAAGTCTGTCTTGTAGCATGTTAATGTAAATTATGGTAGTGAATGTCAAATCTCCATCTGCTCCACCAGTCTGTTAAAATATATGATTCTCTTCTAGGGAAAAGACTTTATAATCTTTTAGAATATTGTCATAAGTACCCCCTTGAATAAACTGTGTCTTGGAAAAATCTATTCTTCACCAATGACTTAATTCCTTGCTCTGGCAGAACTTTTTGGTGAATTTACCAGAAGCTTATATATTTTTCTCTGTTCCTAGAAAGGGTTTTATGAGCTCTTGATAGCATTCTCTAGACTGTGTGCATCCATCCACATCAATGCTGCAGACACTACATTTAAGAGACCATCATGGGAGCTAGAAGTCCTTCACCACAGAACATTCACTTTGGAAAAGAGGAAAAAGAAGTCAAAAGGGAAAAGAGTGTTTTAAATCACAGGGAGGGTGGATTTAGCGTATCCCCTGGGTTCAGTTTCCCGAAGCACTAGCAATGGCTTGATGGAAAGAGCCTGTCGCTAGAATAAGAAAGTTGAGTGGCTCCTCAGCTTTCTCCAGCTGGAGGCTGTGCAAGTTACTTAACCTTCAAAGACTCACTTTCTTCATCTCTAAAGAATAACATCTAGGGGGAAATGAAATCTTTCTGTGAAAGATTTAAAAGAATATATTTTACCAAAAATGTATAATCATTTTGCATAAGCCACTGCATGCTGTCATGCAAACATGCACAGAGTTTTTGGTAATTTTAATAGAAGCTTTCACTCAGAAAACCTGATAGATGAGCCTGCACTGTTGAGAACCAATGCGTCAGTAAAGCATTCGGAGACACTCTCAGAGGTTTGCTGCCCGGCAAAGCACATGGAGCACATTTAAGGAGAAAAGCTTTCCGGCTATACATCATCAATCTTCTCCCAGAGTTCTGATGTCTTCAGAAACAGAATTGCTTTTTGATCATTACCCAAAAGAAGTGCATTGTGAATTCTATGCCCCTAAATTCACCCAACTTACATAATAAAACTGCTCTCATTTGTAGAAAGCAAAAAGATATTCTTACATAAACTCTTTCCAAAAAAAAATTACATTGGTTCATTCCAATGTGACATTTAGAATTTTTTAAAAAAGGTGTATCAGGGTTTTTGCTTAAGCTTGAATACAATCTTTATTTTTAAACTTCATGAACTAAAGACTTAGGAAAATACAAAACAAAAGAGATCAGAAAGTCTACATCCCAACAGCAGAATTCCAATCAACCATGGCTAAATGCCAAAGATAGAAAAAGAGAAGAATTATTGTGTTTTCCTCCATGTTCATAAGAAGTTTTGAAGGAATATTTTAGTTGAAGTCAGAGAAAGTCTGAAAACTGTGGCCTAACCACAGAAAACCTCACTTTTCAATTGCTTTAAATGTGTCAATGGAGCTGGTGACTACATAGGGACTACTCTTCCTTGCTTAGACACATATGGAGGGGAAAGGAACTTCAGCATGAAAGAGCACCACTCGCTTTGAGCAGACCACTGTCAACAAAGTGACAATTTCCAAGTCGCCATTCATGTTGTTTGCAGTAATTGCTATTCAGGAGTTGAATATATGCTCAAGATTCATAACTGAAACAAAAAAATGTCTTTTGATCACTTAGTCTTATGGAATCAAGAAGATATGAACAGGCTACATTCTTTAAAAACAAGGCCTGATTCATTACAGTTTTACAGAAATGACCCAAATTACTCTGGATGGCAGTTGGGAACAGTTGTTACCAACATGGATTATGCATGTAAAAATGTTATAAAGGGCTTCCTAAGATATTTTCTTATTCCAAAATCCCAGGTTTCCTGATGAACAGAAACTAAAAATGCTATTCAAAATAATCTAAATTTTCCATTCCAAATATGTATATATAATAAATTCTTTCATGTTGCCTAAGCAGAGGATAGCTACTAAAAGATGGCAAACTATATGTGTAGATTAAATGATGATGATAATGATTATAGGTGGATAGACAGAAAAACAGGCAGGTATATATCACTCATGAATTTAAAATTTTTAAATATATAAACATATCAAAAATCATGTGGTGGGATATAAACATTCATCTTGTTTTTACTGGAAACAACTGCTTGAGGTTTTTTTCTGTCTATTGTATTGGAAGAATAGAACACAATTATTTCCCTTGCTTTCTGACAGTTGGAAGGTTTTGCCCTTCTTGACCTCTTGTTTTCATCTGCTAGTAATTCACACTAATGGATCTTCAGTACCTACCAAGAAAAAATAAAAAGGAAATGGAATGATCAGAGTGACAAGGAACTAGGGGAAGAAACAGAGTTACCAAGAAGACGTAAGGAAAAGAATCTGAAACGAAGAGGAGGGAGCTTGGGGGCTTACTCTATCAGCTCAGTTCAGTTCAGTCGCTCAGTCGTGTCCGACTCTCTGCGACCCCATGAATCGCAGCACGCCAGGCCTCCCTGTCCATCACCAACTCCGGGAGTTTACTCAAATTCACGTCCATTGAGTCAGTGATGCCATCCAACCATCTCATCCTCTGTCATCCCCTTCTCCTCCCGCCCCCAATCCTTCCCAGCATCAGGGTCTTTTCCAATGAGTCAACTCTTCGCATCAAGTGGCCAAAGTATTGGAGTTTCAGCTTCAACATCAGTCCTTCCGATGAACACTCAGGGCTGATCTCCTTTAGGATGGACTGGTTGGATCTCCTTGCAGTCCAAGGGACTCTCAAGAGTCTTCTCCAACACCACAGTCCAAAAGCATCAATTCTTCTGCACTCAGCTTTCTTTATAGTCCAACTCTCACATCCACACATGACCACTGCAAAAACCATAGCCTTGACTAGATGGACCTTTATTGACAAAGTAATGTCTCTGCTTTTTAATATGCTGTCTAGGTTGGTCATAACCTTCCTTCCAAGGAGTAAGCGTCTTTTAATTTCATGGCTGCAGTCATCATCTGCAGTGATTTTGGAGCCCCCAAAAAAGAAAGTCAGCCACTGTTTCCCCATCTATTTCCCATGAAGTGATGGGGCCAGATGCCATGGTCTTGGTTTTCTGAATGTTGAGTTTTAAGCCAACTTTTTCACTCTCCTCTTTCACTTTCATCAAGAGTCTCCACTAATCATTGAGGGCAGGAGGAGAAGCTTCTTCTTTACTTTCTCTCATAAGGGTGGTGTCATCTACATACCTGAGGTTATTTCTCCCAGCAATCTTGATTCCAGCTTGTGCTTCATCCAGCCCAGCATTTCTCACGTTGTACTCTGCATATAAGTTAAATAAGCAGGGTGACAATATACAGCCTTGACGTACTCCTATCCCAATTTGGAACCAGTCTGTTGTTCCATGTCCAGTTCTAACTCTTGCTTCCTGACCTGCATACATATTTCTCAGGAGGCAGGTCATGTGGTCTGGTATTCACATCTCTTTCAGAATTTTCAACAGTTTATTGTGATCCACACAGTCAAAGGCTTTGGCATAGTCAAGAAAGCAGAAATAGGTGTTTTTCTGGAACTCTCTTGCTTTTTTGATGATCCAGCAGATGTTGGCCATTTGACCTCTGGTTCCTCAGCCTTTTCTAAAACCAACTTGAACATCTGGAAGTTCATGGTTCACACATCTCTGAAGCCTGGCTTGGAGAATTTTGAACATTACTTTGTAGCATGTGCGATGAATGCAATTGTGCGATAGTTTGAACAGTTTTTGGCATTGCCTTTCTTAGGGATTGAAATGAAAACTGACCTTTTCCAGTCTTGTGGCCACTGCTGAGTTTTCCATATTTGTGGGATATTGAGTGCAGCACTTTCACAGCATCGTCTTTTAGGATTTGAAATAGCTCAGCTGGAATTCCATTACCTCCATTAGCTTTGTTTGTAGTGATACTTCCTAAAGCCCACTTGACTTCACATTCCACGATGTCTGGCTCTAGGTGAGTGATCACACCATCGTGATTATCTGGGTCGTGAAGATCTTTTTTGTGCAATTCTCCTGTGTATTCTTGCCACCTCTTCTTAATATCTTCTGCTTCTGTTAGGTCCATACCATTTCTGTATGGACTGTACATAACTGTACATCAGGTGACTTCAAACGACTCTCATGAATAATGAGTCATAATTGATAATCTACTGTAGGTTGACATCCTAAAGGCTCCTAATTTTTTCCAATTGCTATCTTCATCACTCAGGATTTAACTGTGAGAAAAATAGTTGTGTTTCCACCTCTGGCATTGAGGGTAATGGATTTAATCAAAGATACCCTCCAGTTCATATGACAGAGAAAATTTAATAGCCTGTCATGCCACTAGTGGACAGAACAGAGAGCATATTAATTCAGTACTGGGTAACCCAAAGCTCGTGTTCACAGTGGAAAAGTGATTGTACTTAATGTGACAGAGGATGAAAGAGTGATCCCAAGGATTTAACTAACAGAGACACAAGTTTTGGTCCATTAGTTTCTCTAACAATTACAAATGTCCCGAATTAGATTGGCCTGCTCTTCAGGTGGAATTTAATCAAAGGCTGAATTACTGCCTGCATCGAGTATTGTGAAGAGAATTGTTGCGCTAGATAACCTCTAAATTCCTTTTAACTTTATAAGTCAGGTAAATCTTGACTTTCTTCTGTATGTATTATAATTATTGAACTAACAATAAATATCAAAGATCCCTGCACAAAAATATGTGCAATAAAATAATTCCAAAAGATAACAAATAATACGACCTCTACTCTAACATAATTGGATGTTCATCTAATGTTGTTGGTCTTTTCACTGATCATATTATACCTAAATTCTTCCTATCAGTTCTTACCTGAAAATTCCTTTGTCGATTATTCCACTTCTAAGTTATCAAATCAAGGGGAAATTTGAAACATTTGGCTTTCTTAAACATCTTCTAAATGTTCAGTATAGTCTATACCAAATTAGTACTCATATCATTTCTTCAAAACCTTACATTAAGACTTGATTTTAATTACCTCTCAATTACATCTTACACCACTCCTGTGAGTTAGCATTTTGAAAAGAAGGGAAGCTGCTGAAAAAAAAGTTAGATTTTAAAATGCAATATGACAGGTTTAGACTTAGCTTCTGTTGCAGCTATGAAATGATTTTCCAAAACAAGATGCTTGCATATAATTTTTTAAAGTATATACTTGTCATTGCCTTAAATGTCCACATGTATCTATACCTTTTTCAAAAACAATGTACAGAATATAATAAGGAAGCCCTGGGTGTCAGATATAAGCACTAGAACTAGACAAAGTATGAAGCACAGGACCTCTGCATTAGTGCTCATGCAGAGTTGTGAAGACTGACATAGTTCCAAAAAGACTCATAAAAATTAACCATTTAGAATGTTATGAATTTAAAATTTGGTCACCTCATTCTTAACTGGCTTCAAAAGTCTTCCTAGTGAACAGAGGTTACTATCTAATTATTTAGACTCACTCTGAATGAAAAAGGGCTTCCCTTGTGGCTCAATCCCTGGGTCAAGATCGCCTGGAGAAAGACATGGCAACCCACCCCAGTATTCTTGCCTAGAGAATCCCAAGGACAGAGGAGCCTGGTGAGCTACAGTCCGTGCGGCTGCAAAGAGTCAGACTTGGCTGAGCTACTAATACTTTCACTTTTAATGAAAAAAAGCATGCATAACAATAGTGAAAATAATGATGTGATAAGAGCTACATTTATCAAATACCCATTATGTTCAGGCACAATTATAAGCACATTATATGTATTAGGTAATGTATGAAAAATCATATGAAAAAATATTGCTGTTTTTTTAAACAATTTTATATACAAGGACATTGAATTACCTATGTATTTCTATATTTCATAGCCAGTGATAAATAGGGCCCAGTTTCTCATCCTAGCAATGAGGTCTCAAAACATGTATTAAAGCCATTAAGTTAATAATAATATTATTAATTTCTGCTTCTGCCTTACAAACAAAAAGCTGATCCCTCACACTATTTCTCCAACCTTGAACAAAGAGGACTAACTGCTTTAAAATACAACATTGTGCATACATTAATGGATTAATAAATGCAGACAACTAATCATGGTACCATATTTACATAAAATAAAGCAAAAGATTTAGGTAAGCAAGATCCACAGTGAAAATGAGACTTCTGATTTTAAAACAGTGCTGACCCCTTTTATATCAGGAATTACTCAAAACGAGGAAAAAACCCTGAAACACAAACCCTGCTTATGTCGCAATGTAAGAGATAACCAGAAGCTAAGAAGAAGAAAGTACACAGGCTCGCTATGAGAGCATCTCCAAAATGGCTTGTCGTTAAACAGAAGCTGGCAGCAGAGATGGAGAGAGGAGTCACACAAGCAGACGGCATCGTCAGGAAGCAGTCTGTTGGTGAGACAGGTTGGAGAAAAGAGACTGAAT
This sequence comes from Giraffa tippelskirchi, assembly GCF_054371585.1. Lineage (NCBI taxonomy): Eukaryota > Metazoa > Chordata > Mammalia > Artiodactyla > Giraffidae > Giraffa > Giraffa tippelskirchi. The sequence continues at coordinate 5,742,155 of NC_137280.1, read as the reverse complement.
CATTGATAGCCCTGGAACTGCCAATCTTAGATGACTGGGAGGAAGTAGACTACAAACATCTCACTCACATACATGCTATGTTATAACGAGAACTTCTACCAGCGTCAAAGATTGCCTTGACCCTTCTCTCAAGGAAAACGTATGGTCTAGCTAGAACCCACCTCATCAAACAAATGAGTAATAGTATGCAAGCACATCGTACAAGTCTTTACTAACATAGCAAAAGAAAATAAGAGGAGTGAAAAAAAAACAGAAACAATTAGTAACTCACCACAAAAATATTGATAAAGGAGCAAATAATTTTAAATGGCATATAATCTATAAAATTATTGAATCACTATGTTGTACACCTGAGAGTAATATAACATTGTAAATCAAGTACACTTCAATACAAAAAGAAGGAAATGAAAACTGCGACCATCAATGTTATCACGAATTTTTAAAAATGTAATCAATACAATGCTCCAAAAAATAAAATAAAATCTCAAAAGAAAAGAACATGAGCTCTGGAGAGAAATAGTAGGAAAACAGAATAAGGTAAAATATCACATCATTGAACTTAGAAAAGAAATGGTGGGGAAAAAAATGCTATCATAGAAGTGAGCTCCATTTGGAAAACAGACTTAGAAAGCAAATAATGCTGCAAACACAGTAAAAGATGGAAGACATGATTGGGAAAAGGAAGAAAATAAGATAAAAATGAGCAAGTTGATTAGAGAAAATCATAGATATGGAGAAGTGAGATTCATTATATGCAAAATTGATGTTGATAAAAAAGAAATGCAAAATAATGGTAGATAAAAATAAAAAAACTATTTGGTTTAAGAAAACTATCCAGAACTTCAAAAATAATAAGTCTATGGGTTCACAGGACACAGGAAAAAATGCACAAAAACTTCCAGTCCAAGATATTTCTAAGTTAAGCTCCCATTTTCATTTCTCTTATGGCTGGTATAGGGAAAAGAGAAGTCATTGAAAGCTGATAATTGAAGGTATAAAATAATAAAAAGAATAAATGTAAAAACTAAGAGAAGTATCTCTATTAATTGAAATCAGTTACAGAAAGGAAAGACATAAGGTGAGAAAGCATTGAAATATAATTATTTTATTATGAATGACAATAACTAGTCAACAGACTTTCCATTAAAAATAATTCTTTATAAAAATTTACAGTTAGAAGTGTAATTATTAGGGAAAATTAGAATAATTGCAAATAAATAATTACAAAGTAATTATAAACTACACAAGACAAGAATTAGCAAAACAAATTCAAACTATATTGCAAGTTTCAAAAACAAAAATATAAAAATGTAAAAACAAAAAAAATCACAGTAATATACTAAAATACAAAAACACCAGACATATCTTTTATACTAGTGGGCTGAACTCACATATTAGCTTGACAATAGAGACTTCTAAAACACATCAGAAAGGTAAAAATAAAAAGATGGATATATATATACCAGGCACATGAAAACGAAAACAGATATGTCATAACCACTTTTTTGTATGAAATATCTTTATTTACCTCTATTATTATTTTTAACCTTTTAGTTTGTATTGGTGTATAGCCTATTAAGAATGTTGTGATGGCTTCAGGGGAACAGTGAAGGGACTCAGCCCTACATGTGTATGTACCCATTCTCCCTCAAACTCTTCTCCCATCCAACCTGCCACATAACATTGAGCAGAGCCCTGTGCTATAGGGTAGGTTCTTGCTGTTATCCATTCTAAATACAGTAGTGTCTACATGTTCATCCCAAACTCTTCAACTATCCCTTCCCCCAGAGAGCAGCCGTAAGTTTGCTGTCTCTTTCTGTTTTGTAAGTTCATTTGTATCATTTCCTTTTATATTCCACACATAAGGGATGGCAAAGTACACATATTAAAGAGGATGAGCTATACAAAAGAGCATGCTCTACAAGACAAAGTGTACAATCCAAAATGCAGAATTATAATTAGGATCAGATAACATAGCAGCAATATTCACAAAATTGAAAGTATAGGCCTACCTGATTTTATTGCACTCGAGTTGACTGCGCTTCGCGACGTTTTACTGTGCTACGTTTCTTACGAATTGAAGGTCTGTGGTAACTGCGTAGAAGTTTATCAGCGCCACTTTTCCAATAGCGCTTGGTCACTCCCTGTCTCTGTGTCACATTTTGTCAACTCTCACAAGATTTCAAACTCTTTCGTCATTGTTATTAATATATTAGTAATCCCTGTTCAATGATCTTTGATACTGCTATTGTAATTGTTTTGGTGCGCTCTGACTGCTCATATAAGACACTGAGCTTCAGCGATCAAGGTTATGCATGTTCTGTCTGCTCCACTGACCAGCTGCTGTTCATTTCTTTCCCTCTCCTCCAACCTCTCTAAACCCTGAAATGCAACAATACTGAAATCAAGGCATTTAATAGCCATACAATAGCCTTTAAATGTTTAAGTGAAAGAAACATTTTGTCACTCTCACTTTTGTTGAGAAACATTTTTGTTCCTCACTCTCACAAAATTTGAAGCATTTTCTCACTTTGTCAAAACCTATAAATGATTGTCTTGTGCTAAGCTGCTTCAGTCTAGTGTCTGACTCTTGGCGACCCTGTGGACTGTAGGGTCCAAGCTCCACCATCCATGGGATTCTCCAGGCAATCATACTGGAGTGGGTCGCCATGCCCTCCTCCAGGGGATCTTCCCGATTCGGGGATCAAACTCGCGACTCTCATGTGTCCTGCGTCGGCAGGCAGATTCTTCACCACCAGCGTCACCTTTCACAGATGGACCATTAGATAAACTAATCGAAGGGAAAGGAGAAAAGAAACAAGGAAAGGAGCACAGAAAAGTGCAAAATGAGAAATCGTTAGTAGGAAAAGATTCAAAAACGAGATTAGAGGCTACTTCCCTCATCTGTATTCAAAAGCCTGTATGAAACAGGTGACGATCTAGAACATAAATTAAGGAAACTCATCTCAGTGTGTTACGCTTAGGATATTGGCAGTTGAAACGATTCAACAGCAAATCACTAACATGCCTAACTTTTTATAAAATCCAACAAGTTGCTACGATACATGTCACAAAAACCCTCCATCCTATTAACCCATTCCCGACCCCTAGACAGTTACCGCATGCTGAATATGCGCAAGATACAGGCCTGACTTTCCCCAAACACCGTAGCCGACACAGCAGCTTGCCAGTCAGTTTAACCCAATGCTTCAGAATCTAAGGACCGTGAGCTCAAATTCAACTAGAAAACCTTTTAGCAGAAGTTTAATTTAGACTATAAATATTCACCATGCTATATTTACTACCCATAATGTCATTTCTCTCAGAGAGTCGTATTGGAAATATTGATGTCTTGCAGCGCTGTATTTATGGCGATGGCAGATTCAGTCACCTGCCCTTATTTGAAGCTCTTTTCTTTCACATTCAGTACATCCAAAACTTGATCAATTCTATTGCTCCTGGTAATAGAATTGTCAGGCTCGGACAATTAAAACCTACCACCTCACTCACTAGAGCTTTGGTGGGGTATGAAAAATTCAGCTGCTGTATAGGTCTGCATTCTAGCTGTTTCTTTTCCTTCTCCTTTGCCGTATGTGCCTTCCTGAACATCAGTAGAAATGGAAGAGGCTTGCGCTATGGCAGGCTGAACCACTGAAGAGGAGAAACTCCTCTGTTCTTAAAAAAGAAATAAAACAACGCCCTTCAGTCACATCCGCCTACTCAATTTCCAGCATCCCCCCAATTTCCTTGCCATTTCTTTTCTCTTTTCTTCCCAAATCTTTCTTATTCCCAAATTCCTAAAGAGGCTTTCAATTATGAAGTGTGTTCAGGGAACAAAGCTAACAATGGAAGAAGGGATCCTCCGTGAAAGAAAAGAATGTAAGCTTCAGAAAGGGAGAAATTGTTGTCTGTTTTGTATGCTGAGTTGTTGCAAGGCCTAGAACATACCCAGTGTATAGCAGGACCTTGGTAAATGCATACTGAATTAGAGAATAAAGATTGGAACATGAGAAAGGAGTAGATGGCAGAAATAAGACTGAAATTAAGATGATTTCCAGTTGTAATTAAGCTGCTTCCTAAATCCAAAATCCTCAGTGATATCTACTGCTAAGACGATAAAATCTAAATTCTTTCTTCCACCCTGATCAGGCTTCAACTTCCATTTTCAGATTTATCTTGCAGTGTATTATGTTGTCTGTGTCTGCAACAAACTGGCTCACCCTCCTACACTTTGCCTACACTACCTCAACTGTCTGTGTCCCATCAATATTTAAGATGAATCTCAATATTTTTCCTTCATTTCCTTTCCTAAAGTTCTTCTGGATTCTCTCTACTCCCCTATTACTCAATACAATGTGATTGCAACTTAGAATCACCATTTTCCTCCGTTCTTACTTCACTCTTGTCTCTCGGAACATGTGGCCTTCAGTTATACTCATCTATAGTTACGTCTTGTCTCACTGTCACAGTGGCTATCATCATTTCATTCCTTAATAAACAAATGATGCTCACGTGTGCAATACTATGTCATTGGGCTCCGTCACTCTATTTCTTTCTTGCCCACTCAGGAAAACAATTAAGATTTGTGGGGGGAGAGGGCAGAGACTTGACAGGAACGAAGTTGAATTTATCCTGATATTTTAAGTAATTTGAGATTACATTACTCATATAATATCAAAATCGTCAACCACTGGCAAGTTCTCTCACAATTGATAGTTAGCATTCAATATTCTTTACGATATTTAAAAGGTATTTTTATGTTGTTTTTGTTCAGTCACTAAGTCATATCCAACGCTTTGTGACCCCATGAACTGCAGCACTACAGGCTTCCCTGTTTTTCACTATCTCCCTGAGATTACTCAACTCATGTCCATTGAGTCGGTGATGCCATCCAACCATCTCATCCTCTGTCGTCCCCTTTTCCTCTTGCCCTCAATGTTTCCCAGCATCAGGGTCTTTTCTAATGACTCAGCTCTTTGCATCAGATGGCCCAAGTATTGGAGTTTCAGCATCAGTCCTTCCCATGAATATTCAGGGTTGATTTCCTTTAGGATGGACTGGTTGGATCTCCTTGCAGTCCAAGGGACTCTCAAAAGTCTTCTCCAACACCACCGTTCAAATGCATCAGTTCTTCAGTGCTCACTCTTCTTTATGGTCCAACTCTCACATCCATACATGACTATTGGAAAAACCATAGTTTTGACTATATGCACATTTGTCAGCAAAGTGATGTCTCTGCTTTTTAATATGCTGTCTAGGTTTTTCATAGCTTTTCTTCCAAGGAGCAAGTGTCTTTTAATTTCATGGCTGCAGTCACCATCCAGAATACTTTTGGAGCCCAAGAAAATCAAATCTGTCACTGTTCCCACTTTTTACACACCTCTTTGCCATGAAGTGATGGGACTGATGCCATCATCTTCATTTTTGAATGTTGAGTTTTAAGCCAGCTTTTTCACTCTTTTTTATTTTTATATTCTTATATTTTTTTCTGTATCACCTAACATAGGAACATAAATAGGCAAGCCAGTGAGCCTCACTTTTTAGGAGGTGTATCAGAATCACTGTCATGGGAGTGAGAGGTCATATACCTATAATTCAGGCAATAGGCTGTCTTCAGCCCATAAGGAGTTCTGTAAACTTCTCTGGTGGAAAGTAAGAACATCAGTTAGCTTTCTTCAATCGAAGGGTCTCCAGTCATGGTTGAAAATTGGATCTCTTTCTCCCTTTGGTATTGTGGAGGCCTAAGTTTTCTGACATTATGGGTTTTCTGTTAAGTGGAGAAAGTAGCCTGATACAAAGCACACAAGCTGTCCACAATCTATTTAATATAAGCTCCTATCTCTTCCCAATGAGTACTAAAGAGGTAACTTTTACTAATGAAATCGAACCATATAATTCAAGAATGACAGGAAAGGAAAAAAGTTAAGACAAGCATGCAGGTACCAAAAACAAATTAGTAAAATTAAGTTAGGAAGACATTTCTAGTTACAAGAATTGCCTGAAGATGAAACTTTATACAATAAAGTGGCCTCTCCATCACCAGAACAATGGGAATTAGATAATTTTCTAAGTGCTATCATCAGTTCAGTTCAGTTCAGTCGCTCAGTCGTGTCCAACTCTTTGCAACCCCATGGACCGCAGCACGCCAGGCCTCCCTGTCCATCACCAACTCCCGGAGTTTACCCAAACCCATGTCCATCAAGTCGGTGATGCCATCCAACCATCTCATCCTCTGTCATCCCCTTCTCCTCCTGCCTTCAATCTTTCTTAGCATCAGGGTTTTTTCCAATGAGTCAGTTCTTTGCATCACGTGGCCAAAGTGAAGATCTGACTCATTGGAAAAGACCCTGATGTTGGGAAAGATTGAAGGCGGAAGGAGAAGGGGACGACAGAGGATGAGTCTATCATAATACCCTAAAATTAATAGTATCCTTGTACTCTGCATATTTTATTGTATATGCAGGTATAGTAGTGCTCCCATTAGACTGTAAACTCATTGAAGACCAGATCATATCTTAACTAGCTTGTCAGTCCCTGAGCCAGAAGTGGTATATCGTAAATATTTTTGAGCAACCATAATGAGTTGTTAATGGGAAGATTTAAAAAGGATGTATATATTTGATGGCTAGTTTAGTAGTACTTCTGTATCCAATTCTAAAAATTTATGCATCTGTGATTCCTAAGAAGATTATTATAGAATTATTTTGCCTCTGATGAATCTCTGAAGAAACAAAAGACCAAAACTATGATGGATGGTAACTAAACATTTGGGAGTTATCAATTTGTAATGTATGCAGATGTCAGATTATAATGTTTTATATCTGAAACTTGCACAATAAAAAAAGACCAAACCTAATCTTTAAAGGTAAAATGACAGATCAAAACAAAGAAAAATATCACAACCACAATGTGAAAAAAATACACACTCAATGTTCTCTATTAACAAAAATATTATTGTAAAGTTAAAAAATAGGAGATAAACTAATTAAAAAAAATAGAGCCTTTTGCTTTTTTAAATTCATAATGGGAAACAACAGATTTCTCCTGTACTCCACATTAATCAGAGTGAAAGGAAAAGAATTAAAAGATTTCACACCCCAGATGGGATATTATTAAAAACGTTTACATTTACTGTGTAATTCTTTGGCTTGACATTTCCTATGCAGTGTCTTTGTAAGACTAGTATAGGAAATTCAAGAAATATCCTGCTGCAACCATTGTAATAAAATATATTTGGAAGTTATTGAAACTTTTCTTTAAATTTCATAAAAATTCAACTTTAATCCCTTTGTAGATTGATGACCATGTGTATTCCTTTACTGTTTACAGGGCTCTCAAGGCAAGAATACTGAAGTGGCTCGGCATTCTCTTCTCCAGTGGACCATGCTTTGTCAGGCCCTAACCAGCAGGGACATGCCCTTCGGCCGCTCTATGGAGCTGGATGACTTACCTGGTGACCTGGCTGTCCCACTGCAGTCCCCACTGAGAGTATAAATCTTCACTGGCTGTCAGGTGTCAGTCAATGTGCAGCCGGGGGTCAAGCAAAGGCCTTGCTGGAGTGGCTGGGAAGGGGTTCTAGGGGAGGCTGGAGCTGATGTTGGAAGACACCCCGGAGCGGAGGGCACACCTACCCCACCAGCCTCACCGCTGCTGCTCGCTGCCCTGGGGTCAGTCCACTTTAGCTTGCTCTTTATTTTCCTTTTAATAAAATATTCTTTTTCTGCCTCTCCATGGTGAAGATAACTCAAGAAAGACATATATATCAGTAACAACATAATCATATTCTGCCTATATAGCTTTTCTTGAGTTTTTAATAGATTATATTATCGTTAGCATCATGTTGGGTGTTTACAATACAACTTAGCTAATAGGTTACTGACCATAATTTCAGTCTTTCATTCGTCGTCTTAGATTTTACTACCAGGGAAAAAACTTGCTGAGTTTATCAGTTTAATCTTTACAGATTATCTTCACAGGCAACTTTTAAAAACTTAGTAAACATCTTGCTAGCTATATATATACATTTTGTTTGTAGAAATACTTTATTCTGAAAAATATTACTAGATGGAGCTTAGATAACAATATTTAATTATTACATATTAAATTTAGTTTTGAATTAACTTCTTTCTTATGTACCTTTTCAAGACTGACTTTGAATTTTTTAATGTAATTTTTAAAATGTGTTTATTTTTAGTTGGAGGATAATTGCTTTACAGTGCTGTGTTGGTTTCTGCCATTCACCAACAGGAATCAATCACAGGGATACATACAGCCTCCCCCTCTTGAGCCTCCCTCCCACCTCTCACCCCATCCCATTCTAGGGTGTCACTGAGCACCAGGCTGAGCTCCCTGCATCATACAGCAAATCCCCACGGGCTATCTCTGTTTTACAGATGGTGATACACATGTTTCAATGCCACTCTCTCAATTCATCCCACACTCTCCTTCCTCTGCTGTGCCCCAAAGTCTATTTTCTAGGCCTGTGTCTCTACTTCTGCCCTACAAATAGGTTCATCACTACCATCTTTCTAGATTCCATATATATGTATTAATATTCGATGCTTGTTTTTCTCTTTCTGCCTTACTTCACTCTTTGTAAGAGGCTCTAAGTTCATCCAGCTCACTACAACTGACTCAAATTCATTCCTTCTTATGGCTGAGTAATATTCCATTGTTTATATGTACTACATCTTCTTTATCCATTCATCTGTAGATGGACATCTAGGTTGCTTCCATGTCCTGGCTATTATAAATAGTGCTGTAGTGAACAATGAGGTATATGTGTCTTTTAGAATTGTGATTTTCTCAGGGTAGATGCACAGTAGTGGGATTGCTGAGTTATATGGTAGATTTAGTCCTAGTTTTTTAAGGAATCTCCATACTGTTTTCCATAAAGGCTGCATCCCACCAACAGTGCAAGAGGGTGCCCTTTTCTCCACATCTTCTCCAGCATTTATTGTTTGTAGACCTCTTCTTGATGGCCATTCTAACTGGTGTGAGGTGATACCTCACTGTAGCTTTGATTTGCATTTCTCTAATAATAAGTGATGCTGAGAATATTTTCATGTGTTTATTAGCCATTTGTATGAAGTTTTAAATCTTGAGCACACATCCTCCAAAATCTACAACACAAGAGATGTCCTAGTCTTTCTTTAATGGACTTAGGAAGCCTGTGGCATTTATTATTCTGTAAACAAACTTTTAAGAAAAGAATTTCTCTTGTAAATATTTTTCCTAATCTTCTCTCTAAAAACTTCATTCACAAGATTTACTTCCTTTTACATAATGCTCTATGAATAATAGAATTAAAATGTTTCTTTAATTTTAAAACATCAAATGTCTTGAACAAATAAAATTCATGATTTGTTTGCCAATATAATAACAGGTTTTTAAAAGTCCTTTTCTTTCATTACATAACTTTTTCCAAACTAAGTCTATTTAATTATAGTTGCATTAAACCAAGGCAGAAACATTTGATTTGATTTTTGTAATTGCCATTATAATAAAACACATGAGAAGCAAAAGAAAATTTAAAAGACCACCTGTGTTCTTATGCCTGATAATGCTCATTCATCTCAAAAAGCTGAAATCTAATTCATAGCATAAACATTTTTCTTTAAAATAGCCAATTAAAATATCTTTAATTGCTATTAATTTTTCATTTTCTATTTTTTCAGTATCCTTTATCTCCAAGCTTTCTACAATGAATGTGTATTACTTTAATGAAAAAAGTTATAAGTAAGATTAATGCTATGTGACCCATCTAATATGAATTAAGATAGATATTAAATATAGCTAGATGTTAAATTAGTTTTACAATTTTAATTTCATGTGAAATAAAGTGCAAAATAATATAATGAGGATAAACTGAAAAGTCTCAAATGTTTGAAAAGCTCTCAAACAATTATTTAAAAACTAAAACTTTCTCCCTTAAAGGATGTGGTAAAACAACTCATTTTAAAAGTGCTATGCCTATAAAGATGGTTTGCAATATCTTTAAGATTCAGCTTTTGTAAATATTGCAAATTTTAGAAAATGCAATATAGTTTGGTCAGTAGTATTAATGTGTCTGAAATTGTGAAGACAAACATTTCTAAAAGCAAAACAAATAATGAATAGAGGTTTAGAAAAGATTTTACACACGCAAACCGATTGATATCCAAATAAGAAAAAAATACTGTGCAACTTGCATGGAAAGTCACTTCGTTCTAAACCCCTCATTAGTATATTAAGACAACAGTATTTAACTTATTTTTACTAAACCAATAATTTACAGAAGTCAGTTCACATTATTAATGTTGCTTCTTTTATCTTACTATTAGAAGTCCTAGTAATAGCTATAACAATCATCTATTGATATTAATGACAAATTACATCTGTGATGGAGAGAAGAAATTAATACGTTGGTAGAAAGATCAGCTGGAAGGGCACTGTAAAGGGCTGTGTCGGAGAGATACTGGAAACAGCAATGGAAGAGGAAGCACGGAGATGAGGAGGGCTGGAGGTCCCAGTGCTAGATAGAAAACGTGGGGTCAGTTGTCCAGAAAAGCAGGGGGGAAGTATCATTAAAAATACTGAAATACAAACCTTTTTCTTTTCTTCCATAGTTTCTCTCTGGATCTGTCATGAAGGTTTTATTTGCTATGCACTAGCCTTTCACATGCATTTAAACTGCCCCCTGCAAGTTAGGTAAACTATTATTATTTCAAGTTTATATCTGACAGCCTTTGCCTCTGCAAAGCAAAACTGACTGAAGCTTTTGTCTGATGCAGAAGTCAATGCCATTTGCAGCAACCGCTTCCATTAACCATACAGAAAATCTTGTATTTTTTGAGGAAAATTCTCTTTTAAATAACACTTCAGTTCAGTCGCTCAGTCGTGTCCGACTCTTTGTGACCTCATGGACTGCAGCACACCAGGCCTCCCTATCCATCGCCAACTTCCAGAGTTTACTCAAACTCATGTCCATCGAGTCAGTAATGCCATCCAACCATCTCATCCTCTGTCGTCCCCTTCTTCTCCTGCCTTCAATCTTTCCCAGCATCAGGATCTTTTCCAGTGAGTCAGTTCTTCACATCAGGTGGACAAAGTATTGGAGTTTCATCTTCAGCATCAGTCCTTCCAATGAATATTCAGGACTGATCTCCTTTAGGATGGCCTGATTGGATCTCCTATCGGTATCTTTAGAAGTATCATGGGTCATTTCATTCAAAGTAAAGGATAGGTATATTCAAAGAAGAATAGACAGGTAAGGCAGGGCTTGCATATGTAGTTTTAAGTATAAATTTGGTACATGTTACTTTCCTCACAAAGTACTTCTTAAATAATAAGTGAGAGTTCCACAAGTGTGTCTCATGAGTGAAATGAATTAGAAGAAATCCTGACTTCACATTTGAAGAAATCAGCTTATAGAACTGCACACTCCAATGAAGCTGATTTGAGTGGGGAGTTGTTCTGAAGTTCATGGAAATACTCAGGGCAGCATGCCAAATATAAAATCTGTCCTCGGTTTAATCATTGCAGTCCAGATAATCAAGCTAAAAATATTGGTAATTAATTACTTATTTATAGGGTACTATTAAGTTTTCTGTATCTATGATTACAAATCTTGAGCCCAGTTTCCCAAACCATTGGTAAAGAGGCAATTTGTTTTTTATGGCATATGGATTGGGGCAGCCAGGGGATTGGGATAAAAGCGCTTCCCTCTCTTGCAGTAATTTCTAAAATGTCTTCAATGAATAAAGTAAAACTATTGAGTAGGGAGAGGTCTGTAGAAATCTCTGTAATGTTTCTGCCCAGATGGTTTCCCAATTATACAGCTCTAACATCAATTCCAATCTAACATCAATGGCATCCTAAGCCATTCTAAGTTAGATAAAGCTGAAAAGATATAGATAGACTGCTGGAAGGCTTATCATCACCTTTAGTTTACACTTTTACTATTCTAATAATAATGGTGATGAAGATGAGTGATCATTTACATAATACCTATCGGGTGCTGGGCTTCCCTGGTGGCTCAGCTGGTAAAGAATCCACCCACAATGTGAGAGACCTGGGTTCGATCCCTGGGTTGGGGAGATCCCCTGGAGAAGGGAAAGGCTACCCATTCCAGTATTCTGGCTTGGAGAATTCCATGGACTGTATAGTCCATGGGGTTGCAAAGAGTCAGACTCGACTGAGCGCGTTTCACTTTCTGTTAGGTGCTGGAGATCATGCTAGGTGTTTCATTGTCTCATTTAAATAATAAAACAATCAAAAACTATCATCGTGCAATAAAGGTGGAGACACTGAGGCTTAGAAAAATTAAGCAAAATTTCCCAAAGTTATGAAATGGGAGAATTAGGAGGCAGAGAGTCACCAAAGAAAATCTTTGCAACCATATTGGCACACTCTGGTCCCCTCTCTCTAGTGGCTGGAGTTTTATACTGGCTCCTCTCTTGGTCTATAAAGCTCTTCAATAAGTTTTTCCCACAGATGAGTGTTTCTCATTGTTGAGAAACGTCTTTCCAGAGGAGTTCTTTCTTGGCCTCTGGTACCCTATTCTAACGTACCTCATCACCTTACTCATCACCCATGGCGCTCTTATCAGTGTCTGTGAGTATCTTAAGGTTTTTCACTTGTTAAATGTCCATTTCTCTCTCTTGAATGACAGCTCCATGAAGGCTGGGACCTCACCTTTCTTTTGTCTACTGTATTTCCAGAACTGAGCATATTTCTTGATACATATTAAATGCTCAGTAAATGTTTATGGGGTTTCCCTTGTGGCTCAGCTGGTAAAGAATCCGCCTGCCATGCGGGAGACCTGGGTTCGATCCCTGGGTTGGGAAGATCCCCTGGAGAAGGGAAAGGCTGCCCACTCCAGTATTCTGACCTGGAGAATTCCATGGACTATACAGTCCATGGGGTCGCAAAGAGTCGGACAAGACTGAGCGGCTTTCACTTTCACATGTTTATAAACTGCATGACTGAATCCTGACAGAAAGGTGTCAGGATAGAGTGTGGCTCGCCCTTTAGGACAAGGCAGTGAGTGCCCCTATCCAGCAGGTCAGACTCACGGGTTATTCAAACACAAGCTCAAACACAGAAAGTAAAGAGGATGGCTGCACAAAACGTTAGGTTTTCTTGAGCTGCCTGACTGACCACCCTAATATTTATGAAAGTTAGTCTCCTCTTTGTGGGACTGTCAACCATGACATATGAGATGAGCAGCCTCTAAAGTCTCATGCCACAAGGAAGACGTGTTCACTGCAAAATCTGGCCCCCAAGTCAGGATGCATAGCGGTTGACAAGCTCAGTGGGTGAGGAGCAGAAATTCTCTTCTCCCTTAGACTCCCTCCTATCCACTGCAGTCATCCAATTATAAGCCTCATGTGCTCAGAAGACTTGTTTGAGCCATGTAGTTCAATTCAGGATCTATATTACATTTAAAGAATACAGTCCAAAGATGCAAATAATATTACTCATATCAACAATTAATAAAGCAGAATTTCAGCCTCTTTTGTGTCTCTCCAAAGGCACTGAAGGAATACAGGTCATTCAGTTCAGTTCAGTCACTCAGTCGTGTCCGACTCTTTGCGACCCCATGGACTGCAGCATGCCAGGCTTCCCTGTCCATCACCAACTCTCGGAGCTTGCTCAAACTCACGTCCATTGAGTCGGTGATGCCATCCATCCATCTCATCCTCATCCTCTGTTATACAGGTCATAACCCTCACTGATCCCTGTTCTTCCAACATTTTTCACCCTCACCACACACTCCCCAGAGACTCCTGTTTGTCAATTCCTCTCTTTCCTGAACGCTTCCTTCCTGTCTTCTAGTTAGACCACCTTTGTGGTGTATACAAATATCTTCTCCCTATCCTATTGCTGACAATTTCAGGGTCAGCAAAGGTAATAAAGTGTGATCAGTACAACATTAATAAATTTTAGCCTATCACACCCACAAAAGAACCATTTTGCCTCCAAGAACAATAGTGGAAAGATACTCTCTTTTTATTTCTCTTCCTATTTATTTGTTGCTGTTTAGTCACTAATTCATGTCCAACTCTCTTGTGACCCCATGGTCTGTAGCCCACCAGGCTCCTCTGTCTATAGGGTTTTCCAGGCAAGAATTCTGGAGTGGGTTGCCATTTCCTTCTCCAGAGGATCTTCCTGACCCAGGGATTAAACCCATGTCTTCTGCTTGGCAGGTGGATTCTTTACCACTGAGCCACCAGGGAAGCCCTTCCCTATTTATAGATAGCTATTATTTGTACAGGCACATTATTATTCTTTTGTGTGACTCTTTTTCTGAATCCATTAGGAAATAATATTTTCTCTGGGAAATAAAGCATATTTAACCTCTATATATTGATAGACTTGAAATGTATAAATTACTAAATATTTGCAAAGAAAGGTGATGATCAGTAGCAGGAAAATAGTATCATTTCTATAAAAGGAGCTTTTCTTATCCCTCAAGTATCAGCAGTTGTGTATTTGTTACCATGAAAGTTTTTGAGGTACATGTCATACTTAGATAATTATCGTTGGTACAAGCAAAGAGTCATTCATCTGTAAGTTATACTAGGAAGTTATTTCAAAATTCCAATCCCAAAGTTATAGTCTCTCCCCAAAGCAAAAGGAATAATTTCAAAAATGATTTGCATTCATCTTACTTTCCTTTCAAAAATAAAACTTTTTCAAGCCAAAATATTTATGATTTGTATTCACTATACTTCTCCTTTCAAAAATAGAACTCTTTCAAGACAAAATATTTCCCTGAGGTAAGTTTTTGTCAGAGTATAGCCACACGATTTTTTAATTTGAAGAATTATTTCAATGGCCCAAATATCGTGTTCTCTCTTACAGGATATTCTAATGAATAATTAATCAAACTACTCTTCTTGGCAAAATCAGAACTGTATTATGCGTAAATGAGTTACATACTCAAATCATCAGATGACTAAATGAATAAAACACCCAGGAGGATTTTTTAATTAACACAATCTAAAATAACTGGTAAAAGCAAAAGAGTTAAAAGCTGTGGAAATTGTTACCTGTTCGCTTGTCGTTAGACCCCTGGCGCCATTTCTCCCCACCTGCCCCAAGCTCTTCTTTGTGTTGCAAAGCTAAATAAAGCCTGGAAGCCACCTCCTTCACAATTCCTGTGCATGGGATGATAGGTTAGAATGCGCCAGCTAGGAGCGCTTGCATACAATCTGAGAGGCAAAAGAAAAGCAGAAACCAGGGTATTGTTCCTCCACTGGAGGCAGGCAAAACCTGTAGGTATTTTCCTGGGAATCACCAAGCTCAGCTTTGGAAGCCGCTGCGAACACAATCTGGGCACGGGTGCCAAGTCGCTTTAGTCAGGTCCAACTCTGTGCGACCCCATGGTCCGTAGCCCACCAGGCTCCTCTGTCCCTGGGATTCTCCAGGCAAGAATACTGAAGTCGTTGCCCTTCCCTCCACCGTGAACAAAATCAGTAGTTTCCTGGAATTCCAGAGATTTCTCTGAAAACTACAGCTGCTGCTGCTGCTGCTAAATTGCTTCAGTCGTGTCCGACTCTGTGCGACCCCATAGACGGCAGCCCACCAGGCTCCCCCATCCCTGGGATACCCCAGGCAGGAACACTGGAGTGGGTTGCCATTTCCTTCTCCAATGCATGAAAGTGAAAAGTGAAAGTGAAGTCGCTCAGTCGTGTCCGACCCTTAGCGACCCCATGGACTGCAGCCTACTAGGCTCCTCCGTCCATGGGATTTTCCAGGCAAGAGTACTGGAGTAGGGTGCCATTGCCTTCACATGAGAGTAAAAGCCTCTATTCTGACCGTCACACTCCCGGCTCTGCTGAGGGCTTTGTAAGCATCGAATTACCTTCACTACCTAGTTTATTGAATTAAATGTGTCTAGTTTAATTCAATTCATCTGATTTATTGAAACCTTTCCTGCTTGAGATATCTTGAGTGATTTTTTTTTTTGTTCTTGACCAAATTTTGGACAACATATGCTATACTTTTCTGAGATGGCATATAGCTTGTTAGCAGATTTTGTAAGTTCAAAAAAAATTAATGGAAATGTGTCCTTAGCTTATGTCACTCATACCACATTTGGTTACATCATAAAATGATACTGAGCTTGTGGGTGGTGGTATGTGTTCTCCTGCTGCTTTGATTGAAGTACCACTTAAATATACAAACGTATTGACACTTTCTGTATCTGTTGCACACTTCTTTTCCTGCCAAATAACAGAAAAGTGAGAAAATGTCTTGGCTTTTGCCCTCCAGATGCACAAAATCTAGTAGGGAAAGTGATGGTAACATTCATTAAAAAATATTGATCAAAACAACCCAGACCATTCAGAGAATGTCAGGGGAAAGACACGGGATGTCTTTTTATTCACCCATCTCATTTCACCCCCTCCCATCTTACCAGCAAATTTCCTAGATGGCAGTCTCTAAGGGAAGCCTTTAATGGAGCGGCAGATTTTCTGAAGGCGAAGAGAAAGAAGAACAGAGTGAGAAAGGAACAGAGTAAGAAAGTGGGATGGGAAAAAAAATCACAGGAGGAGGTATGTGGACAGAAACACATGTCCTAGTAAATAATTTTGCTTGAAGGAAAAACCAGACGTGGGGATTGAAATGCTTATCCCTGAGATATAAAAAAGTCCAAAGATAGTGAAACATCATAAAGCGTATTAACCAGGAACTCTGGAAGCCTAGATTTCCATCTCATGTCTGCTACTAAATCTGACTTTTTATCACTTCAACTCTCTGAGCCTTCAACTCATTGTCACTAAAATCATGGCTTGAACTGGATTATTCCTTAGAGTCAATTTTAGCTCTAACATTTAGGCATTGGAACAATAGTTCATCCAGGGTGTGTGGGATTTTCCAATATTTTCCAGGTAGTCGCAGAGTTTCCCTGGGCACCAGGCAATATTTCATTCACTCGTGTGGATATTTTAAAAATAGACATGTCAATTTTCAAAATTCAGATAGTCAATATTTGAAACATTATGTGAAATCAAAAGGAATAAGGAAATAAATTATTTCTGTGCACCTAAGGCAAAAGCATCCTGATCCACTCCATTTGACTTGGTAGAAAAATTCCCTTAGTGCCACTCACTACATTTTGAATGTACAGAAACCATGAAAGACATGTTCCATAGTTCTCCCAGAGCTCCACCATGGGGAAAGGGATTAACTGTATCTCTTTAAAAGAAATGTGAACATACCTTATCTTCAAATACAGCCATCTAAATTTAGAGTCTTTTTCTCATGAATATTTAAATAATCAGTAATAGTAGTAATCATTCTGATTTTATAATTAAAGTAGATGAGTTTTATTTTTAATTTAGGGTAGGGGTTTTTTTCCTCTCTGTTAGGCAATCACAGCAATTCTTGATGAATATGTGTTTTATCTGGTAAGAAACGTCTACCAAAATAAAAAGTCACTCTGCTTTGGGGGAAAAAAATTGTGGATTAAATCATGCAAAATCTTTTGACTATAATTAAAATGACGTATAATTTTTTTTAATTTCTTAGTATGGATATACAATCAAAACTCTGTAACATTGGTATATACACCTGCAAGAATTCAATTCAGTGGAAAATAGAAGCATGAAATTGCCTTGTGTTCATGAAGGAACCCCATTACTCAATTCAAGACCACTTCCATGTTAACTACATTTCCCACTCCCTCCAATGCCTGTTCTTGGGCACTGTTCTTGCAAATTAAACATTTAAATGAAAATACACAGTTTTTGTATTCATTTCCTCTTGAGAGTCCCTTGGACTGCAAGGAGATCCAATCAATCCATCCTAAAAGAGATCAATCCTGGGTGTTCATTGGAAGGTCTGATGTTGAAGCTGAAACTCCAATACTTTGGCCACCTCATGTGAAGGGTTGACTCATTGGAAAAGACCCTAGTGCTGGGTAGGATTGGGGGCGGGAGGAGAAGGGGATGACAGAGGATGAGATGGTTGGATGGCATCACCGACTCGATGGACATGGGTTTGGGTAGACTCCGGGAGTTGGTGATGAACAGAGAGGCCTGGCGTGCTGCAATTCATGGGGTCGCAAAGAGTCGGACACGACTGAGCGACTGAACTGAATTGAACTCTAACATGCATGGGCTTCCCTTGTGGCTCGGCTGACAAAGAATACACCTGCAATGTGGGAGACCTGGGATTAATCCCTGGGTTGGGAAGATCCCCTGGAGAAGGGAAAGGTTACCCACTCCAGTATTCTGGCCTGGAGAATTCCATGGACTGTATAGTCCATGGGGTCACAAAGAGTCGGTCATGACTGAGCAACTTTTACTTCACTCACTCTAACATGCAGCAGGAAGGACAGAAAGACTTATATTAATTTCTTTTTTTCCTTAAAAAGTAGTTGGGTGGGTGCATTAGTAAGATTTTTTTTTCTGTCCTCTAAACACTTAGTTCCCAATCAATTGTTCTAAGCCAGGGCAAACACCTCTAAGGTAGACTGTACTTTATACTTGGAAATAGGTAATTGGCACAGGTAATATCAGTCCTTTCTACTTGATCTATGTCTACTGGTTTAGCATCAAGGGCATACTTCTTCCAGCATAATCCAGGAATAAAGAGCATCCTTTAATATGCAGTCCCATCATTTACTTTCTCTTTTATCCAGCACTTATCACATCTTATTGTACCTGTTGAATATCTGTCTCTTCCACAAGGCATTGCACTTCTTGAGGATAGACACCATGCCTAACACATGTTCCTCTCTTCAGCACTTATGTAATTCTTTGCATATAGTAGTGTTCCAGAATGAATAACTCTTCTTCATCAACACAAAGATTGCCTAAAACTTGGCTCAAAATAAACCACCCCATCTGTCACTGCTTTTTCTCGACTTCCCTGAATTTCTCAGACATTGAAGCATTTGTCAAGATTTCTAGGTACATAAAGTGAATTACTTTTGTTAACCATTTCCTTGTCACAGCTATTGGATAGACTTGAATATTTACATTGGCGAAATCAGGGAGATGTGTCTATAAAGGCAAACTGGAGTTAATACAAGTTAAAAATAGCAATAAAGCCAAATATCTCCTTTTCCTTTATAGTACTTTCCTTAAAATATGGTGTGGGGGTTAGTGGGTTTTTCTTTTCAATTATTTTACCAATTTAATTGGTATCATAAATATACTCTGAATGAGAAATAAAGTGACGTCATATAAAGGTCAAGGATTTCAGAATCTAAAATACCTTGCATCAACTCAATTTCAGCCTCTTTCATCCATCCATT
This sequence comes from Giraffa tippelskirchi, assembly GCF_054371585.1. Lineage (NCBI taxonomy): Eukaryota > Metazoa > Chordata > Mammalia > Artiodactyla > Giraffidae > Giraffa > Giraffa tippelskirchi. The sequence continues at coordinate 5,722,903 of NC_137280.1, read as the reverse complement.
AAATATACCACTTCTGAGTATCCACTCAGAGCTTGGCCCCCAGCTAATCATCAGGCAGACAATGATCATTAGGACATGATTCCTGTTCTCAAAAAGGTTGAAATACAAAGGTAGTGAAAGAGACATAAAGATGTAAATGTACTACATAAGTGCTACAATAAGAAAAAATACAGGAAACATAGGAAGTGAACTTAAATGTGTGTGGATCCAATGATATAATATATGAAATGTGCTTTGTAAACTAAAAGTTCTGTACAAAGATGAGTCATTTTGTTCTGTCCTTATTTTAATGAAAGAATGTGGTAAGAAAGTAGGAGTGGTCAGAAGAATCAAGAGATAGATTTTCACCCTTTGAAGAAGAGATTCAGTTCAGTTCAGTTCAGTTGCTCAGTCGTGTCCAACTCTTTGTGACCCCATGAATTGCAGCACGCCAGGCCTCCCTGTCCATCACCAACTCCTGGAGTTTACACAAATTCATGTCCATCGACTCAGTGATGCCATCCAACCATCTCATCCTCTGTCGTCCCCTTCTCCTCCTGCCCCCAATCCTTCCCAGCATCAGGGTCTTTTCTAATGAGTCAACACTTCACATGAGGTGGCCAAAATATTGGAGTTTCAGCTTCAACATCAGTCCTTCCAATGAACACCCAGGACTAATCTTTAGGATGGACTGGTTGGATCTCCTTGCAGTCCAAGGGACTCTCAAGAGTCTTCTCCAACACCACATTTCAAAAACATCAATTCTTCGGTGCTCAGCTTTCTTCACAGTCCAACTCACACATCCATACATAACTACTGGAAAAACCATAGCCTTGACTAGACAGACCTTTGTTGGTAAAGTAATGTTTCTGCTTTTTAATATGCTATCTAGGGTGGTCATAACTTTCCTTCCAAGGAGTAAGCATCTTTTAATTTCATGGCTGATTCCTAGAATGTCGACGTTCACTTTTGCCATCTCCTGTTTGACCACTTCCAATTTGCCTTGATTCATGAATCTAACATTCCAGGTTCCTATGCAATATTGCTCTTTACAGCATCGGACTTTGCTTCTATCACCAGTCACATCCACAGCTGGGTATTGTTTTTGCTTTGGCTCCATCCCATCATTCTTTCTGGAGTTATTTCTCCACTGATCTCCAGTAGCTTATTGGACATCTACTGACCTGGGGAGTTCATCTTTCAGTGTCTTATCTTTTTGCCTTTTCATACTGTTCACGGGGTTCTCAAGGCAAGAATACTGAAGTGGTTTGCCATGACCTCTCCAGTGGACCACATTCTGTCAGATGACCATTATAGATGACCATTATATCTACTACTGTGGGCAGGAATTCCTTAGAAGAAATGGAGTAGCCATCATGGTCAACAAAAGAGTCCGAAATGCAGTACTTGGACACAATCTCAAAAACGACAGAATGATCTCTGTTCATTTCCAAGGCAAACCATTCAATATCACAGTAATCCAAGTCTATGCCCCGACCAGTAATGCTGAAGAAGCTGAACTTGAACGGTTCTATGAAGACCTACAAGACCTTTTAGAACTAACACCCAAAAAAGATGTCCTTTTCATTATAGGGGACTGGAATGCAAAAGTAGGAAGTCAGGAAACACCTGGTGTAACAGGCAAATTTGGCCTTGGAGTACAGAATGAAGCAGGGCAAAGGCTAATAGAGTTTTGCCAAGAGAACGCACTGGTCATAGCAAACACCCTCTTCCAACAATTCAAGAGAAGAAAGACTACACATGGACATCACCATATGGTCAACACCAAAATCAGATTGATTATATTCTTTGAAGCCAAAGATGGAGAAGCTTTATATAGTCAGCAAAAACAAGACCAGGAGCAGACTGTGGCTCAGATCATGAACTCCTTATTGCCAAATTCAGACTTAAATTGAAGAAAGTAGGGAAAACCACGCAAAAACAAGACCGGGAGCAGACTGTGGCTCAGATCATGAACTCCTTATTGCAAAATTCAGACTTAAATTGAAGAAAGTAGGGAAAACCACTAGACCATTCAGGTATGACCTAAATCAAATCCCTTATGAGTATACAGTGGAAGTGACAAATAGATTTAAGGGACTAGATCTGATAGACAGAGTGTCTGATGAACTATGGACAGAGGTTCGTGACATTGTACAGGAGATAGGGATCAAGACCATCCCCATGGAAAAGAAATGCAAAAAAGCAAAATGGCTGTCTGAGGAGGCCTTACAAATAGCTGGGAAAAGAAGAGAAGTGAAAAGCAAAGGAGAAAATGAAAGATATTCCCATCTGAATGCAGAGTTCCAAAGAATAACAAGGAGAGATAAGAAAGCCTTCCTCAAGCGATCAATGCAAAGAAATAAAGGAAAACAACAGAATGGGAAAGACTAGAGATCTCTTCAAGAAAATTAGAGATGCCAAGGGAACATTTCATGCAAAGATGGGCTTGATAAAGGACAGAAATGGTATGGACCTAACAGAAGCAGAAGATATTAAGAAGAGGTGGCAAGAATACACAGAAGAACTGTACAAAAAAGATCTTCATGACCCAGAGATTCACGATGGTGTGATCACTCACCTAGAGTCAGACATCCTGGAATGTGAAGTCATGTGGGCCCTAGAAAGCATCACTACAAACAAAGCTAGTGGATGTGATGGAATTCCAGTTGAGCTATTTCAAATCCTAAAAGATGATGCTGTGAAAATGATGCACTCAACATACCAGCAAATTTGGAAAACTCAGCAGTGGCCACAGGACTGGAAAAGGTCAGTTTTCACTCCAATCCCAAAGAAAGGCAATGCCAAAGAATGCTCAAACTATCACACAATTGCATTCATTTCACCCGCTAGTAAAGTAATGCTCAAAATTCTCCAAGCCAGGTTTCAGCAATACGTGAACCATGAACTTTCAGATGTTCAAGCTAGTTTTAGAAAAGGCAGAGGAACCAGAGATCAAATTGCCAACATCTGCTGGATTATGGAAAAAGCAATAGAGTTCCAGAAAAACATCTATTTCTGCTTTATTGACTATGCCAAAGCCTTTGACTGTGTGGATGACAATAAACTGTGGAAGAAGATATTAGTTGCATCCAAATATTTTTTAACAGTATTTGAAAAGTTCTTCCACTTCTTTGTATTGAAAACCTGTCAGTTCTTCCCTATCCAGGAAATCTCCATTGACTTTATTCCAAAGACTGCAGGAGTACTAAACAAGTTATAAATATTATATAAATATAAATTATGGAATAACTGGTTTGACTTACCCATTTTAATGACCCAAATAAAACATTTTAAGGCAGTAATTGACACTAATATCTTCATTCATTTTCTAACAAAAAAAAATTTTTTTAGTATCTTGTGAAAGGAAACAAGTTATAAAACACATATCAGACAAAATATTCTTCCTGAGAAAATGTGTGTACAGCAATTAGGAGTCAGGTCAGAAAAGCAGAAGCCAGTCTAAAGTAGTTCATCCGGAAATAAATTTAATAGAAATGAGTCAGAGGCTTATAAAACACAGTTAAGAGAGTTGGGGCAGCACAGGTCAGAGAAAGCGTCTGCTGGTTTTCAGGAAATCAGGAAATGCAGGCTTATCACCACCAGTGGGCTCAACTGCCCACAGCCTCAGAATGGGTGGTCCACAGGAGGGTTCTGGGAAGGTGCCAGCAGGGTCTCATGTGTGCCCACCTGCCGAAGCCCGTGAACTTGGCTGTAGGAGCAATAATCCTGCTGCTCTTCCACCTTCCAAATCTTGCACAAGAGCCTCTCAGGGTGGAATCAAATCCAGAACCCTGCTGGCCGAGATTTGGAAAAATGTTATTCCCAAGAGTTTAGGAGAAAGCCTAGGAAGGGGAAAATTGTGTCAAGTTCCCATCAGACCATCTGGCACACATCCCTTAAATTTCAACACTTTTGCTTATTAAGAATGATTTTCCCAAGTTCATACTTTTTTTTAGTAATTGACAAAACTGACCCTTGTCCTATTTCTCATCTTGTGCCACCTTATGAAGCTTATCCACATGAGTCACTTCCTTCTTTTCTCTCATTCTGGAATTAATTGGGAAAAAGAGTAGTCAAGTTAAAAATATATTTCCAGTGAATGCACCAGAATGGAAACATATTTACCTTCTCTAACAACCTGAGCTAAACAAATTAGTAAATGCTCAGTGGATTTTCCCTCTCCCATAATTTTATCCAGAAACTCCTAATAAAGCTGTCAATAATATTAGAGTTCGGTCAAGTAAACAACTTGTTACCACGTTTAGAGCAGTAGTAAATTTTAAAAGTTAATGGCATGCTAGAGTATATATTAATTTTTAACATCCAACAGTAAGCTTCAGAAAATAAAAATAGAATATGAGATTAAACACGGATGAGTGTTGACTTCTGGAGCCCTGTTATCCAGATTCAGTCCCAGTTCTAACACCGCTTGGTTGTGTCAGTTTGGCAAGTTCCATGGCCCCTCCCTGCCTCAGTTTTCTCACCTGCAAGTACTGAGGGGATGAAATAAGTTAATATACTGAGAGTCTTCGGAGCTTCCCAGGTGGCACTTGTGGTAAAGAACCTGACTGCCAACGCAGGAGACCTAAAAGAGGCGGGTTCGATCCCTGGGTCGGGAAGATCCCCTGGAGAAGGGCATGGAAACCCCCTCCAGTATTCTTGCCTGGAGAATCCCATGGTCAGAGGAGCCTGGCGGGCTACAGTCCACAGAGTCACAGACACGACAGAAGCAACTTAGCAATCCCGCACCTAGAGTCTTTAGAATAATGTCTGTCTCATAGGAAGTACTTGATCAATGTTTCCTATATGATTCATAGAAGTAAATTTGCTAAATCTTTCCTTGGATCCTTTCATCTAACAAATACTTATTGAATATCTTCAATATGCTAGACCCTTCTATACCTGGTAATAAATCATGTTGGAGACTGAGACCCTGCAAATTTAGCAGGAAAAAACAGAAATCAAATGCACAATCATGTGACGTCAAGAGTGTAAAGCATTAGGAGGAAAAAATAAAAAACAGGAAGGGTGGGAAGGGGATAAAAAGTGATGGAGGCTGATATTTCAAATAGAATCTTCAGGAAGGCTGTTCCGGGAAGGTGACGTTTGACCAGAGACTGAAATGAAGGGAGGAATCGAGTCTTCCTGAAGTGTGCCTGGCCCTCTGCAGAAGCCACAGCTTGGCCAGTGCGGCTGAGGTCGAGAGAACAGAAGGGAAAGACACAGCAGATGAGTCCGGAGACCCAGATCCAGGAGGGCCAGATCTGGGATGAGGTTGTGAGGCGTCAGGGTACAGGCACCTGACAGTGAGCGACTCCTTGCCTTTCACTCACTGTGAAGCTTAAGTTCAAAGCCCTTACCAGGCCTGCAGTTTACCGCTTGGTCTGGCTGCTCCTCCGAACGTACCTTCTACCACTCTCCTCCAGCCACTCTCTCCCAGTGACCCTGGCCTCTTTCTCCATCTTCAGACACACCAAGCACACTCCTACGACACTGGTTATTCCTCCTTTGTGCTGAGAGCCTCAAAGTTCACTTCACTCAGGTCTCAGTTCAAATGTTACCTTCAGAGGAGTCTTCTACCGTCTAGACCAGCAGCCTTCTGCCCTGCCCTCACTCCCACCCCCTGATCCCTCTATTTCTCTCCGCTGCATCCACTAGCTTTACTGGCAGTATTGCTTCCTAAGGCCCACTTGACTTCACACTCCAGAATGTCTGGCTCTGGGTGACTGACCACAGCATCGTAGCTATCCAGTTCATTAAGACCTTTTTTGTGCAGTTCTTCTGTGCATTCTTTCCATCTCTTCTTGATCCTTTCTGCATCTACTAGATCTCTACTATGTCTGTCCTTTATTGTGCCCATCTCTGGGTGAAATGTTCCCTTGATATTTCCAGTTTTCCTGAAGAGAACTCTAGTCTTTCCCCTTCTGTTGTTTTCCTCGATTTTTACGCACTGTTGACTGAAGAAGGCCTTCTTATCTCTCCTTGCTATTCTTTGGAACTCTGCATTTAGTTAGATATATCTTTCCCTTTCCCCCTTGCACCCAAGTACTGCATTTCGGTCTCTTTTGTTGATTATGAGGGTTACTCCATTTCTTCTATAGGATTCTTGCCCATGGTAGTAGATATAATGATCATCTTCATTAAATTCGCCCATTCCCATCCATTTTAGTTCACTGACTCCTACAGACTTGTACAGCTACCTAATACATGGAAATGATGGCAAAAGTATTATCCCTTCTATAGAGACTGAAATCCCTTTTAAAATGCCATTATTCTGACTCCATGCTCACAAAGTAACTTATTTTAAGCCTCAGTTCATTTACACGTTGATCTGAGCAAGGTGCCTCTTCATTCATTTGTGATTAGATGCCTTTCTCATTTCTGTTTCCCTAACTTCACAAAGGTATCCAATCTAATATGCTTAAATAATACATATCTTTTTATTTGTATGTGTAAAATATAAAATTTCCCTTTTTTTCTCTTTGACAATTGATTTTTCTACCCCTAGATCTCTGTTCTTCCACATACATTTTAGAATAAGCTTATCATGTTCCTCAAAAAAACTGGATGAATTTTGATTATGATTGTATTGAATTTAAACCTTAATAAAAAGATATATTTTTACTATTAAGCCATCCCATTAAAATATGGAAATCTTTCTTTTTATTCTGATGTTTTTTGTATAATTTTAAAAAGAGTATATCTTTTTATATACTTTAAATTTCCTTTATCGATGTCTTGCGTATTCTTTGATATATTTATTTCTATAAGCTTTATGGATTTTGTTACTATTGTGAATATCTTATCTGTGATGATAGTTTCTAGATACAGTATAGAGAAATGTCATTGATTATTAAACTTTGATTTTGTGTCTGATGATTGTGCTAAAATTTTACATTCATTCTAAATTCATCTTTTATTTCTCTTGGCTTATTTGTTCTATTCAGATATACTGGATTAAACAGTGTTCTCAAAAAATTCATATTCACCTAGAATGTCAGAATGTGACCTCGTTTAGAAATAAGATCTGTGCATATGTAATCAGTTAAGATGAGGTCATGTGCCCAAAATCCAGTGACTGGTGTCCTTCTATAAACGCCATGTAAAGACACGCGGATAAAGAAAAGGCCCTGTGACGATGGAGGCAGGTTTTGGAGTAACGCAGCTGCCAGCCCCGGATGTCGAGGCGACCACAGGAAGCTAGGAGAGAAGCACGGAGCAGGTTTGCCTCCAAACGTCCAGACAGATCAACTCTGCTAATTGTGGAACTTGATTTTGAACTTCCGGCCTGCTGATCTGTGATAGAATAGGCTTCTGTTGCTTCGAGTCAACTAACTTGTGTTAATTTTCTTATGCTAGCTCCATGAAAATAATACAGTAGATCATCATATACATGTAAATTATGGCATGCATTTCTCTCTTACCAATCCTCACAGCTCATTTCTGTTTTTCTTATTTATGGCCTTGGTCAGAACATCCAATATTGTGTAAAACGGTGACAGTGACAGTAGAAATTCTCGTCTTATTCCTGATCTTTAAAATAATATGTTTATTTTTTCCATCAAGTTTGCTTACAATAAGAACCTATATATAGCCTCTCCAAATTAAAGACTTCTATTCCTTGTCTCCTAAGGGTTTTATAGTACATAGAATTTATCAAATAAATCTTCCTGCAATTTTAAGATAACTATGATTTTTTTACTTTGGTCAATTAATGGATAAATTAAATTCTTAGATGTTTTAGTATATTCAGACATCCATGCATTCCTAGATAAAATCTGTTTCATAATGTATTATTTTTATACACTTTTGAGTTGAGTTGGCTAATGACTTTTTTATTAAGGAATTGCACATCCGTGTTAGTAAGTAAAGTGGGCATCTTTTCTTGTGTTATCATCACACAGTTTTAGAATAAGGCTTAAGCTAACTATATAAAATAGGCTTGGCATCTTTTGCTACTTTTTATATTCTGGAAAAATTTTTGTAAGTTTGGAATTAACAGCTCCTTGAAAGATTGGTTAAATTTTGGCCTAAGTTTCATAAAGAGGAGTCTTTAATTACCATTTTGATTTATTTATATATTTATTAGTCTATTCAGTTTTCTATTTCTTCCAATTTTGTGCCCTTTTATGTTTTTTCAAGTATGTATGTATAATTTCACAATGAATTTTAAGTTGGTTAGGGCATAGTTGTTTTATTTTATTTTTAATCTCTGTGTCATTATCACTTTCCCCTTTTTCACTCTGTATTTTGTCTATTTGCACGCCATTTTCTTTTCTTTCTTTTGACGGAAGTCTCCATATCTTATTAATCATTTCAGAGATCCATTGTGAAATCTGTTTTCTGGTGTTATCTTTGCGCTACTTTTCGCGGATCTCTGCTCTTTATCATGTCTTTCCTTCCTCCTTATTTGGGTTTGCTCCCCTGCTCTGCGGAGAAGGCAATGGCACCCCACTCCAGTACTCTTGTCTGGAAAATCCCATGGATGGAGGAGCCTGGTAGGCTACAGTCCATGGGGTCGCTAAGAGTCAGACATGACTGAGAGACTTCACTTTCACTTTTCCCTTTCATGCACTGGAGAAGGAAATGGCAACCCACTCCAGTGTTCTTGCCTGGAGAATCCTAGGGACGGTGGAGCCTGGTGGGCTGCCGTCCATGGGATCGCACAGAGTCGGACACGACTGAAGCGACTTAGCAGTAGCAGCAGCCCCTGCTCTGATTCTGACTTCATAAGTTGAACGCTCAGCCAGTTTGCTTTTAATGTTTCTCATTTTCTGATAAAAATTGTAAGACAGTAAATCACCCATTCCCTAGTGTTGCTTTAACCATTTCATATGAGGGACGGGGGGAATGGTATAATGTGGCCAAATGAATGTGGCAGTTAGGGTCTGAAATTGCAGGATACTTTCAGGTCTGAAAGTGCCTCCAAACTCTTCATCATCAACAATCAACTATCAGTAAGTGTGGGAAACCATGAAATAGAGACACCAGGGAAGCCCAGCTTCCCTGGTGCCTCAAACCGTAAAGAGTCTGCCTGCAATGGGAGACCTGGGTTTGATCCCTGGGTGGGGAAGATCCCCCGGAGAAGGAAACGGCAACCCACTCTAGTAGTCTTGCCTGGAGAATACTGTGGATGGAGAAGCCTGGCAGGCTACAGTCCATGGGGTCGTGAAGAGTCAGACACGACTGAGCGACTAACACACACTACTATACACCAGGCATGTGCTCAGAACCGGGGACATAATAGTGTAAAAGGTTAGCAGAGTCCTTGCTCTCTAGCGTTAAATCTGTAACATCTCATCAAGAGCACCAGCTATCTTTCATTAACTATCTTAACTTCCGAGAAAACATTTGAATACTTTTTAATTTCCTGTATTCAAAAAGTATGCTCTCTGTTCATATGATAAGCGCCATAATGTTTTGAAGCTATATTGATTCTGTCTCTCATAACCACAGTGAATAAACAGATGTTTAATTGGAGTGACAAATGGTAATTTTCTGACTCGGGCAGTAGGTAGAGGAGAGTGCTGGTCCCTCCAAAAGAAAATATATAGAAGGAGTTAGTCAATTTTGACATGATAAAGTGGTCTAAGAAAAGTTACTAAATGACTGAATGATCATGGGCAAACCACTTCCTTTTAATGGGACATCTTTCACTCTCTGGAAAAAAAAAATTGTTAATCAGAAAAATTAAGAGATGACTCTTTTAATTTTGAATGATAATTGTTATGACTACATAATTTATGCATGTCTTTTGAACTTTTAACTACTCTATGTATATAGTATTTCCCTCTAATTTGATAATAATTCTTAAATACAAATAAAAGAAATATATACGAGGAATATATCAATTCAACATCTTGGTTGTGCTATTGTACTATAACTTTGCAAAATGTTACCTTTGGGAAAATTGGGTAAAGGGTACATGGAATCCCTCTGCATTATTTCTCACAACTGCATATGAACCTATAATTATCTCAAAATTAAAAGTTTAATTAAAAAAGAAAATAGATACAAAGAATAATCTGGGGAAAGAAAATTAGTTCAGGTTTTTATAATGAAGTTTGTGTTTTCTTTTGAAATCCAAATGGAACTATGTGAGTAGGTCATTAAATACATAGGTCTAGCCTCAGGGAAAAGATTTCAGCTGAAGGAAAAGACTTTGGAGTCACGTTCCAATAGACATTCATTAAAAGCATGTGAATGGATATCCTCTCCCAGGAAAAGTGTACACACGAGAAAAGCACGGCCCATCACTAACTCCTCCCCCCGAGCCATCAGTCTTGGTACTTGCTTTCTATTTTCTACAAACCTAATTGATGACTAGTCAGTGCTTGTTTATTTTGCCTCATTTTCTGGTGCCTCCTTCCTCCTTAGGCTAAACAACATTGTCATATTGGAAGATCACCTATCTTCTATTTATCTCCACTTGCATCAACTTACTTTACAAAGTAACTATTCTGTTTTTGCTATTTGAAATCTACAGTCTCCTGGCTATTGTTTATTTATCCTAACAGTGAACATTTATTGAGGGCCCACTATATGCTTAGACTAATCTAGATATTAGAAATATAGCAGCAAAGAAAACAGATATTGGCCTGCGTGGTGGACTTGACAGTCTTCCAATTATCTGGTCTCCTCTCCATTTTGTCTCTGGATTTGCTTATTCATCTAAATGTAAGTGTACTACATAGATCTTTCATCGTTTTTTCTTCTAATAACATCCACTGAAAAACCATTCTCAAATTTGCCTCTAGTCTTTAGCTTTTTCAAAATCTGTGGACCAAAATCAAGAAAAATCAATTAATTCTGTGAAGCAATTCACTATTTACTATATATATGTATACTATATATATGTTTACTATATATATATATATATACATGTATACATATGTATACTATATATGTATATATAGTATATATATACTATATATATGTATGTATATATATGGATATTCTCATTCTTATTCTAAAAATTAAGAAACTGAAGTCTTAACAGGTGTAGTAACTTCCTTAAAGTAAGAATATGTTAAGTAGCAGAACAAAGTAATAAGCATTTTTCTCTGTTCAAAACAGCATTAGAATGCATCAAGCCTATCTTTGGAATATTTCCCCTGTGAATATCAGAGTCATTTTCATACTTTCTCTGCCTCACATTACATCAAAGCATCATAAGATTCTTTAAATGTTCTATAGCCTCAATCCACCTGCCTCATCTGACTTCACTGACACCCGTAGTTTATGCCCTCATTACCTCTCTCAAAGCCACTCACTCATTGAAACTCATTTGATCAATACAATCAATGCTTATCCTGTGGACAATCATCCAAATTTTGTCACCGTTCCTCTAGTTTGTCCTACACACATTTCTCAATATCTTTGCTCAAGTTGAAATATTTTTCACTTCAGAAATATTTATTTAGCCCTTTTTTATGTGCCAAATCTTTATCCCAGATGCTGGGGCTTAGATTGTAGTAATAATTATCATGGAAATTTATTGAATGTCTATTTGGCACAAATATTATCCCACTAATCCCCCTCAAAAGCCTAGATAGTATTCATAATATTTTTCTATTAGTTAGAAAAGGAAACTGATATTTACAGTTTATGAGCTTAGACCATGGTCAGAACAGAGAAAAGCCGAGTTTGAACCTAGTCTGTCTAAAGTTAACATCCTCACACTTAATCTTATGCTGTAAGACCTCTGTTAAAGCTGAAACTCCAGCATTTTGGCCACCTGATGCAAAGAGCTGACTCATTTGAAAAGACCCTGATGTTGGGAAAGATTGAAGGCAGGAGGAGAAGGGGACAACAGAGGATGAGATGGTTAGATGGCATCATCAATTCAATGGACATGGGTTTGAGTAAACTCCAGGAGTTGGTGATGGACAGGGAGGCCTGGCATGCTGCAGTCCATGGGGTCGCAAAGAGTCGGACACGTCTGAGTGACTGAGCTGAGCTGAACTGAATAAGACCTTTTCTTCTGATACTCAGCTTATCTGCCTATTGAACTTTGCTCCTCCTTTAAGATCTATCTCAAATCTTGACTTACCCCAAAAACCTCTCCTTATCAAAACTAAATTTATCTCATCTTCTGAATGCTTCCAGAATACTTTCTTAAACTTTTTCCTTATCATAAGCTGCTTTTTAACTAGCATTTGTTACATTTACATAGGCATAACTTAATGCAAAAATTATAAGGCCCAGCAGGGAAATAACTATGTTCTGCTCATGTTTATATTAAAGCAACAAGATGAAGAATGTGTAGACAGTAGGGGATAAACAGGTAGGAGTGTATGTTCAGTTGAAAAGAACAGCATCCTGAAAGCTTCATTCTTACAAGATGCTACATGGGAAAGCCTATATATGAATATATTATATATATAATTATATATAAAATCATCATGAAGAGCTTGAAAGAAGCAGGCATACATCTCTAAATAAGGAATTTTTCATAGAATATTTAAATATAGTCATCCACATCAGAGAGTGAACTGGGCTTCTCAGGCCACCCTGCCAGGCTCTGCAGGCAGGGGCAATAGAGACGCAGCGCTGAGGGGCCAAGGATTGGGGTTCTCCTGCCTGAGGCCGCCCCTCTGCCACCCTCCCAGCAGGCTCAGGGCTTGGGAGGGAAGGCTGGGGGTAGGGCTTCCAATAAAGATTTTGGCTGTAAAAAAAAAAATAAAAAATAAAAATAAAAACATATTATTAAGATTAAAAAGGAGGAATATTTATTAAAAGTAGAAATTATCATTTGGAGAAAAATTATTTCCTTCAATGACTGTAGAAGTCCAGAAAGAATCAATTTTAAAAAAAGAAAAAAAGCATTCTATCATCTACTTACACCATACCATGGTTGCATGAACTAGTTCTAGTTCAGGAACGTTACAAAATAGCTACTTGTCAGCAATTTCATCTGATTATATAGTCTCAAGATTAAACATTTTTTGAAATCTAGTCTTTATTCTTTTGTTCTTACACTATCTTCTTAAGTCTAAATTTCTCTAGAACGACTAATAGCTCCAGATTCCCAAAAGGCAGGAAAATACAGTGGGTGTGCTTCAGAGTCTTGCCAAAATGGAAGGCTGGGGTTCTTTTCCTTAAATCTGCAGGCTAGGTGAAGAAAACTGTTTGCCATTTCGTACCATTACCATCCTCATTCTTTAAACTGAAAGTTGAGGACATTTTATTTTCTAGCCTATCTTGCATACAGGCCACACATAGTTAACCCCTGGACCCTTGTCCTCTTCCACGCTTTTTAATCCTCTGTTTGTGTAAACAGTCTATTGATCAAAGTTCAAAGTAACTAGGACCCAGTTTAGTAAATTTTCATTTCATCAGAAAGTATTCAACATTAAGGAATTAATTTGTTAAATTCAAACACTTAACACAACACGGGAAACAAGGTTGCAGCATAACATTTACTGACACATTTACTGACACAATGCTATTCATGATGTTGTTCAGTCACTCAGCCATGTCCGACTCTTTGTGACCCCATGGGAGGCAGCACGCCAGCCTTCCCTGTCCTTCACTATCTCCTGGAGTTTGCTCAAACTCATGTCCATTGAGTCGAAGATGCCATCCAGCCATCTCATCCTCTGTCACCGCCTTCTCCTCCTGCCCTCAATGTTTCCCAGCATCAGGATCTTTTCCAGTGAGCCAGCTCTCTATGGCAGGTGGCCAATGTATTGGAGCTTCAGCTTCAGTAACAATCCTTCCAGTGAATATCCAGGGTTAATTTCCTTTAGGAATAACTGGTTTGATCTCCTTGATTCATGATGTGTTATTACTAAATAAAGAAGTATATAGTAGGTACTGCTGCTGCTGCTGCTGCTGCTGCTGCTGCTGCATCGCTTCAGTCGTGTCCGACTCTGTGCGACCCCATAGACGGAAGCCCACCAGGCTCCGCTGTCCCTGGGATTCTCCAGGCAAGAACACTGGAGTGGGTTGCCATTTCCTTCTCCAATGCATAAAAGTGAAAAGTGAAAGTGAAGTCACTCAGTCGTGTCTGACCCTTTGCGACCACATGGAGTGCAGCCTACCAGGCTCTTCTGTCCATGGGACTCTCCAGGCTAGAGTACTGGAGTGGGGTGCCATTGCCTTCTCCAGTAGGTACAGATAATTCCAAATATTATATATATTTATTAATTGCTATCTATATACATACCCACCCATATGGAGAGGGAGAAATTGAAAAGTAAGGTTTTCTAACAAGAATAATCTCTGAAGAGTAGAAGCCTGAGTTAGTTATAGCTCTTTCTCAGTTGAGTTCAGTTCAGTCACTCAGTCATGTCCAACTCTTTGCGACCCCATGAACCGCAGCACGCCAGGCCTCCCTGTCCATCACCAACTCCCGGAGTTTACTCAAACTTATGTCCACAGAGTCGGTGATGCCATCCAGCCATCTCATCCTCTGTTTCCTTCTCCTCCTGCCTTCAATCTTTCGCAGCATCAGATTCTTTCCAAATGAGTCAGTTCTTCGCATGGGGTGGCCAAAATATTGGAGTTTCAGCTTCAGTATCAGTCTTTCCAATGAATATTCAGCACTGATTTCCTTTAGGATGGACTGGTTGGATCTCCTTGCAGTCCAAAGGACTCTCAAGAGTCTTCTCCAACACCACAGTTCAAAAGCATCAATTCTTCACACTCAGCTTTCTTTATGGTTCAACTCTCACATCTATACATGACTACTGGAAAAACCATAGCTTTGACTATAGCCCTTTCTAATTGCTTGTATTTCTAATATTCACATGTATTCATGCACTAAACATGCTTTTGAATTCACTTTAAATGCTGTTTACTTCAGAAGTCATATTGCAAAGCCGCTTGCTCCATATCTTGTAAGTAGCTATCAATTTTTGTGTTAATTTAGTTCCAAAATACAAGAAAAGAGAAGTAAAAGTATATTATTGGCTTTGTGCCCAAATCTCAAAAGACCTGGTGTCCTGTAACCTTGTAATTATGCAATGAAAAAGCTTCAGGAGAATCAGGTGACTACAGTAGTGTAACATTACACATTAAGGTAAGCAAATAACACCCAAGTAGGTCCCAGTTGATGCATCGATAAGTTTCCATCCAAATGTTTCAGAAGGATAATGATTTGGGCTAAAGCAAAACCGCCTAACACTTTAATAATGTAAGCACAATAAATCCACATGGCTTTAAAATTTTGAATTTCATGTGTAAATGACCAACTGATTGTTTTATTTTTTCACTTTTGATATTTCAGTTGCACCCTTTGATATCCAAGTTCCTGCTGTAACTAGCTAATGTGATTTTTATAGTGACAAGCTTTAAATATTCATAATATAAGAGCAGGAATCTCAGTGTCAATGCAGAATAAAGAACTATTGGTGAAGTGAAGAACAAGAGAACTTTAAGGAATACATCTCTTTGATATCATGGCACATTTTAGCTTCCCAAGGAGCTTCAGGTTACTAAAGGTCAATGCAAGCAATGGGTCTCCTATTTTCATCCTCTACTGAAAAAAAAAGAATACTTTCTTTTCTTTCTTTGATGTGTAAGAGCCCTGAGGCTTACAGGACTTTGTCCACAAAATGGATGTGTATTTTCCCCCCAATAATCGCTCATCCTTAATAGAAAAATATCTGAAGTGAAAAATAAATTCATAAGAATGATACAATCAATTTAAGAAAATTAAATCCAGTAAATATTATATGGGCTACCTCTCAGCATTAGTATTTTTTCTAAAGATTTTGAAAGACATACTAAAGTTCAGAAAGATATATTTTTCATCAATGCATGACCTACAGGTCAAATTTGCCCAGAAATGTTATAGAATTTCAATGAGCAAAGCATTTGGTAACACAGAGGAGGAAAAAACTGAGTGCCTAAAAATTAAAGAGGCATTTAAGACCTAGAAGCTTTCAGGTGGATAAACTTGGATTTCCTATGCTCAATATTCCAACTCTTTCATGTTTTGAATATCCCATAGGCCCTAACCACTTGAGAATCTGCCAAGAAAAAAACCTGAAGCGAGCAATCCAACAGTTCTACACTAAACTGAATCCATATCCCTATGTTACTCCAGCCAAATTAATTTTTTAAATCTTTACTTATTTATTTTTTGGCTGTGCTGGTCTTCAATGCCACGTAAAGTCTTCCTTTAGTTGCAGTGTGCAGGCTTCTCGTTGCAGTGGCTTCTCTTGTTGCAGCGCACAGGCTCTGGGGTGCATGACTTCGGTAGCTGTGGCACACAGGCTTGATTTTCCTGCGGCATGTGGGATCTTCCCGGGCCGGGGAAGGAACTGTGTCCCCTGCATTGGCAGATGAATTCTTTACCACTGGACCAGCAGGGAAGTCCCAGGCAAATTAATTTAACCAGGTTTTTAACGTCTGGCCTTAGACCCTGAGTCACTCTGTTGGACTAGCAACTGACCTTACCTGATGGAATTCGTGGCAGTGCAAATATCAAATGTAAGACCTCCTCCAAAGAGCCTTGGAAATCCTGGAGAAGTGAGACCTGTGACTGCAACAAAGTAGGAGAAATTGTTATTGCTTGTCGAAGGTGAAGATTGAAAGGAAAGTGTTTTCACAAACCGGCTCTGAAGACACAGACTTGATCTTCCATCCTGAAGTCTTCTCCCAGTATGCGTGCACACTCATTCTCGTCACTTGTGTCTGTCGTTCAGTTGTGACTCACTTTTTACCACCCATGGACTATAGCCCTCCAGGTTCCTCTGTCAATAGAATTCTCCAGGCAAGAATACTGGAGTGAGCAGCCATTCCCTTTTCCAGGGGATCTTTCCGACCCAGGGATGGAGCCCAGGTCTCCTGCATTGCAGGCAGATTCTTTACCATCTGAGCCACCAGGGAACCACTGAGAAGCCCAGTTTTATTCCCTATTCCTATGTCTGGAAAATCCAAGAACTCTCATCCTTTAAACATATGACTAAAGTTAAAATCTCAACTCCATTGCCATCTCCTTTCTTTCAGGATAAAAGAGTGAAGAAACAAAGGGTAGGAAAAGCCTAATATTAAACTCAATAATTACCATATGTCATTAACCCTAAAGGACGCACATTTTGTTTATATTTTAACATTCTAAAAGTGATCTACATCATTTTGCAACCACTCTATACCAGGGATGATAAACGTAATTGTGCATATCATTTTTGTGAGTGGAATTATGATTTCAAATGTCTTCAGAAAACTAGTCTATGATTTATTATTAAAACTAACTTATTAAGTATACAGAAAGACGTGGAAATAGGGGAGCTGGGAAATAATTAAGTAAATAATAATCACTGGAGAAATTACCTCAAATCCTTATTTTCTTGCGAAGAAGCAAGAAATTACTGTAATTACATCACGGTAATTAAAAAAGGAAGAGTCCTACAAATGGATAAAGTTGTGATGCATTTGGATGCCTGGCTAACTTGAATCACCTAGTTCAGATCAGTCGCTCAGTCGTGTCCGACTCTTTGCAACCCCATGAATTGCAGCACGCCAGGCCTCCCTGTCCGTCACCAACTCCCGGAGCTTACTCAAACTCATGTCCATTGAGTCAGTGATGCCATCCAACCATCTCATCTTCTGTCGTCCCCTTCTCCTCCTGCCCTCAATCTTTCCCAGCATCAGGATCTTTTCAAATGAGTCAGTTCTTCACATCAAGTGGCCAAAGTATTGGACTTTCAGCTTCAACATCAGTCCTTCCAATGAATATTCAGGACTGTTTTCCTTTAGGATGGACTGGTTGGATCTCCTTGCAGTCCAAGGGACTCTCAAGTCTTCTCCAACACCACAGTTCAAAAGCATCAATTCTTGGATGCTCAACTTTCTTTATAGTCCCACTCTCACATCCATATATGACTACTGGAAAAACCATAGCTTTGACTGGATGGAACTTTGTTGACAAAGTAATGTCTCTGCTTTTCAATATGTTGTCTAGGTTGGTCATAACTGTTCTTCCAAGGAGCAAGCGTCCTTTAATTTCATGGCTGCAGTCACCATCTGCAGTGATTTTGGAGGCCCCCCCAAAAAATAAAGTCTGACACTGTTTTCACTGTTTCCCCATCTATTTGCCATGAAGTGATGACCCCAGATGCCATGATCTTTCTGAATATTGAGCTTTAAGCCAACTTTTTCACTCTTTTCTTTCACTTTCATCAAGAGGCTCTTTAGTTCTTCTTCACTTTCTGCCATAACGGTGGTGTCATCTGCATATCTGAGGTTATTGATATTTCTCCCGGCAATCTTGATTCCAGCTTGTGCTTCCTCCAGCCCAGCGTTTCTCATGATGTACTCTGCATATAAGTTAAATAAGCAGGGTGACAATGTACAGCCTTGACATACTCCTTTCCCAATTTGGATCCAGTCTGTTGTTCCATGTACAGTTCTAACTGTTGCTTCTTGACCTACATACAGATTTCTCAGGAGGCAGTTTAGGTGGTCTGGTATTCCCATCTATTTAATAATTTTCCACAGTTTGTTGTGATCCACACAGTCAAAGGCTTTTAATCACCTAGGGATTTTGTTAAACAGGCGGATTCTGATTCAGTGAGTCTGGGTGGGGCCAGAGACTCTACATTGCTAAGGAACTCTCAGGTGATGCTGGTGTTGCAAGGTGTTATATTACCTCTCCACACAGTGCAATGCTACTGAAGGTGTGGAAAATTGCCAATCCCTTCCAAGTAAATAGAAAAAAATCAAAGTAATTAAAGAAAGGTGATGTGATCATTTTACATGTTGCATAAGGACTATCATTAGTCAAAAACCTCCTGCTAAGACAAAGACAAATATTGCATGATTTCACTTATATGTGGAATCAGAAAAACAAAACAAATGAATGTGATAAGGCAAAGTTATGGATAAAGAGAACAAATAGATGGTTTCCAGAGGGAAGGAGGGTGGGGGAAGAAAGAAATAAGTGAGAAAGATTAAGAAGTATAAACTTTCAGTTTCAAGATAAATGTCATGGGTGTAAAGTGTATAGTGTGGGGAATATAGTTTTTAACTATGTGATATCTTTGTATGGTGACACCTCATAACTCAACTTATCATGGTGATCACTTTGAAATATATAGAAATATTAAATCACTATGTTATTTAACAGGAACTAACATAGTGTTGCACTCAATTATACTTCAAAATCAAATAAACAAACAGAAATAGATCAGATTTGTGTTTACCCGAGGTTGGGGGGTAGAGGGAGGGAGAATTAGACAAAAGCAGTGGAAAGGCACAAATTTCCAGCTCTAAGATAAACAAGTGCTAGGGATGTAATGTACAACATAATACATATAATTAACACTGCTGTACATTGTATATAAAAGTTTTAAGATAGTAAATCCTAAGAGTTCTTATCACAAGGAAATTTTTTTCTAATTCTTTAATATTTTATCTATATGAGATGATGCATATTCACTAAACTTACTGTGGTAATAACTTCATCATGTATGTAAGTCATATCATTATGCTGTACACCTTAAATTTATATTGTGCTACATGTCAATTATATGTTAATGAAACTAGAAAAAAAAAAAACCTTCCTGCTGTCTTTGAAGAGAAACCCTTACCCTCCAGATACTTGTGATTCAATGGAGGAAATAAAGCATAATAATGAGGAATCAGATAGAAAAAGACCAGCATAAAAACTTTTAAAATGAACAAAAAGTTCCTACTGTATATCACAGTAGAACTATATATCACAGGGAACTATATTCAATATCCTGTAATAAACCACAATTTTAAAGAATATATGTGTATAACTGAATCACTTTTCTGTACAGCAGACACTAACACAACATTGCTAATCGACAATACCTCAATAAATTTTTATAAAAACATAAAGTGACTACCAATGTAGCACTTTTAAAATAAACACTGAACCATCAATGTTTTTGATGTCATTGATCGTGATATTGTATTGAAAACACACTTGTCAGTGGCTCTAAGTGGAAAAATGATTCAGAAAAATAGTATTCTATTATTGTACTCATTTTGAAGTATTTTAATCAACTTACATTTTATATTATTGACATAATATTTCAATTATGAAAAAGAGTTATATATTATTTTTTCAATTATGCTTAAATGAAGCAGTAAGTGCTCTTTCCTTTTTAATTTATTTATTTTAAATGAAACAAAGATGAATATTTTAATTATTCAATTATTTTAATTGAATATTTTTAATTATTCAATTATTAAATTTAATTATTCAAAGGTACAATTCACAGAGAAGATAGACTTCATAAACCATTAGATACCTTAACAACAAAGAAACAAAGATACATAAAGCAAAAATCAGAAGAAATATAGGGAAAAGAAAAAATATATAATCACAGTGAGACATAAAATATTTCTTTGAGAATATTTTATCACGTGCAGAAAAATATAATAGGAGCATCTTGAATGATGTCATTAATAAATATAATAGATTTATGTATGTTTAATTTATATTAATCCTATCCTACACTAATATATTTAAAAATTTGTATCTCATACATTGTTATTAAATGCCAATAGGACAATAAACATTTAGAAAAACTGGCAAAAAGATAAATAGTACTAAATTTCAGAAAGTAGAATTCTTTTTTGTGTGTTTGATTCAGTTATACATATACATATATGCTATTTTTGAAATTATTTACCATTATAGGTTATTATGAGATATTGACTATAATTCCCTGTGCTACACAATAAACTCTTGGTGCTTGTTGCATATCTATTTTTTAAATTAGCAATCTAGCATTTTATTCATACTAAGTCAAACAAGTGGAATCAAAATGTCATAAATTTTTTATGCAAAAATTCAGGCAAATTTAGAAAAAATTCATAACTTTTCTAAAATGCATATATTATACATATTATATATATATATATACACATGTACACAAAAGTTTTTCTACTCTGCTTGATAAAGGCTTGAGAAAGAACATCAAAAAAAAAATAGATGAAAAAATTGGAAAACACAAACTTAATGAAATGAGAGCACTGAATATGAAATATAAAAAGTGAAATAAGCTAGATAAAAGTAAAAGATCTTCATGTAATCCCGTTATTTTTAAACATGGCTGCTCATTACAAACATATCTGGAGCTCTGGAAAAAAAAATAAAAACAATGCCTGGGCATTTGTATTTTTCAAGAAATTTCAAGATAATTCTGATATGCATCTGTATTTTAAAAAGTTATTACAAGTTTTTCTATTAAATGGTGGTTTTGATGATAATAGAATTCTATTATTTTTCTGTTGACCAATCATGATACAATGGTATTAAGTGAGTAATGATTGCATAATCACAATAAAGATGTTTACCAGTTTTCACAATCAATAGCCAGACAAAAAATAAAAGATAGTTACAATTGCAAGCCATAAGGGGAACATGAGTAACCTAACAATATGAAATAATTACATACAATTGGTGGGGTCAAGCAGAGTGATGTGGTAAGTGGAAGTGCTTATGTGCACATTTTCATCTACCCAGCCAGTCTATGTCTTTTGGTGCATTTAATACATTTACATTTAAGGTAATTCAATATGCATGATCCTATTACTGTTTTCTTAATTATTCTGGGTTTATTTTCTGTAGTTAGTGCTTTTCCTTCTCTTGTTTTCTGCCTAGAGAAGTTCCTTTAGTATTCGTTGTCAAGCTGGTTTGGTGGTGCTGAATTCTCTTAACTTTTGCTTGCCTGGAAAGCTTCTGATTTCTCCATCAAATCTCAAGAAGAGTCTGGCTGAGTAGAGTATTCTTGGTTGTAGGTTCTTCCTTTTCATCATTTTAAATATGTCATTCCATTCTCTCCTGGCTTGTAGAGTTTCTGTTGAGAAATCAGCTGATAGCCGGATGGGAGTTCCCTTGTATGTTGTCATTTTTCCGTTGCTGCTTTTATATTTTATCTGTCTTTAATTTCTGTCAGTTTGATTACTCTGTGTCTCTGTTCCTCCTTGGGTTTATCCTGCCTGGGACTCTTTGTGCTTCCTGGACTTGGTTGATTATTTCTTTTCCCATGTTAGGGAAGTTTTCAGCTATTATCTCTTCAAATATTTCTTATTTTAGTCACTGTGGGATTGTTTCTTCTTGCTTCTCCTGTCTTCCCTCTGATGCAAGAGGCTAAGAGACTTGTGGAGGGACTGGTGGTGGGAAAAACTGAGTCTTGCTCCGTGGGCAGGGCCTTGCTCAGTAAAGCTTTAATCCAATCATCTGTTGATGGGCAGGGTTGCACTCCCTCCGTAGTAGTTGTTTGGCCTGAGGTGACCCAGCCCTCAAGTCTACAAGCTCTATGGTGGGGTTAATGGTGACCTCCAAGAGTGTTTACTCCAAAGGGGACCTTCCTAGACAGCTGCTGCCAAGCCCCCGTCCCTGTGGTGAGCCCCTGCTGGCCCACGCCTCCACAGGAGACCCTCCAACACTAGCAGGCAGTTTCGGTTCAGTTTCCTGTGGAGTCTCTGCTCCTTTCCCCTGAGTCTTGGTGCATGCAAGGTTTCATGTGTGCCCTCCAAGACCAGAGTCCCTGTTCCTCCCAGTCCTGTGGAAGTCTTGTAATCTAATCCCTCTGGCCTTCAAGGTCAGATGCCCTGGGATTCCCAGTCCCTTTGTCGGGTCCCCAGTCTGGGTAGCCTGACTTCGGGTTCTGAACCTTCACAACAGTGGAAGAACTTCTTTGGTATCATTGTTCTCCAGTTTGGGGGTCACCCACCCAGCAGGCATGAGGATTGATTTTATCCTGATGGCACTCCTCCTGCCATCTTGCTGTGGCTTTTTCTCTGTCATCGGACACAGGGTATCTTTTGTTGGTAGGTTCCAGTGTCCTCCTGTCGATGGTTGTTCAATTGCTAGTTGTGATTTTGGTGCTCTCGCAGGAGAAGATGGGTGTATGTCCTTTAAAAGTGTTCCTTCTATAAGTATAAAATAAAGTGTCTAAGTGCTAAAGCATTGTATCATGATTTGCAGAGTTTTATTCCTTAGTACTACAAAATATTTTTTCTTAATAATAGAGTCCTAGCTTTAATAAAACACAATATAATTGCAGTCAACTTATTCACCTCCACTTTCACAAGCAAGTAGACACACGTACATGCATATTCAAAGCATACTTTGAACATAAAATGAAAGTATGGAAAATCAACATTCAATAAATTAGAATAGTTCTCTTTAAAAATCATCGTCATGAAGGATGATTAGAACATATAATCAAATATTGCATTGTTTCCATAATGAAGAGAGGATATATATCAAGAAAAAGTGAATGCTCAAACAGGAAGGATAAGAAGTATTCTCTAAAAAGAAACATCCAGGATGATCCAGAGAACAGCACATCCTGATCTTAGCCATAAGTACCTACCCCCCTCATAAACAACCTCAGGTGAAAGACAGATGTGATAGACATCTATCATTCAATGCATTCCCTCTGGACTGGCTCTATGCTCACCAAGCATCCTTTTAATTACAATTTGTCTTTTCTTATAGCTTTGCTGAAAGGAAAGAGAATTCACTCTACTCTACCTAAAAGTTAAATATTTAAAATAACAAGTTAATAAGTTAGAACTCTGGGCAACACACTAGGCTCTTAGGGGTTTGGTGTGGTAAGAATGCCCTGAGGATATCACCTAAGGGCAAGCTTGAAAAATTAATTTCTCAGCCTGCAGAGCCGAGAACCAGATGCGCTAACATGGTGACCATATCGAATAATGATTCCAACCTTGTCTAAGCCACCAGATGATTTCCCAAGTGTTTACCTCCCTACTGCAACCATTACTATAATTCACATAACAAAAAAAGCCAGAACAGTGACAGGAGACTAGATTTTCTATACTACTTTTTACCTTCTGACTTAATCCCCAGAGATATTTTTTTAATAAAAGCTATTCTGTTTTCCTACATTTTAGGTTAATTAACCAAAACAGTATCAGGCTATTGGTAGGTGATGAATTATTCATAATTCCCATATGTGTCTCATCGAGGAAAATGCAGCATAAAGCTTAAGACAATGCAGCCTTATCTAAACCCAATCTATTAATGTGGATTTACAAGGGACTGATTGAGAGCTTATCTAATAATGTCAAGGATTAGATGGGTAAAATACAGAAATAATTACAAACTGTAACATAAAAATCTAGTATTCAAAACAGTGGAAAAACATTTAAGCAACCTAACATTTAACACTGATGACTTCAAAATGAAACTTATATACAAGTGAGCTGTGGTAATTACCTAAGATCAGCGGTTCTCAAACTTTAACACTCATCAGATTACCAAGAAAATTACCAGTTAAAGCACACATTACTAGGTCTGGGTAGGGCCAAACGATTTCCATTTCTAGCAAGTTTCCCTGGTGGCTCAGATGGTAAAGAATCTACCTGCAAAGAGGGAGACCTGGGTTTGATCCCTGGGTTGGGAAGATCCCCTGGAGGAGAGCATGTCAACCCACTCCAGTATTCCTGCCTGGAGAATCCCCATGGACAGAGGAGCTTGGTGGGCTACAGTCCATGGGGTCACAAAGAGTAGGACACGACTGAGCAACTAAGCATAGCAAGTTTCCAGGTACTGCTAATACAGTCAGGGGAAGAAAGTGGTCCATACTTTGAGAACAGGTGGCTTAATCATTCAAGGGAAGTTTAGCTTTACGGAAAAAGTCTTGTTAAGACAATGATTATTAACACTGACTCCATGATGAAATCATCCATGGAAATTTTGAAAACTAGATTTTCTGGGAAGTATCTGAAACTAATTCAAGGATGATTTCTGAGAGGTGGAGTCCCATCTTTCATGCTTTTTAAATTTAAAAAAAAAATAAAAGCTCAGTTTGCAGAGTTTGGGCAAAAGTGATGAGCCTTACTCAATATCTGCACGTAGGCCCTCATTGGATGCTGCATTGATAAATAACCTTGAGGTTTCTGAGTTCTTCCTGTGGACTCGCGAATCTCGCGGCAGCATGGTGGTTAACAGCACAGTCACTGGAGCCACACCGCTTAGATTCAGACCCCACTTCAACTTCTCTTGGCTTCATACGTGCTTTGTCTGTAAAATAAAGACACCTACCTCACAAAGCAGTGTGGAGATTAAATGGATTAATGTACATGTAAAGGAGCTTCCCTGGTGGCTCAGAGGGTAAAGCTTCTGCCCGCAATGCGGGAGAACTCTGGAGAAGGAAATGGTGACTCACTCCAGCACCTTGCCCGGAAAATCCCATGGACGGAGGAGCCCGGTGGGCTACAATCCATGAGGTCACAAAGAGTCGGACACGACTGAGAGACTTTGCTTTCACTTTTCCCTCGTGTACATGTGAAGCATCTAGGACAGTCCCTTGCACGTGGTAAATGTCATACAAACATTTGCTCTTAGTATCATCTCGATGGTATAACCCTCAAGTGCCCCCTCTAGGGTCACGGCGGCCTCTCAGCTCCTCTCGAAAGCCTTCCCTTGATCCCTGATTGTCTCCAAAGCAGTACGTCATAATCAAGGCTGTCAGCAGAAGGAAAATTCAGCCTATTGGTTATAACTTATCCGTGGTCTTGTTCTAACTTATCTATGTACACTGCCCACGAAAACTGCCTGTTTCTTTTATTTTTTTTATTGAAGTATAGTTGATTTACAACGTTGTATTTATTTCAGCTATACAGCAGAGTGATTCAGTTACATATACAATTTTTCATGTTCTTTTCTTTTATGGTTTACCTCAGGATATTGAATATAATTCCCTGTGTTACACAGTAGAAGCCTGACATTTACCCATCCTATGTATATAATAAAAACTGCCTATTTCTTCTTTTTGCCTCACTCTGCCATGGCAGTTCATGACCACTTCACTGCCCATGCCTCAGACATGGAGGCATGTCTGGATTTTCAAAGAGAGGGAATTCCTACATGGAGTCATGCAGACCTTGTTCCTGGGCCCCGGCGCAGCCCTCTTTGTGTTAGTCTCACACAGCCTCCTGCCCAGAGAAGATTCTGTCCCTCACCGTCAACTGTGGATGACCATCTCTCCTTCAAATGGCCGGACCAAGAGGTGTTCTCACACCTTCCCCGTTTTCCTGCTTTTTCTTTCCCTTTGCTAATGAGGGAGTGGAGGTGGGGGCAGAGCTTTCTCTCAACCAAAATCTCCTCTCTCCTTATTCAGCTAAGATATAAAGCCTGTCAGGCACCTTCTTATGCATCTGAGCAGAAGCTAATTTAACAAATGGCAGGGGTTACATTTGGAAAAGAAAATGGCAACCCATTCCAGTATTCTTGTCTGGGAAATCTCATAGACAGAGGAGCCTAGTGGGCTACAGACCGTGAAGTCACAAGAGTCAGACACAACTTAGTGACTAAACCACCACCACCACCACCGCTAGGAAGAGTTAGTCCAAGAGTTTGAAAACTATTCTCTTGTGTTAACATATTATCTAATAACTATTCAGTTCAGTTCAGTTCATTCACTCAGTCGTGTCCAACTCTTTGCGACCCCATGGACTGTAGCACTCCAGGCCTCCCTGTCCATCACCAACTCCCAGAGTTTACTCAAACTCATGTCCATTGAGTTGGTGATGCCATGCAGCCATCTCACCCTCATCTAATAACTGTTACCAGATTGTAAAAGTGATGTTATAGTTCTCATTCTATATAAGAGAAAGCTGAAGGTATGCAAACAAACCCTACCAAATGAATTTGACCAGGAATGTGAAAAGTACTCTCTTGGAAATACTGAAAAATAGCTGACAAACGGTGGGAAATTTCTAGGCCAAGGCTGAGGAGAAAATGGGAATCTAGAAGGATAAACAAACTCAGAAGATACATTTACTTTGAAGGCATTTGTCTACGCAAGAAATTTTGAAATTTCACTTGGATGGCTTATCTGAGGGTCAAGGTCAGAACTCAGGAACCACATAGGATCTGGTGAAGCAGAAGCCACAATAAGCTGGGACAGAGACCATGCCTTGAGGTGGCGGTGCACAGTTAGAGAAAAAATTACTCATGAAACTGTTAAAATTTTAAAACAGACTTTATTGAAAGGAACGCTCATGATAGGCTGTTTTTGCAGTAGGGGAGAGATTGGGCCCAGCTCCAGGTATAACAAAGGAAAGTTAGAATTTTATAGCTAAGGAACAAGCTGGGGAGTCAGTGGTGGAAAATTACTAAAGGGTAGGATAATTCTTGCTCACTGATCTAACAGGATCCTCGCTGAAGGAAGGCCAGTGTGATGAGATACCACCTGGAGGACAGTGAGGGGTGAGAAGGAAGATCAAATACGAGAGATAATCAGATATTGATGGTGGAGAATTCTTTCACCTCCTTGGTCACAGTTATTTCTAAAGTGGTTTTCTTTTTAGTGTAATTTTAAAAGATTTTTTTTATTACATTCCCTTTCTAATATTTCATAGTTAATGTAAAGAAATGCAACCAATTTCCATATGCTAATACTATATCCTGTTACCTTGTTGAATTTATTTACCAGTTCTAGTAGTTTTGGGGTGGAATCTTTAGGGTTTTCTATATACAGTATCATATCATCTGAATATAATGACAATTTTGCCATTTCTCTTTCTTGTCTGATTGCTGTGACACGGACTTGCAATACTATGTTGAGTAGAAGTGATAAGAGTGGACATTTTTGTCTTGCTTTAGATTGTAGCAGGAATGTTTCCAGCTTTTCACCATTTAGTATAATATTGACTGTGAGTTTTTTATAGCTTTTATTATATGGTGATATGTTCCCTTTATACTCATTTTGGTAAAAGTTTTTTTATCATGAATGGATGTTGAATTTTGTTAAATGCTTTTTCTGCATTTATTGAGATGATCGTGCAGGTTTTATCTTTATTTGATGTTATATATCACATTGATTTATTTGCATATGTTGAAACATCCTGTGAACTGGGAATGAATCTCACTTGATTATGATGTACGATTTTTTTGTTTGTTGTTGGATCTGGTTTGCTAATATTTTGTTGATAATTTGTTGAGAATTTTGCATCTATATTCATAAAAAAGATAACTGCAGGCTAATTAATTTTTAAAACAAATGCTTTCCCCTTCAAAATTAAAATTGTATATATTTTTCATCAATGTGATAAGAAAATGTTTTGACAGATTTTATTTCTCAATAGTATCAGATTTCATGAGGTAGAGTAAGTCAGAATAAATTATATAGAATGAAACACAATGTGAGAACAGAGCAAAATAGGCACAATAGTGGAAGAGATATGGTTGGAAAATTTCCAGAAATGATGAAAACCAATTTACTAGTTATTTATTGCTATGTAACAAATTACCCCAAAACTTAGCAGTTTAGCCAACAAACATTTATTATTTTACAAAGACAAGATCAGGAATTCAGAAGTGATTTAAATAGGTCTGCTTAGAGCATGTCATGAAGTTATAATAAGTCATCTGAAAGCTTGATTGGGGTGAAGGCACTGCTTGCAAAATCACCAGGATGGCTGTTGGTGTAAGGCTTCAATGCCTCATCACGGGGGTCTATCAGAAGTGCTACTAACAATATGTAACAACATGGTGGCTGACTTCCCCGGAGAAAATGATCCAAGAGAGAGAAAGGGTGAGATGGAGAGAGGGTCTAGGGCATAATCTCAGATGTAACACGCTGTCACTTTTGCAATATTCTACTGGCCAACACAAGCCAACCGGATCAATGCGGTAGAGGACTAAATAAGAGCAAGGATGCAAGGGGGCAGGGACCACTGGGAGACATTTTAGAGGCTGTCTGTTACACATGCGGATCCATAGATTAAAGATGCCCAACCATCTTATAGAAATAAATAAAAAGGTACACTTAGGAAATGCATGGTGAATCTGCAGATTAACAACATGAGATAGAAGATCTTTAAAGATTATCTTCAAAGGACAAGTTTTAGAGTAAGAGTTGACTTCTCCAATGCAATATTGGAAGCCAGGAAATAATAAGCTGTCAATGTGCTGAAAGAACATATCTTGAGAAAAATTTTCTCAAAAATGAAGGTGAAATAAAGACATTTTCAAAGAAATGAGGAAATTTGTCTTTACCAAACTCTCTTGAGAGAAACTTCAATAAATATACTTCAGGAAAAGAGAAAATTATGTCGGATGAAAAGTCAAAGATGCAGGAAAACTTAAAGGGCTAAACATGATAAATAATGCATGTAAATCAAAAAGACCTTTGACTATAAAAAATAATAATACGAATAATGTTTTATGTGATTTTAATAAGATTATGAGAGATAAAACATAAGTAACATTTATGTCATGAGAGTAATTGTAGTTAAATATTCTAAAGTCATTGTATTGTCTTAGAGAGGAGTGAAAGCATGTATAACAGAGTTTGATAGATTGAGGACAAATGTAGGCATTTTTAGGGTAACCATAATGTAAATAGAAACTGAACAGATATCATCCAAACCATTAGCAGAAAAAATAAAGAGGCAGAAACATTAATTTAAAAATAGTACTAAAAAATATTAGAAGGTAAATGGGTTAATCAAAGAAGAAGAGGTGATGCAAGTTGACAGTCCCTTATAGATAACAAGAGAGCTGTATTACCCTTAGATAATTAAAAAATAATTATTTTATTTTTATCATATACTGACAATACTAAATAATAATCTGCAATAACAAAATCCATCACCCCTAGAGCAGACTGCTCTCACTACTTATATAGGCAGGAACTTATCTAGGCAGGGAACACAAGAGAAGGAAAAGATTTACCAAAAATAAACCCCAAACAATTAAGAAAATGGTAATAGGTTCATACATATCGATCATTACCTTAAATGTAAATGGATGAAATGCACCAACTAAAAGACATAGACTGGCTGGTGGGTGAAAACACGTGCAGGTATTCACTTCCAGTTGCCACATCGCTCTGCTTGACCCACCCCCCCCAAATTGTACGTAATTACTTTATATTGTTAGGTTAATCATATTCCCATTATGACTTACAATTGTGACTACCTTTTGTTTTTTGTCTGGCTGTTGATTGTAAAACTGATAAACATCTTTTACTATTGTGATTATGTAACTATTACTCACTTAACACCATTGTATCATGATGGGTGAACGGAAAAATAATAGAAATCCAAATCACCAAAACTGAGATCTAAAAAAAAAAGTCTCTAATCACTTCTCAAAATCCAAATGCGTTTCAGAATTATCTTGAAATTTTTTGAAAAATACAAATGCTCAGTATTTCTTTTCATTCTCCAGAGCTCCATGTGTGTTTCTAATGAGCGGTAACATTTAGAAACAGCTGGACTATATGATGATCTTTTCAGTTCAGATCAGCTCAGTCTCTCAGTCGTGTCCAGCTCTCTGCAACTCAATGGATTGCAGCATACCAGGCCTCCCTGTCCATAACCAACTCCCGGAACTTATTCAAACTCATGTCCATCCAGTCAGTGATACCATCCAACCACATCATCCTCTGTTGTCCCCTTCTCCTCCTGCCCTCAATCCTTCCCAGCATCAAGATCTTTTCCAATGAGTCAGCTCTTCGCATCAGGTGGCCAAAGTATTGGACTTTCAGCTTCAACATCAGTCCTTCCAATGAACACCCAGGACTGATTTCCTTTAGGATGGACTGGTTGGATCTCCTTGCACTCCAAGGGACTCTCAAGAGTCTTCCCCAACACCACAGTTGAAAAGCATCAATGCTTTGGTGCTCAGCTTTTTTATAGTTGAACTATGATGATCTTTTGCTTTTATCTATTTTGTGTCACTTTTTCTATTTCATATTCTGGGCTTCCATTTCATTTAGTTTACGTTCTCCAGTTACTCCATCTCTTCCTTTTTTTTTTGATTTTCTTTCTCAAGTCTTTTTCAAGTGGAGTAGAAAAGCTTTTGTATACAGATATACAAATATGTACAATATATATTTTAGAAAACTTATGAATTTTTGCCTAACTAAAAAAATTATGACACTTTTCTTCCACGTTTTTGACTTATTATGAATTAGAATGCTAGATTTCTGATTAAAAAATAGATATGCAACAAGAAACAAAGATTCACTGCATAGCATAGGAAACTGCCAGGCTGGATAAAGCACAAACTGGAATCAAGATTGCCGGGAGAAATATCAACAACCTCAGATATGCAGATGACACCATCCTTATGGTAGAAAGTGAAGAAGAACTAAAGAGCCTCTTGAAGAAAGTGAAAGAGGAGAGTGAAAAAGCTGGCTTAAAACTCAACATTCAGAAAACTAAGATCATGGCATCCAGTCCCATCACTTCTTGGCAAATAGATGGGGAAACAATGGAAACAGTGACAGATTTTATTTTGGGGGGCTCCAAAATCACTGCAGATGGTGATTGCAGCCATGAAATTAAAAGACACTTGCTCCTTGGAAGAAAGGCTATGACCGACCTAGACGGCATATTAAAAAGCAGAGACGTTACTTTACTGACAAAGGTCCATCTAGTCGAGGCTATGGTTTTTCCAGTGGTCATGTATGGATGTGAGAGTTGGACTATAAAAAAAGCTGAGTACCGAAGAATTGATGCTTTTGAACTGTGGTGTTGGAGAAGACTCTTGAGAGTCCCTTGGACTGCAAGGAGATCCAACCAGTCCATCCTAAAGGAGATCAGCCCTGGGTGTTCATTGGAAGGACTGATGTTGAAGCTGAAACTCCAATACTTTGGCTACCTCATGTGAAGAGTTGACTCATTGGAAAAACCCTGATGCTGGGAAGGATTGGGGGCAGGAGGAGAAGGGGATGACAGAGGATGAGATGACTGGATGGCATCACCGACTTGATGGACATGGGTTTGGGTGGACTGAGGGAGTTGGTGATGGACAGGGAGGCCTGACGTGCTGCGATTCATGGGGTCGCAAAGAGTCGGACATGACTGAGGGACTGAACTGAACTGAACTGAACTGAACATCATTTATGATTAAAAAAAAAAAAAGCTCAACAACTTTGGTGCAGAAGCACATATAAAAAGAAAAACTATTTGTATGTAAAGCATAAGGCTACATAGAATGTTCTCAACACATTTTCTCCTAGTATATTCTCCCAAAATTTCTTGAAATCATTTCTTTTCCATATACGTGACAGCCATGAGAACAGTCACTTTGTACAGTGGTACCTGACCTCAAGGAATGAGCATTAGTCAAGGACAAGTAGGCCCATCATTACTACAAATTTTGGACCTGTGTCAGAGTTCATTCCCTAAGATTCTAAATTGTAGCATATTGGCTTCCAGGTGTTGTTAAAAGTCATTTTCTGTCAGAGTGAGGAGCCAAAGAAAAAAATTACGAGATGTGAAGAAATGATAGTTGGAGAAGATAGAGGTTTTTCAGTACCCTGAGAGCAAGATAGCATTCTCCCTGGGATCCATGAGTCATTTCCATATCCCTTTAATAAATTCTCTTTTGTGCTTACACTAGTTTGAGTTGATATTCTCTTTTATAAAATCAAAAGAAATAATAAAAATGACAAAATATACCCATACCCATAATACCCATGCGTGCGTGCTAAATTGCTTCAGTTATATCCGACTCTTTGTGACCCCATGGACTGTAGCCTGCCAGGTACTCTGTCCATGGGGTTCTGCAGACAAGAACACTGGAGTGGGTTGCCTTGCCCAGGGGAACTTCCCAACCCAAGCGTCATCTCCGCATCTCTTTCGTCTCCTACATTGGCAGACAGGTTTTTCACCACTAGCAGCACCTGGGAGGCCCATAACACTCATAATAGAGCCACAACAAATTTATTTCTGTTTTGTAAAAGTTTCCCCAAATCTTATTCCAGCCAGCCTTCCCTTTTGCCCCTAGGCTTTTAAAGTTGAAACCATGTTTAAATTCTGTAATATGACTTGATGCTTATTTAACTACTTATTACAAATTACTTTGCCGAGAAACTTCTAACAAAAGGTGTTTTCTGAAAAAAAAGTAGGGAAGTAAATACATAAAACAAGTCTTGAGTGGAGATTTTTATATAGATTACCCAAAAATGTTATTAAATTCTTTCCTTCCCATGGAGGAAAGATGGAGTTTAACTTTGCTAACTATTCAAACTGAGTTGAACATACGATATGCTTTCAGACAACAGAGTATTACCCAAAGTGCTGTAGAAGACATGGAAAGAACTTACATATAAAAGTTTGATTTCTTGATTCTCTTGGTACTCTGAACCTACCATGTAAAAGGGCCCGAGTGATATGAAGAATGAGAAGTCACATGAACGAGAATCAAGGAAGCCAGATCAACATCGTACCAACTATCAGACTAAATTCACCAGCTGCCAGGGCCGGCTGACCTGCCTGCTGACCACAGATGTATGAAAAAGCCCAGAGACCTTTATATCTCTTCCTTGCCCCTGCTTGACTTCACAAGTTTGCATTCAGCAGTCTAGAATTAGCTTCTGAGAAGCCTTCTGAAAATATCAGGCAACAGCTAAGTAAATGGTTCCACCACTGTGCCGTCCCTGTGTATATGCCTCCACTGAAGGATTACTGCAACCTTGTATTTAGAGCTGCTCCCTCACTCTCCACCTCCTCTAGGATGTGAGCGGATTCCAGGACTCTACCTGATTAATCCAGATATCAAATGCTGCCTCAAAGTAAAAAGCATACACTATAGATATAAATGTAGCTCATAGTACTTTATTGATCTATAATTAATATACAATAAAGTGTGTAAATATGAAATGTAGACCACTAAATTTTAACAAATATAGTAATCCCATGTAAGCATCACCCAGATCAAGATTTAGCATATTTCCATAACCCAGAAAGTTCCCTCCTGCTCCTTTCCAGTTAGCTTACCCCCATACCCACAGTCCCACCCACCACCAAGAGGCAACTGCTATTCGAATTTGTATTAGTGCAGATGAGTTTTATCTGTTCTTTCACTTCATATAAATGAAATCATTAATTATGCATTATTTTGTGTCTGATTTCTTTGAATACAATGGTTTTAAGATACACTAGTGTTACTGTATACATCACTTGTCTGTTCCTTTTGACTGCTTTGAGATATTTCTCTGTATGAATAGGCCCCAGCTTTAACTGTTCTCTCAAACTGGACATTTGAGTTATTTCCAGTTTGAATGTTGCCATACAAGTCTTTTTGTGGACAGAAGCACTCACTTCTGTTGGGTGAGTTTCTAGGAGGAGAATTGCTGAGTCACAGAGTAGATACGCAGTTTAACCACATTAGAAACTGAGAAAAGCAACACAGCCCATGCCTCAAACTGCAATAATGAAAGAGAAACAGGTCACATGCTGAGGAAACTGGTCAGGATTCAGCAATTATGTGACACTTTGTAGGCTAGTTGTCACCAGACTCTTTGAAGAATGATGCCATTCATGTTTATCTGGATTATTGGCAAATAAACAGTGACGCTTTTCGTTCAGCTATGAAAACCACCATTTCCACTGCCTAAAATGTTACCATTAAAAATCTTTACATCTCTCAGTGGGGTCTGTATAAAGGCCAGTAACCCAAAACTGTGGTGTGTGTGAATGTATTAGTCAAAGAACGCAAAAGAAATGTTTTTAGGACTAACACACTCTAGTTTTACTAAGCTTTGGGAGTAAAATATAGACCTTGAGAAAGAGATCTTTTCTTCATTTCCCAGAAACTGAAGGAAGAGATGCAGATTCCAATGGCCCAGGACAATTGTGGATGTTGGGTTGTAATTAGTATAACAAGATATGTTGTGATAAAACAGAGTCAGTAAGACTAGTATAATGTAATAAAATTTCTGAATTGAAAAATAAAAGAAACTGGCAGCTTTCTAAAGTGATTGTAACATTTATACACCCATCAGTAATATATGATTGCCCAGGACTCCATAGAAATTTTGGTGACTAGATAGTGGTAATTCATTGTGGTCTCAATATGTGTTTATAGGATAAGCTACTGATCCTCTATAATAAATACTGAGCAAATCTTAGAGAAACTGATGTTAAAGTAATTATTCTGGTGTATTATAATAACAAGGATTAACAAAGTTATCCATTAACCAACTATATATCTACAATATATACATATATCAATGAACCAGGATAACCTATTTTTAGTGTTCTGATATAATGTGCTCAATATTGTGTTCATTTTTATTTTTAATCTATTCTTTATAATTACCATTAAAATTTCTATTATCAAGCATTTTCAATGTTACAGATTACTGTCACAAACATATCATTTAATTAAATATCAAAATAATTATGGATGGAAATATTATAAAGGAGGCATGCTTATCTTGTTTATACAGAAGAGAAAATTACAGTTCATGTAAGCTGTGAGTTGCCAAAATCAGTAAGTGCTGGAACTGGCTCTTCAATCCACATTCCCTACTTTCAAAGACTCTTATTTTTCCTGCTAGGTCAAGTTGCCCACTTCTAATGATTCATGATGACATTTCAACTTTATGCAAAAAATAAATGTACTAAATATCAAAATGTTTAGAGAAAGTGAGTTCATTGGTATAGATTTCCACTAGAATGCAAACAAGTTTCTTTTGGGGACATATCCTAGGAACAAATGAATAGACTAGTTGACATTCATAAACCCTTTAGTTACAACTATTCTATGAAATCAGAAATGGCCATAACAGAAACTTTACATAAATTTACATCTGGAATTACATAACTGATAATACCCTACAGAAATAAAGTGAGGTGTAGAATTTGAAAACTATCTTTTGAATTAAATGCAATAATTTAACTCAATATAGATTCCCACAAGATTCATTTAATAATTTATTATTTAACTTTACTAGTAGCAATCAAAATTCTCTACATTTGTCTGCCTGTGTACAGATAGCTTGTAACCACTCATTTAAGTATTAATTGATTTAAAATTACATAGTTTTAAATGTAAACTATTTTGACTGAATATTCAAATTTAAATATTCTTCAGGTTAAAATGGATTTGCAAATCCTAGGTATAATTAAGTAACTAATTAAGCAGGGTGTTTTTAACCCCTTTCACTTAATACATATATTTATTTAGCAGGGCATATTGGATGATTGCATATTATAAGGCAGTGCCAGGACTCAAAATGAATGAATCATGTTCCCTGCATCTAAATATTTACACTATCCATCTGCATGCCTGTATCTCCACTAAGCTGCAAGTTTTTGAAGAACAGGGTGTCTCAATTCCTGCATCACCAATGCTCTGTAAATAAGCCCTTGAAAGCATTATAGCTTTGGCATTAGAGTCCCAGCTATATTGTTTATTAACCATGTGACTTTTGGCAAATTACTTGATTCTTGTAAGCTTCATTTTTTAATCTAATTATTGGGGCCAATAATAAAAACTTAATCTGATAAGGTATTACAAGCATTAAGTGAAATAACACATGTAATGCCACTGGCCTTCAATGACTGAATAAATGAATCCACAAATCAGCAAATGGAATGAACACAAGTATAATTTGCGGTGAGATCTAACAGATGACACGAGTTACAAAAGCAACATTTGAAAACTCCTTGACCTCCAAACTCAACTGTAAGCATAAGAGAGCCAATGTGAGATTTGGACTGGTACTAGCTGAGAGATTTGATTAAAATTTTTAGAAATATTAATTGGACAAAGTTGTATAAAATAGATGGTGCCACCCTATAAAAAGATAGGCTAGTGCTTTTTAAAACTGTCGAAGTCATGAAAGTCAGGAAAAGACAGAGGACTCATTCCAGACTTAAGGAGACTGAGGAGTTATGACAATTAATTGCAACGTATGATCCTGAATGGACTCTGGACCAAGAAGAAAAGGAGAAATGGTTGAGACAGTTTTGCAAAATTTAAACAGTCTGTGGATTGGACAACAGTGCTATATCAATGCCAAGTCCCTGATTTGGAGGTCTGAACTGTGGTCATGTAGGAGAGAATCTTTTTTTGGGAAACACACATTGAATACTTAAGAGTGATGAGGTATCATGTTTGCAGCTTGCACACAAATGGTTCAAGAAAATACTATGGTAATAAGTATGTATACAGAGAAACAGTGAGACAGAGAAGGAACAAGTATAGTAAAATGTATTCCAGTTGGGGAATCTTAATGAAGCAGATATTGATTTATTTGCCATGTTCTTGTGACTTTCCTATAAATTTTAAATTATTTCAGAAGAAGTTTATTTTTAAATTTCTAATGAGTGCATCAGGAGATTCAACATGAGAGATATTTATAGATCAATGTTAGAACTCACACTTAATGAAACCAGTGATTTCTTTGAAATTACAGAAGAATATGAGCAACAGTGCTCCAACAACCGCTCTGTGGGGGGACTCATTACCTTCCAGGGCTGGGCGTCTCCAGCCTCCACATACACGAGCTAACCAGCTGGCCTCAAAACATTATTCACGGCTTCTGCTGGCCAACCAGACATTGTTACAACAGTAAAACATCTCTATGTGCCTAGAGACTATGTTGAAAATGGGAAAGAATAAGAGAAGAAACTATAAAGGAAGAATCTAAGAAACAGGTAAATAACTCATATCACTAGGGCAAGGGAGGAAATTAAAGGAATGATAATGCCTTTAACAAAACAAGAAGTCAGAAGAAGCTACTAGTTTGATGGTAAGGAAGATAAATTTGCTTTTTAAGTGGGTTGATCATAAAGTGCACAAGATATTTCAAATTAAACACCCGGCAGACTGTAAGAACCAGGAGACTAAATCTCACACATGAAACAGATTCTGGCTTCTCAATAAAGAGCTGATGATCTTCCTCAAATTTTTTTTAAATTGCTATATATTATAGTCATCCTTTAAACCTAAGCAATCAATAAAGTTTTCACTATTGGTAAATTTGAATGCTGAAAACTAGTACTATCCTCATGTTGGGTCAAGGATATATCTGCTTTTATTATTGAGATAACCAACAGTATTAGTCATAAGTCAACTCCAACTTTCAATAGTACTGGATATATTATTGGGATTAAGAACATCCTAACATAGCTCAAAAATTTCTAAAACATTAGGTTTAGATCACTGATAAATTTAGAATATAGAAAACCAAAAAATCCAGTGGAAAGCAGCTTAGTCAGGGAGTTAATTGTATATAGACAATCTTCTTTACGAAATGCACTATTAATCTTCTTACATAACAGTAGATCATGATGTTCAATTAACTGAAGTGCTTTCAGTTAGCTCACTTGATGATAAAAAATAAATAAATAAGCAATGATAGTTCATAATTGGAATCAAATAGTGAAACAGGCTAATCAACTTTGTAAAAGAGTAAGGGAACTTCACATAGTTGCCCTATCCATATTCTACATAACAAATCCATCATGACCTGATTACTGTTTATAAAATACTAACATAAGGATTTTTTCAAAACATTTATTCTATTAGTCACAGTCTAAACCAATATAGAATTCATTAGTCACAGATGCCACTAGTTATTAACAATTTCCTGAAGGCATTTTTACCCTTAATATCTGTTACATTTGCTGCTCATGCATTTTAATTATAAATTAAAAGCAATGCAAATATTATAATCATAGAAACAGAGAGCATTTCTACTCACTGAAATACTATATTTAAAATCACTTAAGTTTCAGAAATTCTTCATATCAGCTGATTTACATCTACCCCGATTACACCTGCAGGTGATTAAAAAAAAAATACCTACTCTAAATTTGTCATCATGTAAAATCATACTATCAAATATTTCTGAATAGTGTTATACATATTTTATGATGGAAAATTTTCTCCAAGTTGCTATAAATCTACTATGTAAGATCATTAAATACTCAATGTCATCAACTAAAGAAAAACATATTTGGGGATTTTATTTGAATATTTATTTTTTTATTTTAATAACTTTGCTAACCCTATAAAATGAAAAGAATGCAAAATCAGTGTCTTAGGTCCTCTTTGGAAATAATATGGACTATGACTAATATTTAATGTAAAGAAAATTATGTATATATTCATAATTATTGTTAATATTCACCACTAGTTTAATAAAGATTTGTTATATGTCTACTATGGGCAATGTGCTGGCCACATTAACTGCCACTTACTTGTAATACTTAAATTAACTGCATGCTGTCTCTGTGTCTGGAATGTCCTATTTCTCCACATCTACTCAGTGAATTCCTCCTCCTTTAAACCCACTGTGAGCAGTAACTCTTCCGCAAAGATTTACTCTCCATTTTACGGCCCACTCAGGAGGCTCAGATGGCAGAGAATCTGCTGGCAATGCAGAAGACCCATGTTCGGAAGATCCCTTGGAGAAAAGGTATAGCAATCCACCTCGGTACTCTTGCCTGGAGAATCCCATGGACAGAGGAGCCTGGTGGGCTACAGTCCATGGGATCACAAAAGTTGGACATGACTGAGCGACCAACATTTTCACGTTCACTCACACCTAGGCAGACTCAGTCACCTGCTCTTCTGTGCTACTATTAATATAACATTACTCACATATGTCCATTAGAGAAGGTGCATTGTGATTGTTTATCCATCTCTGAAGAATCTGAGTGTGTGACAAGATACTTGTGGGTTATCTCTATATACCCTACAACAGCTAGCAGTAAGAATGCAAATATTTATTGCTCAGTAAAGTTATATACTTTAGTAAACAGAGTGTTTTAAATCTTATTGCTCTCTGGAAATACAATTTGTTTTACTCAATTAATTAACCAGTATCTCTTGAGCACTTTCATTTTTACTAGATACCTTTTTTATGACTATTTCACATCTTTTTAAAATTTTTAAATTTTTAATGGGAGGATAATTACTTTACTATATTGTGTTGGCTTTTGCTGTACAACAACGTGTGTTAGTCGCTCAGTCGTGTCTGACTCTTTGTGACCACATGGACTGTGGCCTGCCAGGCTCCTCTGTCCATGGAATTCTCCAGGCAAGAGTACTGGAGGGGGTAGCCATTCCCTTCTCCAGGGGATCTTCCCAACCCAGGGATCGAACCTGGATCTCCTGCACTGCAGGCAGGTTCTTTACCATCCGAGCTACAAGGGAATCAGCCATAAGTATACACATATCCCCTCCCACTGGAGTCTCCCTCCCACACCCTCACCCACCCCTCTAGACTATCACAGAGCACCAGGTTGGGCTTCCTGTTTTATACAGCAACTTCCCAGTAACTATATTGTACACATGGTAATGTATATATTTCAGTGCTGTTCTCAATCTGTCCCACCCTATCTCCCCCACTGTGTCTGCAAGTCATTCTCTTTGTCTGTGTCTCTATTCCTGCTCTGCAAATAGGTTCATCAGTACCATTTTCTAGATTCCACATATGTGTGTTAATATATGATACTTGTTTTTCTCTTTCTGACTTACTTCACTCTGTATAACAGGGTCTAGGTTCTTCTACCTCAGTTTAACTGATTCAAATTCATAACTACAACGAGGTATCACCTTATACTGGTCAGAATGGCCATCAACAAAAAAATCTACAAAAAATAAATGATGGGGAGGATGTGGAGAAAAGAGAACCCTCTTGCACTGTTGGTAGGAATGTAAATTAATATAGCCACTATGGAAGACAGTATGAAGATTCCTTAAATCTAGGAATAAAGCTACCATGGACCACAGCCTTGTCTAACTCAATGAAACTATGAGCCATGCCATGTAGGGCCACCCAAGCTGAACGGATCATGGTGGAGAGTTCTGACAAAATGTGGTCCACTGGAGAAGGGCATGGCAAACCACTTCAGTAGTCTTGCCTTGAGAACCCCATGAACAGTATGAAAAGGCAAAACAACAGGACACTGAAAGATGAACTCCCCAGGTCAGTAGGTGCCCAATAAGCTACTGGAGATCAGTGGAGAAATAACTCCAGAAAGGCTGAAGAGACAGAGCCAAACCAAAAACGATACCCAGTTGTGGATGTGACTGGTGATGGAAGCAAGGTCCCATACTATAAAGAGCAATATTGCATAGGAACCTGGAATGTTAGGTCCATGAATCAAGACAAATTGGAAGTGGTCAAGCAAGAGATAGCAAGAGTGAACGTCGACATTCTAGGAATCAGCGAACTAAAATGGACTGGAATGGGTGAATTTAATTCAGATGACCATTATATCAACCACTGTGGGCAAGAATCCCTTAGAAGAAATGGAGTAGCCTTCATAGTCAACAAAAGAGACCAAAATGCAGTACTTGGATGCAGTCTCAAAAACAACAGAATGATCTCTATTCGTGTCCAAGGCAAACCATTCAACATCACGGTAATCCAAGTCTATGCCCCGACCAGTAATGCTGAAGAAGCTGAAGTTGAACAGTTCTATGAAGACTTAGAAGACCTTCTAGAACTAACACCCAAAAAAGATGTCCTTTTCATTATAGGGGACTGGAATGCAAAAGTAGGAAGTCAAGAGATACCTGGAGTAACAGGCAAATTTTGCCTTGAAGTACAAAATGAAACAGGGCAAAGGCTAATAGAGTTTTGCCAAGATAATGCAATGGTCATAGCAAACACCCTCTTCTATCAACACAAGAGAAGATTCTACACATGGACATCACCAGATGGTCAATACAGAAATCAGAAAGATTATATTCTTTGCAGCCAAAGATGGAGAAGCTCTATACAGTAAGCAAAAACAAGACTGGGAGCTGACTGTGGCTCAGATCATGAAATTCTTATTGCAAAATTCAGGCGTAAATTGAAGAAAGCAGGGAAAACCACTAGACCATTCAGGTGTGACCTAAATCAAATCCCTTATGATTATACAGTAGAAGTGATGAACAGATTCAATGGATTAGATCTGATACACAGAGTGCCTGATGAACTATGGATGGAGGTTTGTGACATTGTAGAGTAGGCAGTGTTCAAGACCATCCCCAAGAAAAAGAAATGCAAAAAGGCAAAGTGGCTGTCTGAGGAGGCCTTACAAATAGCTGAGAAAAGAAGAAAAGCTAAAGGCAAAGGAGAAAAGGAAACATATGCCCATTTGAATGTAGAGTTACAAAGAATAGCAAGGAGAGATAAGAAAGCCTTCCTCAGTGATCAGTGCAAAGAAATGCAGGAAACAACAGAATGGGAAAGACTAGAGATCTCTTCAAGAAAATTAGAGATACCAAGGGAACATTTCATGCAAAGATGGGCACAACAAAGGACAGAAATGGTATGGACCTAACAGAAGCAGAAGATATTAAGAAGAGGTGGCAAGAATATACAGAAGAACCATACAGAAAAGATCTTCAAGACCCAGATCACCAGCATGGTGTGATCAGTCACCTAGAGGCAGTCATCCTGGAATGTGAAGCCAAATGGGCCTTAGGAAGCATCACTACAAACAAAGCTAGTGGAGATGATGGAATTCCAGTTGAGCTATTTCAAATCCTAAAAGATGATGCTGTGAAAGTGCTGAACTCAACATGCCAGCAAATTTGGAAAACTCAGCAGTGGCCACAGGACTGGAAACGGTCAGTTTTCATTCCAATCCCAAAGACAGGCAATGCCTAAGAATGTTCAAACTGCCACACAATTGCCCTCATTTCACATGCTAGTAAAGTAATGCTCAAAATTCTCCAAGCCAGGCTTCAGCAGTACATGAACGCTGAACTTACAGATGTTCAAGCTGGATTTAGAAAAGTCAGAGGAACCAGAGATTAAATTATCAACATCCATTGGATCATCGAAAAAGCAAGAGAGTTCCAGAAAACCATCTATTTCTGCTATCAAATTGTCAACATCCACTGGATCATCAAAAGAGCAAGAGAGTTCCAGAAAAACATCTATTTCTGCTTTATTGACTATGCCAAAGCCTTTGACTGTGCGGATCACAATAAACTGGAAAATTATTAAAGAGATGGGAATACCAGACTACCTGACCTGCCTCTTGAGAAATCTGGAGGTCAAGAAGCAACAGTTAGAACTGGACATGGAACAGCAGACTGGTTCCAAGTTGGGAAAGGAGTACGTCAAGGCTGTATATTGTCACCCTGTTATTTAACTTATATGCAGAGTGCATCATGAGAAATGCTGGGCTGGATGAAGCACAAGCTGGAATCAAGATTGACAGGAGAAATATCAATAACCTCAGATATGCAGATGACACCACCCTTATGACAGAAAGTGAAGAGGAACCAAAAAGCCTCTTGATAAAGCTGAAAGAAGAGAGTGAAAAATGTGGCTTAAAACTCAACATTCAGAAAACTAAGATCATGGCCTCTGGTCCCATCACTTCATGGCAATAGATGGGGAAACAATGAAAACAGTGGCTGACTTTATTTTGGGGGCTCCAAAATCACTGCAGATGGTGACTGTAGCCATAAAATTAAAAGACTCTTGCTCCTTGGAAGAACAGTTATGACCAACCTAGATAGCATATTAAAAAGCAGAGACATTACTTTGCCAGAAAAGGTCTGTCTAGTCAAAGCTATGGCTTTTCCAGTGGTCATGTATGGATGTGAGAGTTGGACTATAAAGAAAACTGAGCACCAAAGAATTGATGCTTTTGAACTGTGGTGTTGGAGAAGACTCTTGAGAGTCCTTTGGGCTGCAAGGAGATCCAACCAGTCCATCCTAAAGGAGATCAGCCCTGGGTGTTCATTGGAAGGACTGATGTTGAAGCTGAAACTCCAATACTTTGGACACCTGATGTGAAGAGCTGACTCATTGGAAAAGACCCTGATGCTGGGAAAAGTTGAAGGCAGGAGGAGAAGGGGATGACAGAGGATGAGATGGTTGGATGGTATCACCGACTCAATGGACATGAGTTTGAGTAAACTCCAGGAGTTGTTGATGGACAGGGAGGCCTGGTGTGCTGCAGTCCATGGGGTCACAAAGAGTCAGACACGACTGAGAGACTGAACTGACTGACTGACTGACTGACTGACTGAACTGATCTAAACAAAGTGAAAGTAGTCATCTGTAATTTTAATGCCTGTGTGAATACCATGCTATTGACAAAGATCAAGATACTGGAAGTGTTTTAAGTTATTCATAAAGATGCTTGAATTAATATCTGTATCATTTTCTTATGACCTGTGATAAATTCTAAGGGTTGATTTGTCAAAGCAGACTCCCCCAAATCACAGCAAACTGCATTAATGATTCAATGGATACAGGCCACTGTCGAACATAGATAAAACATGCTTTTTGGGAAAAGCCTATAACCATCAGACCCAGCATTTAAAACTGTCCACTTTCTCCTGCACTTTGACACATTTTGATTTCAGGTGTACAAGGAAGTTTTGAGTGTTGCATGCAAAAGTATTTCTCACAAAAGGAAGGCAGTGTGAGGGACTGGTGGTCTGATGGTTAAGAATTTGCCTTGCAATGCAGGGGACACAGATTCCATCCCTGGTCTGGGAAGATCCCATGCCGCTGAGCAACTCAGCCCATGAGGAGCAACTACTGAGCCCAGAACCCAGGAGCCCGGGGGCCACAACTAGCGTGTGCGTCACAACAAAAATCTCACATGATGCAGCTAAGACCCAACTCAGCAAAGAAATAAATTAAAATATTTGGGACTTTCCTGGCAATCCAGTGGTTAAGACTCAGCATTTTCACTGCAGAGAGCATGGATTCAATTCCTGGTCAGGATACTAAGATTCCACATGCTGCGTTTTTTTGTTTTAGTCACTCAGTCGTGTCCAGCTCTTTAGCGACACCACAGACTGTAGCCCACCAGGCTCCTCTCTCCATGGGATTTTCCAGGCAAAAATACTGGAGTGGTTGCCATTTCCTTCCTCGGGGAATCTTCCGGGATCAGGGATCAAACCCA
Organism: Giraffa tippelskirchi; assembly: GCF_054371585.1. NCBI lineage: Eukaryota > Metazoa > Chordata > Mammalia > Artiodactyla > Giraffidae > Giraffa > Giraffa tippelskirchi. The sequence goes on along the minus strand of NC_137280.1, from coordinate 5,678,326 downwards.
TGTTCCCTGCATTGGCAGACAGATTCTTTACCACTGAGCCACTTGGGAAACCGCATGGTGCAGTCAAAAAAAAGACAAAGCAAGGTGGTAAGGATATCTCCATTTTAAGCTTCCTTACAAAGTTACTCCGTCGCCAGCCAGCCAGGCCACATAAATTCATAAATTACAGGCTTTTCTGCAATAAGCAACCTAGACAGACCAAAAATGTCCTACTAAATACATTTCCCATACGTAGGGACTTCCTGGTATCCTTCCACCAGAAAACACCATGGTCAGATTTACAAGGAGGTCTGATGAAGCTATTTATTCCTCTGAGGGTCCCAGGAAGGGAGAGAATCAGTCACAAGTCTGCTGTTAACATTTCCTTGGATATTTATATCCTAAGTTCAAAAATCTAATTTACCACAGGCTTAGAGGATTAACTGAGAAGCTCCTAAAATGACCCCATACATATCTGATAATTCATTCATAATTGTTTCTGAAGCAAAAATGTAATCAAAAAGAAAAGCTTGCCTTTTAAAACAATGAATATCATTTTTTGAACAAAAATAAATATTGATAATTTTGTATTTTCAAGACATACAAATCAAATCATATAATCAATAAAGTTGGTTTTTATACGGTTTTTATATGTTTCTTTTTGATGAAATGATTGAATCTAAAATGAAAACTTCTAGTTTCTTTTAAAAAATCAGTAAAAGATTTATGATTTCGATAATATGAAAAACTAAATTAAAATTCCTCCTTAAAATTTTTCCTGCATATTTTCCCTCTTACAAATACACTTGAAAATGCATAACCATATTTTTAGTTTTATTGAAGTATAGTTGATTTAAAATGTTGTGTTAATTTCTGCTATATATTAAAGTGATTCAGTTATGCACATTTTTTTTTTCATATTGTTTTCCTAAAATACATAATTGTTATCTCAAGGAAATCCCCAAGTTCCAGAAATACAGAGGGAAGAAGTATTAGATGTGTTAACTCAGGCTGCCCTGGGTGCGGATAGTGTGGAGGGTGATCCTGGTGCTGAAAGGCTCTGGTTTTAATTGGCAAGTGCACAAGAGAAGTGCTCTAAAAACTCTATTGAAAACAAAGTCAAAACAGCCTTTAAAAAAATACATTCTTGATGGACTGAAAAAAAAAAATCTGTCCAACAGAACAGACCATCAAGGAAGTTTGTCTGGGCTCTGGGTAGGAAAATAAAGTTCTCCTTAACAATTCTTAATGTTGAAACTTTGCCTCACGCTGGTTTGGGGTTCAAATTCACACACACAAAAAGAGTAGAATAAGCATATTTTTCAGTAATGTAGAATCACCACCAGAAGTAACCATAACTAAGATTGCAAACTGTGACAAGAATAAAGTTTAAATGTTCCTCAATATACAACACAATGAAATGGTAAATATGTGAGGGAAAGGCTGTGTTGTCTAACTTTACTGTGGAAGTTATTTTGCAAATCAAATCATCATATTGTGTATCAAATCATCATATTGTACACCTGAAACTTACATAATGACATATGTCAATCATATCTCAATAAAGCTAGGAAATTTTACTTTTTAAAATAAGGCATGTTAAGGAATAAGATTCCACCTACTTATATGCAAGTATTTTTGCTTCACAAACTACAGGCCCAGATTTTCTTTTATAAAAGTAGCTCTTTTGCATTTATATAAAATATTTATTCTCCAGAAAAACAGATAAGATGTAATTAATCCATCAGTGTTTTAATGTTTCTGGTGTCCTTGGAACTCGATGTAGTAAGCAAGATCTCACTTCAAAAGTATTTTCATGTTATGAAAAGAGCATTTTCTATTATTTCAATTACTTCGATTCTTTTTTACAAGAGCAGAACAAAGTTTTGCAGTTGAAATATTCATTTCATCTTTTTTTCCTATAAAAATGTTTGATGTTTTTTAAAAAGCTAAATGGTTAAAAAATAGTATCTTTTAAAAACTGCAATATTTTTTTCATAATTTGGTTAACAGCTAAATGTTAATCTGTCAAACTGTGAAAGAAATATTAGGATATTTTATATAGATGTTCAAACTAGGACAGATACAGTGAAAGAACACTATTTTCGGTGACAAGGTGATACTAGAAGTGCTGCAGCAAAGGTTCTGATAGTAATAATCTTTCCAGCTATTTAGGGAGACGACAGAGATGCAGGAAAATATTAGTGAAAGAAATGGCATATTGTGGTGCCAAGTGTTGTTAAGAAATGCATTGATTTAAATGCTGCGAGTGTAATATATTTAATAAGTTTTGAATTAAAGCAGAGATATAAGGGAGGCCTAGAGCTGTCAGATCACAAAGAGGGCTTTCAGTTACATTCGATTCAGCAGGGATTGAGTTTCTACTCTATATAAAGGCACTCTGGGGGTAAAATAAATGATGCACGGTGTCCTCCTTCAAGGAGTTTAGCTTTATTGATTCAATGGTGAATCAGAGAAAAAAAATTAATGCTAGTGAAAGATATATTTTTAATAATTTAAGAAATTAATAATCCAACAGAATTATCTAGACTTATAAAACTAAGAATCACATATGTAGTCTTCATAATATTTCAGCAATTTGTAAGAAAATAGTACACTTGTAAGAAATTTTGGAGCAGATTGCTTCTTAGCAATAAGTTAAATTTCCTCCAAAGTGATAGTCATCAAACACACTGTCTCTCTGTATGGGCTCAGTGGTATCCCCTCAAAAATTGGTGCTGAAGTTTAATTTCCCATACCTCAAAATGTGACCTTATTTGGAGATAGAGTCTTTAAAGAGGTCAATTAAAATGAGGTCATTGAGGTGGGCCTTAATCTAATGTAACTGGTGTCCTTATGAGCAGACAGAATTCGGACACAAACATGAACAGAGTAAAGACACAGGGAGAAGACCGTCTACAAGCCAAGGAGAGAGACTTGTAACAGCTCCTTTACCACAGCCTTCAAAGGAACTACCTTTCTGACATCTTGGTCTCAAACATCTAGCCTCCAGAACTGTGAGAAAATACATTTATGTTGTTTAAGTCAACCCAGCCTGTGGTACTTGGTTACGGCAGCCCTAGCGAGCTAATACACTCTCTCTGCTTAATTCTAATGTAGCCATCACGCTGCATCTGAGATGGACATTTAGGCTACTGGGAATGGGGAACAATGTCTCATTTTTCATTATATTCTCTAAAAAAAAAAGATCATTAATCTAATCAAATAATAAAATAACAATTAAAGAAAATAATCACAGGAAGAAAAAAAGAGAAAAAGTAGTTACCTCACAGTGCAGAACTAGAAATGAGGACTTTGGGGGAGTTGCTTTATATTATAAGCACTTCATTTTTGTTCAGTCGCTCAGTCATGTCCGACTCTTTGCAACTCCATGGACTGCAGCACGCCAGGCTTCCCTGTCCTTCACCATCACCCAGAGCTTGCTCAAATTCATCTCCACTGTGTCGCTGATGCCATCCAACCATCTCATCCTCTGTCATCCCCTTCTCCTCCTGCCTTCAATCTTTCCGAGCACCAGGGCCTTTTCCAATGAGTCAGCTTTTCGCATCAGGTGGCCAAACTATTGGAGCTTCAGCCTCAGTCCTTCCAATGAATATTCAGGACTGATTTCCTTTAGGATTGACTGGTTTGATCTCCCTGCAGTCCAAGGGACTCTCAAGAGTCTTTAATCATTTGCATGTATTATTTTAACAAATATCCAATAGATGGAGATAGGTAGGTGGGTAATTACAAAGAAAGAAAGAAAAATAAACCAATGGGCAATGTGCCCACATTTAAATAACCATTTAAATCAACAATGAAGTTTTGTTTAATTCTCACTTCTAAATTATTCACGAGGGTATTTTGACTCTCTGAAGCTCATAAACAGAATTTAAATCACCCAAGAAGAAGTAATTTGCTGCTTTTAAGCCAAAGCCCTGACTAGCTAGAGAGTTGCCTCTAGGAATTAACCAGAACAAAATCCTGATTAAACAACTAATTGGCTTGTCTGCTAATGAAAACCGAAGTACATTTCTCTACCTCGAGACACAGAGTCATAAAGCAGAAGTTTTCAGAACCACCTCAGAGATGTTTAAATCACTGACAATAAAATTCAACAAGGTGAAGCCTAGTGAAGGAGGCAATGAGAATAAACAGGATCCTGATCCAAGCAGCGAGCCGCGGCAAGCCACGAGACAGGTACGCGCCCCGGGTCCCTAAATCACTCCTGATTCACATCATTTCTTGACTGGGAGAGGGAATTTCATAAACACTGGGATATGTAATTTCTCTGCAGTTTTACCTGCTACCGACTAAGTCATGGACTGTTCGTTTTTAGGGTTTATCCCCATCATTTTATATATACTGCATATATTGGCTTTAAAATGGACTAATGCGTAGAAGACTCTATTACAATTTGGAAACACCAAGTAAGACTTCTCTTTGTTGATTTTCACTTCTGCCATCATCCAAAATGAAATCATTTCTCAAGTATTTTTTTTTTGTATTAAGCATGTTATATGATCTATTTCCAACAGAGAAGGTCGAACATCCTGGTCTTAGTAAACTATATTTTAACAGTGGTTTCTCTAGACTAGAAATTCTCAATAAGGAGTAGTTTTCACTGAGGACAGCTATCAATATTTGAAGATATTTTCTGTTGTCACGGTTCAAGGGTAGGAAGTTACTGGCATCTAAAGGGGAAAGGCCAGAGATGCTGCTATATATTTTAGAATGTACAGGAGAGCCCTTTGCAACATAGAATTATCCAGTTTAACAGTTTAATATTACCAAAGTGGAGAAACCATGCTCTGGAAAAATATTTTCTTAAGTTCTAAGTCTGTTCATCTTTAAAATAAAGACATACCTGCTTTGTAGCCTTGGTATACAAACTAGAGACAGTACAGATAAAGAATATAGTAGGGCAATTATTATTACCATTATTAATCATTTGTATACTTAAGCCAGATTTAAGTCCAAATGATAATCATATGATCAACATTCACTTACAGCTATCTATAGAACAATTTTCATGGATTACTCATTAGCTTTACCTAAAATCACAACATAAGATCTTTAAAGCAAGAATTATTTTCTCATCTAAGAGAACTGGATGAAAGATGTCAAGTACAAACAGGAAGTTACCTCAGGAACTGGCATAGCATGGTCTAATGATTCAGGTTTAAATGAGCTTAGAGTATATAAAATATCAAGATTGCTTAATGTTAGCCCTGGAAAATTTGCCTTCCTTTTCTGATTAACACTGACTGTTTTTGCAGCGGAGAGAAGGTGCTTAGCATGGCTTTATGAGAGTGTCCTGTCCTTGACTTCTTTCTAATTCGTGTGTCATAATAAATAATCTCACACTTTAAGAGTTATTTATATGTTTAAAAAATTACAGACTATCACAAATGTTGAGCTGGGTACTCTTCCCTTCAGATAGCCCTGTTGTGTTTCTCTCTGGGAAACTCATTACAGCGATGTTTGCCAGCTTGCCAGCTATCATGATTATTTTCCCACAGAGCACATACAAAAATAGCTAATACATTGTTCTCTTGGAGAACATAATAGCTAACAGGAATTACTATGTGCCAAACAAAGTGCTATCCCTTTTCAAGCACTATTGTATTGAATACTCACAAAACCCACGGGCCCTGTTATAATTTGCTATTTACACACAACTGACAAATTGCAGACTCTGAATTGGAGCCCTGTTCTGTCTGATTTTAGTGCCTGAGAGCTAAATCATTAGGTTATGTTGCTGCAGAACAGGAGAAATAGTAGTTGAATCAACTTTTCCAAATGCTTAACCTACAGGGAAAAAAAAAGAGATGCTAGAAACAAGGCAAAAAAACCAAAAATTCAGGAACTCCTTAAAGAGTTGTCTTTCCTTCAGAAACATTAATACTGGAGGGCTATTTAGAGTAGACCCAGGTAGAAGTGCTCTTACTCATTCTGTGCCATTCTGACGGCCATAATTTATGGATGCTCATCAGGAATTCTGCTAGCATCACATATCTTAAAAGTCACATTAGGGAATTATTTGTGTCTACTCTTTCCAATAACATGTCAGTAAAAGGAATAGTTTTTTCTCCAGTTTCAACGGTGCTAAATGTTAAAATTCACACAAAGTTAAACCCCTATTTTCCTCTACAGAATATAACCTTTTAAAATGACATTTAAGCAATACGTTTCTGAAATACAAATAGATTATTTGAGTCCTATAAGAAAACATCTAGGAATGAATAAATCAATTTGCATTGTATTTTAAGCATCATTTAAACAGTTAATTCACAAACCAAAATATCACAGATAATTCAGATTTGTAAATAGCCATTAAATCAAAAATTGCAAATTCACACTTGTCCAAACTCTCTCTCATACTCTAGAATAAGACATTATTCACATAAATTTATATTTATGTACACATAAAACTATGATGAAAATGTTAATAAATAATATGATATAAAAGTACTTGATTGAAGTCAGAAGGCTTTGTCACTATTTCATAATCTATCCAGAGATCCATACTTTTCTGGGAAGTTAATCAATTCCTTATTCAATAATATAAGAATAATAATAGCTGCCTTGCCTAACACATGTGTCATTACAAGGCTGAAATTAAATCATCTAATTCATTTACTTTTCAGTTTAAAATACGTCTGACACACAGTGTCTAAAAGTAATGTGAAGTTTCATATCAAGGTTTATAAGACTCAAGCTCCCTTCCTTCTTCATTAGCCTCACATCCTCATACTTTTCCCCTTCTGAGCATTTCTGTGGTCTCCCTTCACCTACATACACCTTGAAGTAAAATAAGTGAAGCAAAGTCACACAGTCGTGTCCAACTCTTTGCGACCCCATGGACTGTAGCCTACCAAGCTCCTCCCATGGGATTTTTCAGGCAAGAGTACTGGAGTGGGTTATCATTTCCTTCTCCAACATACACCTTAGGCTTTTGCTAAACATGCATCCTCTGTCTGGAGTATTCTCCATGCCTTGTCCATCTGGAAAACAAAAATCTCATCTTGATTTGTAAATTCAAGAGTCACTTTCTCTCTAACAGTGTCCATCCTTTCCCTTCCACTCCAGTAGAACTGACCACTCCACCTTTGGCCCCGCCTCTAGGGTCCACAAACATTTTCTCAAGACCTATCACATTTCGTGTCAGTTACATTTGTGTGTGTTTATTCCCCCTGCAAGGCTGGGAGCAGCTTGGGAGCCCGTTTTTCTATGCTTTAACCTTATCTCTTGTTTCACTCCGTCCCCATAGGAAAATCTTCAGGTATGCCCCGGCCACATCCAGTGAGATATATGTACATTTCAAAGGAAAGCTTAAGTGTTCAGATGAATGATGAGGTAGAGGCAAATGAAATCATGGAGGGGAAAAAGAAGAGAGCTATGAGTAAGGCACCAAAGTGCTTTCTTCTCTCCATAATTTTACGTTCTATCACTAAAGACTTAGCCCAGAACCAATGTTCAGACTACGGGAAGTGAGAACCAGAATTGTGAGAAACGTGTGTCAGGGAGAAACAGCAACCACACCGACAAAAACAGACTGTGGCCACAAACTGCTGAAGTTGAAGCTGATCATCCAATAGTAGAGTCAGGAATGTTCATCTAAGTGCAAGAACTATCATTTTTAGTATATCATAAACAAGTGATCAGTTTTGATGATTGGCTTGATAATGAAATGAAAAACTCTTATATTTTACATTAAACTTCATTTTTATGTAAAATCACATGTTCAGTTCGGTTCAGTTGCTCAGTTGTGTCTGACTCTTTGTGACCCCACGGACTGCAGCACGCCAGGCCTCCCTGTCTGTCACCAACTCCCGGAGTTTACTCAAACTCCTGTCCATCGAGTCAGTGATGCCATCCAACCATTTCATCCTCTGTTGTCCCCTTCTCCTCCTGCCTTCAATCTTTCCCAGCATCAGGGTCTTTTCAAATGAGTCAGTTCTTCACATCAGGTGCCAAAATATTGGAGTTTCAGCTTTAGCATCAATCCTCCCAATGAATATTCAGGACTGATTTCCTTTCGGATGGACTGGTTGGATTTCTTTGCAGTCCAAGGGACTCTCGAGAGTCTTCCCCAACATCACTGTTCAAAATTACATGTATAGTCTCTATTTTTTTTCCTCAAAGGGAGAAAACAAAAATGAAAAGAAATCTCTCAAAACCAAGATGCCTCCAGTCTCAGCTGAAGAGTCACAGACCAAAATCCAAGGTAAGGACCCAAATTTGTAGGAAAAAAAACTAAAAAGTAAAAAGTATACTTCTCTGACATGTATTGTCTGATGAAGCCCTATTCCTTGACTAGATATTACCTAGGGTGATGCTTGAGACAATGTGAAGATATGGATATTTACAAAAATCATTTCTTCATTCAGTCATTTATTTAATAGATGTCTTCTTTTTCACCTATCACATGCCAGGCACTGGTCTGTGAGTTAGAGATACAGTGACAAATAATTTGGGTCAAGTTTATGTTAATACAGCAAATAGTTTTTCAGATAAGTGTTATGGAAACAATAAAATGGATGTGAATTGTGCATGTGTAAAGTTCTGTGTTCCCCTGCCGACTCTCTCCTCTAGAAATCTTGTCTACTCCTAAGGCTACCACATTCATTTCTAATTTGATGATTCTAAATTCATATCAGACAAATTTCTTTTTTAAGACCCTGTTCAATATTTTCTGAGTAACCACTGGACAAATATACCTGAATGTTCTATGGCCATCTCAAAGAAAGCATGACTAAAATTGAATTCCTTATCTTCTCCTTCAAATAAGCTCCCTCTCCTGACTTATTTCTATTCCTGGTCTATCTTTTTTTCTTTTTTTCAGTCTCCTGGGCTCAAAACCTAATTGATGTTTTATTCCTCTATCTAGGCTGCCCTATAAAGAAAATTAGCCACCAAATCTTCTTTCATGAGGGCTCTCAAACCCACTTCATTCCTGTCCAATCCCAACACCAATAACCATCCTTATTAGCAGCTCATGCCTGCATGACTCCCAGCCCCTAAGTGATCTCCTCTGATTAGAGTTCTGTTTCACCCAATCTCTCTCCTTGTTGTTCAGCCTCAACAGCATTAGCAGATTACTTTTTCAAAATTAATCACTATTTTGATCTCTCATCTCTGCTAGTCTCTTCTAAAGAACCTTAAGTGCCTCAATGTTGCCTGCAGGATGAAATCTACATGACTCCACCTGACTTTGTAGGATCTGATGAAATCTATCCCCAGTCCCTCTTTCCAGCCCTTCTCTCCTGTTGTCCTGAGTAGGAATGCTTTTACCCGAAAAACACAAAAGTGACAGAGGAATCACTAGAGCAGAATATGCTACTGTTAAATAGTAGCACAATTATTGTTATAAAACTAGAGTAAATGTCAGCTTTTCATATAATAGACAAAGGCCTATCTATGATAATTTTTAACAATTCTCTAGTTTTACTAGAGTAAATTTTGGGGCTGAGGCACAATTGAGTTTTCACTAGCCAAAATTCCTGTCTATAAACAGGAAAGATAAGAAGCACATGAAAATTACAAACAAGATTGTAAATAAACAATCGCAAGAAAGGTTGTAAGTAAACAAATTACTCCAAAGTAATATCGACACACTCAAAAGCTGAAGAAGTGGTCCCATTATATCTGACTGCTCTTACTTAAGAGAAAGACAAAGAGCCTATGTGAAGAAAACAACAATTTAACAGAAAAATGTAGAATAATCTTGAATGACTAGAGGAAAATAATATGTTCCTAGTTTGAAAGGTAACATTATAAGAATAAAAATCTATTTTTATAACTGTCATATTTCTATTCTCATTATGTCTCTAGTTTTATTGATTTTGTTTATTTATTTATTTTGAAGTATAGTTCTAGATTTTTATTGTTCTTATTAGAATGAAGAGAATACTTACTTTCTCTATAGAAATCAGCTATTTTGTCATCATTCTTTTGCATTTTCATCTCCTCCAAGATAACAAAAAAACAGTGTTTCTCAAACAGTCAGCATTTACCATTTACTTACCTAAGAAGAAAGAAAAAAAAAGTTAATGTTCTGCAATGTTTTTCAACATGAATGTAGTTTAATATCACCTCCTAACTCACTATTAAAGCTAGACTCTTCAATTGTTAGATCATTTGATTTAAAATATTTACTATGATGTGTCACTGAAAGGGAAACATTTAATAAGCATAAGACTCTATTTCTGATAAAAGTTCACATATATAAAATTTCCACAGATAGTAAGTCTCCTATACAAAGAGGATATAATTAAAAAAAAAAAATGTGTTCTTGACATTTTTTTCCCTCCCATCTGTTGTTTTGCTGAAAGTTTTCACTTTCGTCTCAGGTTCAGAGTTTTTAACAAAATAAGCCATTCATCTACAAATAAATAATACAAACATTTGTTAGAGAACTATCTAGCTTACTTTCAACATACTAGCATTAAACAAAAAGAGAAACAGAAAGAACAGAGAATACATCACCAAACTGGGTTTTGACCAACATCCAGACTCAATCAGCGCTGGGAAGTCCAGCACATCTGGAGTCCCAGCTGGGAAAGAGTCCCAGGCAGCGAGTCCACGGTGGGTGAGACTTCAAAGACTGCAGTTTGGGGTTCCCGTTTATAATCCCAGGACGCACACTGACTTCAGCATCGATCTGTGACCAGTTTGCAGCTCTGGTTTCACGTTGGTTTTGTCATGTAAAACTTAGAATGTTGCTAAGCCTGGGGCCTGGTTGACCAGGTCCCCTCCGAAGGCTCAACAATCTCAAAACTCCTCCCCCACCTTATCTATGGGGCTTAAATCTTGCACTCCCAGCAGACAGTCACTCCCAGTCACTCCCAGTCTGGGCAGTGTCCAGGCAGGTTAGAAGCAAGGTCAGAGGCCCACTCTGCTTTGTCTCTGAAGCCTAAACAAGACTATTTATTTAATTTCCCTAACACCTTAATAAAAACAAAACTTCAACCAAAAGACCCCTCTCTCGATCCTAATTCCTCTCTGACTCTTCCCTCATTCCCACGTCCTCCTTTAGAGTAAGACTGCTTGAAATAGCTATCTATGCTTGTAGTCTCAGATTCCTGTTGTCGCTTTCTTTTTAATTGAAATACAGTTGCTTTAATGTTCTATTAACTACTGCTGTACAGCAGTGACTCAGTTACAAACATGCACACATTCTTTTTCATGTTATTTTTCACTATGGTTTATTACAGGATATTGAATATCGTTCCCTGTGCTATACAGCTGGACCTTTTTCTTTTTTTTTTTTTTTAATTTTTTTTTATTTATTTGACTGCACCTGGTCTGTCTGCAGCATGTGGGATCTACTTCCCTGACGACGGATTGACCTAGGCCCCCTGCTTTGGGAGCACAGAGTCTTAGCCACTGGACCAGCAGGGAAGTCCCTGCACATCTTTTCTAAAAAGCCACCCTACAGCTGGACCTTATTGCTTGTCCATTCTACATGTGCTAGTCTGCATCTGCTGGTCCCCGACTCTCACCAGCCCTCTCCCACTCTCTCCCTCTTGGCAACCCCCAGTCTATTCTCTGTGTCCCTGATTCCATTTCTGTTTCATAGATGGGTTTATTTGTGCCGTAATTTAGATTCCACATATAAGTGATACCATATGGGGTTTGTCTTTCTCTTTCTCACTTATCTCACTTAGTATGATAATCTGTAGTTGCATCCAGTTCAGTTCAGTCACTCAGTGGTGTCCGACTCTTTGCGACCCCATGGACTGCAGCGTGCCAGGTTTTCCTGCCCATCACCAACTCCCGGAGTTGCATCCATGTCACTTCAAATGGCATCTTTCATTTTTATGGCTGCATAGTATTTCATTGTATATATGTGTCACATCTTCTTTATGCATTCATCTGTCAGTAGACATTTAGGATTTTTCCATGTCTTGGCTATTGTGAATAATGCTGCTATGAACATGGAGGTGTGTGTATATTTTTGAATTATAGTTATGTCTGGATACATGCCCAGGAGAGGGATTGCTGAATCATTTGTTAATTCTATTTTTAGCTTTCTGAGTCACCTCCATTCTGCTTTCCACAGTGGCTACATCAACTTCCATCCCCACCAACAATGTAGGAGGGTTCCCCTTTCTCCATACCCACTTCAGCACTTGACATCTTCTTAGCAATGATTTAATCTTCAATTTTTTTCAAAAGGAATAGAAGGTTTTTCTGTAGATCATATAAGAATTTTCACTGCCTACATTGAACTGTGGTTAACAAAGGGAGGTATTGAGGGAGAGAGAAACACCCTACAGTAGAAATCAAATCTACATAAGCCAAAGGAAGAAAAAACCCACAAAACTGTCAACATGACTCAATTGATTCAAGATGATTCAACTATAATTCTGTTTTATTATCACCTTTTTTAGTTTTTTATTGAAGTATATTGATATACAATGTTGCGTTAGTTTCTGGTTTGCAGAAAAGTGATTCAGTTACATATGAAAGTGAAAGTGAAGTCGCTCAGTCGTGTCCGACTCTTTGCGACCCCACAGACTGTAGCCCACCAGGTTCCTCCATCCATGAAATTTTCCAGGCAAGAATACTGGAGTGGGTTGCCATTTCCTTCTCCAGGAGATCTTCCCAACCCAGGGACTGAACCCGGGTCTCCCGCAATGTAGGCAGACACTTTACCGTCTGAGCCACCAGGGAAGCTCAGTTATACATAGATTGTATATATGTATATATACACACATTTTTTTGCATATTCTTTTCCATTATGGTTTATCACAGGATATTGAAGATAGTTCCCTGTTCCATACCATAGGACCTTGTTTGTTACCTACTTTATGTATAGTACCTTGTATCTACTAATCCCAAACTTCTGATTTATCCCTCCTCCACACCCTCACCCCTTTCGTAAACTTGAGTTTGTTTTCCATGTCTGTAAGTCTGTTTCTGTTTGGACCTGGAGAAGGGAAAGGCTCCCCACTCCAGTATTCTGGCCTGGAAAATTGCGTGGGGTTGCAAAGAGCTGGACATGACTGAGCAACTTTCACTTTCACTGGCTATCTGTATGTCTTCTTTGAGGAAATGTTTATTTAGGCCTTCAGTCTATTTTTTTGATTGGGTTGCTCATTTTTTCTTATTGAGTTCTATGAGTTATTTGTATATTTTGGAAATTAAGTCCTTGTCAGTCACATCATTTGCAAGTATTTTTTCCCAGTCTGTAGGCTATCTTTTCATTTCTTATGGTTTCCTTTGCTGTGGAAAAGTTTATAAATTTGATTTGGTCTCATTTGTTTCTTTTTGCTTTTATTTCTATTTCCTTGGGAGCCTGACCTAAGAAAACACTGGCATGATTTATGTCAGGGAATGTTCTGCCTAGGTTCTCTTCTAGGAGTTTTATACTGTCATGCTGTATGTTTGAGTCTTTAAGCCACTTTGAGTTTAGTTTTGATTATGATGTGAAGAGATATGCTTACTTCATTGATTTACACACAGCTATCCAACTTTCCCAGCACTACTTGCTGAAGAGACTGTCTTTTTTCATTGTATATTCTTGCCTCTTTTCTGGAAGGATTAACTGACCATAGGTGTGTGGGTTTATTTCTGGGATCTCTTTGTTCTGTTGATCTGCATGACTGTTTTTGTGCCAATATGATGCTATTTTGATTGCTGTAGTTTTGTAAGATTGTCTAAAACCTGGGAGAGTTATGCCTCTTGCTTTGTTTTTTTTCCTCAAGATTGCTTTGGCAATTCTGCATCTCTTATATTTATATGATTCCATATAAATTTTAGAATTATTCATTCTAGTTCTGTGAAAAATTCATGGTAATTTGATAGAAATCACATTAAATTTATAGATTGCTTTGGGTAGCATGGCCATTTTAATAATGTTAATTCTTTAAATCAAACAGTATGAGATATCTTTCCATTTCTTTAAATCACTCTGTTTCCTTTATCAATGTTTTATGGTTTTTAGCATATAAGTCTTTCACCTCCTTGGTCAGGTTCATTTCTAAGTACTTTGTTTTTTGATGAGATTTTAATAGTATGAGTTATTTTGTAATAGTAATGGCCTCAAATCTGTAGTTCTGACATAAAAATATAAACTTAATGGCATGAAACCAAGGATCACATCTTCAGGATTATAAGTGTATTCTTATTCTTATTATATTTGATTCAAAGTGTATTCTAAGCTTAATTTTCATGATTGGTAGTAAAAACTCTTTGTGGAAGCTTCATTTAACAGAGGAGCTATTTGAGTAGGAAGGAGAAAAACAGCATCATTTAAATTTGCAAACTAAGCATGTCTTCAAAAATTTTAATATGAATAACAGATACTTTGTTTTGAAAAAGTAAAAGCAAAATTATTACTGCTTAAAGGTAGCATCTTACACATGGTTGGTATTTTTGTGTTCTTCACTTCAAAACATGCAGGTGCAACGTCATAATATCTGCAGATGTTGATTTCTGATTGTAGAACTCTTATCTTCTGCCGAGCATGGTTTAATTTATATCTGCCATGGAAATGAAGAATGCAATATATTTTGGATTCAAATAAAGATAACTTACTAAAGTCCTCTTTTGATTACAATCACCTTTCTTAGGATTACACTTCATTTATATTACATTAAAATGTTCTTTAAATAAATGTTTTGGTACCAGAAGAGAATATGTAAATAACTTACCTCATGATTCATGATGCTGAATGGTCCAGCACAGTGCAGGTCTGCAGACCATCCAGCAGACCTGGATTCATCATACACACATGTATGATATAAAGTGACTCTGTTGTGTGGAAGTTAGGTGCCCATAGCTAGTATGATGTGGTAGGCTGAATAATACCCCCCTCAAAGATGTCCAAACCCAAACCCCCAAAGCCTATGAATTTCTTACCTTACATGGAAGAAAATTGCTGATGTGATTACGTTAAGGATCTTGAGAACGGGAATATTATTCTGAGTTATCCAGGGGACCTCAATGTAGTCAAAGGGTCTTTACAAGTAGAAAGCAAGAGGGCCAAAAGCTGAAGAAGGGGATGGGATGATGGAAGCAGAGGCTGCATTGATGTATTATGAACATGTGGGAAGGGACCCTGAGCCAAGGTGTACAGGCAGCCTCTACAAGCTGGGAAAGACGAGGAAGCAGATTCTCTCCTAAAACCTCCAGAAAGAACACAGTCTGTCTTAAAGTTCTGACTTACAAAATCTCTGTTGTTTTAAGCCACTACATTTGTGGTAATTTGCTGTAGCAATAGAAAACTGACACATATGGCTTCAAAATACTCCATATTTTTAAAAGTCACAATTAAAAAGATGTTTTTCTGTCCAGACAATCATCCAATTAATACTGAAGGCAGTATTTTATTCTAGAAAGGGGATTGATTTCAGAGTTTGACACTCCTGAATTCAAATTATAATTCTGCTACTTACTAGTTTTTCTATATTTAAATTATAATTCTGCTACTTACTAGTTTTTCTGTGACCTTAGTCAAGATATTAAACATCTCTGACTCAGAGCTTGCTCATGTAAAAAATAAGGATAATACTGTCACGACTAGGTTGTGGGTATAAATTTAAGCAATATATGTAAAGCATTGAGCGTTGAGGCTTGTAAATTCCAGTGTTGACAGAAGTCAGGTCGTGTAAATGAGGATTGCACATGCCCTATCCTAAGAGCCCCAATGCCAGGTGACTCCTACCAGATGCTGCCACATAGGGATATGGGTCACATGCTGCCAGACATTCCATCTCCAGTCTAGAGAGACTGCAAAGACAAATCTTAGCTTGAAATGTCCCGGTTTTTAAACGTTGACTTTTCAATGTTTACATATTCCCCTTTTTAAATCATTGAAGGAAAAACTGAATTCTTGTCAAGTTTAACCCATACTACCATCCTGTGGCCTCTAACCCACGTGTAGGTTCTCCATGTTGCTCAGACCTGTGGACATTGACAGCCCTCGACAAGATGCTTTTGGTTCTCCTCTTATCCTTCCCTTCCTCGCCACTCGTGCCTTTCAGCCCAAAGTTTATGCTGCCAACTGACTACAGCTGTGGGATCCCCCCGAACCTTCTGGGCCAAACAGCTCTCACAGCCAAGATCCCAGGCTCCAGGCCCAGCACAGTGCAGGTCTGCAGAGCACCCCAGGCCTTGCCAGCTCCCTCCATCTCTCCAAACTGGCCTAGCCTGCATCTCAGCCGATTCTTATTAACAGTTTGAACAGATATCCACAGAGATAAAAACAGCTCTAGAGCCAGAACTCTTGAGAGTCCCCTGGACTGCAATGAGATCCAACCAGTCCATCCTAAAGTACATCAGTCCTGGGTGTTCACTGGAAGGACTGATGTTGAAGCTGAAACTCCAATACTTTGGCTACCTCATGCGAAGAGTTGACTCATTGGAAAATACCCTGATTCTGGGAAGGATTGGGGGCAGAAGGAGAAGGGGACGACAGAGGATGAGATGGCTGGATGGCATCACCGACTCGATGGACATAAGTTTGGGTAAACTCCAGGAGTTGGTGATGGACAGGGAGGCCTGGCGTGCTGCGATTCATGGGGTCGCAAAGAGTTGGACACGACTGAACAACTGAACTGAACTGAGAGCTAAAACTACTCTAAAAAATAAAGCATGTTAATTTTTTAAAATATAGACCCAAAAAAGAGGGAAAATCCTAGCTTGTTTAAACAAGAGACCCTTCTTTGGGTTCCTGGGTGGCTCAGACTGAAAAGAATCTGCCTGCAATGCAAGAGACCTGGGTTCGATCCCTGGGTCCAGAAGATCCCCTGGAGAATGGAATGGCTACCCACTCCAGTATTCTTGCCTGGAGAATTCCATGGACAGAGGAGCCTGCCAGCTATGGTCTATGTGGTTGCAAAGAGTCAGACACGACTGAGCAACTAAAACCACTCTTCAGTCCTTGGCAGTAACAATTGACTTATACAATTTAACTTGTCTTATGTGGAATAGGAAAATAGACAGACTATCTACTGAAATTTAATTTATAAGTATCAGTAAATTCCCCATGCAAGAGCAGCTTCACTGGCATCCAGAAGAGGAACTACTATGGTTAATTTCAGCATTATAGTCCATTCTCTGTGACTGTCAGTCCTATTCACCAGCTAAAGGTAAGGTGGGAATATAGAAACTACAACAACAACAAAAAATGAATGAAATTTTTATCAAAATTGCTCCAAGCATATTTCTCTGCTTCATCTGAAAAGAAATAGTCTTATATAGTATATAACTAGAATTATAGAACTCACTAAGGAATATTCTTTCAAAAACGATACCTAATGTAGTTGTGGACAAAAGAAATGAGAAATGAATAAACTTGGCATGTGAAATTTCTGAAAATTTAGTCTAGAAAAATAAATAAATAAATACCGTATCTTTTATGGTTTGAAATGAGGAAGAATAGTCCCAACCATGCTGGGCTGGCAACAGAGAGAGGTGTAATCACGGCACCTTGGGTGGCAAGGGCTCATTGTAAGAAAACTTGTGGATAACTGGAACTGAAAAAGCACTCCGGGGACAGAAGCAGTCCTAGGGGCTAATTGCCTTCTCTGACTCTTGTTCACGGTCAACATGGCTTCAGTTCTCAAGACTGCTGTGTTCCTGTCTGCGTAGCTCCTCTGGACTGCTCTCCCGCCATCTATTCATTTCCTGGTCCAGAGTCCAGAGACAGTGGTCTGCCTGACTCAGATAATAGCCGTTGTTCTCAGTGCGCAGCCTCCATTACAACAGGGCCGTCACCCGGCTGCTGTGGACGGCCACCTTCTTCTCTCGCGTGGACGGCCACCTTCTTCTCTCGCGTGGACGGCCACCTTCTTCTCTCGCGTGCCCGGCTCTGAGCGCCCTCAGGAACTATTCTTGCCTATGAGGTAGCGGAAGTGGGGGGCCGTATTGGCTAAAAGAACAAGTTAGGCGGAGAAATCATACTGTTTTAAATATCAAACAGAAGAGCAGACTAGGATCAAACACCTCAGTTTCCATCTATTTTTTTTTTAAACTAAAAACATGAGACTGTAACCAATGTGAATTGGATGGGTGTTTTTGCTCATTTTTTGTAGCTTGAATGATTTAAATATATTTGCATAATTCAGTTACATCGAACTCTGTTTTTAGGCTTCTTTCTACTAAAAAATATAGGAAATCGCATTCTGCTTTCCAAATCCCTGGAATCCTTTCCAGTAAACAAAATTCCTGTATACCCCACACACCTTAATGCTGTGCAGACATGAAGGAGTTAATATAGATATATTTTTTTAAGATAATTTTATCGTAGTCTGGCTGATGGAACACTTTGTATTTATATTGCATTTTTCTCGAATGCAGTCTTTATCTAATCCTCACAGAAATCCCCATGACAAAAGTATTTCTCATTTTATGGATGAGGAAACTGTTATAGAAATGGGACTTATCTAGAGTCACCCAGAGAATTAGTGATGTAAGGATTAGAGCTCTCTATTCGGTACCTAGCACCAGTAAATCACCACTTTCCTTAATACCTATACATAAAATGTATTTTCCAGATGAATTATTCCCAACAAAATGTCCTGGAAATCAAGCATGACATTGAGAAAGTACCAGAGCTGATTCTGACACAGCACTAAAGCTACCTTATATGGATGTGTTCTTTTTTGTTTGCTGTTATTCATTTCTTTACTTATGAAGATGCATGTTAAAACAAAATCTGCCTTAATGTAAACATCGCTTCAGGACTTTTTAGCATGTTACGGCTCCCTGGAGGAACTCGAACCTCTGACCAGATTCAAGGACTTCATCTAACACTCTTGGCACAGGCTTCTGCCTGCATACCTCAGCAATGAGGCCGTCACTGCCTCACAAAAATGTGCGTTTCACTGTTAGACAAGTTTAAGAATGTTTGAGGTTTGTTTATACGTTTTATAAATTCCATGGATGGATCCCTCCTCTGCCCTCTGGACTGTGTGAAATAATTTTATTTTCTTGTCTATTTAATGGCCCTTCAAAGAATTGGAAATAACAGCTAGGTCTCTAGTTAGTCTTCAGTACCTTAGCTAAAGAACTTAAGTTCCTCAACAATTCCTCTAATCAGAAGTTTTCCAGAACTCTCACCTACTCTGATTCCTTGTCTCTTAGATTTTTTATAAATTGCATGAGCACTTAATGTAAAGTACTCCATTTTTCTATTCTGTGACATTTCAGGGCACTCCATCAGGTTCCATTGTATATGCATTGCTATAATGTTTGTCAACTTCCTCCGTGTCATTTGACAATCTGCGAAGATGTAATAAAATTTCAAGTGTGATCAAAGTCTTACAATTGAAATTATTCTAAGGACACTTATAGTCTAGCAACTATAAAATTAATCACAAGCTGAGCCATAAATATAATCTTGGGTGCCCATTAATCATATGCTTCATAAACTGTGTTATTCACTCTTTAATGCCAAATGTTCATTCATTAAGAACAAAATAACAGTATCATTTATGCATCTAATCAGAGTACTAAGATTTAGTCTTTATTAATTCATCTAGCATCTAGCACTCAGGTATTGTTGGTATCTAATAAAAAGAGCAGAAGCAGAAGATATTAAGAAGAGGTGGCAAGAATACACAGAAGAACTGTACAAAAAAGATCTTCACGACCCAGATAATCACGATGGTGTGATCACTCACCGAGAGCCAGACATCCTGGAATGTGAAGTCAA
The DNA here is from genome assembly GCF_054371585.1 of Giraffa tippelskirchi. NCBI lineage: Eukaryota > Metazoa > Chordata > Mammalia > Artiodactyla > Giraffidae > Giraffa > Giraffa tippelskirchi. The sequence continues at coordinate 5,658,678 of NC_137280.1, read as the reverse complement.
GTGGGCCTTAGGAAGCATCACTATAAACAAAGCTAATGGAGGTGATGGAATTCCAGCTGAGCTATTTCAAATCCTAAAAGAGATGCTGTGAAAGTGCTGCACTCAATATGCCAGCAAATTTGGAAAACTCAGCAGTGGCCACAGGACTGGAAACAGTCAGTTTTCATTCCAATCCCAAAGAAGGACAATGCCAAAGAATGCTCAAACTACCAAACAGTTGAACTCATCTCACATGCTAGTAAAGTAATGCTCAAAATTCTCCAAGCCAGGCTTCAACAGTACGTGAAACAAGAACTTCCAGATGTTCAAGCTGGATTTAAAAAAGCCAGAGGAACCAGAGATCAAATGGCCAACATCTGTTGGATCATCAAAAAAGCAAGAGAGTTCCAGAAAAACATCTACTTCTGCTTTCTTGACTATGCCAAAGCCTTTGACTGTGTGGATCACAACAAACTGTGGAAAATTCTGAAAGAGATGGGAATACCAGGCCACTGGACCTACCTCCTGAGAAATCTGTATGCATGTCAAGAAGCAACAGTTAGAGCTGGACATGGAACAACAGACTGGTTCCAAATTTGGCAAGGAGTAAGTCAAGGCTGTATATTTTCACCCTGCTTATTTAACTTATATGCAGAGTCCATCATGCAAAATGACAGGCTGGATGAAGCACAAGCTGGAATGAAGATTGCTGGGAAAAATATCAATAACCTCAGATATGCAGATGGCACCACCCTTATGGCAGAAAATGAAGAAGAACTTAAGAGCCTCTTGATGAAAGTGAAAGAGGAGAGTGAAAAAGTTGCCTTAAAACTCAACATTCAGAAAACTAAGATCATGGCATCCAGTCCCATCACTTCATGGCAAATAGATGGGGAAACAGTGGAAACAGTGACTAACTTTGTTTTCTTGGGCTCCAAAATCACTGCAGATGATGACTGCGGCCATGAAATTAAAAGACGCTTACTCCTTGGAAGAAAAGCTATGATCAACCTAGACAGAATATTAAAAAGCATAGATATTACTTTGCTGACAAAGGTCCATCTAGTCAGAGCTATGGTTTTTCTAGTAGTTATGTATGGATGTGAGAGTTGGACTATAAAGAAAGCTGAGTGCATGAGAATTGATGTTTTCGAATTGTGGTGTTGGAGAAGACTCTTGATAGTCCCTTGGACAGCAAAGAGATCCAACCAGTCCATCCTAAAGGAAATCACTCCTGAATATTCATTGGAAAGACTGATGTTGAAGCTGAAACTCCAATACTTTGGCCTCCTGATGCAAAGAACTGACTCATTGGAAAAGACCCTGATGCTGGGGAAGATTGAAGGCAAGAGGAGAAGGAGATGATAGAGGATGAGATGGTCGGATGGCATCACTGACTCGATGGAGTTTGAGCAAGCCCCCAGAGTTGATAATGGACAGAGAAGCCTGGCGTGCTGCAGTCTACGGGGTCGCAAAGCGTCGGACATGACTGAAGGATTGAACTGAACCAAACTGAATAAAAAGAGGTTTGATTTTGAAACAGAACCCATAATATATTTGCTGTTTTAAGAGTTAGAAATTTAACTAAGTAATAAGGTCACCTGCATCAAATATTCCAACCAATGAAAGCATTTTCAGGTCTTTTTACTTTCATCCGAAAAAGAGCCACTTGAACCAATGCCTAATTAAGAACGTTATTCCCATAATTTGGCAATCTGTTTCTTTATTTGAATCCCTCCTTTTCCAGCAATTATTTAGTGCCACTGATAAAATGTAGAAGGTTGATGACTCTCTGCATCCATCGTTTCCTCTCTTGAAGAGGAAAGCAGGTGTTTCACACCTGCACAGGTCTTCACCAGGCATTGCTACAAGGGGGTCAGACAGTCTGGAGGTGTATTACAGAGGCTCAGGCTGGAGACAGAATCAGCCAGGTGTTTGGAGAGCACTCAGTACTCACCCTTGCACATTCAGTAAAAGCAGCCGTATCAGAACACTCTGATATCTGCCATGGGTACACATTCCAGAGCCAAATTTGACCAAGTATCCTGATGAGATCTGGCAATTGCTAGACAATGTGCAATGAGCACAGTTGGCAGGAAGACTCATTCCGTTCATTTGTGCGGCTACAAAAGAGGGAACCTGCTGTCCATGTGTGAAGCTGGAAAGAAGTACAATGCCCAGCTCACAAAACTTTACCCAGATGCCAAAGTAAGGTTTGCCATGTATTTTGGATTTCTCTTTCATGACGAAGATGATGCAAAAAATGTGGCCATCTGTTCCCACAAACAAATAACATGCTGCATGGATGAAAAGACTCCCACACTGACTATGGTTGATGGAAATCCTTTTGTTTTCAGTTCTCAGGGGTATTTCTTATTTTTAGGTTGTTCTGCTTTGAATCCAAGAATGGAAAATAACTGGTTTCTCATCTTCATCAATAAGCTGTGATTGAGGATTTATTTTATAATTGAAATGCTTATCCACAAAGCAAATTAGGCTACAATTAATTTCTAAATAGCCCAGATTTGTCATAATGGAGCATCATTTTAGAAGGGCTTGGTAATGTCTAGAGGAGACCTGGTAAGATGTGAAGGTCTGTTTACTTGGTTTAATCCAAATGTTGTGGAATAAACAAAACTTCTTTATTAGAATGGAAGAAAATAAACATGGCAAAATGATTGGTCGTGTAATTGATACTAGCAGAAAAGTAACACAGCAAAAATATACATGCTATGGATTGAAATAGCAATGGAAGAGGAGGAAGAGGTTAATACAACTTAAACCCATGTGCCTCTATAAGAAGTAGTCAGTAAAAGTCTCCTAAGGAATATTCTGTTTTACAGATTCTGCCTCTTTTATATTCAGGAGGGTTTTTTCTGGATTCTTTTATTCACTTTTCATGCTCTACTTCAATCCTAATATTCTTTTGGGGACAGATGTTCCTAGAAATTTATATGTGCACAAAATAGCTCATAGCCCTTCTTTGGTCCAGACTCCTTTGATGAGCTCATGTTAACCCTAGGTCCTCTCCATGGGAAAAAAAATGCATAAACAACATATAGTCTCAAGGGTTCCAGTCCAGGAATGTCCTGGACATCCATGGCCCTAGGTTAAGAACTCTGCTTTAAAATATCATACAGTGATTGCCCCCGATATTTGTAGATATAGGAAAAAGAGTTAGCCATCACTTTCTTAGGCAGCAGTACATGGCTCAGTGTCAAAGATCTGGAAAATGATTGGGGGAGGTGGATAAAAAGAAATAGAAAGATATGACTTGAGCCAAATACATAAGGAAAATTCTTCTCTCTTATTTCTATCTCAAGTTTCTTAATACAAAATGACATATGCAAAGTGTGTGGTTCCTATCTTCCAGCCAAAATTACTTTAATTCCAAAATAAAGGTAAATAGATGCAAAATGAAAAAAATCATCTTGAAAAATCCAGGAGTTTGTTGTATATTGTTTTAGTCACTCAGTCATGTCTGACTCTTTGAGATCCCATGGACTATAACTTGCTAGGCTCCTCTGTCCATGGAATTCTCCAGGCAAGAATACTGGGGTGAGTTGCTATTCCCTTCTACAAGGGCTTTTCTTGACCCAGGAATCAAACCCTGGTCTCCTTCATTGCAGGTAGGTTCTTTACTGTCTGAGCCACCAGGGAATTTTTTTGTTTTTCAATTGTAAAGTAATAACTTGACTTTATTCTTGAAACATGTTCCTGAAAAGCTTAGTATATTGAAAACTCTAAGATGGATCATAGAAATTCTGATACTAAAGGACTTGTATGGTGAAAACTTGTAAAGTAAGTGGTCATCTCCTGATTTATCTGTTTTGCAAACCCAAATTTTCAGTACTGTGTTGGCTTAGGTTTTTAAAATTATAATGTAGTATAATAACATAAGAATTATGATTTGGACTTTGATTTCAATTTACTAAGCACAGTACATCCAATTAAAAATAAATTAGAATCTAAGAATAATGAATTAAATTGTATTCATTTTATTTCTTTGCTCCCTCTATATTTTCTTTTTATATTAAGCAATTTGCTTTCATTAAAATCTTCTCTAAAATTCAAATATTTACCCATGAATTGATTATTCTCTGGGTAAATTACAATTTAAACCATATTAATTGGAAATTGTATCTGTAAGTTTGAATGAAAAAATAAAAATGAATCTAATACATATTAGTTTGCATTGCTTCTTCAGAAAAGAGGTCATAGCTAAAATGATCAAATCAAAAATCATTTTTATCAAAAAGCAAAATTAGAATGCAAAATTCTAGATACCAATGACATCCTTTCTGCCTATTTTATTTTTCTGAATTTTTAATGAATCAATTTCAGCCATAAATTATGAATACTTTAGCGAACTGAAAATGCCTTTTGAATATTAATTATTTTGAATATTAATCCTTATTAATCTCAGCTTTACCAATATCAAAAAGAAATTATACCATGTGAAATTTTTGTTGCATAATGCACCACATTTAAGTGTATTTTTTCATCAGTCTGAAGGTTCTGCATGTTATTAACATCTCCTGAATAAGATCCTACTTTGTTCAGAGGAATCAGAGAGGAAGTGTTCTGGAGAAGACCATCCTGAAAAAAAAAACAAGCATCATCTGTGGTCCAAGACAGCTGTATTAAGAGTGGCATATATTCTTCTATTTATATGTTGTTTCTTTTCCACAGATAAAGTCTCTGAGAAAAACACACATGAAGATAAGCCTGCAAACCCTGACTCTCAAAATCCAGCAGCATCAACGGGAGCAAAACCAGAGCAGAAGGAAATGGGGACAGGAAAAGAAGACCCGGGCAGGTAAGGAGCTCAGTAAGACACCTGACTCTGCACTCTAAAATTCAAACACCGATTCCTCACAGACACGACCGAGCGACTTTCACACTTTCCCATTCCTCACTTAAGCTGAGCAAAGGCCGGGAGAACTACAGCAGTCTCATCGCACGGGGGACCAGGGCCGGAACTAAATGGTGGTTCTGTCTGTCCAGCTCACTGCTCCTTAGCAGCCTGCCCGGGCTGCGAACCAGGATCTTTAGGCACCCAGTTGGCCGTAGTCCATAGCACTCCAACAAAATCATTGTTGTCACATATCTGAGTCATTAATATCATCTTGACAACAGCCCACATATTTACGAGGCTTAAGTTTTTTTAAAGGACTTGAAGAGAATATATGATTCTTCTCTGAATTCACAAAGAAATAGCTATTTCAATTCTGCAAACATTTTATTGTTCCAGAAGATTATTATTTCCTTTCATCTGCTAAAGAAAGTGTGATATGATAACCAAGAATAAATACAGAAAGAGATAATCTTTATGCCACTGAAGGAATACAGTTATATAAATACTTCCCACGAAGGAAATGGCAATTTCCATGTGAATCAGCGAATCCACAATAAAACCCAATTTGAAGCTCCTTCACTTGGCCACCACTTGGCATGTTATTATGTGTCTGCTGATCCAATTTGAATTGCTTGACTATAGTCAATATAATTGAAATAAGTGTACCCTTCTTATTTAATAGGCAAGAAGAGCTGTCATTTATAAAAAAGTTAATAGTACTTTTGCTTCTCCTCCACCCCCTATTCTCACTTCTCTCCCAGCAGCTCTCCTGTATTAAACTGTGAGCTACCAATAGTGTTATCATGATAATCTGGGACCCAGTGTATTAGGTTGAACAACAGGCATCAGAAAGAGTGCATTTTCAATAAGCATAGATTTGACTGTATAAGAAAATAAATTCAAGCTTACTCTACCACACATACAAAAAACAGCTTGACAAAAATTAAACATGACATTTTATTTAGGCAGAGAGAAGATACTTAAACTCTGAAGTAAATATTAGACTCTCAAAACTGGGATAAGTATTTATATTATTTCTCTAACGGTTGGTGTTTACAGATGATTTACAGTCCTTTTGGTGAGTCACTGTTGTCTTTACTGCAAACACAAGCAGCCAAGGCACAAAGAGGTTAATTAGTTTGCCTCTTGTCGTAGGGTCAGCTCCGCCAAGATGAGACAGCGAAAGAGTCAGACCCCAGAGTGGAACTCTCCCTACCTCCCACCAATACACTCGCTGTTAATCAACAGCTTAACTTTCTGAGCTGATCTTTTTGTGTAGCATTTATTTTAGTATATTTAATTTTTTGTAACAACCAGGATGATAGGTAGTTTTTCAAAGGACTGAAGTGGAAGCCATAACTAACATTTTTAGGGATGCATTCTTCTTCACCTATAGTACTTTCACTTTCCTGAAATACGAAAATGCAGACATTTCAGTTACCCAGAAAATGGGTCCTATCTTAAACACACAAATCCCCTTGACATGGCCTTGTCTGTTTCCCATCTGTGTTTACTCTGTCTGCCCCAGAGCGTAGTTCCTTCCCCGTCTTCCTCTCTCTCTGCTCCAGTCACACCAGTCCCATTTCAGACTCTTGTACTCATGAACTGATTATTCTCTGGAATGTTCGATTATTCTTTTTGCAATATGGGCTTCCCAGGTGACTCAGACTGTGAAGAATTTACCTGCAATGCCGAAGACCTGGATTCAATCCCTGGGTCGGGAAGATCCCCTGGAGAAAGGAATGGCAGCCCAGTCCAGTCTTCTTGCCTGGAGAATCCCATAGACAGAGGAGCCTGGCAGGCTACAGTCCATGGGGTCACAAGGAGTCGGACGCCACTGAGTGACTAACACTCACTTTCACTTTGCAATATAGGCAGCAAAATTTCTTGAGACTTACTGACAAACTGGGTAGACCCATGTTAGTTTAAAGCTCTGGCTTTATAGCCAACCACACTTTTCCTCAGGGTTGAGGGAGAACCAGTTACATTGAAGGAGCAACTTAAAAGGGTCATCGGAAATTCCAGTGTCACTTTTCACTAATATGACTAGAAATCCTAATTTTAAATCTCGTGGAGGACTTACCAAAGCCTTCCTCTTTTGATTTCACGGGCATCAATGGTACCACATCCTGAATCCTAGACAGCAAAGGTTTTATGCATAACTAGAAAATATCAATGGTAAAATAAATTTCTGTTAAAAGTATTATTTCACAACACTCTCATGAGTAACAATGATTTTGATATCTTCAGTTATTAAAAATCAACAACTTTAAACCTGGGTAAGGTCAGGTTTTAAAAAGCTCCTTCTCCTTGAAAAACATTAAGGATTTGATTGATTGCAGATGCTAAATATAGAAGCTGTGTGAATGTCATTCTCACCTTAACTTTTTAAACTTAAAAAAGTTAGATTATTAATAAATAAAACTTAAAGTCAGGTTTTTTATTCTAAGTGCATCTACTTTATCCTCTGCTAAGCCATGGGTTGAACAGGAATTATGTATGTAAGCTGATTGACTAGTATTGGGGAGAATGCTGATTGTAGATTTTTCTGTCTGTGTGTGGAGTGCACTGTGATATTATTGATTATGCCTTTAGTTTCTGTCTTCTTTCTTTAGCAGAAGATAGGCCAGAGGTAGATATAGAAAGAACCAACAGGATATAGACATAAATATTTTTTTAACAACACGATTGTTGTTGTTCAGTCACTCAGTCATGCCCATCTCTTTGACCGCATGGCCTTCAGCACGCCAGGCTTCCCTGTCCTTCACCATCTCCTGAAGCTTGCTCAAACTCATGTCCATTGAGTCAGTGATGCCATCCAACCACCTCATCCTCTGTCGTCCCCTTCTCCTCCTGCCCTCAATCTTCCCCAGCATCAGGGTCTTTTCCAGTGTGTCAGTTCTTTGCATCAGGAGGGCAAAGTATTGGAATTTCAGCTTCAGTATCAGTCCTTCCAATGTATATTCAGGTTTGATTTCCTTTAGCATTAATAGGTTTGATCTCCTTGCAGTCTAAGGGACTCTGAAGAGTCTTCTCCAACACCATGGTTAAAAAGCATCAGTTCTTCAATGCTCAGCCTTCTTTATAGTCCAACTCTCACATCCATACATCACTACTGGAAAAACCATAGCTTTGACTAGACGGATCTTTGTCGGCAAAGTAACGTCTCTGCTTTTTAATATGCTATCCAGTTTTGTCATAGCTTTTCTTCCAAGGAGCAAGTGTCTCTTAATCTCACGGCTGCAGTCACCATATGCAGTGACTTTGGAGTCAAAGAAAAGAAAGTCAGTCATTGTTTCCCCATCTATTTGTCATGAAGTGATGGGACCAGATGCCATGATCTTTGTTTTCTGAATGTTGAGTTTTAAGCCAACTTTTTCACTCTCTTCTTTCACCTTCTTCAAAAAGCTCTTTAGTTCCTCTTCACTTTCTGCCATATGGGTGGTGTTATCTGCATATCTGAGGTTATTGATACTTCTCCTGGCAATCTTCATTCCAGCTTGTGCTTCATCCAGCCCAGCATTTCACATGATGTACTCTGCATATAAGTTAAATAAGCAAGGTGACAATATACAGCCTTGATGCATTCCTTTCCCAATTTGGAACCAGTCTGTTGTTCCATGTCTAGTTTTGTTGCTTCTTGACCTACATACAGGTTTCACAGGAAGCAGTTAAGGTGGTCTGGTATTCCTATCTCTTTAAGAATTTCCCAGTTTGTGGTGATCCACACAAAGGCTTTAACATAGTCAATGAAGCAGAAGTAGACGTTTTCTGGAATTCTCTTGCTTTGTCTATGATTCAATGGATGTTAGCAATTTGATCTTGTTCCTCTGCCCTTTCTAAATTCAGCTTGTACATCTGGAAGTTCATGTCCACATACTGTTGAAGCCTGACATGGTAAATTTTGAGCATTACTTTGCTAGCATGTGAAATGAGAGCAATTGTGCAATAGTTTGAACATTCTTTAGCATTGCCCTTCTTAGGGATTAGAATGAAAACAGACCTTTTCCAGTCCTGTGTATAAACAATAAGACTATACATATATAAGGAGACTTATTATAAGGGATTGTTTCACATGATAATGGAGGCTGGGAAGTCCCAACATCACCAATCAGTGAGCTAGAGACCTAGGAAAGCCAATGATATTGTTCAGGTCTTAATCTATTTGTTCTATTCAGGCAGGCCCTCAGCTGATTGGATACACAGCTGTGTACTCTGGGTATGGCTGTGAGCGTGCTTTGAATGACTTTAACATTTGAATATGTAGGCTAAGTAAAGCAGACTGCCCTCTCTAATGAAAGTGGCCCTCCTCAGATCAATTGAGGGCCTGCATGAGTAGGACAAAACGGCTGACCCTCCTATAAATGAGAGCGACTCCTCCTGGCAGGGACAGGAGTTCTTCCTGCCTTCAGACTGTGCCTTCTGGGGTCTTGAGCTTGCCAGCTTTCGAACTGGAATTATACCATCAATCTTGAGACTTTCAGATTTAGACCTGAACTATGTCATTGGCTCTCCTGGGTCTCTAGGTGGTCATAGTGGTAAAGAACCCACCTCCCAACGCAGGAGACGTAAGAGGTGCAGATTCAATCCCTGGGAAGATCCTCTGGAGGAGGGCTTGGCAACCCACTCCAGTATTCTTGCCTGGAGACTCTCGTGGACAGAGGAGCCTGGCGGGCTATGAGCCCTAGGACTGCAGAGAGTTGGCCTTGACTGTCGTGGCATGGCATGCATGCACAAATACCTGGGAACCCTGTGGCCCAGTCTAGGGGGGGATACATGCCATTAATTATCACACCGTCTCCATTACGCACATAAAGCAATTGACACTGGACAAGTCCTTGTTTTCCTGATGCTAAAATGCAGTCTTTTCTCACCATTTCACAGCCCTCTCCTCTGACCTGCAATGGACTGCGTGTGTGCGCTCCTTCAGAATTCATGTGCTCACACTAACCCCAATGTGATAGTATTAAAAGATTGGGTCTTTAGGAGGTGGACTCCATCATAAATGAAATTCTTGCCCTTATAAAGAGGCCCTTGAGAGCCCTCTTGTCCTCTTTCCACCATGTGAGAATACAAGGATCCTATAAAAGAAGAGAGCTTTCACCAGGACCCAACTATGCTGGCACAGTGATCTTAGGCTTCCAACCACCAGAACGGCGAGAAATGAATTTTGGTTGTTTATATGCTACCAGTCCATTGTACTTGGTTATAGCAATCTAAACTGAGTAAGACATCACCCAACTCTTTAACTTAAAGCCTCAGTATGCTTAGGCATACACAACAATGACCTTCTTCATTATGCCACAGAAGAGAAATTCTAATGTTAACTATTTACAAAGTTAGGCCACCTGTTTAAAAAATATTCTCTTTTCTCAAATATTGTTTTGTGAGGATAGAAGAATATGAATATATGCCAAAGCCAAACTTACATATTATTTATGTCTATTAGCTCTTTATACAAACACAAAAAGGTGAATAAAGTTTATATTATTATCATAAAGATGTGAATTCATAAAATAAAATCACTTCTGTGATCCTGTGAATTTTTTTTTATCCAACCCCCAATAAGTTTCTAAATACAGCCTAAAATTAATTTTCTAGCCACAGTAATAATACTTATCTCAGATACACGTCAGCCCAGAAGGAGATTTCTTTTCAAGATATCCAAGTATTACATTCTACCTTTCTGACTGGAATCCATTTGTGGTCAACTAGTTTATTTATTTTTATATTTATTATTTTTATGTCATTTCAGAATTTCTGTAAACTGTTTAGCCAAGGGGAAAATGTTCTTTGCAAATATTCCCAGAAGAAAGCAACCGACTCTTTATCTTGTCAGATGAATCATTTAGCTTCTAAAAGACATAGGGTTCACCCCTAGAAAGTCCCATTGATGCCATTTGTCCATTACTGAGAAAAACAACCTGTTTCTGGCATTCCATCTCAGCACAGTCTTATTTTTTAATGTAAAAAAGTGTGTTTTGATGGACACTAATGAATAGCAAGCAAAAGGAGATGTGTTTTGCCTGGAAATGTCAAATAGCTATGTCTGAAAAGGAGACCAAGTTGAATGCCTGATAGGTTAAGTGGTTAAATGATGAACAAGCAAGTGAGTGAAAAGTTCAGTGCCCATGACTAGGGGGCACTGCAAGGCTGGCTTTTACAGTCTAGTGTATGGCCTTTCATCACCACTGCTACCCATAATGCCAAGAAGGAAGGCTATTTCTTTGAATAGTCTCCTTTGTTCATAATAGCAAATCAGTCTCTATTTGGATGGTTTTCAAATAGGCAGTACTTCACAGCAGGAACAATGAGAACAGAATAGAATTCAGAGTCTTATCAGCACTCATAAACACTGATGTCTATTGTCTTGTGCTAGAAAAGGCAAGAATCACTGCCGGAAAGATGCTTAAAAATCCATATGTGACTTTATAGTTGAAGTAGAAAAGGAATGTCAGCTATCAAGTTTACAAAATAAAATACAATTGATACTGTAAAAAATAAGATTGTAGAAATCATAAAATCAGCTACCCACTTGCTAATTTTATGAGCTGAATAATAAAGGATGATGCACTATTACACTTAGCCCCAATTAAAATTTGCCTCTATGGTAAGCAGTACTTTTATAATTAGGCATTGCAAACACTTTTAACAACAGATTGGCAATTCATATTAATAATGATTGCTAACTATATTTCTAGCAATATGGCAGCCTAATATTTATATTAATAGAAAACTTTTTGGGGAGAATGTAATTAAACCTACTAGGTAAAATGCAAAGCCTACATTTGAAAGCATAAGTGAAAAATAAATTCTTCTGACAGAAAGTTTTGGAAACTGGGTGTTTGCCTTGAGGAGTTTTCGAAACTCTACAACCTAGATCTGAGTTGAAATATATCACCAGTGAAATAAAACCTGGGATTAAACTGGATGCAAAAACAAATTGGAAATTCTTTCATAAAACTAGAATTCCACCGGGTAACCCACTGAAGGGTAAACTATTTCTCAGAGAGAAAAAAGCTTGAGTAACACTTGGTCTTTGTCCTGATTTTGAGTGGGAAAAATGGAAGAAATTTAAAATTGGGGAGGGAGACAGGGGATGGGGAAGAAGAGAGGAAAGAACAGGGGAGGAGGCGAAAAGGAAAGGGAGAAAAAATCATTAACCATAAGTCACTATTCACGTAGGCCTGGAACCAGGATGCTTATTCTATCTGTGTCCTAAAAAATTGAAGCTAAAAATATTTAAAGTAATTAAGTTTGAAAGCCCAGATATCTTCAAAAAACCAACAAAATTTGGAAGATAGTAAACCTTAAAACCACATCTCAAAATATCCCTATTGATAAAAGTCCAGTTTTAGTCCAATTTAGTCAAAAATTACTAAACATATGAGGAAATAAATAATTATGAACAAGACTGCAGAAGCAACAAACTGCAGAATCAGACTCTTGAAAACCTACAAAGGATGAAATTATCCAAAATAGTATATTGTATAAAATAAGTATGCTGTGCATATATATTAAAAGAAAGAAAAAAGAAGATTGACACTAAGACAGAAATACCGAACAAGAATTTGTCAGAACTGACAAGGTATTTTTGCAAATTAACTGAGAAAAACATCTAGAAACAAAAAATATAACCTTTAAAATTGGAAAGTTAGTGAGCTAGACCACAGATTAGAGAGTTGAAAGCTAGCAATGTGGATGACAAATCTGAAAAAAATCACCCAAACTCCCACCAGAAAGAAAAGGATAGAAGCTGTGAGAGACAGATTAAAATTAAGAAGTGTGGAGGCAAGCATGAAAGGATATAAAATGCATATAATCAGAATTCCAGAAAAAAAGATAATAAATAGAATGGTGGAGAATAAATATTCAAAGAGATATTCAAAGAGTTTTTATTCCAATCCCAAAGAAAGGCAATGCCAAAGAATGTTCAAATTACCATACAATTGCACTCATTTCACATTCTAACCATATGATGGTCAACATCCTTCAAGCTAGGCTTCAGTATACATGAATGAAGAACTTCCAGATGTAGAAGCTGGATTTAGAAAAGGCAGAGGAGCCAGAGATCAAATTGCCAGCATCCACTGGATCACAGAAAAAACAAGGGAATTCCAAAAAAAATATAATTCTGCTTCATTGACTATGCTAGCCTTTGACTGTATGGATCACAACAAATGTGGAAAATTCTTAAAGAGTTGGAAATACCAGACCACCTTACCTGTCTCCTGAGAAACCTATATGCAGATCAAGAAACGACAGCTAGAACTGGATATGAAACTGATGAGTTCCAAATTGGTAATAGAGTATGACAGACTGTATATTGTCACCCTGCTTATTTAACTTATATGCAGAGTGGAGTGGAGTGGAAATCACTCAGTTGTGTCCAACTCTTTGCGACCGCATGGACTGCAACCTACCAGGCTCCTCTGTACATGGGATTCTCCAAATAAGAATACTGGAGTGGGTTGCCATACCCTTTTCCAGGGGATCTTCCCAACCCAGAGATCGAATCCTGGTCTCCTGCATTGCAGGCATATTCTTTACTGTCTGAGCCACCAGGGAACTCAGAATGTACATGCAGAGTACATCATATGAAATGCCACGCTGGATGAATCACGAGCTATAATCAAGATTCCCGGGAGAAATATCAATAATCTCAGATATGCAGATGATACCACTTTAATGGTAGAAAGTGAGGAGGAACTAAAGAGCCTCTTGATGAAGGTGAAAGAGGAGAGTGGAAAAGCTGGCTTAAAAGTCAACTTTCAAAAAGCAAAGATTACAGCATCTGGTCCCATCACTTCATGGCAAATAGATGTGGAAAAAGCAGAAGCGGTTACAGATTTTATCTTTTGGCCTTCAAAGTCACTGTGGATGGTGACTGCAGCTATGAAATTACAAGACACTTGCTCCCTTGGAAGAAAAGCTATAACAAACCTAGAAAGCGTATTAAAAAGCAGAGACATCACTTTGCCAACCAAGATCCATCTAGTCAAAGCTATCGTTTTTCCAGTGGTCAGGTACGGATGTAAGAGTTGGACTATAAAGAAGGCTTAGCACTGAAGAATTGATGCTTTTGAACTGTGGTGCTGGAGAACACTGTTGAGAGTCCCTTGGACTGAAAGGAGATCCAACCAGTCCATCCTAAAGGAAATCAACCCTGAATATTCATTGGAAGGACTGATACTGAAGCTGAAGCTATAATACTTTGACCACCTGATGCCAACAGCCAACTCATTGGAAAAGACCCTGATGCTGGGAAAGATTGAAGGCAAGATGAGAAGGGGGCAACAGAGGATGAGATGGTTGGATGGCATCACCGACTCAATGGACATGAGTTTGAGTAAACTCTGGGAGTTGGTGATGGACAGGGAGGCCTGGCATGCTGCAGTTCATGGAGTCACAAAGAGTCAGACACGACTTAGATACTGAACATAAACAAACCCTAAATATAGTCGAGTAAAACTTAAAAGTACAAAAGACAAAACAAAAAGATATTTTAATTAAAAAACTACAGGCCACATAAAATAGGAAAAATAAACTAATATCTGAGTTCTTAACTGTAACAGTGGAAACTAGTGGACAGTAGAATAGCATTATCATGATTCTCAAAGTGATAGTCTAGAGTTGTCTACCTGGTGAAATTATTATTCAAAAATGAGCATAAAACTGAGGTACTTTCAGTCAAGCAAAAAGAAGAGAGCTAGAAATGTTTTAACATACACTTTAGGAAAAAAAAAGACTATCTGAGGAGGAAATACTCACACTGGGGTAGTCAGGGATCAGACAAGAAAAAGAATTTATTCTAAATATTTCACTAAAAATACCAATTATTTATTTAATCAATAAATAGTAAATTTAATTTAGTATACTTAATTCTACCTTATTATTCTAAATATTATACAGAGAATTCTGCAATTTAAGAATTGTTGTAAGAGGTAGGAGAGCTGCCTGTAAGTTCAAGGGTGGAAATTGCAATCCAGAAATTAGAAAAGTGCAGAAATTAGCTGCCAAAGCCACAGCTGCCCCTTAATTTCAAAGCTGGAGACTGGCAATAGAATATAGATTCTGAAGAAGGCTTAAGAAGATCTGCTGATTCTGAGGAAATATGCTCTGGTCTTCTGCCAGATGACAACTTCCTTTTAACTTTCAAATTGCCTACAAAATCAAAACCCTTCTGGCATAGGAGTCTTAAAAATAAGGTTCTCAGGCCTTCAGACACTGCAATAACATGGAAGCGTGTATAAGGAACAGAAATGCTACTGATTGCAAATAGACAATTCAGCACAGAGATTCAAGAAAAAAACGAGTGAAGAGAATGCCAAACATGTGGACAGAGATAAACACCATGAAATAATTATGAAAGTGAAAGTGTTAGCTGCTCAGTCATGTTCAACTCTTTGTGACCCCATGGACTGTAGCCTGCCAGGCTCCTCCATCCATGGGATTCTCCAGGCAAGAATATTGGAGTGGGTTGCCATTCCCTTCTCCAGGGGATCTTCCCAACCCAGGGATTGAATCTGGGTCTCCTGCACTGCAGGTGGATTCCTTACCATCTGAGCCACCAGAGAAATAATTATAATAATGTCTAAACTGAAGGTAAAGAATGAGATGGAACTGAACTATTCCCTCTACAGTGAGGTGATTACTTACAAAGAATTGAGAATTTGATCAATTTTAGAACTCTTAATGAAACACATGTTAAAATATATTTGAAAAACACTAATTTAATTCAAACATATACTAAATCTACATGATTTTAATATTATAAGATGATAGACAAGAGACAGAGAGAACACTAATTATGTCAACTACAAATGAAATTAATGATTCCAGCTCCCTGATGGCTGAGTTTAAAATACATCTTTTTGTTTATTAATAGCTTTTAAAAATTCACTAGGTATATAGTATATTTGAACAATGCAACTGACCAATTAAATATAAAAGAAATTTAGACCCTTATATCCAGTAACTGAAGGATAAACGGTTATGTTAAGCTTACATAGAACATTACAAAAATTCACAATATACTGCCGAAGTATGCCGTAAAATCTCCCAGGAGCTCTTTAAAAATACAAATATCTGTGTGTTGCTCCCACTGATACTGATTTTACCGGTCTAGGCATTAACATGTCTAAAAGCCTCCTCAGGTAATTCCATGATCCATCCAGGGCAAAGAACCATTTCACTAGAAGTGACCATTTCTCAAGTCAAGACCTAATGTGAGCCTTAATCAATTTTAAAGATTTTACATTGAATATATTTCTAACTACTATGCGGTAAAGATAGAAGTTAATTTTTAAGAAACTAAAATTTTGAAAAAAATGTCACATAATAAAAAAACTTAAAACACACTTTTAAGTGACCCTTGGGTCAACAAATAAATCATGAGTGAAACTAGAAAATATGTAGAAAGGAACAATAATGAAAATATTGCACACCAATCTTATAGAATAATAAAGATACTATCCCCAATGAATCAGCTGGTAAAGAATCAACCTTCAATGCAAGAGACACAGGAGACACGTGTTCCATCCCTGGGTCAGGAAGATCCCCTGGAGAAGGAAATGGAAACCCACTCCAGTATTCTTGCCTGAAAAATCCCATGAACAAAGGAGCTTGGCGGACTATAGTCCAAAGGATCCCAAAAAGTCAAATACAACTGAGCAACAAACACACACACACACACACACACACTCACACACACACACACTCACACACATACACACACACTCACACTCACACACACTTACACACATACACACTCACACACACATACACACTCACACACACACGCACACACTCACACACATACACTCACACTCACACGCACACTCACATACACTCCAGAAGTTGTTGTTTAGTTTCTAAATCATATCCAACTATTTTATAACCTTCAAGTTCCTCTGTCTATGGGATTATCCTGGCAAGACTAGTGGAGTGGGTTGCCATTTCCTTCTCCAGGGGATCTTCCCAACACAGGGATTGAACCTGTGTCTCTTACCCACCTGCATTGGCAAGTGGGTTCTTTACCACTAGTGCCACCTGGGAAGCCCAAAATGAACCATAAGACATATATTTTTAAAGATTCTGGTGGAAATTTTATAAATACATATAATTTAAGGCTTAAATACTGTTGTCATTTTAAGTATAGGAATTTTTTCAACTATAGCTATTTTCACCAGTCATGATATGTCTTGACAGTTTTTCTTTTATGCAGCAGGTAATGTTTTCATTTGCTGTTAGTGTCTTCCAACATCCCATTGTATCTGGTCAGTTTTTTATGTAATGTGGTGAGACAAATCTGAAAGCTTAAATCTCTAATAATCTTATACCAATAAAAATGTGCTAGGATTAGTACTTCAGTCGTGTCTAGCTCTTTGCAACCCCATGGACTGTAGCCCGCCAGGCTCCTCTGTCCATGGAGTTCTCCAAGCCAGAAAACTGCAGTGGGTTGCCGTTCCTTTCTCCAGGGATCTTCCCAACCCAGGAATTGAACCCGGGTCTCCTGCATCACAGGTGGATTCTTTACCATCTGAGCTACCAGAGAAGCCCATACCAATAAACGTTCACCCTATTTCTGTTGAGATAAGAGATAGTTTCTCAACCAGTTTATGCGCCAACCACTAGCTAGGTAATTCATTTCCGCCTAGCCTACTGCTGCTGCCGCTAAGTCGCTTCAGTCGTGTCTGACTCTTTGCGACCCCATGGACTGCAGCCTACCAGGCTCCTCCGTCCTTGGGATTTTCCAGGCAAGAGTACTGGAGTGGGGTGCCATTGCCTTCTCCGACCTAGCCTACTGGTTCATTTCATTCTAAGTGTCCACATGCAATTGTTCACCAGAGGTCTTATCTGGGCATCCAGCTCACAAGAGGCCTGTCTGAGCCCAGCCAAGCCCTGGCCATGTAAGACATTGACAGACAGTAGAGAAACAGCTGTACAAAAAGGAAAAAGCAGCAAAGGGACAAGTCAACAACACAGGAGCAATCAGGAGAGAAGTTCCACAATCATCCACCATCCTGTGTAACACACGTCTAGGTCTGGACCCTTTTAATCAGTCTTTGCTCCTATTACAGTGAATGGGAGAGCAGATCATGTTTCAAGGTGACTCCTTCAGGAGTGCTCCCCCCACCCCCCACCTACTCAGGACATCCCTCTGGCAGTGCTCCGTTTCTCTCCTGAAACATCTAATCTCTCCTTTCCCTGTTGGACCATTTCTGTACATTTCTATAAGCATATAGTCATGTTGCAGCATTTCTCACATTTAAACAATAGCAACAGAATGCCTCCTTTAATTCCAAATGAGCATCAGCTATTGTCCTGTATGTCTGCTCCTCTTGAAAGTAAATCTCCTCAAACCAGTTACCTATATTCACTTTTTTCTACTTCCCAGCCTCTCATGTCTACCTGAATCTGTTTCAACCAGGATTTTAGTCCTTCATTCCACCAGGTTTTTTTCTACCTTTAGGAATGCTTTGACTGGTTTTGTCCACTTTTATCAAAGTCAAGAATGCCCCCTATTCTCCCAGAGCCAATGGGCAGGCCTCACTTATGTTCCTTTCCGCTCAGCAGCAGCCCAGGGCTGACCCTCACTCTGTCCTTGAAACACTGTTTTCATCCCAGATGCCTCGCTCTGACTGATGCCCGATCTCCTTGGCCATTCTCACTGCTGTTCATTGGTGATTAGGGTCTCTCTAAACTTGGAAGGCCCAAAGCGTGATCTGCAGACCCCTCCTCTGCCCTTGCTAAATTCTTTGAGTGCATTATTTTATCTGGTTTTATGGTTTTAATCAACATTGATACCCTGATGACTCCTGAATTTATATCTCCAATCTATCTCCCTGAGACCTGGGTTTCACATACCAATTGCCTACTTAATATCTCCACTATGGTTATCTATTAGACATGTCCAAAACCAACTCTTAATTTCCCTGTCTTCCTGCAAATCTTTTCCTCTTACAGTCTTCCCCTTCTCAGTTCAAGGCACCTTCGTTCTTCCCTTTGCTCAAGCCAAAAAATCACCCTATTTTTTCTCTCATAAAGTCCAGCTGTTGGCTATTCCTTTGGGACCTGCTCAGACTCTTGCCACATCTCGGCATCTCACATCTAGCTGTTGCGATATCATCCTAACCCTCACCTGGCTTGCAGTGTTCGCCCCTGTAATCTATGCTCAGCAATCACCCCTTTCTCCTCCAGACTCTCCAGTGGCTTCTGGCTTCATCGGGACTGAAAGCTGCAGCGCTCACGATGGCCCAAAGGGCCCTGCGTTCCCCTGTCCCCCAGCCTCACCCCCGCCTCTCTGCCCTTGGCCCCCGGCACATCCACCCCCTCACTCTGACCCAGCCGTGCCGGAACAGGCTTCCCTCACATCTCCACACAGATTCCTCCCTCACTGGGTTCCAAGTCTCTGCTGAAATGTCACCTCATCCGTTGAAGGGACCTTCCCTGGCCACCTGATAGGAACTAGCAGTCCCTCTCACTTCTCCCATGCCTTCACCCTGACTTGTTTTGCGTTGTAGCATTTATCATCACCTCACATAGTCTGTATTTTTCAAATGTCTGCATTGTCAGTCTCTCCCTACTAGAAAGTAAATACCTGAGGGAGGGCTTCATTAAGCGTATTTCTATATCCCTGTGTTCCCAATGTCCAGAAGACCCCTGGCATACAGTAGGCCTACAATAAACCAATGAGTGACTAATTGAATGATTGACTGAGATCCCCAAATTATGTAATTCTGGAGGGATAATAATGCTTTCCCCATAAATAATTACTTCATTCTGAAATTTAAACCATTGCCAAGTTAATTTCTCTTAAGCAACTGTGCATTTTCCTCCATTAATATATTTGATCAAGCTCCATGTCTGATTTCACAACATTTTTATCACAAAATACCACCAAGTCTTTTCCAATGGCTCAGAGCAAATTCACAATTTAATGTGCTTTTAAGCTACTTGGGGTCAAAAACAAAATTGGACTCATGCTTTAACTGATTCCACAAGTATAAGCAAGAGCTGTGCATTTGATTTCCTCTCTACAATTGTTGGTCTCAACTATAATTGTTATAATGACTCATGTGACAACCAGATTTGGAGAAAGCACTGTAATCAGGAGGTGACTGCGTTCAAAATGCACCTCCAGAGTCTAGGACATGAGTTAAGACTGCAGTGAAAGGAAAACAGTGGTTACAGTCTGGACTTCAGTAGGCATCTGTCCACATAACAAAAGCACCGAGCTATTGGACAGAGGAGGTTTTCCACTCAGGGCAAAGCGAACCGGAGCAAGGCATGGCAGCCACATGAAAGAACTCTCAATCCTGTTGCACTTTTCCCCACTTGGAGCTCAACGTGGTGTTTTCTTCGCACTAATGAGCAATGCATTTACTCACATGTTTTTAAAATTAGAATCAGAGGGTATTTTTTAAAGTAATGAATGTTTTGCTTAAACCGTACCAACATGTGTTTTGAAAGGAACTGGAAATGTAACATATGGGTCATGTAGACTGAAATGGGCCTTGTTGAGACATTAATCTGAGGGGAAGGGGGCTGGTTGCCTAGCCGTCCGTCCCCCTTGGGCACAGCAATATCTACTAGAGATTCTTCTTAGATCAGATATTTGGTTTTAATGGGACCTGACAAAGTACTTCACCCTCAACTTTCAAAGACAATTTTGAAAAGACTTACTGAGGACTATAAACTACAATATGGAAGAAACTGTGTTCTGATTAACAGGCAATTTAAATAAGCAACTACCATTAAATTACCATACTTAGCTGACTCCTGGTAGAGGACCTCAATAAGAGAAAGTTCTGAAGTCAACAACCCTTGCTCATCAATAACTCGTGAAAATTTAGCCAGGTGTAATAAGTTTCTGTCTTGGTTTCTTCAGATCAGCATCTGGTTGTGCCTCATCCCTGTTCCTGTTCTATGTCTCACTATGTCTACAGCATCTGGACCAACTCCATTGTTGATGTTCAGTCGCTCAGTGGTGTCCAACTCTTTGTGACCCCCATGGACTGCAGCACGCCAGGCTTCCCTGTCCTTTACCAGTTCCCGGAGCATGCTCAAACTCACGTCCATCGAGTCAGTGATGCCATCCAACCTTCTCATCCTCTGTCATCCCCTTCTCTTCCTGCCTTCAATCTTTCCCAGCATCAGGGTCTTTTCCAATGACTCAGTTCTTCACATCAAGTGGTCAAAGTATTGGAGCTTCGGCCTCAGCATCAGTCCTTCCAATGAACACCCAGGACTGATTTCCTTTAGGATGGACTGGTTGGATCTCCTTGCAGTCCAAGGGACTCTCAAGAGTCTTCTCCAACACTACAGTTCAAAAGCATCAATTCTTTGGTGCTCGGCTTTCTTTATAGTCAAACTCTCACATCCATACATGACTACTGGAAAAACCATAGTCTTTGACTAGACGGACCTTTATTGACAAAGTAATATCTCTGCTTTTAACATGCTCTCTAGGTTTGTCATAGCTTTTCTTCCAAGAAGCAAGCATCTTTTAATTTCATGGCTGCAGTCACCATCTGCAGTGATTTTGGAGCCCAAGAAAAGAAAGTCTCTCACTGTTTCCATTGTTTCCCCATCTATTTGCCATGAAGTGATGGGACTGGATGTCATGATCTTAGTTTTTTGAATGTTGAGTTTTAAGCCAGCTTTTTCCCTCTCCTCTTTCACCTTCATCAAGAGGCTCTTTAGTTCCTTGGGATCAGCTCCCTGTACTGGGGCAAACATAAATTTAGCAGGCCTAGGAATGAACCATCTCACTGCCCACTCCAGGCTAAGCCTCTGCTGCCATATGTAAACCAGAAGCAGCAGCATCCCAGAAGCTCAGGCTGTAAGTTTTCTCTGGATCCACATACGCTCATGTCGGGTATGTCCTTGTATTTGGATTTGATGGTCTCTTCTGCTTGCAACCAAAGGAGGTTTTCCACTTTTAAGGGCTCATGTGATTAGACTGAGCCCATCCAAATAATCTCCCATTTTAAAGTCTATAAACTGTAGAGTTCCTTTTGCCACCAACATAACAACTTCCCAGATTCCAGAGATGAGAGCGTGGACATCTTTGGAAGGGTCACCTTTGCTCTTATTCAAGTTTACAGGCCCAAGCATAATTTTGACAGGTAAATACAGTAAAAGACTGAGCAAAAATTAAACAATGACAATGAAAAGTTTCCAAGACTTGAGTTTTAATTGGCCAGAGAAAAAAGCTGCCTACTCACTGACAGAAATACATATGAGAATTCCACTCAAAGTGAAATACTGGCAAACAGCTTCAGAAGATAATTAGAATTCCTAGGCAATTTCCTTCTTCCAAGATGCTTTTTGAGAGGTGTGGGGAGGGGTTTATCATCTCTGGATAGCTTTAAATACTTAGACATGGGCTAATTTAAATTAATTCCAGATCTAATTTTAACTCTAATCTGTCCTTAAATGTAGCTGCTGATACCACATTTCCAGTTCCTGGGATGCTAGTGACCCCTGAATGAAGGAGATCTACTACCCTCTGTCATTTGCTCATATAAATGATCCCCCAGATTAAAAAAAAAAATAGATGGTGCTTTAGAAGTCCTAATGCATTTTTTCATTGTAACAATGTTAAAAGTAATAGATGTCAAGGTAGATCTATAGAATTCAGTATAGATTATAATTTGCTTAAGACCAGTGCTATTTGAAAGGACTATAGAGCTAATTGTGAGAAACTGTATTCCGAGTTTCAGCTTGGAACCCGTTACTGCTATGGGTTCAGAGCTCCTGTCTCAACTCCCGAGGTGGAGCAAACCATTGAGAGCAGAGGTCCCCAACCCCCAGACCTCAGACTGGTACCGGTCCACGGTCTGTTAGGCAAGGGGCTGCCCAGCAGGAGGTGAGCAAAACTGCCTTCATCCGTATTGACAGCCGCTCCCTGTCCCTCGCATTATGGCCTGAGCTCTGCCTCTTATCAGAGCAGCAATTGCATTCGATTCCTGCAGGAGCAAGAACCCTGACTCTAAAGTCAAGACGGACTATCTGAGATGGCCACAAAATAAAGTGCACAATAAATGTAATCCACTTGAATCATCCCCAAACCATCCTCCCCCCTGGTCCAAGGAAAAACTGTCTTCCATGAAACAGATCCCTGGTGCCAGAAAGACTGAGGACCTCTGACCTAGAGAGTAACCTCTGATGTGGTTCCAAAGCCCAGGCAGAAAGTCCTTCAGAGCACTGTCTGCAAGAAAGTGGCAAAAGCAACTAGGATTTTGGCTTTTGGGAGTGAGACAGAACTTCCCAGCCAGAAAACCTCCAATGTCTAATTTCTAGTGATTTACACTTTTCTTGTTTTCTATGCTAACATGCTACATTGGCTTCAATCAGTGCTTGATGGCAACATTTTCAGTATCCCTGGTTTACATTATAGGAAATGTAACTCAACAGATCTCTCTTCCCCTCTATCTCCATCATTAAAGCACAGTCCTTTAGTAAATTTACAGTCAGTTTTGACTGCTGGGAACAACGTATGTCCAGCTCTGTGCGACCCCATGGACTGTAGCCCGCCAGGCTCCTCTGTCCATGGGATTTCCCAGGCAAGAATACTGGAGTGGGTTGCCATGCTCTCCTCCAAGGGATCTTCCTGGCCCGGGGATCAAAACCAGGTCTCTTGCATTGCAGGCAGATTCTTTACCATCTGAGCCACCAGGGAAGTCCCTGGGGACAATGAAAAGTATTAATTGTATGGCATATATTCTTTTTTATAATAATTTTGCACATTGCCACTAGGAAATCTGAAAAATAGCACATACTAAAAGTAAAAACCATTCATAATCTCAATAGTCGGATATAACACTCTTTGTTGAAAAGTACAAACGAAAGAATGACTGAATGAACAAGTTCACAGTGTGAGACCCAAAGGAGGTTTGACTCGCTTGCACAAGCTACGTGGCAGTCTGCGATAGTCTGCCTAGCACTGGCTCCGACTGTGCTGTGGACTGCTGAACCGAACCATGGATTAAGTTAAGAAAAAGAGGCACAGCGGCAATCAGTCACAGCAAAGCTTGAACTTGCCGCAGCACTGCCTTTGAGCGGCGTCAAGGCTTGTATATGCCGTAAACGTGCATATACACTGCCCCCTAGTGCCCATGCCTGAATGCAACGCCGCAACCTGCGTTATCGGACGGACCACAAAGCTGGAGACAGATCGAGGGAAAGCCGAGACTCAGGGGTGGAAGGAAATGACTAGAAAAGAAATCAAATCGCGTGCACTCAGCGAGCTCCTATTATGGAAAAATAAGTTATCAAAAAGCTCTCGTTTCCTCCTCTGCCCCACCTCAGTCCCACCCCCCCCTCTCTTTTCCAGTACAGTACACGTGCTGGTTTTCATTCTGGCCATGTCTGTGGGTGGAGTGAAGAGGATCCTGCAATAAAGCTGTGAATTAAAACTTAAATATTATTTATAAATATTTGGATGTGTCTGAAGGATTAAATAGCCTTGTTTAAAACAGAAATCTGATTGATAGAAAAAGAATAGTATGTTACTGGAGAATGAAGATGACATCATAAATCACAAGAAAAATGAAAGACTATTCAAAGAATAACGTTAGGTGGTGAGCTAGTTTGAAGAAAGGGGGATGTAGTTAGATCTTCACATAAGTCCAAAGAGCCAAGTAGATTTCAGATGCTTAAAATTTAAACCAAAAATGGATTTTCAAAAGAAATAAGAAAATTAAAGTGAACATTTGTTACATATATGGAGAACTTTTTTAAGCTGGAAGAAATGACAAAGGAAAATGTGGATAATTTATATCAAAATAAAAACTTCATTATTTAAAAAAACAAGCAGGAACACAATAAGCTGAGAAAATGTCTATACTTATATAGCCTATGAAAAGCTCATACAAGTGTATAAGAAACGATATGATTTCAAAACCAGCAATTAACAAGTGAAAAATGGCTTACAAGAAAATGTGAAAGCATTTACCTTGAGAATAACAAAAAAATGCTAATTAAAATTATAAGCCATTTTTCAGCCTACCTAATTAACAGAAATGCTTTTAGGAATATCCAGTTCTGAAGAAGAGGAGGTAAAAGAGACATTCTCAAATATTGGTTGTATACCTTTAGAAAAATAATTGGCATGTACCAGAAATACTCATGCTCAAAAAATATTCAACCCTACTATTTTGGAGAATTTATTTTAAGGAAATATGTAAGAATTCTTAAATGTGTAAGAAGCCTTATGGGTCAAAGATGATATTGCAACATTATCTACAATGATTCAAATTTACAGGCATATTAAATGTCCAACGATAGAACAATGTAGAAGAGCCTTAACAATTGCCCACTGGTGGCGCCCGTCACACTGCACAATGGATCATACAATCACTCATCCTCTCTGTTCTCAAAGATGATCACAGGGTCTGTCTCTGACCCTCAAGCCACCTTCATCCATTCACCTTAGAAGGTCTTAAAAATAGTCATTTTCTAGGTGTGCCATGATACGAAAAAGATTAGGAAGCATTTTATAGTATAAACATTGAATGTGGTTATTACTAACCATTAAAATGTTTACAAATTCTAGTGTAAAAAAT
The DNA here is from genome assembly GCF_054371585.1 of Giraffa tippelskirchi. Lineage (NCBI taxonomy): Eukaryota > Metazoa > Chordata > Mammalia > Artiodactyla > Giraffidae > Giraffa > Giraffa tippelskirchi. The sequence continues at coordinate 5,633,268 of NC_137280.1, read as the reverse complement.
TAGATTATTAATAACAAAGAAGAGAGCACAAAGTTGTACATATCATATAATCTCAAATACGGTGCAGAATATACACCAAAATATTAATAATGATTTTCTTTGACTAAACCTAAAATTCATATTATTTTTCTTCCTTCACTTTTTTGTATTTTCCAAGTTCTCAATGATGATTACTCATTTTTAAGCATTAAAAAAAATGTTTAAGTCTTAAATCGTAAAATCCATAACAAAAGAGTACAAATATACTACAAGGGAAGTAGCCCTTTCCAAGGTTTAGCTACTGAATTTTTTGGGTTTTTTTTTTGGATGTATCATGAGATGGCATGGTAGTGTTTGTCCAATAAGAGAGTTGTTTTAGATAACACACTGCTACAGCGTAATCTTCCTGTTTTTCTAAACTTTTAAATCACTTCCTCAAGTTAGCTGTGGACACACCTAGAAAGAGTGAGTAATTACCTCTCTAGATATAATGTGGAAAGGATTCTTGCTTCAGAAGAATCAGATTAGTCTTCTGAGATGTCCTTCAAAGCTTGCCTTCTGCACCCCAATCTACCAATAGTATGGATCATTAGTGGGTGCTAGAGGCCCACATTTCGGGGAATGTGGGTCTCTTTCCACACTGAAAAAAACTAAATCCCATGAAATCTGTAATATTACTAATGTTGACATATTTTACCATCTTAGACTTGAAAATTTGAAGTTCCAGCTCATAATATGTTTTCTTTTGCTTGCCAAAGAGATTTTTCTACAACTAAGGAACATCTGAATCTAAAAGAAAAGAGCAATAAATACTATGTGCATAAATTGTGATTTGGAAAATTATGAAAGTGTTGACAGTGTTAGTCACTTAATCATGTCCAACTCTTTGTGACCCCATGGACTGTAGCCTGCCAGGTTCCTCTGTCCGTGGGATTCTCCAGGCAAGAATACTGGAGTGGGTTGCCATTTCCTTCTCCAGGGGATCTTTCCAACCTAGAGGTCGAACCTAGGTCTCCCACACTGCAGGCAAATTCTTTGCTGTCTGAGCTACCAGGGAAGTCTATGAGCTCATAGCTATTAAAAGATAAAAATAATGTATTTTCATAGACTATCAAAGTGTAAAAAAATAAGGCATTCATTCCAGGCTAAGGAGGTAAAGGTTTTAGTAGAGTTAGGATTCAATATTTGTAATATTGTTTATATTTTAAATTATATTGAAATGATAATTACCCAGAAGCTAGAAAACATGATTTAGAAATATCCAAAACATTCTTTCCCTTTGATCTACCAGTTTGTCTGCTTTGGGGCTGTTCTGGTTTTGATTCATATCATAACCAGAAGGCACTGGAGGTAAGCAGTTAGAATTTAAACAGTTTAATCTTACTCACTGTAACTGGAAGACATTTTGCAAATAGAAAATAATGTTAAAGAGATGTATATTCTTTATTAAGAAAATTTTCCAGAATTTTTACTCTAGCTCCCATTTTTAATCACTTCTTCATTTATCTGGCTGCCTCAGGACTTCCCTGCATCGTGTGGGATCTTTCACTGAGGCGTGCGGACTCTGGTTGTGGCTCACCGGCTCAGTAGTTATGGGTTTGGACTTAGCTGCCTTGTGGCCTGTGGGAGCCCAGTTTCCCCATCAGGAGTTGAACCTGCACTCCTTCATTGCACGATTGATTCTTAACCATTGGACCACTAGAGAAGTTTCTTTAGCTACCTTTTAAATACAACTAGGTGAAAATATCTATTCATGGAAATTTCCTAGTGGTAAATTTCCACGTGGTCAACTAAATGATGCTGAGTATGCAAGTGCTTGGAAATGGTAGGCAAGATACTGCAATAATCTCTAAGATGTATACAAAAGCCCTTGTCAGAGCTGAGTTAATCACTGACTAGGTTTTGTTTTGTTTTTAATATTATAAGAAGTTTCAGATGTTTATGTTAAAGTGAAATATCCCTATTAAAATATTGCTTCTCATAGTGTGTTGCTTTTACTCTATAGTAATTAGTTTGGAAATGCTTAAGCCTCCTTTTTTTGAAATAAAAATCTACAGCAATGAAGTGTGTTTGTAAACACAAAAAACAAATTGATCATGTTAAAATTTTGTGGGGCTCTTGCTATTTTATTTGACTTGATTTGGATTGAAAGAGATACAGAGAAGGAAGGAAGGAAAGAGGATAGGAAAACAGAAAGGAGGGAGGGAGGGAAGGAGGCAGGAAAAAGGGGGAGAGGAAGTGGGGGAAAGAGGGGGTGGAGAGGAAGAAGGGGAAAAATGGGGAAAACAGGAGAAACTGTATCTCGATCCTAATTGAGTCTCCTCTCAGAGAGCCTGAGAGGAAAGACTAAAGGATTTACCACCTGCTAAGGTTGGAAGATTATGAGCATTGTGCAAAAAAATATTCTGACAACCCTATAAATTTAGCAAAAAGGATCTAACACAATGAGATTGATATAGGGGAAATTTAACTATCCAAACTAACTGCAATTTTTCAAGTGATAACAGACTTGAAAGCTTCAGGAGTTTTTTTCTTTTTATTGGTTATTGTAGATGTCAGGACATTATTTTTCCTAGGCCAGAATCATACACAGTATTTAACAAGAAACCACAAGTGCTAAAAAATGGTCTACTGGAAACGGTAGACGTATGCAATATTTTGACATTCAATAGTCTTAATTCTGTTATATTTTTAAAATAAGAGCCAACTAATTATAATTGAGCTATTAACACAATAAAATCTTAATGAAGAGGATTTTTAAATTCTGTTGTATTTTCTAACATGACATTGATGTGCAATATTTGGAATAGGAAAAGAGGTTCAACTTGAGAGGAATTTTAAATATACGTTTTCAGTTGAAAAATAAATTATGGGAGTATTCTACTTTACTAACTTTCAAAATGTAAAGCTGTAACCGAATGACTACTTGCCTTCTCATTGATCACTAATTTTAAGAAGATAATATTAGCTGAAAAAACTGAGAAAATAAATCCAGCACCCAGGACAGTAAATTACGTGCTGAAGCAGAAGAGAGGACAGTAAATAAGGACTTGTGGGGCAGGGGTCAGAGAACTCAGAAGAGCCCAGAATGAGAAAGGTTGAGAGAAGAGAGAAATGCTGTCAATGACAGACTGTCTTCATCACGTTATTTGTAAACTTGCTGTGGTCCAGAGTGATTCAGCTTTAAATCATGAAGCAGCTACAATGCGTCATTGTGACCCATCAGGCCCTGACTTCCTCCTAGTAGCGCTTTTCAGCTTATGTTCACCCTCCACACCACAGTGAAGATCCCAGACCCTTCATAGAACCCTTTCCATCTAACACCGTATCCTTAGCACAACCACTACCACTCACTTCATCATCTACTCCCCACTCCTAAGGCTACTTCAGGAAATAAAACAATCTTGGTAATTTATATCTTAACATAAATTATACCTCTCTCCAAAGCAAGTTGAGCCTAAATCTAATTATGGAATGGAAAGCTTTTCCCCTATGAAGAAATCTTGAATATCATCAAAACTGTGGGACAGTTCTAGGAAGGGCGCAGAGCAAAGGAATCAAACACTAGGCAATTTTTTTCTCTCTCTCTATAAAGGTGTCCTTGACTCAGTCCAAGCCTCCACCCAGTACAAGCTTGAAATATGCTTTCTGTTCCACTCATTAAAGAGAATTACTTCTCTTTGACTGTAAGGTCATAATAATGCTCACACACAGGTAGGTTCAGAAGCATCATTTTGTCCTGATGAAAATTATATTTACATTTAATGTCCAAGGAGCATCTAAATAACAAATAGAAGAATCTCCAATTACAACTGATTTGAATCTACTATATAAAAATATGCCCATGTATTAATTTTCAAAGAAGGGTATGATGTAGAATCCGGAAACTATAGACCACACAGTTCTATGTCTGATCCCATGCAGAACTCGAGAATGGATTGTTAAATATGACTTTTAAGCACTTAGAAAACAAAATGGGAGTTGCTAAAAATGAAGTCCCATTAACCTCATTTTAAGAATTTCACAGTTTCTTATTGTATATTCTCAAACAAGATGGGGAAATATGTTCAGTAAATTCACAGTTCTCTGAAAACATAGACCTACTAAATTTTAATAAATGAACCATTATAAAACTGATCATCTGTAATGTCATAACTCCAGGCTCTGTATGTTATATTGTGCAGCTCAACATCTTTTTCAGTGACTAGGAGAAAGCCACAGATGATACAAGTCCCAAGTCTAAAAATAAAACAAAATAAGATAAGATAGCAAATATATTTGTGGTGGATAAAAACAAATAACAGATTGGAATATTAGGTTAAAATAAATGAAATTAAAGAACTTGATTCTTTTCTTCAAACTTCCACTTACTGTTCTTACAGACTGGGACAAACAAACCTTTTAATTTGATAGAACATCATTTTCTCATTTAAAAAGGAGAATAATCTCAAGTAGCATTTAATTAAATAGAAAATAACAGAAAAAATAACCCAATTATCCAAAAAAAAAAAAATGAGCAAAAGTTCTGAACAGACACCTCATCAAAGACAGACAGATGGAAAGTAATATATGAAAATATACTCAACATCATTTGTCATTAGGAAAATGCAAATTAAAGCAAAGAAATATCACAAAACACCTGAGAATGGCTAGAATTCAAAATATTGAAACACCAAATGCTGATAATGTCATGGAGCAACTGGAACTCTCATTCACTGTGAGTGGAAAAGAAAAACGGTGAGGTCACTATGGAAGACAGTTCAGTAGTTTCTTACAAAGCTAATCTTAGTCTGAATATATAATCCAGCAAGCACACTTCTTACCCTAATCTACGCAAGTGAGTTAAAAACTTGCATATGGGGCTTATGGCAATTTTATTCATAATTGCCAAAATTGAGAAGCAAGCAAGATGTCTTTCAGTAGGTTAATGGATTAAAAAAAAAAAACAACTGTTTACTTCCACAGTAGAGTATCACTCAGTGGTAAAAACAAATGAGTATCAAGTCACTAAAAGTTATAGAGGACTCTTTAATGCATAATGCTAAGTAAAAGAAGCCAATCTGAAATGCTATATACTATGTAATTCCAACTATACAACATGCTGTAAGACGAACTGTAGAGACATTAAGATCAGCGTTTTCCAAGGATTTGGGGGGGGGATTTTATAAGGATAAATAGGTGGAGTACAGGGAGGTTTTGGAACAATGAAGCTATCCTGTATGATATTGTAATGGATTCATATCGTTATGCATTTGTCAAAATCCACGTAACTGTACAGCACAAAGAATAAATCCCAATGCAAACAATAGGCTTTAGTTCATAATCATATATTTTCATTATTGCAACAAAGTAGTAGTAGTGTCAGTCGCTCAGCTGTGTTCGACTCTTTGTGACCCCGTGGACTGTAGCCCGCCAGGCTCCTCTGTCCATGGGATTCTCCAGGCAAGAATACTGGAGTGGGGTGCCGTGCCCTCCTCCAGAGAATCTTCCCGACCCAGGTATCTAAACCGGGTCCCCTGCATTGCAGGCAGATTCTCTGCTGTCTGAGCTAAGGGGAAGTCCCATATACTGCACGAATGCAAGAGGTTAATAATAGGGGAAATGGAGGGTGAGGGGAGGCATATAAGGCAGGAGCTCTCTGTGCCTCCTGCTCAAATGTAAACCTACAACTGCTCTAAAATATAAAGTCTTTGTTTAAAAAGTAAGGATAACAAACTCTATTAATTAAAAAACTCTATTAATTAAATGATGACTATTTACACATAGAATGCACAGCTTACAATGACAGGCAGTTGCTATCATCAAGAAAGTTCACGAGGTATTGAATGGCCACCTGTCCCGAGTGAGGGAGAGAGGAGACTCTCTTTGGAAGGAAGGTTAACTGCTTGATCCCGAAGAGCCCTGTCACTCCCCCTTTCATCCATTAGAAATGATCAAGGAGCAGCTCTGGTCAAATTACTCCCTGTGCTTCTCGCTGCTTCTGAGGCCCCCAGGAATGCCTGTATTTCCACCGCAGTCTGACCGTAGTGGGAGGGAGGTGTGGCAGTGTGTCTATAATGACAAAACTAAGCTCCCTTCCAGGCATACTGCAAACTGCCATTGTCTGCTGCCACAAGTGTGAGATCACTCATATTTCACTAAAATTGATCAGTATGGTTAGGATACCAAGCCTATTCACTGTAGGGAAAGATCACTTTAAAAGTTGACTCTTAAATTAGACATGTCTTTGCTATTTCAGACCCAAGGTTAAGATTCTGGCTCTATGAAGAACAAGAGTTCCTAAAACGTGAAAAGAAGAATGGTGTTTGCTAGCAATTTATAGCAATATGTGAGCTTTGCTAAATCCTAACAGTTGAGGTGCTACCCTTTGAAAATCTACTGAAAATATATAGAATTTTTTCCCCAGGAAAAAAATATACATGCACATTTTTAAAGGGTATGCAATTTCAGGATTTCAAAGAATTTCTGAAACCAAAAGAACCTTTAAATAATCAATGAAGCCTAAGTTAAGAACTCCTGCAGCAACTTGCTGAGTACTTGGTAGTTCCCACCTGTATATTTTGCTCATGTTATTTCTTCCACTAACATGCGCTCCCACCCACCTTCTGCTGGGTCACTGATTCTACTATCTAGCCCCACAATAACTAACCCGCTTTACCCAAAACATTTCCCTGCTGGTCCTCTTTAGCTCCCGGGAGTTCTGCGCTCATTCATATCTCCACGCTTCTGCTCACTCTCTTGCCCCCTCAGTTGCCTTCATTACTTGAACTCACATACTTTACACAATCGTCTCAAAGCTGTCTACTTTCTGAAGATTTGTCTGATAATTCCTTGCTGTGCTGTGCTTAGTTACTCAGTCGTGTCTGACTCTGTGACCCCATGGACTGTAGTCCACCAGGCTCCTCTGTCCATGGGATTCTCCAGGCAAGAATACTGGAATGGGTTGCCATGCCCTACTCTAGGGGATCTTCCCAACCCAGGGATTAAACCCAGGTCTCCCGCATTGCAGGCGGATTCTTTACCTTTATCAAGAATTGTGAAAGTCTCACAATTCTTGAAATGTATTGACAATTACAGGGTTTTTTTCATTTTTACACTAAATTATTTAAGAACAAGTCATGTGACTCACCTCTTTAGCATCTTGATATACCTATAAGTCCTCCATAAACCCTTGATCACTTCTTGGAGCTTAGCATACTGTAATATAAGGTAACATTATAATGTTACAACACTAGTAGCAATTAGTTTCTGAGTGAATGAATGGATTGTGGATTAAAAAAAGATGACTGTGGTAAGATTCAAACAACATAAAATTAACCATCTTAAAATGAGCTATTGAATAGTAGTTAGTACATTCACAGTGCTGTTCGACCACGACCTCTATCTAGTTTCAAAACATTTCCATCACTTTACAGTAAATCTTTTATCCATTAAGCAGTTTCCATTTTTCTTCTCCCTCCAACTCCTAGCATCCACCAGTCTGTGTTCTGCCTCCATGTATTTTTCTGCTCTGGATATTTTGTCTAAATGGAGTCACATGATACATGACCTTGTGCTCCTGGCTTCTTTCGCTCAGCACAACGCTCTCCAGGTTCACCCTTCTTGCAGCGTGCATCACTCCTTCATTCTTTCTCAGGGCCAAGGAACATCCCATTATATGTGTGTACTATAATTCGTTTATCCACTCACTCACTGATGGGCATTTGGGCTATTTCCATCTCTTGGCTGTTATGAATAAGCCTATTACACATGCTTGTACACGTGTTTGTTTAGCTACCTGTTTTCCACTATTTGGGGCATAAACCTAAGAGTGAAGTTGTGAGCTCGTGTAATAATTATGTGGTTAACTTTTTGAGGAACTGTCAAATTATTTTCCGCAGCAGCTGAACCATTTATTTTCCCAATAATATATGAGGTACAAGGGTTCCAATTTCTCCAAAACCTTGTCAACAATAATTTTTCATTTTTTACTTTGCTGGGTTTGAGGTGGTACTTCTGGATGATGACTTTAAAATAGTCCACTGTTTTGAATACATCTTTAACATCTGTAGGGGTGAATTTACTGTAAAGCTAATAAATTTTATGTTTTAGAGCCCCTCACTAAAGATTTGGTATTGAAATTAGGACTCAATTTTCTAGTCTTTTTAATTAAAAGAGCCCTATAAATTATATAGGCTTCCAGCTCCCCAAAACTTGAAGTTTCCCTGCACACAACCAAATAAAAATATCTAGTGGTCAAGAATATAACAATAATATCCCTATCTCCAGCTGTGGTGGTGCATTCTTTTGCTTGCAGAGTCACCATATTTGACTTAAAGCCTTTATGACAAATAATCTTACCTCCTGAGTAAGATGTTTAAGAACCTGGTATTACAGATGGCATGACAGGAATTGTAATAATCCCAGTCACTTATCAATTGCAGGACAACCTGAATCCAGCTGATGGTTAGAAAGCCAAGCAGAAATTTCTGTTTCCAAAAGGATACATACGCAGTTCTGCTGACAATCACCTCTTCTTCTCAAATATCAGATTAAAAAGGGCAGAGCCATAGGCTGTCTGCAATATGTTAAAGCTGTAATCTCTTTTACATAACTTCTGCATTTTGCTTGTAGCCAATAAGATGATTCTGTCACATTCACTGAGAGGAATCGAGTTGCAGATGCAAATTTATATGACTATTGATGTCCCTGATTTACATAAAAATCTGTGGTGCACATCCAAGATCTGTACTGCCTACAAATAGATCAAATGGTGAGCTCCCTCAACCATGCTCATATGATTTATGGCTAAGCTTTACTCTACGTGCTGTTATGCCCTTCAGAAACTGGGTTATTTGAACTGAATGTTCAGTGTAATACAGTATGTGACAGACAATGCAAATTATTTGCACAAGACATGGTAAGCAATTTTGACTGTAAAGCTTGATTACAGTGTTCATCAGGAGGGTGGCCTGCCGCTCCAAAAAGCCTTGGCGATTTATGTTATCATCCCATATGGTGTTCTTTGCTTTCCACATTTTCCTCTTAAAGATTCAAGCGTATTCCCATAGTTCATCATGTTATTCTCCCCTGTAAAATATTTGCTTTACCTTACATGTGAGCAAACTAAGTTTAAGCTAATGTCATTCAGTTTTAACAAGTTCACCTTCCAGTTCATATTGCTAAAATGGGACTAAATGACTAGATTCTTGCTCAGTTGTGTTCCATCTACTCAGAATATTCTCCATTTTTTTAGAGAAGTAACTCACTATGAACCTAGTTTGGCCTCTAAAATCAAAATACTCACCTTTCACAGATCTCGAAATATTGAGTTCTAAGTATTTCCATTTTCCCTTCTATAGTTCTGTCATAATTTGTTAATAACCTTCTATCACCTATATTTGTACATACATGGTTTTTCATCATATAGGCTGAGTCTCAGTCCAGCAGAAAAGGGATACAGTAAAGCCCATCTCATTGAGCTTTGTGGGAAACATGTGTGCTATTGACACAGCTAGCATTCAAAACAAGTTATAGCATTTCCCCCTTCCCCCTTACTTAACAGGTGCTTAAGTAAATGAAAAAGTATGACTTCCACCAACATTTACTGATTTAAGCTTGTAACATCACTCTTACAGAACAGTAATTCTGAAACGTTACTGTGCAAATTATCTGAGGAGCTAGTCGAAATGCAGATTCTGTTTCAGTAGGTCTGGGCTGGGGCCCGATATTCTGGGTTTCTGAAAAGTTCTCAGGCGATAACCATACAGGTGCACAGACCATCTTGGAGTGACAAGGCTACAGAACTCCTTGTTTCTACCTAAGTATGCTAAAGGTAACTAAGCAGGCAGCTCGCTATTTTTTTGTTTAATGAAACTGTCAGTTTGGGATAACAGTAAATTTATATACAGTTATAAGAAATAAGATAGAAATTTCCCATATACCTTTCATCCAATGATAACACCTTGCAAACTATAGAACAATAACACAACTGGTATATTAACATAGATAATCCACTGATCTTACTCAGGTTTTCCTTGTACTTGTGTTTGTGTTTTATGTAATTTTATCACGTGTAAGTTCATGTATCCATCACCAGTCAAAATACAAAACAGTTCCATCAAGGGTCTCTCCTGTTGCCTTTTATAGCCACATGCATCTTTCTCCCTACCCAACACCCTGTCCCTTCCCTGGCCCTGACAATACTAATCTGTTTTCCAACTCTATAATTTTTCCGTGTTTAAGAAGTTTATACAAATGGAATTGTCAGCTTCTAGCCTTTGGAGATTGGTTTTCAATCATTATAATTCCCTAGAGATTCATGCAAAGTATGGTGTGCATCAATAATACATTCCTTTTACTCCCCATGATATGGCTGTACCATAGTCTAATCATTCAATCACTGAAGAGCATCTAAGTTGTTTCCTGTTTGGGTTTATGAGCAAAAAAAAAAAAAAAATCTGCTATTGCACATCTGTGTACAGGCTTTTGGGTGAACACAAGTTTTTAGTTCTTGGGGATAAATGTCCAAGTGTGCAATTGTTGGGTCATACAATAATCACGTTTAGATCTATAAGAAATGATGCAGTTTCTCCACATTCTTGCCAGCATTTGGCAATGTTGCTTTTTTTAATTTTAGCCATCCTGATAGATGTGTAGTGATACATCCCTGCAGCTTTCATTTGCATTTCCTAACAGTCAGTGATGTTCTAAACTTTTTCATGTGCTTATTTGCCACTTTTATATCTTATTTTTTGAAATGTCTGTTCAAGTCTTTTGTTCAATTTATACTTGGAGTCTTTTCCTTTTTACTAATAAGTTTCAAGGGTTTTCTATATTCTCTAGGTGTTAGACTTTGGTCAGATAAGTAGCTTGCAAATGTTTTCTCCCATTCTGTTGCTGTTTTCATCCTTCTAACAGAATCTTTCACAGAGCAGAAGTTTTTCATTTTAACCTGTTACAATTTATCCATTTGTTTCTTTTATGGACTATGCTTTTGGTGGCAAAGTTAAGTCCTAGACATAGAAGACTTTTTTCCTTTTTTTCTAAGGGTTTTGTAGTTTTATACTCAACACATAAGTTTATGATCCATTTTGAGTTAGTTTTATAAGAAGTATGAGGTGTAGGATTGAGTTCTTTTTTTGCCTGGGATGTCCAGTTGTGCCAGCATGATTTGTTAAAAGGGCTTCCCCCTCCTCTGAATTGCTTTTGTACCTTTGTCAAAAGTCAATTGGTGCCTTTTTAATGGTGGTGTTAACGTTTTGTCCTCAGCCATGAAGGTCTGTTCCCTTCAGTAACTGACAGCAGTCAAGACTAGAGCAGTGAGAATTCCCTGGTGGTCCAGTGGTTAGGACTCAAAGTTTTCACTGCCATGAGATCAGATGCTATCTCTGGTCAGGAAACTAAGTTTCCACAAGCCATACAGGGCAGGCAAACAAAGAAAGAGAGAAAGACTATGTTAGTGAAACAGTCAGTACAAATTTCTTCATGAAAATATAATTACTAGAAGAGAAAGAAAATTATTATAGTTTGCTTTCATCCTAAGGAAATTTTCAATATAGAGCCAGACTACTACCACAATTGGTTCACTAAATTTCAGCAGTTATCAGAAACTTGTTTAGTTTCCGCTCTTTATTAATCTAGTTCTAATAGACAATTTATCTTTTCATTTAGTGGTTTAAAGGTCAAAAATTATTTAAACTTTACCTACATGCCCAGATGCCTGCTTTAACATGTTTAGTTTGGCTCCTTAATGCTTCAGTTCAACTTGATGTCTGTTTTAGCATTTAGAAGTGGAGGAGAAAAACATGAATTGGGCATTCAGAGGATCTCTTAAATATATGCCCTGTTCTCTCATTTATTTCAACATTAAACTGAATATTAATTTTTTATACTATTAGTTATAAACCTGGGATATGATTGATATATCTGTACTTTCAGAGAAAAGAAGTTGGGCAAATATTTTCAAATCAAAGACATGTATCTCTGATAACCATTCACTGTTCATTCACTCTTAAGGCAGACTCTACCTCAGCACTTGGCCCAATCAGATACTGAACTGCCAAGTTTCTCAATGGGCAGGGATGGGCATCCTGGTGCTCCAGGGCTTTAAAAGCTGACTACACAACAAGGATCAAGATACTGGAGTAAAAAGATCCTGCAGTCCCGTCTGCAAGTGGACACACCAAAACTCCAATTAGACAGAGAATAACTATCCTAGGAGAAGGACCTGAACACTAGCAAAACAGCTCTTCTACAACTGTGGACATAAGGAAAAAACATGCTGAGATAGGGAGGAGCAGGACCCACATCTCCAGGGTGGCGACCCACAAGAAGGAGAGGAATCACAAATGCAAAGACTCTGCTTCAGGAGCAAGGGGTTTGAGCCCCACAGTGGGCACCCCAGCTCTGGGGACCTTCACCGAGGAGACAAGCTTCCATAACATCTGGCTTTGAAAGCCAGCAGAAGAGCCAGAGGGCGATGGGAAATGAAGACTTGACTCTAAAAGGGCTCACATGCAAACTCACTCCAAGTCCAAGCAGAGAGGCAGCAGTTTGAAAAGTATCTGAACCATAAGTGAAGGAGATGTTTTGATTAACTTTAAGACAAGTGCCAAAAAGGCACTGGAACTTTCTCTGGGATTCAAAGTGCTGGTGGGTGCCATTTTTTTATTCTCTTCTACCAGGTTGGCCTGACACCAGCATGCTCCATTTCTGACATTCACTGTCTATATCGCTAACACCCTTTGCCCAATATGGCAATCCTCTCCCGCACTTCCCCACACGATCAGCCTGCCCTAGGAAGCACCCCTCAATGCAGCTCCCACTTTGTCGCATCTTTTTGGTGGCCTAGGACAAGACTTCCCTGTAGCTCAGATGGTTAAAAAAAAATCCTTCCTGCAATGCAGGAGACCCGGGTTCAGCCCCTGGATCAGGAAGATCCCCTGGAGAAGGGAATGGCAACCCACTCCTTGCCCGGAGAATGCCATGGACAGAGGAGCTTGTCAGGCTACAGTCCGTAGGGTCACAAAGAGTTGGATATGATTGAGCAACTAACACTGCTCCTAGGACCAGACTAGCACCCCACAAATTAGCTACTGCCCATCCACACTGAGTGGGTGGCCTCCACCAGGATGGGTGTCCCCCACCCCGCAGAGGGGCTCCCTACTTACCACACCCAGTTGGCAGCCTTGGGCCAGACAGACACCTCTCCAAAGTGGCTCCCATACCAGGAGCAAACGCCACCCACCAGTGCCGCCAACTGTAACACCACAAAATAACGGGCAAACGCAGCCCACAGCAGGGACACCTCTGGAACACCAGGAGCTAGTAACCAGGAGGGACTGCTTTTCTAGGCCCCAACTTTTTACATAAGGCCACTCCTTCAAGACTAGGAGACACAGCTGGTCTACCTGACACCTAGAAACAAACACAGAACCTCAGGATAAACAAGGAGACAGAGGAATGCGGTCAAAACAAAAGGACAAGACAAAACCTCAGAAAAACGACGAGACAAAATATGCACAAGGTATCTACTAAAGAGTTAAAAGTTATGGTCATAAAGATGCTCACAAAAATCAGGAGAAACTAGGTGAATACAGTGAGAACTTTAACACTGAGACAGAAAATATAAAAACCACTCAGAGCTAAAGAATACAATAACTGGGATGAAAAATACACCAGATGGGATCAGCAGCAGATGAACTTCCAGATCAATGAACTGGAAGATAGAGTAGTGGATATCCCCTAATCAGAACTGAAAATTAATTAATTAATTTAAAAAATATAGTTTAAGACATATCTGGGACACCTTAAAGCATGCTTATATGGGCCCCAAAAGGAGAAAAGAGACAGAAAGGGACAGAAAACTTATATGAATAAATAATGTCTGAAAGCTTTCTTAATCTGAAGAAGGAAACAGATGTCCAGGTACTGGAAGCACAGAGAGTCCCAAATAAGATGAACCAAAGAGATATGCTCCAAGACACATTCTAATGACAACATCAAAAGTTAAAGACAGATTCTTAAAGGCAGAAAGAGAAAAGCAACTAGTAATGTATAAGGAAATTTTCTCCAGAAACATTACAAGCCACTAAGAACTGGAACAATATATTTAAGGTACTGAAAGGAAAAAAACAAGAATATGCTGACAGCAAAGTTATTATTCAGATTTGGAGATATAAAGAGTTTTCCAGAGAGGCAAAAGCTAAAGAAGTTCATCACAACTAACTTGGATTTAGAAGAGAGGTTAAAAGAACTTATTTAAGCAAAAAAGGAAAGGCCATAGCTACAAATAAGAAAATGCATGAAATAATCTCACTTATAAACATGAAAATAAAGAAAAAGTAGTAGATCAATACTTACAAATCTAGTATGAATGTTAAAAAGCAAAGGTAGTAAAATAAACTATAGCTACAATAATTAGCAAAAGTGAAAGTGAAGTCGCTCAGTCGTGTCTGACTCTTTGCGACCCCACGGACTGCAGCCTACCAGGCTCTTCTGTCCATGGGATTTTCCAGGCAAGAGTACTGGAGTGGGGTGCCATTGCCTTCTCCCTATCACATGAGAAATGGGTAAATAAAATGTGGTAGAGTCACATAATGGCAATCTACCTAACAATTACAAAGGATGAACTGCTTCTACATTTAGCAACATGCATAGATCTCAAAAATATAGCTAAGCAAAGAAAGAAAACTGCAGAATGAGTCAATATATCATCTGCATAAAACACAATATATTCAATAAATTCACATTTAAAAGTCTTAAAGTTAAGATGGATGTGCAACAGATATTACAGCAATTAAGATGGGACGGAGGAATGGTAGTTGAATGACTACTATTATTTGCAACAATCTAATTTCTTAAAAAGAAAATTCACTCATTACTTGGGTAATTACAATTGATTAAACTTTTAAAAAACAAAAATGTAGTATATAGATCAGGACAAGGTGATGGTCTGATGGTATATGTGAAGAAACAAAGACTGATCTCATGGCAGCACACGGAGCTGCCTCTGCAACTAACAGTTATTTCCCAAAAGGAACATCACACACATTCAGCCAGGATGTGGCCCAGGCTATCTCTCCCCTACCTCCTCACAACCCAGGTTGAGATTTAGGCACTTAGTTATATGTAATTTAAGCTATAGGGTTCCTTAGGCCCTCCACTTACCAGGTAAACCCCATCAATGCCCTGGAACTTTTCCAATAACCAGAGCATTCAGCATCTCCCAAATCTAGAGGCTCCTTCTGTCCTAACAACTGGGATCAGAAGCTGTCAGGTGTTAGGCATGTGAAGACTTGTATTCTGAGGTGTTGGCACATACTGGGCTCTAAGCAAGGATAAGGCCTCCAGTGAGGAGTTCGACATCATTAAATCCTATGAGCTTTGTGTATCCCTTTGCTAATAATTAGCAAAGGGATACACAAATTAAAAAGATGCAAAATATGTCATGAAATCTCAAAAACTTATGAGATATACAAAAATTAAAGAAAAAATAATCTTAGCATAACGCTAAAGACAGTCATCAAATCACAAAAGGAGAGAACAAGATAAGAAGAAAGGAACAGAGAATTACAAAAACAACCAAAAAACAATCAACAAAATGACAATAAGTACATATCTGTCATTGCTTTAAGTGTAAATGAACTAACTGCTGCAATCAAAAGACAGAGTGGCTGAATGAATAAAAAAACAAGACCATCTATATAATGTCTGCAGGAGATACACTTCAGATCTAAAGATACACAAAGGCTGAAATTGAGAGGATAGAAAAAAAGTGTTATACATAAGTGGAAACAAAAAAAGGTAGGGTAGCAGTACTTATATCCACAAAATAGACATAAAAACAAAGGCTCTAAAAGAGATTTTTTTAAAGTATCCTTTAATACTTTAAATATCTTGTATAATGATCAGGGATCAATTCAACAAGAGGAAATACTAATGCATTCAAAATAGAAGCATCTAAATATGTAAAACAATATTAACAGACATAAAAAGAGAAATTGAGAGTAATATCATATAGTAAGGAACTCTAATATACCACTTACAGCAAAGGATAAATCATTCAGACAGAAAATCAACAAAGAAACACTGGCTTTAAAAGATATATTAGACAAATAGATTTAATACATGTATATAGAACACTCCATCCAAAATAGAAAAGTACACGTTCTTTTCAAGTGCAAATGGAACATTCCTCAGAATAGAACACATGTTAGGCTGCAAAACAAGCCTCAATAATTTGAAGAAGATTGGAATCATGTGAAACATCATTTTTGACCACAATAGTATGAGACTAGAAATCAACTACAATGTTTTAAAAGCTGTTAAAAAAAAACACACACACAATGGAGTTTAAATAATGTGCTCTTAAACAACCAATGAGTTACTAAAAATATCAAAGAGGAAATAAAAAATACCTGGGGACAAATGAAAATTGAAACACCACATTCCAAAATCAATGGGAGGCAGCAAAAGCAGTTCTAAGAGGTAAGTTAACTTGGTACAAACCTACTTCAAGAAGCAAGAAAAATCTCAAACATTCTATTCTTAGCCTAGTGTGAAAGTCACTCAGTTGTGTCCAACTCTTTGCAACCCCATGGACTATACAGTCCTTGGAATTCTCCAGGCCAGAATATTGGAGTGGGTAGCCTTCCCCCTTCTCCAGGGGATCTTCCCAACCCAGGAATCAAACCAGTGTCTCCTGCATGGCAGGGGGATTCTTTACCAACTGAGCTATCAGGGAAGCCCCAATTAAACCTAAAGGAACGACAAAAAAGTTTGAACAAACAAAGCTCAAAGTTAGAGAAAATGAAATAAAAAAGAGCAGAGCATGAATAATTGAAACAGAGACCAAAAAAGGAAAAAAAAATCAATGAAACTAAGAACTAGTTCTTTGAAAAGATAAAATTGATAAACCTTTAGCCAGAAATATTAATAAGGAACCCAAATAAATAAAATCAGAAATGAAACAGAAGTTGCCTCTGTCACTGCAGAAATACAAAAGATCATAAGAAACTATGAAAATGGAAAATCTGGATGAAATGAATAAATTCCTAGAAATTTATTTTATTATTTAATTTATTTTATTAATTTCTATTAATTTATTTCTATTAATTCCTACAATCCCAGGACTGAATCAGGAATAAGTAGATAAGATAAACCAATTATCAATAGTGAAGTGAATCAGTACTTTAAAAAAAACCACTCAACAAACAAAAATCCAGAACAAGACAGCTGCACAAATGAATTTTAACAGTTATTTAAATAAAAGTTAACACCTGAGCTTCTCACACTATTCCAAAAAAAACTGAAGAAGAAGGAACGCTTCCAAACTTTTTCAACAAGATCAGCATCATCCTGATATCAAAACTAGATAAAAAATATCACACGAAAAAAAGAAAATTGCAGCTAATCTTGATGAAGATAGATGCAAAAATCACCAATGAAATATTAGCAAGCCAAAGTCAATATGTTAAAAGAATCATACACTATAATCAGGTGAGATTTATTACAGGGAAACAATGATGGTTCAAAAAGTCTATGATCAAAAAGACAAAATATAACAAGTGTTGATGAGGATGTGGAGAAAGAGAAATCCTTAGTCACTCTTGGTGGGAGTGTAAATTGGTTCAGCTACTATAGAAAACAGTATAGAAATTTCTCAAAAAACTTTCAAAAAATAGAACTACCTCATGATCCAGCAACTCCACTTTTGGATATTTACCCAAAGACAACAAAGACACTAATTGAAAAAGAAAGATGCACCCCAGTGTGTATTGAAGCACTATTTACAGTAGCCAAGATGTAGCAGAAACCTCAGTGTCTATTGATATTAATAGATGACTAGATAAAGAAGATGTAGTATATATAGTGGAATATTGTTCAACCATAAGAAAGAAAGAAGTCCTGGCAATCTGGGTGAACCTAGAGGGTAATATGCTTAAGTGAAGAAAGTCAGATAGAGAAAGACAACTATCTTATGATTTCAATTATATATGGAATTTAAAAACTAAACTAAAGCAGACTCATAGATATAGAGAGCAAATAGATGGTTTCCAGGGAAGAGGCAGGTAAGGGGATGACAAAATAACTGAAAAGATTAAGAGGTACAAACTTTCAGTTATAAAATAATCATGGAGATGTAATACACAGAGTAAGGAATATGTTGTATTAATAATATATAATAATATTGTATTAATTTTAAATGGTGACATCTGGTTACTAGACTTATCATGATGATCATCTCAAAATATACATAAATCTTGAATCATTATGCTGTATGACTGAAACTAATATAATACTGTATGTCAGTTACACTTTGATTTTTAAAAGGCTGATCACAACTACACACAAGCCACCTGAGTTTAGACTTCTGCTCAGCAGTCCTGTATCCAGTGTGCAGAATCATGATGTAAATCCACTTGTCTGATGATGAGCCCCCTGAATCATCCTCCATTCCCTAGTCTGGTTTATTTCTGCACTATTTCCAGTTTCTCTGAGGCTCTCTTATGATTTTGCTTCATTGATTCAGACAGTCTTGGTTTCTGTTTTTCTACAAATTGCCTTTCTTCACATTTAAATTATTGAATTGCTCCAGGAAGAATTCCTTCCTGGCAGGAGCTCTCCATTGACATTCTTATGAAGGAAGCGATCTCTACTTTATGAGCTTCTGCTCCATCCTCAGGCCCCAGCAACACATACTGCTGCTAAGACAATTGGAAATCCGCCTCAGGGTAATTGACATTTGGTAGCGGGGCGAGTGGAGTTGAAATATCTCTACACTACCTTTGTCACATCTGCCTTTTGCTCTCCACCGTCTCATTCCCAGTTTGCTCCTGGTGGGAGAAGTTGGAACCAAAAACATTCATCTTCCATGGTTTAGTAATGATTGGGATTACTGTGCCTTAAAGAAAGAAAATCAAGTCTTGTCCTTTCTCTAGACTTTTTCCTTTCTGATGCAGTAAAACTACCTGGGTACAGACTTCTACTTAGAGAAGATTTTCACTTAAGCTTAGTAGGTGGGTAAGTAGACCCACCTATGCCAAAGTCTTTGACTGTGTGGATCACAATCAACTGTGGAAAATTCTGAAAAAGATGGGAATACCAGACCACCTGACCTGCCTCTTGAGAAACCTGTATGCAGGTCAGGAAGCAACAGTTGGAACTGGACATGGGACAACAGACTGGTTCCAAATAGGAAAAGGAGTACGTCAAGGCTGTATGTTGTCACCCTGCTTATTTAACTTGTATGCAGAGTACATCATGAGAAACACTGGGCTGGAGGAAGCACAAGCTGGAATCAAGATTGCCGGAAGAAATATCAATAACCTCAGATATGCAGATGACACCACCCTTATGGCAGAAAGTGAAGAACTAAAGAGCCTCTTGATGAAAGTGAGAGAGGAGAGTGAAAAAGTTGGCTTAAAGCTCAACATTCAGAAAACTAAGATCATGGCATCTGGTCCCATCACTTCACGGGAAATAGATGAGGAAACAGTGGAAACAGTGTCAGACTTTATTTTTCTGGGCTCCAAAATCACTGCAGATGGTGACTGCAGCCATGAAATTAAAAGACGCTTACTTGGAAAGTTATGACTAACCTAGATAGCATATTAAAAAGCAGAGACATTACTTTGCCAACAAAGGTCTGTCTAGTCAAGGCTATGGTTTTTCCAGTGGTCATGTATGGATGTGAGAGTTGGACGGTGAAGAAAGCTGAGCGCCGCAGAATTGATGCTTTTAAACTGTGGTGTTGGAGAAGACTCGTGAGTCCCTTGGACTGCAAGGAGATCCAACCAGTCCATCCTAAGGAGGATCAGCCCTGGATGTTCATTGGAAGGACTGAGGCTGAAGCTGAAACTCCAATACTTTGGCCACCTCATGGAAAGAGTTGACTCATTGGAAAAGACCCTGATGCTGGGAAAGATTGGGGGCAGGAGGAGAAGGGGACCACAGAGGGTGATATGGCTGGATGGCATCACCGAATCGATGGACATGAGTTTGGGTTTACTCAGGGAGTTGTTGATGGACAGGGAAGCCTGGCGTGCTGCAGACTGTTTGCATGGGGCTGCAAATAGTTGATATGAATGAATGACTGAACTGAACTGACTGATGTCTTCTTTGGAAAAATCTCTATTCAGATCCTATACCTAATTTTAAGCAGGGTGTTTTTTGTTGTTGTTGTTGTTGTTTTTAACGTTGAGTTCTCTAAGCTCATTTCACATTTTGGATATTAATCTCTTATTGGATATATTGTTTGCAAATATATTTTCTCATTCAGTAAGCTGAATTTTTATTTCATTGCTAGTTTCCTTTGCTATGCAAAAGCTTTATAGTTTAATGTAGTTGCATCTGTTTATTTTTGCTTTTATTTTCCTTGCCTGAGGAGACAGATCCAAAAAATATTGCTAATACCAACATCAAAGGACATGACACTTATGTTTTCCTCCAGGGGTTTTGTGGTTTCAGGCCTTACATTTAATTCTTTAATACATTAAGAGTTTATTTGTGTACATGGTGTGAGGAGATAATCCAGGTTGATTCTTTTGCATGTAGCTATCCAGTTTTCCCAATAGCATTTCCCAATAGCATTTATCAAAGAGGCTGTCTTCCTCCATTGTATATCCTTGTTTCTATTATCATATTTAATTGACCATATAAATATGAGTTTATTTCTGTGGTCTTTATTTTGTTCCATTGATCTATGTGTCTGTTTTTGGCCAGTACCATACTGTTTTTATTACATTAGCTCTGCAATAGACTTTGAAATCAGGGAACATGATAAATTCACATTTTTCTTTTTCAGGATTATTTTAACTTTTCAACATCATTTGTGTTTCCATACAAACTTTAGAATTACTTCTTCTAGTTCTATGAAAAATGACATTGATATTTTGAGAACAAAATTTTTGCTGCCATTAGATTTTTTTCATGGCTTTTTTCTGGATGCAATTGTAAATGAAATTGTTTTTCTTTAATTTTTATTTCTGATAGTTCATTATTAGCATATAGAAATGCAACAGATTTTTATATTAATTATGTATCCTTCTCCTTTACTGAATTTATGTATTAGTTCTAACACTTTTTTGCTAGTGTCAAAGATTTTCTACATATACTAACATGTCATTTTCAAACAGTGACAGGTTTACTTCTTCCTTTCAAATTTGAAGGCTTTTAATTTTTTTCTTGTCTGATTGCTGCGCCTAGGGTTCCAAACCTATGTTGAATGAAAGTGGCAAGAGTACACTCATCTTGTTCCTGAAATTATAGTAAAGGCTTTTAGCTTTTCACAATTGAGTATGATGTTGACTGTGGATTTGTCACATATAACTTTTATCATGTTGAGGTGTTCCTTCTTTACCCACTTTGTTGAGAGTTTTGCCATAAATGAATATTGAATTTTGTCAAAAGCTTTTTCTGCATATATCCAAATGATCATGTTATTTGTTCTTAAATTTGTTAACATGGTGTATCACATTGGTCAATTTGCAGATATTGAATCATTCTTGAATCCCTGGAATAAATTCCTTTTGATCATGGTGTATGATCCTTTTAATGTATTATTGAATTCAGTTTGCTGATACTTTGTTGAGAATCTTTGCATTTATGTTTATTAAGGATATAGGCCTGTAATCTTTTCTTGATGTTTTTTTATGGTTTTTGTAACAGAACAATGCTGATCTTCTTGAATGAGTTTGGAAGCATTCCTTCTTGTTCAATTTTTTTGAATAGTTGGAAAGGGTAAGTGGTCGTTTTCTTTAAACAATTGGTTAAATTCACCTATGAAGCCATCTTGTCCTGGACTTTTGTTTGTTGGGAGTTTTTTTAAATTATTAGTAGTAGTAGTATTGACTCACTTTCATTATTGATAATTAGTCTGTTCATAGTATCTATGTCTCCTTGATTCAGTATTGGAAGATTGTACATTTCTAGGAATTTATCCATTTCACCCATATTGTCCGTTTTATTGGTGTATAATTTTTCATGGTAGACTCATAATTCTTTGTATTTCTGTAGTGTCAGAGGCAACTTCTTTCATTTCTGATTTTACTTATTTGGATTCTTTCTCTTTATATCTTGATGAGTCTGACTAAAGGTTTGTCAATTTTGTGTATCTTTTCAAAGAAATAGCTCTTAGTTTCATTGATCTCTTGTATTGGTTTTTCCTTGCAGGGGGGAAGAGACTCCCTTATTTCATTTATTTCAGCTCTGATCTTTATTATTTCCCTCCTTCTAACTTTGAGATGTGTTTGCTTATTTGTTTGTTTTCTATTTTTTAGTTTCAGAGGTGGAGTGTTTGAGATTTTTCTTGTTTTTGAGGTAGGTCTGTATCATTATCCACTTCTCTCTTAGAACTGTCTCTGGTGTCTCTCATTGATTTTGAAATGTTGTGTTTCCACTGCCATTTTTCTTCAGGCTTTTTAAATTTTCCCTTTGATATTTTTAGTGACCCATTGGTTGTTTAGTAGCATATTGTTTTGGATACACATGTTTGTGTGTTTCGTATTTTTAAAAAATTGTAGTTGATTTCTAGTCTCATACTGTTGTGGTCACCAGAGATATATGCTCTAGGGGTGCCCCTATATAATCTGTAAACCCTCCTCCATTGTGGTAGGCCTGACTTCTGTGGGCATGCTGGTAAGTAAGGCTTTTCCCAGCCCACTTGACTGCAAAGGCCTGCCTCATGCAGCGACTGTGGGCCAGTGGTGGGTGAGGCTGGGTCCCAAATGCCTGGCCCCCAAGACTGGGTCCAAGGGGCCACAACACTGATAGCAGTCTGCCAGCGGTCACAGCAAGATCCCTTCATGGCTGGTTGTATAGGATAGAGGGCAGTGGATCTGGTGTCAGTCCACTGGTAGGTAGGTAAGCCTGCAGTTCTAATAGGCTAAAGAGAGGGTTCCTAAATGGCACTTTCCAGCACCAGTGTCCACACAGTGAAACAAGCCCCTCAAAATGGCTGCAGCCAACATCTCCAACCCGGTTGAGGGAGCCCCAGTTGCCTCCTGCCTCTTCAGGAGGCTTTTCAAGATGAGCAAGAGGATCTGATCCAAGCTTCTCTAAAACTATTGCCTCTGTGCTAATACTTAGAGAGTGTGAAATGTTCCATACACGCTTTTGAAACAGAGACTTTGTTTCCATAGTCTTCTGGCTCTCCCACACATAAGCCCCACTGATTTTCAGAGCTGGACACTCTAGGGGCTCATCTCCCCCCATGCAAGACCACCAGTCTAAGGAGCCCAATTTGAGGCTGAGATCCCTCAATTCTCGGGGAGGACCTCTGTGACTGTGGGTCACAGACCGAGGGATGTGGGTCCTAACTGTATCATGTCTCCATTTCTCCTGCGCATCTTCTTGTGGTTCCTTCTTTATATCTTTAGCTGTAAAATTATTTTCTGCTAGTTTCCATGTCTTTCTCATAGAGAGTTTCTCTGTTAGATAGTTGCTCATAAATAGTTGTAATTTAGGTGAATTCAGGGACGATTACTCCTCCATTTTGACCACACCTTTCCTGGAATTTATTACCTAATTCCTGTCTGTTATTCAAAACAGAAATCAAAGGTTTTAAAGACTTTAACCATCTGGAATTTCTTAAATGAGTTGTCATTAAAAATGAGTTAACTTTTAATTAAGCATTAAGAAGAATCTAGAAAAGTTTGCAAAAGCCAAAAATCATTCAAGAAGATTTTATTATAGGAAATAAATGCTACATTTAAATGAATTTAGGAACTAATGAATGGAAATCTAAAGTATTATTTACAGAACAAAGGTAGATTCTAAGTACTTATTTTACAAAACACTTGAGACAATTGAGGAGAAAAAGTTCTTAGTTCTGAAGACTAAAAGCCTGAAATCAAGTTATTGGCAAGGCTGCCCTGCTGGAAATTCTGAGGGAGAATCTGCTCCGTGGTTTTCTCCTAGCTTCTGGTCACTGCCAGAAACCCTTGGTGTTTCTTGGACTGTAGACACGTCACCCCAGCCTCTGCCTCTATGATCACATGTCTTTCTCCACGTGTTTCTTCCATGTTTTCACTTGGCCTTCTTATAGGAAAGACTCCAGTCATTAGGTTAAGAGCCCACCTGCTCCAGTATGACCTCACCGTAAACAGTTACATCTGTGAAGACTCTGATTCCAAGTATGGTCACATTCTGAGGCTCTGGACGGACGTGAATTTTGGCAGAACACTATCAATGTCTTACGTTCACCAAATTTGACATTTCCTACTGTTACGCTAATCCACGGATTTTAACTCAACTCTCTTCCCTTTTCAAATCATACTTTTTCCTCATCACAATTAGTTACCATCTTTCTTTTTATAGTAACTTTCTAAAACATAGCTAATAACGTCCCTCTTCTGTTGAGAATTCTGTTACGGTTCTTCAGTGGTCTCAATTGACCTTTCAAGCTAAATTACAGGTGATTGGAGATTCTGTATTAAAATGTTGGAGCCTTTATTGTCCTCAATAAGGGAGCACTAACACATCTTTCCTCAGGCTTTTGAGTATCTTCCCTTTACATCACTAATGTATCATTCCTCCTCCTCTGTAGACTCATCCCTGATTACTATCTATTCATTTTGCCCCATCAAAATTTGCCATCCATTTGTGTTACGTTAAAGCTACAATCTTAAACTAGAGTATATGTATCACAGGGTGCACATGAAAACTTTCCTAGAGCCCTATAAACACCAATAGTTTTTAAAGAATCAAGTTCAAAATCTATAATTTACGTACATACTCTTTCGTAAAACTGGTTTTCCTAAATCACCTGCAGATGAGTTTTTCTTTCCTACCTTTCTCCTCACATTGGCTTTTCTCTCAGTTGCCAAAGAAAAGCCTACTTCTAACCCATCCCACTACAATTATGATACATTGTCCTGGAGTGCAAATATTTTTGCAATCCCAAACACAGGGACAATTGTTAATTATGTAATTTTTTTGCCTCTACCTGATTGAATTTAGGAAGTAAGGAATACTGTTATAATTCTCTTATTTGCTATCAATTGATTTTAGAAATGAGTTTCCTCTGAATCCTTATCAAAAAGAGAAATAAATTGTATTTTAACAATAACTAATTCTTTATTCCTCCATAAGTACATATTCAGTTCACTTCAGTCACTCAGTCATGTCTGACTCTTTGCGACCCCATGGACTGCACCACGCCAGGCTTCCCTGTTCATCACCAACTCCCGGAGCTTGCTCAAACTCTTGTCCATCAAGCCGGTGATGCCATCCAACCATCTCAACCTCTGTCGTCCCTTCTCCTCCTACCTTCAATCTTTCCCACCATCAGGATCTTTTCCAGTGCATCAGTTCTTTGTATCAGGTGGCTAATGCATTGGAGTTTCAGCTTCAGCATCAGTCCTTCCAATGAATATTCAGGACTAATTTCCTTTAGGATGGACTGGTTGGATCTCCTTGCAGTCCAAGGGACTCTCAGGAGACTTCTCCAACACCACAGTTCAAAAGCATCAATTCTTTGCCACTCAGCTTTCTTTATAGTCCAACTCTCACACAAAATCTAAAAGGCTGATCCATGTCAATCAGAGATGACTATCAATAAAACTTTACTCTCATGTTTATCAAAATTTATAAAATATATTTACTGTTTTCTAAATTCTTCACCAAGGAGTTATGAGGAATAATTCTTTTAAAAATATACAATATGAACTAGAATTATCAAATATAACTGAAAAGAACCTTTGTTATATAAAGCATATTTCATTGGTTCTCTCATACTCCCATACAATTTTGTGTTTATTTCATGGAATATTGTTTCTTCATCTCCATTTTTTCATTCATTCACAAAATTACCTAAGGAGAAATACATTTATAACTTCTGTATGTACATTGGTGGAGCAGAAGATAGGCAAAGATTACTGTAGAAAAAAGCTGGAAAAAACAGAAAAGGTGGAATAGATTAGCATATTGATGTTCAGCTAACACAAAAAGAAAAATACAGAGTATGTGAAATATAGCTATGGATTAGAAATAGTGACATGCTTTATAATACAATTTTCAACATGTTAACTGTGAGATATGCTTTCACAGTACAAACTGGTGCTATTAAAGGCCAATTAAGCCTTTGACTGTGTGGATCACAATAAACTGTGGAAAATCTGAAAGAGATGGGAATACCAGACCACCTGACTTGGCTCCTGAGGAACCTGTATGCAGGTCAGGAAGCAACAGTTAGAATTGGACATGGAACAATAGACTGGTTCCAAATAGGAAAAGGAGTACGTCAAGGCTGTATGTTGTCACCCCGCTTATTTAACTTGTATGCAGAGTACATCATGAGAAACGCTGGGCTGGAGGAAGCACAAGCTGGAATCAAGACTGCCGGGAGAAATATCAATAACATCAGATATGCAGATGACACCATCCTTATGGCAGAAAGGGAAGAAGAACTAAAGAGCCTCTTGATGAAAGTGAAAGAGGAGAGTGAAAAAGTTGGCTTAAAGCTCAACATTCAGAAAACTAAGATCATGGCATCTGGTCCCATCACTTCATGGCAGATAGATGGGGAAACAGTGGAAACAGTGGCTGACTTTATTTTTCTGGCCTCCAAAATCACTGCAGATGGTGATTGCAGTCATGAAATTAAAAGACGCTTACTCCTTGGAAGGAAAGTTATGACCAACCTAGACAGCATATTAAAAAGCAGAGACGTTACTTTGCCAACAAAGGTCCGTCTAGTCAAGGCTATGGTTTTTCCAGTGGTCATGTATGGATGTGAGAGTTGGACTATAAAGAAAGCTGAGCACCAAAGAATTGATGCTTTTGAACCGTGGTGTTAGAGAAGACTCTTGAGAGTCCCTTGGACTGCAAGGAGATCCAACCAGTCCATCCTAAAGGAGATCAGTCTGGGTGTTCATTGGAAGGACTGCTGTTGAAGCTGAAATTCCAATACTTTGGCCACCTGATGTGAAGAGTTGACTCATTGGAAAAGACCCTGATGCTGGGGAAGATTGAAGGCAGGAGGAGAAGGGGATGACAGAAGAGAGGGTTGGATGGCATCACCGACTCAATGGACATGAGTTTGAGTAAACTCTGGGAGTTGACGATGGACAGGGAGGCCTGGCATGCTGTGATTCATGGGGTCACAAAGAGTCAGACACGACTGAGTGACTGAACTGAACTGAATTGATATGATCAAATAAGACATAGAGAATTTAGGAAAAGAAAAGCATTCTCTTTAAGTCTTAGAGCTTGAATTAGATATTTTGACAGTCTGAAAACCTGACTTTACAGTCAGTAATCCACCAAGCCTCAGCCTTACTTTTTATGGATTTTTTTTAGTACACTGAGGTACATCATAAGGTCAAAGAAAAAGGTTGAAAGTAGTGGGTTTATTTATTCAACAAACATTTATTAAAAATATACCTTGTCCTAGATCTTGCAA
The DNA here is from genome assembly GCF_054371585.1 of Giraffa tippelskirchi. Lineage (NCBI taxonomy): Eukaryota > Metazoa > Chordata > Mammalia > Artiodactyla > Giraffidae > Giraffa > Giraffa tippelskirchi. The sequence goes on along the minus strand of NC_137280.1, from coordinate 5,605,904 downwards.
AATATAAGGAAAACATACAGTTCCTGATCTTGAAAATGTCAGTCTATGATAATATCAAAAACAAACATAGCTTTAAAAATCCCAGATACACTAGATCAGCAAGATCTTGTTGTAAGAATTGTGTTCCCGAATGCTTCCTGAGTGTCACAAGCAAGGTCCTCTCACACAAAGTCCTACAAACACCATGAATTGAACACACACACATATACTTATAGACACAATTCATCTTTTCCATAGACCCACTACATACAAGCATCTCTTTCTGAATTCAAATTTATATTAATGTTTTCATAAATCTAGTCTCCTGTAATAGTAATCTTTGTGAATTTAGTCTCTTGCAATAAAAACTTAGAAATTATTCTTGGTTCTTCATTTGGATTTATCCAAAATATCCAGAAAGTTCAAATTCTTTGATTTCTGCCTTGAAAATACTTCTTTAGTCCATGTTTCTTTCATCAATCCGAACCTACCCTATTAACTTCCTTCCTTGCCTATATGCATTTACACTGCTCCTCTTCAATTCTCCCACTATTGCTACCTTTCCAAAACGTCCATCAGCTCATACACCTCATTGGCTTAATATTCTCCATTGGTTCCCATTAGCCTCTAGGTCAGTGTTTAAACCCTTAAGCGGATTAAACAGGAACCATCATAACCTGACCCCACTCACCTTTTCAGAACTAACCACTATCACTCCTGCCACCCCACCACCACCTGGCCCCCTACATGTACACACTGTCTTCCAGTCACACCAACATACTTGCTCAACATGTCATATTTATTTCACATTTTGAACATATTGTTCTCAAGGCCAGGAGGAGCCTTATTTCACTTTTCTGTGAAAGACATTCTAACCCTTCCAGACTTGTGATGCTCTCTGTGGGGCCACTCTGATCCCCAGGCCAAGTTCAGTGTGAGCACAGCATTCTGTATGTATTTTTATTACTTATAATTAGCTACTTATTTACATCCTTGCTTCCCCCGTTAAACTGTGAACATCCAAAGGGTTAGTCTCTGTTTAACAAATCTTTCTATTTCCAGTACGAAAAGTAGAAACTCAGTAACTGTTTGACAAGTGAACAAGCTTCTAGGCATACTAAGATTTTAAGCAGAAATTTATGATATGATATAAATGACAGCAAATTTTCACCAGAAAATGCTTTCTTGGTTTTGTGGACTGAATGCCCTCCTATTTCTGTACTGTGTACGATGTATCAGATTTTCTCCCACTGCTGCTCCATCTGCTCCATTCTTGAATGGTTTGTAAAGGTCTTAATGGGACACAGACACACCTGCAGAATCCTGATGCTGAAGCAGGACTTTAGACATTTGAAAGAGGTGCAAATTATACTATGATAATTGTAATGGGGGAAAGAAAGACACCAATGGTCGGGGAATTTGTAAACAGTTAGATATGATATATTTGTGGACCTGGTGGAAAATGGATATTAGTGGAGAAGTTCTCATATTAGAGTCGTTTTTAAATAGAAGGTAAAGGCTACCCAGTTCCACTGTGAACCCCATAGGTTCCCATTTGGAAGGGTGATGGGAAAGGCAGATGTGGATGTGAGAAGGTGAGAATGGTCTATGTAGACCCAGTGTTAGACTCAGAAGGGGGGTCGAGAGTGAGTTAGCGCTTTGAGGATAAACTATGAGAAAACTCAGATCATTATAAATTATACTAGTTTATAAAGTAAGTCCACTCCATACAAGCCTCCAAGCTGCACACTTTCAAAGATGCAAATATGTGCTCGCATGTCCAGTAGTGTAAGTTGGTTCACATGTCTGACACACATTGTCACATGCGTGCATCCTCTACAGGTGGTTGTACTTTTGTGCCATTTATTGTACAGTGCTGTATAGAGTACAATAGTACAGTATATTTATTTCAAGCCCAAGATGTCTAGAAGCAAGTGTAAAAGCAGCAGTGATAAAGCTGGCACTGCTAAGAAGTGCCAAGCAATAACAATGGAAACAAAAAGAAAATCATTGACAGAGTAGCATGAGGCAAAAAGATGGTAGACGTCACTTGTTCGGACAGCATGAATTGTTCAACCATCAACATGGTTCTAAAGAAGAAGGATGAACTCATGGAACATGTGAAGTCTGCTATGCCAATGACGTCAACAATAAAATCAAAGAAGCAAGGAAGAGTGATGGTGGAGGTGGTGAAACTTCTCTGTGTAGATACAGGATCAGCATCAGTGTCGAGTGCTACTCAGCTTATTGCTGCCTCAAGAGAGAGCTGAAAGCCTTTATGAAGACTTGAAGAAATATGGTGAAGAAACAGACGGCACATGTTTTAATGCCAGCCATGTCTGATTTTATCTGTCCAAGGCTAGAGCCAATCTTTACAATATAAAAGTAGGTGGCAGGGCAACAAATGCAGATATGGTAGCTGTCTGGAAATTTCCTAAAATGCTTTTTTGAGAAATTATTGATGAAGTCACATATTTATCCCAGCAGGATTTTAATGTGGATGAGACAGGACTGTACTAAAGAGGATGCCAGACTGAAGTTGCATCAGTAAGGAGGAAAAGTGACGCCAGGCTATGAAGCAGCAAAGGGCAGGCTAACTCTTGCTTGGTGGCAATGCTTCTGGTGAGATGAAACTGAAACCTCTCCTAATCATTCTGAGAATCCAAGAGCCCTTAAAAACATAGCCAAGGACTCTCTTCCTATTGTGTGGAAGAGTGCTGTAACCCCAAAGCCTGAGTTACACAGGCCATTTTCCAGAACTGGTTTTTTCCGCCACTTTATCCTGGAGGTAGGGAAATATTGCTTGGAGAAGGACATCCCATTCAACATTCTTTTGCTGCTTGACAATGCTTGGGTCACCACCACCACCCCCCAATTCATGGACAACTTTCATCTTAGGATCAAAGTAGTACATAGGTCATTCATCCAACCTATGGACCAAGGAATTATAGTGACTTTCAAGAAATATTATTTACATCACCCTTTGTCAGGCAGTAAAGACAAGGAATGAATCAGGAACAACCTCGTGACAACATTGGAAGGACTATAACAGCTACAGGGCTTCTTTGGTGGCTCAGACAGTAAAGAATCCACATGTGATGCAGGAGACCTGGGTTTGATGCCCAGGTTGGGAAGACTCCCTAGAGGAGGGCATGGCAACCCACTCCGGTATTCTGATCTACAAGACCATGAAAACACTGACTATGCTTGGCGTGAGGTTACAGCTGTCACCAAGAATGGGATTTGGGAGAACCTTTGTCTGCAGTTTGTTCACAGTTTTCGTGGGTTTAAGAAGGTGGATGAGGAGTCCAAAGAGGTCTTCCGCAACTTAGTGACCTTTACTACGAAGCTAGTGCTGGGTCTGCAAGAGGACGACTTCGCTGAACTCCTTGCTGAGCAACACAAGAGGCTTACTACTGAAGGCCTGATGGAACTGGAGGCTCAGAGAAAGAGCAAAGATAAACAAGAGGAAAGGGAAATAATTGGAGAATCACAGAGAGTCATGACACAGGAAATGGCAAGGAGATTTTCTTCACTTGAAGAGGCACTCTTAGTAAGCATAGGACCCAAAGTAGAATGGTACACAAAGGTTGCAGCAGCCACTCAAAATGCACTTCAGTGCTACCTTGTCATCTACAAAGAGAAAGAAAAGAGTTACTACCCAGACATCATTGGATCATTTTTTCAAGAGGGTTCAATTCAGTTCAGTTCAGTCGCTCAGTTGTATCCAACTCTTTGTGACCCCATGGACTGCAGCACGTCAGGCCTCCCTGTCCATCACCAACTCCCGGAGTTTACCCAAACTCATGTCCATGGAGTCGGTGATGCCATCCAGCCATCTTATCCTCTGTCATCCCCTTCTCCTCCTGCCCCCAATCCTTCCCAGCATCAGGGTCTTTTCCAGTGAGTTAACTCTTCGCATGAGGTGGCCAAAGTATTGGAGTTTCAGCTTCAACAGCAGTCCTTCCAATGAACACCCAGGACTGATCTCCTTTAGGATGGACTGGGTGGATCTCCTTGCAGCCCAAGGGACTCTCAAGAGTCTTCTCCAACACCACAGTTCAAAAGCATCCATTCTTCAGCCCTCAGCTTTCTTTATAGTCCAACTCTCACATCCATACATGACTACTGGAAAAACCGTAATTTTGACTAGATGGACTTTTGTAGCAAAGTAATGTCTCTGCTTTTTAATATGCTGCCTAGGTTGGTCATAACTTTTCTTCCAACAAGCAAGCATCTTTTAATTTCATGCCTGCAGTCACCATCTGCAATGATTTTGGAGCCCAAAAAATGAAGTCTGTCACTGTTTCCATTGTTTCCCCATCTATCTGCCATGAAGTGATGGAACCGGATGCCATGATCTTAGTTTTCTGAATGTTGAGCTTTAAGCCAACTTTTTCACTCTCCTCTCTCACTTTCGTCAAGAGGCTCTTTAGTTCTTCTTCGCTTTCTGCCATAAGTGTGCTGTCATCTGCATATCTGAGGTTATTGATATTTCTCCCAGGGTAGGTAGAATTGAATCCAGCAAGGAATTAGAACCTGTGCCATCAATGTCATATGTGAGTGAAATTGCAGCTCGCCCTCTGTCTCCTATCGCTGCTGACCCTTCAGCTCTACCATCCCCCACTTCCTCTCCCTCCTCCAGTTCGTGTCTCTTCTTGTCTGTTCCCTCGATACCAGCCCCCGGATGCCGGCTGTTGTACTGTACTACTGTACTCTTCAAGGTACTGTACTGTAAGATTAAAAATGTTTTCTTTATTTTTTGTGTTTGTATTTTATGTATTATTTATGTGAAAAGTATTACAAACCTATTAAAATACAGTACTATATAACCAATTGTGTTAGTTGGGTACCAAGGCTAACTTTGTTGGACTTATGAACAAATTGGACTTACAAACCCACTCACGGAGCTCGTTTTTATGCAGGGGACTTGCTGTATGCTATATTTGGTATGTCTTCTTAGAAGGGAAGTTTATTAAAGCATGCTAGATATATTGGTTTTCTACTATAGCTTAACACATTATGGCAATTCTAGAGACTTAAAACAGCAACCAGTTACTAGCTCACATTTCCATAGCTCAGAAGTTTGGGTGGGCTTGGCTGGGTTCTCTGCTTTAGGCCTCACATAGTTGAAATTAAGGTTCCAGCCAGGCCTGGCTGGGCTCTTATCTGGAGGCACCAAAGAAGAATCTGCTTCTAAGCTTATTCAATTATTGGCAGACTGCAGTTTCTTACAGTTGTAGGACTGAAGTCCTTGCTTCCTTGTTATCTACTAGCCAGGGATCACTCTCCGCTTCCAGAGGCTTCATGCAACTCTTATCAGGGGACTCCTTTCTCCTTCGAAGCCAAAAATGGAGAATTTCCCTCAAATGAAAGCCCCTTATGCTTCAAATCTCTGACTTTCTATTCTGTCACCAGTTGGAGGAATTGTCTGCTTTTAAAGACTCATTTGATTACATCAGACACATCTATATAATTCCCTTATCTTAAAGTCAGCTGAGCCACATAATGCAACCAATTATGGAAGTAAACTCCACCATATTCATTGTCCCTGGGATTACATAGGACATGCAAACCAAGGAGACATCTTACAACTCTGCCTACCGTGTCAACTATAGCTTTTTTTCTTCTCATGATACAATCTAATGACAGAATCACAGGATCAGTTCAGTTCAGTCGTGTCTGACTCTTTGTGACCCCATGGACTGCATCACAGAATAGTCATTTGCTATTTTTAGATTCTAGTTTTTCAGTGGGAAAGCTGTATTGTGCAAGCACTATATCCATCAAATTTTATTCTTGAGTTGTTCTATTCAACTGTAGAAAGGAGCGGTTGATACATTATCTTGGGAGTATAGGAGAGAGGAAGAAACTTAACCCCTCCCCTGTGTGTATCTCCTTATGGATCTGACTCTGCCACCTTTTTTTTTTTTTTTCCATTTCATCCATAAAGCAAACCACCTGTAGCCCCTGTTATTAATGAGTACGCGGATGCCCAGCTACACAACCTGGTGAGAAGACTGCGTCAAAGAACAGATTTCTACAAAAGAAAGCTAGCGGAAGGTGATATGTCCTCACCTGAAAGCAGTCCCCAAACTGGTGAGTGGTGTTACCTCAAAGTTCTGGGACGAAGGTTATGAGCGGGTATCTATCAATATTTTGCAAATGGTTTAGTTTGGGTTTCCCCAAAAGCAGTTTCCCCAGGACAATGATTTAGCTATGAGTATTTTATATTGAGGGTGGTGCAGGAGGTGAGACAGCAAGAGAGACAGAGAAGGGAGTTAAGACAATAAAGGTGTGCTAATGGCAGAGTTACTGCTGAGGGCCACTGGGGCTTGATTCAGCTGAAAATCTGTGTGTAAAACACGTAAGCATCATCCTGATGGAAGAGGAAGCTGGGAGGTCAGTCCACCAACTCCCGTCCTTCGTTGGCTGAGGTTTGCTGATGGGGCAAGCTGCTAATGTGTTGCTCTGTGCTTAGTCATTCAGTCGTGCCTGACTCTTTGTGACCCTCTGGACTCTAGCCCACCAGGCTCCTCTGTCCATGGGATTTCCAGGCAAGAACACTGGAGACGGCTGCCATTTCCTAATACTCCGGCACTTTAAGCAAGCCAGCTGGGAGGCACTGCCCTGGCAGGGGTATAATAGTTTCTTTTTAAAGAGAAGGGTCTAAAATATAATCATTATAGCTTTATAAAGATATGCTGAAAAGAATGTTTTGAGCTTTACTTACCCATAACAGGAAGGACATGAATAAAGCTAAAGAAGCACTAAACTAAAAACCTGTGGAATGGTGTATATTTGTAGTTTCTGTTCAATGTAAATCCAAAGCACTAACTACTTATGCTCCAAAATATGTGGGAATGAGGCTTGTATTTAAAATATCCTATTTGCAACACCTTTAGGACATTTAAGTTAAACTTTAAGCCTGCTGCTTCTTTCCAAATTTCGATGTTTTCATTACTTAGGTATTTTCACAAACGACAATATTGTCAATGTCATAAAACATCTCATCTGCCTGCGTGAAGAAAGACTACAAAATGTTTTCATTCCAAACAATCTAAACTTTTTCCTCACTAAGCTAACTTAACCTCTTAAAAATCTTTTCATCTTTTTTCGCCTGTAAAGCAAAGCCCACAGTTGTATCATCAACACAAGAAAGCAGTGCTAAGCTAAAAGAAGAGCATTCCCAGAAGGTGCCTCTGACCGAGCACCTAAAGCGACTCAGACTTCCAAAAAGCATCGATTCCTACACAGGTACCGTCAAGGAGTGGACTATCTCAGTGGGAGGGCTGGCTATTCCCAAGAACCCTTGAAACCCAAGGTCACAGATGGCTTCCATGTTCTCCAGCCAGTATTCTGAGCCTGTCTAGAAACCAGAATTTAAACTGTATTGTCTGCAATGGATCATTTGCCCCTTTCTGGTGAAAATAAGATATAAAAATATTCCTGTCTGTTTTTAAACAGTCCAAACAGGGCCCAGTCCCTAATTATCTTTGAAAAGAAGCATTCAGCAATATGTTCATTGAACGCTTTCCCCATCAAAAAAAAAAAAAATCCATATAAAATATGTCATCTTCCGTGGGTTCACATTGTTCATGTAACTGAACAAATCCCCTCCCCAGCCCCTGGGGCCGAGGAAAGCCCTGGGTGCAGTCGTGGACTGCCATCAAAGCTGACTCCCCCCATCTCCACCTCAGTCACCCTCTGTGAGCAAGATGTGGCCCTTGGTTCACAAGCCCTGGGTGACCCTGCAGCTTCATTGCAGACCCGCTGAAGGCCCTCTGCTGCCGTTCCAGACACAGTGAGGCCTGCGACCTTTCCTCGGGTTCCCCTGCCCTGATGCTAATCGTGCAGTTACTCTGGCAGAGACACAGTGGCCCCTTCTCTAGGAAACAGGAAGGATGCCCTCCAAAGTTAGGAAAGCTGCTAAGATTACCCAACACCCCTCCTAAGGCTCGGCGCCTCGGCTCTAGGGGCAGAACCTCGTGATTGTTGTAAATAGAGCCTCGTACACAAATTCCTTATCTCCAGAGGGTAGTGCCCCAACTTTACCAAACTAAGCAGCAGAATTATTTTGATGCCATGCGGATTGCTCCTGTCGCTATTTTTCCAGATCCATTCTATCTCCTGTGGCTCTCACTTGTCACCATTGCCTTCAACTGGAACTGCTGGTTTATACCCCTGCGAGTGGTCTTCCCGTATCAAACAGCACACAACGCGCGCTACTGGCTTATTAGCGACATCATATGTGATACCGTCTACCTTTTCGATCTGCTATTAATCCAGCCCAGGCTCCAGTTTATGAGAGGAGGAGATATAATAGTAAGTAGGGGCTCGGGAGAAGCAGAAACTGACAAAGGAAAATCAAAGATTGAACTACAAAAAAAAAAAAATTAACGTTTGTTTGTTGTTAATTTAATGTCCGATGGACTGCATGCGTGGGTCTTTAACCACCGGAACCATCAGTATAGTAACAGCGATAACAAAACCACCACTGCGCCCTCCCCTGGGTGCTGGGGACCGTGCACCTCCCTGTGCTCTAGTTTCCTCATTTTAATAATAACAACAGTAGCACCTTCATAATGTTGATGGGGAGACTGGATGAACTGACGCACGTCGGGTGCCTGGAGCTGTGTCTGGTACCTGTCTCCTTTCCAGATGCATCACACCTCATTCCTCATCATCAAGCGCCCTGTCTTACCCTCATCTTCTTCTGGATTTATTCTCATTGTTGAGTGAATTTCACAGTCAATCCAATCAATCTAAGACAGAAAGAGAAGAATAAGTTTTCACAAGTACACACCCAAATCCTTATACTCCCCTGCCCCCCAGACCCCTCCCAAGTTCGCTCAAAGGATGCTTCTTTTCCAACCCACACACCCTGTGATATCTTCGCCGCAGTCCTGGCCAGGGCTGCACAAAACAGTCCCTCCAGGGTCACCCTGGGGTGAGCACAGCAACCCAGAACGTGGCACCGAGCGCTCGTACATGTGTTTGAAGAAAAGAGGTAGGTTCCTTAATCTCCTGAATATTTTCTTTTGAATCCTTAGATGATTTTAAGGCATCAAAAAGCTGAAAAGAGTAGTTCTGCTTTTTTTTTCTCTCTTTAAAAATATCATTTGATGGGGAATGCCTTCTGCAATTGAAATCTTTCCTAGGAAGAAATTCTAAAGGCCAGAGCTAAAGTTATAGCAAAACTCTATTCAAAATGTTCCTTGTGTGGACTTCATAGCATCAGTTAACTCGGCACTCCTCTAAGCGCACTGGCAGGTTGGTGAACCGTGATGACGGCACACAAATCAGAAGCAGACAACACCCGGAAAAGTGAGCACTAATTTCAGCCTCCGTTAGATGAAAAATCAATGTCTGACAAATGGCAAATGACAAAACCAGTAAGGAGAAACTTTATTTTCAATTTTCGAAGACATCTTTGCACATAATGGAGTGCTAAAACCAAGAAAAATAACCAATAAAAATGCACTCAATGGTCTCTATTTAAAACTCATTATCACAAGACACTAATATAGAGCAGGAACTAATTGCTTTGTTTGTTCAAATGAAGTTTAATGGTTTCTTTAATTCAGAGTAGGTAGTTTTAGACTTTGAAACTTGGTTACATTTTGCTAAGAGGACAATCCAAGTTGAGTACCCAACCTGAAAGTCTCACTGCGTTGAGCTATCTATGTGAACTTGGTTTTACACCACCAAATTATTCATTCATTCAACAAACGTTTATTAAGTACCTACAGTTACTAGATACTCCAGGGCAGAGTACGGAAATATTAATTCCCCAAAGGCTTGAGAGAAAATAGATACCAGATTGAGTTCTGGAGGCCACAATAGAGGGAATGGTGAGGGTTTACAAGTTTTCCACAGTATTTATGTGCAATATGTTTCTTCTGAAAATGGTGCTGCATAGAGAGCAGAATTTTGATTCAAGGACCAAAAAAAAAAAAACACCTCATTTAAAATGTGCTTTATAGACAGCAGGAGCAGAGCTGGGAATGACTGTGGAGGTTATTCAGATATGAGATTTGCACTCACAACGCTTTGCTGAGCCTGCCAATCACGAGGATCCATGGAAACCCTCATCACCTTCTGTGAAAGAGGTGAAAACGTTAGTCGCTCAGTCATGCCCAACTCTTTGTGACCCATGGACCATAGCCCACCAGGCTCCTCTGTCCATGGAATTCTCCAGGCAAGAATAGCCATTCCCTTCTCCAGGGCATCTTCCCAACCCAGGGATGGAACCCAGGTCTCCTGCATTGCAGATGGATTCTTTACTTCTGAGCCACCAAGGAAGCCCTTCTAGTGACCATGTCTATCAGGCCTGCCCTTATAGTCAACTGCCTTTGGTGATTTAGTTGCTATTTATAAACTGATCCAAAAAAAATTAACCACTCTCTTCTCTTTGCTCTGCAGATTTTACTCATACTTCTGTTATTTAATTGGTATATAACCATTAAGCTCACTATGATGTAGTAGAAATAAATAGTAATAGACTAGGATCAAGTTTCACCTCTGAAATTAACTTAGAGTAATACTTGAAGAAAATAAATTCACCCTTTCATTGTGTACTATCTTTGTCATCCATAAAATAGAACTATTACACCCACCTCATAAACTTATTGTGAAGATTAAATAAGACAAAATGAACACCTAGCCCAGGGTCTGGCTTCTAGAAGATGTTCAGTAAAGTGCTGACTGAATCAAATGAATGAATGTCTACACATTAACTTCCTTTTGTCTCCTATTTGTATATGTGGTCTCCTTTCTTACCTGATAAGTTTCCTGAGAGTAGGGACAGTGTTCAATTCATTTCCCTATTTACCTTAGGAAATCAGAGGGTATATTCAACATATATTTGAAGGAGTGAGTGAAGGGCAGTCTTGGCTCAAGGATCTTTTTTTTTCCCCTTGAATAACTATTTACTCTACATTGTAGTTATTTTATGGGCTTCCCTGATAGCTCAGATGGTAAAGAATCCATCTACAGCACAGGAGAACTGGGTTTGATTCCTGGGTCGGTAAGATCCCCTGAAGAAGGGAATGGCAACCCACTCTAGTGTTCTTGCCTGGAGAATCCCATGGACAGAGGAGCCTGGCGGGCTATAGCTTATGGGGTTGCAAAGAGTCAGACATGACTCAAAAAATTCATAAAAAGAGTTATTTTATGTGATAGTATTATTTTTGAAACATTTATATCTGTTCTATGTGAAATTATGGAGTGTCTATGAATTATTTAAAGGAAGAGGTGAACAATAAAGGGCATGGCAACCCACCCCAGCGTTCTTGCCTGGAGAACCCCATGGACAGAGGAGCCTGGTGGGTTACTGTCCATGGGGTCGCAAAGAGTCGGACACGACTGAGCGACTAGCACTTTCACTTTTCACGTTTTAAAAACAGGTGCTCAATTGTCCTCAGATAGCATACTGATCTTCAGAGGCTAACGACGCCAAATATATTTAGTGTGCCAAGAAGAGAAGTTTTAGAGACCCTAGACGGCATTTTCATATAATCTAGCAAATTTTAGCACACTTCTATTTACTCAATCATAAGATCAGAGACAGCCCTGAAAGCAAAGGTATGAATATGCTAAGAAAATTCTTCCAGAGTTGAAGGATATGGTCACACTTTAACTTAACTTCTTAGCACTTGAAATGTCTGCTTGTTCCATATAAGCTTTGAAGCAACTGACTCATCTTACTCAAGTTTGGTACATGATTCAGTATAAACTTATATATACATATCTATGTCTACCTGTGGCTCAGGATGCCATTTTGTTTCAGAGAAAACAATTGTTAAATAAGTTTGTCATGTATTTTCTAAGACACTTCTGTAAAATTCGATACTTGCACGTGGATAGAAATTATCGCTTAAAAAAATGAGGTGGTGGGACAGGAACTGGAAAGTTGGCTAACCAATTTTCAACACTGTTCAACAGCAGCTTAAAACTTCTGAACATGGACAGCCTGGATAGTAATGTTAGAGGATGCTGCTTCCATGTGTCCAAGTTGTAATACTTTGGTTGAATAATTAATAGTACACAGCTTCTTCCTACCTATAGCTGAAATTGAAAAGTATAAACTCAATAGTAGTAGTAGTAATAGTAGTCACTCAGTCGTGTCCGACTCTTTGCAACCCATGGACTGTAGTCCGCCAGGCTCCTCTGTCCGTGAGATTTCCCAGGCAAGAATACTGGAGTGGGTTGCCATGCCCTCCTCCAGGGGATCTTCTCAACCCAGGGATCGAATCCATGTCTCTTGAGTCTCTTGTGTCTCTTGCAGTGACAGGCAGATTCTTTACCACTAAGACCACCTGGGAACCCCATCAGTCCAATATTAGCATTAATTCCTTCAGGTCTGAATATGAGTGAATGTCTTTCTATTCCGCTACCTCTTATCACACATTTATTGAGCACCCATTATGTGTTAGACATTGTGTTAGGAACTGAGAAATAGAGGATAAAGACGTGGTGCCTACCTTTTTAAGTGGCTCAGAGGATGAAGGACAAATAGACAAAAGAAAAATGGTGGCGTTTTGTGATGTGAGTCATGACAGAGGTGAGCCCTGGGTGCTATTTGATACATAGAAAACCATACAAAGGAGGGAATAAGTTGAAATTATCTGCACACCTTTGTTCCTCCAAAAAAAAGGAACAAGTATGTCCCAAGCTCCGGGAATGGCATAAGTAGAGGCATCAAGGTAAGAAACATTGTGATGCACTGCTAAACAGAGTGAGTATGACATGCTGCAGGAGGCGAGTGGACAGAGAAAGTAGAGCTTTGTGCACATGAAAGGGAGCAGATTTTTTTTCTTTAGGTCACCTGAAGTCATGAATAGATAGAATTGCTAACAATCTAGAGAGATCATCTCACTGCCACTGTAGCATTGATCAAAGAGAGCATGACTCAAGGCAAGGAAACAAAAGCCAGAGGAGAAAAGAGGCGTGAGAACAGGGCTTCCCAGGTGGCGCGAGTGGTAAGAACCCACCTGCCATTGCTGGAGACCTGAGAGATGTGGCTCTGATCCCTGGGCATGAGAAAATTTTAGGAAGGAAAGCCAGCAGAACTTGGTTGCTGGTTGGATGAGGGCTGAGCGAGAGTGCGTGGTGTGGGCTCGTTGACCCGGGGGATGAAAACACACATAGGACACTCAGCAGGAGAAGGAGCGTGGTTGGGCTTCAGGGAAGATGGAGATGATGCTGTATTCATGTTTGCTATAGGCTAACTTTGCGATTAGCAAAACTGATAAGTGAGGAGGCAGTTGTTGGACAAGTTAACAGCTCCAGGAAGTGATATTAAGTGGAGGTAGAGGTTTGGTAGCATCAGCATACCTAGTGATCTTCGAAACTCTGCAAGTGGATGAAATTTCCCGGGAAGTATAATAAATGTGAAGAGAAAAGAGAAGAAGGCTGAATCCTGGGAAATATTGACTTTTAAATGGTTAGTCAAAGAATGCAAGCAGGACACTGAAAAGCTGAAACTGAAGAAGTAAAGTAAATTAAGAATGGCATTACAGATTCTTGGGAAAAAGAAAGTTTCAAAGATAAAATTGTCCCCAAAAAGTCAACTGCTTCAAAAGTTTTATTCATCTCTTTGTTCCTTTACCTGTTCATCCACTCAAATATTTATTGAGCTTTTAATATTTATAGTCACTAGTATACACAGTTGCTAAACAAAATCAACCCTGTCCAGAAATAGATTATCATTCACAGAGTGGACTGATTTTAAATAAATGAGAAAAGAAGGTATGTGTGATTTCAAAACACAATGAGTGCCATAGAAGAAAAGTGAAAGTGAAAGGCGCTCAGTCATGTCCGACTCTTTGTGACCCCATAGACTGTGTCCATGGAATTCTCAGGCCAGAATACTGGAGTGGGTAACCTTTCCATTCTCCAGGGGATCCTCCCAACCCAGGGCTTGAACCCAGGTCTCCCTCATTGGAGGCAGATTCTTTACCAGCTGAGTCACCAGGGAAGCCCAAGAATACTGGGGTGGGTAGCCTATCACTTCTCCAGTGGATCTTCCTGATCTAAGAATTGAACCGGGGTCTCCTGCACTGCAGGCAGGTTCTTTACCAACTGAGCTATCAGGGAAGCCCCTCCATAAAAGAATGATAGTATTATAAAGAACTCCCTGGGTGTGCTCATTAGGAGATCATTGGTGCTTTTCAAAACTGTAGCCTTGGTGGAATTAAAGAAGTGAGGAAAAGTCAAATCACCATGTGTTGAGGAATAAATGTAGGGAAGAGTGTCGAACAAAACAAGGTAGGCAACTCTCTAAGAAGCTTGAGTGTGACAAATAGTTAGAAACAATACAAAAAGAAAAAGCCAAGGAAGGTTTATTGATCTAAGATATGTGAAGAGGAAGCATATTTATAGGCTGAAATTGGAAGGACCTAATAGAAAGAAAGAGCTGCAAATATTTTTAAGTAAGAATGTATTTAATTAAATTGGATAAAATTAATATGAATTATAATTATAACATATTTCAGGTGGATTCAAATGAACTAAAGAGACACTACAGGAATTCTACAAAATTTCAGGTAGGTGACTTACAATTCCAAAATCCAGTATCATTTTGAGTTTAAGACCTCCCAGGATATTGGAAATAAAAGCAAAAGTAAACAAATGGGACCTAATTAAAATTAAAAGCTTTTGCGCAACAAAGGAAACTATAAGCAAGGTGAAAAGACAGCCTTCAGAATGGGAGAAAATAATAGCAAACGAAGCAACAGACAAACAATTAATCTCAAAAATATACAAGCAACTCCTGCTGCTGAATTCCAGAAAAATAAACGACCCAATCAAAAAATGGGCCAAAGAACTAAACAGACATTTCTCCAAAGAAGACATACAGATGGCTAACAAACACATGAAAAGATGCTCAACATCACTCATTATTAGAGAAATGCAAATCAAAACCACAATGAGGTACCATTTCACACCAGTCAGAATGGCTGCTATCCAAAAGTCTACAAGCAATAAATGCTAGACAGGGTGTGGAGAAAAGGGAACCCTCTTACACTGTTGGTAGGAATGCAAACTAGTACAGCCACTGTGGAGAACAGTGTGGAGATTCCTTTAAAAACTGGGAATAGAACTGCCATATGACCCAGCAATCCCACTGCTGGGCATACACACCAAGGAAACTAGAATTGAAAGAGACGCGTGTACCCCAGTGTTCATCGCAGCACTGTTTATAATAGCCAGGACATGGAAGCAACCTAGATGTCCATCAGCAGACGAATGGATAAGGAAGCTGTGGTACATATACACAATGGAATATTACTCAGCCATTAAAAAAAATACATTTGAATCAGTTCTATTGAGATGGATGAAACTGGAGCCCATTATACAGAGTGAAGTAAGCCAGAAAGAAAAACACCAATACAGTATACTAATGCATATATATGGAATTTGAAAGATGATAACGATAACCTTATATGTGAGACAGAATAAGAGACACAGATGCATAGAACAGTCTTATGGACTCTGAGGGAGAAGGTGAGGGTGGGACGTTCTGGGAGAATAGCATTGAAACATGTATATTATCATATGTGAAACAGAACACCATTCCATGTTCGATGCATGAGACAAATGCTCAGGGCCGGGGCAATGGGATGACTCAGAGGGATGGGATGGGGAGGGAGGTGGGAGGGAGGTTCAGGAAGGGGAACACATGTAAACCCATGGCTGATTCATGTCAATGTATGGCAAAAACCACTACAGTATTGTAAAGTAATTAGCCCCCAACTAAAATAAATAAATTTATTAAAAAAATAAAATAAAATAAATAAAATGATACTCTTAAAGTCAAAAAAAAAAAGACCATCCATAAATTTCTACCAAAAAAAAAAAACAACTGCTTCCTTTCAAAACTGCAGCCTGTTTAACAAAGTTTATACAGATGAAGTTGTAGTAGGCTGAGTTCCTCCTTCTCAGTAATTACACAATATATTTCCATGTATGTGCAAGTGTGTAATTCAAAATATGGGTCTTTATTAAGCAAAACAAAATCATAGTGGCCATATTTAAATTCTATTAAATGTCAATAAAGGAATATGGAATGTATTTTGTCTTGTCCATACAGAATTTTAGCCTCAAATTCATGTAGCAAGACGATGTAAAAGTCAACAAAATTCTTTCTACTCCTATTTCATTCTTGTTCATATAACATAAAATGCAGTGTGAAATAACACGGAGACTTCTGCTCAATATTTTGCAATAACTTAAATGGGAAAAAGAATCTGAAAAAGAATATGCATAAACATAGGCTTCCCTGGTGTCTCAGATGGTAAAGAATCTGCCTGCAATGCAGGAGACCCAGGTTCGAACCCTGAGTCAGGAACATTCCCTGAAGGAAGGAAGGAAATGGCAACCCACTCCAGTATTCTTGCCTGGAGAATTCCATAGACAGAGGCTACAGTCCATGGGGTTGCAAAGAGTTGGACACTACTAAGCGACCAACGGTTATACATATACATACATATACATTATTGTTGTTGTTCAGTCGCCCAGTCATGTCCAACTCTTTGTGACTCCATGAATTGCAGCATGCCAGGCCTCCATGTCCCTCAGCATCTCCCAAAGTTTGCCCAAGTCATGTCCACGGCATCAGTCATGCCATCCAGCCATCTCATCCTCTGATGCCCTCTTCTCCTTCTGCCCTCACTCTTTCCCAGCATCAGGGACTTTTCCAATGAGTCAGCTGCTTGCATCAGGTGGCCAAGTATTAGAGCTTCAGCTTCAGCATCAGTCCTTCCAATGAATATTCAGGGTGATCTCCCTTAAGATTGACTGGTTGGATCTCCTTGCAGTCCAAGGGGCTCTCAGGTGTCTTCTCCAGCACCACAGTTCAAAGGCATCAATTCTTTGGTGCTCAGCTTTCTTTATAGTCCAGCTCTCACAACTGTGTGTGACCACTGGAAAGACCATAGCTTTGAGCATATGAACCTTTGTCAGCAGAGTAATGCCTTTGCTTTTCAATATATAATATACATGTATACGTCCATATACATGTGTATTGGGGTTTCCCTGGTGGCTCAGCAGTAAAGCATCTGCCTGCCAATGCAGGAGACATGGGTCTGATCACTGGCTCAGAAAATCCCATGGAGAAGGAAATGGCAACCCAGTCCAGTATTCTCACCTGGGAAATCTCATGGACAGAGGAAGATGGCGGGGTACAATCCAAGGGGTCACTAAAGAGTCAGACATGACCTAGTGACTAAACAACAACACACATGTATATGTACAGTTGAATCATATTGCTGTACACCTGAAATTCACACACATTGCTAATCAACTATACTCCAATACAAAATAAAATTTTTTTAAATAAGATAAAATCTCTGGAAATTGTTCAAATGGCATACAGCAAATTTTTAAAAAAGCAATTATATAGATAACATGGCATCTGCCCTTTTTAAAATAATTGTATAATATTATTCTTTCACCCATATGTAGTTTTTTCACTCATAGTTATCTGTTGTTATTGCTGTTCAGTCACTAAGTCATGTCTGACTCTGCAACCCCATGGACTGCAGCACACCAGGCTTATTCACTGTCTCCAGGAACTTGCTCAAATTCATGTTCATTGAGTGAGTGATGCTATCTAACCATGTCATTATCGCTGCTACCTTCTCCTTTTGCCTTCAATCTTTCCCAGCATCAGAGTCTTTTCCAATGAGTTGGCTCTTCGCATCAAGTGGCCAAAATAGTGGAGCTTCAGCTTAAGCAACAGTCCTTCCAAAGAAAATTCAGTGTTGATTTTCCTTTAGGATTGACTGTTTGATCTCCTTGCAGTCCCAGGGACTCTCAAGAGTCCTCTCCAACACCACAGTTCAAAAGTATCAATTCTTTGGCACTCAGCCTTCATGGTCCAACTTTCACATCAGTACATGACTACTGGAAAAACTATAGCTCTGACTATATGGACTATCTTTGGCAAAGTGATGTCTCTGCTTTTTGATACACTGTCTAGGTTCATCATAGCTTTCCTTCCAAGAAGCAAGCATCTTTTAATGTCACGGCTGTAGTCACTGCAGTGATTTTGGAGCCCAAGAAAGTAAAATCTGTCACTACTTCTGTTCTTTCCCTTTCGACTCACCATGAAGTGATGGAGTCGGATATCATGATTTTAGTTTTTTCAGCATTGAGTTTCAAGCCAGCTTTTTCACTCTCTTTCATCCTCATCAAGAGGCTCTTTTGTTCTTCTTCACTTTCTGCCATTAGAGTAGTATCATCTGCATATCTGAAGTTGTTGATATTTCTCCCTGCAATCTTGATTCTAACTTGTGATTCACCCACCCTGGAATTTCACATGATGGGCTTCCCTGGTGGCTCAGTGGTAAAGAATCTGCCTGTAATACAGGAGACACAGGTTCAATCCGTGGGTCAGGAAGATCCCCTGGAGAAGAAAATGGCAACCCAGTCAAGTGTTCTTGCCTGGGAAATCCCATGGGCAGAGGAGTGGGCTACAGTCCATGGAGTCACAAAAAAGTCAGTCACGACTTAGCAACTAAACAACACCACTGCATGTAAGTTAAATAAACATGGTGACAATATACAGCCTTGTTGTACTCCTTTCCCAATTTGAACTAGTCAGTTGTTCCATGCCCAGTTCTAACCATTGTTTCTTGACCTGTATACACATTTTTCAGGAGACTGTAAGGTGGTCTGGTACTCTGATCTCTTTAAGAATTTTCCACAATTTGCTGTGATCCACACAGCCAAAGGCTTTAGCATAGTCAATGAGGCAGAAATAGATGCTTTTCTGAAACTCCCTTGCTTTCTCCAGGATCCAACAAATGCTGGCAATATGACCTCTGATTCCTCTGCCTCTTCGAATAATTATTTACAAGATACTTTATTATCTTTTATTGTTTATCCTAACTCCGAGAAATAGGCAGAGAGTTGAGGGTGATCCAAGGTTACCCAATTACTGAACTCCAATTTCCCATTTCAAGGACACTCTAGTAGCCTCAAATTTTGTAAAATATACAGATCTAGGTTTAGGTGCCAGATTGTCCCTATTGGCAATCTATGGTGATTACAATTTCTTTCAATCTGTTTTCATCTCCAACTAATTTTCTTTGTAAAAATTTCCCACATACTTAGACATAGTCATAAAAGATCTAAACTACTTTGATGAACTCTACAAAAAGAACTAATATTCTTTGTAAGTGCTACAAAGCTTATTTCAAACTCTTAATCACTTTCTTGAATTTGAATAAATGCAAATAATCTTTAATTTGGATTTCTAAATGTAAACTTTCACATTTAATTGAGGTCACTTCTTTTGAATTTCCTTAGCACATCCCACCTGTCATGTGTGAAGTGAAAGTCACTCAGTCGTGTCCAACTCTTTGTGACTCCATGTACTATACAGTCCATGGAATTCTCTAGGCCAGAATACTGGAGTGGGTAGCCTTTCCTTTCTCCAGGGGATCTTCCCAACCCAGGGATCGAACACAGGTCTCCCGCATTGCAGCCTGATTCTTTACCAGCTGAGCCACCAGGGAAGCCCAAGAATACTGGAGTGGGTAGCCTATCCCTTCTCCAGCAGATCTTCCCAACCCAGGAATCAAACTGGGGTCTCCTGCATTATAGGTAGACATATAATACATGTCTTAGGGCATTGTGTTATACCTATTTTTGTGCTTGGTTACTCCATCATTAGACTGTTAATTTCTTGTGGACAGAAACAATATCTTAACTCCAACATTCTTTGCAAAATTCTTTGTGCAGAGTACTGTGTTGGTCATTACTTAATTCAATTTTCTACAATTCAGTGAGAAATAACTCATCTCTATCTACACAAATCCACGCTAATATATTAATATCAAACACAACTTATTGACTGTTTGGAAAAGTCAAATGGGCATTCAAGCAATTGGATGTTGAAATAGCACTAGACAAATCAATGGTTCCATGCTCTTGCTTCCTTATTTATAAGACATTATTAGAGTAATTCTCTGTACACCTCTCAACTTGTTATGAGGCCCAGCATCCATAGGATAAAATCAATAAGGTTTGATGATATTATGCATTTTTAAGCCAATACTTCTAGTAAATCATTTGTTTATGGTAACTAATCTGGTTGATTCAAACTGAGAGTCCCATTTCTTTGCAATATCACTAGGCTTTGAAATTCTAGTACACAATTAATTACTTCAACTTTTCATTTCATATGTATGGCCTTACAGAAAATTCTTAACTGCTCTTAATTATTTTAAATAAATTAAACGTTTCTTTAATGTACCCTATTTTTCAAGATAGCAAAGATGAATGAAAATGAATCATTATCTTACATAAAATTTTTTATTGTAATCATTGAAATCAGGAAAGTAATCAAGTGTGATGCTGTCATTTCACAACTACCAGGGTAATATAAAGCCAGAATAATTTAAATACATCACATATTTAAAATATGTTTTTAGCTATAGTGGTACTTTCAATACCTTCTCCTGTCAGAACTGATAATTGTAAATGGGACCTATTTCCTTCCTCTCCTCTCTGGGTTAGCCTGTACAGTCTCTGACACATATGCTCACTGCTGTTTGATCCAAAATAGAGAGCAGTAGAAAGAACTGAAGCATCTGGATGAACCACCAACAGTATAATCAGCCTGAACACTGGAGAACTGGTTGAAACATAAAAATCTATCACTACAATGAATTGTAGTGATATTGTTTCAAATAAAATCAAGAATGAGCTTGAGCTTCAGTCCAAAAACCCCAAGTTCAAAATACTATTAAAATATATTCTAACAGTAGCAACCATGCCATCTCTGAAATACATGTGACAGCTCAACAAAATTCCAGAAAATGCAATGCCTAAGCTTAGCAAGATCAGACGCATGAAGTTGGAAATGAAATTCATTGGACATAAGCTATGAAATACTGTTCTTGTTTTCATGGCATTGATATACCTTTCAGTGACACCATGCATATCTAACTGAAGGCAATTTTGTATTAAACAACAAATAATTCACAGTGACTAGTTAACTTTTACATACATTGATATGTCAATTTATGTCCAAAAACTTATGTAATCACATCATAATTATGACTATGTTCTTCCAACAGCTGGATATGGCATCAATAATGCCATTTGATGTTTTCTACCTCATCTTTGGGTTTAATCCAATATTTAGGACAAATAGGATGTTAAAGGTAAGATAACTATATTTAATTGTCTTCTTCTTATAATAATAGAAATCTTCAAGTAATTTAAAATATCCCAATTGTTTCCAAAAAACTGTCCTCCATTTTTCTGCCCTCATCAATACTATGAATTTTAAAAACTGAATGAAGGGAAAACATCATTATTTCTACTGATAGAAGTTGCTCTTGGTTGTTTTGAGTCTGTATCTCATAACAAGTATTTTTAAAATAGAAATGCTTTTGTGTTTCTAAATACAGCTATAATTACGAATGAATATTTTATAAATCTATTCTTTTCCTCTTGTCACTTTTTATTACAGAGTCATTGATGCTTGGAACACTGGGTTTAAAATGAGGGTGTCAGATGAGATGACCGCTGTTATCTTACTCATCTAAAATTCTATAATTATAGAAAAATGCAAACACTTTTGCATAACAAAAGTATTTATATACTTAGAGCTCAAATGTCCATTGAGAGGAAACTAGTTAAACAAATTGCAGTACATCTATACAGTAGAAGACTTTGTAATGCAAAAATAAAGAGGGAGTTTTCTGTGAACTGGTAGAGACAGACCTCCAAGATAAAACAACAAAATTAAGGGAAAAAAGTTAGTCACAGAACAGTTTATAGAACAATATTAAGTCTTGCAACAGAAAGAGAATACATTCTATGTTTCTGTATTATGTAAACAGTGGATGACTACCAAAAAACAAATCTAATAAAAATGGTTAACTGAGGCTGGAGGGGAAATCAGGATGCATAGCAGCAGGAATGGGGCTTCCTTTCCTAGCAGTGAAGAACCCACCTGCCAATGCAGGAGACATGAGAGATGTGGGTTCAATCCCTGGCTCAGGAATATCCCCTGGAAGAGTGCACAGAAACCCACTCCAGTACTCTTGCCTGGAGAATCCCACAGAAAGAGGAGCCTGGCGGGCTCCAGTCCATGGGGTCGCAAAGATTCGAACAATACTGAAGTGACTTAGCAGGCAGGCACGGGGGCAGAATAGGAGAAAAGACTTTGAAGGTATACATTCCCTACTGTTCTTGAACTATATTAATAAATTACCTATTGATAAAGATTCTAAGATATAAATATTTTATAACTCATAGCTTTATCAGGTACCTAAAATGAGTCTGAGGAGAGTTAGCATGTGACATTTTATAGAAATATTTAATAATAGCAATGGTAGCTTGCATTCCCAAAGACAAAAGGAATACCACAGATTTTATCAGTTTAGGTGGTCATCTCTTTGACACTTTGGGAAGACAAGATGGCATAACCTGGAGACGAGTGGATCCTGACACAGCAGCAGCTGCTGTTTGCTGAATCCATACTCGGTGCTACATACTTTGTTAAACTTTTATTCATTGTCTCATTTATTCCTCCAAACAAGCTCATTCTGGAGATGAAAATGAGAATAAGCAGGATAAAAAAATCTGTCCAGACACGCAGCTGCTGAGTGGCAGTATCTGGAGTCTATTGCATATTTTTTGACTCCAAATTCTTTACTATAATCAGATGAGCAAGCGAACTTCAGGCTGAATGGGCTCTTTCCATGACCATGATTTTTCCACATCAAGAGGGATGTTACTCTATAGTCTCACACACTCAAGACTACTCTAGGAACTTCTGTTTTGACCACAGGGTGTGGGTCTAGATTGGGAAGAATTTAACGTTCCTAGCAGCTTGGTGAGCTGGCCATCCATCGTCAAATTTCTAGTGCCGAATGGACATTTCAGGAGCCCACTACTCAGATGACCAACTTTCAGAGAGTCTTGGGTTCTTATGGATTGGGGAGTTTGGTATGATAGTAAAAATCTTATAAAATGCTAGCTCTTCACACTCCATCTTTGTATCCCTATGGTGTCCAAAAGCTCACTATCTTTAGTAGATTTTTTAAATGTAGGAAGTCCTGAAAGTCAACGTTAATCTTCTTATCACGGTCCCACAGTCCAGTCATCTCCACATAAGTGTGTCTTTTTAATGTGCAGTTCTCTAGGGAAAATATCATTTGTCTACCTCCAAAGTATATATGAAAAAACAAATTAATATATAAATTTTCTCTACAGTGAACACTTAAGCAAAATTTTAAAATGTGTCTTTGGGCAAGCTTCTATCAAGAGCACAATAAACAAGTTACCACAAACGGAAATTATCTTAATCAGTGCTGAATGGATGTTTTCTACTCAGGAATTCTAGAAAAACTAATCATTTGTGCATGTTCCTAGTTTAGTAGTCATTGCTATTACACCTGTTTTCTAATTCCCAAATGTTCTATTACAGTCATACCTGCATTGGATGAAATTTTGAACCAAATACTCTTTGAATTTAATAACCTCCCATTGTCCTTCCAATCTGTAAGGCCCTGTGAGTCTAAGCGTATTATATGATTAAATGCATGAACTCACGTCAGCATGCAAGCTCTTTTGGAGTCATGTTCTCTGCTGTCCTTATTTTACAGTTGAGGAAACTGAAATACAGAGATATTAAGTGACTTTTCCAAGGTCACGCAGTTAATAAATGGAAGAGAGGAGATTGGTGTTCAGCTCTGGATTTCATGCTCTTGCATTTTATAGCCTATAAATTAAAAAGAGAAAGTAGGGGGTGCATGTAGGGAGTATCTGCTGAGATAGAAGTGGGTGTAAGCAGAAGAAAACCTTGTGGCAAGTAGCAACTGTTTAGATGCATCTAAACTCACTGTATCTTTGAACAATATCAAAATAGATAAGCAATGCTAACATTTCCTGGACTTTAAATTTTGTTGAAATAAATACACATTCAATGCGACTTGCTTATGTATAATGCCAGTGTTGAGCAGTAGAACCTAACACCTGTTTGCAACTTCAATGCATTTTATTATTCTTCTCCTATTTTACTTATGTTTTGAGGGGAGGTGTGATTTTTAATTATTGTGAAATAAAGTTCCACTATATGCTTTAAAAAGAAAAAAGGAAAGAAATGTTTTTAAGCTTGATTTTCTAAAAGCATTACAAATAAGACATAACGAGAGTAGAAATGAAAAACAAGCGAGAAGCTAAGTTTGGCACCTTGCTAAAATCCACTGCCCAGAGGAAAATACCACTAAACTGATCTTAGTTTTTGTTTAAGACATGAATATAATTATTTTCAGTAGCAAATAAAGTCTGTTTTATATTGTTTGGTTTAAATATAAGAGATGTACTTAAGACTAACACACTTTTGGATTCTTCTGCTTGTTTCCTACATAGTACACTTCATTTTTTGAGTTTAACCATCACCTGGAGTCTATAATGAACAAGGCATACATCTACAGGTAAAGTATAACTCAGGATACTTTGGGGCTGGGAGAGAGTGCAATGCTACAGCATTTTAGACAGAATTTGGGAAGAATATGGCCTCCCTGCAAGAGAGTAAGGAACAATCTCAGATTTGGGGCTATGTAGAATATTGGGTTACATTCTAAAACAGATCTGAACATTTCAAAGTGAGATGAAAGTATGAAAATTAGATTTAGAAGAATAACTGCCAAAAAGAGGACACATTACCTGCTTCCGTCAGAACAAGGACAGAGAAATGTGTTCTTTTACAAGTTGACTTTGCATCTCTCTCGTGACAGTTCATTCTAATCTGAATTTTCATTCATTTGCTGTTCTGAACTTAACTTGCCTCTGGTCAGTCAATTGTAGCATGAAGTCCCATGAGCTTTTCGGAGGTATCCAGTGAAATCAGCATGGTGTATTTGATGGAACTCAGACTGGAGAGGTGACCCTGGAGACATGTCTTTCAGAGAACTGACGCATGCCATCTGTGAGAAGAGAAGAACTTTTTTTTTTCCACTCTGTCAGTCCCAGTCAGAACACTGAAGTCAGAGACATGTGATGGCGCCATCATTTTTTACTGTACTAATGAGAGTTAACAGTTCCCAAATTGAAAGCAAGGAGATTCAGCAGAGACTTTAAGAAAAAGAAAACGTTAAAATAGGCTGTATTCCAGAAACAACACGAGCCTTACTTTGCACTTATTCTCCTTGACAGAGTAATTCGAACAACTGGATACTTGCTGTTTACGCTGCACATTAATGCTTGTATGTATTATTGGGCTTCAAACTATGAAGGAATTGGAAGTACCAGATGGGTGTATGACGGTGAGGGAAACAAGTGAGTTTTAATTTTTTACTGTTTTATTTTTGATTGGAGGATACTTGCTTTACCGTGTTGGGTTGGTTCTGCTGTACAACAATGTGAATCAGCCATAAGTACACATCTAACCCCTCCCTCTGGAACCTCCCCCCATCCAACCTCATCCCACCCAGGTCATCGCGGAGCACCAGGCTGAGCTCCTTTGTGATACGGCAACTTCCCAGGAGCTAGTAATATCGATGGTTCACAGAGTAATGTTTGTATTTCAGTCCTACTCTCTCAATTCATTCTCACCCTCTCCTTCCCACCTGTGTTCATAAGTCTGTTCTCTACCTCTGCGTGAGCGGTAAGCTTTCACTGACTCTTCTTAACTTACTGTTCCAGTGGAAGTTTTCGTAAGCCAGTGTTTTTGAAACTGTAAATCACAATCCATTAATGGACAGTAAAAACTCTTTAGTAAGTCAGTATGTTTTTGAGTGAAAGAGGGTAGAATAGAGGATGACAGAATAGAAAATATCAGTCTATCATTCCCTAGTAGGGGTGTGTGTATGTGTGTGTTTGTGTGTGTGTGTGTGTCCTGAGTTGACCTATAAAATTCATTTCTTACTCTGGATCAAGATCAGAAAAGTTGGAAAGCCTCTGCTATAGATAACGGAGAGGTAAGGTAACTTTTAATCACTCCAATGCCGATGTTAGTAATGAACAATGTTAATTATTTGGAGGGCAGGTGCAATGACTAATTAGTTTACCACTGAAGAGTTTTATGGGTTATGAGTCAGCTATAACCACTAACTCCATTAAACGCTTACAGATCATAAACTAAACTTAGGATAAAGTTTAAACAAGGATAATAAACTAAACGATAATTAGATGTGCAAGTACTCCAAGATTAAAAGAGATTATCTGAAGATTTTAGTGCAGTAGAATCACAACTCAATAATGTCAGCTGAGTTATTTAATAGTGAAACTTTTGGTAGATATAAAGGCCTGGCATAAAGTAGACACCACTGACTTTCTGCTCCAGTGAAATGAGTTCGAGCATATTGTAAGGCGATGTCCTTACTGGAAAATAGCAGGTCCCAACATGACTTTGAAGGGCAACTCACAGCAGCCTTGGGAAGGAAAGCAATTATAGGAGGGAGGAAAGATACCTCACAGAATTACACACTAGCTAGAGTGAGCAGGGTCTGAATGAGGGACTGTAACAACATTTTTTGAACTTTTAGCCAGAACTAGTTTTAAAAATTTAAAGTCATAGGGCCCAATGATTGGGAAACTACATATACACACACACACACACACAGCAACAGAAGAAAGTTTATAACCAAACCTATAAGCAATTTCCTTTAGAAAATATCTATGTATTCAGCTTAATATAGCTATATAGAAAACTGAGTAAGATACCAACTATATTAAATATTGTCTAGAAGTATATAATTCAATATCATCAAATGCATGAGTCTTATTACTGTTTTATACAAATTAGACAAATTTCTGCCATCTAGACAAAGGAGAGCTATTTCTCTCTTCATGCCTGGATGCCTCTGCAGCATTTTTAGAGATTGTGACTTGCTCTCAGTGCTTAGAATATTAAGTATATAACACACATTCAGTACATGTTAGGTCTTAGAGAAGACAAGAAGGAAGTTTCTTCATTGTTTCTCTCTCTTCCTTCTTGCCTTCTTTAAATACCTAACATATACTGACTGTATGAAAGAGAGAGAGAGGAAAGAAAAAAGGAAGGAATGATTAAATATGTATTATTATAGTAAGAAGAAAGAAACCTCAGCTTCGACCCATAAGAAGCTAAAGCTAAAGTGTGCTAATACTTTAGACATCTAATTCCAGCTATAGTGTAGACCAGATATTCAAAGTGCCATCTCACTAAAATACAAGATAACCTACTTGAAATGTTTGTTGTATTAGTTATTGTAATTACTTGTTATAAGACACATTTCTATATAAATTATATTACAACAATTCCCAATGATTGCTAAATTCTTTACAAAGTAAAAGGAATATCCAGTCTAAAAAAAATGTGTGTGTTCTGAAGCTGGAGTTGAGTGCCAAGATTATCACTAAAGAACAGAAATAGAGAGGATAATTTCTTAATCAGTAGAAGAAAAAAATGGTGAGATGCTAAAACAATTTAAAATATATCAATAAGCACAATAAGTTAGTATGGGTGAAATTCACCAGGTGAAAGAGATAATCAAATTATATCAGTCAAAACAGACTTCAAAACAAAAATTACTTTAGGGAAAAATGCAGTCACCATATAATGGTAATAGTTTCAATTCACCATCAGTACTTCCCAGTTCTAGATGTGTAATGCACCGAATGCAAAATAGTTACGATGAGTCAAAGAAACTTGCAGAGCAAAAATTACTAAAAGGAAGAGAAACCGGCAAAGACACCATCAAAGTCTGAGACATCAACACACAACTATCAACCGATCAAGCACCAAAGACAGTAAAGGTAAAAGATCCGAGAGCCTCGCTAATAAGCTTGACTTAGCAGATGC
The DNA here is from genome assembly GCF_054371585.1 of Giraffa tippelskirchi. NCBI lineage: Eukaryota > Metazoa > Chordata > Mammalia > Artiodactyla > Giraffidae > Giraffa > Giraffa tippelskirchi. The sequence continues at coordinate 5,578,111 of NC_137280.1, read as the reverse complement.
AAATGGAACCTTGTACCAAAGATTTAGAAGCTACTCATCCTTTTACAAAAAATTTTATTGTTATAGTTGCTGTACAATATTATGTAAGTTATAGATGTACAATACAGTGAGTCATAATTTTTAAAGGTTGTGCTCTGTTCATAGTTATTGTAAAATATTGACTATATTATATCATATATTCAGAGAAGGCAATGGCACCCCACTCCAGTACTCTTGCCTGGAAAATCCCATGGATGGAGGGGCCTGGTAGGCTGCAGTCCATGGGGTCGCTAGGAGTCAGACACGACTGAGCGACTTCCCTTTCACTTTTCACTTTCATGCACTGGAGAAGGAAATGGCAACCCACTCCAGTGTTCTTGCCTGGAGAATCCCAGGGACGGGGGAGCCTGGTGGGCTGTTGTCTATGGGGTCGCACAGAGTCAGACACGACTGAAGCGACTGAGCAGCATACCATATATTGCACGATATGTTCTTATAGCTTATTTTATACATAACAGTTTGTACTTCTCAATTCCCTGTCCCCATATTGCCCCTCCTTCCCTCCCTCACTCCACTGCTAACCCCTTGTTTGCTCTGTGAGTCTGCTTCTTTTTTGTTATATTCACTAGTTTGTTGGATTTTTTTCAATTCCTCATGTAAGTGATATCATACAGTATTTGTCTTTGACCTATTTCACTTAGTATAATACCCTCCAAGTCCATCCATGTCGCTGCAAATGGCAGGATTTCATTCTTTGGCATAGCTGGGTGGTATTCCATCATGTCTGTATGGAGATGTGTGCGTCTTCTTTAACCAGTCATCTGTTAATGGACACTTAGGTTACTTCCATATCTTGACAATTGTAAACAACACTGCTATGAACATTGGGGTGCATTTCAGATTAGTGGGTTTTTTCGGTATATGCCCAGGAATGGAATTGCTGGGTCATATGATAGTTCTATTTTTAGATTTTTTTTTTTGAGAAACCTCCATACTATTTTCCATAGCAGCTATACCAATTACATTACTACCAAGAGTGTACAAGGGTTCCCTTTTCTCCACATCCTTGCCAATGTTGGTTATTTTTGTTCTTTTTGTTGATAGAAATTCTAACAGGTATGAGGTGATATCTCACTGTGATTTTGATTTACATTTCCCTGATAGTCAGCCATGGTGAGCATCTTTTCAAATGTCTACAGGCCGTCTGCATTTTCTCTGTGGAAAAAGAAGCCACTCATTCTTCTTAGTCATTCATGATAGATTACAAAAAAGTGTCATTTTCTAGCCCAAAGAGCAAGTTTCGATACATTTTTCAGCATTGCTATCAAACAGCTCCCATTCTCTGCTCCTTTAGACAGGAGGGTTCTCACCCAAAACCAAGCTCTAATAATCCTCCTGAAAGTGAAAGTGAAAGTCACTCAGTCATGTCCGATTCTTTGCAACCCCATGGACTATACAGTCCATGAAACTGTCCAGACCAGAATACTGGAGTGGGTAGCCTTTCTCTTCTCCGGGGGATCTTCCCAACCTGGTGATTGAACCCAGGTCTGCCACGTTGTAGGTGGATTCTTTACCAGCTGAACCGCCAGGGAAGTCCAATAATCCTCTTACCAAGTGTCAGGGACACATCCTTACAAAGAAAATGCCTTTAAAAGCAGCAAATGTGTGTGTGTGCTGATATATATATATGTATGTATGTATGTATGTATGTATATGTTATTATTTAGTTGCCCAGTCGCGTCCAACTCTTTACGACCCCGTGGTCTGCAGCATGCCAGGCCTCCCTGTCCCTCACCATCTCCCAGAGTTTACCCAGTGGCTAAGACCCTGCACTCCAATGCAGGGGGCCTGGATTTGACCCCTAGTAGGGGAACTAGATCCCACATGCCCCAACTGAGACTTGGCACAGGCAAATAAAACGATAATAAATAATTTGTAAATGGCAGTTATTAATACACTTACTTTTCCCACAGTTTTAAAGCAGCACCTGCCTCTTCTCTTACTTCATATTATTCTTTGACCTCAAAAGCTTAAAGTCTTTTTTCAGTTCACCCTTGTGATGGCTCCTGATGACATATAATTTGGAGGTTGCTTATGAGATCACTGGACTTGTGAAACTTGTCCTAGTTAGAATTATGCAGCAACTGTATGGTATAAGTGAAGCACTGTGAACACTTAAAATAAGAGGCATTTATTACTATTCTATTAATCTTCATCAAAATAACAATGTCTGTTCATTTCAGTAGAAGACAAGAGGTTATTTTCATTTATACTAAGTACATGGCAGCCTTCATCTGACTGTGAAATATGATAAAGTAGGAAAGGGCTTACTTAGCTCAAAATGAAAACAAAAGTTGTTGCTGTTCCTAAATCATGTCCGACTCTGCGACCACACAGACTGCAGCATGCCAGGCTTCCCTGTCCTTCACTGCCTCCTGGAGTTTGCTTGGAGTGATGTTACCCAAGCACCTCATCCTCTGTCTCCCCCTTCTTCTCCTGCCTTCAATCTTTGCCAGCATTGGGGTCTTTTCCAATGAATTGGCACTTCACATCGGGTGGCCAAAGTATTGGAACTTTAGCATCAGTCCTTCCAATAAATATTCAGAATTGATTTCCTTTAGGATTGACTGGTTTGATCTCCTTGCTGTCCAAGGGATTCTCAAGAATCTTCTCCATCACTGCAGTTTGAAAGCTTCAGTTCTTCAGTGCTCAGCCTTCTTTGTGGTCTAACTCTCATATCTGTACATAACTACTGGAAAAAACATAGCTTGAATTGTAAGGACCTTTGTCAGCAAAATGATGTCTCTGCTTTTCAACATGCTGTCAAGATTTGTCATAGCTTTCCTTCCAAGGAGCAAGTATGTTTTAATTTCATGCTGCAGTCACCAGCCACAGTGATTTTGGAGCTCAAGAAAATAAAATTTGTCACCATTTCCACTTTTTTCCTTTTTATTTACCATGAAGTGATGGGACCAAACACCAGGATCTTTAAGCCAGTTTTTTCACTCTCCTATTTCATCCTCATCAAGAGATTCTTTAGATCCTCTTCATTTGTCCCATTAGAGTAGTATCATCTGAATATCTGAGGTTGTTGATATTTCTCCTGGCCATCTTGATTCCAGCTTGTGACTCCTCCAGCCCAGTATTTCACATGATGTACTCTGCATACATGTTAAACAAGCAGGGGGCACAAAATACAACCTTGACTCATTCCGTTCTCAATTTTGAACCACTCTGTTGTTCTATATGTCCAGTTCTAACTGTTGCTTCTTATCTGCATGCAGATTCCTCAGCGAACCTGTAAGGTGATCTGATACTCCCATCTCTTTAAGAATTTTCCACAATTTGCTGTGATCCACACAGTCAAAGGCTTTAATATCATCAATAAAGCAGAAGTAGATGTTTTTCTGGGATTCCCTTGCTTTCTCTATGATCAAATGAATGTTGGCAATTTGATCCCTGGTTCCTCTGCTTTTTCTAAACTCAGCTTGTACACCTGGAAGTTCTCAGAGTATGTACCTCTGAAGCCTAGTTGGAAGGATTTTGAGCGTTATCTTGCTAGCATGTGGAATGAGCACAATTATACGGTAGTTTGAACATTCTTTGGCATTTCCCTTCTTTGGGATTAGAATGAAAACTGACCTTTTCTAGTCCTATGACCACTGCTGAGTTTTCCAGGTTTGCTTGCATATTTGAGTGCAACACTTTAACAACATCACCTTTTAGAATTTTAAATAGTTCAGCTGGAATTCCATCACCTTCATTAGCTTTGTTCATAGTAATGCTTCCTAAAGCCCACTTGACTTCAAACTCCAGGATGTCTGGCTCTAGGTGAGTGACCACACCATCACGGTTATCCAGGACATTAAGACCTTTTTTGTATAGTTCTGTGTATTCTTGCCACCTCTTTTTAATCTCTTCTGCTTCTGTTAGGGCCTTACTGTTTCTGCCTTTTATCATGCCCATTCTTGCATGGAATATTCCCTAGATATCTCCAGTTTTCTTGAAGAAATCTCTAGTCCTTCCCATTCTACTCTTTTCCTCTATTTCTTTGCACTGTTAATTTGAGAAGGCTTTCTTATCCCTCTTTGCTATTCTCTGGAACTCTGCATTCAGTTGGGTATATCTTGCCTTTCTCCCTTGCCTTTTGCTTCTTTTCTTTTCTCGTCTATTTGTAAATCCTCCTCAGACAATTACTCTGCCTTCTTGTATTTCTTTTTCTTGGGGGTGGTTTTGATCACTGCCTCCTGTACTGTGTTATGAACCTCTGTCCGTAGTTCTTCAGATATGCTGTCTACCAGATCTAATCCCTTAAATTTATTCATCATCTCCACTGTATAATCATAAGAAATTTGATTTAGGTCATACCTAAATGGCCTACTGGCTTCCCCTACTTTCTTAATTTAAGCCTGAATTTTGCAATAAGGAGTTCATGATCTGAGCCACAGTCCACTCCCGGTCTTGTTTTTGCTGACTGTATAGAGCTTCTCCATCTTTTGCTGCAAAGAATACGATCAATCTGATTTTGGTATTGACCACTTGGTGATGTCTATGTGTAGAGTCGTCTCTTGTGTTGTTGGAAGAGGGTGTTTGCTATAACCAATGTGTTCTCTTGGCAAAACTGTTAGCCTTTGCCCTGCTTCATTTTGTACCCCAAGGCCAAACTTGCCTGTTACTTCAAGTATTTCTTGACTTCCTACTTTTGCATTTCAATCTTCTACAGTGAAAAGGACATCTTTTTTTGGTGTTAGGTCTCATTGGTCTACATAAAATCAGTCAACTTCAGCTTCTTTGGAATTTGTGTTCGGGGAAGAGATGTGGATTACAGTGATGTTGAATTGTTTGCCTTGGGAATGAGCCAACATCTTTCTGTCATTTTTGAGGTTGCACCCAAGTACTGCATTTTTGGATTCTTGTTGACCATGAGGGCTACTCCATTTCTTCTAAGGGATTCTTGCCCACAGTAGTAGATATCTTGGTCATCTGAATTAAATTTGCCCACCTCTGTCCATTTTAGTTCACTGCTTCCTAAGATGTCATTGTTCACTCTTGTCATCTCTTGCTTGACCATGTCCAATTACCTTGCTTCATGGACCTAACATTTCAGGTTCTTATGCAATGTTCTTTATAGCATTGGACTTTACTTTCACCACAAGGCACATCCACAACTGAACATCATTTCAACTTTGGCTCAGCTGTTTCATTTTTTCTGGAGCTATTAGTAATTTCCCTCCACTCTTCCTCCATAGCATATTGGACACCTTCCAATCTGGGGGCTCATCTTCTGGTGTCATATCTTTTTGCCTTTTCGTACTGTCCATGAGGCTCTCCAGGCAAGAACAATGAAGTGGTTTGCCATTCCTTCCTCCAGTTATTTGGTATCCAGAAATGTTCCCAGTCTCCCTTTATCCATATATACCTCAATTTATTTATTTCCTGATAAAAATTTCCCAGTGTGCACAAATTTCTTAACAAATCCCTAACCTCAATCCCTGACACATAAATCATCAAATGAACAAGTAAAAGAGCAAGCAAGTTTGTCATGGGAATCATAACTCTAGATGGGGTGAAGCAGGAGTTGGAATGTCCATACTTTAGTGCCAGGGAAATTTAGGATAACTTACTCCCTTCACTTTGTACTTGAGGAAGATGAGACAAGGGTGAATGAAGTGATTAAGTCAGGGTCCCCTAGATACTTCAGTTCAGACACTAGCAGGAAAAGAAAGAATGGTCTTTACACTAGACATTTAGACTCCTTTAAATGCATCTAAGTCACTCCAGAACAGCAGATGAATGGACCGAAAGGGAGATGAAAGGCAGCTGGGGGCGTGACAAGGAGGAGTCTGCACGGGGATTACACAGATGTAATCACAGATACAGCCTTCCCGTGTCCGTAAGTCTTAGGTTTGCATAACCTTTCACTTATTCTTTCGCAGCATTTAACAAATATTATTAAGCTCCTATTTGTCATACCTGTTTTTGAGGAGTTTTATCTTCTAATGAGACTAGACTCCTAACGTTCTCCTCCAGATTCAGTGTCTTCGGTGATAAATTCACAGAAACCTGGAGCTGGAACTAGGGTTGAGGCAGGTAAAAGGGCCACTCATAACGGATTGAACTGGGCACTTTTAAAAGTTGCATGTCCCAGTACACATCCACCACATTGGCTAAAATTTTTTAAAACTTCATATTCTTGGGGTAAACATATAAAGCAAATCTGGAAATCTCATGCACTGTTAGAGGGATAAAATCTGACAGTTTGTTTTACAACTAAATATAGCACCTACCTTAAAAACAAAAATTCCAACCCTAAATATTTGCCCAAGAGAACTGAAAATATCTGTCTATGAAAGAACGTATATAAGTATATTCATAGAAGGTCTATTCATGAGAACGAAAAACTTGAAACAGTCTAGGTGTTCATCCACAGGAAGATGGATAAACATACTATGCCGTAGTCGTGCAATGGATATTGCTTAGCAATAAAAATGAATAAACACACAAAAACCCAGCTAAATCTCAAAACATTATTCTGAGAGAAATATACAACAGTGTACACATGTGTGATTTCACTTGTGTGAAATTCTAAAGCAGGCAAAGCTCATCGGAAACAATAGCTGCCCCTGGGGGCAGGAGTCGACTGGGGAGAAGGAATGAGAGAACTCCAGAGTGATGCAAATGCTCTCGGTCTTGACGGGTTTCTGAGTTACACAGTGTACGGATGTCTCAGAGTTCACCAGTGTCAAAGGGTGTACTTCAGATTTGTGCTTTCAATGTATGTTCAAATTTTTAAAATAACTATACCAGTACGGAACTGTAGTAATACATAGATATACACATATATATATTCTGAAGTACTGTATTTAGGAGGAAGTGTCTGTCTGCAAATTACTTCGAAATGCACCCAAAAATAAGATGTATTGATGGATGGAAAGTGGAGAAACATGTGACAAAGAAGGTAAAGTAAAATGTTCATAATATTAATAGAATCTATGCTGTGAATACATGAGTGTTCACTGTGAAATTCTTTCAGTTTTTCTGCTTGTTTGAAATATTTCAAAACAAAATGTTGGGGGAAAAGTTTCATGTTGCGTTTGTTTCACAGAGGAGGAAGTTCTCTTTTCATACAAAATGGTTTTTTAGGGTTTTATGTCAAATTCTGCCTTAGTGCTTTAGCTTGAGGCTATGTAGCCTATAAGACAGCTCATGTATTAAATCAGCCAGACAGAATCTCCTTGAAAAGATCTATCTGCCCAGGGTGTAAATATTAGAAGTGGACACACTTGACTAATTAAGCTAATCCTGGAAGATCAATATGATGCCATCTAATTAAATTACAAATCTTACCTTTGGTTGTGCATGCCTGGATATAAGACATGACTGAGAAAAGAATTCCAAGGTAAATCACAAAGCATCAGGGCAGAAAACTTCCAATTAACATAGCAGACTTTTTCATCATGAAAAAATTGGTTCAAGGCTGACCCTTCAGATTCGGAAAATCAATGCCTTAGTTTTACATTTGTTATTTTCTAACATCTGTAAATAAGAAAATAAGAGAAAGCAATTCCTGTGTTTGTTCCTCTCAATACTAGAGGGACTTTGTAGGGCATAGTAACCCCAACAATTGGAGTTGGCCATGTAGGGAGAGAATCTGGTCCGTGTCCCACTCGTGGGTTGTACTGGAGTCAATAAATTTCCTTCATTCAGAGACCCACAGGTCCAGGACTTGTGATAACACTAAGTCAGGTAATAGGAAATTATAAACTGGAATTGAAAATTAAAATGAAATCCATAAAATTAATTCCATACTTCTTCAAGGTGGTTCTCTTTGACATCCAGTTCACTATAGTATTTGTAAGTCCAAGGAAGCTTGTTAGAAAAAATGTTGCAGAGTAGTGATACTTTTATTCTCTTGGCACAGTGGTTTCAGATCCTACCAAAGAGTTAATTATTTGTCTGTTCCTGTATCTATCAGATAAAACAAACAAACAAAAAGACTCATGTCCTTCAAAAGATATTGAATTTCAAAACAAGTGATTTCTCTCTAGATCTGTTTTTATTTGAATACTGACTTTAACTGTAGTTTGATTCTTTGTACACCTCAACTTCTTACTATTTGAAGATCTGAAAATTATAACCTATTCTCACACACACACAAAAGGTCATCCTTGTTCAAAGACAAATGCACGTTTACTTAAAGTGCAAACGTTTATGTGGCACACCCAGATAAGAAATGAAGGACTGACTAGGGTGGGAGTCTATAAAAGGGCTGCTTTTCTGTGTTTACTCTGGAAACTAAGATAGCCAGCTGGAACCCACTAAATCTGAATGCCTCTCTGCAACAATATATGAAAATGGCCTTTATATATAGGACATTTTTCTTCAAGGAGTCAGTGGAAATATCTGATCCAGACCATGTTATCAGAGCTATGTGGAATATACCAAATAGGCACCTAGTTATGTGGGCTTCCCAGGGGGCTCAGTGGTAAAAAATCCACCTGCCAGCAGGAGACATGGGTTCAATCCTTCAGTCAGGAAGATCCCCTGGAGAAGGAAATGGCAACCCTCTCTAATATTCCAGCTAGGGAAATCCCACAGACAGAGGAACCTGGCTGCCTACAGTCCACGGGGTTGCAGAGAATCGGACACAACTTAATGACTAAACAAAAACAAACAGTATCTAATTATGGACCAAAATTATAATATAAATACAATGGGTTATAATACTAATTTCTATTCCCACCTCACTCTAGCCTCCATGAAACCCTTAGCCACATAGAGCCAAGTGACTCTCACATGTCCTGTCCTCATCTTTTATCATATTCTTTTTTGTTGCCCTGGTCCCAGATTTTCTTCCCATCTGGGTTGTAATGATCTGTCTCTCCATTTGCAATTGTTAAAGTTTAATACAGAATCTTTATAAAGTATATTTCTGAGCATACTTGATTTTCTTCAATACTAAATTTCTAAATTAGCTATTACACTCCAGAATAATTTCCCTTTTAAGATAGAGCTCAGTTCTCTGTCTCTGTCATGGTTTATATATTCAATCATATAGTAAGATATGAGTAGAAAAGAGAGAGGAGGTATATACCTCCCTGCTCTATCTTCCATCAGTAAAAAACTGCCGGTTCTAAACTATAAAGGGCTTTCCCATCTCCATAAACCCCCTTGATATCTATGATATGCCTCACAAATCACTACGAGGTAGATTAAAGGTAGCCTCACATTCTTCACTGCTCCTCTCCTTGAGAGGTAGATTCAAATATCCCTCCCCTTGAATCCAGCTGGTCTTAGAGGCTTGCTTGGCAAATACATGTGGCAAGAGATTAAGACATTATAGGGCTTCTGAGTTACAAGAAGCCTTACAGCTACTGCCTGAGCTTCTACCACTCGGGGGGAAGCCAGCCATGCAAGACGTCCATCTGTGCTAAGACTTCCATGCTGTAAGGAAGCCCGAGCTATTCATTCATACTAAGAGGCTGAATGAAAATGCACAGCCAGCCCCAGCTGGTCCAACCATCTCAGCTCAGACTGTGAGAGGAGACAACCTAGGTGTTCCAAACAGACGTATCGAACCGAAGCACTCAGTCAACAGTTAGAACCAAGGCCTCAGAACTCTGGCCTCAATCACGTCCTCCCAGCTGTCTCTTGGCATTCAAGTTGTCTGAGGGTTCACTCATCAAGGAGTATAGATGAGCCGTCTCGGGGGTCTTCCACAAACGCCTGACCCACCGTATTACAAGCCTAGTAAAATAGTTGCTACTTCATACCACTAAACTTTAGGGTGATTTGTTTTGCAGGGAGAAATAAGTGGAATGACTAATAAACACCCTCTTTGACTTTGTTTAGTCATTTCACAATGTTTATCAAGAAGTTCACCTTAAAAAAGAAGTTAACATTAGTACACACAGTAGTTGCTAATGCTGCTTAAAGATAGAAAATCTTCATTAGGAGGAAATGTGTTAAAATCTAGTAGTACAGCAATATATTCCCAAGCATAATGGCGTTTTACTGCTGTAGTAAAAGGCAAAATGTATATCTTCTCTTTTCACAGGTATCTGAGGTGTTATTATTGGGCAGTTCGAACTTTGATTACCATCGGGGGCCTTCCAGAACCACAAACTTCATTTGAAATTGTTTTTCAACTGTTGAACTTCTTTTCTGGAGTTTTTGTGTTCTCCAGCTTAATTGGTCAGGTAAATTGAGATGTGAATCCCTAGATACATATGCTGTCATTTTTGAAAGCCTAACAATTTTTTATAAACTTTACATAGGAAAAATCAAAATCTATCTGGTGCTTTTTTAATTTTACTAGCTTTTGTCTCTTTTAATGAATTGAAGGGGGCTATGAATGGATCAACATTGCCTTTCCATTTTTAAACTATTAAATCTATCAGAAGACTTGTACACAATGAGTGTCTGTTAAACTCTCAGAGAGTCAGATTTCTAAGTTTTTCTGAAAACCTTTAGAAGTTCTCTTTTTTTTTACTTAAACTTCAAATATTGTCATGATATTCCTGGGTTAAAATCAACTTCAGAGGTCATTTAAACCAGAGGCTACCAAATGCCATCTAAATTAATTAAAAAATCATTGTTCAAAAATATTTATCATGGCATCTCCTTGTCCTTATTCTCAAGGAATCACAGTCTTGTAAGAAAGGAAATCAAATACTCAAATAACTTTATTGCACGGTAATTGGCATTTGCAAGGGTTAGAGCCCTACACCTTTGTGATTTCTAAAATCACAGGAAATAAAAAGCTCAACAGTATAGCATCTTTAGAATTATACTTCCTTGTAAGGCACTTAACATACTGTATGTCTGAAAGCAAAATGCCATCTTGAGATTTGTACACTGGGTAAACAGTTAGACAAAATCACAAAATGATTATTACCATCAGATACGTGATTGATTCCCACTCACTACACTAACAGTGTTATGAATATAACCCATGCTTTAACAAAATTTAGCAATGAAAATTATTTTTTATAACATTTAAAGAAATGGCAACCCACTCCAGTATTCTTGCCTGGGAAATCTCATGGACAGGGGAGCCGGCAGGCTATAGTCCATGGGGTCGCAAAGAATCAGACACGACTGAAGTGACTAAACAACAAAAAGCTAATCACAAATAGTCAAAACTCAAATCTTACTTCCATGAATGTCAAGGGGCTGCTGACCATGATAAGTTCCAGAGGGGAGTTTGAAAGCTCTGTATTAGATCAGAAAAAGGAAGCTTCCCAGGAAGTTTCATGGAGGAGAAAATGTCTTTGCAACATCTTAAAAAAACAGATAGGATTCAGTAGTTACAGAGAGATAGTTCAATCAATCAGAAACTATCTGTGAAAGATAACAATAATAAAGCACAATATTTGTTTGAGGAAATGGAAGAGTACCAGAACAGCTGGAGTGAAAAACACCTGTAAATAAGGTTAGAAATGTCGTAAGGACAAGACAGTCTAAGGGCTCTGAATGTTACAGATGTTGAACTTCATCTTAAGGGCAATGGGAAGTCAGCCAGGGAAGAATTTTGAACAAAACCATTTATGGAAAATCAATCAAAATATAAGTTGGAAGGGTTATACTGTTTTAAGGGCTTACCAGGTGGCTCTAGTTGTTAAAAAAAAAAAAAAAAAAATTCTGCCTGGCAATGTAGGAGAAAGAGACACAGGTTTGATCCCCGGGTCAGGAAGATCCTCTGGAGGAGGGCACGACAACCCACTCCAATATTCTTGCCTGGAGAATCCCATGGACAGGGGAGCCTGGCGGGCTAGAGTCAATAGGGTTGCAGACAGTCAGGAACAACTGAAGCCACTCAGCATGCATGCATGCATACTGTCTTAAAATATAGGTTTTATTATCATGTATAGATGCTGAGGGCAACAGATCAGGAGACTGTTGACACTGAAGAGAGAGTCTGTTACAGAAATAGATCCAGGAGTGGACGGTCCCTCCTTGCCTAGAGGGCTACTTAGGAGGGAACCAGGAAAGGAGCTGGTCAAGCAGGGAAGAGCATTTAGGGTCGGCAAGTTTGTATCGTTTCAACAGGCTCTGGAGTGTAGGGACTGTCTCAGTGGCCTGGTACTTGGCCCTGAGGTAACGGGGGCCGGTGGTGAGTAGCCTGGAATATGAGAACCCAAGGAAGAAGGCTGTTGAAGTAAGGGCACAGTCTTGGCTATTTTGCATATGAAAGGGACTCTCCAGTAGAGTTGTTTGCAACCTTTGTGTGCTCAGTCTTGTCCTGCTCTTTGCGACCCCGTGGACTGTAGCCCACCAGGCTCCTCTATCCATGGAATTTTCCAGGCACGAAATACTGGAGTGGATTGCCATTTCCAACTCCAGGGGATCTTCCCAACCCAGGGATGGAACCCACAGCTCTCGTGTCTTCTGCATTGGCAGGCAGATTCTTTACCACTGCACCATCTCGCTTAGCTAACTCTGGGAGGGATAGTCCAAGAACTCAAAGCATCAAAATACAAAAAATAAAAAAATATAGCGACTATATGCTACTTCAGCCTGAACGTAGTAATTGAGTAGACAAAGAGATTGTAAAGAAAACTTATTTAGAAAATACTTCAGTTTGGAAGATGAACACTATGCAATTAAAAACTATGAGCATAAATTATCATAATCTTAATGCTTGGGGAGACACATTAACAGTGATTGAAAACAGGAAGTTTGTTTATAGACAAATGCAATTAATTTGAACATAAACGCAACTAACTTGAATATAAATGGCAAAGATCATATTATTTTATAACTTCTAAAATCTATGTGAAGTAGCCAGATCTCCCTCAGTATTTTCTCAGTTTTGCAGTTGAGGCAACTCTAGTTAAGGAGATTAAAAAGCATCCCAAATTCATATGTGTAATTCAGAAGTCATAAGATAAGACCGTATAATATCAATAAAAATAGTAAAATCTGGCATATTTAGCAGTTACTATGTTCAAGGCAATTCTTACAAGATTAAAAAACTATGTCCAGCTCCAGTTAAAATTCCATTCAAAGTGGTCTTTGGACTAAGAGTAGAAGCATCACCTGGAAAATTCAGAATTAAGGTGTCACCCCAAAGCTACTGAGTCAGAATTTGCATTTTAATAGGATCTTCAGGAGATTCATATGCACATGAAAGTTTGAAGGAGCTGCTTTATACCCCACACTACACCTGCCTTTACATTGACTGTGAAGTCCCAACAGGATCAATGAGAAACATCAAGCCACTGAAAAATGTCTGAGTAGAGCCCAAAAGAAAGACTGAGGCAGGAGATAGAGATTTGTGCCTTGACTCTCACAGTGAATGAAAGATGCTGAGAAGGAGAACAGAAACAAAAGTCAGAAAGTCCTGAACAAAATCTCCACTGATTCAAAGTTCTCACTTATAACCATACCAAGAACTACACCCTAGATAATCACATCACATTTTAACTGCAATATTCTGTTCTCACATACAGCTCATAGAGACTGACATTTTCTTCCTCCAATCTGGAACACACATCATAGAATATATGTCTTCTTCACAGGCACCATCAAACTCCAGCCTTGCACATAAAGCATTCAGATTACTGTCACTACAAATCCTCTGCCCTCAACACCAATCAATAAGGCTTTTAATTGTCCTTGGGTCCCAATTTAAAACTATTAAATCTCCCAACCCAGCCTCTAATACCCCAATTCTCAAGGTCTTAGGCGAGTGGGTAATATCCATCGTCTGTCTAAAATGGCTTGGAAAAAGGAGGTCTAGGAATTGAGGTTGTTGATGAATAGCCCTCAAGGGGTAAGTCAGGAACTGAAAAAGGGTTATCCAGTTCGACTCTGATAGCTCCTCAGTAGATGCGCCCAACAAGTAGGAGAAACTGTTAACTCTAAAAATGGACACTGAGGAGGGCCTCACACCAAAAGAGCCATTTTTGATCTATACCTCAAAGAATGAGTGGTTTTTCCATAAGCAGAAAAGGCTCAGCTACTAGAATGAATGAGCAAAGTCTTAAGAGTGTGAAAGTGAAGCCCAGATTTTCCTCCCTATTATAAACCCACGGTCAAAGCAAATTTACAACCACTCGCTTTCCTCTATGTGAGAGGAAGAGTTGGGCTATATATCTTTTTTGTGCTGAGACCTTAAAGATCAGCTTTTAACCTCGAGTGGGTTTTTATGGCTGAGTTATAAACATCCAAGAACTAAAACCTGACAGTTCCTTAAGTATTGTCACATCTGTAGATGATCCTTCAGTAATTTCAGCACATTTCAACTTCTGCTGAATACTATGCCTTATGTATGATGAGATTTGATTTTATCTGTCTAAACAACGCAAAGGGAGTACAGAGGTTGCAGTTTCATGATGAATTGAGTCCATATAGCCAGCCACACTGCAAAATCTATGAAGGATGCTTTCAAAACGAGATTCACCGAAATGGACTAGCCATTCTGCCACGTAATTGCTTAACTTTCTTTGCACACTTCTTGCATAAGCACAAGCTATATATTTTTAAAATATCAACTAACATCTTTGCAGTAATATACAAGCTTGCAAAGAAGAGCGTGTGCAGTCACATGCATTATGAGACTTATTCCTCACAAAAGCCTCGCATGGTAGGTAAAACAGGTTCTATCGTCCTCACTGGGTCAGAAAGGATTTGATTTGTCCAATATCTTATCAGTAAATGGTTGAAAGTAGGACCCAATATCGGTGTGTTAAAGATCAGGTAGTCAGCATTCGAATGGACTGTGTCACGTGAGAACTCTTAATTCAACTGGGTTTATAGTAACTCTTCCACTTCCTCTGCTGGGTGTGAAGTGACCGTATTTGTGGTTTTAGATGCAAGATGTAATTGGGGCGGCTACAGCCAATCAGAACAACTTCCGCATCTGCATGGATCATACCATTGCCTATATGAATACTTACTCCATTCCTAAGATTGTGCAGAATCGGGTCCGGACTTGGTATGAATATACGTGGGCCTCTCAAAGAATGCTAGGTAAGCATTGCAAATTACTGATTAAGTCCTTGTAAACCATGTCCCGTAATGAAAATCCTGTAAGGCAGCAGCAGAGACTAATTGGATTTGAACAAAAGATTGGGAAACAACTAAATAATCTTTAAAGCACTCACTTAATACCATGGGATTTTTTTTCTCAAATCAGACATAACTTACTGATTATGCAAATCCTGGAAGGTTTGCTAAATTTTAGTCAGTGCCCAACAGATGCTAGACATTACACACATTACCTCATCTAATCTTCACCCACCCAAAAAAATGCGGAAAATTAAGTGTTACCAACCCTCTTTTAGGAGACAAGGAAGTGGAGGCTCCTAACTGAAAAAACATTGGCCGAGGGCACAGAGCCAGAAATGGCCTAAACTGAGCTCAGATGTGCATCTGTTCTCCAAACTCTTGCTCTCTCTGCAGTAACATCCTCTTCCCAGAGCTCAGCGCTCAGAGCAATGATCTTTCAGGCCACGCTCAGCTACAGGTCTCTTCCAGGAGACCCTTAATCATTCATGGTGTCTACTGTTAGTACCATAGCACTGGGGGTAAAAATAACGCTCACTAAAAGATATAAAGTAAGTTAAAGATAATGTGCTACTTAACAATAATCAAATTCAACTTTTAGCTTGCACCTCACCCTATAAAAATAAGAACTGGTGCTACTGAGAGATCAAAAAGGCTACTGCCTTCACAATGCAAATTACGATGTGATTCCTGAATCACAAAAGTTCCCAGAAAGCAGATAAGAACCACTGGCTGTTAATGGTTTTCTTCTCCTCTCTGCCCGTCTTAAGAGATGCCAACCACAGGTTTAGAACATCTTCCTGAATCTAAATAACAAAAAACAAACCTTTTCCTAAGCACCCACAGTTATTCCTGAAGGCGTCTCACCAGGGGGAGGAGCAGGGAGAAAAAGGGTAGCAGACCCCTTCCTTCTCTCCCTGTGGACCCGGCTCCAAACCCTTGGCTTAGGAAGGACCTGGAGATAAGCAGCCCTTGGAAACAAAGAGCTGTGTTTTTATAGGAAGAATTTTCGTATTTAGAATCAATATTTGAGTCAAAATTAGACAGCATGGATTGTTTTTTTTCTAAATGGATGTAAGAAAACATCAAAAGTAATCAACTCTCAGAAACCCATAGTATACCATAGGCTAAGAATGTGTAGTTTTGTTCATGGACCATTTTGTTCATGGACATTTGTTCATGGACCATTTTATCAGCCTAAAGGCCCATCAGAGGATGAGATGGTTGGATGGCATCATTGACTTAATGGACATGAGTTTGGGTAAACTCTGGGAGTTGGTGATGGACAGGGAGGCCTGGCGGGCTGTGGTCCATGGGGTCGCAAAGAGTCGGACACGACTGAGCAACTGGACTGAACTTAAAAGGCCCATCATTTAATTCACAGGTAGAGAAATCTTTAATGTATTCACATAATTCATTGAGTTAATAAGCAAGGAAATAATAATCATTTGAATTTGCTCACTTAATACGTTTCTTCTTTAGATTCCACTCCCAGCTCAGCCACTCACCACTTACGCACAAACAAGTCACTGAACACTTTTTTGCCCTGAGTTTCACTTGCCTTTCTTTTCTTCTTTCCAGAAAGCAGGAATGAACATACTTAGGGTTGTCCCAAGCATCCAATAAGATCATGACAGAACTCTGTAAGCCACGTGGCACTCATTATACCCATTTTTCTTTGCCATCCCTAGGATGTTAGGGCTGTGGAATCAGAAGATGGGAACTACATCCTTTTCCCACCCCAGTTTGTTCACTAGCCTTGGCCCCATCCTCTCTAAACTTTATATCCAAAGTTTCAGCAGCACAAAGTTCTGGAATTATTCAGAACTGTCGTTTCACCAATAGTGAAAATATGTTTCTTTTCCGATATGATGGGTATGTATGTCCAATAAAAGTAATGAAAATATAGACAGTGATGCAGCTGTTTATTTACAAAAAAGAGTTAGCATTTTGTTTCTGTTATTGTTTTAATGTTTCCTGAACGTTGGTATTGTTTATTAATGACTCTTCTTTGTGGGTTGATGTGCTTATCTCTATGAAGATGAGTCCGATCTACTTGAGACGCTGCCGACCACCATGCAGCTCGCCCTCACTGTTGACGTCAACTTCAGCATCATCAGCAAAGTCGACTTGTTCAAGGCAAGTGCTTCTCCAGTTCGTAGGAAGGCACCAGCCACACCAGTTTCCCGATAAATATCAAAGCTCTTCCTGAATACAGCATTTATGATTTTCTGCCCTATTTTTAATAAAATCAAAGTAATCTGGAGACCTTATGTGAAATTAGAGTCAAATAAACTATGGTCTCTCTTCAGCAGATGACTTATTCTTTAGCAGCCTCTCTCTCCTAATTGGTGTCAAAGAAGAAGAGCTCTTCAGGCTCTTCTGGCATTAATTTAAATATAATTAAATTCTACAGCTCTATGTCTTTGCTACTAAGCAAGTCATTTCCCATTTACGAATATGCCTTCTCAATGCATGACAATCAGGCCCCAGATTAGCTCTGGATTGGCCTGACAATCAGAGAATCAGTGCCTAATTATGTCTCTAATACAAATGATTTGGATTCAGACGTTTTACATGGCCAAATTCAAATTTAAAGGTTTGTGTTTTTTTAAAGAAAAAATGTATAGCAAAGAAATTTTAATGTTTTGAATGTTTCTAATTTTCCTCTTCTTAATTGAATTATATTACATGTAAGTGTCTTTCACGTAACACTTATTCTGTGTGGGGCACTCACTGATTCATCTACTTAATTAACTCATTCAACAAACATTTATTCAGTTCTTACTATGTTCCCGGCACCATTTTAGCTACTAGGAATTCAACAGTTAAAAACAAATACTTGCACACTGGAGCTTAAATTTCAAAAGAGAGGAATGAAAAATCAATATATAACATATGTGGAGGTGATAATGCTAGGAACAGAATTAAACAGGTTAAGGAGAGTGAGGGTGGTATCGGCCATGAAAGATTTGCTCTAGGCAAGTGCAACTGAGTATTTGGGCAGAGGACTGCAGGAAGCAAGGGAGTGAGCGTGCAGGTACTGGGAGCAGGAGAGGAGGGATGGACAGAGAGGGTGCACTGCAGGAGGATGGACGAGATGAAGCTCTGGTCTGCGAGGCCAAAGGCCCAGTGGTGTGAAGCAAGAGTAGTCAGAGAGGAAAAACAGGAATGATAGGGCAAATTAATGGAGGGCTTTGGAGGCTGTGGCGTAAACTTTGCATTGTCCTCTGAGATGCAGAAACCACTGAAGATCTTGAGCAGAAGGTGACCTTCTTGAGATCTTTTTGAAAGCGATTTTTTCCTGCTATGTCGAGAATAACCGTAGAAGCAAATGTGGACGTCAGGGAAGCCACGGAGGGATCACCATCTACAGAATCTACAGGGATAATGGTGCTCAGACCCAGAGTAGCTGGAGCAGAGTTTGTGTGTGTGTGTGTGAGTGTGATCAGTCGCTCAGTTGTCCAGCTCTTTGTGACCCCGTGCAGCAGAGTTAAGAAGTGGCCCAATATTGGATGCATTCAAAGAAAGAGCCTATAGTTTTTGCTATTTGATTGTGTGAAGAGAGAAAAATAAATCAAGGATGATTCAGGATTTAAGCTGAGGAACAGTAAGAACAAAGATGCCATTTGCAAAATAGGAAATTTTAGAGTAAGCTTAGAGTGAGAAGGATAGAAATAGATTGTTTGGAGATGTGTTAGTGTGAGGTGAGAACCAGACTTCAGATGAAATGTCATGTAAGCAGTTTGATAAATAAATCTGAGTTCAGAGGAGAGATCCAAGCTGGAGCCATAAATTTGGGCAAATCAATATACTGATGGATTTTAAGCTAAGGACTAGATATGATCCCCTATTATGTAATCCACACAGAAAGATATGACTTGAAAATAGGTAAAAGAAACTTTTGCATAAAAGATGAAGAAGCAGACACTGTATGGTGAAATGTTTAGGCAGACTCACTCTCGATATTAGCTTGACCCAACACTGCAGGAAACTAGAGATAGGTCAGTATCCTAGACCCTTTTCTTGGGTGATATGTCCTGTTCTAAATTTCCATAAGGATTTGAATGAAGATATAAACCATGTGATTTTCAAATTGGCAGATGAAACAAAGCAAGAGGAATAGTTATAAATGTGTTAGATGACAAAACTTAAAGTTAACTGAATACTTTGAAACAATGAGCAAAACCAAGATTAACTTCCATAGGCATAAAAGAAAAATCCTGAATTTAGTCCTAAAATTATAAAAGAGCAATAGTTTTATAACAATTGTTTTAATTCCTGGGAGTTTTAGTTGACCTCAAGCTACATGTGAGTCAATAGAGTTATATACAATATCGCCCTAAATTTTAACCTAATATTAGTTTTCTTGATTATTGCAACTACATTTGTATTAATATATATTGTAAATAACCAGTTTTGGGTAAGAAGATATTGACTATGAGGAAACATGAGGGAATTTTATGGAGAGATAGAAATTTTTTTGTCTTACTAGGGAAGTTCCACAATGTATGCAATTTGTCAAAACTGATCTGTCCATTAATATTTATATGCTTCACAGCATATAAATTATTCTTCAGTTAAAAAAAGAATGGCTTCAAAAGAAAATGTATAGATGCTGAGTATATTTAGTTATTGGGAAAATTAATTCAAGAGCAGCAGTAGTTACATAGAGTAATGTCTGTTAAATGAACAAGGAATAACATTAACTTTCCCTATTTCGTCAAAATAACGCTCAACTGTAAACCCCATTTCTGAGCTGCAGATACATCTACTGGAATAAAACATTCTTGGAGAAAAAGGCTTGGTCCTAATGGTCTTGATACCCACAGAAGGGGTCTCAGGAGGAAAGAGAGAGGAAGGGAGGGAGGGTGCCCTGGGGTCAATTCCTGGAGATTTTAGAATGTAGTTTCCTAATTGGAAAGTGGTTTCCAATTTCTAGTGCAAGCGCCACAGTGGAAGCTCTGGTGAAGTAGAAGCATCATGGATACGTTCAGTTTTCTGATTTTCTATCAGGGAGACTAGGAAAGGGATTTCTACCTTGGTTAACAGGTGCCTCTAAATAAATCATTTTCAAGCTGCTGCTTGCAATTCATTCGGGGATCGTGAATTCAATTAAATGGGTCATAACCAGCTTATAAAATAGACAAGAAAATATCAGAGTGCTACACACGTAAATAAGGGTGAGCATGATACTACAAAACTTTTGTTTCTGTTATTTATTTTTTGAATATACGTATACATATCTATGGGCTTTCCAGATGGCGCTAGTGGTAAAGAATCTGCCTGCCAAAGCAGGAGACACGCGTTCAATCCCTGGGTCAGGAAGATCCCATGGAGGAGGGCATGGCACCCCAGTCCGTATTCCTGCCTGGAGAATCCCATGGACAGAGGAGCCTGGAGGGCTACAGTCCATGGGGTTGCAAAGAGAGTTGGACATAAATAAGAGACTTTCACTTTAATGACTAGCTTAATTGAGAATAAGTGAGAACAACCAGTTATGTTTTAAAGAAAACAAAAGCTTTAACTGATACAACAATGACTTTTAGGGAATTATCTCTGACTTGGGAAGTTATCAGTTTCCAGCGTCAAAGTTATTTTTCTTTTGTTTTTGCATATACTTTTGGAAATCCATAAAATCAACAATATCTGATTGAGAAAAAAAGGTTAGATCTTCACATGTTGCTACTATTGTACATAAACCTAGATTCATTCTTCCCTGACATTTCCATTAAAGATGCAGTTTCTTCCAGAAAGAACCCATTTCCATTTATATTTCTGTTAAATGAAAAAAGTTATTTTTTCCCCAAAGCTGATGAAGTAGAAAATAAGCAGGTATGGAAAATTCCTAAATTTATTTCTTTTCTAAATCTCACTAAGACCATCTTTGTAGTTGACACAAATTTGTTATTTTCTTAGGGAGGAAATAGACTGACTAGGGAATCCTACTGGAGAAGGCAATGGCACCCCACTCCAGTACTCTTGACTGGAAAACCCCATGGACGGGTGAGCCTGGTTGGCTGCAGTCCATGGGGTCGCTAAGGCTCTGACACGACTGAGCGACTTCACTTTCACTTTTCCCTTTCATGCACTGGAGAAGAAAATGGCAACCCACCTCAGTAGTCTTGCCTGGAGAATCCCGGGGACGGCAGAGCCTGGTGGGCTGCCATCTATGGGGTCGCACAGAGTCAGACACGACTGAAGCGACTTAGCAGCAGCAGCAGGGAATCCTACACCCTTAGCTCGTAAATTATACCCAACTGACTGGCGTTGCTTCTCATTCAGTCAGAGTTCACTGAGTCACCTCTGCCTTCGAGGGTCTGAGGCACAAAGGAGAAAACCTTCGGGGCTTGTGTGTCCAGAGGATCCACAGGCGGATCCAAGGGCGGCTTCGGAGTGAAAAGGGGGCGGGT
Organism: Giraffa tippelskirchi; assembly: GCF_054371585.1. Classification (NCBI taxonomy): domain Eukaryota; kingdom Metazoa; phylum Chordata; class Mammalia; order Artiodactyla; family Giraffidae; genus Giraffa; species Giraffa tippelskirchi. The sequence continues at coordinate 5,556,707 of NC_137280.1, read as the reverse complement.
CCCAGGCAGGAGCCTCGGTATCAGTCGTTAGGACCAGAGCATGCGGCGACAACTACAATCTAGAAAGGTCAGCTGAAGCCAGGCCGAGGCATGCGGGCCGATCCTGCAGGCCCAGGAAGCTGCAACGGAGGAAGCCGGCAGCACGGACTTCAGTTTTACAAAGGCAAGAAGTGGGGATACTTGGAATAGAACAGAACATCCAGGGAGAGCAAAAAAATAAAAGTGACTGTCAACTGTTAACAGCCTCCATATCTTGAATTCTCCCTGAAAATGGATCTTCCATATCTTCAAAAGGCCAGCAGGCAGGAGCAGAGAAAGAGACAGCGCGCGCGTGTACACACACACACACACACACACACACACACACACATACGCACACGTACACACACGTACACACACACAAAGAGAAGCTGACACCAGGACTGGGGGCTGGCGGGCAAGCTTCGTCTTTCCAATCTTCAGGATTAGGGTAAATTAAAAGTACGTGAAAATCATTTAATTCACAAATACCTAGTTTAAGATGCCCTAAAGAATACTTTATGCAAAGTTGGACATGACTGAGCAACTGAACTGAAAGAATACTTTAAGTCTGTGTCTTGAATCTTCAGTCAAAAATTTCACAAGGACTTTTCTCCACTTTGTAAATGTGTGAAGGGATGCAGATGTAGTAGTTTCTTTGCAATGTAGCACCAGAAAACAATTCTATGCTAAATAAACTAGTTTCAGCTTTTCCACAGATATGTGTCTGTTGCTTTAATTGCGCATCGTATTCAATTTTGAAAAGGACAGTTCAGTTCAGTTCAGTTCAGTCACTCAGTCGTGTCCGACTCTTTGCGACCCCGTGGACTGCAGCACGCCACGCCACCCTGTCCCTCACCAACTCCCAGAGTTTACTCAAACTCATGTCCATTGAGTTGGTGATGCCATCCAACCATCTCATCCTCTGTCATCCCCTTCTCCTCCTGTCCTCAGTCTTTCCCAGCATCATGGTCTTTTCCAATGAGTCAGTTCTTCGCATCAGGTGGCTAAAGTATTGGAGTTTCAGCTTCAACATCAGTCCTTCCAATGAACACCCAGGACTGATCTCCTTTAGGATGTACTGGTTGGATCTCCTTGCAGTCCAAGGGACTCTCAAGAGTCTTCTCCAACACCACAGTTCAAAAGCATCAATTCTTCGACACTCAGCTTTCTTCACAGTCCAACTCTCACATCCATACATGACTACTGGAAAAATCACAGCTTTGACTAGAAAGATGTTTCTTGGCAAAGTAATGTCTCTGCTTTTTAATATGCTGTCTAGATTGGTCATAGCTTTTCTTCCAAGGAGCAAGTGTCTTTTAATTTCATGGCTGCAGTCAAAATCTGCAGTGATTTTGGAGCCCAAAAATATAAAGTCTCTCACTGTTCCCACTGTTTCCCCATCTATTTGCCATGAAGTGATGGGACCAGATGCCATGATCTTAGTTTTCTGAATGTTGAGCATTAAGCCGGTGTTCTCACTCTCCTCTTTCACTTTCATCAAGAGGCTCTTTAGTTCTTCTTCACTTTCTGCCATAAGGGTGGTGTCATCTGCATATCTGAGGCTATTGATATTTCTCCCGGCAATCTTGTGCAATCTTGTGCTTCATCCAGCCCGGCATTTCCCATGATGTACTCTGCATATAAGTTAAATAAGCAGGGTGACAATATACAGCCTTGACATAATCCTTTCCTGATTTGGAACCAGTCTGTTGTTCCATGTCCAGCTCTGTTGTTTCTTGACCTGCATACAGATTTCTGAAGAGGCAGGTCAGGTGGTCTGATATTCACATCTCTTGAAGAATTTTCCATAGTTTGTTGTGATCCACACAGTCAAAGACTTTGGCATAGTCAATAAAGCAGAAGTAGATGTTTTTCTGGAACTCTCTTGCTTTTTCGATGATCCAATGGATGTTGGCAATTTGATCTCTGGTTCCTCCGCCTTTTCTAAATCCAGCTTGAACATCTGGAATTTCACAGTTCACGTATTGTTGAAGCCTGGTTTGCAGAATTTTGAGCATTACTTTGCTAGCGTGTGAGATGAGTGCAATTGTGCAGTAGTTTGAACATTCTTTGGCATTGCCTTTCTTTGGGATTGAAATGAAAACTGACCTTTTCCATTCCAAAGGACAATGTGCTTATATTTCTTTCCTTTTAACCTTGTGAAATTTGTTTATTAGGGAAACAGTGAGTCCTAATGCTTTAATGAAAGTAATGTAAGTCGTGCTGGAGTATCACAAATTATAATACAGACAATGTTACCTGAAGGTGGTCCATACCACCCCTGATCTTTCATTCCCAGTGCTGTCACCACATACCTTGCTGTACCCAATTGTCTTACGGCCCTGGATTAGGATACTCCAGAGAATCAGCCTGCCAGTGGTGGAGATGCAGGAGATTCAGGTTCTGCCCCTAGCATGGGAAGATCCCCTGGAGAAGGAAATGACAGCCCACTGCAGTCTTCTTACCTGGAGAATCCCATGGACAGAGGAGACGGGTGGGCTGTAGTCCAGGGGGTCTCAGAGTTGGACACGACTGGAGAGGGGTATTTATTTTTTAAAAAGGGCTCATGTAATCATGAGGGCTGACAGATCTAAAACCTTGAGGACATGTCAGCTTGTTGGAAACCCTGGGAAGTGTTACTGTTGCAGCTCAAATCCAGAGGCCGTCTGGCGGCAGATGTCCCTGTTCCTCAGGGACCTTCAGACGTTTCTCTCTGAAGGCCGTCAGTTTATTGGACAAGGCCAACCCAGGAGTGCACCTTGCCTTGTGTGCACACATGCTACGTCGCTCAGTCACGTCCAGCTCTTTGCAACCCTAAGGACTGTAGGCCCCAGGCTCCTCTGCTCATGGGATTCTCCAGGCAAGAATACTTGAATGGGTTGCCATGTCCTCCTCCAGGGGATCTTCCCAACCCAGGGATCAAACTCTTGTCTCTTATATCTCCTGCATTGTCAGATGGGTTCTTTACCACTAGCACCACCTGGGAAGCCTGTACCCCACTTTACCGAAAGGCTGTTCATGTAAATGTTCATCTTAAAAATACCTCCATAATGACATTAATTCTTGTATTTGACCAAACATCTGAGTACCACGGCCTATCCAAATTAATACACAAAATTAACCACCCAAAGTCCCAAGCATTGTCAAGCTGTATGGACTATAATTAAGACAAAGAACCCAAGATGTTGCTAACCCAAATTTTAAAATTGACACACACGTCTTCTCAAAAATCATAGCTACTCTTTATTGAGTTCTGATTGCACTGTATTATCTTCTTTGTTACCTTCTCAGTTAATTCTCACAGCAAGTCTCTGAGAAAAGTTTTATGACTCCTCATTTTGCAGAAAGCAGAAACTATTTACCTGACTGAGGCCAAAGAGCAGGAAGCAAACTTTTACTGCACAGGCTACAATCTTAGCAGCTCAGTGATGAGACCTTTCAGCTCCCCACCAGCCCTGTCTAGATAAGTGGTAAGATGCTGAGAAGTTTCCCCAGAGTCAAAAAACAACAAAGTAGCATCCTTCGGTGAATTTCACAGACTCAGACTTGGCACATCGGTTAGTTTCACACCAGACACCTAAATTTACACAAGCTTTGCTACTCTCCTACTAAGAAAAGACCTTGTAGCTCATGCAGTTTTTCTCCCTCTTATTCAAAGCAGGTAGAAAGAACTACAGTCACAGAATTTCACTAAAACTTTGCTTCAATCAATTGTGGTGAATTAGTAAGATTTGCTCCTTCTACATGGGGTGATCAGAGTTTCCAAAGAGCTTCGAGATGAATAGTCATTTTTTGAATTTCTTTTCCACAAAAATGGGTCTCTTTCCAGCCCAAGCTCAAGTATTAAGCTAATAAGAAGTGATTCATCCCTATGAGGCTGGATAATTTTCTTTCCTATCTGATGATTTATTACTTTTGCATTGATTTTTAAATATGTTTTATCAAATTAAATGCTAAGGAAATCACATTTTGCTTCTACCACAAAATTCCCAGACATGGGAGAAAATTTAGCAAAAGTTCTGTTGCGCCACCTAGTGTGTAGAATCAAGATTGCATTCTTTAGAAACTGAAAAAGAGCCCCCTGCTTATCGGTAGGGCTTCCCGGATCGGCTTCCCGGGAGACCTGGGTTCGATCCCTGGGTTGGTAAGATCCCCTGGCGAACAGAAAGGCTACCCACTCTAGTATTCTGGCCTGGAGAATTCCCTGGACTGTATAGCCCATGGGGTCACTTTCCCAGGTGGCGCAGAGGTAAAGAATCCATCTGCCAATGCAAGTGACACAGAGACATGAGTTCCATCCCTGGGCTGGGAAGACCCCTGGAGGAGGAAATGGCAACCCACTCGAGTTCTTGCCTGGAAAGTTCCATGGACGTCCAGGGGTTTGCAAAGAGCTGGACACGACTGAACACACAGGGTCCCAGCTCCAAGGCAGGAAAGGAAGGACACTGAACTGGAGTACCACCGGCCTGTCCAAGAGAGCACGACGCATCTCCCTGTCGGCTGCTCCGGTAAGAACGCGGACCCCTCCCAAACAGCACCCCTCGGGGGCGGCTGTGACTTGTCCTGTGGCAAGTAGAGCCTGGAAAGGCCGTGATGTCAGAGACAGGAAACGCGCGGAGCTTTGTCTGTGAGTGGCAGACTGAGCCAGGATGTAATGGGAAAGGCACTGTTACTACTATCACTGAGGAATAAAACTGATTCCGCCACGGAGGAGTTTTCACACAGGTAAAACCAGTGTGCGGCCATGCTTGATCCTAGGAAGATGGATGAGATTCATCCTCGGGGTTGCATCCAGCTTGTGACTTCTCACTTTGACTGTGATACTGAGGCTTCTAGAAAAAGAGAATTATTGAGCGTTCTCAAGGAAAGCCTGGTGGAAGTGACTCTCCTTGTGTTTGCAAATATGAAATGTAGGGTTCGGTCTCATATCACTTAGAACTCAATAAGTTATGTCATCATAGTACCTTGCAAATTATTTATGACATTTGACTTTGCTGCTCCCAAAGCTACCAATTAATCACATGACTGGCATAGTCGATAGTGTGGGCGACTGGGTTCACAATTCTTGCCTAGACTATCACCCATCACTTGCTTAGTGGGAGTGCAGTTTAAGATGGGACAAAGCGTGGCCTCTTACAACAAACAGGGCTGAGCTGAGAAAAGCCTGAAGACTGTGGTTTATACTTGAAGGTAACTGAAAGTCACAGCGAGTTATATATTACTGATAATATCTTGAGTTCTTTTTCAAATAACTTAGGGAGAATGAGCTTAGAAATGAAGAAATCCTTCAAGACTGAGAAGGTTAGTGTCCAGAGATAAATTTTATTGACTTGACAATTGTGTTCAGAGTTTGCCGGTATTAAAAGGACTTCCTGGGTATGGGAACCATCATCTAACAAATAGCTCATGTGTTGAATAAAAATAGAATTTCTCCCAACTTCATTCAAATCTCCAGAAGCCTTATTCAAATATGAATCCAATTTCATACAGCACTGAACTTCCTGTTGTTGAAAAGAGAATGCTTTCTAACAACTCCATGACGGATGTCAGGCCTTATTTATCGAGAACCTGGCATGCCCCAGCCCTGGCAAGACTCCGGGGAGATGGAAGCCACAGTCTTGCCCTGTTGCTCAGAGTGCAGATTAAACAGCGCCCGCCCCCACACACGCCCTGGTTAGTCTTCCTCCGACACATCGTCCACGTGTGAGCTCAGCTGAAGCGTCAATAGACGTCCTGAGCCTCTGTTCCCTGATCTAAATTCCAAGAGTGTTAACAGTGTATTAATGAATGTCAGGCCTCACAAGGAGGTTGAGAGAATTAAACAGATAAAAATAAGAAAATAAAATGTAATACAAATGTACGATGAATACAAACAAAAGTGAATATTGACACTCTCACAGGTAAGCTCACTTTATAGAAAAAGGAGCATTTATGAAGCAATGGCTCTGTGCTTTCTGAGAATCAGAAATTTTCCTATTTACTTCTATAAAGGAAATGGAGCTGCATTATAGAGAAAAAAATGCCAACCCTGGGATGTGATTCTTTTTAATCATATGATAATGGAACAAACTGTATCTCAAGAAAATAATCATTTGGCGGGGGAGGGGGCGGAGATAATTATTCTCAAATACATCATAAAATATAACGGCTCCATAATGCAAACGTTACTTCATTAAGCCAAAATAGAGAAAGGAAGGACCTAGTCCTAAATCACAGTTGCCCCAAGGCCACTGGCACCTGTCCACAAAACAATCATTAGGGTACAGAATCAATTGATGAAGTTTAAGTTGCAGATTTTTTGTAACGCACAATTGCTATGGCCTATTTATATGAACTAATAATGTTTTATGCAAGTATGTTGATAGAAATACATGTTTGTAATGCTTCGTAAGTTTTTCTCTGAGGAAATCCAAGACATAAACTAACAGCTTTCCTTATGAGTATTTGGGCATTTCTACTGAGGAAAGCACTAATTGTTTGCTAAGTTATTTTAAGGCTTATCTCCTAGTTTGGTCCAATACTTTCCATTAACTAGGTTTCTTTATAGTGCTTTCTGCCAGTGAGTTAACCTGAAAAGCAGAAGAGAAAAGATGAAATGCGGTCCTTCTCGAAGAGGATTTTGTTTCTACAAGCAATCCTAGGATGTATGTTTTACTTTATTTTTACTATTATTAATAAAAGTTAAAGCTGAGGTCTCATCAGTTCTTCTCCCCAGTTCCATTCTCCTTTCTCTCTCCCCAGAGGTGGCCACTAAGATAATTTTAAGAATAGCCTTCCAATCCTCATTTTTATTTTACTTTTTATCTATGAACATCAGTAACAGGCAGTATTATTTTGTTCAGCTTTTTTCATAGCTGGAGTCATATCGAACATATTCTATAGCTTGATTTTGTGCAGACCATATTATTTGTTGAATTCAATCATATCTAGAGAGAGAGAGAACAGATGTATTGATTTTAACCACTTTATGCTGTTGCAACCTACAAATCTTCAGTATTTTTATCTGCCCACAGATTGCCCTTTTGTTGTTTCCAGTCTTTTCAGGACTGAAAATAATACTGGCGCATATATCTTTACATTTATGGAATTGTTGCCATAGGAAAATAACAAGTAATAGTTCCTATTAAAACAACATAATACAGTTGGGAACTTTCATCAAAGTTCATTCCAGCAGAAATTTTTTAAGGAATAAAAACTTTATTTTGGCCTCAGTTCAGTTCAATTCAGTCGCTCAGTCATGTCTGACTCTTTGCAACCCCATGAACCACAGCACGCCAGGCTTCCCTGTCCATCACCAACTGCCAGAGTTTACTCAAACTCATGTCCATGGAGTCGGCGATGCCATCCAACCATCTCATCCTCTGTCGTCCCCTTCTCCTCACGCCCTCAATCTTCCCCAGCATCAGGGTCTTTTCCAATGAGTCAGTTCTTCACATCAGGTGGCCAAAGTATTGAAGTTTCAGCTTCAGCATCAGCCCTTCCAATGAACTTTCAGGACTGATTTCCTTTAGGATGGACTGGTTGGATCTCTTTGCAGTCCAAGAGACTGAAAGACACACATTATGCTGTATTTTGTCCTATACATTTTAGTTATAAAAGTCAAGGCCAAAAAAATCAGATTTCAAATTAGGCACATTAAAATAAATGTAAGCAGATTTTTTAAGAGATCTTCTCTTTCTGATCATTTGCTATTCTCCATGCGTGGTAAGTTGCTTCAGTCATGTACGACTCTGTGACCCCATAGACTGTAGCTCCTCAGGCTCCTCTGTCCATAGGATTCTGCAGGCAAGAATACTGGAGTGGGCTGCCGTTGCCTTCTCCAGGGTATCTTCCTGACTCAGGCATTGAACCCGGGTGTCCTGCATTGAAGGTGGATTCTTCACCGTCTGAGCCACTAGGGAAAACCATTATTCTCCATAGGTATGAAAAATTGAGAGTTACCTTCATTACAGTGATATTCTAGTCATGCTTAAGCTTTAAGAACTTCCAAATATATTTCTAATGAGTTTTCTCTAAAATATCAAAAACACGAACTTTCTTTAGTGGGGGAGATCTTAAAATGAAGCCAAAGTGTTTTTTTCCCAAAGAGAGTTCTGAATGATCAGAACACCAATTCCTGAAATGAAATTTCTCTGAATCAATGACAGCATTGAAAGAAAAATAGAACACATGAGCCATAGAGTTAGAGAAGCTTTACTAAAAACAAAATAATAAATTTTAGAAAGAAATTAATGTTTGTCATTTGCCTTACCAAATAGGATAACCTATGAGACGTAGTAGGGATAAAGTAAATATAAATAAAAATTATACATTTTGCACTAAGCAAATATATAGCAAAGAAAGAAATGGTACATTTCTCTCTTCCTAAAAGGACCATTGTCTTTGCAAATACAAATCATACTCATCAAATGACTCGGCTTTGTCGCCCACAGGAGCACCTGCTTCACGTTTCCCGTCTGCTGCCCCCACTCCCAGGCAGAAGTAAACACCCCTCCTCTTAAAAGTTTTATAGATATTTACATGAGATAACTTCCAGCATGATTAACTTTTACCACAAATTACTGTTTTTCTGTTTACTTGAAATATTATCCCAAACTAGACTCACTCTCTTTCATCTCCGATTGTACCAAGGGCATGGTTCATAGCAGCTTCCCATCATTACCTGTTGGACTCTGTTAAGAAGGTATTCCTACTGGCTTCAGCCTTTCTCTATATTCAAGAGAACCAAAAGCTATAGTTTCTCAAATAAATTTTTAAATCCTAGCTTCAAGTTCATCTGAATGCTTCTCACCCATGGCTGTTTGAAAATACTTCAATCATAAATCATTAACTTTCCTTATCAATCAAGCAAGCCTGAGGTCTAAATTTTATATGGATCTAGGTAATGTGTTTGCTACTGATATTATTATGGAAACCTATGATTGCTAAAGAAATCATTATCCAACCCATGAACTGGGGGTAGAGCCTTTGCTTTTCTACCTGGGGTTAGTTATCTGAAAATAATAATGTCCCTAAAGAATGGACAGGGCCAAGCACAAAAAGAGAGCAGCTAATTGCTAACAGTTCTGGGAGGAAAAACTGAAAATATTTGATGAAAGTCAGTTCAGTTCAGTCACTCAGTCGTGTCAGACTCTGCAACCCCACTGACCGCAGCACGCCAGGCTTCCATGTCCACCACCAACTCCTGGAGCTTGCTCAAACTCATGTCCATCAAGCTGGTGATGCCATCCAACCATCTCATCCTCTGTCGTCCAAAGGACTCTCAAGAATCTTCTCCAACACCACAGTTCAAAATCATCAATTCTTCTGTGCTCAGCTTTCTTTATAGTCCAACTCTCACATTTATTATCGTTTATTAAGATTATGTTAAGTTTTACATGAGTAAAATTTTATTATTACAAAATTAATACCATTTAGCTCCCATTTAACAGACCGGGAAGATGAGGCCATGAGACATACAGATACATAGCAATAAGTAGTCGAAACAGAATTAAAACCCACATATATCTGCATGAGTGCATGCCCAGTCACTCAGCGGTATCTAACTCTTTGTGACCCTATGGACTTTAGCCCGCCAGGCTCCTCTCTTCATGAGACTCTCCAGGCAAGAATACTGGAGTGGGTAGCTAGTTCCTTCTTCAGGGGGATCTAACATATCTGACCAGCATCTAAATTCTAACTATTATACTGTAGGTATTTTTTTTTTCTAAATTTGAGCTAAGACAAGTCCATATCCACTGGCAACTAGTATTTTAGCATCAACGCAGACAAAAATCTATTACTGTTTATTTCCACTGCATTTTAAAATGTCTTGGAATATTAGACTTTTAGCTGTATCAATAAGGGTTTTTTTTCTCTTTATTATTTTGTCTTTAGGGCTGTGACACGCAGATGATTTATGACATGCTGCTAAGATTGAAGTCCATTGTCTATTTACCTGGTGACTTTGTCTGCAAAAAGGTGAGTGCCTGCAATTCTTCAAATGCACGACTCATAAATAAATATATTTGAGGAGTTCAGATATAAGTCAGGAGAATAGTTTAAACAAAATCTGCCCAGGGTGAGTTCCAAAGTATGAAAATAATCATGAGATGCAATTCTGTAAAACAATAATGTGTTTTCAGAGTTCAAAACAGAATAAGACAATATGGATTTCATTACTTATAGGATATGAGTGTGGGTGGTCTGAAAAGTTGGTTTGTGTATATATAAGTCATCAACTGTCATACCCCATTAATTCCAAATACCTTCCCTTAATTCTACCTTTTCCCTTAAGAAATGAAAGGTGGTTCTGCCCCTTTTATGTCTTCAGCAAACTATCAGTTACCTCCATTTAACTCACCCAGTTAGTGGATAATCAATGCCATATATTTTTAATTTTACTGTGATTACAAAGTAATACATGGTCATTATTTTTAACATGGGAAACACATGAAAGCACAAAACCAAAAGCTCCCCATCCATAAATAACCATTATTAATATATTTCAACCTGTCCCTTTTATAAACCGATTGATGGACAGTTAGAGCTTGTTTCATAAAATTAGCATCATTCCTCCCTTATGTGTACAACTTGCTGTGTCACGTCACAATATATCATAGGCAGTAACCTGCAACCTCCTTTTTAAAGTTGCATAGTATTCCAGTCTATGAATATGTCCTAATCAATTTGCAAGTGTTTGCTATTGTAAATAACTCTAAAATGAGTACTGCTGCACATCTATGATTACTAACTTAGAGAAGGAATGATGACCTTGGGTTTTTCATCTTGAGACATTAAATCAGTTGTGAAGACAATAATCAAAATTAAATGTAGCGAAAGATGAGCAGTTCAAAGAAGTGAAAGATGATCCAAAACCCTAGGGAGTTTACAGACAAGTAGGGGTAAGAAGCACTTACATCATCCCAAAATAATGTGTTGAATGTGATGGGAGATAAGCCCAAGCCATGGCAGGGCACAGATCGAGGCTGTTTCTCCTCCGGGGTACTGGTACGATCTCCTGGAGAAGATTCTGGTCGAGCAAAGTCTTGAAAAATGAATCAGCATGAACCAGGAGAAAGAAGAAGCAGGCATTCCAGATAAAGGAAAAAGGTTCACATGAACTCAGGCAGAAAGGAAGGAACTGTGTCTACAGGGAGAGTGTATAGAACTACAAGTCATATTACTCAGCCATTAAAAAGAATGTACTCGAATCAGTTCTAATGAGGTGGATGAAACTGAAGCCTATTATACAGAGCAAAGTAAGTCAGAAAGAAAAACACCAATACAGTATATTAACACATATAGAATTTAAAAAGATGGTAACAATGACCCTATATGTGAGACAGCAAAAGACACACAGATGTAAAGAACAGACTTTTGGACTCTGTGGGAGAAGGCAAGGGTGGGATGATTTGAGAGAACAGCATTGAAACATGTATATATTATCATATGTGAAACAGATCGCCAGTCCAGGTTCGATGCATGAGACAGGGTGCTCAGGGCTGGGGCCCTGGGATGACCCAGAGGGATGGGCTGGGGAGGGAGGTGGGAGGGGGGTTCAGGACAGGGGGCACATGTAAACCCATGGCTGATTCGTGTCAATGTATAACAAAACTACTACAATATTGTAAAGTAATTAGCCTCCAATTAAAATAAATAAAATTTTTTAAAAAAGAACTACAAGTCAGAAGCTGGAAAACTTTAGTGTCATTTATTCAGTGAAACTCAATAAATAATTTTGAAATATTATGGGCCAGGCACTGTGCTAGATACTGGATATATTCAGCAGTGAGCAGAAAAGGGTGGTTCTTGTCCTTCAGAGGCCTACTATTTGATGCTGGGGTATTCAATTCACAATCTACATCAGAATCACCAGAATTTAGAAGTCTGGGCTCCATCCCAGCAATTCAATTGGTCTGGTAGAGCCCTCATATCAACACTTTTTAAGCCTCCCAGATGATTCTCACATGTAGCCAAAGTTGAGTATCACTGGCCTGATGGAAGAGACAAACAATAAACAGATAAAATTAAATAAATGCGTAACTCCAAAATGTGCTAAATTCTATATAGGGAACACAGAATTTGTGTGGTGGCAAAGGTACTTAATTTAGGTTGGAGGACTCAGAGGTGGGGAGATTGTCAGGTTGTCAGACATGATCTTTGTGAAAATATAAACAGAAATAGTTCTCTAGTTTAAAAAAAAAAAAACTAGAGAGGACAGTTTTTTAAATGAAGACTTGGGGACACGAGGCAGGACAGAACTTGACATATTTAAGGAACTGAAGTAAATAATCAGCTAGGATAATGGCGAAAGACAAAGTCAAATAGAGGGGAGGTACTTTAAGGCCTCCAGTTGCATAGGTGGAAATAATCTAGTCTGTGAGAGAGGATACAACTGCAGGTAAATCTTTAGGAACCAGCGTATAACAGAACTGATATCATAAGAAGCTCAAGAAAAGGTAAATGAAAAAGACCAAGGCTGTAACTTTGAAGAATGACAGTATTTACGGAAGAGGTCAGTGGAGAAGAATCACAGAGGGCAACTGAGAAGGAGCTCTCAGCAGTAAAAGAGGAAAACATGGCTGAGACATTGTGATATTAATGAAACCAGGAGTACAGTGTGAAAGCGTTGGTCGCTCAGTCATGCTAGACTCTTTGCGACCCCATGGACTGCAGCCCGCCAGGCTTCTCTTGCCTGGAACTCTCCGGGCAAGAATACTGGAGTGGATTGCCATGCCCTCCTCCAGGAGAGTCTTCCAGGGATCAAATCTGGGTCTCCCACATTTCAGGCAGATTCTTTACCATCTGAGGAATATATAAGCCCACGCAAATAAATCCAGATTAAAAGTGGGCATACTGATGATATGAAATCATTTTCGTTAAAATGGGAAATGCAAACCACAGCTCGATGTAAGGACCCCTTTAGAGCAATGATGCATTTAGGGTGACACGGCCTTAATGCACCCAAATAGCCTTTCAATTTGTTCCAATAGCAGCAGGGACTGAAAATGGAGACAACTCATAGAAACTTCAGCACTCATGCCCCTAAGCAGTGAAAACTTGCTTAACAAAGTGTGAAGTGCAGAGTAGATGCAGCCTTCTCATTTCTGATTTCTTCCTCACATCACATCCATCACTTAATAACAAAAACAGATCAGCTGAACACAAATGAAGGAAGGAAAAAAAAAATAAGCAGGGGGAAGAGCAGAAATGAAGACATGAGACTCCAAGCCACATTTCTCTGTTTCCATTTCTGTTTTAAAGAAGGGATTTAATTAATAGTAGACATAGACATAGATGAAAAGTTGTTACTTGACCAGATTTTAGACAGCTGAATTCAGCTTTGCTTTTTTTTTCTTTATCATTTCCACAAATCGTTCTAGGAAAAGGGGAGAAAAACAAACAAATAAACATGTCCATTAGAGGTTGTTTAAATAATTGAAGAAAGGACAGGGCTCAGGACTGAGTCTGCTGACCTACCTAATCCCCTAAACATCTCCTAACACTGGGTTTGCGTTCCCAAGTTTCCCCAAAGGAGTTAGATACATATGCTTGAAAGTGTAAAAGTGTTAGTCACTCAGTCGTGTCTGACTCTTTGTGACCCCATGGACTGTAGTCAGCCAGGCTCCTCTGTCAATGGAATTTTCCAGGCAAAAACACTGGAATGGGTAGCCATTCCCTTCTTCCCAACCCAGGGATAGAACCTGAGTCTCCTGCATTGCAGGCAGATTCTTTACTGTCTGAGCCACCAGGGAAGCCCTAACCCTCTGGATGGCTCCTTATCTTGCTGAATGGCTAGCTTGGACTGCTTCAAAGGGTATTTGGGAGTTTTTCCAGGATTAATTTGGAAGAATTAATTTGAGTGTCGTAATACCCCTTCCAGCCTTTGAAATAGCCTTTCACAGGGGAACCCTGAAGATTTTAAATGCTCTCTCGCGCAGGGTTACCCTATTGTATATGAAGTGCTTGCATTTCTATACTTTCTCCAAATTAACACATTAACCAATCACAAAAGCTTGGTTTGGTCTTATTTTGCACATACTGTCAGACCTTCTTCTCTAAGGAATGTCTACTTCATTTGAATGCTAATTAAACTTGCAAGAAAGTCTTAAATTAGCCTAGAAATATGCAAGAAATAGTGCAAGTTTTGGTTTGTTGATTATGCCAGATGTCCTTGAAAAATTATTGAAATGATCATTAAAAAATAATTAAAAGTTCTGAACTATATTTAAGTATCCATTATGTACTTCTACCTCCAGTCAGTTGTAAAAACTGCTTTTGAAAAATCATTCCAGTTCCTTGAGAATGACTTTATGCAAAAAATGAAGGAATATGACCATGTTCTAATCATTACTTCTTGGAGTATCTCTTGAAAAACTAATTTTCAGACACTTTCCCTCATTTTAAAAATAACTCATAGCTATTTTGTTGGTTTTAAAGAGATCAGTCTTGATATTGGATTCATCATTAACTATGGTTTATCTGTATAGATATATTATATCATATTTAACATACATATTATATAGTCAGGTGACATAGGTGTTGCTATTTCTATGCTGTCGTCTGCCAGCCTCACAGATTTACCCAAGACACTTCACTTTTCAAGTCTCTACTGGTGTCTCAGATGGGAATGAATCTGATCTGCAAAGCAGGAGACCTGAGTTCAATCTCTGGGTCAGGAAGATCCCCTGGCAAAGGGAATGGCTACCACTCCAGTATTCTTGCCAGGAGAATTCCACAGACAGAGGAACCTGGCAGACTACAGTCCATGGGGTTGCAAAGAGTCAGACATGACTGAGTGACTTACACACTACCAGATTGAAATAAAACTAATGATATCTTTCTTATATGACCTCACTGAGGTTTTTGCAAGAATTAAATAAGTTAATATCTATGAAAATATTTTGCAGCTATAAGGGAGCATGTTCTGATAGAACAAACACAGGTATTAAAATAAGGAGCAATGTAAAATCTGATATTGTGAGTTTAAAAATACTTTGCAAATGCAAGATGTATTATTAGTATTGATATTATGGAAATAACTATAATTAGATCCATCTGTATTGGAATTTCTACTTAGGTCTACATTTGGGAATAAATATATGCTTAATATTCTACACAATGCGGAATTTAAATATACTTTTTGCGTTGCTTCATTCAGAGATGTGCATTCTAGGCTTGCTTTTGCTTCTAATTACTGTCATGGAGCATTGGTTACTTAGCCAAATATTAGCCAGTAAGTCAATCTGGGCTTTATTTTCTTTCTGTAAAATGGAAATAATAACACCTACTCTAACTTCCTCATAAAATTCATAGAGAGATAAAATGAGAATGTCAGTGTTACAGATGTCAGTTAAGAGGTAAAGCCTAAAAACTTTAAACTTAACCTAGCAATTATAATGTGACAATAAGTAATGATCAGGAAAATAACCTTTGGTATTAAAGAACTTCCCAGAGAATGGTGAAATTATAAATTATTCATAAATGAGTTGTCTATTTCATAATTCCTATGCTCAGCGCTGGAACAAAGTAGACATTGTCTCAGTCTTTGCAGAGCAGAAAATATAATCAACATTGTTTAATCCTAAATTAATTTCAGTGTATTCTAATCTCCTGAAAATATGATTAACAAGAATATTTGATGAACTCAAATAATCCAGTCCCCTCCTAATTCCTAATAAGAGAATTTATTGTATTTATGCTATTTTTAATAGCTCAGATTGATCAAGACTCAACTCATTAAGACATATAGGTACTATTATCCAGTTTGTCTTGTATTATGACAACTGTCTTATTTAAAAGTTTAACAATTTTCTTGACCCAAGTGTCATTCAGGTCTCTCGTAAAACATATTTATTCCTTTTGGATCCTGGAGTGAGATGTGTTCCAAGGGTCCCACAATCACCCACTAGTTTGATGATTTGCATGACTCAATATGAAGTGGTATTTATCACTTAAGATTTATTATAGCAAAGCATACAGTGCAGGGAAAGCAAGAAAAAAACATTCATAGGCAAAGACTAGAAAAATAAGGTGCAGATTTACTAGGTCCTACTTCCACGAGGGTCACATGGAATTCATCTTTATCGCCTGCTGTGGACAAGGACAAAATATCTCTGTCTAGGAAAACTCAACAAAGTCTTGGAGTCTAGAGTTTTTAAATGGGGCTGGTCACATAGCTACATGACCAGCCATGGTTCAGACTACAAACTAGACACCAAGTACACATCATAAATCTTTGTGTTTACATTAAACAGTGTTGACAGCCTGGTACATCCCGCCTCGCTGCCTGAGGCATACAGAATAACATCATTAACCAGTGGCTATGTGAACACTCCAGGAGTTTAGTTCTCGGGGCTTTGAACAAGGGTCATTGCCCTGGTTCCAGGGTCCCCAGAGATGAACAAGAACTGAATAAAAACAACCTGCTGCATTAACACTTTCAATATGGAACAAGAATAATAGCTTAAGGGTCTCCTATGCCCCAATTACCAAAATGAGATCTCAGTGCTGTAGGCAGAAGAGTAGAGGTCATCTTTGAATGACTGTAACCCATGCTCTTTGGATAAATTAAGCAACTTCTTCAAAGCAGAGCAGCGGTCACCAAAAAATAAAAAAGAAAAGGTGGCTATTCTTACGATCTCTAATTTCCTCTCTCCGATCCCATTCCTGAAACAATGTGCTAGCTAAAATATCCTTGCCTGTCCAGCGATGGCACACAGTGCTCTCATTTTGAAGAATGTCACTTTCCTTATAATTTCTTTTCACATGATATGTCAAACTAATGTCCATAACTACCTCAAGTCTTCAGATAATTACTTTTACACTTCCTTCCTTTACGTTTATTCATCTAGAGGGGTTTATATTTCTTTAATTTGGGGCATAATTGTCAAGAATACAGTGACTATCATTTCCTCTTTTTATTTGGCATACAGGGAGAAATTGGCAAGGAAATGTATATCATTAAGCAAGGAGAAGTCCAAGTTCTTGGAGGTGCTGATGGTTCTCAAGTTCTGGTTACGCTGAAAGCTGGGGCAGTATTTGGAGAAATCAGGTATCCAAAAGACATCTTGTAAATGTTGAAGACTGTCATTTGTCATAAAAGAAAAATCTTAAGTCATAAAATAAGTAAAGTTCCTGCTCAAATTCATCAGTGGTTTTATTGTGCTGACAACATGGATAAAATAAGGATTTTCACATTTCTGTTTATCCTTTCCCTTCCTCCAAAGACCATTTAGGCCCAGGACTTAGGTCAGTGCCTGGCATAAAGTATTTGCTCAATGTATGTTGAACAATGGATGTGTGCATGAATGAATGAATGAATGAATGATGAAAGAAGAGATTGGGAGAGTTAGGCATCAGATTGTTGGAAAGCTTGAATGCCAGGATAACACGGTAGTTTTGAGTAGGTGAGTGATAATGATTATCGCTGTGGGACCAAATTACCTGAGTCCAAAATCCCCATCCCTCTACTTAGGAACAAAAATCTTTGTTTCTTTGTTACTTGAACCCTCTGTCCCTCCTTTTAATAGTTTGATAATAATAATACATATCTTAGAGGGTTGATAAGTGAGTTAATTCATTAAGGGCACTTAGAGCAATGTTCAGCATCGATTAGGAGCTCAATAGATATTAGCTATTGTTATTATTATTTGCTATTGGCCAAGAGAAGTTTGTCCTAAAGGTGAGTCCCCAAGAGTAACAATAAGTGGAGTCGCTCAGTCGTGTCCGACTCTTTGCGACCCCATGGACTGTAGCCCACCAGGCTCCTCCGTCCATGGGATTCTCCAGGCAAGAGTACTGGAGTGGGGTGCCATTGCCTTCTCCAGGAGATCTTCCCGACCCAGGGATTGAACCTGGGTCTCCCACATTGTAGGCAAACGCTTTACCGTCTGAGCCACCAGGGAAGAGTAAGAATAGTTGACCCTTAATATCTACCAGGATATTGGTTCCAGGACCCCCACAGATACCAAATTTCACCAGTGCTCAAGTTCCTTATGTAAAATAGCATAGTAGAATCAGCCATTTGTGTCTGTGGGTCCCTCGTGTGAGGGTTCCACACCCCAGGATTCAACAGATTGGCCTGCACAACCTGTGCAAATGCACAACCTGTGGATACAAAGATCTGACACTACAGACAGCAAATTTAAGCATTTTTTGGGCTAAACATCTCATATGTATTATTATACTCATGTGTTCATCTGATAAACCCTCATTTTGAGTGCCTAGTACATGCTAGACTGTCAGGTATTGCTCCAAACTCTGAGAATGTACTGTGTAAACAGTGAACAAGGGCTTACAGTCTTGTGGAATAAAGCTCACAATAAATAAACAACTAACTAGATCATATAAACTCCCACTGTGATAACTGCTATGGAGGTAAAAATTGTTGGAAAGTGACTAGGAATGCCACTTCACATACAGAGTCCAGATCTCTCTGGACAGATAATATTCCAGCTGAGGCTTGAGAGACTAAATGGAGCAAACATCCAGACACGGCAGAAGAGCCTCCCAGATGATGCAAGCGTAGAGGGCTAGAGGGAAGGCGGCCACATCTGGCTGAACGTTGCAGATGTCGATACGGCTGGAGCTCAGTGAATAGGGGGCCTGTGAGGTGACGGGGACAAAGAGGTGGGCAAGGACCAGACTGCACAGATCTTTTAGACCCTGGTAAGGAATTTGCGTTTTATTCTAAATACCAACGGATGCCAGTGGAGGATTTTAGGCAAAAGAATGATATAATTTGAATTATGATGTTAAAGTCCACTCTAACAGCTGTGTGGACAAAAGGCAGCAGAGGAACAAGAATGAAATACAGGAGATCAGTTAGAAGTCAGCTGCAGTGGTCCAAGTGAAAGGTGATGGAGTCTTGGACTAGGATTTGGGCCCTTAAGGCAAAGTGTACTGTCACGCAATTATTAACGTATCCATTTCACAACTGGGAAAATTGTAATTCCAAGGTATCGATTATCTTGCCCAGGATAATATAGCTAATAAGTGAAAGGTACAATATTCAAACACAAGTTTCATGGATTATGGTCAAGTGATCTTTCCACCATACCAGGAAGAAAGGTGCTCATTCAACCTTTTATTTCAGAGCTGCTAAGAAGTTATCTTCAGGGTTGCAGAGATATGACTAATTTCAGAAGAGTTTATATGAGCATGACTAAGGTTTCCTTAGAATACTGAAGCATGTTATCTCTCTGTTGATAATGTGGATTCTCTTTTTTAATTTTTCCTCCTTGCTTAAAGCCGGGTGGGCACGCCTGTGGGGGTCTGCTCTGTGGCAGGAGTGAAAACGCTTCCCAGAATGCCCAGGTCTTTGCGTGTTCTTTGCCTGTTTTCTATTGCTTCCTTACTGCGAGTCCTTGCAAAAGAGATTTAATATTTTAGTGACTTAATCATCACTGCAATCTTCAAGGTCACAAAACAAGCAACAGTCTAATCTAAAACATTGCAGAAATTAATTAGGTGACCTCTCTCAAGGGTCAAGTACTCCCTGAAGAATAAGGCTTTATAAATACAAGTACATTAATTGCTGACATTATCATCACGGGAGGAAATACTCTAAAAATACAATCCAGGTGCTGCTGAGTTGCGATAGAAAGGAACCTTAGATACTTGACAGCAACTTCTCAAATAAACCTCCTGTTACGCACTGGGCTTCTAAGGCCAAATTGAAACCAGTAGACCAGACAAGCTCTAAATTTGCTCAATAATCTGGTTAATTCAAGCAACAGGGAGATTTCTGCCTCGACTGTCTTCTTGACTGTTGTTGAGGAGACATAGGATGTGTCTGCTTCTTCCCAGACACCCCCAGGCTTCGCAGGCCCACAGCTGTCATATGCCCCTGGCGCTCTAGTTATTTATTCCAGCAATGGAGGCTTGCCTGCCAAATAGCTAGATACTGGAAAGATCGAGTAATCGTGTTTACTACACAAAAATGCTGTGACCTTTGTAAAAACAAGCTAAATCCAACACCATCATGTAACTTTTTGAAGAAGCTTCTTTTTTCTTTGGAAAAAAAAGAAAAGAACTGAGGACTTTCAAGGACATTACATACTAATCCAAAAGAGCAAAGCCCTGACTAAAATATAGATTTACAGCCTGCCATGGAGAAAACCCAGACCACATTTCCAATTAACATCTGAAGAGTTCAGACACCCCATTTTTAATAGAGAGACCCAGGGTCTGCTGGGGGATGGCCTTGTAGTAGTTCTGACTTCACTGGTTTTTTTTTTGTTTCACAAATACATTCATTGCCAAGTCTTATTCACTGAATATATTTAACTGCTTCCTATCCTTCTTCTGCATCTGTTAAAAATCTCACTTTTCCTGAAAATGCATCTGAAATTTTTCCCTTGCTAGTGCTCTTATAATTTCAATAGGAATCCCTACTAGTTTCATCTTTCTTTGGATAACCTCCCCCTGGAAAATATCTGTTCACCTCTCAAGACTTCAATTCACATGTCACCTCTCTGAAGCCATCTCTGTTGCTGCTGTTTAATCACTCAATCGGGTCCAGCTCTTTGCGACCCCATGGACTGTAGCCTGCCAGGCTCCTCTGTCCATGGGATTCTTCAGGCAAGAATACTGGAGTGGGTCGCCATGTCCTCCTCCAGGGGAAGCCATCTCTAACCTCCACCAAAATAACCAGCTGCTCACTGTTTACAATAGCCAGGACATGGAAGCAACCTAGATGTCCATCAGCAGATGAATGGATAAGGAAGCTGTGGTACATATACACAATGGAATATTACACAGCCATTAAAAAGAATACATTTGAATCAGTTCTATTGAGATGGATGAAACTGGAGCCCATTATACAGAGCAAAGTAAGCCAGAAAGAAAAACACCAATACAGTATACTAATGCATATATATGGAATTTGAAAGATGGTAACGATAACCCTATATGCGAGACAGAATAAGAGACACAGATGCATAGAACAATTTTATGGACTCTGAGGGAGAAGGTGAGGGTGGGACGTTCTGGGACAATAGCTTTGAAACATGTATATTATCATATGTGAAACAGAACACCATTCCATGTTTGATGCATGAGACAAGGGCTCAGGGCCGGGGCAATGGGATGACCCAGAGGGATGGGATGGGGAGGGAGGTGGGTGGGGGGTCCAGGAGGGGGAACACATGTAAACCCATGTCTGATTCATGTCAATGTATGGCAAAAACCACTACAATATTGTAAAGTAATTAGCCCCCAACTAAAATAAATAAATTTATTAAAAAAAAAAATAACCAGCTGCTTGCTCCCTGTTGTTCCACAGCATTTCACGCATGACTTTACAGCAGGAATTACCACTAATTTAAAATTAATTTGCTCAAATGGATCTCAATAGACTAAGCAATTAAAATGTAAGAACTCAAACTTTCCATCTTTAAGTCACCAGCAGCTATATAAAAACTATACAGTGTGGTGATTTTCACCGATATTCTGCCATCCAAAACAGTTTGCAGGTGTTATTCAGAAATCTCTAATTAATTAAGTAGTTAATTGTGATTTGATTTAAAAAATTATATTTGAGACACCTTACAGCATAATGTGAAGTCCCTCACAGAAGGCCACCCCTGGCATGGTGAACAAGAGCAGTAAACGGTCACCTCCCCCAAGGGCCTTACAAATAGGAGGCAAGGAAAGAGCAAGATTCCAGTATCAGGTGATGAAATGCTCGGATTGCAGTCAAGGATGGAGCAAACACAGGAGGTTATAGACTACACAGCTTTCACAGGACCAATCCTTTAGGTTTAGCAGTTGCTTTGCTTTCAGAGCTTCTCAAATGACATGTGGAGACAATACAGTGTGCAGACAATATGTGCGCATAAAGGCCAGTCCTGGTAGCCCAGACAAAGTGAAAGAAAGAAAGTGAAGTTGCTCAGTCGTGTCCAACTCCTTGAGACCCCATGGACTGTAGCCTACCAGGCTCCTCCATCCATGGGATTTTCCAGGCAAGCATACTGGAGCAGGGTGCCATTTCCATCTCCAGGAGATCTTCCCCACCCAGGGATCGAACTTGGGTCTCC
The DNA here is from genome assembly GCF_054371585.1 of Giraffa tippelskirchi. Taxonomy (NCBI): domain Eukaryota; kingdom Metazoa; phylum Chordata; class Mammalia; order Artiodactyla; family Giraffidae; genus Giraffa; species Giraffa tippelskirchi. The sequence continues at coordinate 5,534,664 of NC_137280.1, read as the reverse complement.
CATGTTGTAGACAGACGCTTTACCGTCTAGCCACCAGGGAAGTCAAGCGATATATAAAAAAGATTATTCACATAATGCTTGTAGTGGTTGGACGTTGGCCCCCACAAAGATATATCCATGCCCTAATCCCTGAAACCTGTGAGTCGGCGGTGCGGGGAGGAGGGGAGAAGAGTTTGCAGATGTAGTTAAGCTAAGGATCTCAGGGTGAGATCATTCTGGATTTTCTTGGATGGGCCCTAAATCCAATGCCAAGTGTCCTCACATGAGACAGAAGAGAAGACACACAAACTCAGAGGGGAGAGGGGAAGGCCACGTGAAGACGGAGGGAGAAATTGGAGTTACACAGCCACAGCCAAGGAACTCCTGGAACCGCCAGAAGCTGGAAGAGGCAAGACAGGATTCTTTCCTAGAGTCCTCGAGAGAGCACAGCCCTGCCAACATCTTGATTTTGGACTTTTGGCCTCCACAACTGTGAGAGAATAAATCTCTGTTGCTGATAGTCACTGGTTTTGCAGGAATTTGTTACAGCAGCCCCAGGAAACTAATATAAAACTAAGCTCTTTACACTGTTAACCTTTGAAATTTACTGGGAAAAAAAAAAAAAAAAGGTTTGCATGGCACCCCTTCATCTCACCCTACATGGCCAGTCCACCCCTGATATCTATCAGTTTCACCGCCAAAGTGTGTCTCCGATCATTTGTACCTTTCCTTCTCCACTGCCCACACTTCTGTCCACACCACCTCCCTCTCTCACTGGACAACTGCAGCGGTTGCTCCAAGCCTCCCACTCCAACCACCGTGCCCTCTGTAACCCAGGCCCCACTCGTAGGCTGGGGGATCTTTGAGAAACAGGGATGGCCATGTCATTGCTCTCCTGCTTAAAACCACTCCAACCACGCAATGCTTTCAGTGCTTTCCTAGAAATAAGATCAGAGAATAAGATCACAGCTCTTGCCTGACCTCCAAGACCCTGCAGAGTCCAGCTCCTGCCTACCTCTCTACTGCAGGTTTTTTATATTCCACGTATGAGTAAAAACACAGTATTTGTCTTCCTCTGTCTGACTTACTTCACTCTGTACAATACCCTCAAGGTCCATCCTTGTCGCAAATGGCAAGATTTCATCCTTCTACGGCTGAGTAGAATTCCATTGGATGTATCTACCACATCTTTTCTTTTTTAATTTATGTATTTTTAATTGGAGGATAGTTGTTTACAATACCGTGTTGGTTTGTTGGTTTCTGCCAGACACTAACATGAATCAGCCATAGGTATACATACGTCCCCTCCCCTCTTGAACCTTCCTCCCACCTCCCACCCCATCCCACCTCTCTAGGTTGTAACAGAGCACCAGGTTGAGCTCCCAGCATCTTATAGCAAATTCCCACTGGTTATGTGTTTTACATATGTATACCACATCTTCTTCATTCTTTCACTGATGGACACAGGCTGTTTCCATACCATGGCTATTGGAAATAGAGGTGCAATGAACAAGCATAGGGGTGCATATATCTTTTCAAATTATTTTGTTTTCTTTGGATGAACATACAGAAGTGGGACAGCTGGATCATATGGTGGTTCTAGTCTTAATTTTTTGGACGAATCTCCATGCTGTTTTTCCATAGCAACCATGGGGACTTTTTACCTCCGCCCAAATGGATTGCCCACCCCTTTAACCCAATCTGAGCTTCTTTCGGGACTTCTTTTATTCTCCACTGTAGGGACCTCCCAGGTCTCCTTGCTACATGCTCTGGCTGGGCCACATTCCTTTCTTTCAGAGCACTTACCTTTGTAATCATGCACTCACTGGTGGATTTATTTCTCAGCATCTTTCTTCCTTCCTCACTAAACTGTAAGTATCAGGACTACTCTGTATGGCTGTGCTGGTCACCCTCTGCGTCAGGATGTCCAGGGCGGGGCTGGGAGGTCTGCAATGCAGCCTGTATTCCGTTCCTGAGTGTGAGCCCTGCTGTTGTACTCCCCCTCATGCACTCCCCCTTTAAAATGTACTAATACACATTCATTTTGTCATGAATATGCATATTCAGCCTGGTGCCCTTTTTGCCAGCTTTTATTATTAAGAACAAGACTGCTATGTTTGTCCTTGTAAAGTCATTTTGCTTTCTTTTATTTCTTTGAAGTTTATTCCCCAAAGTGAAATAACTAGGTCGAAAAGTAGAAACATTTCTATAACTTTTGGAATATATGGGCAGATGATTTTCTAGAAAAATGGAACCAATTTATGATACAACATGCAATATAAAGCTATTTTTCCCTATGATCAGTGATATTACCTCATTACTCTCATTGGTTTTGCATTTTTAATAGGTTGTTTTAATTTTCATTTCTCTAAATAGTGCCTAGAAAATAATAGGTCCTTAATAAATATTTTCTAAATGAATTAATTTCCTCTGGGCCTATTTATTTTCATAAACTCAGTCATTTACTTTCTGCATTTCTTTCGTTGTACAACATTCTTTTTTCATCACACATAACAAGTTATTGAGTAGAATTTAGGCGGTGATATGTTTTAGGAACTTATTCATTTGAAAAGACCCTGATGTTGGGAATGATTGAAGGCGGGAGGAGAAGGGGACAACAGAGGATGAGATGTTTGAATGGCATCACTGGCTCAATAGACATGAATTTGAGTAAGCTCTGGGAGCTGGTGATGGACGGGGAAGCCCGGCGTGCTGCAGTCCATGGGGTCACAAAGTGCTGGAAAAACTGAGCAACTGAACGGATGTTTTATGTACTCTGAATTTCATTTAAAGTATTTAAGTTCTGGCTTCCACCAGCTATATTGGTCAGATCACACATTCTGCATATTTAGCAGAATATTTAACAAATATTTACTCTAAACCATTGTGAAAAGGCCAAATATTTTGCAAAATAATTTTAAACTTCTTTGTTCCCTCCAAACAACTTTTGCCTGTTTCTCCTAAACTTTCAGTTTTCAAAGTGAGAGTACCAAGAGAGAGTTCTGGGCTTCCCAGGTGGCGCTAGTGGTAAAGAACCCACCTGCCAATGTAGGAGACAAAAGAGATGCGAGTTCGATCCCTGAGTCAGGAATATTTCCTGGAAGAGGACATGGCAACCCACGTCAATATTCTTGCCTGGAGAATCCCCATGGACAGAGGAGCCTGGCGAGCTACAGTCCATAGTGTCTCAAAGCCAGACATGACCGAAGCGACTTAGCACATGCAAGCACATAAGGTAGAGTTTTAGTTATTTTGGACTATTTTAATTCCATACTTTTATTCTTCATCAGAATAACTCTGTTATTCCTTCCTCCAGCACACTGCCTTTCCTAAAATACAGAAATAATAGATACATTGGAAGTATGAAAAGGAGTAAGAGGACTGATCAGTATTGAAGGAGGAAAATTTTATTTCCATCTTTTTCTAGCTCAATCCTGTGAACACTACCTGTGTTTTTAAAGATGTGTTTGTATTTTCACCACATTTTTTAAGAGACAGTGTCTTTGATTGTGTAACATCTTTTTCCTTAGAGCAAAGAGCAACCCTCACCTAAGTTTCACAATATTCCTGTGAATAACTTTGTTATCAGTTCAGTTCAGTTCAGTTCAATCGCTCAGTCATCTCTGACTCCTTGCGACCCCGTGGACTGCAACACGCCAGGCCTCCCCATCCATCACCAACTCCCAGAGTTTACTCAAACTCATGTGCATTGAATTGGTGATGCCATCCAACCATCTTATCCTCTGTCATCCCATTCTCCTCCCGCCTTCAAATTTTCCCAGAATCAGGGTCTTTTCAAATGAGTCAGTTCTTCACATCAGGTGGCCAAAGGATTGGAGTTTCAGCTTCAACAGCAGTCCTTCCAATGAATATTCAGGGCTGATCTCCTTTAGGATGGACTGGTTGGATCTCCTTGCAGTCCAAGGGACTCTCAAGAGTCTTCTCCAACACCACAGTTCAAAAGCATCAATTCTTCGACGCTCAGCTTTCTTTATAGTCCAACTCTCACATCCATACATGACCACTGGAAAAACCATAGCTTTGACTAGACGGACCTTTGTTGGCAAAGTAATGTCTCTGCTTTTTAATATGCTATCTAGGTTGGTCATAACTTTCCTTCCAAGGAGTAAGCATCTTTTAATTTCATGGCTGCAATCACCATTTGCAGTGATTTTGGAGCCCAAAAATATAAAGTCTCTCACTGTTTCCACTGTTTCCCCATCTATTTGCCATGAAGTGATGGGATCAGATGCCATGATCTTAGTTTTCTGAATGTTGAGCTTTAAGCCAACTTTTTCACTCTCCTCTTTCACTTTCATCAAGAGGCTCTATAATTCTTCTTCTCTTTCTGCCATGAGGGTGGTGTCATCTGCATATCTGAGGGTATTGATATTTCTCCTGGCAATCTTGATTCCAGCTTGTGCTTCATCTAGCTCAGCGTTTCTCATGATGTACTCTGTGTATAAGTTAAATAAGCAGGGTGACAATATACAGCCTTGACGTACTCCTTTTCCTATTTGGAACCAGTCTGTTGTTCCATGTCCAGCTCTAACTGTTGCTTCCTGACTTGCATACAGATTTCTGAAGAGGCAAGTCAGATTGTCTGGTATTCCCAACTCTGGAAGAATTTTCCACAGTTTATTGTGATCCACACAGTCAGAGGCTTTGGCATAGTCAATAAAGCAGAAGTAGATGTTTTTCTGGAACTCTCTTGCTTTTTTGATGATCCAATGGATGTTGGCCATTTGATCTCTGGTTCCTCTGCCTTTTCTAAATCCAGCTTGAACATCTGGAAGTGCACGGTTCACGTACTATTGAAGCCTGGCTTGGAGAATACTGATACTTGTTATCAGTACCATTGTTTAAATCTGTATTCAGATGTTCTCAGAACTCCTCACAAAGTGACCATCTGGTATCTCTAATTCTATGAAAATCAAAGATCTTTACCATTGTTTGGAAGAGCAGAGAGGAAGTCAAGAATCTAATGCTTATCCTGACCAACCTAGCAGGCTTCCTCGCTGATTTTTTCTGACATCCATAGGCAAATCTGTATCATTAGAGCAATAACAAAGGCTTCACTAGCAGCGCTAGAGTTAGGGCATAAAGAAAAGACCTCATGACTTGAGGTCAGCTCTGGGCTTGGATTTCAGCAGTGGAAAGCATGTAAGTATCTGTTCTGGAATAAGCCACTTCACTGGACTCTGGACCTCAATTTCCATGTCAATAAGTGTAGGCTGCGAACCTACCTCACCAGTTTGATGTCGTCATTAATGTATGACATCATTAGCTATTTTCTAGCAGAGTATCATATATCTTCCTGGGTACTTGAAGGGATATAAATAAAGCATGGAGTAAAAAGTGCATGATATTCTTTTTTTCCTTTCTCCTTTCTTAGAATTTTTACCTAGATTCTTCATTGATCATCCACTTCTAAGGCCAATTCAACTCTGAAATCAAGACCTCTTGGGGGAAAGAAGGCTACATGTTTTGTATCTGTGAAATCTGAACCCTCTAACTCTGATGAAAATCCATACCCAGAGATTTTTCTCAAAAATCTAGGTTAACATGTGTTTCCCTTGCAGTAATTTTATGAATATCAAAGTCACGGCAAAGAGCAAGCAGCCTGGGCAGAGGTGACATGAGAACGTCCTCTGATATTTGCTCACCCGCAAAAGTTTCATCAGAATTTATTTTTAGTGAAGTGGTAAAAACATTCAAGCAACGAAGTATTTTCCAATAACACTGAAAAGATTTGAAGAATATCTCAAAAAAGCCTACTTAGGTGACCTAACCTCCTACCTTCCAAATATAATCCAGTTGGAAATTTGCTTAATGAGAGTAGATATTTGAAGTTGTGATCTCTCACTTGACATGGGATATGATTGATATTCTTTCCATAGACAGTATTTAGAGTTGGATTTATTTCTACTATAGGGAATAATTCTATGTGAGAAAATGCTTTTAGTCAGGAAACTTCTTCATTTGAGGAAGCATTCTCATTTTTTACAGTTATCAAGGCATTAATCATTCTGAATTGTGCGTCTCTGTTTAAGAAGTCTGTCTGGGTTTGCATCCAGCTCGTCAACAATGAGCTGTGTGACTCTGGGCAAGGTTCCAAACTGAGGTTTCATTTCTTCATGAAATGAAGGTTAAAAGGAGTAATAATAATACATAATTACCTCATAGGATTGAAAAGCATTATATGTATTAATATACAAAAAGAACTTAGAAAAATGCCCGACTCGTAGTAAATACCTCAAAATATTAGCTATTATTATTATTGTAAAAACGTCACCATTGCTAATATTATTATCAATATTTTCTGGTTGACTAGACAACTTGAAAATGTGGGATAACCTCACTCATGCCTCTCCCACTCCTGAATCGCAAGAAACTTGAGGTCAGATAGTTTTTTTTTTAATTGAAATTTAGTTGATTTACCATATTGTGTTAGTTTCGGATATACAGCAAACTGACTCAGTTATACATATATATATATATGTGTGTGTGTGTGTATGTATTCTTTTTTGATCCTTTTCCTTTATAGTTTATTATAAGATATTGAATATAATTCCCTGTGCTCTACAGTACATAATTTTGTTTATCTATTCTATATATGGTAGTGTGCATCTGTTAATACCATACTCCTGATTTACCTCCTACCCCTTCTTCTTTGGTAACCATGAGTTTGTGTTCTATGTCCGTGAGTTTGTTTCTGTTTTGCAAATAAGTTTGTTTGTACTAATTTTTAGATTCCACGTATAAGTAATATAATATTTGTCTTTACCTGACTTACTTCATTTTATATGACAATGTCTACATCCATCTATGGTGCTGCAAATGGCATTATTTCATTCTTTTTTGTGACTAATATTTCATTTTGTATGTGTGTGTGTATAACACATCTTATTATCCATTCATCTGTTAATGGACACTTACGTTGCTTTCACGTCTTGGCTGTTGTAAATAGTGATGCTATAACATTGGGGTGAATGTATCTTTTTGAGTTAGAGCTTTTGTCTTTTCCGGACGTATGCCCAAGAGTGGGATTATTGAATCATATGGTAGTTTTTATGATGCCATATGTGGCAGCCCTGGAAAAGAACTGGGAATGAATGACTGACTAGGGACTATCTGAATATTCTAGCTCTTTCTGATGTATGCACACACCACACACCTAGGTATACATAGATACATATATAGGTATAATTGTTTATTGTATATGTGCATATATACATATTATATGTATATGATGTATCTATATTAAATGTATTATTATATGTGCATATTATATATGTATATATATATATAATGGATATATATGTATATGTAAATATGTTATATACATACATATATAACCTCCATATTGCTATTTATTCCTGACATTTATCAAGTTTTGCACATACAGGTCATCTCACACTAAATATATTAATACCTTTTCCCTCTGACAATCCCATCACCAATTTCATTCACTTATTCTCCTTTCACATGCTAGTATATGATGGTTAATTTTGTATGTCAACTTGACGAAGCTAAAGGTTGCCCAGATAGTTGATAAAGCATTATTTCTGGGTGTGTTTGCAAGGATATTTGTGGAAGAAATCAGCATTTGAATCAGAGATGGAATAAGGAAGATCACCCTCACCAATGTAGGAGGAATCACCCGATCCACTGAGGGCCTGAACAGAACAAAAAGGCAAAGAAAGGGCAAATTCACCCTCTCAGCTTGAGCTAGCACATCTGCCTTCTGCCCTCAGGCATCAGAGCTCATGGTTCTGGACATTCAGACCCAGACTTGGACTTCCACCAGCAGCTCCTCTTTCTGCTTTCTCAGGCCCTTGGACCCAGACTGAATTGTACCACCAGCTTGCTGGTCTCCAGCTTGTATATGGCAGACGGTGGGACTTCTCAGTCTCCATAACCACGTGGGCCAATGCCCATAATAAATCTCCTTTTATATATACATCCGTGTGTATGTGTGTGTGTGTGTGTGTGTGTGTGTGTGTGTGCGCGCGCGCGCACCCTAGTTTTTTCTGTTTCTCTGGAAAACCTTGAGTAATAAAATTTATTATACTTATTGCTACTTGTTACAGTTACATACCCCAAATTAGGGTTTAAAACTTCTCAGCCAGGAGTTTTACCTAATTACACCTTCATAATTGAACGTCAGGAGCCTATAAACACCTGTTTCTCACTAAAGATAATCAGACACCTATAATAGGTGCTAAAGATGCTCTTGCTTCCCAAAAGAGAGATTAAGTATCTTGCTCAGAAATATACTCAATAAATAGCAAAGTTCAATTATAGTTCAATTTTTTAAATTTTAATTAAACATTATAAAGAAATAAATGGTAGAGTTATCCAGTTCCAAAATCTGTACTCTTTCCACAAAACCATATCATGCTTTAATCTTTTTCCTTTTGCCCTGCTGAATACATAATAGGCACTCAATAAATGCTTATGTGATTGGAGTAAACATCTAAAAGGTCTTTAAGTTCTTGTTTAAGGTCCCAGCAAACAGAGGCAGACCTGGAATTAGAATCCATTCCATTGTTTTCCAAGCTGTTGCTCTATTCACTAGTTTTGACCTGGGGACACTTACCATTAACCTCAGCTGTTCACTCTCCAGCATGTGCTCTTTCTGAAATTCTGTGGGCTTGGAAATATTTAGAGATCTTCTTACTAAGCTATTTAATGAGTGAAACTTTCCATTGGTGGAATGCTGGAGAAGCATTTTGTGGACAGAAGGAAAAAAAAGATGCTATTTTAAACATTGCTGAGAGAGTTTGGGCAAAATCCATCTGGCAGGCAGACTATTTCTTCCATTCAAAAACTCATCAAGCGCTCCAAACGTGTAACCTGTAGGCAAGTTTAATTAAAGCTTGAGAAATCTCAAAATAACTTGACATTTAAATATGTTATTTTCTGTTCTGTCTCATAGTCTGACACACACAGAGACAATCTCAGGTCCACATTAAGCCCCTCAATGCCATCTAGCCCTGCCTCACCACTCGGTTACTCTATTCCAAGGAGATGGGACTATGAATGAAATAGGCTCATCCAGTCACTGTCCTTTAAATGTTAACGTCCATTTCATAGATAGGTAGGAAAACAGATGATAAATAGGTGAATGATAGAGTAAAATTTGTTTCTCTTCCTCAAAAAAAAAAAAAAGAAAGAAATTGAAGGCAGAGCTTGTCTTGGGGAGAACCTCAAGAAAGGACTAAAAAGTAAATAGGGTTTTTTTGGCCATGGAGGAACAAATTTTAAGTTTTTAATGTGAAATCTTGAGCAAAATAAGTAGGCATTAACATGGTCAACATGTGTGGATTCCAAGGAAATAGTTTCCATCTTGGAGGTAAAGCCATTTAAATGACCTGAATAGTCTTGGACTCAAATTTAACATGAAGTGCAGGCAAGAATCTCTGATGCCTTATGGTGGCCGAACAGTAAGGTTTTCTCCCCTCTTTTTTTTTTTTTTGCCTTCTCTAGTTTTAATTGAGCATTTTATATAATTCTGTTTTTCACTTAGCATATCTATTATGATTCACTGCAAAAAAATTTCAATGTTTACAGTACACATTTTAAACTAAGTTTACCTTCACATTTATACTACACCACTATCACACGTTACTTCATGGCAAATCACTTCATGGCAAATAGATGGGGAAACAATGGAAATATTGACAGACTTTATTTTCCTTGGCTTCCCTGGTGGCTCAGAGGTTAAAGCGTCTGCCTCCAATGCGGGAGACCCAGGTTTGATCCCTGGGTCGGGAAGATCCCCTGGAGAAGGAAATGGCAACCCACTCCAGTATTCTTGCCTGGAGAATCCTATGGACGGAGGAGCCTGGTGGGCCACAGTCCACGGGGTCGCAAAGAGTCAGACACGACTGAGTGACTTCACTTTCACTTATTTTCCTTGGGCTCCAAAATCACTGCAGGTGGTGACTACAGCCCTGAAATTAAAAGAAGCTTACTCCTTGGAAGAAAAATTATGACCAACCTAGACAGCATATTAAAAAGCAGAGACATTGCTTTGCCAACAAAGGTCCGTCTGCTCAAGGCTATGGTTTTTCCACTAGTCATTATGTATGTGAAAGCTGAACTATAAAGAAAGCTGAGCACCAAAGAATTGATGCTTTTGAACTGTGGTGTTGGAGAAGACTCTTGAGAGTCCCTTGGACTGCAAGGAGATCCAACCATTCCATCCTAAAGGAGATCAGGCCTGGGTGTTCATTGGAAGGACTGATGTTGAAGCTGAAACTCCAATCCTTTGGCCACCTGATGCGAAGAGCTGACTCATTTGAAAAGACCCCGATACTGAGAAAGATTGAGGGCAGGAGGAGAAGGGGACGACAGAGGATGAGATGGTTGGATAGCATCACCAATTCAATGGACATGGGTTTGAGTAAACTCTGGGAGTTGGTGATGGACAGGGAGGCCTGGCGTGCTGTGGTCCATGGGGTTGCAGAGTCGGACACGACTGAGTGACTGAACTGACTGACTTAACAGGTAATCCAGGAGTCTTATAATGGCCTTCCGTATCAGCCCCGAAGACATTAATGTCAGTCATTTCACTTATCCCTATGCTCATCACCCAATACATTGCTACTTTATTTAAAGTCATACTTTAGATCAATTAAAAATAAGAAAAATAAAACTTTTATTTTACCTCTACTTATTCCTTCTCCCATGTCTTTCATTCTCTTTATAGACCTAAGTTTTTAATCTGTATCATTTTGCTTCTTCCCAAAGAAATTCTTTCAACATTTTTTAAAAGTGGTTCTGCTAATGTAAAAGTCCCTCAGTTTTGGGTTTTCTGAGAAAATCTTTGTCTCTCCTTCACTTTTGAAGAATCATTTTGCTATGCATAGAATTCTAGGTTGATGATTTTGCTCCTCTCAAGCACAATATTTCACTCCACTCTCTTCTTACCTGCATGGTTTCTAATGAAAAGTTCACCATAATTTTTATTATCATTCCTTTATAAGTAGTGTTTTCCCCTCTTAGCTCTTTTCAAGATTGTCTCTGGTTTACAGTAGTTCAAATATGCTATGCTTAGAAATGGGGTGGGGATTTATTCTGCTTGGTATTCTCTGAGCTTCCTGGAACTGTGGTTTGCTGTCTGTCATTAATTTGGGAAAGTTCTTGCTACAATTACTTCAAGTGCTTTTTTTAGTATTAGAGATTGGTAGATGCGTGTGTGTGTGTATATATATATATATATATATTATACTTTTTGAGAATGTCTCACAGTTCTTGGTGTTCTGTTTTTATTTTCATTTCTTTTTTTTCTCTTTGCATTTCAGTTCAGGAACTTTCTACACATCTCATGTAATCTTTTCTTGGCCATACTCAGTCTACTGATGAGCCCATCGAAGTCACTGTTCATTTCTGCTATAGTATTTTTGATTTCTAACATTTCCTTTCAAACCTGTCTTAGAATTTTTATCTCTCTGCTTACATTACCCATCTGTTCTCGAATGATGCCTACTTTTTCCAATAGATCCTTTAACATATTAATCATGGTTATTTTAAATTCTCTGCCTGATAATTCCAACATCTGTTTTCCATCTCAGTCTGGTTCTGATGCTTTCTTTGGCTCTTCCGGCTGTATTTCACTTGTTTTTCAGTGTGCTTTGTCGTTTTTGTTAAAAGTTGTACATGATGTAATGGGAACTGAGGCAAAAGGTTTTAGAATGAGATGTTGTATTAACCTCACTAGGAGTTGAGCTGTATTTACCATTTGCTGTAGCTGTGGGTGCTAGAACTTCTAAATGTCTCTAGTGCCCTTGTTTACATCTCCTCTGTTGACTTTGGCCTTCCTTAAGTACTCTTCGTCAGAGCAAGTCTGCATTTTGCAGCTATAATCCACTCTTTTTATATATAAGCCCCTTTAACATGGTGCTAAGGTATGGGCGAGAGCTCAGACTTTAGGATTAAATCTTAGTCTTTTAGGGCACTTATGTCCCTGGGATGCGATCTTCACAGGTCCTTCTTATCCTATTACGTAAGATAGGAAGGCTAGAAGTACCTAGGGTGAGAGAAATGCCCTTCCTGAAGTTGGATAAGACTCTGGTAATCTTTCTCCCTGGATGTAGGCCTTTGTGATGGAGAACAAATATACCCTGGGAGTTTTGTTTTGTTTTTTTTTCCTACAATGATTAATTATCCCCTTTTACTGCCAGAGCAACAAGCAGATCTTTCTTGGCTCTCAACCATGAGAATTTGCTGGAGTTTCTCAACGCCAAACCCATGAAAGTATCAGTTTCCCCCTAATTGTGGCCCTCTGAGTTTCTCATTCTCTTAATAATGTACTCTCAACCTATAGCAGTTTGTCAAAATTACCATTTAAGTGTTCCCTACCAGTTACAGCTCCAAGGGCTTCTGCCCAGATAAGCATGTCTGGCCACGACTTTCTGAAATCATCTGACTCTCCAGATTTGGGTGGCAGTTGACCTTGCAACCTCAGTTCTCTGACAGGTCTGAGAAAAGTCATTGGTTTTCAGTTTGTTCAACTTTTTGAAGTTGTAAAGACAAGAATGACAACTTCCACGCTCTTTACATGGCACAGCTGAAACTCTGCTTTAGTTTTCTAATGATTAACGGCCAGTCAGAATGTTCCATTTTCTGCAACAACAGCTGGAGAAATACACATGGTCTGATATCAATCTTCAGGCCCAAGATCCAGGCAGCTTCTCACACCTCATTGCCCCCAAAGGCAGGGCTGTGAAAGCCTGAGCGTTCCTATTGCCAGACCGCTTTCTCAGTCCTTCCCACCCCTGGAGATTGTTTTTATTAATGTGAGACTTCTTTCTCCATTTCTAAATGGTTGACTCCAGGAGACTGAATCTCAGCTAGTGTTACCATCTCACTGCAGAGCCTGTAGTGTTTTTTTTTTAACATTTGAAATGTGTTTTTTATTGTCTTGTTTTCAAAGACCAACCCTTATTTTCTAGATTACTGCTGAATGATAGAAGTTATATTCATTTGTTTCATTCAGGCCATTGTTCATTTATTTGATAACTATCATTTGGCTACTTCCAAAAGGCAAAATGCCCCAGCTATACCCTGAGAGATCTAAAACCCACAATTCTAGAACATTCCAAGTGGGAAGTGGTATGTGAGTGACCACTGCTATTGTTTCGCTAAGCCACATCCAACTCTTTGTAACCCCACAGACTGTAGCCTGCCAAGGCTCCTCTGTCCATGGAATTTTCCAGACAAGAATACTAGAAAGGGTTGCCATTTCCTTCTCCAGGGGATCTTCCCAACCCAGGTATAGAACCCATGTCTCCTGCTCGGCAGGCAGATTATTTATACTGAACCACCTGGGAAGCCCTAATGACCGTACTACAGAGCAATTTATGATACTGAGAATAATTTGATCTGGAAATTACTTACAGGAAGAGACTGAATTCGCCTAGTGTTACCGAAGCATCATTAAGATTTGCTGTCACAGCTTTATCACTCAGAGTACAGGCGAAAACCAGAATGTACACTTCAGGAAATCAACTAAGAAGACTTTAATAAAGGGATTATTGGCAGAAGTCGGGCAAAGAAAATTAAAAGAACTCTCAGAGTACCCAACCAGAGATGCTGGTACATCTCAAAGCTAGCTACAAGGGAGCTGTTTTCACAGCCAAGCCTAAAGCGAACAAGGGCGGGGCGAGTTACTAGGGCCCGGAAAGAAATCTGTGGGAGTCGTTCCTCTAGGAGATGGCCACGTGTCAGGGGCTGTGGGTTTTTGGTAGAAACTGCAGCCATTGCTAACCTAAGTCCTGGCAGGGCAAGAATGGGGGAATAAATGCTCCAAAACCACTCTCCACCTGCTTTCTGACTTCCTACTCATATTTCCCATTGGCTCAACCCAAATCAAAGTCAGACAGCAAACCCACAGTTCAGCTTCCTGGAGGGCAAAGAGGTCAGGAGGGATAAAATGTGAGTTTGGAAGAGCAAACAGAGGATTCCTAGTCCAAAGAGAGTCAGCACTTCTGGAATCTGGGAGGAAGAATCTCCCGGGCTCTGATGGCTACAAGGCCTTGGTTCGAGGCAGGAGTTAGATGCCAAACATGTTAAAAGCTGTTGTCACTTCTATTGCCACCACATCCTGATTCTCTCCACAGAATCACCTGAACTCTCACCTCCAGGGAATGACCCCGAAGCAGTATAAATGGCTCTAACATGTGGTATTTATTTTTTAAAAGATTTTGGTGGAGGGAGATAGAAAATGGTGGCAAAGACTTGCTTTTCTCTTACAGCCTTCTAGCGGCAAGAGGAGGAAACCGTAGAACTGCCAACGTGGTGGCCCATGGCTTTGCCAATCTTTTAACTCTGGACAAAAAGACCCTCCAAGAAATTCTAGTGCATTATCCAGATTCTGAAAAGCTGCTCATGAAGAAAGCCAGGTACCAGCTTTGAAATCTCATTAGAGGAAAAAAAAAAAAACAATTAGAGAGGAGTTGACTTGACTTTACACTGTGCTGATGGCGGCAATCAACTTCCTCCAGGAGAGCCACTTAATAGACTATTGTTTATGTGGTTATACATTGAAAACCTCACAGATTAGGAGAAAAGATAGTATTTCTGGTAAGTTTTTCCAGAATCCTCACAATGCTATCTAAAATGCCCTTTCTCTCCTGCCCACAGAGTGCTTCTAAAGGGCAAAGCTCCAGGCACAGGGGCAACCCCCCCAAACAAAGCACTTGCCTTTCTCTTCCCACCGAAACAAGAAACACCCAAAATGTTTAAAGCTCTTCTGGGAAGCTCTGGAAAAGCAGGTCTTGCAAGACTACTCACACTGAAGAGAGAACAAACCGCTCAGGTAATAGGACAGAGGGAAAGCAGGGCTGTAACAGAGACCACTGGACAAAATACACTCAGACAAGCTTCTACTTTAATCCCATGTCAGACACTGGGATCATCTGGATTCATCTAATGCATATAATTGCTACATTATACATAGCACTTATTATTATTTACTGTATACCCATGTATCATCACAGTTAATCCCCATGGGTTTATTATGACAATTTTAGTGTTCTGTGACTATATATATGAGAAAAAGTGAAAGGGTTAGTCGCTCAGCTGTGTCTGACTCTTTGCAACCCCATGGACTGTAGCCCGCCAAGCTCCTCTGTCCAAGGAATTCTCCAGGCAAGAACACTGAATTGGGTAGCCATTTAATCTGGACTGATTTTTGTGGGATTCTATATTCCTCAGATGGTAAAGAGTCTGCCTGCAATTCAGGAGACCCAGGTTCAGTCCTTGGGTCAGGAAGATCCCCTGGAGAAATGAACGGCAACCCACTCCAGTACTCTTGCCTGGAGAATCCCATGGACAGAGGAGCCTGGTGGGCTACAGTCCATGGGGTCACAAAGAGTCAGACACGACTGAGAGACTAAGCCCAACACAGCACGTGTATATATATGTGGCTTCTCTGGTGGCTCATTTTGTGTTTTCTGTGTTTGTGAAACTGCTTACTCACTAAAATGTGTGTGTAACCTCAAAACTAATACTTAAGGGGCTTGGGGGTCATTCACAGGCATACATGTGCAGAGTAGTGAAAAATTGAAGTTGCTGAAGGCACATGTTTCCAGCTGAATTTGAACAAGGAGACACTCTGCCTTCTTGTTTCAGCTCTCACACTGTGAATGAATGAACTTTTCATGGTCTATTTATTGTCATGTTTTTTGTATTTTTGTGCATTTCCCCCCTCCCACTATTAAAAATGGCCCTCAAACATAGTGCCAAAGTACTTTCCAAAGGGCAAAAATGCTGTGATGTGCCTTACAGAGAAACACGTGTATTAGATAAGCTTCATCCAGGCATGAATCAGAGTGTTATTGGCTGTGAGTTCAATGTAATGAATAAACCATACACATTAAATAACTTCCCTGGTGGCTGAGACGGTAAAGCGTCTGCCTACGATGTGGGAGACCCGAGTTCAATTCCTGGGTTGGGAAGATCTCCTGGAGAAGGAAATGGCAACCCACTCCAGTAGTCTTGCCTGGAAAATCCCATGGACAGAGGAGGCTGGTAGGCTACAGTCCCTGGGGTTGCAAAGAGTTGGACACGATTGAGTGACTTCACTTTCACTTATTAAATAAGGTGTTTCTAAACAGAAGTGCATGTAAAACAAGGTTATGTATTGAGCAATTGACAAAAATGTTAAAAACAGAGGCTTGTAGGATCCTAAACCTGCATTACCCCAAAGAGCAGGGTTTTCTAGTTCCGTGTTTATGGCAGCTTTATAGAACAAAACTACCATGAATAATGAGGATCAACTGTGTGTATATATATATATATATATATATATATATGTATATATATACACACACACACACATATATATACCTATAAATGCATAAGACATTTTACCAGCCATTAAACATTTTTACCAGTATTCATTTAATTACTATCACTAAGTCAGAAGTGACCTCACAGAGGGCATCACAGCCTTCATGTTATAGCTGAATAAACTGAAATCCAGATCAATTCTTTAGATAAGATCACCATCAATGACAGAGCAAAAGTTATTACTCAGAAACTCAGGTTTCAACACCTACACCAAGCTGTCCCCTAATTCCTAGAAATGTCAAGAAACTCAAATGTTTTAGCTTTTCTCTTTTTTTTTCATATTTCTTTGATTCTCATGATAAGCATATGAGGGCAGATCCTGAAAAACAGAGCAGAGATTCAGATTTTCTGAATCTAGTTATTATGTTATCTCTAAAACGGTAAGAAAGGAGTATCTGTGACTCTTTCCGAAAATTGGTAAAGCAAATATTACAAAGTCAATCACACTCAAGAGATTCAAACTTGCCTCTTCCTTTTCTACACACACAACAGGGTGATGAAGATCAGTGTACAGCAAATACCTCATTTAATTGGCAGGCAAATAATAATTTGTATAAAAGACTTACGAGGTAAACAACTCTGTAAGTCAGTGTGTTAAGTCAGGCTCTCAACTCTGTGTATGCACCTTCATACCCTGTACAAGCCTCTTTGAAACTGATCTCAAGCATCACCAGCAAAGAACATGGTATGTTTCTTAATGTGAAATTTCTACAGATGACACTAAATGCCAAAGGTTCTAAAACTATATCAAATACCCATGGGGCAAATGGAGAAGACTGTACTAGAAAGGAGACATGAATTTCTCTCTGAGATGCTCCTATGAGCTTATGCAAGAGGGAAACCATAGTTCTAGAGTATTTTTAGAGTATTTTTTGGTATTGGGCTAATACTTTTTTATTAAAAGATAAATATTTAAAACTTCATCTTCATAAAATAAATAAGTAAATACTTGAAAAGCAAAGCGTCTTGAGCACTAAGTCTAATAATTCAGAGACCACGAGGGCCAATAGGGAGCAAATTCCTTGGCAGGAACAGAAATGTAATGCACACTAACTCTAAATTCAAAGGCGACAGCTCAACCTCATTCTCCAGCACACCAGAAAACTTAGTTAAAGGATAGTCAAAGGCAGACATGATTCCCATATTACATCAGTCTTTCTCTTGATGGTGATCCTTAGGTACTGCATATTAATCAAAAGACTCCAACACCCTCAATTATGATTTCAGCACCAACCAACTCTTTCCAATAACTTTCTTCTAGAGAAAAGATGAAAACCAGGAAGAAGAGGATAAAGGAAAAGAATCTGAAGATAAAGGAGGAGAACCAGCAGAGAAACCACTTGAAACGAGTTCCATTACAGCGGAGGAAGCGCCCCAGGCAATTAGAAAGGCAGTTTTACCCAGAGGAACGACCCATCAATCACTCATCATTAGCATGGCTCCTTCTGCCGAGGCCGGGGAAGAGGTTCTGACGATCGAAGTCAAAGAAAAGGCTAAGCAATAAATACGTGATTATCTTCAGATACACTCTAGCTAGTTCCCCAAGAGATCATAGCCAGCATGCGAGTTTAAACTAATGACAGGAAAAGACCTTGCCGGCACTCTTGAGAAACCATAGGCAAATCTCTAGCTTAGTTTCTAGGGCTTATCTGAGAGTGTGATCTTCTGCAGTGGCAATAAGAAGATTATTTAAAAAAAAAAAAAAAAATCCCTATTCTCCGTTGTTATTAGCTTTGTGCAATTGGTATTCTCCTAATGGTACCTAGAAGGTTATTTTTCTTCTGTTCCTTCTTGATGATGTTTCTTCCCTCCGTTTTGATTAGGTTGTTCTTAGCTCTGAAATGATTCACTAGGTTTTTCTCTTAATTGTGTGTGTGTGTGTGTTAAAGTCTTGCATTGCACTGTTAGTCTTGGTTAAATGTTCTATACGTATGACTATTATCCTTTGCTTGAGGAGTATGAGATTTTAATAAAATGTAAAAAATCAAGTGATTTTTATCCAAGCCAGGGTGATAAGTCAGTCAAGCATCAGATCAACCCAGCAGGTGGGATTAAAGGAAGCAATCATTATGAACTCAGTGGTTATAAAACCCACCTTGCAAAGGACTCCTCTGAAGAGCACAGCTGGTCAGCAATACTAACGATAGTGAAAGTGAGAGTGTTAGTTGTGTACCACTCTTTTCAACCCCATGGACTGTAGCCGGCCAGGTTCCTCTCTCTGTGGGATTCTCCAGGCAGAATACTGAAGTGGGTTGCCATTCCCTTCTCCAGGGTATCTTCCCGACCCTGGAATTGAACCCAGGTCTCCTGCACTGCAGGCAGATTCTTTACCGTCTGAGCCACCAGGCAAGCCCAAACCCACAAGCAAAATCACATTGCAGCAACATGTTGGAAAAGCTATATCCTTTCCTAAAGACACAAGCTTTAATATTTTCCATCATATCAACTTAAAAGTCTCATCTGGCTCAACAGACTCAAACAGGAGAAATCAGATTGTCCCCATCTTCCAGGAGGCTAAAGGGACATTTCTCAGATATTTGCAGGCATTTGCTTCAGAAGGTGCCAAATTTGAGCTTCTTGTTTTCAGCTTTAGTAAAAACTGATGAGGTTAGGAAGGCAGACTGTACACATGTCAGATTGACATATCCCTGCAATTTCCGGAAACTACATGTACAGCTGTTTACAAAATCTCCGAGTTAGTTAAGTGCACTTTAGGAAGTTGTCCTCATGAATCAGCTAGCATTAGCATAATTACCAAAGTCTCATGCTGTGAGGAGGCTAAAAAAGCCAGGCTGCTATCGGAAGTAATAATACATATAGAATTCCATTCTAATAAATGCCATTAGTGTATAACATTAAGTTCAGTATAATAAGGCTGTTTCCAAGTCTCAGAAGATGGTCACTGTAACAGCACTTTTCTGAAAATGTTTTAACAAATTATATTAGCCAAAAAACGTACAACACAGATGCATTCAGCAAACCATGTATAAAGTAATCACTAGAATAAAATGTATCATTTAGTACTCACCATTTTTATATGCAAAAATGTTAAGAGTATCACAGAGACATGACAAATTTTACAAAAGGTTGGGTGGTGTTTTTCCAGAGTTAAGCAAACAGAGAGAAATTGTTAAATAGTGCTTACTTGATAAATGGGAGTTTGTTGTGGAGAGTGTTACAAGATCCAGAAAAAAAAGGTAAAAATAGGACCTCTAAAAAGTCTGATAATAGGGAAAAAATAAATGTGAAAAGTCCTGAGCTTGTGAATAATATGTTCTCCCATTATATTCTATAAAGAAAGTAAAATTAACCTCCATTGCAATTTATGCTCTTCCCCTGTCATTTATTTTCTCTCCCAAACTATCCTTTTTTAGATAATATCTTCATTCTACCAGTCTCTCAGACTCAAATCTAAGAATAATTAGTAATTCTTCCATTGCTTATTTAGTGCACCAAATCCTGTCTCTTTCTTAAATCTTATTAATTTCCCTTTCTTTTTCAACTTCAATGCTAACAATTCAGTTCATATTTGCTGTTCAATTCAAATAAATAATCACTTTTTACCAACTATCCAGTTTAATCACTTTATCTTTCTCAGTCCTTCCGCCATGGCTAAAGTCAGACCTTTCTAAAATACAACTATCTTAGACCAGGTGGGCTGCTGTAATAAAAGCACCACATACGGCGTAGCTTATGAACAACACAGTGTTCTTCTCACAGGTCTGGAGGCTGGAAGTGCAGGATCGAAGCCCAACATGGTTCTTAGCAGCCTCCTTCTCACTGTGTCTTTACATGCCTGAATGGGCAAGGGATCCCTCCAGAGTCTCTTTAATGGAGGCACTAATCCTATTCATAGGGTTTGTGGAAGTGACAAATAGTTCCAAGAGATTAGATCTGAAGAATTATGGACAGAGCTTCATAATATTGTATAGGAGACAGTGATCAAAACCATCCCCGGGGGGGGGGGGGAAATGCAAAAAGGCAAAATGGTTGTGTGAGGAGGCCTTACAAATAGCTGAGAAGAGAAGAGAAGTGAAAGGCAAAGGAGAAATGGAAAGATACACCCATCGGAATGCAGAGTTCCAAAGAATAGCAAGGAGAGATAAGAAAGCCTTCCTACATGAACAACGCAAAGAAACAGAGGAAATCAATAGAGTGGGAAAGACTAGAGATCTCTTCAAGAAAATTAGAGATACCAAGGGAACATTTCATGCAAAGATGGGCTCAATAAAGGACAGAAACGGTACGGACCTATCAGAAGCAGAAGATATTAAGAAGAGGTGGCAAGAATACACAGAAGAACTATACAAAAAAGATCTTCATGACCTGGATAACCATGATGGTTTAATCACTCACTTAGAGTCAGACATCCTGGAGTGCGAAGTCAAATGGGCTTTAGGAAGCATCACTACGAACAAAGCTAGTTGAGGTGATGGAATTCCAGCTGAGCTATTTCAAATCCTAAAAGTTGATGTTGTTAACCTGCTGCACTCAATATGCCAGCAAATTTGGGAAACTTAGCAGTGGCCACAGGACTAGAAAAGGTCAGTTTTCATTCCAGTCCCAAAGAAGGAGAATGACAAAGAATGTTCAGACTACCATACAATTGCACTCATTTCACATGCTAACAAGGTCATGCTCAAAATCCTCCAAGCTAGGCTTCAACAGTTCATGAATTGAGAACTTCCAGATGCTCAAACTGGATTTAGAAAAGGCAGAGGAACCCGAGGTCAAATTGCCAACATCCACTGGATCATAGAAAAAGCAAGAGAATCTCAGAAAAACATCTACTTCTGCTTCATTGATTACACTAAAGCCTTTGACTGTGTGGATCACAATAAACTGTGGGAAACTCTTAAACAGATGGGAATACCAGACCAATTTACCTGTCTCCTGAGAAACCTGTATGCAGGTCAAGAAGCAACAGTTAGAACTTAACATGAAACAACAAGCTGGTTAAAAACTGGGAAAGGAGTACGCCAAGGCTGTGTACTGTCACCCTGCTTATTTAACGTATATGCAGAGTACATCATGCAAAATGCTGGGCTGGATGAATCACAAGCTGGAATCATGATTGCTGGGAGAAATATCAACAACCTCAGATATGCAGATGACACCACCCTTATGGTAGAAAGGGAAAAAGAACTAAAGAGCCTCTTGATGAAAGTGAAAGAGGAGAGTGAAAAAGCTGCCTTAAAACTCAACATTCAAAAAACTAAGATCATGGCATCCAGTCCCATCACTTCTTGGCAATAGACAGGGAAACAAGGGAAACAGTGACAGACTTTATTTTTTTGGTCTCTAAAATCACTGCGGATGGTGACTGCAGCCCTGAAATTAAAAGATGCTTGCTCCTTGGAAGAAAAGCTATGACAAATCTAGGCAGCGTATTAAAAAGCAGAGACATTACTGTGCCAACAAAGGTCCATCTAGTCAAAGCTATGGTTTTTCCAGTGGTCATGTATGGATGTGAGAGTTGGACTAGAAAGAAAGCTGAGTGCTGATGAATTGATGCTTTTGAACTGTGGTGTTGGAGAAGACTCTTGAGAGTCCCTTGGACAGCAAGGAGATCCAACCAGTCCATCCTAAAGGAGATCAGTCCTGGGTGTTCATTGGAGGGGCTGACGTTGAAGCTGAAACTCCAATACTTCGGCCACCTAATGCGAAGAGCTGACTCATTTGAGAAGTCCCTGATGCTGGGAAAGATTGAGGGCAGGAGGAGAAGGGGACAACAGAGGATGAAATGGTTGGGTGGCATCCTCGACTCGATGGACATGAGTTTGAGTAAACTCCGTAATGGTCAGGGAGGCCTGACGTGCTGCAGTCCGTGGGGTTGCAAAGAGTCGAGCATGACTGAACTACTAAACTAAAAGTGAATGGAATCCCCAAATGAAGTGTGGTGTTCTTCCACCCAGTGCTGAGGCCAGGACCAGCCTCCTCGATTCTGCCTTGATCACTCTGCCAGGCCTCGGAGTTACTGCTGAGATTTCTGCTCAAAAATATCCAGCTTTTCAAGGCATGGAGCCCTCCAGGTCTCATTCTTCCATACTCTTTCCGCTTCTCTCAGCTGAGAATTTATAAATACCCAGGAAGTGCTCATTCAGGCTTTCTCTTTCTTACCCAGATCCCCTCAAGAAGTAGGGTGTATCTTCCAATATTCTACACTTGATTTCAAGTAACACTAAGTCTCACTGCTGCTGACCATGTCTTCCAAGTGCTACGGGCGTAGAACACCCCCCCAACCTGGTCCCCAAACTCCCCATGGGCGTGCTCTCTCCTGCCAGTTCCCCACACTCGTGCCGCAGCCCCGGTTCCATTTGCTCAGTACTACAGGTCACCACCGACATGCTTCCCTGCAGGACCTTCTTCTTCTTCCACCATCTCCTTGCCTACACAGTATGCTCTCCAGGGAATGCAAACTCAATCTAGCATTGCATGCATGCATGCTAAGTCGCTTCAGTCATGTCCCACTCTTTGCAACCCTATGGACTGTAGCCCACCAGGCTCCTCTGTCCGTAGGATTCTCCAGGCAAGAATACTGGAGTGGGTTGCCTCATTAACTTGCCCTTGATCGTTATGAGTACAAAGATTTCCTGTGTTAGGATATTGGAAAGGGCTCACCACACTCCACAGAGCATACTCATACTTCATAGGGATTTTATCTAAAGGTAATGGATACCACGCAGAAAAAGAAAAGTTACCCAGGCAAGCACTGGAAGGTCTGACTAAACTTCCATGAACACACCCCTAATGTCCTTAGTCCCACAAGGACCTGATCACGTCTGTTTTAGGACTGAACTACCCACATCTATGTAAGGAACCTAAGCTTCAGGAGAGTTCAAAGCTGAGGTTCCCAATGGGGATCTTATATCCCTGGAGCCACATATACAAGGCAGGCTGACTAGCCAGTGAGATCACTAGAAAACTTTCAGTGAAAACTGATTCTGGCAGTCACTCGTGGAGTGCGGCACTTTAAATACCACCTTATAAATCCCACCACCCTTTTCTTGACCAAGAGTCAAAACCCAGACATCCAGTGGTCCCCAGAGATAAAAACTGAGCTTTCCTCTGTTTCTTTTTCTTCTATTACTGCTAAGCCAACTGTCTCTCTTCTCTGGACCCGTGAGAGCCCATGATCATTTGACTAGTTGACAAGTAGCAGTTGACTAACTGGCTAATTGGTGATGCAGAAATATATGAACATTCTCTCCCCACCCCCACCAGAATCTTACCTCAGTGATCAGTCGCCAAAGGTGTAATGCAAAATGCTGGTTAAAAGGAAGATATCCTGAAAAGGTCTTCAGAGGAGGAACTAGAAAGTGGGAAGCCACTCAACAGGAGTTCTACCCTTTATGAACATTACATGGCCAAAGACGCAATGTCTTTTTGCAAAAGTGAATTTTTTTCCCCTGGGCCCAAGTGTATTTATCAAGCAATTTCCTCTGATTTCTTGAAGTCATCCTCAAGCGTTATTGGCTCAAAATTAATTACAAAAAATATCTCTTACCTTACCTTACATCTGTGGCCTTTAAAACTCAGCACAGCCTTTTACCTCGTTGCAGCCGAGAAAGCAACATGGGTCACCAGCAGCTCTACTGGAGCCATCCGAGAAAATTCGGTCAGGGTTCTCGCTCTTGCCGGGTCTGCTCAAACCGGCACGGTCTGATCCGGAAATACGGCCTCAATATGTGCCGCCAGTGTTTCCGCCAGTATGCGAAGGACATCGGCTTCATTAAGTTGGACTAACTGAACTTCCTTAGATGGTTCATCCAGCACATCAACCTTAGGCGGAGATAATACTAGTTCTTTGTATATAAAATAAAAGTTTAAAAACTGCAAAAAAAAAAAAAAAAAAAAAAACCAAAAAAACTCAGCACAGTCTATGAGCTTTCTCCTAGTTTTAAAAACATGCCTAGCTCCCCTTCGCATTGTTAGACTAGATCAGTTTCCTTGGCTCACTAAATTTAAGGACTTAAAATAACAATTGTTGCTGCAAAGGGGGTAAATACAGAGAAGGGAAGGATTTGGGCCATTTTTGCAATCTGTCATCCAGGTAGATTGCCCAAAAAAATAGAGAACACCCAGTTAGTGAATAATTTTTTAGTATAGGTATGTCCCATGTCAAATTTAGGATATGTCTATACCAAAAAATTATTCTTTGTTTACCTGAAATTCAGAGTTAACTTGATGTCAAATTAAACTTGTATTTTTGTTTGCTAAATCTGGCAACCCTACACACAGACCATGTCAAAGATAAAAAAACCTTTATTTAAAATAGAACGAGAACTTTGAACTTGAAATCATTTTTTAAATGTACAACTATACTGCATGTTGTATTAAAATAAGCTAAAATCTCCAAGTACATCCACAGGAGAGGAGCAACTTGGTCCCCTCCACAGTCTAGGAAACATCTCGGCTTAACTGGTATTAATTAACCCTAAAATAAAACATAACATACTATGTTTCATTTCAGTTATGCATTACATGAAAAATGCCATATAGGATGCTAACAAGAGAAGCGTCTATGCTGCTGCTGCTGCTGCTGCTAAGTCGCTTCAGTCGTGTCGGACTTGGTGCGACCCCATAGTTTGGACCTATTCTATTCTAAAAATAATTCTTTTACCTACCTAGGAGGAATTTTTAAAAATCTTCAGAAGATATTAATCATTATGCTGTCCTGAAATTGATTATGTCTAATCAGACAAAAGATACTTGAAGTTCATGTTTTAAGCACCTTACCCATGCACACTATAGTAAAATCTGATGATTTCCTCTATGAGTTTTTACAACTGGCAGTATTTTTCCTACCATAACTTTTGTGACTAGAATGGTGACATTGCAAAGGTCAAATAAACGTGAATCATTAAGAAATACAAGCTGACATTTCTAGACAATAACTCTCTCATATGAGGAAAGAGAGGTGTACCTGAAAGGTCACAGGCCCTTCCTGTCCTTTGCTCCTCTGATTATCTCTGCCCACTACACACAATTCTGCTGCAAGTTTACTAAAACTTCCTGTGCTGAGACTCCTGTGTAAAACAGAATTCAGCACACACTGCATGCTGAGTGCTACTAAACAGGCTCATGATGTTGTTTCTTGAACCCAGATTTAAATAAACCAAGTTGCGTTGTTTATTCCAAAACCTCAGACTTGAAAAGAAATTGAGAGATTCCTACTCCATGCTGCTGTTATACAGAACACAAAACAAAATCTAGGGTCACATCAGATGTGTGTGTGATGGCAAAATCCAAGAAAAAAGATACCACATCGTTTTTCAAACAGTAAGATGATGGACAAGCTTGATAAAAGTAACATCCACCCGAAGAAGGACTTTTTGAAATAAACAAGTGCATTTCCTGAGATTTCACAGAGCAAAATGGTGGTTAAGTCTGCCATTTTAGGACCATATTTATACTCCAAATTTGACAGGAAACTTTCAAATTTATCTTGTCCTTCAGAAATGGACTAACTACAGATTTCACTAAACTAGGAATGTGAAAGATGAATACAGCTGCAATTTTGATATGCCATTTGTAAAAGTGAGTAAAGAGATTCAAGTATGAAATAAAAGGGTTATTATAAGCACATGTTCATTTCCCTGTACTAATAATGTTTCCAACTCACCCTACTTTCTGACTTCAACCAATGGACAATGTCTATTTATTTGTCTGGAGTCTCTTCTTTACACGATAAAACTCTATGTAACCATCAAATCCGAGATGAAATGCCAAACCACCCATGAAGTTCTTCCAGATCTCCCCATTGTTCTAACTGATACTCAGATTGAGAAGAAAATCTCCCCACTCTAAACGTCAATATTTTCTCATATGTGTTAACTTCTACCCCTCTACGTGCTCTAATACATACCAGATTCATTCATTCTTTCAGTGATTAGTAGGGAGGGCCTAGTTAATGCCAAGTTCTTTTCCAGACAGTGAACGAAATAAGCAAAAATCCCCGATTTCTTGAAACTGACATGTCAGTGGGTGGAAATAACAAGAAAAAAAATAAATAAAAGCCAAACATGGAAATAAAATGCCTAGGAATATACATTTCTAAGGAATCAAAAGACCTGTATTCTGAAAACTATAAGATGTTGATGAAAGAAATCAAAGATGATGCCAATAGATGTTCCTGGATTGGAAGAATCAATACTGCCAAAATTACTATACTGCCCAAGGCAATCTACAGTTTCAAAGCAATCCTGAAGGGGGGATGAAAAAACAGCTGGAGGAATCAGGTTCTCTGACTTCAAATTATACTACAAAGGTACAGTCATCAATATAGTATGGTATTGGTACAAAAATGTAGATCAGTGGAACAGGTCAGAAAGCCCAGAAATAAACCCATGAACCTATGGCAAATTAAACAATGACAAAAGAAGCAAGAATATACAATAGAAAAAAAGTCTCTTCAATTCCAGAAAAATAAACGACCCAATCAAAAAATGGGCCAAAGAACTAAACAGACATTTCTCCAAAGAAGAAATACAGATGGCTAACAAACACATGAAAAGATGCTCAACATCACTCATTATTAGAGAAATGCAAATCAAAACCACAATGAGGTATCATTTCACACCAGTCAGAACGGCTGCTATCCAAAAGTCTACAAGCAATAAATGCTGGAGAGGGTGTGGAGAAAAGGGAACCCTCCTACACTGTTGGTGGGAATGCAAACTAATACAGCCACTATGGAGAACAGTGTGGAGATTCCTTAAACAACTGGGAATAGAACTGCCATATGACCCAGCAATCCCACTGCTGGGCATATACACCGAGGAAACCAGAATTGAAAGAGACGCGTGTACCCCAATGTTCATCGCAGCACTGTTTACAATAGCCAGGACATGGAAGCAACCTAGATGTCCATCAGCAGACGAATGGATAAGGAAGCTGTGGTACATATACACAATGGAATATTACTCAGCCATTAAAAAAATACATTTGAATCGGTTCTACTGAGATGGATGAAACTGGAGCCCATTATACAGAGTGAAGTAAGCCAGAAAGAAAAACAACAATACAGTATACTAATGCATATATATGGAATTTGAAAGATGGTAACGATAACCCTATATGTGAGACAGAATAAGAGACACAGATGCATAGAACAATTTTATGGACTCTGAGGGAGAAGGTGAGGGTGGGACGTTCTGGGAGAATAGCATTGAAACATGTATATTATCATATGTGAAACAGAACACCATTCCATGTTTGATGCATGAGACAAATGCTCAGGGCCGGGGCAATGGGATGACCCAGAGGGATGGGATGGGGAGGGAGGTGGGTGGGAGGTCCAGGAAGGGAAACACATGTAAACCCATGGCTGATTCATGTCAATGTATGGCAAAAACTATTACAATATTGTAAAGTAATTAGCCCCCAACTAAAATAAATAAATTTATTAAAAAAAAAAAAGTCTCTTCAATAAGTGGTGCTGTGAAAACTGGACAGCTACATATAAGAGAATGAAATTAGAACATTCTCTAACACCATAGACAAAAGTAAACTTGAAATGAATTAAAGATCCAAATGTAAGACAGTTACTATAAAGCTATTAGAGAAAAACATAGGCAAAATAAAAACAAAAATAAACAGATGGGACTTAATTAAACTTAAAAGCTGCTGCAAAGCAAAGGAAATCACTAAACAAAAAGACAAGTCACAGGATGGGAGAAAGTATTTGCAAATGATGTGACTGACAAGGGATTAACTCCAAAATATACAAACAGCTCTTGCAGTTCAGTATTTTAAAAAAGCAAACCAATCAAGAAATGGGCAGAAGATCTAAACAGACATTTATCCAAAGAAGACATAAGATGGCTAGGAGGCACAGGAAAAGATGCTCAACATCACAAATTACTAGAGAAATGCAAATAAAAACTACAAAGGGGCAACACCTCACACCAGTCAAAATGCCTCTCATGGAGAGGGTATGGAGAAAACGAATTCTCCAAACTGTCAGTGGGGATGTAGATTGGTATAGCCACTATGGAGAACAGTAAGGAGGTTCCTTAAGAAACTGAAAAAAGAACTACCACAATCCCTCTCCTGGGCATACATACAGAGAAAACCACAATTCAAAAAGATGCCTGCACGCCAATGTTCACTGCAGCACGGTTTATAATAGCCAGGAAATGGAAGCAACCTAAATGTCTTTCCCCAGAGGAATGCATAAAGAAGATGTAGTATATATATATATATATGTGATAGTATTACTCGGGCATGAGAAAGAATAAAATAATGCCATTTGCACCGAACATAGTTGCAACTAGAGATTATCATATGAAGTGAAGTAAGTCAGACAGAGAAAGACAAATATTATATGATATCACTTATATGTAGAATCTTAAACAATGATACAAAAATGAACTTTTTTACAAAACAAAACAGACTCACAGGCTTTGAAAACAAACTTATGGTTACCAAAGATGAAAGTTGCGCGGAGGGAGGAAAGATGTATAGGAGGAGTTTGGGATTCATATATACACATTACTATATATAAAACATAATTAACGAGGACCTTCTGTATAGCTCAGGGAACTGTATTCAGTATTCTGTAATAACCTATATGGGAAAAGAATTTGTAAAAGAATGGACATATGCATATGTATAACTGAATCACTTTTCTGTACACCCAAAACTAACATAATATTGTAAATCAACTATAGTTCAATATAAAATAAAAATTAAATTAATGGGAAAAAAAAAACACAAAACCTAAACACAGAAAGGAGACAGAATGTCCTGGGGAAAGAGGTACAATTTTAAATAGGATGGTCAGCAAAGGTCTCACTGACTGATCCTGGAATGAAGATTTGAAAGAGGTGAGGGAGCAAGGCTCACAAGTGACAAGGACGGGTTCTACTGGAAGGGGACAGCATGTGTGAAAGCCCTGAGCCAGGAGGACGCCTCGCACACTTAAGAGCAAGAACGCCCACATGGCGGGAGCAGGATGGCCAAGGCAAAGCCTAGTAGGAAAGACATCTAGGAAAGGAGGAGGGGTTCATGCCATGAAAGTCATTGAACACTTGGAAGGTTTAGAGGATTGAAGATGCTGATGGAGAATGATTTGTTGGAGTTTTAGTACTAGAGGGAGGAAGTTGGAAAGTGGGTTGTTGCTAAAAAATAGGGTACCTGAAATTGAGATTAGGAGGGCATTGAAATTGATAATGACAAGGTATGACCTTAGGAGTAAGGGCTGAGGCAAGGGGCAGGATATGATTATTAGGATGAGGGAGAGTGTGGTCTAGTCCAGGGATATGATATTCAGAGCTGGTTGTCTTCAAGAGTAGGAAAAGTTCATCTGAAAGCACAAAGGAGGACTTAAGGGTTCACTGCACCTGCTTCCAAGCCCAGCGGGGGATCAGGAAGAGAAGAGAACCACTCGAGAGGGCTGCAGAGGAGGTAAGCTCCTTTAAGACAGCCAGGCTTCATTAGAACAGAAACATGAAGCAATTGTTCAGAAAATGCAGATATGAGTTGTTCAGAAGATGCAGATGAATGACTCAGTCGCCAAGGACAGGGGCATTTGAGAGAAGAGGGGTGTGGTCAGAATATGGGTTCACAGAGAAGCCATGTGGAGATTAGCGTGAGGGATGTCAAGACAAAGCTGGTGAGGAAGAGCAGGCCCCATCCTGGTCGGGGTCGGCACGATGGAGGCACGATGGACGCTGGAGACCAGGAGGGAGGAGCATCTGACCAGAAGCAGTGTTCAGGGTACCTTCTGGACTCTTGTCATAGCCTGCCTTCCAAGGAGCAAGCACCTTTTCGTATCATGGCTGCAGTCACTGTCCCCAGAGATTTTGGAGACCAAGAAAATAAAATCCGTCACTACTGCCACTTTTTCCCCTTCTATTTCCCATGAGGTGATGGGACACTTCCTCCTTGGAAGGAAAGCTATGGCAAACATAGTGTATTAAAAAGCAGAGACATCACGGTGCCCGCAAAGGTCCAAATAGTCAAAGCTATGGTTTTTCCAGTAGTCATGGACAGATGTGAGAGTTGGGCCATAAAGAAGGCTGAGCACCAAAGAATTGTTGCTTTTGAACTGTGGTGTTGGAGAAGACTCTTGAGAGTCCCTTGGACTGAAAGGAGCTCAAGCCAGTCAATCCTCAAGGAAATCAACCCTGAGTATTCATTGAAAGGACTGTTGCTGAACCTCCAATACTTTGGCCACCTGCTGCAAAGAACCGACTCATTGAAAAAGACCCTGATGCTGGGAAAAATTGAAAGCAACAGAAGGGGGTGGCTGTAGATGAGATAGTTAGGTCGCATTAAAGACTCAGTGGACGTGAGTTTGAGCAAGCTCCGGGAGTTGGTGTGCTGCAGTCCATGGGGTCGTAGAGTCAGACACGAATGAGCTACTGAACAACTGTACTCCTGACCACAGATGACTGAAGGGGTAAGGTGCAGTGTGGGCGGGAGTCGGTGGGTGTCTCTGCAGGTCCCCGCGGTCCCCCGCGGTCCCAGTGCGTCAAGCAGAGGATGTTCGTAGGGAACGTCAAAGCGCCCCGCGCCTCCGAGCCGGAGGGTTCCTCTCCGAGCTCAGGCCGCAGCTGGCGCAGGCCACGGGCAGGCAGGCAGGGCACACCGCGTGGTCCAGGACCTCGGCCCTCGGGGCTCCGGCGAGCCTGCGCGCTCTGCAGGCTGCACCACGTCCGCGAGGTCCGCGGCGAAGACCCGCTCCTACAGCGAGCTGCTGGGCGGCCGCCGGGTCAACCGCGGCGCCCGCGCACCCGCGGGGACAGGTTCTGCATCAGCTGCTGGGACTTGAAGGAGCCCCGGACTCCGTGGCCCCGGAGCAAGGCTTCCTGCCCTCCCTGCCCCAGCGACCCCACCTCCTGGGACGGAGAAATAAATGGTGTGGAGACTGGGGGGGAAAAACAGGTCCAGTCTCACAAAGAGCCTGCCTCGCCTTGCTCCTTTCTTGTTTTAGCATCATGTACTGTCTCCTTTCTCATATTAGATCATAAACTCTTTGAGGTTACTAAGAAATTTTACTCACTTTGACTTCACCTGTTGATTGCTAGTACTAAATGATTTGGGCTTTCCTGATAGCTCAGTTCTTAAAGAATCCGCCTGCAATGCAGGAGACGCCGGTTGGATTCCTGGGTTGGGAAGATCCCCTGGAGAAGGGAAAGGCTACCCACTCCAGTATTCTGGACTGGAGAATTCCATGGACTAGATAGTCCGTGGGAGCACAAAGAGTCAGACTTGACCGAGCAACTTTCACTTTCACTATTCAATTATTTATTCAAAAACAAGTAAATACTTTCTACTGGCTGGAAGACGTGGCTGAAGATGAATCCTGTGGCACTCCATCTTCTCTCTGAGAACTCTCTCAAGGTCCCCAACCCCTGAGATTCTTGCATCCAGTCCTAGAAGACCAAGCGCTGTTACAAAACCTGGCACATTTATGAAAAAAATCAAAGATACTAGGGCTCTCATTTGCCTATTGTAAGAGGTCACAATTCTGCTTATAATGACATTTGCTTCCTGATCATTGCCTTTTAGGGAGAAGAGAATCGAGCCAAGCCCTAGTATAATTCTTCACGGACACTGCAACCTCTCCTGAGTACTCTGCAGAACTTGGCCAAAGGCAGCCGTGTGCTCAGTCACTCAGTCCTGTCCTGCTCTTTGCGGCCCCGTAGACTGTGGCCCACCAGGCTCCTCTGTCCGTGGGATTCTCCAGGCAAGAAGACTGGAACAGGTTGCCATTTCCTCCTCCAAGGGGTCTGCAGGACCTCGGGACCGAACCCACATCTCCTGCATTGGCGGGCAGATTCTTTCACCACTGAGCCACCTGGGAACACTCAGTGACAAATGACAAGGGTGATGGTCTTGCTGCAAGGGTGACAAATGAGAAGGGCTTGGCGGGGCCGGGGACTCGGGGACTCGGTGGCGTTATCAGGTGTGAGTCAGCATGGGGGCCGTGAAGGGACTGACATGGGGCTAATCAACATGATTCAGTGTGGAGGCAGGGCTGTGGCAGGAAAAGCCTAGAATTGAGAAACTGACCTAGAATCAGAGCTTGGCAAATGAGCAACCGAACAGCGGAATCTCCGCCATACGGCAACTGCCACCTACTCCCTCATCAGGCCTTCACCCAGGCCACTGTGGCCACAGCAACTTTGGCAACGGGGTCCCTCCTATCTGCCCTAAAGTAAGGCCCTTCCGTTTTTCAAAAACCCGACTCGGATCGCATCAGAGTTGCTAAGTCCATTTGGTGGTATCCCATTCCTTTAAGCCTAAGCAGGGACGCCTGTGAATGCCCCCGGGGCCTGGACAGGATGGAAAGCCACCCGCCACTCCGTCTCCTTTCTCCCCTCTTCTCTCACGGTCTCCCTCACGCACTTTGTATTCCAGCAAACTTAAATCCTTCCCATTCCCCAAACATTCAACTCCACAGTTGCTGTTGATATGACACCTTCATAAATGCTTTGAACGTCCGTCATCCAGTGAACGTTCAGGTTTCACCTTGAACGGCACATCCTGGGAAAAGTGCTCCTTGACAGCTAGATGCGTCGGGTCTCCCCCAACAATGCTTGATCGCACTGATCTCAGGTCTCCACAATTACTCACTTAATCCAGTCCATTATTTCCATGAAGGTGGCAACTTTGGCTACCGACATCACTACTATTCCCCCAAGACCTTGCCCAATCACTGCAACATGATAGAAGCAACTTAAAAAAAAAGAGTTAGGTGAATATACTGTCCTGCCTAACACAACCGATAAAATATGAGCGCCATAATTCTCACGTGAGCACTCTAGTTAAGCTGAGAACCTTTCCCTTACTGTACCCTGAAAAATACCTTGAATACATTCAATACCTTTAAGTGATTACATCCCATAAAAGAATAAACCCCCAAAACTGTTTAATTCAGAAAAACATGGAATACAAGCTGATTAAAGCACTAACTTTATTTCTAACTTTTCAACCAATATCATTTGAAGAAAGAACAAAAATAAAAACAAGGTACTATTGTAACACATCAAGAAATGACTTTATGCAAATGGAAGACATACTTAACATCTATTCATACATTAGTAACTTACACACTTATTATCAAGTATAACATAAAACTACAAAATAGTCTTTTGAAATCTCAACCAAAATTCTGGTTTTCCATATGTGTCACTTCCATGACCACCAATCACACATATAAAGAGATTAGGAGAAATTTTATTGAAGATGATTTTCCAGAAAATTTACACAACTAATAAGGCAAAGCATGTCAAACAAGGCATAGGCAACAAGGGGGCCCTGAATTTACTCTAGAAATGCTGCCTACGGCACTACCATAGTAGACAGTTGTAAATCCCTGATCTGACTTCAAATTTTTATGATCTTAAAATTTTCAATTCCAAGCACAAGGTGACATGACCATACTAATTGCTATTCTTTCAGCACAGGCAGATGTGAGAAATATTACATCCATCCAAGGCACTGCCACCCTTGTATATGTTTGTAATATATCTGTTTGTATGCGGTGTGAAAGTCAACTTGGCTATTTTTTTTCTTCAAATGCATTTTAAGGACTTTAATGGCACTTGAATGAATGGTAGCACAATAGGGAAAAGGACTATTTTAATATAAAACAATACTAAATCAGCATGTGATGACATAAAATGTTGAAGTATAAGAATTTTATAAATGATAATTCAGAAATTAGAAATGCTTTTATTCAAAACTGCAAAAAGGTATCAATTCCCCTAATCTACTGGAATCACAGGTCTTATGAATAATAGCACTTACTGATGAACCAAATCAAGAATGCATAATATAAAATTAATTTTCAAAAGGGAACAATTCTGGTTAAAATCAGAATGTAAAATTATTAAGACCAAATCAATGACAGTGGTGAGAGAACACTGATTTGGCTGATGAAAGCAATGCGTGCTTATGCCTGGCGGTGCCCAGGTGCCCTGTGCAGGATCGGGTTCCGGAGACTAAGGAGGGGACCCGGTGAGCCCGGGACCCCGCCCCGGCTTCTGTCTTACAATACGCTGAGATCACATGCAAATCGTTTCTTTTAAAGGCCTCATATGTTCAAAAAAGAAAATTCTGAAAACCAAAGCAAAATCTACACACTGTTCCCCAGCACACAAAGAGAACTGAAACTAGGACATCTTAGACAGCAAAGGCCCCAAACCACTGGAGGAATCATCAGCTTACCCCTCTCCTGACCGACGTCAGATGACTTGTCTTCTAATGAATCACACCACAGGGTAACAGACGACCAGCTAAGTACCTTCAGGTTAACAACGTGAGTCCAGAGGCCAGCTGGCTACGCGGGGAAGTGTGAACTGCTCGCCTGGGGCGGGCACCCATGGGGGTCAGCAGACCCCCTCTCAGCCTGACCCGGGCATCGAGTGGCTTCCGAGAGGCTGAAAGCTGTTCACGGCTGAGAGTGCGCTTCCTTCAAACATTTCAGGGGACAGAAGACCCACGCGGTGGTGCATTTTCAGTAAGACTAGAAGGCACGTCAGCACAGCACAGGGCGCATCCACATATGCATCTGTGATCGACGTGCAATTCTTGATATCCAGATGTTCGAGATGACCGGCCAGCATCCGGACATGCACAGTACTTGGCACACAGGTCCTCAGTAAAACCTTTATCTATTCTGAAAAGGTAATGTTTGCTAAGTATTATATTCTAAAGTGTAAACATGAGGAAAAAAATATATACTAAAAAAACAGCATGGAAAGTCCACTCTATCCTATGCAGCAGCTGGAGGTTTTTTTAAGTTATAATAGGTTTTTGCTTAATACCATACATTCTGGGCTTAGGAAGCAGCATGTTATTAAGATGTAAAACAGGATTTTGATTAATAACCATTATCTTGAGTTTTAAAAAATCAGTAAAAATGTCACTTTAAAAAAATGGAGAAAATATCTAAACAAATCTATACAAATGTAGAAATCAATGTATGCGACCTTTGCAAGGAAAATATAAAGCTTGCCTTTTTTAATAAGTAAAGTCTTTCATTAACTAAAAGAAAGTGGAATTCCGAATTTCTCCTTATATGTTTGGTCCTTATAGCTTTCCTGGACAAACCCAGTCCTACCCATTTTAACAAACTCCAGTTGAAATCATCTAATAACACTGAGTCTAGGACAAGCTATCATTAATGCAGACACAGAATCCCTAGTGTCACATACAATCAATGAAAAGGTCAAATCTGACCATGTTTACAGTATTAAATAATGAAAATGAAAGATCTAGGAAGGCAAATAAAAAGCCTTACAGGAAGTTCCTTTTACTTGTTGATTTTACAGTTTTAAGAACTGAACATGCGCCTTCCTTTCTAATTTGGTACTTTTCATGAAGTCTCATGAGGACGCATTCTGTTTTGAACTGTGCATGTCTAAGCTGCAGCAAAACTCACGCACAAGTGAAGGTAGTTTTGTCCCATGGAAAAGCATAAAATATAGTTCTAGATACAAATTCAGCATTATCTAATTTAAGGAACTCTCATCATTTGGTATGAACATCGGCTTATAAAACATACATCGCCTAGAGCAAAGCACAGCAACCTGTAAATCGCATCATTCCAACCATTTCCCATTCTTTTTTATTGACAAACATTCAAAAACAGCATTTTCATCATATGAAAGTAAACAACCACGAGAATATTTACTTTTCTCACACCGGTTTCTAATCCAAATAGCCTCACTGCAATTACTGTAAATCACTAGCAATCACTGAATTGACTGGGCAAAGACTAAGTTAGTACTTCCTCCAAAAAAAGTATAAAAAGAATGCTTTAAATAGACATACTCCCTAGAGAACTAGGTTTGCATCATAAACGGTGGGGTTTGTGAGAAGAGTGTAACATGACAGACTCATGATTTGGGATGGAGAGAAATCTGTTGCTCCACACAGCACAAAAGAATTCTGCTCGGATGAGCGGAGCTCCTTTCATTGCGGAGCCGGGTTCTTGGGAGGAAGGAGCTTGCACGTGTTGAAGTAACCCACCACCTGCTGCGGGACCTCTGCCAAGACGCTTTGAGCGAGCGCTTCTTTTGGAGCCTTGGGAAAAGATAAAATCAGAGCAGTTTTATTAGCAGCCAAATGTTTAACCGGTATTTTGACAAAAGACTAAGAATTCCTCACCCACCGGGAAAAAGCAGTTAATTTCCAATTTCTAGGCTTGTATCTTGTCTCGAGAATAGTCCGCGAAACACACCATAAACCAATGTTACTCAGGAATGCTTTAGTATGCTCACATTTAACAAGTCCTTTTTTGGTGCCTGCATTTTGGCATTTAATGATGTTGGTTCTTTTGCTTTTCAGCTTTCATTCTCTGGGTATTGATTTTTTTTAACTTTTTATTTTGAAATAATTACAAATAGTGCAGAGAGGTCCCATGTACCCATTACTCAGTTTCCTCCAAAGGTAGCATCTTACAGAACTATAGTACAATAACAAAACTAGGAAGCCAACATTGGTATGGTTCTCAGAACTTATTCAGATTTCACCAGTTTTACATGTACTCATTTGTGTGTGTGTGTGTGTGTGTGTGCCTGTGTGTATACAGTTATATGTAATTTTATCATCGGGGTCTATTCTGTATAACCACCATCACAATCAAGAGAGAGAACAGTTTCACTATCACAAAGATCTCTAACATTGCCACCTTTTTAAATATATACCCACCTCATTCCCCTCCACCCACTCCCACTCATACATTGACTGGTGGGAATGTAAAGCTATGACATAATTTTACATAATTATGTAAATTACATGATTTACATTATATGACATTTCTGTCATATTCAGATTTCACCAGTCTGTGCGTACACAGTTATATGTCATTTTATCATCAGGGTCTATCTGTATAACCAACAATCAAGATACAGAACAGTTTCACTATCACAAAGATCCCTCACATTGCCACCTTTTGCATACACACCCACCTCATTGCCCTCCACCCACTCCTGCTCACACAGTGGCTGGTGGGAGTGTAAAAGGACATAATTATGCCAGGGAAGTTCAGAAGTTTCTTTAATGACTAAAATGCAACAACCATACAACTCAGCAACTGTACTTATATTATCCCAGAAAAATAAAAACTTATGTTCACACACAAGCTGCACATCAATGTTTATAGCAGCTTTGTGTATGACAGGTGAGAACTGGAAGCAACTGAAGATGTCCTTTACTGGGTGGATGGTTAAACTGGTATACCCATACCACGGAATACTACTCAGCAATTAAAAAGGAATATATTCAACAAGTGGGAAGACTTTTAAGAGAATTAAGCTGAGTGACAAAAAGCCAACGTCAAGGTTATATACTGTGTGATTTCATCTATATGACATTCTTGAAATGGCAAAAATATAGAAATGAAGCCAGACCGGTGGGTGCCAGGGATTAAGGAGGGGATGAAGGTGGCCGGGAAGTGGTGCGATTGTAAAAGGGCTACATGAGGAAGCCTGCCATGATGGACCTTGATTGTATCAATGTCAATATCCTGCTTATGATTCTGGACCATAGTTTTACAAGATGTTACCATTAGAGTCATCTGGGTAAACAGTCTCCTCAGAGATTTTTCATCAAATCAACTTTTAGTTTGGTAAATTCATCATATACTTACATAGTTTTTCTCTTGTTACATACGTAAAGATAAAATATATTTTAAAACAGCAGTCACAACAACATCGTTTTAAATAATTTATCATAAGGACTATAAGAAGCACACAAGAATACAACCTGAAAAAAAAACCTGACAAATCTAATCAAGGTTCTTCCAACGGAAAATTCACACACTACTAGCTCAGTGTTGAAGAATCTGCAGGGGACCCGGGTTTGATCCCTGGGTCAGGAACATCCCCTGGAGGAAGAAAAGGTAACCCACTCCAGTATCCTTGCCTGGAGAATCTCATGGACAGAGGAGCCCAGTGGGCTGCATACCATGGGGCTGCAAAGTGTTGGACACAACTCAGCATATATGCATGGCAACTCCAGACATCTACTCGTAACTGCCTGGCTATGCACGTGCAGAGGTCTCTGTTCAAACGCCTTGGAGCGCGTGAGGAGTAGGGAGGAGTGGTACTCACGTTCTGGAACTGCCTAAAAGGCACAAACTGGACAATATCCCTGACAGCTACTTCCCCCGTCGGGGAGCGGAGACTTCCGCCATCGCCATCCAGAAACTCCATGGCGCCGAAGTCCGCGCCTCCAACCCCAACAATGATGATGGACATAGGCAGCTTGGCCGCGTTAACAATAGCTTGTCTGGTCTCATTGAGGTCTGTGATCACGCCATCGGTAATGATCAGGAGCACAAAATATTGCTGCCAAAAAAAGACAGTGATGTCCGCTGAGCAAGCTGAGCTCCCGCTTGATGAGTCATCTCGTAGCTCATTTTCCTTGTCAGTCTCTACCCAGGATACCATCTATATAAAATATTCTAAGATTCTCTGATGACAAGGAAATTAACTGATACGAAAACTGTAGGTTAATTAAAAGTGCAACAGACCACAAAAAAAGGTTGGCAAAAATACACAGAAGCAAGATGAAACTTTCAGTTGGCACGGAAATATTTTGATTGAACTGAAGGATTGAATATGTCAAAGTGCCCATCAAGGGAGTGACTGGCAACAACTACATTCTTAAAAGATCAAATATGGAAGCAGAATTTTTCATCAAAGCTAAAACACGCTCTTAAATAAATGGATATGGTTCAAGGAGGGGCAGAGGGGAATCTTTCTCTCAATCCTGCCATCTCGGCTCAATCATTTGAGAGAGGGATAAAATGTGACATCGAGTTGTGACTCCATCTTTTGGGTCATTTACGTCTGGAATGGAAAGAAGAACTATCATAGTAGCTGAGTGTGTCTGATTTCTCTCCTCACGCTTCTTTCAATAACTGTATGAGGCAGTCACCCCTGCCTTATTTCTGAAGATACTGAAGCGGAATGAAGTTCGTTCTCCCGGGTCCAACAGGCATTTTGCAACAGCAGCTGAAGTGGTAAGTCTCCTCAAGCCTTAACTTGCTAAATCTACTCAAAAATAATTTTTTTTTCAGAGCCTACCCAGGAAAATTATTTCAAAAGACAGAGAACAAACTCATTAAGTATAAAGGTTGTTTTGCTGTTCTCTTGTTTTTAACGATCACCGATTTAACAACAGATGTTACTCCCAAACCAAGGAGGACACATCATTGCTTCATGCCCTGTGTTTGCATCTCGACAGACCAAACAAACAGGAACATGGCACTGGCAGCAACTACCAGTCTACATTCTCCCTGCCCCCTGGCAACAGGGCACTCACAGAAGCTGTCCGTTGTTGCGTAGCTGCAGCAGCAAACCTGGCCACGTGATTTATGATTGGAGAAAAATTAGTCGGTCCATAGAGTCTTATCTGAGGAAGGCAGGCCCGATATGCCTCTACAATGCCTTGGACTCCTAGATAAAAAAAACAGGGTTAAAAATTCTCAAGCACAATTTAATTGTCTACTATTCACCGTAGTGGCTGGCTTAATTTATATACTAATATACAGTGCTTTAAAGAGTCAAAAGTTCCATATTTAGGAGTTCTCTAAGGTATGTATTACAAAGCTCCATAGCGATGCTCCATCACACACACACAAAAACAAAACCTATAAACTTTACTCTCCCCTAGTAGAAGGCATTTGTTTTCACCTCAGCCAAATTATTCATTAGTCTACAGTAGGGTTCCTATATTGTTCAATTTTGATATGTTTTGAGAATGAGACTCTGACGGAAAAAGAACGATGCAAAAGATGCTGCGACGTACAACTGAAGACAAGGTGAGTAAGAAAAAGTAACTGATAAACACGGAAAACGTTTGCATATATGACTAGAGGTTCCACAAAAATGTCAGACAGCTATAAACTTAATGTCAGTTCTAGCCAAGGGTGACGGAAGACCCGGCAGGCCCATCTGAGTAGCTTCGCCCAGTGCAAATGACTGGACGCGACAGCCGAGTCTAAGCAGATGTTTCGAGAATTGCTGCCGGCTTCTGCCAGCTCTCTTGCTTTCTCCCCCTGCTATGGGAACAGCGTATCCCAGACAGCCTGCGACCCAGAATGAGAAGGAACAGAGGAGCGCCGCAGTCTAGCCAAAAGTCAAGCGAGACATAAATCATCGTCATTACAAGTTACTGAGACTTAGAGACTGTTGACTACAGCAGCACAGCCCATCAAAAGCTGAACAGCATTTCCTGATCAAGGCACTGCTGATGAACCTGCCCTTAATACACAACTGAGTGTCTGGGATGTCGGTAATAGACTAGAAAGTCTATAGAAATTCCCCCACAGGACTTTGCTGAGAGTATCAAGAAAATCTTAAAAGACTTTTTAATGTCAACTAAAACAGGTGTCCTGCTTTTAAAATGTCCCACAGAACATAGATTAATATTCTTATTAATCTATGGAGCAGCGTATATTTTGTTTAAAAGCTTAACAAGATCAACTCTCTCCACTTAGAATTTGAGTGCCAATAAACTCCTTAGGGACTTTGAATTTAAGAGTAAGTGGTCTTATGAACTGCCTTTGAGAATGCAACTAATTCATACATAGAGATGATGAATGTAACTAATTCATAGAGATGCACAAGGTGAGGCTGTAACTAGTGGTTAGTCAGTCCAGTAGTAACAAAAAATATTAACGTAAGCCAGCAGCGGGATCTTTCTGTAATGATATATGCTACAGAAAAATTGAACCCACAACCAAAGCAACAGTAATATTTTCTTCCATTTCTATCATCTAGCTTGCTTTCCAATGTGAAGGCATACAAAGCTATTAAATGTTTTCATAAATATCAACAGCCTTCAATTCCTCAACTCAAACTGAATTATGCTAGTATCTTTCCATTGCATTAAAGGAACAATGGAGATGTGGTTTTTCATGGGCAACTAAGTTCAATGACTGATGAAGAGAAGGGGATTAAACCTCCTTGTCTTAAAATAAAGTTGCATTGTTTTCTGGGTGACATCTCCTCTGTCTGAAGCCAAAGCGATCTAGACTAAACCGAGAGCAGGAGAGCCGCACTGGGGGCGGCCCACAGACAGGCCCTCAGCACGAAGAGTGAAGCGGGTCATCCCATGACCTGTCGTCCATGCTGACTTGCAAAACATAAAAGTCTAATCACGACAAATTCTAAAAACTGTTCCGATTTCATCACAAGCATGAAGCACATTTTTTGAAAAGAAAAAGTATTCCCAGTTTCACATGGCTAGGGATATAAAAGGTCACAACCACAGCCACTGAACGTGCATAAAGGAACACTGAATTAGTATGAGAAAAGAGTTTTGTGAAAAAGGAGAGAATCCTAATACAAACTACTCCTGACAAAATATTCATGCTCTTCTACTTTATGAATATCATTTAAGAAGAGGAGGGAAGGACATCCTCTTCTATTAGAAATCCATACTGTAAAAGGACCCTTTGCAGAAAATTAGCTTAGTGCCTACAATTTTATGCCTCTGCCCCTACCTCTTTCCCTCCTCCAAACTGTTCAGTTTTATATTAATTTTGTAGGAGATTTGGCATTGCTCAATACAGTAAAAAGGAAGAGGCACTGGGATATTTGAGGGATAAACAGAAAAGTGGAATGACAGAAACATTTGTACCTACTTTCTACACAAAGGAAAGCTACTCCTGAAGCTTAATTCTGTGTTTCTTTAGCCTACCCCACCTCCTTACAGAACCTGTGTAACAAGTAATTAGATGCTGGACACTTTCTTCGTAGACAATTAACTGTTAATCTAAGAAAAACATCTGTATATTAAATGATTCATTTTATTGAAGGTTTATTTTTAAATCAACTTATATGTGAAAATAAAATGATTACTCTTATTGATCTACCATCAAGATTGAAAATCTTTTGTTCTATTAGACCTCTTAAGGTAGAAGAATTTAGCCTGCAATCTTCATCATTATCATAGTGATTTGCCTTCTTACCACACTAACTACCAACTTGTAAAATTATACTTTACGTGATAGGAAATTCAATATGTCACAAAGAGAAACCTAGAAAAGAAATCTGAGTAGCTTTCAATCATAGAGAAAAAATAACTGACAAAGACTTAGTAAGGCTTTCAGTTTAAAAATTCATGTTGATTTTTAACTTACCATTACAATAGGGATTGGATGGATTAAAGTTTATTGGAAATTCATGAGAAACCTGTCAGAAGATAAAAGAAGGACTGATGAGGCTTGTCTTGCTTTGCTAGGAGGCAAACCTTCACAATGAGAGTTCTTCCTACCTGCCACTGAGGTGGGATCTGGGCTCCAAAGCCGAAGGCTGGAAACATCTTATCACTAAAAAGAAAATGTGAAAAAAGCAAAAGGTCATTTTTATCTTTTTACTCATAATAAAACAATATGAGCTTACTTTTTAAAACATTCAAAATCTTAGAAAAATATAAAAATAAAACAAAGACTAGAGCTCATGTTAGTATTTGGAAACTCTCATCCTAAATATTTTTCTGTGCATTGAAGGAATTTAAAGTCTTTCTATATGTATTTATTAAAATGGACTTTATGGCTCAGATGGTAAAGAATCTGCCTGCAATGCAGGAGACCTGGGTTCCATCCCTGGGTTGGGAAGACCCCCTGGAGAAGGAAATGGCAACCCACTCCAGTATTCTTGCCTGGAAAATTCCATGGACAGAGGAGCCTGATGGGCTACCGTGGCAAAGAGCTGGACACAGATGAGCAACTAACACTTAACACACTTCTACTTATATACCGTTTATCATTTCACTAAATAAATATGTAAATAAATTAATAAAGCTTTAAAAAGCACAAGTTTTTCGGTTGTTTACAAAAAATACTCATTTGGCAGCAAAACGTGACCTCAACTGACAAGAGGTTATTTATAGCCTTTATTTATACCACTTAATATGAATAAAATATCATACTTTTGGCCACAGAAATATGGTACAAATGCCACACATTGTAAAACTCTCCATTTCTGCAGCAAAATGTATGAATATTTGGCCCAAGGGCTTAGAGATAATTTGGACAGAATATACAACATCAGAGAGTGAATGCCAAGTGTTCCACTGTACAGAGATTCTCCAACGGACAGACACCCAAAGGCTTGCCATTACAGAACGGTGTAATGATAACACTAACATTTCTACTAGCGGTATTCTTTTTTATATTAATTCTCAATGGTTCTTTTTGCACTGAGGATAGAACCTATGTCATAGACATCACACTATTTTTCCCAGTTGATTGTCTGCCTTTAACTTTAAAAGAGCTTCCCTTTTCTAGTTATTAACATTAATGACAGTGAACATCCAAGAATTCTTTCATGATTGTTGCCTTCTCTGTCTTGCTTAAAGGCTGTCCTCACTGCAAGATTATAGACAATTCACATATATGTTCTCTTAGAACTTCCAAGCCTTGATCTTGATATTAAATGTGTAATTCATCAGGAGTGGCATGTGAAGCAGAAACTGCTTCATGTGGACCCACGAGGATCCATCTCTCCCTCTTTAACTCTGGATCCCCTGGGCTGCTGGCGACCACATTCGCTCCACCCCAGCTTCTCTGGGCTGGCAGTGGTCAGGTGGCGAGGTTCTGGCCAGATGTGTGAGTGGAGAGGTTTGTAGCCACTTCTGAATCGCACCCTCAGGGGGAAGCACAAGCAACCTCAGTCCCTTTGTCCTCCTCCCACTGGCTGGAAAGGATGAGAACTCGGACCCAGGGTGGAAGCTCTGAGGTAGGTGGCACTGCCCTCTCAGCCCTGAACTGCTTATCTCTAGACGTGCAACAGGAACGAGACACAAATCTCTATTTTGTCAAAATCACGTTGTGCTGTGGTATCTATTTCAGCAGTTCTGTCCATAGTCTGTATAGAAGTGTCCTAACTCGTACAAGCACGAGTCAGGGATTCAAATCCAGTTCGTGTGCAGTTTGACAGTTGTTACAACCCCTTTCCCTCAAAATGCCATCTCTATCATATACTTAAATTCACAGACATTCTCGGGTCTATTTCAAGATTGTGTGTTTCTACTGGTCATGTACTCGTTCCATGCTCTTAATATATACTTAATATTGTACACATGAAACATACATAACGTTGTTGTGCTATGCTTAGTCGCTGAGTTGTGACCCCATGGACTGTAGCCCGCCAGGCTCCTCCGTCCATGGGATTCTGCAGGCAAGAATCCTGGAGTGGGTTGCCATTCCCTTCTCCA
This sequence comes from Giraffa tippelskirchi, assembly GCF_054371585.1. NCBI lineage: Eukaryota > Metazoa > Chordata > Mammalia > Artiodactyla > Giraffidae > Giraffa > Giraffa tippelskirchi. The sequence goes on along the minus strand of NC_137280.1, from coordinate 5,490,132 downwards.
GGGGATCTTCCTGACCCAGGGATCGAACCTGGGTCTCCCGCACTGTGGGCAGATTCTTTACCATTTGAGCCACTAGGGAAATAAGCTATATACGTATGCTGCTGCTGCTGCTGCTAAGTCGTTTCAGTCATGTCTGACTCTGTGCGACCCCATAGATGGCAGCCCACCTGGCTCCCCCGTCCCTGGGATTCTCCAGGCAAGAACACTGGAGTGGGTTGCCATTTCCTTCTCCAATGCATGAAAGTGAAAAGTGAAAGTGAAGTCGCTCAGTCGTGTCCGACTCTTAGCGACCCCATGGACTGTAGCTCACCAGGCTCCTCCATCCATGGGATTTCCCAGGCAAGAGTACTGGAGTGGGGTGCCATTGCCTTCTCCAATATACATATACATACCTTTAAAATAAGTTTTAATATCTGCAAGCACAAATTTCCCTTTTTTTTTTTCCTGAAAAACTTCTTGGCTATTCTGATTCATTTTACCCTCTAGAAAATTATGAGAATCATTTTGTCAACTTTCCACTGAAATTCTCATTAAAATTGACTAATCCAGAGAGAAATGTTATATTTTCATTACTGTGACATCTGCCTATCTAGAATCGTGGCATATCTTTACTTCTTTGTCCCTGGGTATAATTCTGTAGTTTTTTCTCACTAAATATCCTAGACCTTTGACTAAATTTATTCTCATTTTTTATTGCATTATGAACTGTGATCTTTTATTCACTACAGTTTCTTCAATTGGTTTTTGCTGGTTCATGAAAAATTGCTGATTTTTTATTTTATGTTTTATGTAACCACCTTTTGAACTTTCACTACTTTCTAACATTTTTCACTTCATTCTCTCAGGTTTGAATTCATTCCTCATTTATGTATGAGGCTGTCTTGGCTGGTGCCTTTGTGAGAAGAGCTCTTTGACCAGTTCCTGGTCTGACGAGGTTCTCTGCCTCTTTGAGTCAAATTTGGTAATTTCTAGCTTTCTAAAGAATCATCCTTCAACCTAGATTTTTTCACTGAAACAGCATAGCATTTTACCAAACATTAACATGCAATGTTTAACGATTTTTTTCTGAATTTATGCTTACGATCTCTGTCTCATTACTAATATTCTACGCGTTTTCTCTTTTTCTTGGGGATCAGTGTCACCAAAGGTTTTCCTAAATTTTGTTGAACTTGCAAAGAATCATCTCTTCATTTAATGTACTACCTTGGTGTGTTTTTAAAACTTTCTAAGTCATTACTCGGTGTGTTTGGAGGAGGCAGAGCATAGCAGAGTTGTGAGGACAAGTCTCCGGAGCCGGACAGTCCAGGTGCTGGTCTGCGCCTGCCGTTAGCAGCTGAGGGACCGGGGACACGTGACTTTAGCCTTCCTGCCTCAGGCTTCTCAATAGTAAAATGAAGATGATGACACTACCTATCTCACCACCAAGCATAGGGATTAGATGAATATCGTATAGAAAGTATTTAAAATTTTCCCTGACATATAATAGCTAACATGTATATGGAATCTCCTACTATTACTGTATCCATATTTTTCTTTCTATCCTTGAATTTTATTTTGTTGAAAAGGTAGTTCATTTATATTCAATTCTTTTTTAAAAATAAAAGTGTCAGAAATCTTCCTTTATAAAGATGCCTGGGTATGCCTGGGTACCTCAGTTGGTAGAGTATCAGACTTTTAATTAGAGGGCCTAGGTTCACGTCCCTGGAGATGCTTTAAAAAAAAAAAAGAAATAAAGGGAGTTCCCTGGCGGTCCAGGGGTTAGGACTTGATGCCCTCAGTGCTGTGGGCTGGGGAACTAAGTTGCTGCAGATCATAAACAGTCCTCTCATCACCCTTTATTTCTAGACAGTCTGTTGTTACACTTGGATTTCCTCTTTGATCTAAGAACTACTTAAGAGTTTTTTTTTTAATTTTCATGAGGTAAACTTTTTTAGTTAACTTTTTGTTTTACCTTCCAGGGAGCAGTCTGAAAAGGTAACCCTGTAAATTTACTACTTTTTTATCTAAGTCGCATTACAACTATGTTACTTTGAAATCTTTATCATACTTCTAGCTATTTTCAATTGAAATACATTGATACTCCATTACTATGTCCATGTTTATATTTTCATTTTAGATTATATAACAAGGTGTCTATAAAGTAATTTTTAAATTGCATTTAATGAGTTTTGCCTTAAATTCTATTAGGCTGGTATTGGAACTGCTACCCTTGCTTTAGATTTGTTTGTCTAAGAATTTCATCTAAATGGCATAACAGATTAACGAAAAACTCCATCGATATGTAAGGACTTTTATCATAAAATAATAGACAAAAACAAGTGAAAATGTATACTGCACCCTAACAGATACAGAACAAAAAACTAATAATGTGGATTTTTTTTTCTATTGTTTAGTACACCATCAAAAGGACCTATTTTAATCTATTCAAAATCTATCCATTGAGAATCTATTAAAAATATTTCATAGCAATTGTATCGTTACCGTTTAGCACTTGTTGAAAATCACTATTAAGAAACTAATTTGACAATGATTGTCAAGAAAATAGACATATTAAAAAATAGTGTTTATGAGTGTTTACAAAATGTGCCTTCTGGACGTCAACCACAGAAATAACTTATCCCTAATGAGTAAGCCCCAAGAAAACCAGATCAAAGGGAACGAAAGCCTTGCCAACAGTCAGCTGTTAAAGAAGGAAGCTACACATAATACATCACAACTAATCACAGCCAGAGATTAGAGGTCAAAGGTAAACACTGACTGTTCACAAAGGGAAAAATAGAACAAAGAGAAATTTTAAGGAGAAAGCTACTTCTCCCCAGCACCGTTATCCTATCAGCTACATCAGAGAACCAGCAAATGGTACAGACACTGCCGTTTCTGGGAATTTATGTACTGGAGTCATACTCACGCATCGTAATCTTGAATGACCAGTCCCACAGACCAGATTGCAGTCAAATACTCATTAACACCACTGGGGCTGATGTAATGCAGCGAGTTGGGAGAACTCGGGTCTCCATTGGAGCCAGTGAAGTCCACTCCCACCTGCCAAATATCAATTGCAGTCCTTACTAAGGAAGGCAGGGACATCCTTGCTTGATGTCCAGAAAAACACAAACACTGGATGCTGATACAGAAACACTCATCCCTGAGCCTGCTACTCTGATTTGCTAACAAGTCCCTGAGCCAACAGGTATCTTCACAACAATTAAACAATTACAGCCTCAGCCTGAAGCAACCTGCTATTCTTAATTTTCTAGATGTCTTAAATCATGGGTCACTATACCCATGACTTTAGATATAGCAGGTTTTTGGTACACTTGATTAATGCTTTTTATTATTTAAATTACTGCAGGATAATCACTGATTTATACAGGTGGAGAAGATATTGTCAATAAGGCCAAAAACTTCTGGATGAAACTAGACAAACTCTCTGAGGAGACCATATTCAACAGATTGTGTAAATTTCATCACAAAGTCAGTTTGGCAGTAAAAGAAAGAACACTGCAAAATAGAGGGGAAAAGCCACACGTTACAGTCTACTGTGAAAAATCCAGTGTGTTACTCACAGTAAAATTCAGCTGGCAGCCTCCCATGATATAGTCAAGGAATGTACATTCCACTGTAATCTAAAAGTAAATAGTAAGCAAAATTAAAACTTTCCTACTTTTTTAAGAGAACCAAAGAGCTCCCTGGCATACATTTTTAATCATTTATAAACTGAACAGCACAAGATATAAACACATAGAACCCACCCCCTACATTTGAATTTAAAGCAACCTACCCCTACATGTCATGAATCAGTAAGAGTCAAGATAATTATAGCATCTTAAGATCAGAATATCAGTAGCCAAAGATAAAATACATTGGTTTTAAGAAACTAGTAATGAGTTTAATATGTTGAGACTTTAATAAATTTAAAAACAAAAACAGAAGCAAAAACTCCCACTCGTGTAAGAAATCTCTTGGATTTTTTCCCTCCGCTCATAACATCTCATCTTGAAATTATAACCAGGACTGACGCACTGAGTCACGTCATTTCCTCTGATGCAGCAGAAAAGCAGCATTGGTGCCTTGTATTTCCTAAGATAATGAAAAACCTTAATATTCTTTGTCCTTTGCTAAAAAGCTGTCAAACCTTGGAAGCAAAGTTACTTGAAAGATTTCTCTACTATTTCCTATTTTCTTCTCTAAAGGTGCCCAGATGCTCATGTAATTTTTCAGCTGTTCAAAGTGCTTGTGTGATATATACCATATTGATAGAAGAACTCAAAATGTAATCTTATTACACTATAAGCTGTCAAGAGCAACCGACCTCACACTGTTTCACACTGATAACCCCTGAATTCTTGTAGCTTTTCTTCTTTTGCCTCTTTTTTTCATTTATGCATTCAAATTCAACCTGTAGGGAAGAAAAAGACAAAATGTTCATTATTATTAGTAATATTAGAAATGCCAATGTAAATTTAAGTGAATGACTTTTTTCTCTTGGAACCAAACCATCTACTGATATAGGTCTGTTACAAAATACAACTCTGAAACAATTGCATACTATATCATATATATGAAATATTTATCAGTCACATTTCCAAAAAGCACTTCTAAAATTTTGTACCTTTTAAAATAGTTTCTAAGTATAAATGTTTCCTTTGTAGATCATTTCCTTATAAATGCTCCAAGTAATCATCTTTTTTCTTTATAACAAAAGAAATAAAATATTACTTTTAGCTGTCACCCACACAAAGTACAAAAACACACTGCTTAGAAAAGAAAAAAATCAACCATCAATAAACAGAAACATATGAAGCCCAACTCTATGGTAAAATATGCAGCAAAGATCATCCCTTTCCACTGGGAATATGTATAGAAACAGATCTAATGTCTTACATCTTCCCACAAACAGATCATCTTCCCTTCCAACTCCTATCCACTGTGCCTCTGGAAGGCTTGGCTCAAGTCATCCTTCTCTACAACATCAACTCCTGTTCTAGTCTTCTCGGATCTCCACCTATCTCATTAAGCTTCCACAACTACATAAAACTTACATACTTGGCATTAATCTCAATTGTTCATTTCACTAATTTTTTTCATAGCTAGGGTACAGTCACCTCCAAGTTATACCCTGAAATTCTCACTGTCTTGCCTAGTAATAAGAGACACTCAGTGAATACTGGATAAGTGACCTCTTCTGGTCAATAGAAAGCAACTTACATACTTTAGCAAGAGGCATTACTAATTTTCTAAGAATTAAACATTTAAAAACACCTTTGAAACAATGATACAAAACAAAATGATGTTAAACAACTTCTTGATGGTTCAGGATTCTGCCAGAGTTTCAGTCATTATCATGCATATTAATTATTGAATATTAGAGATGCAGAAATGTCCTAAACAGAATTCTTACTGGTAAAAGTCTGCATTACTTCATCTCATTTATCCACATTTTTACAGTATCTACCCAAGCAACAAGCACTGTTCTAGGCACTGAACACAGAGGTGATAAGATTCAGTCCTGACTCCGAAGATAGAGTGGATAAACTTTGTCCCCGCAACAGTATTAAAGCCTCATTCTATCATGGGGAGGGAAGGGGAAGGATCGAGTCAGTTGGATTTAGGAGAGTTCCGCATGCTGAGATGGCATCCTTTCATCAGCTGCACCAAAGGAGTGAGTTCCTAGACTCCTAACGCTTTATTTTTACATCAATTATCTCATGTAATTCTTCCAACAACCTTGCAAGATAGGATTAATGTCCCCATTTAGGAACTGAAGGGGCTTCCCTCATAGCTCAGGTGGTAAATCACCTGCCTGCAGTGCAGGAGACCTGGGTTCGATTCCTGGGTCGGGAAGATCCCCTGGAGAAGGAAACGGCAACCCACTCCAGTATTCTTGCCTGGAGAATCCCACGGACGGAGGAGCCTGGCGGGCCACGGTTCATGGGGTCACAGAGTTGGACACGACTTAGCGACTAAACCACCACCACCCACGTGCTCTGTAAAGTATTAGGCAGTTAGTTTATGGTTCATTCTCTTCTAAAAGCAGGTCATTTACTGGTTTGGGAAAATAACAACAAACTGAAACCAGCAAAACAACGATACACACGGCTCCTCATGTATCTTTCAGCAGAATATTTACAGCTGAATTTTACTGTTGTTTTAATTTAAACTGTTAACTCAATTCAACCTTTGCATGTAAACCATTAGGTGTGATTGGAAAAGCCTTTCTTACTTCACACAAATACTTCTGCTACGAGTACCCGGGCTTTGTGATCAGGGTGTAAGGACAGGGCTGTGTGTGCGCGTGCATGCAGGCGCTCAGTCACTCAGCCGTGTCTGCCTTGTTGCGGCCCCACGGACTGTAGCCCACCAGGCTCCTGTGTCCATGGAATTCTCCAGGCAAGAATACTGGAGTGGGTTGCCACTTCTTACTCCAGGGGATCTTCCTGACCTAGCAATCAAATCCACGTCTCCTGCATTGGCAGGCGAATTCTTTACCACTGAGCCACCTGGGAAGCCCATGGAGCCAGGACTAGAGATCTCTGTATGACCTACTGAAAATTCTAGTCCAAATCAATCCAGTCTAAATCAAAAAGCTATTACGCTTCATTTATTCATTTTGTATTTAAGATTTGATCTAAAACTATCAGTATCTTCTTTGGGGTCACTTCACTTATATAACTTGGTAAAAAATACCTTCCTATCTGACCATAATCTCTTACCTTTTAAACTTTATGTTTCGATTTTCAAAAGCAAATGCTATATACAAGAGCATTATTCAGGTCACTAAGCAGGTAATAAACATTTCAGATTATTTTAGGTAAGCTAAAAAGAGAATTAACTTATTTCATTCAAACTAGAAAGGTAAGTAAAAGGGAAGCAGTTTATAAGTTTTATTTATAAAAAACACTCTGGAACAGTTTTTAGGCACTTTGCCATAGAGACAGGAAAGTTTCAGAAGCAATCTTAGAAATACGTGGGGATGCTAACTAACAAATTGAATGCAGTTAAGGCAAACAAATGACCCTAACAAAATTAGCCCATTAGATGGCAGCTTAATAATAACTAAGCTAGTATAGCTTAATGTGAAGCAGCATAATTTTAAGCAGTAGAGCTATGCTTTCACCCTTCCTTTGGGCAAGGACATGCCAGAGAGGGACAGAAGGTAAAAGCTAACTTACAAAGTATCCAAAGGAGACTAAATGTCCAGAACTCAAGCCCAGCTATTTGTCTCATGTAGATATTAACTACTGTGGCCAATGAAATGCCAAGATCTTTAAAACGAAGGCTTTTCAATCAAACCACATATATTTGTCCGTAGCGAAAGGAAACCAAACCTCTAAACATAAATGTAAACTTACCTCAAGTAAGAATTTTGCACCTGACTACTTAAACCAAATCCACAGATTTCAGAATATTACATATTATAGAGTAAAAGCAAGGAAAGCTATTTGCTATTTCAAGAGAAAAAAATGAAGTAATAAATACAGGGCCAAATATAAGGTGTATACAAATAACAAAGGGGCAACTTACAGGTGAGTTTCTGGAGGCTTCTTTCAGTTTTGTCATTGTGGTTTGAAATGTTCCAATGAGATCATGTGACCCATCGTTGTCATAATCATAACACTCTACCTATAAGGAAGCAAAAATATATAAAATATATTTTTATATTTGGAACAAAAATATTACTTGGAACAAAAATATATAAAAATCAATATAACTTTGTTTAAAAGAATTGGTTGCAATAAATGGGACTTACCAAGAAGTGTACTTTTAATTAAAATAAGTGAAAATGTTTAATACACAGTCCTACTTGGAGAAGTAGGAACTAAGTTCCTAGAGGAATAATACTGAAACGCTTTCAAGCCCTGGCTCTTCTTGGGATGGGATTCTAAGACAGACTGCAGGCACATGAAAAACACAAATACTGTTGAAATTCCATGTTGAGCGGTTTTCAGTTCTTGTATATGCCCTTTACAAATTCTAATAAAATCGAAATGGAATTAGACCTTCTTTCTCATCCACTTTTCACCTTACTATTTTACAATGGCTAAAAGCCACTATCTGTCTGAAGGAAGAAAGGAAGTCAGTATCCTAAGCAGCTAAAAATCGTATAATTAAATTCTAGATGATTTATAATTACGGAAAATATATTTCATTAGCTGCAATCTGGTGAGGCTCGGCTTCTTTTAGGAGTTAGATTCAATGAAGTTGGATTTGCATCATTTTGAGGATCACAACTCCCACAGTGAAAAGGAAAATTCCAGGAAAACAGTATTCAATCCACTGAGGAAGTATCTACACTGGGTCATAACAATGCTATTTCCATATAAGACAAGGTCAATTCTAGTCTGAGCTATGGCTTTAATTAAAGGTTCATTGTTTCTTAAAACATATGGAAGAGAGCTGAGAGTATCTGATTTCCATGTAGTTTTGTACCATGTTGGCAGATGCTGTCAAAGAGTAAATATTCACAAGAATATCTGAATATTCATTGCAGTGAGAAAATTAACATGGTGTGAACTCTTAGCAAGCAGAAGTGTTCACTGTGATCATAAATAACTTAAGGTTTTAGACTGCTTTATAATTACAAACATGTCTTCCTACAAACATTCATTATGTGCACTGCACACATTATCTACTGAAGATATCAGGTAGACAGAAGAATTTAATAGTCTTAGAAGATGACATATCTTGTGTGGTAACCAACAAAGTAAATCTTTGCCAAGGAAACTTTTGAATACTTCTAGAGCCTATGATTTAAGATAAAAGCCTATAACTGAAAAGCAATTTGCATTTACCCTATGCCATAATCCTTTACAAAGTTATATTAATCATCAAGCTAAAACACTCAGGATTTATATATATTCACCTACCAAAGCGATTTTTTTTCCCTCAGTTCTATGAAAAGTGAATTGCAAGCTTATCAAAACAGGAAGTCTTTCACTCCATATATTTTCATTATTTTTCAAGACTAAAATCAAATGATCAATAAATGAAAACAAACTAGATCTAGAATTGCAATTCTGAGTAACAGTTAAGTGTTTTTATTTATTTCCAGTACTTCAGTCACTAACTCTTGATCTACATATCTGATACTCAATTTTTATTTTATTTTTTTCATACTCAATTTTTAAACCAAAAGTCCTTTATCTGACAGAAAATTAATGACATTAATAACTTTTCTAGAGGAACTAAAGTTAAAGTTAAAATAATCTTAATATTTTAATAATTTCATTTTTAAGAGTTTTTTTAATTACAGAAAACAGAATTTTACACCTTAGGTTTACATTCAGAAAACTCTAATTTATACCTAAGATGACAAGATCAGACTTGATAAGACCAAGATTTTATTTAAACAAAACTTATGGAAGAGCTAAAACTGTTCATATTTAGACTGTCCAAAACTTCTGGGAATGCAAAAACATTTTTAAAATGTAATTCCTGATAACTCACTATAACAAACATAAGAAAAGTTCACTGTTGCCCCAATGTTTGATGTTAAAGGAAAATGTGACATTTATTATGCCGGCATGTGTTCAGATACAGTTTGAGGTAAATGGTGTAACGATTTATGTCATTTAATTTCTCTTCTCAAGAATTCAAAAACCAGTAAACAATAGCTTCAGTAGTTTGTGAACCTGAAATGTACACATATATACATATGTGCATATGTATATATGCAAAAGAATGCACACATCACACAATACTACATTCACGAATGCATTCTCAGTTTAGACATGCATGGTTCTTTTTCTTATTCACACAAACTTATGAAAATAATAATCCATGCTAGAATGATAACACTGGGACGTTCACACTGCAGCAAAGAAATTACCAATGATTCCGACTCTATTCTACGCTCTATAACTCTTTACTACACCTCGAAGCAATTTCCAAACACCACGAGAATCAGTGATGGATGACTTTCTGACAACTGGGAAGAAATACAGAACTAAAGAAATAAAGACAGAAATGGTGTGGCGAACCAACTGGTGTATAGTGAAAACAAGTGGAGAATCTTTTAAGAATGAAGACATTCATCAGAAAAAGCTCAAAAAATCAGTTTACTTACTATAATAAAATAGCCCTGTGAGATGACACTGTGCACAAAAAAAAGAAGTTTAAGAAATATTGTTTCATTGTTAATATATTATTACAAACAATCAAACAGAGAGAGGTTAGGCATTTTTTTCCTAGCCTTTCTTACTTCTTAGATCCAATGAAGCCTTAACTTACTACTTTTAATGTGAAAACCAAAAGGTCTAGATTTAATATAACAGTAAAAAGTGTCAACTACAGATTGGCCCTCTCCGTGGGGGCTTGCCATCCACGTCTACAGGGATTAAATCAAGTGACGCTGCAGCTGCAGACCTTTAACAGTCCCTGAAGGAGTTCAGGGCGGAGAGCAGAAGTGAGGCACTCTGTGTTTAGGGAAAAACTGGCAGGACAGGTCTTCAGACAGTTAAATATTTGCAGGAGCTGATCTTATGAAGCCACTTCTTGCATCTCTGCATATCTAGAGAAGCACTAAAATCCTTCACGGTGACGACTGTTTCTCATGACTAGCAGAAGCTTCACAAGACTCGTAGAAACCTTTAGGAAAAACCTGTGCTTGGTTGCATGTATTCCCCCCTTTACCAAAATCACATAAACACTGGCCTTTCCCCTGCCTCTTTGGAACAGCTTCTCAGCACTCTCCCAGGTGCTGTCTCTGCAGTCCTCATATTGTCCCCAATAAAACTTTACTCAAAACCCACACATTGTGCATTTTTTCTAGGTGACAAAAGTAACGTGCAAAGCTACTTTTCTATTTATTGTGTACCAAAATTTTCACTGCTGTTTGAAATGTCACACAAATCATATTGATTTTTAAAGTTCTCTGAAAAATGAGGAAAAAATTTATGGATCTAAGAAATGAAACGGTTTTCAATAATAATAGCATCTCTATTGTGTTTAACAGTCTATGAAACTTTTCACGTATATTAATTTAATCCTGATTTTATTTTGTTATGTAGACATTATTTTCTCCATTATATAAGTAAGGAAGTTAGACAACCTGCTCAAGATCCCTTAGCTGGTTCAAGGTCTAAGTCAAGTCTTGGACTGTGGTTTGACTCTAAGTCCCTTCATCGCCTTTCCTGCTTTCACCATACTAATTATCAAAAGAAAAAAAAAAAAAAACTCACCTCAGTTTGCTGACCTCTGAATATATGAAAAGGCTTCTGTTGGGAATCTTATGTAAAAAGGTGACTAATATAAAAGTGTCTTTAAAATAATATATCTATTTTGATAAATGGCTATAAGTGAAAACATTAAAAAAAATTCTTAGCTATCTGCTGCAGCTCCCTGTTCCTACTTTGCTTTCCTTTAAAGACTCTAAAACTAAAGCCATCCAAATGTTTTAATAAATTATACCTTCCTCTGAGCTCTGGGTGTTGGTGATGGACAGGGAAGCCTGGCATGCTGCAGTCCATGGGGTCACAAAGAGTTGGACACGACTGAGCGACTGAACTGAACTGAAAATCAGTGACAGGACATGTCAGCACTATTCGGCTCTGTGCTGAGGGCAAAAGGAAGTTCTGGGTTCTCAGTTTGGGTAATACCTATTTTTATTGCAAGGGACACACCAAAGGCAAAGAGTGCAGTTAAACATTTCTGTTCAGAGAGCAGAAGAACCTTATTAAAAAGTAGGGAAGACTTAAATATTTTATTTTAAAAAATGAAGAATAAAATAAAAACGTTTGATTAAGCATTCAACAGGTCAACATCACTTAAAATGTCTCTGCTCCTGTAGACTAACTGCTTACCAGAAACATTTCTATTTTAGCATTCCTAAATATAAATAAAATTCAAACTTACATCATTTACTTTCTTTAAATCCTATCCAATGAATTAATTTATAAAAGCAGTGAGTGTGTATGTGTGTACATAATATATATATAATTTCAAATTACCTTAATAGTTTTATCCATATCTCCATAGCACAGAGAGTTAAGAGAGATCTTAAAAGGCCTCCAAACAGGATTCAAGTTGTTTTTAACAACCTATTAAAAAAAACAAAGACCAGGTAGAAGAACATTCCATTCATCATTAACGTTCTGCTCTTGCCTCTCCCAGGTTCCCACCACGTGACCCATCCATCCTTCACCTCTTCACCCACCAACTTCATCAGTGAACATCTAGGTAGGACCATATTATACACCTGTCATATGAAAAATGTGAGGGACTGTCTAGTCATGATACATTTTGAGAAAGAAAAAAAACTGGGAAATATACCTAGCCATTACAAGATGTACTTACAAATTACAGACGATTACTGGTTTTGTTGGAAACCAGAGTTTTCACTGCAGGACACAAGATTCAAATATAGGATAAGGAACATTGGGAAAGGATCTTGCTATGTTCAATTTGAATGAGAAAAATGGTCCATATTTTTAATTTTAGGTTTTTTTTAACGTTTAATATATATAAACATATATACACAAACATTTTTCTCATTTATGTCCACTGAAAAGGTCTAAAAGAAAGAGCAGCCCAGTAGCAATGAGCACGCATACCCTGCTGTGCAAATACTACCCTCTTAAAGGGAAAATCGGGCTTCATAAGAGAAATAGCTCATTCCAGACAGGACAGGGTAAGGACAAGGTGAACTGAGGACACAATTCCACATAAAATAAGATATTGCTTAAAGACTAATTTGTTGTTGTTTAGTCACTAAGTTGTCTCCAACTCTTTTGCAACCCCATGGACTGCAGTCCACCAGGCTCCTCTGTCCATGGGGATTCTCCAGGTAAGAATACTGGAGTGGGTTGCCATTTCCTTCTCCAGGGGATCTTCCCCACCCAGGGATCAAACCCACGTCTCCTGCGTCGGCAGGAGGGTTCTTTACCACTGAGTCACCTGGGAAGTCCCGGGAACATAATAGCCAAATGCAAAATGTGAGCCTGGAATGGACCCTGTATTAAACAAAACACATAAAAAACGTGTTTGGGGAAATTGGGGTGATCTGAAGGTGAATTGTATAGTAAATGATGTCACTAAATCAAAGCTCTCTCTCTCTGTCATGGAGGTGTAGAGAAACGCCTTTGTTCTTGAGGAGTACCTGCAGCATTGAAAGGTGGAGAGCCATGACGTCTGCTCCCTATATTAGGGTAGTTTTGCAAAAGGGCAGAGACGTGGGTGTGAACAGGAGAGAGAACACACGTGTGCGGTGTAACCATTTGATAAATGTAGGTGAAGGATACACTGGTGTACATCTCAGTGTTCTTTACAGGATTTTAAAAATAAGGCAGAGGGACTTCCCTGCTTGTCCAGAGGTGAAGAATCCACCTGGATTCTGTGGATGCTCAGTTCCTGGAGCATCCCTCAGGCCTTGGGCAACTCAGCCCATGAGGGCCGCAACCACTGAACCGCACGCCTGGAGCCCATGGTCCACAAGAGGAGCCAGCAAGATGAGGAGCCCGTGCACCGCAGCTAGAGAGCAGAGGCCACTCACTGCAGCTGGGAACGCCCGTGGGCAGCAGCAAAGACCCAGCTGAGCAGGAAGTAAATAACTAAAAAAAACAACTAGGCACAGTAGCACCTTCTCATTAAAGGAAAAGAAACGAGCATGCTGACCTTGTGTCTCTGGCGGCTACATACATCTGAATTCAGATCCATGTATTTTTACATTAACTGATGTATATAAATACATCAATTTTTAAAATTCAGATTACCACAATTCCAAAGGAAACTTCAACCCTACTTTTCCAATTCAGATATTCACCTCCGTTCGATGAACCATTAGCCAGTTTCCATCAGATGTCTGCTTGTGGAATTCTAGGTAAGGATCTGACTTTCCAAACAGATCCTACATTAAAATAAAAAGCAAAGCAATTATTCTCCTCCTAAAACATGTGAAACCACGCTTTATACATGTTACATGCCTGTAGTACCTGAAGTTTAATTCAATAATACAGATAAACATATATATATGTATACAGTACAATACAGCAGAAAATACAAATCCCAATACATTCTTCACAAACATAAACCTGCTGAAGTCTACGAGGAGAACTTTTAAGGCATTCTTGATAAATGCTCATTATCCTTACACCCTTACATCTCAAAAAACACGGCTTTAAAATACAGTGATCAACAGAACCCATTATCAATACAGTATGCTTTTAGCTTGTTTTCATTATTAATAGCATCCATTCATTCACATAGCACTAAGTAGTTTTATATAAACGATCCCATACATTAGTCGTACTAGCTCCATGAGAGACAGGACAGAATGAATTCAGAGGAGTTAAATGACTTTAACATCTAATGAATTGATGGATCTGAGCCTTGATTTCATATCTTACCCTTCTATGTCCAATACCCGTTCGGCAATCCCACACGTTTCCTCACACAGACACAAGGGAGCACAGACAAGTAGATACGTGACGTGCAAAACAAGGCGCACCCTCATCTCCTCTGTAACTCACCTCGGCACAGCCCTCCCGTGCCACGCGCAAGTCCAGTGAGGGCTCACACGCCCCCTTACGGCCATCTTACACACACACACAGTGGGGTGAAATTCTGGAAGATGTACAAAGGTAAAACTCCGATAGTGAGATTGTGGATGACTTTACTTTCTCTTCTTATTTATCTTCATTTTTAAATTTCTATCCTCCTTAGCATATATTACTTATTATTTGTGAAAGTGAAAGGACATCTATTAAGCCCACAGGAATGTAAGCAGATATATTCCTAAACTGAAGATTTTTTTCAGTCTTGAATTTACCTCAATATTAAGTCAAGAACTAAGATAATATTATTTCCCTTCTCAGCATAGTTTAATGTTAAGAAAGGAACACATCCCTCATAGTCAAAAATAAAAACACAAAGACTACAAAGAACTTTTGAAATTTAACCTTCTCTCTAAGAAGAATTAAGCAATGCAATAAGCCTCTCTATGCCCTATTTTATAAAACTAAGAACAATATTATACACAGAGAAGTTAACTTTCCCAAAAGCACATGAACATCCCCTGTCTCTTTTATCTTAGAAATAATCTTTTGAGAAAGGCAGAATATCATTATTACCATACTGAAGGTCAAAAAACCAACCTTGTTTGACAGTTCATTAAGCTGTCAACAGTAGAGCTAAAATAAGAAGTAAAAGTCCCTAACTCTGATCTCCAGGATAAGTTAAGTCAAAAAAGCAAGGCAGGCTGATTCATGTCAGTGTATGGCAAAACCACTACAATACTGTAAAGTAAGTAGCCTCCAACTAAAATAAATATATTTAACAAAAAAAAAAGTGAGGCAGAGAAATGCATGTGTAATATTAATATATTATGCTATACTTAATCAAAGACTGGGGCTGGGCTGGGGTGTGGAAATATAAATATATACATATACACATGCATGCACACTCATATCTATCTATATGACATATACACCCATATCTATTTGTATGTTTATATACACACACAGATACACACAGAGACTTACGTGTACATACACACAAAATACATAATACATACACACAAAAAACATAATACATACACACACAAAAACCCTTAGTTTTTTTGGAAAATGAAGGATTAAGCCACTAAACATAAATTTCACAAAAGTGTAAAACACAGCAAGAGAAAAAAATGCAGCGTGGACAGGGAAAGAAGCTAAATTTTTTGAATATACCTTGTTTTCTGCTGCCTTTGGAACCATCTTATACATGATTATAAAGCAAAATTAAACCAAAAAAATTTTAAACCAATCTCTAAATATCAAAAGCAAAATCTGATTATGTGTTAATGTTACAGCATAACCACTCAGAGAAGAATTATTCCTTTAAAACACAAGAATTAAATTCGTATAATTCAAGTGGAATATATAACCCTAAAGGCAAAAAGAACTTCAAAGAAAGCTCAAACTATTTTCAGTAAAAATATTTTTATTATAACATGTATATTTGTATTCCTAAACTGTTAGATACTATACAGAGCAAAACATAAGCAATTATGTTAGTTTCCTTAGGAATCAACATTTTGACATAAGCGAAAAGAGGTGTAGCTACAGAATTAAAGAAATAACAGCCTTGTAATTCCACATTTGAATTGGAATTTGTTATACAAGTTTACGATTTAGTTTTCCTTAAAAAAGAAAAGACTTTCCTATAGGTATCCACTGAAAAGTCCTAGAAAGGATGAGCAACAACAATCAATAAACATTAAGCACCCCTAGTACCACACTGTGGACTCACCGTAGAAGGGCTCCCTTTAACCTGCCTATCTCGGAGAAGTCAATGGCACCCCACTCCGGTACTCTTGCCTGGAAAATCCCATGGACGGAGGAGCCTGGTCGGCTACAGTCCATGGGGTCGCTAAGAGTCAGACACGACTGAGTGACTTCACTTTCACTTTTCCCTTTCATGCACTGGAGAAGGAAATGGCAACCCACTCCAGTGTTCTTGCCTGGAGAATCCCAGGGACGGCGGAGCCTGGTGGGCTGCCGTCTATGGGGTCGCACAGAGTCGGACACAACTGAATCGACTTAGCAGCAGCAGCAGCAGCAACCTGCCTATCTGGGGCAGAAATTAGATAAAATAAGCCTGGAACATCTGTCATGTCACAGAGCAAGAAGCTAGCCAAAGACTTCTGAGACCGCGCCAAATGGTCTGAGGAACAAACTTAAATAGGTTCCCTCCCATAGGTCAAACCTGGGATACTTGAAGTATCAATAAGAATTAACAGAGTTCCTAGAAATACTAAAAAAATTTTTTTTAAAAAGTTCTTCTCTAAAAGTCATGTTTAGAGAAATTTATTCTTCTAAAAAATAGTAAATATAAAAAAATAATCAAACACTTCAACTTGCCCTTTCTGGACAAACTATCTTGGAATAAATAAATATCTAATGTGAAGAAAGATGCTTCTCTCGAGAGAAGTATTCTCGCTAATAAAAGAAGAAGCAATGACAGCATGAGAATAACATTATTTTAAGGCTCTTAATAATAAAATAATATATCTAGGTAGTCATCATCAACAGTCACTAATATCCCAAAAAACAGAAGTTGACAATGTGAGCCTCTTGATGGAATTAATGCCACCACCTATGAAACTCATACCAATTCAAAATGCCATGAGATCATACCTCTAGATTCAATTTCAGCTGATAGAAATCAGGAAATAAAATATGGAGAGAGGAACATATTACATGACATCACAGGGGTTTAATTAGTATATACTGTGTGTGAAAACTTCTACAGGACAAAGGGGTCAGTTTATTGAATAAATCCCAGGGATGGATGGATAGGATGGAGGGAAAGAGAAAGAGAGGGAACAAGACAGCCACAGAGAGAGGAAGGGAAGAAGTAAAGGGAAGGGGAGAACTTAAAGATTAAACAAATGTAAGAGACGCATTCACCAATTTTATTACTTAAAAAGTCCTTAGAGAAAAGAAGAAAAAAAAAAAAAGTCCTTAGAGATACATTTACACTTACAGATGAAATGATATGATGTCTGGGAGGAGAGAAAGTAGGTGGGGTAGGGATGAGATAAAATTGGTCATGAGTTTTAACATTTTTAAAGATAGGTTGTGGAAATATGGAATTTTTTAGAATTACTATTCTATTTTTGTGTATGTTTAATTTTTTCCAACGTATTTTTTAAAAGATAACTGGCTACTAGCCTAAGATATTTGCAAACTGAATTGTAAGGTAGATGAAAATGATGAAGAATATTGATTGCATTATAGAATTACATACAAAAGTCACTCACAGAATTATTCCAATCCAGGGTATCCACTACACTTAAGTGTTCTTATCAGTACTCATTCTAAATTTTGAATGCAGAGAGGAAAGTGAAAGTGAAAGTTGCTCAGTCATGTCCGACTCTTTGGGACCCCGTGGACTATATACAGTCCACGGAATTCTCCAGGTCAGAATACTGGAGTGGGTAGCCTTTCCCTTCTCCAAAAAAGAAAAGGCTTTGCTGAATTTTGATTCAATATCTGTGCTTCAGTCGTGTCCAACACTTTGAGACTCTATGGACTGAAGCCTGCCAGGCTCCTCTGTCCACGGGATTCTCCAGGCAAGAATACTGGAGTGGATTGCCATGCCCTCCTCCAGGGGATCTTCCTGACCCAGGGATCGAACCCATGACTCATGTCTCCTGCACTGGCAGGCAGGTTCTTTATCACTAGCGCCACCTGAGAAGCCCCAAAGAGGAAAATCTAATCAATAAAGCATGGAATTTTCACTTTTTCCCTTAAGTAATTCAAATACACTCTAAAATATCTCTTACAATAATGTTAATGTTTGTATTAACTCTTCTTTTAAGCTATACAAACTCTTTGGTTACACCCAGAGGAAAGAGGTAAAGGGAAATATCTTCTGCTTAAACACACATCCACGTAGAAAATAAAATTTGGAAATAACACTCCAAGTGATGCTTTAGATGACAGAGTTCATAACACTAATTGCATTATTATTTTCTCAAAAAGTAACCAATGTGAGGGAAAAAAAGATATGATATCCTTGTTGAAGTCCGCATCACCCACCTACCTTATTATCCAGTTTTCTTGCTTCCATTTCAAACAAGACAATTCTGTTATCCTTTATTTCTTCAGCTGAAATCTATGAGTAGACAAGTGAAAGAAAATGTTTTGGGGATTCTGATACAGTCACAAAGTACTGATTTAGTCTGTTATCTAATAGTATACAAAGTCTACACTAACATAGGACAGTCTAAAATAAGTAACAAAATGGTATCATTAAGACAGATTTGTCATTATTTCCTTTATGTATGTGAAATAAATATATTTCCAAAATATGCTTAATTTACATTATGCAACTTTCCTTTTAATGTTGTTGCCCAAACTGGATCTTCCTTCTTCTGATGGAAAAAAATCAAAGCCCTAAAGAAAAAAATCAAAGCCCTGCACAACAGTAGTGACAGCTCTCCAAACATGGAGAAGCATGAGTTAAGTTATACCTGGAGAACACTGCACATTCAAATATCAGCTCAGTATTTTTCAGCCAAGGTAACTGAAAGACTTACTCTACTCAAAAGTAAATTCCAGGCTATGATGGTCCCCAAAGCCATAAAGCTAACTACTTGTAATGATCTCTGTCCCCCACATAGAAGTCAACACCCCCAACAGACTGGACATTCTTATGCTTCAGGTACCTAAGCTAGAGCAAACAACTCCTCAGAGACATGCGTTTGATAGTTGCAATAATCCTCAAACACGACTCTGTCAGGGAGTCAGCCTCCCATTCCCAGGCACAGCTAGAGTAAGACAGCTGTCTCTTCAGGCAGTGACTACCCAGACAGCAGCTCTAGAACATAAAGCATTTAAAAGCACTGCACTCTATAATTTGAAATCTAAAATAAGATCATGCGTATATTCACTTGCCCAGGTCCAGCAATCAGCAAGGAGAAATCTAGGTAAGAGGATGGATAGCAAAGTGCACACACACACACACACAAAAACATGGCTAAGAGCTGAGAGGTTCAATGGCCTTGTCATACTACAGGATCATTTGGGAATCAAAACCACTACGGAAAGGTTCTGTCATGTCGAGGGGAATGTGTTTGATTTGTTGAGAGCCAAATTGATCCATTCACATTACTAAGTAATTTCTTCCTAACCTGGGAATTGATGCTTCCATCAGGAAGAGGCAAGCATTACCAAGATGCATGTGACTTTCTCTTGGGCACAGCCCAGTTTCCATTGGTGATCACTCTAAGGCAAGTCAAGGGTGGATGGAGGGTGATATTCAGGATCAAACGATAATGCCTGCTGTAGAATATCTGTCTGATATACACAGTCTCACCTTGTCCTCTTGTGCTAAATCTCAGGAGGCAAAAGACAAGTATTTTAAAGGATCTTATTTTACCGTAATGCTCCCTTTCCCTGCAGGTCTGCCATTTTTAAGCACCAGTGGTCGAGTCAGCTTCTTACTGGAAACAATCTGTTAAAATTGGGAAGTGATAGAAAGAGCTATTTCACTTCATCATGTGGACGTTTAAACTAGACAGTTTTCAAAAGACGGTCGAGAATAAAGTACACAAAGTTATTAGAAATGGAAACATTAACTCCATTCCTTAAAGATTTGGAGATTACAAAATGCATCTGCACCCAATGGAAAAGATTTCCAAGGAGCCAATCCTGGCAGGTAAAATCTCCCCAAACCACTAGTTTCTTCATCAACCACTTCAAATTCTTCCTTGTAAGGAAAAAAGAGGGCCAGATACTCATCACATATACAAATCACTAAGCTGAAATGAAACCCCTATAGGTAACAGGGGTTAGCTGTCAATTTTTCAACTGACACATACCTTCGATGTATAATCCTCATAAGATATTATTTAGATTAAAATAATACAGTAAGTGCAGATACTCTCACACAGGTATGTTTCTCAACTGTGCTATAATTTTAGATATCCTGTGATTTTTTCCAAAAAATAAATACTTCTTTAATTTTCTTTTTGATACAACTATCAAAGTTTTAGAAATCTGATCAGCTCCATGTTGTCTAGGAAATACCATGATCTCCAAAAAAATTCAACACTAAAAGATAAACTCATAAAAGACAAATTTTAGATGCCACCCATTGAAAAACAAATAACTCCTCCCTCTGAAAGTCCCATAAACATGGTCACTGTCTCTCCTTAGAGGTCAAACCGAGTTGGGAGCACAATGGGGAGCCCACAGACACACCCCTGTGATATCCTAGAAAGACAGAAAATTAAGCAACTACAATAAAATATGGGGAACATTAAGGTAGAAGGAGTGGAGAAGACTACCAAGTGAGCACACGGAGATGACTGAAACGACTCTAGGGTGTCAGAGAAGGCTTGCGAGGGGGAGTTGGGCTCATCCCCAAGGCAAAAGGAGGAGAAAGCCAGGAAAAGGGACTGTGCTGGGCTATCAAGGGGTCAAGAGGCATCGTGCTAGTTAGAACGTCAGAGAAGTTGCTGTCACCTTGACAGCATTTGTGACCAAAACGTAAGAACAACACTGTACTCAAATCTGTGAACAGCAGACAAGCGGCTAGAGTAATGGTACTATTTATTGAAATGGCAAATGGAACATCTGTAACTCATAAGAACTAACACGCTTTGCGAAAAACCTTCACTCCCTACCCTCATAAAAACAAAGATAAATTCCATAACGTTCAAGGCAAACATAAGCTCAGTTGCTCAGTCGTGTCCGACTCTTTGCAGCCCCATGGACTGTATCCCTCCAGGCTCCTCTGTCCATGGGATTTTCCAGGCAAGAATACTGGAGTGGCTTGCCACTTCTACTCCAGGGGATCGTCCCAAGCCAGGGATCAAACCTGCATTGGCAGGCAGTCTTTACCACTAGCGCCACCTGGAAAGCCCAACAATTAAACTAAAGAGAATTTGATAATTTGTTTTTGATAAAAACACCTGATGCTTTGGTTCAACTTTAGAAAACATCTGTACTATTTGTACTCACTTGTCCAAGGGTACATTCACATTCTCCTAAGAAGTCATCATCGCTCAGTTCGATAGTTTTGTTGTCGATGTCATAAATCCCAAATTTCAATTTCTGAACCACTTCAAAGTAGTAATCAATAGCAAATGTCTTGGAGAATTTGGGGTTCAAGCAATTCTTAATCCTTTCTGTGCGGTCAATCTATATTCACCCCACCAAAACAAAAAAGTTTCTTCAGATCAAAGGTGCATTTGTTTATTATCTTTACATAGTACATGTGACTAAATATTGGCATGCCAGCTAAAGGAAGCATCTATATGTATATGAAATATTTCACAATCAGGGACTAATTTGCCTGAAAAACTGCACTCACAGATGAGATGGTTTTACTTTTAACGTTTTAAATAAACTCTTCATATTGTCAAAAAAGCAATTCAGGTGGCCTTTCACCTACGAGTATTTAATATTACCTCATACCACTGCTGACCGCTCGTATTCAAAAACAAGACACACAGAGGGTCTGACTTCGACCCTATGTCTTTATCCAAAAGACTGTCACAGGAGATGTTCAGCTCCACCCTTGTGACGCACTGGGCGGCCATCTCTCGAGCTGTGAGAAAAACAAAGAAATGAGTAAGCCAGTGAGACGGTGCCTCTGAGAACTACACGCATTCCGTGGGAATTCCCTCAAGGTTCAGCGGCCACTTCCGGCCCAGGTTTGATCCTGGTCAGGGAACTAAGACCCTGAAAGCTATGTGAAGCAGCCAAAAAAAGAACAAAGAAAAAGGCGCACACATTCTTAATGAAATACCTAAATTCTTAAGACACACAGTCAGGAGAGGATAGCAGAGAGAACTTGCTGGAATAAGACCTTGCTGTATGTGTCTCCAGGGGACTCAGAAGTCTCATTACCCCATGCCAACCACACAGCTTCTGTCAGATTATCTTGCTGGGATAAAACTCATTTTACTGTGTGACAATAAAAGGCAGCTTTCAAGATGGCAAATAAGATATATTAATCTTCTTATTGTTTCCCTGTACGTTTTACCCTGCAGAGAAAGTCCAAGTATAATCGTGACCTTTCACTTAAAGGCAAACATAGCCTTCTGCTACAAAAGGAGACAGATTAAACCTCAACCTTAATTTTATCTTTGTTTACTTGACAAAATACTGAGTGAGAGGCTTGCTGTTTTCAAGGAATTTTGGCCAAGACCCAGACCTGGGGATAAAACACCCTCACACAGCCCTCCGCCCCTCCCTGTGCATTTCCCAGCAGTGGTCCTCAAGGCTGGCTGCTCATGGAATCACCAGGGGAGCTTTCAAAGCCCCTGAGGCTGGTGGCTCGCACCAACAGATGTGATCTAACTGGTTTAGGGTGCAGCCTGGGCGTTGCTCTTTGGATAATTTCCATGTGCAGACAAGGTTGACAAACTACCATCTACAGAGTACGCTCAGCCACTTCAGTCATGTCTAGCTCTTCAGGCCACTATGGACTGTAGCCCGCCGGGCTCCCCTGTCCATGGGATTTTTCAGGCAAGAATACAGGAGAGGGTTGTCCCTCCTTCTCCAAGGGATCTTCCCGACCCAGGGATCGAACCAGAGTCTCCAGTGTCTCCTGCATGACAGGGTCTGTCTGTCGCTCAGTCGTGTGTCCCACTCTTTGCGACCCGTGGACTGTAGCCTGCCAAGCTTCTCCACCCATAGCATTCTCCAGGCGAGGATACTAGGAGTGGGTTGCCATTTCCTTCTCCAGGGGATCTTCCCCACCTGCGATCGAACCCGGGGTCTCCCCCATTGCAGGCAGACTCTTTACGGTTTGAGCCACCCGGGAAGCCTGGCTCGTTCCAGCCTGCCTTACAGGTGGTTTCTTCCCTGCTGAGCCCAGGGGGAAGCCCGATCTACAGTGTACCCAGCAAACGGGCATGGCTTCCCTTTCCTCGCGACTCACTGATGAACACTAGAGTTGGCCTCATGTTCACTCACCCCTGCTCGCCCCAAGTCCCCGTCAGGATAGGCCAGGACCGGGGAGTGGGCGGAGGGGTGGGCGCTGGCCCTAAGATGCAGGCGGGGTTGCAGTGCGAGCCCTTTCCTCCCTGAACCAGGGGAAAGAAAGGGCCTACGGGCATCAGAAGAGGAAATGGGCATTGCACTCCCCCGCTGGAAGTCCACCTAGCTGGCTGTCTAAAGCAAAGTGAAGCTTTCGGGTCCTGGAGGTAGAAAGGTACCCCCTCCCTTAGAGCTGCTGGCAACGTCCTTAGAATGTGAAGTGGTCATTGCTCTTTTTGCTCTCCACTTTGGGCTGAAATTCTGAGAATACAGTAGAACAAATCTACTCATCATCTTGTTACAGTCAAATGATTTCTGGGCTGTACAAAATGTGTGATCGGGTCTGAAATAATAAGGATTACTATTAGAAGGGGCTTCCCAGGTGGCCCTAATGGCCAAGAATCCGCCTGCCCATGCAGGAGACACAAGAGACGTGGGTTGGATCCCTGGGTCAGGAAGGTCCCCTGGAATAGGAAGTGGCACGCGTGGGTGCCAAGCTGCTTCGGTCGTGGCCAGCTCTTTGCGACCCCATGGACCGTAGCCCGCAGGGCTCTTTTGTTCATAGGATTCTCCAGGCAAGAATACTGGAGTGGGTTGCCTTGCCTTCCTCCAGGGGATCTTCCTGACCCAGGGATCAGGCCCACATCTCCTGCATTGCGGGTGGATTCTTTTACCGCTGAGCCACTAGGGAAGGCCAGTGAAGATAATACTTCTGTGTAAAGTGAGTCTCATAGGAAAGAGACATCACACATCAGAGGAGGATTATTTTTCCCTCAACAATGCTCATATAAGAGATACAAAAACAACATGCCAGGCACACCTGATTATTTAGTATTAATCAACTGCTGACAGCTACACTACTGCATTGTAGCCAGGACACAAATTTCCTCCATCAGCCGTACTCCTCACTCTGCCTGAAAATGACTCTAAATGCAGCATCATTTTTTATCTAGAAACCCTTTAAGACTGAATGACAAATGGAAGAAATTACATAAACACACCGGTCTGAAACATTCTTAATGTTTAACATTCATGAAGATGTTATTTTCATTTCCTTTCTAAGTAATTATCGAGCACAGAATCATTTTTATTTGGTTATATTAAAATGTTCAGCTTTCTAAAGAGCAACAGGCATTCTTTCATGATGGAAGAAAATGAAGCCACTGTTTCGTATCCTTTAGTGTGGAAAATAGGAGACGTGGCTGGGGTAAGTGGTCAGGCAGAGGAAGGTGTGTACAATTAAAGAGCAGTTTCATGCCTTTCACTCCTCAAAAGAGCAGGATGACAGAGAAGACAGGAACAGTCCCCAGGATTCGACAGCGGCTTCTCTGACGGTACAGATTGCTTACTGGGGACTCACCTGGTTTCTAAATCCAAATAACTCCTAGAAAGCATCTCGGTCACTCTCCAAGTCACCCGAACATTCCTGAATCAACACTATATATAACACAGATCAAAAGAACTGAAAATTAAGGCCTAATATCTTAAGTAGGACCCGAGGTGTGACATTTAAGGCATATGGTTTTTCCCACGCCCTCGCTGAAAACCCTCCAGTCTCGTCTGCTCCCTCGTTTCCATCTTCCCTTGGCAGCAGAGCCCGCCTCTGACAACCCCAAATCTCTCCAAGGTGGAGGCGCAGCACCTCCCTTCACCCAGTCACGACTTCAGGTCTTCGGTAGCTCTCCCCTGCCTACTGTAAGAGTCTCCTAATAGTCTTCCCACTGCCTTCAATTCACACCATGATTTTATCAATTCTGATGAAAAAATAATAATAATAACCATGACTGGCTGCCCAGGGCGTACCCTAGTCCACTCAGCTCTGCCTGAAATTCACGGCTCTGTTTACAGCTGTCGCATCCGACCCAAACAGCTATTTCTGACAGTTGTGGGTTTGTAGCATGCTCAGCATATATTAGACACACCACAGAGTGTAGTGATTATTATTTTATTAAGTACTCAAGTATTTCAGTTGATTGTCTCAGCATTGGTGGCTTATTATTAAATACTAAGACATAAAGCACCTTTTTCATCCTTGCATATAAAGAACGTCTTGGAATGATAATACAAGAACCTCTGGGATTTACGTAAAATGAATCTGCCAAAGTAGTCAGCCTTGACTACAGGTAAGTGCTAATTTTCCTAAATCCTCTCAGTAGAGTTTATTTATCTGAGCGACTGCAATGTTGCATGGGGACCAGTGACAATAACATTATTTGCCCTAAAGCAATTGGGAGGGAAAAGTCAGTGCCCATCCACCAGTGCCTTTAGTAAACTTCAGTCTTTGGCTACAAAATGAGGAGTGAGTGAAAGCCGCTCAGTCATGTCCGACACTTTGCGACCCCATGGACTGTAGCCCATCAGGCTCTGTCCATGGAATTCTCCAGGCAAGAATCCTGGAATGGATTTCCACTCCCTTCTCCAACAAAATGAGGAGTCTGGCAATACTAAAATGTCCTCAAAGGTTTCTCCTGGTTCCAGCATCATGACTCACTAACTGATACCCACAGTGTGTCCTGCATGAGCTCCTCTGAAAGGGAACCGGGGTTGCCCTGGGGCAGCTGGAAGGCGGCCCAGCAGCATCGGCAGTACATGCCTACACAAGGCCTCTCCGACTGCGTGACTCACAACAGCAACAGGGATCCCCCTCCAAACAAAGTAGGAAAAGGGTCAGATGGCAGTAAATCTAAGAGCTGCCACCCTGTTCGGAAGCCCCAAGTCAAACCAACAGATGGATATATTATGAGGTCACTATATATCTGCTGCTGCTGCTGCTAAGTCGCTTCAGTCGTGTCCGACTCTGTGTGACCCCATAGATGGCAGCCCACCAGGCTCCTCTGTCCCTGGGATTCACCAGGCAAGAACACTGGAGTGGGTTGCCATTTCCTTCTCCAACTATATGCCTATCACTGTACTAAGGACAGCGGGTTGGGGGAGGGTGTGCTACAACAATAGAAGACCTTGGAGCTCATTAGAAGTACACTGGGCAATCCAATCATTCAACACAGTATCTTCCACGTGCTGTAAATGCAGAGGATGGAGGGATGCAAAAAGAAGACAAAATAAATACCTGGCTCTCTCTGTATACAAAGATACACAAAACTGTGGTTGAGACAGAGAGCAACAGAACATCTCAGAGGTTTTTAATCCTCAAAACTGAGGATTAAAACCATATTCTACTATAAAAGCATTTGCATTCACTGTCCCTTGCTACTGGATTATTTTACCCCCTTAAAGTAGAGACTGGGGGAGCAGAGAAGGGAAGGACAGCGGGAAA
Organism: Giraffa tippelskirchi; assembly: GCF_054371585.1. Lineage (NCBI taxonomy): Eukaryota > Metazoa > Chordata > Mammalia > Artiodactyla > Giraffidae > Giraffa > Giraffa tippelskirchi. The sequence goes on along the minus strand of NC_137280.1, from coordinate 5,463,384 downwards.
GGAAAGACAGTTAACAATTCCATTCATCTGGATAATCTGAGGGTTTGCTTTTTGCAGCTTTCAAAGTGCTTCCAAATAATATATTTTATTCTGTGCTCTACCAAAAAAATCCTAGTGAACTGGCCAGGACAAGGAGTACTGCTATATGCTAAGAGGTCAATACACCATAGCTATAACTATAATAGTAAGCCTGCAAATAATTAGATTGCCTCTGAATATGCTGATAATTTTTAGCACATTGTTTTCAAAACAATGCATAGTATCCATTTTAAAAAATCAATTTACCCAAAAAGGTTAATTACCCTAGGTAAACAAGCTAATAAGTGGCAAGGCTAAAGAAAGCACTTAGATTTTTCCCCCCTCTTGCCAGAATGCCCTGAGGGCACCGAAGCCTCTAATTAATCATTATTTAATATAGCAGCAATATTCTCTAATTAATTTCCTATGACTTTTTAGCGTATCAAATGTAATATTCAGCCCGACACAACTTAATGAATAGGATCATACAAAATTACAAGATTAATATTTATAACTATTACTATATTCTGAAACAAATGTAAACAGAATAACAGTAACTTGCCAAAGACCGGGAAGAGCTAAAAGGTTTATATTTACATCACAGCAGTTTCTCTTCAAGACAGCCCATGAGATTGTAAACTACTTAAGGCTAAGAAAGTATTTTCTCTGTAAAGTCCCCACACACGCAGATCTACATGGGGTCACGGGATCTCAGTGTTCTCAGAGGGCACGGCTGGACCAGCTTAAGGCAGCAAAACTATTCTCAGGACACAATGCACTTAACAGCCAAGACTCTGAGATCAAAAAACTCACAGTAAAGAAAATGACACTGAGTTTGCCCAGTGTTCAGAAGGCAGGGACGCCCACATTTCTATTTAATCCTTGCCGTGGGATACCACACATGGGGAGAGGGAATTAAGTACAGAAGCACAGAAACGGAGAGAAGGGCACGTTTTCTTTTCAGTGTGCAAAAGGAACCAACAGGAGCTTACCAGGACGGGAGCCCGTAAAGGAAACGGGACAGCAGTTCTGCGTCAGTCACGCCACAGCTGGGCAAGCGCCACAGTCAGTTTCTCTAGACCTCGGGTTTCTTTCAGTCGTGAAAGCTAAGAGGCCAGTCAATCACGTTAACTCCTAAGGCTTCTTCCCATCAATGTTCTATGACCCTAATTTAACGACAGTGAATAAGGCACTTGTTTACGAACTGGTACTAAAGGAGTACCAGCTTGCTCCTAGGAAGGAAAGTTATGACCAACCTAGATAGCATATTAAAAAGCAGAGACAATACTTTGCCAATAAAGGTCCATCTAATCAAAGCTGTGGTTTTTCCAGTGGTCATGTATGGATGTGAGAGTTGGACAGTGAAGAAAGCTGAGCACCGAAGAATTGATGCTTTTGAAGTGTGGTGTTGGAGAAGACTCTTGAGAGTCCCTTGGACTGCAAGGAGATCCAACCAGTCCATCCTAAAGGAGATCAGTCCTCGGTGTTCATTGGAAGGACTGATGCTGAAGCTGAAACTCCAATACTTTGGCCACCTGACGTGAAGAGCTGACACATTGGAAAAGACCCTGATGCTGGGCAAGATTGAAGGCAGGAGGAGAAGGGGATGACAGAGGGTAAGATAGTTGGGTGGCATCATTGATTCAATGAACATGTGTTTAAGTAAACTCCGGAAGTTGGTGATGGACAGGGAGGCCTGGTGTGCTGCAGTCCATGGGGTCGCAAAGAGTAGGACACGACTGAGTGACTGATCTGAACTAAAGGAGTTCTTCCTCCTTTAAAAATATTTTTTCTTAATTTTTTTAAAGAAAACAGAAAATTTTAAGAACCAAGAAGAGAAATAAAAGAAAAAGGATACAGGTTTCCAAACTCCGTTTCCCACTATTGAAAAAGCTGTATCTGAAAATATATATATATTCAGATACTCTCCCACTGAAGGAGGTACCTTCGCTTAAAATTGTTATTCAATTCCCCATCCCAAGATGACTTGAAAAAATAATCCACATCAACAAACAAAACAGAGGGCTCAGTCTATCAGGTACATGCAGCATCGTAAGGAAGTAAATTTTACGACCATCCATAGAATCTCACGTTATTAAACTCCAGTTCATATCATGGCAGGAATGAAGGAATCAGCTATAGGCCACTGTTTGCTTTTTTCACTGAACTTCCAGATTTTTCAATTATCCTGAATAAAATCTAAACCAACACTATTGCTGATACTTGGATATGCAGAACTGGGGTCAGCAGAAGTTAATATGAAAGAGTTAGTTGTCACTTGACCCCTCTTTCTTTAAACACAAGGAGTTAGTGCAGTTTTACCCTATCAGACCCACCACAAAGTGAGGAATCAATTAAGGCCCCTTCCTTGATTTCTCTGGAAAATTCCTGAAGTTTTCTAGAAAATTCTCTAGAAAATGGCCTGATCTATCCTTCAGTTTACTTACCATGTGCTTCAGGTTGTACAGCTTTACTAATCCCCTGGTCGCTGTACATACATTTTAGAAATGTCACTGATTGTTATACTCGCAAGCGTATCAAATGAACAGTTCACCGTAAGTAGAGAGTGAAGTGTTAATAAAAGAAATAATGATAACATCATATTGCTTCACTTTATGAAACATGCATCTTGGCAAAGTTAGCTATAGAGTATACATACCTTTCCCTATCTCCAGTGGATCTTCCTGATAGCTCAATTGGTAAAGAATCCGCCTGCAATGCAGGAGACCCTGGTTGGATTCCTGGGTCGGGATGATCCCCTGGAGAAGAGATAGGCTACCCACTCCAGTATTCTTGGGCTTCCATTGTGGTTCAGCTGTTAAAGAATCCGCCTGCAATGCGGGAGACCTGGGTTCCATCCCTGGGTTGGGAAGATCCCCTGGAGAAGGGAAAGGCTACCCACTCCAGTATTCAGGCCTGGAGAATTCCATGGACTATACAGTCCATGCGGTCGCAAAGAGTCGGACATGGCTGAGCGACTTTCACTTTCACTTATACATACCTTACCTACCAAGTGAATCACCTTTTACCAAAACTGCTTTGATAAAAATCAGAGCTGCATCACCTGGCAGAAAATTCCAGGATGCTCAACCGAAAATTTAAGGTCCCCTGGTGACTCCATGGTAAAGAGTCTGCCTGCCAATGCAGGAGATGTGGGTTTGATCCCTGGGTCGGGAAGATCCCCTGGAGAAGGAAATGGCAACCCACTCCAGTATTCTTACCTGGAGAACCCATGGACAGAGGAACCTGGCGGGCTACAGTCCAAGGGGTTGCAAAAGAGTCAGACACAACTTAGCGACTAAAAAGCAACAAAGACTCAGTAAAGCTGCTGGCCAGATAGTCAGCACTCACTGCATGTTACCTTAAGGCACAGCACCTACTGGTGTTCCTTGGGGTTCTCCCTTCCCTCCGAGCGTTTTCACAACTGCCTCCCTTCTGCAATCTCCCAGAGGCTGGACCAGCCGTCAGAAGGTCTCACGCTCCGTATTACCCAATGATGCCCAATTCTGAAAGCATGCTTTCTAAAACCTGGCTCCCTTATTTCTCTTCTTCGCCGGGCACATGTACTATTTAATTGGGCAAGACAAGTGTTTTCACATTTTAACACGACCTGCTCCTCTCTCGTTCATGGTGAACAGTGGTAATGAAAATTCTTTCCTCTTAGAGGTGCAACAACTACAGAGTTAAAAACCTTCCTTGGTCCTCAAGGTTTAAAAGTTTGTAATGTTGAGAAAGGACTTGGGATGTCATACATTTCCTGATTTCAAGAATATTCGTTTTCTGGATGCCGAGCACACACATTTCATCGGTTTTAGCTTTCTGGCCAACCACTTCGTATTTCCCGGTCATGAATGGTTTAATAGTACTGTTCATTCACTCCACACTCATTCAACAAATACAGAAAGCCTGTGTGCCAGACACTATTCTAAGGGATTAGGAGACAACAATGAACAAAGCAGACAAATATCCCTACTTTCACATTATTACACTGTAGGGAGATATAGAGTACGCTGGGTGATGGTAAGTGCTAAAGAGAGAAATAAGGCACAGAAGGGGAGCAAGAAGTATTGCAGATGGGTGTCATATTTATATATTTTTATCTACTTATTTTGACAATATCATTGAAAAAAACTTTTTTAATTTTCCCTTCTTTTTAAGAAAATCCTGACCACTAAGCAGGTTGTACACTGGTTTTTCCGTTAAAGGTTTTTAGGAGAGATAAAACCTTAAACTCTCAGTGTGGATGTTAGGTTGCATCTAACAACCAGTGCGTTATGAAAGCGTGTGATAAAGATCCTGCTGGTGAAATACATGCTGGAGAGTTGGAGACTTGGGTTACTTCCTACATGGCTCACTCAAGGGGTGTTCTTCCCTTGGACCTGGAATGCAGAAACACTGTGTTCTTACAAGGTAATTTACGTATTTGCTTTCTGTTGAAATAACTGAATATGTTAAATCTAACAGTTGTTTTTGTCTTATATAGAGAGTGTCATGTATTTTTATGTTGTGTATTTTTATTGCTGTTGTTGTTTAGTTGCTAAGTCATGTCTGATTCTTTGGTGACCCCATGGACTATAGCCTGCCAGGCTCCTCTGTCCAGGGGATTTCTCAGGCAAGAATACTGGAGTGGGTTGCCATGCCTTTGCCAGGGGATCTTCCCAACCCAGGGATCAAAGCCGCATCTCCTGCATTGACAGGTGTATTTTTTTTTTTACCACTGAGCCACCAGGGAAGCCTGCTTTTTTTTTTTTTTTTAATATAAAATAAGTCAAATACCAAGAAAGAGGGGAAGGGAGAGAAGACAAGTTTCTCCTTACAGTCTCAGATATCTATTTTACCATGCCCCATCCATCCCCGTAGGGTCTAGAGACACGGTTAACTAAATGCTCAGAATACTGAAGTAGCCTGGTGACAACACACACTGCAACCACACTCTTGCTTTGGTAATTTTCACAAGCACCAGACATACTACATTCACTTGGTACATCCAAGTGTACTATCCATTTCAAAATTGAAATACATCCATTTCAAAATTGTTTGCTAAAATAAATGTGTACTATTTCCTTCTATTTTCATGGAGAAACTGTATTAGTATGCTAGCCACCTAATTTATGTCGGTAAATTTGACTATCACATAGACTAATTTTAACGTCTTTTTAAAAATTATGACGCATATTCATGAGCTGTTCTATATTAAAAGAGTAAACAGTCTCTCCAAAAGAATCCCATTCTCTCCCTGTTTCAGCTTCCAAATAGATTTAAACCAGAATAACTGGCTTAAATGTAGGTATAATCTTACCTAAATATATATAGTGGTGATCATTTTGTAATGTAATGTATAAAAATATTGAATCACTGGTGTACCTAAAATCAACATAGTACTATAGATCAATTATACTTTAATTAAATAAAATGTATATATAATGTCTGCCTTTGATCATCATATTAGAAACTCAAATAATGTAGTCAAATTAAATCTATGATACTTTACTTTTAGGTGCTAATTTAAACCTTCTTCTCAGCCAATCTTTAACTCTCTAGCTTTTGCTGACAGGCATATTTTCCAGTATAGTAAGTCACTGGCTAAACAAAGTTTTGAAAAAAGAAAGAGAAAAGTAAATATAATAATAATAGGGAAAAAAAATCACAGCAATCACCAGAAACAAAAGAGGGCAAGTAAACTGTGTCTGAAGCTACACCATGAACAGTGCAGGATGAACTGGGTGTCTGCACCCATGCTACAGAGGAAACATTCAGGGCAATAGTGATAGCCCTGTAAAGAGGATATACAAATTCGCAACACTTAGGCTGCCTTAAATTTAAGTGGAAATGAAGATCATTGTCTATGAAGTGTCCACAGCTATAGGTAAAATTAGGAGAGGTGTCCAGTCATTTATCAACCCTTAAAAGGCAAAGAGATGCTTTGTTTTCCCCAGCCTGAAATCTCCTGTCCTTCTCCTTTCTTCAGGCACTCTTCTTCTGGGAGAAGAAATCCTGAAAAAGAACCACACGGTTGACGGGGAGGTTGTGCCAGGCCCTGTTGAAATGCGCTCCCCCTCACAGGTGGCGAGCCTCAGCACGGTCCAGTCCCAGACACCTCTCAGCCCGTTTTCAGCCCAGAGTGGGATGTGTTTTTCCAATTCATCAGCTATAACGAACTGCTTTTTAAAAAATTCTCATGAAACCAAAAGAGTGGCCCTCGGCAAAACAGATTAATCTACTGGCGTGCCTATAATCGCCCCCATGCATGTCATCTGTCTTGTTTTCCATTCTAATTCTTTTCTGCCTCCCTCTACCTGTGCTCTAGGTCCACACAAGTTGTGTCTGGCTCCGGCTAGCAGCGCTCAGAGGTTCAGTTTGCTGTTCACAATTAATGACAACAGCAGGATATATGTTGCTATATATAGTTCACCACCATGTGCCAGACACTTTGCTAAGTGTGGTCCAAAAATAATCTTATTCAATCTTCATAACAACCCTATGACATAGGAAGTATTTTATCTCTATTTTACAAGTGCAGAAACAGGCCCTAAAAGGCTAAGCAACCCGCCCAAGGTCATACAGCTAACAAATCTCAAAGAATAGATCTCAAACCTAGGTATCCATCTTACCCCAAAGAGTAATAATATTCTTCGCTTGTTGTTGTTTAGTCGCAAAGTCGTGTCTGACTCTTTTGCGACTCCAGGGACTGTAGCCAGCCAGGCTCCTCTGTCCATAGGACTTTTCCTGGCAAGAATACTGGAGTGGGTTGCCATTTCCTTTTCCAGGGGATCTTCCCAATCCAGGAATCGAACTCTCCTCTCCTGCATTAGCAGGAGGATTCTCTACCATTGAGCCATCAGGAAAGCCCCAATAACGTTTTTTAACATTAGGCCATAAAGCCTGGGTGCAGAAATCATACAGGTCTGAATTTCGGCTCTAATGCTACTACCACTCAACACTTGTGCAATTTGGAAATTTATGCAATCTGAGTTTCCTCGAGCATGAAATGAAATAGCAATACCATTTAAGCTGATGGCTGCGAGCACTAAATGAGCTAACATAGGAAAGTCGTCCAGCAGTGTTTGTGCCATCCTGTAACCAGTACTCGGTGCACTCAACGCTGCTCTTCCTCCTACCTGATTAGCAGTTACGAATAGATAATACCGAGGATAAACAAAGTGTGGATCAGCATCACAAGCAACGTCAGTGATAGGTCAGCTCGGTTTCCCAGAGGTTCTGGTAAGGCAAAACAAACCTAACCGCACTTCCTCCACGCCCTCGGTGGTAGTGAGCCCAAAACCCTAAACGTTAGAAATTCGAAGCTGGAGCCGGAACTGGAGCCTCTAGGATACGCCTTCCCGCAACCTCCTGCGGTACCCCCAAACGGAGTCACTTTTGCCCACCCCACGATCTGGCAGCTCCTCTGGCACCCCTCGCTACCGAGACGCGCCCCGCTCCCCCCGGTACTCGGGAAGCGCAGAGCGGGCCGCGAGTCCGCATCTCTCCCCGGGCCGCAAGCCCGCCACCCCGCCGGGGGGAGCTGGGGGGTCCCGGGCACCCGACGCCAATGCAGGCGGCGCCTCGCGGCCCGGAGCTCCGGCTCCCCCGGGTGACGCCGGGCAACTCTGGGCCTGGGCGGGTCGCCGACCGCGCGCCCAGCAGCTGCAGAGGCCCCAGGCGCCCGGCCGACCGCGGGCCGCGCGGAGCCCAGGATGCGCCCGCAGCGCGAGGGCGGCCCGGCCCAGTCGCGCCCGGCTCTCCCGACCTGGCCCCTTCTCCGCCCCCGGGGACAGCTGGGTTCCGGGTGCCCCGCCACGCCGGGCCCGAAGCAGAGGAGAGTCCGCACTCACGTCTCGGCCACAGAGATGGGAGTCACTCCGTAAGGACTGGCAGGCGGACACAGCAGTCTCCCCGCCGCCGTGCGTCCAAGGAAACCCGGGGGATCGGCCGAGGGGCGGGGCGGGGGCGGGGCTGAGGGTGGGGCGGGGCTGGGAGGGGGCGGGGCGGGGCTGAGGGTGGGGCGGGGCGGGGAGGAGGGGCTGAGGGGCGAGGCGGGGATGGGAGTGGGGCGGGGCGGGGCTGAGGGTGGAGCGGGGCGGGGCTGAGGGTGGGGCGGGGAGGGGAGGCGGGGCTGAGGGGCGAGGCGAGGCGGGGCCCGGCCAAGGAACGAGGCGGGGATGGGGCCGGGGCCCGGTCGAGGGGCGGGGCGGGGCGGGGCTGAGGCCGGCCCCGCCCACCCAGGCCACTGCCTGACGGGAACTCTGATTGGTTTCTTACTGAGAACCCCTAGTCGACTTCAGGCCTTTAAGTAAGTTATCCGGTACACCAAAATAAATTCCCGAAAATATAAGAATTTACATTTGAGAAAATTAAAACCGCAGTGTGAACCAGGAAAGAATCAGGTTCAGCATGAAAGTAGACAAGTGCTAACTCCTAACCTCTGTTACGTTGAGAAGACTCTTGAGAGTCCCTTGGACTGCAAGGAGAACAAACCAGTCCATCCTAAAGGAAATCAGTCCTGAATATTCATTGGAAGGACTGATGCTGAAGCTGAAACTCCAATACTTTGCCCACCTGATGGAAAGAGCTGACTCATTTGAAAAGACCCTGATGCTGGGAAAGATTGAAGGCGGGAGGAGAAGGGGACAACAGAGGATGAGACGGTTGGATGGCATCACCGACTCAATGGACGTGAGTTTGAGTCAACTCTGGGAGTTGGTGATGGACAGGGAGGCCTGGCGTGCTGCAGTCCATGGAGTCGCAAAGAGTCAGAAACGACTGAGCGATTGAACTGAACTGAAGAGCACAATCTGAACCAGGAAAGAATCAGGTTCAGCATGAAAGTAGAGAAGTGCTAACTCCTAACCCCTGTCATGTTGAGAAGACTCTTGAGAGTTCCCTTGGATCCAACCAGTCCATCCTAAAGGAAATCAGTCCTGAATATTCACTGGAAGGACTGATGCTGAAGCTAAAACTCCAATACTTTGGCCACCTGATGTGAAGACCCATCTCATTGGAAAAGTCCCTGATGCTGGAAAAAAAATTGAGGGAAGAAGGTAAGGAGGGCTTCAGAGGATTAGATGGCTGGATGGCATCGCCAGGTGCAGTGGACATGAACTTGGGAGATATGAGAGACAGGGAGCCCTGGCGTGCTGTAGTCCATGGGGTCACAAAGATTCCGACACGACTGGGTGAATGAACAACAACTCAACATGATAGAAAGGGTCTTGGGGATAATGAGACCCTATTGAGACAGGGAAGTTCTCTCTAAGGTGATGATATCTTATTTGAAAAATGAAGAGCCAGTCATGGAAAGATCTGAAGGCCAAGGAATGACAGCAGGGGCAAAGGCAAGACTAGACTTAGCAAACTGCAGCAACAGAAGCAATACCTTTGTGGTTGGAACATAGCAGGAAGGAAAGAGAAGTGTCTTATTTTGTTTTTACTAAAAGATTGGTAAAAAAAATCTTTCTGTTAAGTTTTTACAGTAAAGTGAAGGTCCTCAGGTACCATTAATTTTGCTGCAAGTTTCAAAATTTCCAGAATACATAGTATCAGTACCTAACTTTCATGATCTTTGTCTCCACTAACATTGGGAGCAGAGACAATAAAATGGTTTTGTACCTTTAGTACCCAATAAGCATTCTCTCATTTAAATGGACAGTGCCATAGCTCTTCAATTAACTTATTTATTTTTCTCAAACTGTAGTCTTAATTCCATTCTACTTTTGTACTTATTTATGCGCTCATTTATTCAACATGTATTGAATGATTATTATGTATCAGGCATAACAAGGTTCTAGAAACAAAGAACAAATAGACATGGGACTAAACACCTGTTGTGCCAGAGTCCAGCTGCGGCAGCCAGGGAATTGCCCTGAAGGGATGAACGGGGTCGGCGAATGATGCAGCCTCTCACTCATTTGGACTGCATCTCGCGGAGAAAATGATGCAGTCTCTTGCTCAAAGCACTGGGCTGCATGTTTATTTTAAGCATCAGGTTTTCTTTTATACTTTTACAAAAGCATTAGCTCAGAGGTATGACATCTTCTGTTTCCCCTCACCCATATTTACTGTCTCCATAAATCATTGTTGTCCTTCTGAGTTCCCTCTTAAGTGTCCTTGTGATAACGTTGTAACTCAAGTTTGTCTCTGGGCTGTATATTACATTCCTCAGTTTATTTCTTATCTCTTTAAATCTTGTTATCCCCTAGTAACTTAAGCTCATCGTCTCCTAAAAAGGCTTTTAGCTATTAGTATCTCTAAGATACCTAGTTTCTATAAGCTATAGTAAAATATGCCAACACTACAACATACCTTAAACTTTTAGCTTTTAACTATTCTTAATTATTCCTAACCCCTAAACTCAGCAAACTTCGTTTGCCATAAACATTCCCCTTACAGGCAGGTTTCAGGTAACAATGTTTCCCATGGTCTCAAGCTGCAGCCTATGTGCTCATCCTGGAGCATTCTCTGTAAAGATCCTCGAACAAAAGTCAATAGTTAACTTTATGGATTATAACATTCTTTCCAGCCAACTCAACCAGAGGAAGGAAAGGACAAGTCAGAATCACAAGACCTAACTCCTTCATCCCGGGACCGTGCCTGCGGGATGAGGAGACGGGGTTGGGGCCGTGCCTCCATTTTGTCAGTAATCCCTATCGCGGCTCCCGACACTGTTGGAGATTTAAAGGGATGAAAAAGGATGCCAGAATGAATAAGAACCACACACAAAAAAATTCTTTTGGTGTTCTTCTACTTCACTGGTTATTCCTTCCCATATCCTTTGGCTTTTGATCCTCCTATTCCCAGTTCTTACACTGGAGTGCCCCAGGGTTTAGATCTTGACTTTTTTGTTTTCTATCTTCATCCACACCTTTAGCTATCTCATCTAGTCTTACAGCTTTGAAATTCATCTATATTCTTTTAAAAAATTATTTATTTATTATGCATTTTGTGTGCATGGGATTTCTCTAGTTGCCATGAGAGGTGCAGCCCTTCGTTGTAGAGCATGGGCTCCTCATTACTGTGACTTCTCTTGTGGAGCACAGGCTCAAGGGCACATGAGCCTCAGTGGTTGAAGCACCCGGCTCAGTAGTTGAGATTTGCAGGAACTAGAATGAGTGTTTAGTAGTTGTGGCACACGGGCTTAGTTGCTCCAAGGCTTGTGGGATTGAACCCAAGTCCACTGCCTTGGCAGGCAGATTCTTAACCACTGGACCACTAGGGAGGTCCTCCATCTATATCGTGAAGATTACCAAACTTCCAAATCCTGAAACTAGATTCCAGCTTTCTACTTTGGAGGTATATTAGTTACCTACTACTCCACAACAGATTACACCAAATTTAGGGGCTTGCAATTAAGTAGTCATTTATTATCCCACTACTGGGCATATACCCTGACAAAACCATAAATGAAAAAGATACATGTACTCTAGTGTTCATTGCATCAGTATTTATAATAGTCAGGACATGGAAGCAACCTAAATGTCCATCAATAGATGAATGGGTAAAGAAGATGTGGTATATACATACAATGGAATATTACTCAGCTATAAAAAGAAATGAAATTGGGCCATTTGTCATGATGTGGATGAACCCAGACTCTGTCATACAAAATGAAGTAAGTCAGAAAGAGAAAAACAAATATCATATATTAATGTGTAGAGTTTTGCCACAAGAATGCACTGGTAATAGCAAACACCCTATTCCAACAACACAAGAGAAGACTCTACACGTGGACATCACCAGATGGTCAACACTGAAATCAGATTGATTATATTCTTTGCAGCCAAAGATGGAGAAGCTCTATACAGTCAGCAAAAACAAGACCGGGAGCAGACTGTGGCTCGGATCATGAACTGCTTATTGCCAAATTCAGACTTAAATTGAAGAAAGTAGGGAAAACCACTAGACCATTCAGGTATGACCTAGATCAAATCCCTTATGAGTATACAGTGGAAGTGACAAATAGATTTAAGGGACTAGACCTGATAGACAGAGTGCCTGATGAACTATGGACAGAGGTTCATGACATTGTACAGGAGACAGGGATCAAGAAAATCCCCATGAAAAAGAAATGCAAAAAAGCAAAATGGCTGTCTGAGGAGGCCTTACAGATAGCTGGGAAGAGAAGAGAAGCGAAAAGCAAAGGAGAAAAGGAAAGATATTCCCATCTCAATGCAGAGTTCCAAAGAATAGCAAGGAGAGATAAGAAAGCCTTCCTCAGTGATCAGTGTAAAGAAATAGAGGAAAACAACAGATTGGGAAAGACTAGAGATCTCTTCAAGAAAATTAGAGATACCAAAGGAACATTTCATGCAAAGATAGGCTCAATAAAGGACAGAAATGGTATGGACCTAACAGAAGCAGAAGATATTAAGAAGAGGTGGCAAGAATACACAGAAGAACTGTACAAAAAAGATCTTCATGACCCAGATAATCACGATGGTGTGATCACTCACCTAGAGCCAGACATCCTGGAATGTGAAGTCAAGTGGGCCTTAGAAAGCATCACTACGAACAAAGCTAGTGGAGGTGATGGAATTCCAGTGGAGCTATTTCAAATCCTCAAAGGTGATGCTGTGAAAGTGCTGCACTCGATATGCCAGCAAATTTGGAAAACTCAGCAGTGGCCACAGGACTGGAAGAGGTCAGTCTTCATTCCAATTCCAAAGAAAGGCAATGCCAAAGAATGCTCAAACTACCGCACAATTGAACTCATCTCACATGCTAGTAAAGTAATGCTCAAAATTCTCCAAGCCAGGCTTCAGCAATACGTGAACTGTGAACTTCCAGATGTTCAAGCTGGTTTTAGAAAAGGCAGAGGAACCAGAGATTAAATTGCCAACATCCGCTGGATCATCGAAAAAGCAAGAGAGTTCCAGAAAAACATCTATTTCTGCTTTATTGACTATGCCAAAGCCTTTGACTGTGTGGATCACAATAAACTGTGGAAAATTCTGAAAGAGATGGGAATACCACACCATCTGACCTGTCTCTTGAGAAACCTGCATGCAGGTCAGGAAGCAACAGTTAGAACTGGACATGGAACAACAGACTTGTTCCAAATAGGAAAAGGAGTATGTCAAGGCTGTATTTTGTCACCCTGCTTATTTAACTTATATGCAGAGTACATCATGAGAAACGCTGGGCTGGAAGAAACACAAGCTGGAATCAAGATTGCCGGGAGAAATATCAATAACCTCAGATATGCGGATGACACCACCCTTATGGCAGAGAGTGAAGAAGAACTAAAGAGCCTCTTGATGAAAGTGAAAGAGGAGAGTGAAAAAGTTGGCTTAAAGCTGAACGTTCAGAAAACTAAGATCATGGCATCTGGTCCCATCACTTCATGGGAAATAGATGGGGAAACAGTGGAAAGTGTCAGACTTTATTTTTTTGGGCTCCAAAATCACTGCTGATGGTGAGTGCAGCCATGAAATTAAAAGACGCTTACTCCTTGGAAGGAAGGTTATGGCCAACCTAGATAGCATATTTAAAAGCAGAGACATTACTTTGCCAACAAAAGTCCGTCTAGTCAAGGCTATGGTTTTTCCAGTGGTCATGTATGGATGTGAGAGTTGGACGGTGAAGAAAGCTGAGTGCCGCAGAATTGATGCTTTTGAACTGTGGTGTTGGAGAAGACTCTTGAGAGTCCCTTGGACTGCAAGGAGATCCAATCAATCCATCCTAAAAGAGATCAATCCTGGGTGTTCATTGGAAGGTCTGATGTTGAAGCTGAAACTCCAATACTTTGGCCACCTCATGCGAAGGGTTTACTCATTGGAAAAGACCCTAATGCTGGGTAGGATTGGGGGCGGAAGGAGAAGGGGATGACAGAGGATGAGATGGTTGGATGGCATAATGGACTCGATGGACATGGGTTTGGGTGGACTCCGGGAGTTGGTGATGGACAGAGAGGCGTGGCGTGCTGCAATTCATGGGGTCACAAAGAGTCGGACACGACTGAGCGACTGAACTGAACTGATATATATTTGGAATCTAGAAAAATAGTATTGATGACCCTATCTGCAGGGCAGGAATAGAGATGCAGACATAGAGCAAGGACTTGTGGACACAGAGAGGGAAGGGGAGGTAAAATGAATTGAGAGAGTAGCATTGACATACATACACTATCATGTGTAAAACCGGTTGTTGTATAACACAGGGAGCTCAGCTTGGTGCTTTGTGATACCAGGAGGGGTGGGATAGGCAGCAAGGAGCAATGAAGGTCTGAGCAGGAGAGGATATATGTATCCATATGGCTGGTTCCCTTTGTTGTACAGCACAAACTAACACAACATTGTAAAGCAATTATACTCCAATAAAAAATTAAATTCAATGAGATACGACTAAGAAAAGAAAAAAGTTATTACCAACCTAGACAGCATATTAAAAAGCAGAGACGTTACGTTGCCAACAAAGGTCCGTCTAATCAAAGCTATGGTTTTTCCAGTGGTCATGTATGGATGTGAGAGTTGGACTATAAAGAAAGCTGAGCGCTGATGAATTGATGCTTTTGAACTGTGGTGTTGGAGAAGACTCTTGAGAGTCCCTTGGACTGCAAGGAGATCCGACCAGTCCATCCTAAAGGAAACCAGTCCTGAGTGTTCATTGGATGGACTGATGCTGAAGCTGAAACTCCAATACTTTGGCCACCTGATGTGAAGAACTGACTCACTGGAAAAGACCCTGATGCTGGGAAAGATTGAAGGCAGGAGGAGAAGGGAACGAGTTTGAGTAAACTCTGGGAGTTGGTGATGGACAGGGAGGCCTGGCGTGCTGCAGTCAATGGGGTTGCAAAGAGTCAGACACTCCTGAGCGACTGAACTGACTGACGACTAAAATAAAGCAGTCATTTATTACATAGATTGTGTGTCTCAGGAATTTCTGAGTGGCTTAGCTCTCTGATTCTGGCTCATCATCTCTCATGAGAATTGCGGGCAGGTATTCTTCAGGGTCGCAGTCGACTTCTGGGGCTGGAGGATCCACTTCCAAGATGGCTTGCTTACATGTAACAGTGGTGCACTTTGTTGGTGGGAGACCTCAGTTCCTTTCCAACAGGCCCCTCTCAACAGGGCTGCTTGAGTATCCTAAGGCTGCTGGCTTGCCCCAGGGCAAACAATCTAAAAGACCACAACAGAAGCTTAATGAGTTTTACGATTTAGCCTCAGGAGTCATATACAATCACCTTTGCCTATTCCAGTGGTCAAATAAACCATTCTATGTCTAATGTGAGAGGAAATCTCACAAAGGAGTAAATTCAGGAGGTAAGAACCATTGTGGGCCATCTTGAAGACTGGCTAACACAGATGTCTAATAATCATTTCAAATCTAAATGTACAAATACACCCTCCTAATCTTCCTTCCCAAATCTGTATCTCCCAGACTCTTCTCTACCTCAAGTAATGCCAAAGATTCCTTCCAGCTATTTGGGCCAAAACATTTGGAGAAATCTTTGCCTCTCTCAGATCCCATCTCATCTGGTCCAGGGTGTTGGCTAATCCTATCAACTCCGCTTTCAAAATACATCTGGATTCTGACTACTATTTTCTAGCCTAGTCCAAGTCACTACAATTTCTTTCTACATTACAGTAACATCCTAGTAACTGCTTCCTTACCAGCTCCCCCGAGTCTGTTTTCAAAACTGTCAGAAGAATCTAATTAAAATGTAAATTAGACTGTGTTGTGTGTGTCTCTGTGTGTGTGTGTGTGTGTGTGTGCGCTCAGTCATGTCCAACTCTTTGCAACCCAATGAACTGTAGCCCACAAGGCTCCTCTGTCCATGGAATTTTCTAGGTGATAATACTGGAGCAGGTTGCCATTTCCTACTCCAGGGGATCTTTCTGACCCAGAGATAGAACCTGCATCTCCTACATCGTCAAATAGATTCTTTACCACTGAGTCACCTGGGAAGCCTGTGTCACAAACAATCATACAAAGAAAAAAAGGCAAAGCCCTTACAGTGGTTTATGAGGTCCTACATTACTTGGTCCCCATCTCCTCTCTGACCTTATCTCTTATACTCTCCTCCTTCTCACTCAATTTAGAGTGCTAGTTGGTTAGTTTTAATCAAACAGTCGTGTCCGACTCTTTGGGACTCCTGGACTCTACCCCACCAGGGTCCTCTGTCATGGAATTCTCCAGGCAAGAATACTAGAGTGGGTTGTTACTTCCTCCTCCAGGGGATCTTCCTGACCCAGGGATCAAACCTGGGTCTCCTGCATTGCAGGCAGATTCTTCACCATCTGAGCCACCAGGGAAGCCCTTATGTGCCGGGAGCCAGCCCACGAGATCCCACCCATGACAGAGTCATGGGAAAGAGGAATGATTGAGCACGGCTTCTCAGGCCTCAGGGATTCTCGGAAGGCTGCCTCAGCGCTCACCTTAAAGATATCTGTCTTTCTGATGTTTACTATAAAAAACCTCTTCTTATTTTCTATGACTTAAGCAAAAGGCCTTTCCCGATTTCCTTCTAAAATAGATCATTCTGAAACCTCAAATCAACAAGGCCCCTGAACGGTAGCACCCTAAATAAAATTATCTGGGATATAGAGTATGCTGATCTAAATTCCTTTTGCTAACATATTAGTTTGTTTAATAAATAAGTCTGTGCCTTTAGAGCTAATATACATAACTGTTCCTTAATAATAAAATAACATTGAGAGCCTCCGCACAGAAAGCCCCTATGGGCACAAAACCCTTCACAGGAAAAAAGGCTTGTTAGGAAATATAAGAAATATTGCTTTATGAAACTGTTACTTAGTCTATATTTACTCACTATGTTTTTACTCTTAAAGTATTTAGCCTATATAATGAAAGCATAATAGTTGAAGATTTATATAAATAGAAGTTTAGCTGTAATACAAATAGTGAGACAATTGTTGATTTAACTGAAGAGTCTTACTTAGAGCTGACCTTCAGCTTGCTGTTCTATGACTTTATGGGACCACATTCTTTTCTGTTAAGCTCAAGGGGTAAAGTAAATTACCGAAAATAGGTTTTGCCTTGAAACTTTCTATTGATGGGTTCTTTCCTGCTGTGCCTGATACAAAAGTGTTCTGACTGATCAACCCTTATCAATAGGAGAGTCACAAGATGTTGGCAGGCCCCCAGGCCAGAAGATGATGTAAACAAAATGAACTAAGATATGCAAATGATGTCGGTAAAGGTCAACACTGTTGACCCATTAAGCTGATTTGATATGACTCTATACATTTGTTTCTATGTGCCACTAAAAATATAAAAGCTGTCTTAAAAACAATAAAGTCAGAAGACACTTGGAAATACCGAGAGTCGCTGTGTCTTCTCATTTGTATCGCCGACGCTGTCCATCCTGAGGGAACCCCTGGACCTGCTGGTGGACTCCGGCACTTATGTTCAGAGAAAATGTCACCTGCCTTCCAAATTCAGGCCTTTGCACTTCCATTTCCCCACATAGTAGGCTCTGCCCCCAAGTATCCTCAATGCCGCATTCCCCCTTCTCTCTCAGTGATTTCTTCTGTGGCCACCACCCTGTTTAACACTGTAACGCCTACAAAGAAGTACACTCTATACTCCCTCCTGCTTTATCTTCCTTTTCAGCATTTAGCACTGTCTCTTATATCTTTGGAGAAGGCAGTGGCCACCCACTCCAGTATTCTTGCCTGGAGAATCCCATGGCCAGAGGAGCCAGGTGGGCTACAGTCCATGGGGTTGCAAAGAGTCAGACACGACTGAGCAACTAACACACACATTATATCTTTTATTATCTATCATATCATTTATCTTGCTTATTATCTCTTCCCAGCTGGAATATATACTCCGCTATGAATTCTTCATTCAGTCTAGAAGATATCGGGCATACTATAGAAAAGCAAAATATATTTGTTTAATGAGTGAAGAAATTGTGCCAGGCCCAGTTATAGGCAAAAATCTGACATATTGAGTTTACAGTAAAGTGAAGGCACATATTATTGATTCTTATCAATGCTATCTTTAAAATTTACTCCAGATTGACAAATAATCACAAATATATAAAATAAATTATGAAATGTGCTTAGAGTCATAAAGAAAATGAAAATATACTAAGGGGAATCAAAAAAAGTTTCTCTGAGGAAGTAACATTTGGACTGAGAGTTGAAAGATGAATAGGAATTACCTAGGTAAGGAATCGGAGAAGGCAATGGCACCCCACTCCAGTGTTCTTGCCTGGAGAATCCCAGGGATGGAGGAGCCTGGTGGGCTGCCGTCTATGGGGTCGCACAGAGTCGGACACAACTGACGTGACTTAGCAGCAGCAGCAGCCAGTAAGGAAAAGTGGATTGCGATCAGGGGAAAGGGGAGGGTGACAAGGAAGTAAGTGAAATGGGAGGGTATCCTGACAGAAAAAATATCACAGAGGGAAATCTGAGGCTCACAGGAGGCAAGAAAAGATACTGTCCCTGGAGCCAAGAGAGAAATATCACAGACTTGAGGAGACTAAACAGGACAATTAATATAACATGTAATCAGGAATTGATCTGAGTTGGGGAAAAATTGTTACTACGAAGGATGGCATTGGGACAATAAGCAGATCTTGTATATTAAATAATAATATTCTGTCAACTTTAATTTCCTGAATTTGATAATTGTACTGCAATGCAGGAGACCCTGGTTTGAATTCTGGGTTGGGAGGATCTGCTGGAGAAGGGATAGGCTACCCACTCCAGTATTCTTGGGCTTCCCTTGTGGCTCAGCTGGTAAAGAATCTGCCTGCAATGTGGGAGATCTGGGTTCGATCCCTGGGTTGGGAAGATCCCCTAGAGGCGGGAAATGGCAACCCACTCCAGTATTCCTGCCTGAAAAATCTCAAGGACAGAGGAGCCTGGCGGGCTACAGTCCATGGGATTACAAAGAGTAGGACACAATTGAGCAATGACCAACCAATACTTATCAGCTATGTGTCCTTGAATAATAAAACGCTTTAAGCTATAGTTCACTTGTTTATTAATTTTGGATACCACTTATCAACGTAGTTGGGAAGATCAAATGAAATAAAAGTGTGTGTTAATTCACCACGTAGTATTGAGTACTATATAAGTGTAACCTAATTTAAAAAAAAAAACTATAACTATCTTCCCTTATTGCCCATAAATTTTTTTCATATAATCCATATAACAGGTTTTCAGCTTGTATTTTCTCCCACATCACCCCTGAAGTGGGTTCAAAACCTCTTCTTTCCCTCCGAAAGAATTCTAGTCCAGTGAGAAGCAAGGCCCACAGTACTGAATATTTTGAGGGGAAGCCAGGGGTTTCATACCACACAACCCAAAGCATACAACAGCCACCAACCTTCTGTCCAAAGGCTTCCTCTCTCTAGTCCTTCTTACTGGATCAGTGTGGGCTGGTCATTCTGAAGGGGCTATGCCCCTTGTAAGGTGCAGACTGTGGACTCTTAGTTGCAACATGTGGGATCAGTTCCCTGAGCAGGGATGGAACCCAGGCCCCGTAAGTTGGACGTATGGAGTCTTAGCCACTGGACCACAAGGCTGGTCAGTCTTTGTCTCTGGCTTCTCCCTGACATTCTCCTTCTCCTCCATTCCTTCCTTTCCGTAGAACAGTTTAATCCTCCCAAGCATTTATTTCCTTAAAGGACCCTCCAGTATCAGGATTCTCTCCCATCTCTGAAAGCAGCGAATTATAAATAAAAAAGCGTTTTTTAATTTGCATACGTAAATTATGGCATGACTTTCAATGCTTTGAGGTCTACTCTGGTGATCTGCCCTCGTGCCAAAGCCAAGACAAACCCCTAGGACGGGCAGCAGAAGTCTGCAGCCAGAAAGGCACTAACTTCCGGGGCCGCAACCAAGCGCGCGCAGGGGCGCAAAGCCCACTACGTCCAACGCAGTGAGGCATTTCCCGCCGGCGGACACCGGGGCCCGGAAGCTGCCGCCCGGCGCCCGGAAGCTGCCTCCGGGCGCCCGGAAGCGCGTGCGCGACTCCCTCTGGCGAGACGGAGCGCCTTTAGCTCCGCCCCGCTCCTGGCGGCGGAAGAGGTGAAAGGTCAGCCCTGCGACTTATACGGCATGGCGCTAGCCGTGCGCCTCCGGCCCCTTCTCCGTGTGGGGCGTAGCGCCGCCCGGGGACTTCGATTTCCGGCAGGTGCTGCCGGCAGCGGGGGGCAGCGCGTTCCTTGGCGACTCGGCGCCTCTGAGGTACCTTCGCCGCCCCTGCTCTCCCGCTTTCCTCCCCCACCGACCGACCGTTCTCCGGCGGCGCCTTCCTTCTTGAGGCCCGGGGGCCCCGCGTCGCCTTAGGGTGTGTGGGGAGCTGAGGAAGGTCCTCGGGGCCCCGCGCCTGGAGCCTCCTGTGACCGCGAGGGATGTAGGTCCTCCCCCTGGCGCAAGCCTGCTTGCCCCTCTGAAAACCGGGGTGGGAGGAGGAGCGGGGGCCTGTCGGACCTGGAAAAGCTTGTGGTGTGATTCTGAAAATTCCTGCGACTCAGACTTTTGTGCTGTTTAGGTTTAAAAAATTATTTTCGACTTTCTTGCTTCATCTGCATAATGTTAAGGATGTTGGGATGGATTGTCATCCCAGTTTTGGCATTTCTATTAGACTGATTGGTCTCGGTTAGTGTAATCTCTGAAACAGGGTGGAAAGGTGAGGGTGCGCTTTGGATATGTATCGTTTGAACTAGAGGCTTTGTTATTTTAAATACACATTTTTGACTCCCTGCTGTGTTCAGAGTTCTGGGGTGAGAGAGGGATGAATGACAGTAAAGATGTATCCCTTTCCTTGGAAGAGCTTGTAGCCTCATGGGTTGATGTTTCATGATGTGAGCAGAGGAATGGGAGGAGTATTAAGCGTGAAATTAGCCTCAAGTTTCCAAATGAGAGCTGTGGTGAGTTAAAAATTCCATTTTAGTGAAATGATCATAGTTTAGATGATAATAGCTAACATTTGTTGAACCATGACTATAACCAGGCATTGTGTTAAACATTACCTGATTTGTTTACTGAAATGTTTCCATGCACCTTATGAATTAGAACTGCTTATATCATGTCTTTTTGATAATAGCCATTCTAACAGGTGTGAGGTGAGATTTCATTCTGGTTTTAATCTGCTTTCCCCCGGTGATTAGTGATGTTGAGTACCTTTTCATGTACCTGTTGGCTGTCTGTAAGTCTTTGGAAAAATGTCTCTTCAGATTCTCTGCTCTTTTTTTTTCAATGGATGAGTTTTTGTTTGTTTTGTTTTGCTGTTGCATTGTATGAGTTCTTAATATATTTTACTTACTAACCCCTTATCAGATATATGATTTGCAAATATTTTTTCCCTTTCACTAGGTTGCCTTTCACTAGGTTGCTGAAAGTTCTCCAAGCCAGGCTTCAGCAATACATGAACCGTGAACTTCCAGATGTTCAAGCTGGTTTTAGAAAAGGCAGAGGAACCAGAGATCAAATTGCCAACATCGCTGGATCATCGAAAAAGCAAGAGAGTTCCAGAAAAACATCTATTTCTGCTTTACTGACTATGCCAAAGCCTTTGACTGTGTGGATCACAATAAACTGTGGAAAATTCTGAAAGAGATGGGAATACCAGACCATCTGACCTGTCTCTTGAGAAACCTGTATGCAGGTCAGGAAGCAACAGTTAGAACTGGACATGGAACAACAGACTGGTTCCAAATAGGAAAAGGAGTACATCAAGGCTGTATATTGTCACCCTGCTTATTTAACTTATATGCAGAGTACATCATGAGAAACGCTGGGCTGGAAGAAACACAAGCTGGAATCAAGATTGCCGGGAGAAATATCAATAACCTCAGATATGCGGATGACACCACCCTTATGGCAGAAAGTGAAGAACTAAAGAGCCTCTTGGTGAAAGTGAAAGAGGAGAGTGAAAAAGTTGGCTTAAAGCTCAACGTTCAGAAAACTAAGATCATGGCATCTGGTCCCATCACTTCATGGGAAATAGGTGGGGAAACAGTGTCAGACTTTATTTTTTTGGGCTCCAAAATCACTGCTGATGGTGATTGCAGCCATGAAATTAAAAGACGCTTACTCCTTGGAAGGAAAGCTATGACCAACCTAGATAGCATATTTATTTATTTATTTATTTATTTATTTATTAATTAGTTTATTTTCTGTTTTTTAACTTTACAGTATTGTATTTGTTTTGCTATACATTGACATGAATCCACCATGGGAATAGCATATTTAAAAACAGAGACATTACTTTGCCAACAAAGGTCCGTCTAGTCAAGGCTATGGTTTTTCCAGTGGTCATGTATGGATGTGAGAGTTGGACGGTGAAGAAAGCTGAGCGCCAAAGAATTGATGCTTTTGAAGTGTGGTGCTGGAGAAGACTCTTGAGAGTCCCTTGGACTGCAAGAAGATGCAACCAGTCCATCCTAAAGGAGATCAGTCCTGAGTGTTCATTGGAAGGACTGATGTTGAAGCTGAAACTCCAATACTTTGGCCACCTCATGTGAAGAGTTGACTCACTGGAAAAGACCCTAATGCTGGGAAGGATTGGGGGCGGGAGGAGAAGGGGACGACAGAGGATGAGATGGTTGGATGGCATCACCGACTCGATGGACATGGGTTTGGGTAAACTCCGGGAGTTGGTGATGGACAGGGAGGCCTGGTGTGCTGCAGTTCATGGGGTGGCAAATTACTTGTTTTTTTTTTGCTTTTGTTGAGTTTGGTTTTGGTGTCAAATTCAAAGTCATAGCCAAAATCAGTGTCATGGAGCTTATCTTTATGTTTACTTCTAGGAGTTTCATGGTTTCAGGTCTTAAATGAAGTCTTTAATTCATTTTGAGCTCATTTCTGTGTATGGAGTAAGGTAGTGGTCCAGTCTCATTCTTTTGCACGTGGTTATCCAGTTTTCCCAACACCATGGAGACTGTCCTTTCCCCATTAGATATTCTTGACAGTAATTAACTGGCAACATAGGCATGGGGTTTTTTCCAGGTTCTCAATTCTGTTTCACTGATGTGTCTTTTTTATGTGAATACCATCCTAGTTTGATCACTAAGTTAGTTTGAAGTTAGGAAGCATGATGCCTTCGGTTTGCTCTTGGTTTCTCTAGATTGTTTGGGCTATTTGGGGTCTTTTGTAATTCCATACATATTTTAGAATTGTTTGTTCTATTTCTGTGAAAAACATCATTGGAATTTCGATAGAGATTTTACTAAACCTGCAGATTGCTTTGGGTGGTGTGGGCCTTTTACCGATACGAATTCCTCTGAACCATGAACATGGAATTTCTGCACTGTGCTCTCCTCAGCTTCTTTCATCAGTGTCTGATAGTTTTCAGTGTACAGGTCTTTCACCTCCTTGGTTAAATTTATTCCTAGGTATTATTCTCTTTGGTGTAACCATAAATGGAATTGTTTCTTAATTTCTCTTTTCGATAGTTTGTTATTAGTATATAAAAACAGCATATTCTTGTACATTGATTTTGTGTGCTACAACTTTACTAAACTTATATGTTATTTCTGATAGTGTTTTGGTGGAGTCTTTAGGGTTTTCTGTGTGTATTGTCATGTCATCTGCAGATACTGATAGTTTTACTTTTTTTTTTTTCTTGCCTAATTGTTCTGGCTGGAACTTTCACTACTGTATTGAATAAAAGTAGCAAGAGAGGGTATCCTTGTCTTGTTTCTCATGTTAGAGGAAAAACTTCCAGCGTTTTACAATTCACTGTAATGTTGGCTATGACCTTGTCATTTATGGCTTTTATTATGTTGAAGTACATTCCCTCTGTGCCCACTTTGTTCAGAATTTTATCTTAAATAGATATTGAATTTTGTCAAATATTTTTTTGCATCTATTGATGATCACATGATTTTTCTCATTCATTTTGTTAATGTGGTATATCAGATTGATTTGCAGATGTTACCTTTCTTGCATCCTTAAAATAAATCCAACTTGATCTTGGCTTATGATTCTTTTAAGGTATTGTTGAATTTCATTTCCTAATTTTGTTGAAGATTCTTGCATCTATGTTCATCAGGAATATTGGCTTGTACTTTTTTTTTTTATTTTAATGTTCTTGTCTGTCTTTGGTATTATGGTAATGCTAGCCTCATAAAAAGTTTGGCAGTTTTTCCTCTTCTACTTTTGAAAGAGTTTGAGAAGGATTGGTATTCATTCCTTAAATGTTTGATAGAATTCGCCAGTGAATCCATCTGGTCCTAGGCTGTTCTTTGTTGAGAGGCTTTTGATTACTGACTCAATTGCCTCAAATGGTCTGTTCAAAAAATTTTTTTTTCTTTTTCAATGATACAGTCTTGGTGAGTTGTTTGCTAGTAGGAATTGATCTATTTCTTCTAGATTGTTCAGATTGTTGGTGTGTAATTTTTCATAGTAATCTCTTACGGCACTTTGTACTTCTGT
The DNA here is from genome assembly GCF_054371585.1 of Giraffa tippelskirchi. Classification (NCBI taxonomy): domain Eukaryota; kingdom Metazoa; phylum Chordata; class Mammalia; order Artiodactyla; family Giraffidae; genus Giraffa; species Giraffa tippelskirchi. Next base: position 5,439,013 of record NC_137280.1, on the reverse strand, counting down.
CCTATCGGTTGTGGTGTCTCCTCTTTCATTTATAATTTTATTTATTCGAGTCATCTCTCTTTTACTTGGTGAATCTAGATAAACGTTTGTCTATTTTGTGTACCTTAAAAAAAAAACCCATGTCTTTATTTTATTGATCTTTTCTATTGTCTTGTTAGTCTATTTCATTTGCTTGCCCTTGAGTCTTAGTTATTTCCTTCCATGAATTTTTGGTTTAGTTTTTTAATGTGGGCATTTATCAAATTTCTCTTGTTTTCTTCTTTGAAGCATTGGTTGTTCATTAGCATATTGTTTGATCCTCACATATATGTGAATTTTCTTTTCTTGTAATTGATTTCCAGATTCATACCTTTGTGGTTAGAAAAAATGATTGATATGATTTTAATCTTCTTAAAATTATTAAGACTTATTTTGTGACCTGACATTATGATCTGTCCTGGAGAATATTCCATGTGCACGTCTATATTTTGTTGCTCTGGGGTGGAATGTTTTATACCCATTATATCTGTCTGGTTAAACATGCTGTTTAAGTGCAATGTTTCCCTATTGATTTTCCCTATTGATTTTCTTCATGGATGATCTATCCAGTGATGAAAGTGGGGGTATTGAAGTTCCTTACTATTATTGTACTTGCCATCTATTTCCCTCTTCAGGTTTGTTGATATTCGCTTTATATATTTAGGCCCTCCTCTGTTGCTTGCATAAATATTTACAAGTGTTGTATTGTCTTGTTGGATTGAGCCCTTTATTGTTACATAATGACATTCTTTATTTCTTATTACAGTCTTTGTCTTAAAGTCTATTTTGGCTGACATAAATAAAGCTACCCTAACTTTCTTTTGGTTTCCATTTGCATGGAATATTTCTTCCATCCCTTTCTTTTCAGTCTTTGTGTGTCCTGAGTTATTTAGGCAACATGTAGTTGAGCCTGGTTTTTTGTTTGTTTTTATCTATGTTTTGCCAAAAGTTGTATTTTTGTTTTAGGTTGGAAGGATTCATTAACAAAAGAAACCATTCATCACACACACAGTAAACAATTTCAATATTTAATAGAGGATTATTTGACTTAATTTCAATATACAGTCATTAAAAGAAGAGAAGTAGAAATAACAGAGAAAAGTAACAGCATATGCACCACCATTGGGCCAAACAGTATCCGGACGTAAACAGTGCTGGGAAGTCCCTTGTTAACAGCAGTCTGGGGGCCCAACTGGGAAAAGCTCCTGGGTGGCTCATCCATCCCATGGGTGAGAGTTCAGATTGCTGCTTTGGGGACTCTTGCTTATAATCCCAGCTGCAAACTGATATCATCATCAGTATGCATACAATAATGCAGCTTTTTTTTTTTAACTTTTACAATGCTGTTTGTTTCACTTTGTGAGTCATACATAGGATTTTGTTAGAGCCCAGAGGGTTGGCCAGGCCTCCTTGGATTCAAGAATTCCAAGACCCACTCCCTTTCTTATCTACTCCCTTTCTTATCTGCACCCTTTCTTAGCTAAAGTGCTGCCTAACTTACTGTGCTTGCAGCAAGCATGGAATCCTGGCAGTGTCCAGGCAGGTCAGAAGCAGGTCAGAGGTCTGCTCTCCTGCTTCTGAAGCCTAAACAAGACTTCTGCCATTTTAATTTTCCTAACAATCTATTCAGCCACTCTCTGTCTTTTGATAGGGGAGTTTGGTCTATTTAATTTTAAACTAATTATTGATAGCTATGGCTCAGGCGGGCTTCCCAGGTGGCGCTAGTGGTAAAGAACCTGCCTGCCAATGCAGGAGACATTAGAGATATGGGTTCGATCCCTGGGTCAGGAAGATCCCCTGGAGGAGGGCATGGCAACTCACTCTGGTATTCTTGCTTGCAGAATCCTCATTGACAGAGGAGTCTGGAAGACTGCAGTCCATACGGTCACAGAGTCGGACATGACTGAAGTGACTTAGCACGCACACATGCATGGTTCAGACAGTAAAGAATCTGCCTGCAATACAGGAGACTGTGCGTTGGGAGGATCCCTTGGAGAAGGAAATGGCAACCCACTCCAGAATGCTTGCCTGGAAAATCCCATGGACCGAATTCCAATAACGTGGTATGCTGCAGTCTATGGGATTGTGGAGAGTCAGATGTGACTCAGTGACTAACTTATTTATTGCCATTTTCTTAATTTTATTTTAGTTGTTTTGTAATTCCTTTGTTTCTTCTTGTTTCATTGTCTTCCTTTGTGATTTATTTTTTGAAATAGAATGCTTATATTCCTTTATCTTTCTCTTTGATGTGTCTCCTATAGGTTTTTGCTTTGTGGTTACCATGCTGCTATTGCTAAGTCGCTTCAGTTGTGTCCGACTCTGTGCGACCCCATAGACGGCAGCCCATCAGGCTCCGCCGTCCCTGGGATTCTCCAGGCAAGAATACTGGAGTGGGTTGCCATTTCCTTCTCCAGTGCATGAAAGGGAAGAGTGAAAGTGAAGTCGCTCAGTCGTGTTCGACTCTTAGCGACTCCATGGGCTGCAGCCTACCAGGCTCCTCCGTCCATGGGATTTTCCAGGCAAGAGTACTGGAGTGGGGTGCCATTGCCTTCTCCAGGGGATCCTGGTTACCATGAGGCTTACATAAAACATCTTAGAGCTTTAACAGTCTATTTTAAGTTGATAGTAACTCAGGTTTGAATGGTTTCCAAAGCTGTAAGTTTTTGCTGCTCCCCCCTCCCGTGTTTTATGTTTTTGATACCACAGTATATTTCTTTTTATCTTTTGTGTTTGTTAACAAATACTTGTACTTATTTTTACTACTTTTGTCTTTTTCATACTAGCTTTATAAGTGATTAACTCCCCATCTTTACAACATTAGACTTCCCAAATTTTTGAATATGTGAGATTTATACTTTCCTGTGTTTTCTTGTTATTCATCAGTGCTCTTTCATTTCAGTTAAGTCCCTTTAAGGTTTCTTGTGAGACCATTCTAGTGATGATAAACTTCTTTAAGTTTTGCTTCTCTGGAAAACTGTGAATCTCTTATCTCAATTCTTAAGGGCGACTTTCTAGGTAGCGTGTTCGTATTTGGCAGTTTTTCCCTTCAGCATTTTGAATATGTTCTCTCTATCTCCCTTTGGCCTATGAAGTTCCTTCTGAAGGATCTGCTGATAAACCTTGTGGGCGGGGTGGGGGAGTCCCTTGTGTGTAACAGGTCGCTTTTCTTTTGCTGCTTTGAAGGTCTCCTGCTTGTTCTGTCACTTTTGTTTTCACGTGTCTTGGTGTGGGTCTCTTTGGATTCATCTGTTTTTTCTGATTGCCTGGGCTTCCTGGATCTGGATACTTGTTTTCTTCTCTAGGTAAAGGAAGTTTTCAGCCACTATTTATTCAAATAAGTTTTATGCCCCTTTTTCTTCTCGGTCTGGGACACTTATCTATAATAACAAAGATCGGTCTGCTTGATGTTGTCCCTTAAGTCCCTGAAGTTATCTTCACTCTTCTGTATTCTCTTTTTCCCTTTGTGCTTCTCGGATTAGATGAGTTCCATTGCCCTGCCTTTGAGTTCGCTAATACCTTTTTCCGTTCTTCTAGTCTACTGTGGAAGCCCTCTGTGGTATTTTTCAGTTTAGTTATTGCATTCTTCAGATCTGTGATTTCTGTTTGCTGCTTTCTTATATTTTCTTTTCCTTTGTTGAAATTCTGACGTTATTCATCTGTTTTCCCCCTGAGCTCAGTGAGCATCTTTGTGGCTTATTTTGTACACTGTCAGATAAATCCCTGATTTCCATTTCATTAAGGTGTTTTTCTAAGGTCTTATAATTGGAGAGGATTATAGCTGGTCCTTATATGTGTGTTTAATTAGCAACCTTCCCCTTAGGCCTAGCTTTGAAGATAAACTAAATGGCCTCTGTCACAGAAAGGCTGGAAGTGTGGTCTATTTTCTCTGTACAGTAAATCCTCTACATATGAGCGAACTCCATTCTGAGAGAACATTCGTTAAGTTCAATTTGTTCCTAAGTCCAACAAAGTTAGCCTAGGTATCTAACTAACACAGTGTAGTACTGTGTTGGCTGTATAGTACTATATTGTAATAGGTTTATAATACTTTTCACACAAATAATACATTAAAAAGTCATCAAAAAATAAAACATCTGTAATCTTATAGTATTTTACCTTGAAAAGTACAGTAGTACAGTACCAAAGCTGGCATACGGGGGCTGGCATTGAGTGAACAGGCAAGAAGAGTTACTGACTGGAGGAGGGAGAAAAGGTAGGCGATAGTAGAGCTAATAGGAGCAGAAGATGTTAAGAAGAGGTGGCAAGAACATACAGAAGAACTATACAAAAAAGCTCTTAATTACACAGGTAACCACAATGGTGTGATTACTCACCTAGAGCTAAACATCATGGAGTGTGAAGTCAAGTGGGCCTTAAGAAGCATCGCTGTGAACAAAGCTAATGGAGGTGATGGAATTCCAGCTGAGCTATTTCAAATCCTAAAAGATGATGCTGTGAAAGTGCTGCACTCAACATGCCCGCAAATTTGGAAAAGTCCGCAGCGGCCACAGGACTGGAAAAGGTCAGTTTTCATTCCAGTCCTAAAGAAGGGCAATGCCAAAGAATGTTCAAACTACTGCACAAATGCGCTCATTTCACATGCTTGCAAGGTCATGGTCAAAATCCTTCAAGCCAGGCTTCAATAGTACATGAACCAAGAACTTCCAGATGTGCAAGCTGGATTTAGAAAAGGCAGAGGAATGGGAGATCGAATGGCCGACATCCATTGGATCATCAAAAAAGCAAGAGAGTGGCAGAAAGACATCTACTTCTTTTCACTGACTATGCCAAAGCCTTTGACTGTGCGGATCACTACAGACTCTGGAAAATTCTTAAAGAGACGGGAATAATACACCACCTTATCTGCCTCCTGAGAAACTTGTGTGCAGGTCAAGAAGCAACAGTTAGAACCTGACGTGGAACAACAGACTGGTTCCACATTGGGAAAGGAGTACGTCAGGGCTGTATATTGTTACTTTGCTTATTTAACTCACATGCAGAGTACATCATGAGAAACTCTGGGCTGGATGAAGCAAAAGCTGGGATCAAGATTGCCAGGAGAAATATCAATAACCTCAGATATGCATATGACACCACTCTTAGGGCAGAAAGCAAAGAGAAACTAAAGAGCTTCTTGATGGAGGTGAAAGAGGAGAGTGAAAAAGCAAGCTTAAGACTCAACATTAATAAAATGAAGATCATGGCATCCGGTTCCGTCACTTCATGGCAAATAGATGGGAAAACAATGGAAACAGTGACAGACTTTATTTTCCTGGGCTGCAAAATCCCCGCAGATGGTGACTGCAGCCATGATATTAAAAGACACTTGCTCCTTGGAAGAAAAGATGGGACAAACCCAGACAGCGTATGAAAAAGCAGAGACATTACTTTGCTGACAGAGGTCCATATAATCAAGGCTATGGTTTTCCCAGTAGTCATGCATGGATGTGAGAGTTGGATCATAAAGAGGCCTGAGCGCCAAAGAATTAATGCTTTTGAACTGTGGTGTTGGAGAATACTCTTAAGAGTCCGTTAGACTGCAAGGAGTTCAAACCAGTCAATCCTAAAGGAAATCAATTCTGAATATTCATTGGAAGGAGTGATGCTGAAGCTCCAATACTTTGACTACATATGCAAAGAGCTCACTCGTTAGAAAAGACCCTGATGCAGGAAAGATTGAAGGCAGGAGAAGGGGACGACAGAGGACTATATGGTTGGATGCCATCGCTGACTCAGTGGACATGAACTTGAGCATGCTCCGGGAGATGGTGAAGGACTGGGAAACCTGGCGTGCTGTGGTCCTTGGGTTCGCAAAGAGTCAGACATGACTGAAGGACTGAACAGCCCAAGTAGACCTGAGGGGTCATCAGCAAAGGGGATGGAGGGCAAGTTGCAATATCACTCACACTTAATGCTGATGGCATAGGTTCTGGTTCCTTGCTGGATTCTATCTGCCCTTGTGATGAAACGATCCAGTGCTGTCTGAGTAGTAAGTCTTTTTTTTCTTATCACAGATGACATGATAGCACTGGACTGCATTCTGATGCCTCCTGCAACCTTTGTGTACCATTCTGCAGTCAGGTCCTGTGCCTCAAAAACTAACAGTGCCTCCTCAAATCAAGAAAATGCCCTTGCTGTCTCCTGCATCATGAATCTGTTTGGTTTTTCAGTTACTTCTTTCACTTGTCTCTCTTCATCCTTTCTTTGGGCCTCCAGTTCCATCAGATCATCATTAGTAAGCTCCTCACGTTGCACAGCCATGAGTTCAGTTAAGTCGTCCTTTTGCAGATCTAGCTTTAGCGTCTTTCTCGCTGAGGGTCACTAAGTTGCCGAAGATTTCTTTGGACTCCTCATCCACTTTCTCAAGTCCAAGAAAATTGTGAACAGACTGGGACATTTGTGAACAGACTGTGGGCTTGTTTCAAGCCTCATTCATGATGATGGCCATAACCTCACACCAAGAAAAGTCAATGTTGCTTTATGGCCTTGTAGATGTTATAGTCCTTCCAAAATTGTTGAAAGGTTGTTCCTGATTCGATAAAGTATAACATGAATACTATTTCTTGAAAGTCACTCTAACTGCCTGGTCCATGAGTTAGATGAGCAATGAAGTATTTGGTGGCAGATGCAGTACGTTAATGGTGGGATAAAAGTCGTCCATGAATAGGGTGTAGCTCGAGCATTGTTAAGTGGCGAAATGTTGTTGGATGGGTCATCCTTCTCCAAGCAATATTTCTCTACCTCCAGGATAGACTGGTGGAAAAACAAGTCCTGGAACATGGCCTGTGTAACCCAAGTTTTGGGGTGACTCTTCCATGCAACAGGAAGAGAGCCCTTGGGTATGTTTTCCAGGGCTCTTGGGCTCTCTGAATGATCAACTAAGGAAGGCTTCAGCTTCATGTCGCCTAAACATTGCCACCAAACAGCAGAGTTGGCCTGTCCTTTGCTGCTGTACAGCCGGCATCACTTTTCCTCCATACAGTCTGGCACCCTCTCAAGTATAGGCTTGTCTCGTCCACATTAAAAACCCGCTTGAGTAAATGTGTACCTTCATCAATAATTTCTCAAAGCGTTTCAGGAAATTCCTGGGCAGCTACTCTTATCTGCATTCCTGCCTTGCCACTTACTTTTACGTTGTGAAACTTGGCCCTAACCTTGAACTGATGAAACCAGCCATGGCTGGCATTAAGAGATGCGTCCTCTGATTCTTCGCTGTGTTTCTGCTTCAAGTCTTCATAAAGGCTTTTAGCTTTCTGTTGAATCAGCATGAAGCTGAGTGGGACTCAAGGCTGATGCTGCATCCACAAACCAAGATGTTTCTCCGCCTTCTCCATCACTCTTCTGCGCTTCTTTGGTGTTATTGTTGATGTCATTGACAGCAGACCTCACGTGTTCTGTGATCTTGACCGTGTCCTTTAGAATCCTGCTGCTTCTTTAAAATCATGTTGAACAATTCATCTTTTAAGAACAAGTGATGTCTATCATCTTTTCGCCTTGCTCCCCTCTCTCAATTATTTTCACTTTTGTTTCCATCGTTACTGTTTCTTAGCAGTACCAGTTACATGACTGCTGCTTTTACGCTTGCTTCCAAACATCCTGGGCGTGAAATAACGATACCGTACTACTGTGCCGTATATAGTGCATGCTCGGTCACTTCAGTCGTGTCCGACTCTCTGCGACTCCATGGACCATGGCCCACCAGGCTCCTCTGTGCATGGGATTCTCTAGGCAAGAATACTGGAGTGGGTTGCCATTTCCTTCTCCAGTGATAAAGTATGAAGTGAGTGAAGTGAAGTCGCTCAGTCATGTCCAACTCTTTGTGACCCCATGAACTGTAGCCTACCAGGCTCCTCCGTGCATGGGATTCTCCAGGCAAGAGTACTGAAGTGGGTTGCCATTGCCTTCTGCTCTATATAGTGCTGGACAGTAAAGTGCACAACAGCACAAGCACTTACAGAGGACGCACACAGATGACAATGTACGCTAGACACGTGGACTAACTTAGGTGACTAGAATGAGAATGTTCGCTCACATCTTTGAAGGTTTGCTGCTTGAAGGTTCATAGATAGAGGACTGACTGTACTGTGCCCTGGGGGTTAGGGAGGCTCGCCACTTTAGAACTGTGTTTCTGTTTGTCACAGATCTGGGAAAGCCTCATTGGCCACCAGAGTCCAGAGAACAGGGCGTGTCCCCTGGAGGTGGCTGCACAGACTGGAGCACCAGGTGACGAGTGTCGGTCACTTGGTTGTGCCCGCCTCTTTGTGACTCATGCACTGTAGCCCACCAGACTCATCTGTCCATGGGCATTCTCCAGGCAAGAACACTGGAATGGGTTGTCATTCCCTTCTCCAGGGGATCTTCTTGACCCAGAGATAGAACTTGGGTCTCCTGCATTGCAGGCAGATCCTTTACTGTCTGAGCCAATAGGGAAAGTGAAGTCGCTCAGTTGTGTCCAGCTCTTTTCGAACCCATAGATTGTAACCTACCAGGCTCCTCTGTCCATGGGATTTTCCAGGCAAGAGCACTGGAGTGGGTTGCCATTTCCTTCTCCAGGGGATCTTCCTGACCCAGGGATTGAACTTGGATCTCTCGTGTTGCAGGCGGACACTTTACCGTCTGAGCCACCAGGGAAGCCCTTTCAGTCTGTGCAAGGTCTTGGGGGAGATACTGGTTACCTGGAGCATGCAAGTGAGAGCTGTGATGGTACCCACCCTCTGAGTTCTCTGGAAGGGATTACTCCAGGCCCCTAGACAGGGGTTAAATCAGATGCCTGCTCCTCAGGCTGAAGTTTTCATAGAAGCAAATAAGACTCTTTCACAGAAAGTCTGACTGCCTCTGTGCTGGGCTCTGGGTAGGGGAGTTTGAGTGAGCCCTTAAGAACCAGGTGAAATGGCAGATTCCAGCTCAGACAGTCTCACAAGTTGTTAGCATCTCAGAGGTGTCACAAAGTTCTGTTTCTTTCAGTTGACTCTTTCAGTTCTAGAAACATGATTTTTGTTTGCTTTCGCAGAAATGAGCAGAGAGCTCTTTCACCTTAACCAGACTGATGTCCGAGTTCCCCTGGCCCGCTGTCACTTCATTAAGGTAGAATAAGGCATAGAGATGTCAGCCGCCCGACAGCGTTCTCTCCCTTCTAAGAAAGCCAGACACTGTTTACTGAGCGTTGTATCAGCATGGAAGCAGACACCCTAAAATACAGTTTCCTCAAGCTGTAATGATCTGTGCAGTCTTTTCTTCTGTGTGATACACCTGCCAGAACAGTAGGTAAAATAAGGGGCTTCCTGAAAAAGTCTGAGTCTTTTCCTCTTCTCTCTGCACCATCATCACCAATGCACAACCCCCACACCACCTCCTGTGCTCCTCCCGCATCTTGCTTCTCTCCGGTAACTATGAGTAAACTCAGAACATTCAATGTTAGAAATGTGACTGTGGCAAATTTGGTTTTACTGCTTTGCTGTTGGTTTGTTTTGAATCCTGTTGTACTTGTTATCTTGGATATTCAAGCTCAAGAAAAAGTAAATAAAGCACTCAGCAAACTGTAGTATGTTGGATTCCTCATTCTTACCCTAGATACTTATGAGAAGCTAAGATATGGTTCAGATTTCGGTTGTGAGAGAAAGTTTTGTTTGTTTTTTCAACTTGAAAAACCATAGGTGTCGAGTTGCTGTTTACCAAGAAGGGGAGACGAGGGGAGTGAGGGAAACAGTGACTGGCTGATACCTGAGGTGCCTGTCACACCTTATGTGGATGTGAGTGTTGTTTGGGCAGCTGGATATATAATTCTGAAGTTAAGAGGAGACCTCTTGGCTTTATTAAATTTGCATGTTTTTGGCATGTTGATGGCATTTACAGCCATAAATCAAAATGAAATCCCTGAAATGATATGAATAGAGGAACGGAGCTCTGGGGCCGAGCGCAGGACACATCTGGGCAGTGAGGTTTTGGAGATGAGGAACCGACAAAAGAGAAGGAGCAGCGGTTGAACAGGAGTAAATTCAAGAGAGCAGTATTCTCAAAGCCAAGTGAAGAGCGTTTCAAGGGTGAGAGAACACAGCCGGTACTGAAGAAAAGGGGGCTGGATGAATTAGGCATGAGGGGGCCATCCCGGGTGGTCCAGGGGCTAGGGATCCGCCTTCCATTGCAGGGGACGCGGGTTCGATCCCTGGTTGGGGACTGAGATCCCACATGCTGCAGGGCAGCTAAGCCTGTGAGCCGCAACTCCAGAGGAGACTGGTGCCACAACGGAAGATGGCACGTGCTGCAGCCGAGAGCCAGTGCAGCCGAGAGAAGTTCAGAGAAGGAACAGACGTGAGGAGATGTGGGGACTGATGGGTGTGCTCACCGTCTTGAGTGTGGGATGGTTTTACAGGTTTACATACATCCTTCACGGTGCACGTTACACATAAACAGTTTTTATATCGCTGATTTCTCAATAAAGCAACATTTAAAAATTTCTTAAATATTCATTTATAGTTTTTTTTTTTTAAAAGGAGGGAGTGAACAGCTGTCAAATGCTTTTGATAGATCAAGTAACATGAGAATTTTGTAGGAAAGAGCATCCTTGGTTGCCTTAACTAGAATACTGTCAGTGGAGTTGGGGGATAAAAGTGTGATTTGTATGAGTTCAAGAGAGAATGGAAAGAGAGGAGGTGGAACCAGAGTTCCAGACAGCTTTTTTAAAGAGTTTTGCTGAAAACAGAATTTGAAAAAGGAGATTGAAGGGAGATGTGAAGTCAAAAGGAAGCTTTTTGTTTTGTTTTTAAGAAGAGAACAGCTTACAAAGGTAGTATAGCTTGTTTTTATACAGATGGGAATAAATTGACAGAAAGGAAAAAATGGATGCTGTGTGAAAGGAAAATTGTCCTGGGAAAGGGGAAGAATTGGTATAGTGATATCAGTGTATTCCTTTGCCATTGGTCTTGAGAATTCTGGCCATAATTATGACAATGAATTTCTAAATCTGTTTGGATAATGCTTTTTATTTTATTCATTGTTTATTTTAAAACTCTTCATGGGTCACTTTTGAAGACAGCTTTATTTAAAGCCATGCATATTATTTATATATAATTGCCATATTTGATATTCTTCATCTTGTCTATTCTTAAGGTTGATGCTTATTATATACTGGTGTCTCTTATTTTGTTTCAAGAAATTATAATATCCATGCTTCTTCAGATAAAATGTAGATCTTCCAATCCAGCATTTACCAGCATAACTGAGATTGTTACATCAAGCTACCATCATTAGCTGCTAAGAATCTTTTCTTAACAGGATGTGCTCTCTCTATAAAGTAACTATGTGAAATAGTTTTACAGAAGAATTTGACAAAGTAGATTTTGCACTTCTGATACTCTTAGGATTGATTGCTTTGCGGGGGCGGGGCGGGGGGAATTGATGCAATCTTTGCTTGTGGTAGCAGTTTCTTCAAATTTTCTGTTTGACAACCCTCACCATAATTCTTTCCATAGGCGATGGGAAACTCAGGAACTTTCAAAAGAAGTCTTTTATTTTCTGCCCTGTCCTATTTGGGGTTTGAAACTTATCAAGTCATTTCCCAGGCTGTTGTGGTTCATGCCGCAGCCAAAGGTAAGCCTAAGCTAAACATTGGGAACACTTAGAGTTATTTATATTTGTTATGTTTTGCTAATAACGTATTATGTTTGAATAGATAGTGCAACTAACATGTTATAGGCTAGATTATTTTCTGCTTTTCTCTACTTGTCGGTCTGATGTATATATATTCCCTGGTGGCTCAGATGGTGAAGAATCTGCCTACAATGCAGGAGACCCAGGTTCGATCCCTGCGTTGGGAAGATCCCCTGGAGAAGAGAATGGCAACTCACTCCAGTATTCTTGCCTGGAGAATTCCATGGATAGAGGAGCTGGTGGACTATAGTCCTTGGGGTCGAAAAGAGTTGGACACAACTGAGCGACTAACAATTTCACTTTTCACTTTCATATGTGTGTGTGTGTATATCTCTGTACACAGTAGAGCCTGGAGTAGGAAATGGCACCCCACTCCACTATTCTTGCCTGAAAAATTCGATGTGCAGAGGAGCCTGGCGGTCTACAGTCCATGGAGTTGCAAAGATTTGGACACAACTGAGCAACTGAGCACACACACAGCAGAGACAAGCATAGACAAGCAGAAAATAATCTAGCCTTTCATACGTTAGCTGTATTATCTATTCAAGTATGTAAAGTGTCTTCCAGCGCTCCTACAGTGAGAAATACTCTATTCATACTTTATAGTTAGGACCCTTGGGCTAAGAATGTTTTTCACATTTTTAAAGGGTTCAGGGGTTGTGGCAGGGTGGGAGAATATACCACAGATCAGCCTGGCCCACAAGCCTTAAAACGTTTATTCTCTGGATCTTTACAGAACACGTTTGCCAGTCTCTACTTTATAATGATACAGTGATGCTTTTGTTTCCTTAATGCCATCGTGGTGTATTCTTCTTGATGTAGTTAAGAAAGACCCAATTACTTTGAGATAAAAAATATTTTATTTATAAACAGAATGCAACTTGGTACTAAATATCAAATAACTGGCCGAAAAATAGAAAAATGCCATCACATTTTTTATTTAGTGTATGATAGGTAGGCAAACATGTGTTAAGACTTTTCATATTTTAAAAATTAAATTTAGTTAAACCTGTTGTATATGTAGACAGAGCCAAAATTTAGACTTTATTAGGGCTTCCCTGGTGGCTCGGTAGTAAAGAATCTGCCTACCAATGCAGAAGTTGTAAGAGACTTGGGATCGATCCCTGGGTCAGAAGATCCCCTGGAGGAGGAGATGACACCCCACTCCATTGTTCTTGCCTGGAGAATCCCATGGACAGAGGAGCCTGGTGGGCCACAGTCCATGGGGTCCCAAAGAGTCGGACATGAGTGAAGCGGCTTGGCAAACCAGTGCAAGAGACACAGGTTTGATCCTAGTCTGGGAAGATCTCACGTGTCTTGGAGCAACTGAGCCACAACCTTGCAGCCTGCACTCTAGAGCTGGGAGCTGCAGCTTCTGAAGTCCGTGCCCTAAGCCTGTGCTCCACAGCCAGAGACGCCAGCGCCCTGTGGCAGGAGCCTCGTGCTCCACAGCCAGAGAAGAGCCCTTGCAGCCGCAGAGACAGCACGGCCAACAGGAAATAGGCAGTTACAAAGACCAAAACCAAAATCCAGCCCATTAGGGAAAAGCTTTTGTAATTTATGAATTAATAAGCCTTTCTGTGTTTCACAGTACTCACTTTTTAACTGTCACTAAGACGATTAGGAGTAGATGTTCACCAAGGTGAATTTTGAATAGATATTAAAGTTCTAGAAGATGAAGAATCAGAAATTGGCTAAAAATTACTAGTTCTTTATTGATTTCATTTGTCCATGATTGTTCTTATATTTTTTTAAAAAGCAGATAGCTGAATTGCTACACTTTTATTTTTTCTTTCTTTCTTTTTTTAACGTATCATTTTCATGAAAGACCGAGTGAGGAGTTGGTTTTGTCACTGGCTAATGACATGTTTTGGCACATACAACTCAGCTTTTTAAAGCTCCGTAGACTTTTTTTTGCTATTTAAAAAATATTTTTTAATTGGAGAATAATTTGTTTACAACATTGTGTTGGTTTCTCCTGTGCAACAACATGAATCAGCCATCAGTATACGTATATCCCCTCCCTCTAGAACCTCCCTCCCAACTCCGTCCCGCCCTCTAGATCATCACAGAGCACCAGGGTGAATGACACACACCCTGAGAGAACCAGAATTCAAAAAGACACATTACCCCATTATTCACTGCAGCACTATTTACAATAGCCGGGACTTGGAAGCAACCTAGATGTCCATTAACAGATGAATAGATAAAGAAGTTGTGGTATGTCTGTGCACACACACATACACACATGCAGACACACACAGTGGAATATTACTCAGCCATAAAAAGGAATGGATGTGAATCAGTTGAACTGAGGTAGACGAACCTAGAGCTTGTAATACAGAGTGAAGTAAATCAGAAAGAGAAAAACAAGTATATATTAACTAACATAAAACTCCCTAGACTTTTCATCATGGCTTTAACTCTCACAGCAACCTTGCAGAGTAGTTAGGAGAAGCCATATTTTCATGTTCACAAAAAGTGATTACCTTGGCAATATATAAAACGGTTTGAAGGAAACGTTGTATTATTGGCCATTGGTCTGTCATTAGCTGACTTAACAGAAAGCGTTGTAAGAGTTAGGAGAGTTAGGAAGTAAGGACCTCTGGAATAAGTGAAGTGTTCCTTAGTGGTCCTTTTATTCTGGGACAGAATGATATTGCACACTTCACAAAGATAAAGCTGACCATTGAAGAGGAGGCCCGTTTGAAAAAGAGTACAGAAGAACTTTGGGAAATTCAGAAGGAGCTCATGCTTTAAAGTTGTTCAGTTACTATTCTGAAGTTACTAAAGAGATGGTAGTTACAGGATTGTATGTCAGACTGTTGAATAAACCTGAATACATAAAATTTGGAAACGGGAAATGAGGGTAGAGTGACTCCCTCTGTTTGTTTAGCCCTCTGACTTCCTTATTTAGCATCCGGATGATACTTTTTTTTTTTTTTACAGTTCCTAACTAATTGCATTTTGCTGTTTGCACTGTGACACCAGCTGTGACTGTCTTCTGCTTACCGGCTTCCACTCTTACGGACCCTTGTGATTATGTTGGACCCCCTTGGCTAATCCAAGATAATTTGCTATTTTAAGGCTAGCTAGTGAGCAACCTTAATTCCATCTACAAGCTGAATTCCCCTTTGCCCTAGTAACCTTTCACAGGCCTAGAAATTGAGATGTGGACTTGTCTGGGGCAATTATTTTGCCTACCACAAATAGCAACTAAGAATGCTGAGACTACTTACTTACTACTGCTTACTCTTTTTAAGAATCTTTGGGTTTTTATAGGGGCTTCCCAGGTGACTCAGTAGGTAAAGAATCCACCTGCCAATGCAGGAGATGTGGGTTCGGCCCCTGGGTTGGGAAGATCCCCTGGAGGAGGGCATGGCAGCCCACTCCAGTATTCTTGCCTGGAGAATCCCAGGGACAGCGGAGCCTGGCGGGCTGCAGTCCGGGGGTCTCAGAGTCGGACCCCCTCACCAGGCTGAGCACAGTGCAGCAGCAGCAATAACAAGGGCTCTGTGTGGGAGGTGAGGGTGTCATAAACGCTTCACAGGGAGTCACTGTTTTCATTCTTTAAACTGTGTCATAGTTAGTACTAGAGTTAAGTTTTCCAATTTTTTATTTTTGAAGGTTTTAATAAATCACTTATGTGTAATAGCTTCTTACTTATTTCTACTACACTTAACCATTTCGATTCTTCAGCATTTCTGATCTTCCTTTATACATGATTTCTGTATCTGGTTTCTTTTGCTTCTATGTAAAAGTGTTCGTGTGTCTTAGAATTATTGCCAGCTGGCTTGGGAAGACTTACTTTGTTGTGTCTTTTTTCTTTGATAGTCTTTAAAATTGAAGAAATCCTTGAACAAGCAGACTACTTATATGAAAGTGGAGAAACAGAAAAACTTCACCAGCTGCTCAGCCAGTACAAGGAAAGGTGGGTTACGCGTCACAGGCCAAGGTTTGCTATGAACGGAAATCTCCTGTGATTTAATAATGCAAATATTCTCGGTGCTTGGAATTTTTATAGTTTATAAGTTTTTACTTCAAAGTAATATTTCTTAGAGTTTAATTTATAGTATGACTTTTTTCTTATGTTAAGTGACTCAGAAATGCTACGTATATTTCCTTGATTTAGAAAAGGTGGTTCTACTTACTCATTCTAGGTAATGTTGACATATTTTTTCCTTTTGTTATTTTGCTTTGAATACAAGGTAGTCATTGAATAGATGTTTATCTTCTTTATCTATGTCGTGTATTTCTCATTTCTTCTAAGTTAATTTCTTATTGCTATAAGATTTGAATGAACTAGGATTTTTTTGTCACCTTTGAATAATACCTATGTATCCCTGTAAAGCACAGCCTCAGAAACTAAAAATACCTCCTTTTTCTATTTTTAGTATTAGCATACATGCTTAGTCCAACGCATTATTGTTTACTCATTTTGTGGCTGAGAATGGAGTTGGAAAGAGGAGATTCAGCCCAATAGAATAAGTCAAATCGGACTAAAGGGCATTTCCAGATCATTGATCTGCCTCATCTACTGAACTAAAAATATTGAGCCATTTTCAACCGACTTTCTTAGATTTCCCCAAACGACCCATCAATTTCACTTCCTAAATATCTGTAGGATCCAACTTTTATTTTCCATCGTCCTCTGAGTAACTTGAAGTGGTTGGCTTGGCATTTTATAGTCACTTCAGTCATCGCAAGTTTAAGGTTATTGTTCCGTGGCTCAGTCATGTCCGACTCTTGCTGACCTCGTGGACTGTAGCCCGCCGGGCTCCTCTGTCCACAGGATTCTCCAGACAGGAACGCTGGAGGGGGTTGCCATTTCCTCCTCCAGGGGGTCTTCCCGACCCAGGGATCGAACCCACGTCTCTTGCATTGCAGGCAGATTCCTTACTACTGAGCCACCTAGGAAGCTGTCAGGTATATTTTATATTCATTGGATTATAGATATGCTATTGCTGCTTACCCTTCGTTTCTCTTTTTAATAATTCTTTCTTTACATCTTATTTTGATTTATGCATTTCACTGTCTCTGGCTGAGCCAGGCCTCCATCGCTGCACGCGGGCTGGCCCTGGCTGCTGAGAGTGGGGCTGCTCCCTTGCTGCCGTCTGCAGGCCACTCTCCGTGGGGGCTCCTCCTGGTGAGGAGCACGGCCTGCACATGCTCCATGGCGTGTGGGATCTTCCTGAACCAGTGATCAAATCCACGTGCCCTGCATTGGCAGGTGGATTCTTAACCACTGGACCACCAGGGAAAGTCCCTACCTTTAGTTTCACTCAATTTTATGTGAATACTATTTTTGTTAAGAAAAGTATAATGTAGTAGGTTTAAAGAGAAACATTTAATAAAAGAAATTTTTATTAAAATGGCTTCTCAGGTGGCACAGTGGTAAAATATCCATCTGCCAATACAGGAGACACAAGATACGTGGTTTTGCTCCCTGCATTGGGAAGATCCCCTGGAGGAGGAAATGGCAACCCACTCCAGTATTCTTGCCTGGAAAATTCCATGGACAGAGGAGCCTGGCAAAACTATAGTTCACGGGGTCGCAAAGTTGCACGTGACTGAGCAACTGAGCATGCACACACAATTTTTATTAAATGTTTTATTATCTGTTTTATTTATTAGACATTTCAATCTTATATAATTATATTTAAATGGCAGGTCATCAAGGAGTCCAAAGCCCTTGCTTTAAGTATTCCATGCATCATGGTATGGGTGACACATTCAAAGATAGGAGTTATTTTGAGATTATGTTATATTTAATCATTCATTCATTAACAGGTATTTATCATATATATTTTTGTATGCCAGGTACTATATTTGGAACTATGGATACAGCATTTTGTTTTATAGAGCATAACCCTGTCTATAATATATTTTATGGTACTGTCTGAACGAGTTAGTGAGTTTTCTGAAGCACAGTGCCACTGAACTCAAACGTCAAGTTATATGTTGAATTTTAGAGAATTCAACTACAAAGATATTTTCTCAGGAAGTTAGTATTTTAGATATTACAGGTAAGTTAATGTTTATATATAATATTGATATTTTGGAGGAAATTTTAGCACGTATAGATTTGTGTGATAGAAAATAATAACTTTAACATTATTAATAGTGGATTTTGATATTGTGTTGCTTGCTATATCCTCAGTGACCTGAAAGACCATATGTATTCATTAGTGATATGACCTTTAACCATGAAAATGTGAGCTAAAATGGTTGTTGTTTTCTTTCTTTCACATTAGTGAAGATGCAGAGTTACTGTGGCGTTTGGCACGGGCATCACGTGATGTAGCTCAGCTTAGTGGAACCTCAGAAGAAGAGAAAAAGTTCTTGGTATATGAAGCCCTACAGTATGCAAAAAGGGCACTTGAGAAAAATGAATCAAGCTTTGCGGCCCATAAGGTGAGGCGCTTACAGTCATGAAACTGTTACCTGTGTTGAAGTGGACATTGGTCTGTGCTTATCTAGTATATATAACTTACATAGGAAAGAAATAGCTCTCTTTTAAAGAAATAGGGAAGAAATTTATTTTTATAACTTTTTTTTTCAAAAAGAAGTAGTGGCTTTCTTTGTGTTCTTGAACATCTAACTTCATTAGTGTGCTTGATAAATTACTTTTGTGAAGGTTTATTTTTAAACTGAAGTGTTAGTAGTTCCATCAGTTACTGCTACATTTGTTTCTAGTAGTATAAACACTGGACAACTGTTTTCTCATTTTCTTCACATTTTATTTCTGTTTTATGTGGAGATAGAAGTGTAGCAGCAGAGACCTAGTGTCACTTTTTACACGCAACCCCATGAGCTTCTGGATTTCCTGACTGGTTTAGAATAATCTTTTCAGTGGACACGGTGGGGAGGCTAGGGCACATTACTGATATTTTGGATTAGGACCTTACTTTACCATATCAGACTGTCCCCAGGGGAGCCCCCAAGTCATTGTGACAGCCGAATTCTGTCTTCACGCATTTCCAAATGCTCCCTATAGGGGATGATTCCATCTGCCCTGATCCCCACCACCACTGTTTCTTGTTTATATTAAGAATAAAATATACAGACCCTTTAAATTTGTTGAGACTTGTTTTATGGCCCAGAATATGGTCCATATTTGTAAATGTTCTTTTTGCACATGGAAATATTTATCCAGCTGTTGTTGAGCGTATGTCATATATGTCATTCCGATCAAGTTGTTTTACACATGGTAGTGTGTATGTGTTGATGCTACTTTCTCTGTTCATCCCGTGCTCTCCTTCCCCGCCGTGTCCATAAGTCCATTCTCTACATCTGCATCTCCGTTCCTTCCCTGCAAATAGGTTCATCAATACCAATTTTCTAGATTCTGTATATGTGGGTTAATGTACTATATTTACTTTTCTCTTTCGGACTTACTGCACTCTGTATAACAGGTTTCAGGTTCATCCACCTCATAGCACTGACTCAGATTTGCTCTTTTTTATGGTTGAGTAATATTCCATTGTGTGTATGTACCACATCTTTATCCGTCCTTCTGTCGATGGACATCTGGGTTGCTTCCGGGTCCTGGCTGTTGTAAACAGTGCTGCTGTGAGCACCGGGGTACATGCGTCTCTTTCACTATGGTTTCCTCAGGGTATATGCCCAGTAGTGGGATTGCTGGGTCATACAGTCATTTTATTCCTAGTTTTCAAAAAGGCTCCATGCTGTTCTCCATAGTGGCTGTATCAATTTACATTCCCACCAACAGTGCAAGAGCGTTCCCTTTTCTCCACACCCTCTCCAGCATTTATTGTTTGTAGACTTTTTGATGATGGCCATTCTGACTGGTGTGAGGTGATACCTCATTGTAGTTTTGATTTACATTTCTCATCCTGAATCGGTGATTTTCCACAGCACCTCGGTTTATGAAGCTTGGGTATTTGGTTTCAGTTCTTAGCGAAGAAACTCAGATTGTCTCAGTTTGGGTTTGTTGTCCAGCTATGGGTATGAGGACAAAGTCACGATTGACAAATACGGCTGTTATTACTGTAACAATGTGGGTGTGAAATAAAACAGTTCCCAGAAAATAGGTTGAGAAAATAGAATGATAATTATTAAATTTTACATTTTTCTAAATTTATATATTCATACTATAAATGTGAATCATTATCTCCCCATTGTGTTGGTAACTTTCTTAGAGATTCACTACCCTCTGTCTTATGGTTCTCTCCAAACATGTTCTAACTTAAGTTCCTTAAGGGCCATGTCTGCTTTTTCTTTGTATATTCCAGTATATTTAATACAGTTTTGCGCTCAGCCTTTTGTTAAATGAGAATAACTACTGAGGAATTGCAGCCTGGTAGTGAATGGAATATTACTGAATATTAGTATTCTTACACCTTTTATTCTTCTGTTTTTAGTGGTATGCAATCTGTATTAGTGATGTTGGAGATTATGAAGGAATCAAGGCTAAAATTGCAAATGCCTACATTATCAAGGAGCATTTTGAGGTACTGATGGACTTCAAAAGTTATTAGTTTTCTGAATAGATTTCTGTTTTACTTATTTCCTGCTGTATAGCAAACTACCTAAAGCTTAGTGGCCTAAAACAATGACAAATTATTTCTCAAAATTCTGTGGATTAACTGTGCACAATGGTGCTTCCATTCTGCTCGTTGTGGCTGAGGTCATTTAAAGGGCTCCCTGCACCCGGACCCTCAGCTCGGACAGGAATGGACAAGAGGCCCTCTCACGGGGGGCATGTCTCTGCTTTTCTTCTCATCGTCTAGTAGTGCAGCCCACACTTCTCTATAGCATCGTCGCTGCTTCCGAGAATGAGTGTGCCAGGGGAAAAGTTCCACTGTGCAGGCTTTTGTCAAGCCTGTTTGCATCACACTTGGTAATAATCTTTTGACCTAAACAAGTCATTCGGCCAAGACCAGAGAACGTGAGAGGGGTTTATACAAAGTCCTGAGTGCCAGGAGGTATGGTCTCATCCAGCAGTCCAATATAATTGACACACCACTTGCAGAGGTAATAGTACTGTATATGAATATGATCTCTTGAGTTTTAATATTTCCCCCAAAGTTCATTTACTTATTATAGTAAGCTCTTCCTTAGGTGCCAGAAATTCTCCAGGAATTTGTTTATTTCATGTTGTGCTTATACGTTAGTCTATTGTCCAAAAACAGTCAACAAAAAACTGCAGCTAGAAGCCCAGTGTATTTATCTTCTGATATTATAGACCATCTCAAAAATACAAATTAAGAGAAAGTGATGAAAACAAACATATTTATTGTTACTGATTCAATTCCTAGTTACTGTAATGACTAGCAGAAAAGAGCATCGGACTAGGAGTCCGGAGACCTAGCTTCTTATTTGGGCATCGATAGTATATATATATATATATACACATAATACACACACACACACACACACACACACACACACACACACACATTGATAAACATACATATATATTTGAATTTAGTAATATAGATTTTTCACATTTTAAGACCTTTGAAATCAGATTGCATTGTATATAATCAGCAGTGCTGATTTTTTCTTTTTGCTTTTTTCTTAGTGGTATACAAAATAATGACGTCATAACTTTTATGTTATCTTAGAGATTCAGTGAAATAGAATCTGAGTGGCATTAGATAAATCACATAAATTATTTTGTGCCATGGGATGTAGAAATACCTGACAAATAACTTCCAAGTGAATAATGAAATACTGCAGACAATAAATTAATATATACTTCAGAGAAACTGTGAAGGCTATAGATTATTTAAAAATAAGCAATATTTTTAAGTTTTTAAGTGTGTATATTAACTATATTTTTTAAATGATAGTGTTTAGGATTTACATACTTAAAAGATCATTTAAACTACTTCTATTTCAGATTCCATTATTACATCTAAAGCCATAAGGAATTATTATCTTTGTATTGTTTTTGAAGACACTTAAACATACGACAGAAAGAATTATAAAACAAAAGGTTTGCTTGAGTATAGCCCCTCCAAACACATCCCAAAAGTAAAGTAAACTGTAATACCCAAAGCATCAGTTGTATATGATGAATTAACTTCTTTCCTTTGCATCAAAATGGACCAGCTCTGTACCATTCTTGGCAGAATGGAAAATATAGTAACTTGTATAATACTTT
This sequence comes from Giraffa tippelskirchi, assembly GCF_054371585.1. Taxonomy (NCBI): domain Eukaryota; kingdom Metazoa; phylum Chordata; class Mammalia; order Artiodactyla; family Giraffidae; genus Giraffa; species Giraffa tippelskirchi. Next base: position 5,417,217 of record NC_137280.1, on the reverse strand, counting down.
GTAGGGCTTAATTTTCTGGTGGAACTCTGATTTGGAAAGGCTGCTCAGAATATGAGCTGTATATACTTTAAAATATATTCTGCTGTGTAAAGCACATCACTTTATTTATAGAAAAGTCAAAATTAGGTCAATGCTGATTCCTACCCATATTATTGGTAACAAGATTTCCCCCAAGTCATATGTGATTAGCCTTATTTTAGCTATTCTCTCTCTTATTACTAACATTATGAGACTTACAAAAAGTAAAAATAATGATTCTGATGATAGAAAATATTACTGTGTTAAGCACCTCTTGTTGACTTGCTCATTTAAGTTTTACCACAACCTTATAAGTTAAGTGTACTGCTTTCCTGATTCTGTACAAGAGCAAACTCAGGCTTGGAAAGAATGTAGAACTTGCTAAGGTCAAAAAGTTAGAGGTCATTGAGCTGTGATTTTGAACCCTATTTGGTCTGACTTCAGAGTCACTCTAGTAACCAGTACAGGTACTCAAAAATGTGTATTTCACACATTGTCAACTGAAAGTGAAAATATGTTTTTATAGAAAAGTGTAAGTAAGCTAGGAAGTCTTAAAAAGTGTTTTCTGTTTTTTGTTGTTTTTTAATCTTTAATAGGATTAACATTAATCTGAGATTTCCTTAGTGGTTTTCAACAAAATAATGAAAAATAGAGGAGTAATTTCTTTAAAGTTGTTATGTAGTTTATGCTTTACATTAATTTATATAGGGCTTCCACATAGTAAATAGAAATTAGGGAGACTATCAATATATTTTATATTGTGCATAATTATTCTCTTAATGAATTCTGTGACTAAGTAGTGTTTATTCTCCCTTTGTTAAATACACATGGGGAACTTAAACCAAATTTGCACATAGGAAGAGACTTTCTAAAATTACGTATTTTGTTTTTCTAACAAAGAATAATTTTACTTAATAGTCCTATAGGACTTGCCACAAAGAACTTTATTATTTAGTTTTCCTTTAATCTAGAAGATATAACTGAGAGCTATATATTGTTACTGTTTTCAAATTAGGTTCATTTACAGATTTTGTTTTCTTTCTTCTTGCTAAATCCTACTGTCAGTTTCTGAATCTTATAGTAATCTAAGTGTAAGTAATTAATAGTGTACTGAAATAAATTTAATTAAAGAGTCAAAAGGAAGAAAATTGGTGTTGATTATCATAGAAAAATTGAAATTCTGGGTTGCAATATGTTAAAAAAATCATGGGTTTTGTCAGCAAATATGGTAAAGTACTTATTGGTGTTTAGAAAACAAATATGATTCATTTTCTCATTTCTTGTTAGAAAGCAATTGAACTGAACCCTAAAGATGCTACTTCAATTCACCTTATGGGTATTTGGTAAGAAAATTTCTTGAGATAAATATTTCAGTGGTACTTAGTATGGTCTTATTTTGTAGTATATAAAAAAGTAAAATGCTTAAAATATTATTTGGGAGTCAAGAGTGTTTAATCCATTAGATTAACTTACAGTTGTGCTGGTTATTTAGTGTTTAGTATTTAGAAAATACTAAATTTGATTGTGATTTTGTTAAATATTGTTATTCAGATTATTTAGAAACAGGTACCAAGACTAAAAAGGCATTGAAACTTTTCATTAAACCTTAAATTCCCTTTTTTGGGAAAGATTATTTTTATTTACCAGACTAAATGGAATTGGATTAAGCTAACTCTATAGTAATACAATAGGATGGCCTTAGAGGGTCTTTGTATCTTCAAAGTGTGTCAGATACAGTGTGATTCATCTGAGGAATTTCAGCGTCTTTCCACTTTTATGTAACCTGTGTTCAAAGTACATCCTTACTCTGCTGGTATGAACATACACCAGAGTGTTAAATGCTTCTGGTTTGAGAGTCTTTCTTAGGGTTACCACCATTTTCTTTACGTGTGGTCTACAGAGCTGAGTATTTATTGTCTTCTGTGAGGGGTAACAGTGCAAAGTCCCATATCAAACTCTCTTTAAAGAGAAGTAAATACCCTTTAAAAGAGAAGTAAATACTGGATAAAGGACATGTTTAACAAAACACTTACTGAGTGAGAATTAATGGTAATTGAGGGACAGTAATTCAGATGCTGGTGACCAAATATGAATGAAATACCGTTTCTTCCTCAAGGACTTCAGACCCTAATCAAAGATCGAACACTTTTTTCCTCCTTATTTCAGGAAGTTGTTGAGAGTTTTGATGTTATTTTTTTTTATTAACCTTTTTATTTTGTACTGGAGTATAGCTGATTAACAATGCTGTGATAGTTTCAGGTGGACAGCCAGGGGCCTCAGCCATACATATCCATGTACCCATTCTCCCCCAAACCCCCTCCCATCCAGGCTGCCACATAACCCTGAGCAGAGCTCCCTGGGCTTTAGAATGAACGTAGGGCTGCTCCTGGCGGGAGGAACATTTAGGGAGTCTGGATGGACAGGCACACCCTGCTGCATTTAAAATGGATAAGCAGCAGGGGCCTCCTGTGAGCTTGGATGTTCATTATTGCCACACCCTTTCAAATTTGTAGACTTGCTGGTTGCTCTTGTCATTTAGGTATACCATGTTTTGTTATTTTTCTTGTTTTTTTAAAAACTTCTCTGAGTTTTTATGTAAAAAAAATAGGGGTAATGTTTCTATTTCCTTTTATTATTGTGAGGAGTAGATGAGAGAATCACTTAGCTCAGCACTTTGCACAAAGGGAGTACCCAGTGGTGCATGATACACTGTTACCATTACTATTATAAATATTGCTTACTGCTTATACCTAGTCACAGAATACACCGAGATCGACGGAGCAGTATCAGTCAGTCTCTAACTCAGTACAAATATTAACCTACTGGATATTATGAAAAGTATAAGCTGTTTAAATATACAATAGGAGAAGATTCCTTTTATATATGTTAAGATGCTTAGTTCTCTTTAAGAGAAAAAAAGAAGGTGCAATTTGAATATATGTGTCATTTTATTTCCCTATAGGTGTTACACATTTGCTGAAATGCCTTGGTATCAAAGAAGAATTGCTAAAGTGCTGTTTGCAACTCCGCCCAGCTCCACCTATGAGGAGGTAGTGTGAGATCCTTTGTTAGTTAGTCTGGTTTCTTAGCCGCTGGGCCACTCTGTAGTGTCTGCACATCTGGAGCTCTCAGCAGTGAGGGCCGCCAGCGCGTTCTAATGGCCCCGTCAGCTCTTATCACAAAGGCCTGATGCTTATGGTCTGTGACTGGTGAGTGTGTGTTTTCCCCTTTAGGTGAATGGCTGATCATTCTGGTATATTGTCAGCTAACCAACCCCATGGCTAAAAGCTACCTTCATTTTCTGTTTGAAATCTATACCATATGAAAATTATAAAATAGAGCAAGAAATACACAGTTGCTTCTCAGTATATTTTAGGGACACATTCTAGGCTTCCCTAGTGGCCCAGACGGTAAAGATTCTGTAAGATAACACCCATCTATCTGGGAATTAAAGCATGTTCGTATTGATAAATAGTAATTACAACATTTTTTAAAAGCAGGTTTGAAAGGCTTATAGTCTCATTTCTAAGGTCTTTTGCTTTTCCTGTTAAAAGTAAAACTTGAAAGGGATTTCAGGGCACATATTTTGGGTTTACTTATCACAAAATTTTTAGAGTAAGAAAGAAGATGGTTAAAAAAGATTTCCCAATACTTGAATCATGAGCTTGTATCACAGTGTTTTCTGTGAAGCTATAGTGTAGAATTTGATGTAAAGAATATTTAGTTGTATAATCAGAATAGAGTTGTGAAATATTTGTTTTTATTAAAAAGAATGCATTCTCACAAAAAAGACACAATTATCTCTACTATAACAAATCAGTTATGTATCTAAGAGATCAGTTGTCAGTTAACGTGGTATGAAAGCAGCTTAAGTGGGACAAAAAGGAGTTGGCAGGGAGTCTCAGGCTGACCTGAACATCTTATGGAGGGATTTCAGTTATAAAGGACTCTTAAAAATGCATTGGCCCAACCTGTGTATCACTGTAAAGACAGCTTTTGATTTTATCTAGTTTTTACTCATAAAGCCACTGTTCTGATTTAAGAAGAAAAATGTCAGAATAATCTGAGTTGTACATGATAATGATCTTTCCTCTCTTCATGTGATGCTGGTTTCAGTCCGAGTTCTGAGTAACAGTCAAGTTATTACTAGAGATGGTCCACATACTGTCATCTGTATTCTGATGGTTTAATAGTGTTATGTTCAGTTTTGCTGTATTAACTCTCACTGTTGATGAATTGACTGTTACTGTTTTTTAAGGGCATCATTATTTTAGGATAGTTTGATTTACTTCCTATCTTATATTTAATGTAGGACTAGATCTTTTAAGAAAATGCTTTTTTAATACTGACTCTGTTTTAATCCTTTTCAATGTATTTGGGCTTTTGTGTTTTTGACAGGCCCTAGGCTACTTTCACAGGGCAGAGCAAGGTAACCTTTTTTATTTCATATAATTGTATGAATGTCTGACACGTAATAGTAATTTTTTAAACAAAATTATTTGTTCTGATATACTTCATAAACTTCTTTTGAGCTAGACACTACCAAATAATTTGTTCTGATATACTTCATAAACTTCTTTTGAGCTAGACACTACCACATCATTTTTTAAAATTATCTGTTTGTGGACGTGCGGGGCCTTCGTTGCTGCCCTCTCTGGGAACAGCGAGTGGGGCTGCTCGGCTGTGTGCGGGGGCCTCTCACTGTGGTGGCCTCTCGTGTGGCACAGGCCTTAGTGGTCTCACGGCGTGTGGAGTCTTCCCAGACCGGGGATAGAACCTGTGTCCGCTGCGTTCCCGTCTGCTGTACCACAAGGAAAGTCCTCAGAGAATCTTTAAAAGTCCTTGTTTAGTAAAGATCTCCTGAGAAGGAAGTGGGCTCCTACTGAGTTTAGAGCCGCAGCTCTAATGATCCTTCATTTGATGTCATTCAACCTTCCTTTTTTTGGGAGGAGGCTTTGACAGATTAACTCTTGATTTAAGATCACACAGCTTATCTGAAGCATGTACTTATCTTCATTTAAAATGTTTATTTTTTAAAAGTGAAGTATAATTGACATATAATACTGTATTAGCTTCATGTGTACAACATGATTTGATATTCACATACATCATGAATCGATCACAAAAGCAAGTCTAGTCAACACCTGTCACCTTACATAGTTATAAAAAAATACTACTGGGATCAACTGTCTTAGCAAATTTCAGATGGCATTTAAATGGGAACTCCGTGCTTTAAACCAGGCCAGTCTTTGTTCTGTTGCAAGAGTTTTCTGTTACTCTTACTTTCAAGAAACAGCCAGTCTAGAAAACATCAGCCTACATTTATCCTTTCCAATGGCAGAAACTAGAGACGTAAGAGACATAAGCCTAATGTCCAAATACTCCCACCCCCCAAAAAAACCACTGCCAATATATTTCTATAAAACTTAATCAGAAGAAGATTAAAACAATTTACTAAATTTGAGAGCCTACTCATATGACTTGTTCAAATGCTTTCATGATAGCAAAGCATTTCTGAAATACATTTCTTCTAAAGAATTTTGTCTGAATGTTAACTCTCTCTGTAATTTGTTAATTCTGATTTACTGTTAACGACCTTCCATTGATATCCTCTCATGATGGTAGTTTTACGTATCATGGATATGATGTGGGAATGCAGTTTTCACAAAGAAACTGAGAAGTATAATTACAAAGTTAAAAAAGCACCTTAAGAGACTCAAGCATTTGGGTTGCTGAGAAGAACACGGTTATACTTCTGTGGAGCTGAAGTGACCCATGGTAATTCCAGCCATCCTCCAGGCTTCCCCTGTAAGGTCACGTCCTCTCGGACACCTTTCCTTATGGCTGACGTTTGGTTTAGAAGCTCCTCCTATGCCTTTAGTATCTTTTATTTCCCCTTTCATGGCCCTTATCAGTCCACAGTATGACTGTTTGTTTCCCTGTCTGAAAGGAAATTCAGGGGAGACGGGACTGTCCTCCTGCACACGTGGCGCCGTCGTTGCTTAGCACAGAGCGCTGGGCAGAATGACGGCGTAAGCGGTGGAGGAATGAGTGAGTCTCCTTAACTCCGAGGAAGCCTTACGCACATCAACATGGCATCTTACAAACATCTTCAGATTAAGGAAGCAAACAAGTTTGGGTTAAGAAACAAATGTAGTTAATCATAAATCATATCCCAGGAAAAATTATACTTTAAATATAGAAGGGTCCCAGGTTGACAGGCGGAAACTGTATAGAATTAATGAAGTAAGACAGTCCCGTGCTTTCGTTCTTAGGCTTTTTGTTCACATTTTTGCTTCAGCCAAACACATTCTCCACTTTCGTGTTAAAATTCTCTTCAGCCGCCAAGTCAGTCTAGGTGTAACCTCTTAGCTGCTTGTTTGGTTTTCTATGGAACTTTAAAATGTGTGCTCCTGTCAAAGCAGTGCTGTTACTCTTAAGTTACACCCAGGTGTGCTCATGCTGGTTTCTCCTTTTCGTTACAAATTCCAAAAGAGCAGAGACTTCATCTGCGCTTAAACATAGCCCACAGGCTTCCCTGGTGGCTCAGACGGTAAAGAATCCGCTTGCAATGCAGGAGACTTGGGTTCGATCCCTGGGTCAGGAGGATCCCCTGGAGAAGCGAACGGCCACCCACTCAGTATTCTTGCCTGGAGAATCCGTGGACAGAGGAGCCTGGCGGGCTGCCGTCCATGGGGCACACGGAGTCAGACACGACTCGGCAACTAAACCATTGCCAAACAGAGCCCACATTCAATAAAGGTTGATCAAATGTGTGTACACACACACACACTGATATATCCTCATGATTTCATTTCCTCAGTCAGCTAGTACGTCCTGAGTACAGTTTGAGGCACTGTTGTAGGCACTTAGGATCCAGGCAACAAAAGAGATGGGGCTTCTTGTCTATCAGGACCCCCTCAGGTTTCCATCTATTAAATGGAGTACCAATTTTATAAAGTTGCTGTGAAAATAAGAAATGTGTGTAATATAATGCCTAGCACAAAGTAGACACTCAAAAAATAGTAATTATCTCAGTTTTTTTTGATAGGAATAGTTGAGCAAAAGAGAATTCTCACTAGCCTAGTATATTACAGCAAGTCCCTCACACACAGACTAGTTTAGTTCACGTGTCTGGCGCGCACTGTCACGTCCTCTACAGGAGCGTGTGCCCGTGCCCTGGGGCAGTGCTGTGTAGGAGCAGGAGTGCAGGATCTTGACTTCAAGCCCAGAAGGTCTGAAATGGCTGTGAGAGCAGCAGGGCTGCAGCTGGTATCTCCTGTCGCTGACGACCCTTCACCTCTGCCGTCTCCCCTCTCCCTCCTCCACAGAGTAACTCTTCCGTCTCTGGTCTCTGCTCGTCTCTGGTCTCTGCTCGTATGCCAGCTGTTGTACTGTACTGTAAGATTAACATTTTTTTTTACTTATTTATGAAAAGTATTACAGTACAATACTACATAGCCCACTGTGTTAGTTGGCTTTGTTGGACTTAGGAACCACCCGGACTTACGAATGTGTGCGCTCCCAGAATGGATCTTGTTCAAAGCAGGGGACCTACTGTATTGGCGTTTAGACCAGAAAATTTAAGCCTTTCAAAATAAGAGCGATACTGCTTCATCGGAGATAAAATGTAAATTCTTTTTCTTTCTTACGTACAGTGGATCCAAACTTCTACAGCAAAAACTTGCTCCTTCTAGGAAAGACGTATTTGAAGCTGCGCAACAAAAAGCTCGCTGCTTTCTGGCTGACAAAAGCCAAGGACTACCCAGCGCACACGGAGGAAGACAGGCAGGTACAGCATCTCCAGTGAACAAGGCAGACGGGTTTCCACTGAGGCACGTTAGGGAAAGGGGCATCAAGATCTGCTTTAAAAATGTCACTGCCTAAATGCATATTATTAAATAATAGTGCTTGTTTCAAATGCGTATAGCAAATATTTTTGGAGAAGGAAATGGCAACCCACTCCAGTATTCTTGCCTGGAAAATCCCATGGTCAGAGGAGCCTGGTGGGCTACATACAGTCCATGGGGTTGCAAGGAGTCAGACACGACTGAGCAACTAAACATGTATGAATTACTCGCTACAACACAGAATTATTCCTGTTTGACGTGTCTATATATAACAGATCAGATAAGATTTCTAAAACATAAAAGGCAGGGGATGTGCGCTAATGTGAAGAATTCTCGAAGTCTCATCTCTGAGCTCTCTGAGAAAGTTTATTCTCACTGTACTAGCCTGGTGTTTCTTGAAACTCTTAAAAACTACTTTATAAACCTGTTTCACAAGTTGACCTCTGTGCTGTACTGTTTACTTATAATATGCATTCTTCCATTTTAGATACAGACAGAAGCTGCTCAGTTACTTACAGGTTTCAGTTACAAGAACTGAGAATTTTTCAATGAAGTATCTAAGAAGCATTGCCTTTTCATCAGATTTTAAAGATAATAAATACATTAACTATAACTGTTCTATGGCTGTTCTTTTAACGTTGTGACCATTTAACAAACATACAAAATTCTAGATTTCTTCACAAATAACAAGGTGAAAGAAATGATTCCCACAAGAGTGGCAGAGACGTCTCCGTGGCTTAGAGGCAGAGATGACCGTGCATGCGAGATGCCAGCCGTACAGAAGGGCATGCGATTTCCAAGGGGACCACACCACATCAGGATGGGGATCGAGAAAAGAAAGCTAAGTGTGGAAGCGCTGGCAGAGGACGGGTGCCTCTTCACGTTGGACTGATTCAAAGCTGAGCCCTTGCAGAGAAGCAACAGTGAGTTAGGAGCTCAGCATGAGGGGGCTTCTTGGTATAAAGCAGTTAACTGATGTGTCTTGGAGCCAACCTGCATAAGGAAAGAACTCCGTCAGGAGAGGACTGAAAATGGAGTGGTTTCCTTTTTAAAACGTGAGGGAGTCTTAAAAGTGGGTTGATTTTGTCACCAGGCGAGCCCAAAGTCTATTCCCTAATGGGTGAAGGGAACATGGAACCCAAGGAGAAACGGGAACGAGGGTGCCACCAGTGCAGACCCTAACGTCTGTGAGAAGTCGTATCTTCAATGTCACTTAGAGACATCTGAGTGTATGTCTAGGTGGGGTTTTCTCAAAGGGAAGACACAATGTGGGTATTATGTACTCTTTGAGGTTATCATGTATATTTTCAAACAGAAGCAAAAACTCAAAATATTGGACTATTAATACCCATCTCTGGCTCAACAGTTGCTAATCTTTTGCTATATTTTACTTATGTGTGTATATATTCATATATTTACATGTATCTGTAAACTTTTGAAATAGTAGACAACATATTTCATCCCTAAATATTTCAGCATTCATTGTCTCAAAATGAAGACATCCGTCTAAATAAATACAAATTCACATTGCAAATAGAAAGTTAATAGCAATTTTTTAATATCCAGCCATATTCAAATATCCTTAAATGTCCCAAAATGTCTTATACTTCTAGAAACCAAGATTCAAAGATCATACATTGCATTTAATTTTCTGCCTTAGTTTTTTAAAATCTAGAACAGTAACCCATCTTTTTCTCTCACAGCATTGACTTTTTAAAAAGGCCAGTCCAATTGTCTTCCAAACTGTCCCTCCTTCCAGAATGGCCTTATTGACCACCTTTAGAGAAACGCTGTTCCACCTTATATGTGTATTAGATCTTCTTTGACGTTTATGTTTATCACTTTCTCTGATAGATACTGCTTGTCTTCACTTTTGAGATGTTTCTTTTTCTTCTTTTTCCTCCTGATTTAAGTTAGTAGGCATTTCACATCTTCATGTTTTTTTGGTCCAGTTCTGAATTTCTAATTTGGATTTTTTTCATGTCTGCAATTATTATTTAGATTTAATTTAGACTAGTATATTGCGTTGAAGGATTTTACTGTGTTTTTTTTTTTTTTTCTGTTCAGCATTTTCATCTGAAATTTCCTCATTTTCACTTTTCTCTTTAGAGTGACTTTGAATGTCATTTTTTGGAGGTATGACTTTTTTGTGTGTGTTTAATGACCAGCAATGCCACTTTATCAAATGGGAGATAAGGAGTTTGGATTAGTTCAGTAACAGCCTCGGTAATTTACAAAATGAAATAGTTTTGTAAAATAAGGTTTCTTTTAGTCATAAAGCCTTTTATGGAGGGGAGGATCTGTCTTTGATACTATATAGAGCTGCTTAAATTTTTTTCCCTTTGAAATAGATTCATAAGAAGTTGCCAAAAAGTGCTACACAGAAAAGTCCTGAGTATCCTCCTCTGTTTGCCTCAGTGGTAACATGTACGTGTAGTACAATATCAAAGCCAGGAAATTGTACAGTCCACAGACATTATTCAGATGTTACCACTTTTAAGTGATCTCATGTGTGTGATCTACGCAGTTTGGCCATGTGTAGATTTCTGTAACTGCCATGATGAAGATACACAACTGCCCCATCACAAAAATGCTTAGTGCTGTCCCTGACAGTCATACACATTCCCTGCCACCATCCCTAATCCTGACAACCGCTAATGATTCTCTGTAGTTATCTATAATTTTGTCATTTCAAAAACATTGTATAAATGGGTCATACAGAATGTGATCCTTTGAGATTGGCTTTTTTCATTTGGCATAACTCATTTCAGATCCATCTAAATGTAGTCAACAGTTCTTTTTATTGTTGATTATATTTCATTGTATGGGTGTACCAGTTTATTTAACTATCCACCTTAGGGCATTTGGGTGGTTTCCAAACCTTGGCTGCTATGAACATAAGGTATGACTTGTATCAGTTATATCAACATAAACGTCCAGGCGTGTGGTTGCTGGGTCTTTTATAGAGCTGCTGTTTCTTTCCCCCCCTTTACAAAGGAATAGCTCCCTTCTCCAAGAAGCGGTACCTTCCTGAGATTCCAGCTGTGTGCTTTTTCAGCCTCTCTTGACTTCCCAGGAGTCTGACCTCCCAGGTCCCACACTGCTTCTCCTGGCATCTCTCCACTCCAGGAGAGAACTGCTGCTTCTGGGGATGAACCCTGGGGCCCCATTATTCCCCTTCCCGTGCAGTGCCCCCTTGCCTCGGTTCTTGTGTTCCAGAGCTGACTGCTAGTTTGAGATGCCTATTTCCCCACATATATGTGGACAGAAGTTTGCAGTATTCTGTCTTCTAAATATACCATAGACATGGGCTACGGGTGATTAAAACTGCCTCTTGCGCACCTGTTAACCTTTTAAGAAAGAGGATATCTGACTTGGAAAGTGGCTGTTATCCTACTCTTGTTGCCAGAAATTTTCCTATCTTGAGTGGACTAGCTATAGATTTTGTAAAAATGTTTTTTCTCAGACTTTTTAAAATAAACATAATTACAAGGAAAAAACAAAAAAGCCCCTAAGAACCTAATGAAATTTTGAGGATTAAAGAACATGTATTTACCAGGAGTATCAGTTAACATTTAAAAATGCTGTTAACATCTGATTGTCCTTGGTCAAAGATTGGGGAGAGAAAATTTGGAATTCAGGAGATGCCATTTCTGTTCAACTTTAGTGTATGTGCTGAGGAAGTGAGGGCAGAAGATGCCACTTTTGGACTATTACTCTGTTATTGGTTTGGGTTCACCCTGCCTTTTCATTTTTTTGGTTACCTACTTCAACCAGAGAACATTTCTGTTTGATTCTGTAATGCCCACGAGTGTCTTCTGAGGTTCAACCAAATATTCAGACTCAAAAAGCCCGTGACAGGCTTCATCTGGCACCAGTTCACTCAGATGGACAAAAACCAAGCTGGCCCAGTGGGTCCGTGTCAGGCTTCCCGACATTGAGATGACCTCACAGCGGCGTCAGGAGCAGCGCCTCCCTGCAGCTCCAGAACGGCCAAGGCCCCGGGTCACAGCTCGGGAATCCCAAAGGGACAGGCCCTTACGAGTCTCCCCGTCCCGGGAAGTCCGCAGCCATGGTCTCCTGTCAAGTGTCTGGAGTCTTCCCAGTCCGGACGCAGCATACCACCTCGGGGTCCTTCTGATGAACAGGAAGGGTGTTTCCTGACAGCAGTGTTGAACACTGGGAAAGCTGGGTGTCTGACTGAGGCTGGAGGGCCCTAGTGTTGGTTCACCCTTCTGCCCTGCAAGCAGTACAAGCACAAGCCCCTGGCGGCCTCTGCCCTCCAGGCAGGCAGGCGGCTGGTCTGAGGGTGCGGGCCGGGGCGCGGGGGCGCGGGGGGCGCGGGCCGCCTCTGCGCTCACCGCGGGGTCACGCTCGGCCCGGGGGCCTCGCCTGGCCCAGCCCAGGACGGGCACTGCCAAGGGAGCGGAGGACACGGGTCTCGGGTTCCCCCCACTGCCGCAGTGCACGTGTCAGCCCAGCAGGGACATCCTGCCCGCAGGCCTGGATTCCAGGGGTGACGCTCAGAAGGGCCTGAGCGCGCTCCAGAACGCTGGTTCTCTGAAGCCCGCTGTGGCGCGGCGGTGTCTCACCTGAGGCGAGGAGGCAGGCGCGGCCCGAGGGCTCCGTCAGCCCCGCCGCGGGCGTCTCCGCAGCCGAGCGCCGGCCACCGCCGTCACAGCAGAGCTCGGCGGCGCCGCGCGCCTGCTCCCGCTTAGGAGCCCCTTTGAAGACCGGGCAGCCTCTCACGCATCGTCTGTCCTACGCGGTCGTTCTCTTGTTGTTTATTCTTTAGGCATGAAAATAACTAGAAAGTCAGTAATGAGGATTTGGGGAAAGTAGTCAACCAAGTGGATCACTGACTTTTATTTCATCTTTACTATGAATTCTGAATAAAAATGCAGAACATAATCTAAATATGTAGAAAAAGTTTTGGCAAAGCAAAAAGTATTGTTTAGAGAAGTTAAATTGTATACTAGTATTATCTGTATGTACTTAGTGAAATATGTTACTGGTAACATTATGTCAGTTCTATGGTTAAAAAAAATTTAAGTTAATGAAATTTATAGTGTATATTGAAATAATGATACAAGTGGAAATTTAAATTTTTATATTAATAAGGAAGCCCCACTTGCTAAAGCAGCATTAATATCATTCACATCAGATTCTTACACATTTTTGTAGTTCAGTAAATGTCTTTGATAATGAAAAACAAAGTATTTACCTAGGACAAAAATAATAATTTATATAAAAAGGGAAGACCAAAATATTTTTTATATGCTTATTCAGATACATAGAACTTTTGTGAATTTAAGAGGAATGAAGATATTCAAACTGTAATAGGAAATCATTAGACTTATTTGAATATTTAGATGCTTATGTAAGTCTTCAATCCATCTGGTTTTATAAAACCAAAATTTCGAACACAAAAGCAGAAAAGTTCACATTACCTTTTTATGTTCCTACGTATCAAATTACATCAATTTATTCTGTATTTAAAGAACATCACAGATTTTAAAACTAAAGTACAGAAGCGCCTGATTCTTTTTAATTCCACAAATACCTGGCATCCCAAAGTAACATGTAAACAAACCTCTATGCTCAGCGAATTCTCTCCACTTTCCAGAATAAAAAAATGGTAGTAGATCTAGTATATGATTTACTCATATAAGTTATGGTTTCATTAATGACTTTGACTGTATTAGTGATGTATCAAAGAGGGAAATTTTTCAACTACTGTATTTATTTAAAATAAACTGACAGGTTCAAGCACCCATCTTAAGAAAAGCCAGCAGCACTTTTTTAACATATTCAAAGTAAGATTTTGGCCTAAGCCCTTAATACCTTCCTGAACAGCCATGCAACTAAACACCCTCAAGAGATGTTACATCAGGGAAAAAAACACAGACCAATTTGAACTTTTTCCCCTGGATAACAGAAACAAGGTAAAGTGAATCCAGACTATTTTCGAATGAATGGCTGTCACGTTTAGTCCACTCTGAGCTCTATAAAACTAGAGCCACTATCATATATGCTTATATAGATATATACTTATTTTTAATAAAGTCTCTTGCTTGCTTCAAAATTTAAGGATGATTTTTTTTTCCTGGTCAGTCATTTCAAGGGAACAATAAATAAAGTAGAAAAGGATGAGCTGTTTTGCATATTTCTGTGGAAGAACGGAAAACATTTATACTTTTGAGAGGTTCAGAAAATTCACTGTACAGAATGAACAGCTTATATACACTATTTGTGCAACTTTTCTTGGCTGGGGTATTTAAATGCAAGAGCTCCTCCAAGACAAGAAGCCACATTCATTCTTGTCCAAATCCCTCTGTTTCTTCTATTGCAAAAAGAAGTTTTTCCTTTAGTTGTTCATAACTCTTATATGGTGGTAGATCCAAGCGATTAAAACTGAACAAAAACAAAAACAAATGTGTTTTCAATAAAATAAACTCTGAAAATATTTCTAATACAATATATTTTTAGAATACATTTGAAAAACAGGAAGAATGTAAAAATTTTGTTGGAAGTATTCTAACAGACAATTTACTACTATATTAATACTTACTGAACATAATATTAAACATACAAATTTTCTTATAGCAATCGACTCAATTTTAAGACCTATTCATAAAAATATTTTAATGTTTCCCAGAGAAAGCTGGAATTACAAATAATAACTGTAGCAATAATGGATAAAACCGCTGGAATTTTTTCCCTCTTCTCTATAGTATCATGTTACATTGTTTCTGGAGTCCCTCTAACTTCTCTTGGGTTAAAAGAGTCCATTTCTTTCACTCATTCACCTATGAATTCACTCACTCATCAGTTACTTACTGAGAATCTTTTCTGTATCAGGTATTTCTCCTAGGAGCTAGCGATACACAGATGAGAAACTAAGGTCCATGTTCTCACTGAACTTACATTCTAGGGTGGAGACTGTCTATCACCAAATACATACTTTTGTCTTTTCAAATATCTTGTCATATGTTGGGCTTCCCTGATAGCTCAGTTGGTCAAGAATCCGCCTGCAATGCAGGAGAGCCGGTTCTATTCCTGGGTCAGGAAGATCCGCTGGAGAAGTGATAGGCTACCCACTCCAGTATTCTTGGGCTTCCCTGGTGGCTCAACTGGTAAAGAATCTGCCTGCAATGCAGGAGACCTGGGTTCGATCCCTGGGTTGGGAGGATCCCTTGGAGAAGGGAAAGGCTACCCACTCCAGTATTCTGGCCTGGAGAATTCCACAGACTGTACAATCCATGGGGTCACGAAGAGTCAGACACGACTGAGTGACTTTCAGTTTCACTTGTCGTATGTAGAACTATTTCTGAAATAATATGCTTGCAGTCTTGCCAGACTCAAAGAGAATTCCCTGCTGGGATTAACTGATGAAATACAAAAAACATGGAAAATGCTCAAATCATCAGTGTATTGTTTTACAACTTACAAAGGTGTAGACTAACATTTATGTTTTTTAAGATACATCACTGAGCAGCGGGGTCAGGATTCAGGAGTTTCGGGGTTTGGTGCCCACTCTGTTAGTGTCTAGGGAGACAGCGCTGAGAAGTCTAAGCCGCTCTGTATTTTCTCTTCTCATGTGGAAGGTCTCTAGAGACGGTCCAGTTCCCTCCTACTCCTACCAGTTATCTGCCCCAGTCAGGAAACCACCTCAGGAAAGAGCCTTCTGAAACAAGGCAGCCAATTAACACTGTGTCTCCGACCATGTTGCTCCCACCTGGCCCCTCCCGCCACCTCCTCTATGCCTGAGGTACAGTCTGAGAGTGAGCTGAGGTCAGGGAAGACTTTTATCAACAGGAGTCCGATACTAAGACAGCCAATCACCTGCCTTTGTCAAACCGTCCTTCTGTTTACCAAGTCGCCCCCACCGTTCCCCCGC
Organism: Giraffa tippelskirchi; assembly: GCF_054371585.1. NCBI lineage: Eukaryota > Metazoa > Chordata > Mammalia > Artiodactyla > Giraffidae > Giraffa > Giraffa tippelskirchi. The sequence continues at coordinate 5,401,449 of NC_137280.1, read as the reverse complement.
CACCCCGATCATCTCTGTCGCTACCATATCCACCTGTACCTACCGCCTCGTCATCTTTTATCTGCACCATCAGAATGGCCTGCCTACTGACCTTGTGTACAGTTTTCTTTTTCACTTCTTCACTACCTAGCCTTACATCACTTTCAGGGGTCCTTTATTAAAAAGACCTTTACATGCAAGTGTGAAACCCCTTTGCTGCTGCTAACTGCTGTGGAGGGGGGAGTCAGAAAGGAAGCCTGGGCCGTTTGGTGCGGGCCCCACCGACTTACTCCGTGTTCTCCAGGCAGACCACACACTCGTCTGCCCTGTTTATACTCTGCGATGTTCCAGAATACCCTTTCTGCCTAGAATCAGTCCTAATGCCACAAAACTTCCTCCAAGAATTCTCCTTGAACATGTTATATACAGACTTCATAATTCCCCTCTTCATGAGGTCTTTCTATTTCTATTTAGGATTTACTCTGTATTATGACTGACTGGTTTCTTCCATTAGATTCTAAAATTCACAAGGGCTGCGTCCCCTCTTATCCCCTAACACAGATCCATTTTGCATACAGGAGACATTTAGTAAGTGTTGAGTTGAACCATGTAAGAAAATGGGTATCTTTAAAACATTCAAAAACATGGCTCTAAGACATGACCTATTCTGTTCTGTGCTGGTTTACAAAGGACAGAAACATACTAAAAATATTCATCTTTTGCTGAGTACTTACTATGTGAATATCAGAATACCATTTTAGCTTAGCTTTTTAGTTCCACTTTGAGTAATGTTTGCTATCTATTTTCTTACATATAAAAAGGGGAGGGGAGAAGTACCCTATGAGCTTGCTTCACACGTACGGCGCCTGCTGTCCCCGTATCCTGAGAGCTGCCACCTCACTAAGCAAAGCCCTGGGGACCGCGGCAGTGGGACCCCACCTGAGGGCCATCAGGACCGCCTCCCCACAGCCTGTGGGTACAGCACCGTGCCCCTCGGTCACTGCCAGACACGCGAGTCTCTCTGGGTCATCCTTGCACCTAAATCCTCACCCAGTCCTGACCAACCATATCCCCCCGATCTGAACAGTATCTCCGCCTGTGCCATCCATCTCGCAGCATTCCAGTCGGTTCTTTTGAACTTCTATTACACGATTTGCAGGCCTCTATAGTCTTAATGGGCTTTCCTGGTGGCTCAGATGGTAAAGGATCTGCCTGCAAACGCACGAGAGCTGGGTTTGATCCCCGGGTCGGGAAGATCCCCTGGAGACAGTCTTAACAACTCCTCTCTTGCCTTAACTGAAACTCAGCTAGTCTGCAACAGTCCATTTCCTTTGCAGCCAGCCAACACACGTCCCTCCGCTGAGCCAAACGATCTGGCTATGAAGCCTTCTGTTTGCACTTTTGCTATCACCTCCTCCCTGACCATGTTCCTTCGCTCACTGCCATCCTGGCCCCTGCTTCACGGTCCTCTTGTTCACTCAGGTGACAAGCCACGCTACGGCCTCCCAGGTCTTGGCCCTTCTAGTGACCTGTACCTCTACTTTAGTACCATACCTTGAACTTGGTCAGCGAGTCAGCAGCAAAGGGAATTATTAACTAAAACACTCTATTCTCTGATTATCTGTTTTCCCCAGCTTACTGCAATCAAAATGCCAACCTGTTAACCCAATACTTTCTCACCATCCTACCTTGTCCACAGACTCTTCCTATCTTCACTTCTTAAGCCACAGCCCATCATTATAAGTATTAGGTTGGTGCAAAGCTAATTGAGGTTTTGGCACTGTTGAAATTGCCATTTGATACTGGAATACATTCTCGATAAATGTGGTTATCTTATACATCACTTGAACGCACATTTCTCACTTTATGTTTTTTGCTAATGATTTATTACTTGCTGCTTATTTTATATTTAATGGAAATGATGTTAGATGAAAAGCAAATTTGAGTGATTTTCTTATTTGATTTCAAAATGAGATAAAGCAGCAGAGACAACTTGCAACATCAGCAACGCATTTGGCCCAGGAACTGCTGACGCACGTACAGTGCCGTGGTGTCTCAAGAAGTTATGCAAAGGAGAAGAGAGTCTTGAAGACGAGCACCACAGTGGCTGGCCGTCGGAAGTTACAATGACCAACGGAGAGGATCATCGAAGCTGATCCTCCTACCACTGCAGGAGAAGCGGCTAGAACTCAGCGCTGACCATTCTACGGTCATTCCGCGTTTGAAGCGAAGTAGGTGGAAAGGCTCAATAAGTGGGTGCCTCATGAGCTGACTGAAAATCAAAAAAATTGTTGTTCTGCAATGCCATCTTCTCTTATTCTATGCAACAACACACCATTTCTCGATTGGATTGTGACGTGTGATGAAAAGTGGATTTAAGACAACCAGCGACAACTAGCTCAGTGGTTGGACTGAGAAGCTCCAAAGCACTTCTCAAAGCCAAACTTACACCAAAAAAAGGTCATGGTCAAATACAAAAAAAAGGAAAACAGAAAAAAAATGTCATGGTCACTGTTTGGTGGTCTGCTGCCCGTCTGATCCACAACAACTTTCTGAATCGTGGTGAAACCATTACATCTGAGAAGTATGCTCAGCAAATCAATGAGATGCACCAAAAACTACAACATCTGCAGGCAGCATTAGTCAACTGAAAGGGCCTAATTCTCCACGGCAACACCCGACCACATGCTGCACAACCAAGGCTTCAAAAGTTGAAAGAATTGGGCTATGCAGTTTTGCCTCATCCACCACATTCACCTGACCTCTCGCCAACTGACGACCACTACTTCAAGCATCTCGACAACATTCTGCAGGGAAAATGCTTTCACAACCAGCAGAAGGCTGAAAATGCTTTCCCCGAGGGTTTGTCTAATCCCGAAGTATGGATTTTTATGCTACAGGAATAGACAAACTTATTTCTCATTGGCAAAAATGTGTTGACTGTAATGGTTTCTATTTTGATGAATAAAGATGAATTTGAGCCTAGATATAATGACTTAAAATTCATGGTCCAAAACTGCAATTACTTTTGCACCAACCTAATACTTTATAGAGATCATGGTCCATCATAATCACTATCTTGCAAATACCTTAAAATCTTCTCTCTCCTTTTGAACTTAAACTCTGAATGAATTCAGCCTTTTACTTTCTCATTCCTTGTACCTTATCAGTTGAAAATTAATGCGTGGGAAATCTGACGACTTCACATGAACTACTAGATCCGAGTGGGCAATCCAACGCTGCCCAGCGTTCTTAGCCATGTTTCTCTAGAAAATGCTTGTCTAGTTCCTGACAACTCTCCCTTTCTTTCTCCTTCCAAGCCTTTCCCTTCTTCACTGTTAGCCTGTGACTTCACCTTATAAATACTTGGAGGAAACAAATCAACAGTTGATCAACTCCTTTTTTCCTTCACAAAATCTAAAATCTATCTATAGTTTACACCCAACTTTTCTTCCTCTTCTGTTACAACAAAGGAAATGTTCTTGTTTTCACCAAAGTGAATCCCTTAACTCACACTCAAAATCCCAATTCTTTCCATCTTAAAGAATTATCTCCTTTGGTTATGAACTCTCTGTCCCCTGCCTCAACAATCTCTCCTGCACTGGACTCACCAGTTTAATCCAACCTGGTGTTCTCAAAAGTTTTTGGTGAACAGGATCCTTTTTCACATCTAAAAACACTGAGAAATTCAAAGAGCTTTTTGTTTATGTGAATTACAGCTATTGATATTTACCATAAATTTTAAAAATAATTTACTGTGAAAATGAAAGTAAGTTATTTTTATCAAAAAAGTGACTGTTTTCAAAAAAGTAGTGAAAAAAGTGACCTCGTTTCATATTTTTGCAAATCATCTTAATGTCTGGTTTAATAGAAAACATCTGGATTCTAATACCTATGTGTTTATACTATCAAACTGCATTGTTTTAGATTAAGTATATGAAAACTGTTGCCATACAGATGTGGAGTTAGAAAACAGAGGTGTACTCACGTAATTTTTTTTTCCAGATAATTGTGGATATTATTCTTTGATAATATACTAAGTTTGACAAGGTTGTGCATAATATGGGTTTTGAAATCGTATCACAGAACCCTTTGTATTCTGTTATATGAAATCCATTGGTTTATTTTGCACTTTGGATGTTTTTTCCATACATGAGTTTGTAACATCATGTATTAGTCATTTGGAAATATGGGTTCACCAAGTTATAACGAATTTTCAAATATGAAAAGTCTTGGGAAGCTGTGAAGCTGAATATACAAGTTTTCCAAAATTCTGATTTTTGCAGGAAATTTCAATTTTATCATCACCAACAAATGCTGTTAGTTGTTTTCCTTAAAGTGATGAGCTGTTACTTAATTTTCAAGAAAAAAGTCTGAATGAAATAGTCTGTTATGTTTTCAAGTAAAAAAGAGCATTTCACAAAAAAAGCAAGCTCTTCAGTTTTTATCTCAACAACTGTCTAAGAGCTTCTTCTCAAGACAAAAACCAGTGTTTTATGTAGACTTGCCATTTATTTTGTCATACAGAATATTAAAAAAAAAACTACATACATACTTCTAGTCTCAAGATTTAATAAAGTTAATAGTTTTTACTACTTCATAATCAACAACTTTCAATAAGCCTGGCCTCTTCTTTCCTTTTTTTTTTTTAAAAACTTCAAATGTGTGGTGTTGAAAAATGCAGAGACAGCAGTTTGGTGTCACTGCCTTGACTTGTACTAAGTTAACAGCTGTTGACCCACCATTACTTTGGTACCACAAGTGCAAATGTCAAAACAATAAAAAGGCAAAAAAGGACAGTGTGAAAACTGGCTTTGACCTCCTGAAAGCAGCACATACCTTCAGGCCAGCACCATCTTCTGTCTGGATGACCCTAACAGTTCTAACCTCCCTGCTCGCACTCACCCAGTTCCCTCCTTCCCCCTGCTGCCAGAGTTGTTTTTCTTAGATCTCATTATTCCTATTTAAGACTCCTCAACAGCTTCTAATTGTCTTTAGACTCTAACTGCTCATCATAGCGTATTAACTTCTACATAATGTAGCCCCTGCCCACATTTCCAAGTTCTTTTATCCTCCTCCTCGGAATCATTAAGTTCCATTCATACCAAGTCATCTTTCATTTCCATAAAAAATGACTATTCGAAGTATACACTCCCCATTTCTTCCCACAGCACGCTCCTTGTCAAACTCAACGTAAATGTCCCTGTTCCCAGGGAGCTTCCCTGAGCGCCCAGGTGGTGGAGAGCCCTCTCCAGCTGTCCTCCCGGTCCCTTTAAAGGACTCCTAGCTTCTGCAAAGAGGTGTCGGCCTGTTTGTGTTTTGTGCCCTCACCTCCGATGGAGCACAAACTTCATAAAAGGCAGGGAGCACTTCGATCTTACTTTATACCTAGTGGGTACTCTAGATATTTATCGAATCAATGGATACATTTCTTGAGTATTTATATTAACCAGTCACTCTAAAGTGTTTAGTTATAGTGTGCTATATTAATCAGTAACAACTGAAATTCTGACTAACGAATCAACAATTATACTCAGTCACTGTCCTATTTAAGATTTTTGAACTTACCATGTGTGGCTTCTTGGTAACCAGGTGTCTTTGCCAACTTTTTCAATGCAAAATTTCTGAGGCCCATTACTTCCTAAATCAGGAAAATATGACAAAATTTATTTAGTCCTTTAAACTTTCTAGTTTTGACAACTAGTCAAACCAGAACATGTCACAGAATCAACATGAATGATACAGAATAAACTACAATGTAAGTGGCTTCTGCCCAGAGAAGCTTCTTAATGCTGCAGAAATCCAGCAATCGGAATCACAAAGAGGAAAGATCAGTGTCTACAGAACTGTGCTCCCTTCACAAAGCAATGGCCAACCAGCCTCTGAGAGCAGACTTTCATACCTATCTTACGAATGTACTTGATATTAACCATTAATTTGTCTTTCTTTCAATAGATGCCCTACATAAAGCACAGAAGAATAATCTTAGGCTTAGGTCTGCTGTGTGTCTAAATGCATTATCACAAAATCATTTACAAAGAAAACTGCATTTACCCATGAGTTCAGCAAATCCTCCCAGAGGTAAACGGCAGGTCCCAGTGACAAACTGCAGTAGTCGCATTCTCACTTCATTGTCTGTCTCCTTCACAAACTGTGTAACAAAATCAAGTTTACTTTATGACCTGGTGAAAATTATTTGTACTAAGAAATCCATATGTATAATTCTATTTCTAGTTCCAAATTAACTTACAACTCTTGTATTGATTTCAAAGCCCAATCTTCTATTTTTAGGAGGAAAATGAAAACAGAGAAGATGTGTCATATGCTTTTTCTGTATTTGGCCCTAACAACAGTATTATGCTGCTGCTGCTGCTAAGTCACTTCAGTCTTGTCCGACTCTGTGCGACCCCACAGACGGCAGCCCACCAGGCTCCGCCGTCCCTGAGATTCTCCAGGCAAGAATACTGGAGTGGGTTGCCATTTCCTTCTCCAGTGCATGAAAGGGAAAAGTGAAAGTGAAGTCGCTCAGTCGTGTCCGACTCTTAGTGACCCCATGGACTGTAGCCTACCAGGCTCCTCTGTCCATGGGATTTTCCAGGCAAGACTACTGGAGTGGGGTGCCATTGCCTTCTCCGAACAATATTATGAGACAGGTACTATCATCAGCATCCCCATTATACATGTGAAAAGATGGAGGCCAGGATTCCCTGGTGGCTCGGTGGTAAAGAACCCGCCTGCCAATGCAGGAGACACGGCTTCGATCCCTGATCTGGAAGATCCCACGTGCCGTGGAGCAACAAAGCCCGTGGGCCACAACTACTGAGCCTGTGCTCTAGACCGCAGGACCCATGACTACAGAAGCCCTCACGCCCCAGAGCCTGTGCTCCGTGACACAGAAGACATCGCGATGAGAAGCCTGCTCGCCCCAACTAGAGGGGAGCCTGTGAGCAGCAACAGAGACCCAGCACAGTCAAAAACAGACAAGTAATTAGAAAAAAAGAAGATGGAGGCCTGGAGAGGTGGCATAATTTGTCCTTCTCGACCTGCTAATAAGTGGCAGAACTAACATCTGAACTCAGGTCTGACTGAGCTCTAAAGCTCTGCTACCCTGACCTGAGCTGACTACCCTGCAAGCTACCAACGGTGAACAAATCCTTCTCAACCGGCACTCTCAGCAGTTCGCGCTATTTTCTTTCACTAAACACCACTTTCCCAACTATGTTCTTCATACTTGAAAACCCAAAGTATGCATTCTTCTAAAAATGTATCTCTTCATGGACTATTTCTTTTCAAAGTGGACACAGACAGCTAATGTGAAATACTGATCTGAATTGCTCTGAGTGTCTTACAACAGAAGGCAAGGAACTTAGGGGACAGAGTGAAAGTAGAAATGTATCTTAAAGACAAGAGACTAAACTTTAGCTAACAAGAAGACAAAATGTGTTAAATACAAAACAAAAAAGTTTCTGCACAGAATTGTGCTGAGGGAACATGTTTCATCAAGACATAGAAATGGAGGTTAACATGGCTGGCATAAACCTCACCACCTTCCCCAGAACAAACCCCATTTGAGTGAGTGGGTGAGTGAAGTTCCTCAGTCGTGTCCAACTCTTTGCGACCCCATGGGCCATAGCCCGTCAAGCTCCTCTGTCCATGGGGTTCTCCAGGCAAGAATACCGGAGTGGGTTGCCATTTCCTTCTCCAGGGAAATCCCATTTAGAGAACACAACTATTCATTTGGGTTTACATAACCCAGCGCTTAAGCTCCTCAGGTATATAGAAAGAAACACCCAAAGGGAATGTCAACAAGGAAGCTGGTAAAGAGCCAAAAGGGGAGATGACAGGTACTTGCACATACTCTGGATGCGATGCAATTCTGGTGTCTTAGGTTCGAAAACAGTTATTCCTACTTTTCCTTTTTACAATAGATAACACGGGCACATGGTGTGGCGCTCAGGCTGCAGGAGGGCACAGCGGGGAGAACAGCCCAGGTGCACACCTCGGCCTCAGGCCGGCTCCCTGCCCAGGCGCCCTCCACCTTCTCAGAGGCTGTGTTCATGTACTAGCAGACACTTCGTCTACATATAATATATATTTTCCTTTAAGCCAAGTGATAAATACAACTTCCTTTAACCTTAATCCTGTATTGAAAAATATTATTCTCCAATATTTTTGTTAATTTGCATTAAGAAAAAGAATGACAAAACGGTATGGAATTACAGAACTGATACATTACAATTTCCTCAGTTCCCCTGATGCACAGACAGAGAGGGAGGGAGGGAGGGCAGGAGGGAGGGCAGGAGGGAGGGAAAGAGAGGGCGAGAGAGAAAGGAAAGGAAAGTCATTCTTGCACATTACCCTCTAGATTGTGCTAATTTGCTGGCATGTTACCACCTTTAGAGGAATTAAGTATTTTCATTGACTTTCTCATTAAAAACATATTCCTCTTTCACTTTCAAAATTAAGTAGAATTTATGGAATACTTTCATACTACTAGAAAGAAATGTTATACCTAAAACCATTACCATTAAACTATTATTTAAAGATGGTCATTTGTTCTTTCATTTAGGAAATAAGAAACGGAAAATCCTTGAACAAGTATTTACACTATCCACTTCTAATTTAAATTTCAAAGACTAAATACCATGTCCAAAAGCAGTCTCAACCTTAAAAATTACCACTTCATCAGAAAACACTTTCTTTCAGTGTTTAGTTTCAAAAAGATAAAAGCAAATACCTGCCAAAACCAAATGATTTGCTTGCTGTTTCTGGTATAATGTCGATACACAGTGTTTCTCTGCCAATCTGCCAGGTCAACCTCCTGCATGCCACACAACATAACCTGGGAAACAAGGGCAATATCAGGTCAGAGTAAAGATTTAGTGAAGAGAGTAACTACAGGACTGAAATCTGCTAATGTCCAGCTGTGCATATGCATAATTATGTCAATGGCTACGTGTACATCAAATAATGATCACAGAAAAGCAAGTCTAACTAAATTGTGTGGCAATTTAACATGCAGAATTCTTTGGTTCTTAATCTTATTCATGTTTACTGAAATTAAAAACATTCAAAAGTAACTATGCTTCAAGAAAAACAATGGCTATACAAAAACAATCACTTTTACTACACATATATCCCAAATCACATACATTATAAATACGTTTTAAACATAAATTTCTGGTTCTTCTTTTTTTTTAATCTATGCTACCTTACCTATTTAAAATTAAAAGTATACTAACCTCCTGTTATTCATCTATCCAGACTCTGAGAATAAAATATTCTAGATATGTAAAATTTTCAAATAACTCTAGTTTGTCATATATGGGATGAAAACTATTTTGGGCATAATAAGCTCTGTAATACTTTATTTCTCGTATCAACTATGACCTATAATTTACACACAATAAAGCATGCATATTTTAAGCAGAGTGAGATGCATTTTGATAGAAGTATATACCTGTTAACCACCTCCATAATCAAGAGGCAGAATATTTGTTATGAACCTTGTCACAGTTATGACCACCATCCTCATGCCTGGCTCCAGGTGATCGGTGATTTCCCCACAGACTAGATTTCTGAGCACAGCAGACAGACTGCACTCATCCCTTCTCTTTTCTGTTTTCTTTTCCCGCTCAGTAGAATGTCGATGAGATTCACTCACGCTGTGATGGATACCAGTGGTTCTTTCACATTGCTGAGCAGTGTTTCATTATGTAAATATCAACAATTTATTTACCCATTCTCTTGTTGATGGACATTTAGGTTACTTCAAAGTTTTGATTTTGGTGAATAAAACTGAGACGAACATTTATGGACAAGTTCTTCTGTGAACACATGTATCTCATTCCCACGTGAGTAACACCGGCTGGAGGAGCGGCCGGGGCCCAGGCTGAGGCAGGTCTAACGCTGCAAGGGGCTAACAGCGCTGTCCCAAGGGGCAATTCATTCAGTTTGAATCCGTATTTCCCCAATGATTAGTGAGCATCTCCCCTGTTTATATGCCATCAGTAGAGCTTCTTTCATGAAGTGAGTCTTTGTCCACTTAAAAATTGTCTTTTTACGGAGTGACAGGTTTTTAACGCAGTCTGTATATAACACCTTTGTCTCAAGAGCTTCTCTCAGCAGGTAGGTTGCCTTTTCATTTACTTGACAGCATCTTTTGAAGAGAAGCTTTTATTTTGATGAAGTCCAACAACCTTTGTGTTCTTCCTAAGACACTTCGGTCTAGACTAAGATTTTTCTACTATGTTATATTTTTAGTTTTCATATTTATGTTCATAATTTATTTCAAATTAATCTTTATGAGTTGACATATGGGTCAAAATTAATTTTCTTCTATATGAATATCAAGTTAATCCAGAATCACTGTTTAAGACTTTTCCCCTTTCCCCATCAAAATATATTAGTACTTTTGATGAAAATAATTGACAATACGTATGTGGATCTATTCTGGACTCTAATAAGTGTTCCACTGACCTATTTGTCTATCCTCACACAAATATCACACTACTTTAATTACTATGGCTTATAAAAATTCTTGACATCAGGTAGTAAACATCCTGTAAGATTTGTCCTTTTTCAAAATTGTTTTGGCTAATCAAGAACCTGTGCATTTCCTTGTCATTTTTGAACCAGCCTATCAATTTCTACAGAAAATTCTACCAGGATATTAATTGGATTGTGTTGTTTGTAGAAAATTGATATTTACAATACTGAATTTTCCAATACATATCATGAAATATCTCTCCACTTATTAAAATTTTAGTTTTTTCTCAGCAATATTTCCAGTTTTTAGGATAGAGTTCTTACCTGCCTTTGGCTAAATTTGTTCGTTTTTTATGGTTTAGTAAATGAAACTTTGAAGTTTTAATTTCTAAATGTTTGCTGCTAGCATGCAGAAGATATACAATTGATTTTTTAAATTACTGAGCCTGTACCCTACAGTGAATTATTAAAATTCATTATCATTTCTAGTTGTTTTTTGGTAGGTCCCTTAGGATTTTCTAAGTTGACAAAATGTTATCATCTGTGAATAAAGGCAGTTTTACTTCTTTCCAAACTTTATGCTTTTTGCGTCTACTTCTGCCTTGTTGCACTGGCTTTGGAATCCGGTACAAATAAGTGGTGAGAGTGGACATCACTGAGTTTCCAATCGCAGTGAGAAATACTGAAGATATCACTATTAGGATGACGTTACGATTTATCTTTTTTGTTGCCCTTTATCAAACTGAGAAGGCTGCCTTCTATTCCTAGTGTGATGAAGAGTTTTTATACAGAATGACTGTTTTATCTTCTTACAAACAGATTTTAACCCGTAGAAAGGGGCATGGTCATGGATAACCATTCTTTTGGTGCTGTGGTATTATTCACGGTTCAAAGAGACGATGAACAGGAGGAGAAGAAGAAACAAGAGAAAGACAGGACAAAACAAAGCAAATTTCTATTTCCTCGTCGCCCTGTACTGTGAGCTTAAAGCAAATCAGCAACCAGTTAGGGCTTTAGTCTCCCTACCTGTGTTAGAAAATTACCATGTAGCCAGACTATCTCCCAAGGCGTCCTGTGAGAAGACTCTAAGCACTACCAAGGTGACAGAAAAGTGTGTACCTACTAATATCTTTCTTTATCTGCTGCTGTGGTGTCCTCTCAGCTCTGACGTCAGGCTCTTGTCGTAACACCCCTCTTTCACCGAGTGGGCCCCCAAGACAGCAGTTCTTAACCAAGGGTATGGAGTATTTTAGATGCATGCATTTTGAGGATGCAAAATTGTTTCATTTTCTTCACATTCTTAATAAAGTTGGTGATTTAAAAAATGATGAATACTACTCAAAAAAGTATCTTCAAAAAAGTATCTTCTATTCTACTAATGCATTTCTGCTAATTTGTGTAAGCAAGCTGTTAGGAATGATGTTAACTAAGGTTTACAGAGTATACCTGTAATTCAGGCTCTGAGTCCTGATTTCATGTATTTCCAGTGTCAGAGTTTCTAGAGGGCTAATTCCTACATAGGACTATTACTGTATAAAACTTAAAATGCTAATTTTTTCATATGCACATTTTGATTACATGGACAAACCAAGTTTCTTAACAGAGGACGCAAGATGGCTGAAGTTAAAATACTGCCCCCAAAAGGTGGCAGAGGGGAAAAGCAAGCACTTTCCTAAATGGCCCTCCCCACGTTCTAATCTACATGGGGGAGACTTGGAGAACTCACAAGAACTAATCATCAGGGAAGCATAATTCAAAACCACAGTGAGCAGCCAGCTCATACTATTATTACTGGAGTGGTTACCATTAAACACGAAAACAGAAAATAACAAGTATAGGCAGGGATGTGGAGAAGCTGGAAGCCTCATATACATTTGGTGGAGATGGAGAATGGTACAGCTGCTATGGAAAACGGTAGCAGTTCTTCAAGAAGTTAAATAGAGAATTACTATCTGATAGAGCAATACCACTCCTGAGTATATACTCAAAAGAACTGAAAGCAGTGTCTCAAAGAGTTATCTGTACACTCATGTTCATAGCAGCATTATTCACAATCACCAAAAGGTGGAATGAAGACACAGATTCAGTGACTGATGAATGGATAAAGAAAATACACACATAGGTGTATCATGTATATCAGTTGTGACCTTTGTGATATACCGGTCGACTCTTTGTGACCCCATGGACTGCAGCACATCAGGCTTCCCTGTCCTCCACCATCTCCTGGAGCTTGCTCAAACTCACGTCCATCGAGTCGGTGATGCCATCCAACCATCTCATCCTCTGTCGTCCCCTTCTCCTCCTGTTTTCAATCTTTCTCAGCATCAGGGTCTTTTCAAATGAGTCAGCTCTTCCAATCAGGTGGCCAAAGTACTGCAGTTTCAGCTTCAGCATCAGTCCTTCCAATGAAAACTCAGGACTGATCTCCTTTAGGATGGAGTGGCTGGATTTCCTTGCAGTCCAAGGGACTCTTAAGAGTCTTCTCCAACACCACAGTTCAAAAGCATCAATTCTTCAGCGCTCAGCTTTCTTTATAGTCCAACTCTGACATCCATACATGACTACTGGAAAAACCATAGCCTTGACTAGACGGACCTTTGTTGGCAAAGTAATGTCTCTGCTTTTTAATATGCTATCTAGGTTGGTCATAGCTTTCCATCCAAGGAGTAAGCGTCTTTTAATTTCATGGCTGCAATCACCATCTGCAGTGATTTGGAGCCCAGTCAGCCACTGCTTCCCCATCTATCTGCCATGAAATGATGGGACCAGATGCCATGATCTTAGTTTTCTGAATGTTGAGCTTTAAGCCAAATTTTTTACTCTCCTCTTTCACTTTCATCAAGAGGCTCTTTAGTTCTTCTTCCCTTTCTGCCATAAGGGTGGTGTCATCCGCATATCTGAGGTTATTGATATTTCTCCCGGCAATCTTGATTCCAGCTTGTGTTTCATCCAGCCCAGTGTTTCTCATGATGTACTCTGCATATAAGTTAAATAAGTAGGGTGACAATATACAGCCTTGACGTACTCCTTTTCCTATTTGGAATCAGTCTGTTGTTCCATGTCCAGTTCTAACTGTTGCTTCCTGACCTGCATACAGGTTTCTCAAGAGGCAGGTCAGGTGATCTGGTATTCCCATCTCTTTCAGAATTTTCCACAGTTTGTTGTGATCCACATAGTCAAAGGCTTTGGCATAATCAAACATATATATATATGTATGTTACTTACATATATATATAGCAAATATTGAAAATATATACATATATGTTGTATATGTATACCTGTATATTGTATATATTCAGTATTAAAAAGCAAAAAAATTTTTACACATGCTACAATATGGATGAACCATGAAGACTTTATGGTAACTGAAATAAGGCAGTCACAATAAGACAAATATTGTATGATTTCCCCTACTTGAGTTCCCCCAATTATTAATAAGTTTGCACTCTTTAGGAGTCCTAAGAGTTGGCATTGATTGATGGTTTTGCATTATGATAGCATCACATTTGGGAGAACTCAAGACCCTTACCCAGTGTGGGAATTTTATACCCCCTAAACATTTTGATGAATCAGAGTGGGCTGAAGATGGTGCCATATGTTTTTAAAGCTTGCAGACATTCTTTTATAAAAGCGTTAACAACAGACCCTCCTCCCGTTAATTTTCCCTATAATAGCATAATAAAAGATCCTAACCTCCAATTCTTTTTCATCAAAGTACTGCAGCCACTGAAGGGGAACAACCTCATTAAAGCCATCAAGGAAAGCTTTGGTCTGTTCTTGTACTCCTCGAGAAAAACGCCACTCAGTCATTAAACTGAAAATAAAGATGGTATTTAAGAAGATGGTACTTTCTATGTAAGGTAAAAGGCTTTATTTAAAACACAGAGTACTTCTTAACCATCATTAAAAGAGAAAGTGAAGAAAATCAGTAAGCTGTATGGATTGTCGAATTCCAGTGAGCACAGTTTCAAATAGGAAGGTGTGGTGAGCACTATTAAAATAATACGTTAAAAAGGGAAAGTGAAATAGAATAGGAATGAGAATTACAGTGCTAGTCAGGTGCAGTTCCAGACTTGGTTTTGCTACTATCTACAGAGTGCCTCCATCTCCTCATCTAGAAATGAAGACGTGCATGGGCTTTGGAAAGCCCTTCTTTAGCACCAGTGTTCTCTGATTTTTGATCCAGACAAGGTAGGAAGCAATACAGCAAGTGGCTGTGGGAACGTGGAGGTCATCATATACACTTTTTTCCAAGAACGTTAGTACTGTTGGGAAGAACTAAAATAAATGTATGTCAGAGGCAAGGGAAGTGGGTTTTTTTTAAACTATATTTGAATTTTTGAGTGCTTTTGCAACATGTTTATAAATTAAGAGGAAGATTGAGTAGAGAGAAAATAATTTAAAAGGATCACTGAAAGAGGGAATGAATGTGGACCACGTCCCCAGAGGCGCAAACAAGGCGTGAAGACAAGGGCAGAGACAGCACCGACGCGCTCCAGCAGTTGCAGAAAGCAGGGACAACCACCTTACCCGATATATTCATCTTTGTTCTCCTCTGTCACTAGGATATTGGAACCTCCCAATTTCAGGTCATGTGATGTAACCTTCCCCAAAATCTCCATGTCAACAGAGAAGTACATTTCTAAGCCACATTCTTCAATGTTGTTGTCTCTGGGTGATAGAGAGATACAACCACTAATTAACAAAATATGTAAAATTGGTTTCAAGAAAATACCTTATTGAAAGATAAATCTTCAAACCTTATCCAAATAAGGGAATTATAAAATTCAGTATCAATTGATTCCAAGTCCTTAATAGTCAGTTTTTTACTTAGCATACGCTTGTAGAAGGGTAATGAGAAACCAGTATCAATAAACTTCCCATGAAAAAGTGCCTGCCAAGAAAAACAAAAAATTTAAAAAATTTACAAAGTAGCAATTTTCCTATTCAGAGCACAATGATAGCAGAGGTATCATAAGGCTTTACAGGCAAAAAAGTACTTAATAATTAATCTGCATAAATCATGAAAACTAGAAGACTGAAATCATGAAAACTAAAGTAAAATATTCTATAAAATGGTAAGTATGAAAAACAAATTTAGAGTGAAAACAGTATCTCTTTAACTGAGGTCAAACACTTAGCTCTATGATGTCCTGTGAATAACTTTAAAAGACGATGATAATGGAGCCTTATCAAACTCCCATTTTTAAATATGTTTCATGAATTACATTAACCCCACTGGACACAGAAAAGAAGGTGTTTGGGGGCTCCCTGTGCCCCTGGGAAGACCCCTCCCCAGCCCCTTTCTTGTCCCACCGTTGCCTAAGGGATCTTTAGGACTAACCCTGTCTTGACTTCACAGGAGCCAACGCAGAAAGCCCCAGACCCGCAGCCCCTTGACTCTCCACCACCTGCCTGTTTCCTTTGAAATCTGATTCCCAGATTTCACATCTTTCCAGACTTTCAAAACCACCCTACTGTGTTTCGTCCTCTTCAAGCTCATGGTCCATCATTAGCAAGATCCCTCACATTCTCAATTCACCCTTTGAAGATCCTTTGGCAACTTGTTCTAACAAAAATCTGGCGTTTTTCTGAGGACCCTGTTTCCTTTCAAATCCTCTCAGGGAGCTGGCTGTCTCTCTCCCACCCCCCTGTCACAGTCTGGGAGTGGGTGCGTGTTGCTTCTCATCACTGATGTCACCTCCCTCACCTGCCCCAGCCTGCAAGACCATGCCAGCCCTCGACATTCCCGGCTCACCACCCCCACTTCCTCTCTGCAGTCATCCTTAGAGCTTCCGGTCTCCCCCTTTACTCATTCAATCCCACGCTTTTTCAACACGAGGGTCATCGTTTTTAAGATTTCACGGTCCACACTGACGACTCTTTTACTACCCTGGCACGTTTTAATCCTTTCCATGACCTTAGTCGTTAACTTAGGTAAATGTCCTCAACACCATGCCCTCGACACTGTTATTAGCACTGACTGCAATTCCTTCACAAACTGAATTCCAAAGAGCACCTGACATTCCAGCTCCCTACCTTCAGCAGTAAACACCAGCAAGTTTTGACCCCACTGGGATCTAAAAAAATCCAGGGAACTTGTTAGCTCGTCACTGTCACTCAGCCCCCTTATGAAGTTATTCCTCCCCTTACTCAGTTTTTCTTGAAAATTTTGGCCACACCACGTGGCTTGTGGGAACTTAGTTCCCCAACCAGGGTTGGCAGCTACACCCTCTGCAGTGGAAAGCTCAGAGTCTTAACTCCTCGACCACCAGGGAAGTCCTCCCCTTACTCAGGTTAGATTCCATCGTCAATCATTCAAATTACTCCCTGGACCTTCAGAGCGCGATGAATGGCAGCCCATCACCTTATCCACTTGGCCACCTCTCCCGTGTACCTTCAAATCTTGTCTCTCTGGCATAAAGGTATATACACGTACAATACAGCTTCGGATTTCTGGCAAAATCCAAAGCCTAGCTAAATACGGCTATCAGCCCGCTCCGTGCCTGTGCCCGAGCAGTGGACGTGCCAGCAGCGCACAGGCAGCCGCGTGGACGGGTTCAGACCAGCGCTGTCCCGTGGGAGCCGCTGCGCTCGGTCACCCTCTCCTGGACTCCTGGGTGACATTTCCTTCCCCTGGTGCCTCCTCACTCTGCACTAATGAGCGTGCTCTCCATCTCACCGAGGAGACAGAGCCACCACGAGAGACCTTCTGTGCTCCCCACACCTGCTCACTAGTGTTAGGTTGGTGCAAAACTAAGTGCGGTTTTTGCATTGTTGTAATTTGCCACGGACTGCAGCCCACCAGGCTCCTCCGTCCATGGGATTTTCCAGGCAAGAGTACTGGAGTGGGGTGCCATTGCCTTCTCCGTTGAATGTTGGAATAAATTCTAAATAAATGTAGTTATATTATACATCCTTTTAATGCACACTTCTCGCTTTATAGTTTTATTTTTTGCTAATGACTATTACTTGCTGTTTATTGTATACTTATTTTAGACTACAGAAATGATGCTAGACAAAAAGCAAATTGACTGTTTTTTTTTTTTTAATTCGAGTTCAAAATGGGTCATAAAGCAGCACGGACAACTCACAACAACAATGCACTTTGGCCCAGGAACTGCTAACAAACGCACAGCGCAGTGGTTGTTAGAAGTTTTACAAAGGAGACGACAGCCTTGAAGTTGAGAAACGTAGCGGCTGGCCACCAGAAGTTGACAACGACCAGCTGCGAAGATCATCAAAGACGATCCTCTTACTACATGAGAAGCTGCCGAAGAACTCAAAGCTGACCATTCTACAGTCGTGTGGCATTTGAAGCAAATGAGAAAGGAGAAAAAGCTAGAAAAGTGGGTGTCTCGTAAGCTGACTGAAATTTTAAAAAAATCTTCAGTTTGAAGTGTCTTCTCTTATTCTGTGTAACAGCAGTGAACCATTTCTCAACCAGACTGTGAGGTGCGAAGAAAAGTGGACTTTACATGACAACGGGTGACGGCCAGCTTGGCGGCTGGACTGAGAGGCAGCCCCAAAGCGCTTCCCACAGCCAAAGCTGCACCAGAACGAGGCCCTGGTCACCGTCTGGGGGTCTGCTGCCAGTCGGATCTACTACGGCTTCCTGAATCCCTGAGAAACCATTACAGCTGCGACGTCTGCTCAACAAATGATGAGACGCACTGAAAACTGCAGCGCCTGCAGCCAGCACTGGTCAACAGAAAAGGGCCCAATTCCTCCCCAGGACAACGTCTGATGACATCTGAATGCACATCGCATAACCAATGCTTCAAAAGTTGAACAAATTGGGCCACGGAGTTTTGTCTCATCCACCATATTCACCTGACCTCTTGCCAACCAACCACCACTTCTTCAAGCATCTCAACAGCTTTTTGCAGGGAAAATGCTTCCACAACCAGCAGGAGGCAGAAGATGCTTTCCAAGAGTTCATGGAATTCCGAAGCATGGATTTTTATGCTACAGGAATAAGCAAACTTTTTTCTCATTGGCAAAACTGTGTTGATTGTAATGGTTTCTATTCTGTTTAATAAAGATGTGTTTGAGTCTAGTTATAATGAATTAAAATTTACTGTCTGAAACCATAATTACTTTGCACAAACCTAACAGCATCTGAATCTAGGTACTCCTACTGTGGAGAAGCCACAGAAGCACTTCTCTGTGCACTGGACACACCTCCCCCTTGCTCTCCTATTCAAGGTCACTGCTCCCATATCCCCCCTCTTTCTGACTTCATCAAATCCCTTCTCCTCTTACTGATCATCGGCAGCATATACATGTTTTATTCTCCTCCCATTCTTGGTTCCATACATACTTCACGGTACTGCCCAATTTCTTTTTAATCCTTTACAGCAAGTTTAAGAGATTTTGTGTGTGTGTGCTTAGTTGCTCAGTTGTGTCCGACTCTTTGCAACCCCATGGACTGTAGCCCTCCAGGCTCCTCTGTCCATGCGGACTCTCCAGGCAAGAATACTGGAGTGGGTTGCCATGCCCTTCTCTAGGGGATCTTCCCAATCCAGGGATCGAACCCCAGTCTCCCACCTTGCAGGCGGCTTCTTTACCAGCTGAGCCACGAGGGAGATCCCTTTAAGAGATTAGTTTACATTTATTGTCCCCATTTCTCCTTCCATTCTCTCTTGAGGTTCCTCCCATCCACCCTTCCTCTCCACTGCACATGAATATCATTCACCTGGCCAAATCAAACAGTTACTTCTTGGACCTCATCTTGCTCAGCCTACCAGCATTTGACACTGCTGATCACTTCTTATTTCTTGAAACAGACTTCCTTCTTCCTTTGTCTTCTGGAAACCCTTTGTATTTGATTCTCTCCTCTGCCTAGGCTCTTTTGTCGGTTCCTTCTTATCTCCCCAACTTATAAGCGTCCTTAAACAACTTCTCTGTCCACAATGATTCTTTAAATGGTTACATCGTCTTACAGAGATATCCCCTCACTGCCAGACTTGTGTATCCAACTATCTCTTCTACATCTCCACTTGAAAGTCAGCAGGAATCTTAAACCAAATCCCAATTCTGGAGTCCCTTCGCCCCCCGAATTTCCCCTCTGTCACAACCCTGCCATCCTGGGAAATGGCACCTGCAACCAGACACACAGACTTTACAGTGTGGTGCAGCCCCTAACTGGCACATCTTGCATCTAAATGGACAGAAGATCTGACTGCCTCTACATACAGATACATCCAGAACCCACAGCACGCCTCACCACCTCCGCGGCTACAGCTCTCGAGCCCAAACTTGAGATCTCAAGTACCATCTCTCAGCTGGGCTGTTGCAAGTAGCCTTCCTGCTCCTCCTCTTGCTTTCCTTTGCCCTCAATTACAGTCTCTTTCTATAAGGCAGAAAACTGAGCTTAATAAAATCCATGGTCATATTACGTTCCTTAGATCACACCACTCCTGGCTCAAAACCCTAAGGTGAATTACTGAATGATCCCATACACTGCCTCTGTCTCATCTCCTACACCACGTTCCCTCTATGCGCCCGCTATTATATTTTCATTCAAAAACGTACTTCCACCCAAGACCTTTTTTTTCGGGCTGTTCCCTGTGCCTCGAATGTTGTTCTCCATAATAGCTGCATGATTCAACCCCTTGCTTTCTTATTTCTGTTCAAGTGTTACCCAACAGAGAGGCCTCATCTACTCATATTAAATAAAAGAGCAACACTTCCTTTCCCTCAGTATATATTTATTATTTGTCTCCCTCTAACAGTATTTACCGGAGAAGGCAATGGCACCCCACTCCAGTACTCTTGCCTGGAAAATCCCATGGACAGAGGAGCCTGGTAGGCTACAGTCCATGGGGTTGCTAAGAGTCGGACACGACTGAGCAACTTCACTTTCACTTTTCCCTTTCATGCACCGGAGAAGGAAATGGCAACCCACTCCAGTATTCTTGCCTGGAGAATCCCAGGGACACCGGAGCCTGGTGGGCTGCCGTCTATGGGGCCGCACAGAGTCGGACACGACTGAAGCGACTTAGCAGCAGCAACAGTATTTATATCCCTAAGAACAAGCACTGTGTCTTATCATGGTTTCATCCCATTCATACTATGATGCCATAGCAGGCACTCAATGAATACTTGCTGAGTGAATGGATAGATAATAAAGTACAAATAAATATATAAACACAAACACTTCTCAAGAAGGTTATAATCCCACAAGACCTTCTGCAAAGCTACAAAAACTCCAAAAATATCAATCAAGTTCAATGATTATACAACTCGGATTTTCCTCTTATTGAAAAGTGGTCATACCACAATTAGGCTTAAATGAAAGGATTTCTAAAGATCAAGTGGCTGTATCAATAATCCTTATACTCACAATCTTGATTTCACACAGGAACTCAAAAAATAAACTTATTTTGATACTCTCTAGGCAAACTTCCTTGGTAACCAAATTTGTGAATACATATAACCGAGAATGATAATGTATCACTTTTTAAAAAATCTTCTCTAAAATACTTTTGGAATAAGCAAAGCTCAAATAAATAAATAAATGAGTAAATAAATAGGTAATGGAAAGTCAGGACTCACCATAGCAATAAAGCGACCAATGAAACAAAAGTATGAAAGATGGTCTGGATTAATAGTTGATGCTGGATTTATCTGTAGACAGTAGTTGTTCTTCCCAGCATACTCAAATAAGCAATACATGGGGTTCAAAACTTCATGTGAAAGCAAGAAAAACCATTCTCTAAAAGAAGATAAGTCAATATTATTTTTAGCAACCATATATAAATTTAAAAACAGACCTTAAATATAGCCATACATAACATCACACCTCTACTCAACAGCCTTTAAAAACTCTGCTGTCCAATTCCTAAGTCGTCCATTCTAATTACCCGCCGGTTCCCGCACTGCTGAAGTGTAAACTAGGCGTTTCTCACATATTGTGTGCTTCTTCCTATGCCATATTTTGTTTGTGTATGAATCCTGAACTTCAACTCAGCCTATGGGGATCCCACTTTCAAGTTCAGCTGATATCTACTTCAGCAATTTTTGGAAGCATTTTCCAGTGTATTTCAGCGTCTCAGTCACTTAATACTCTGTGGTAACAATCTCACAGTATTATTCATTTTTCTGCACTTGACTGGCCCACATGACCACTATATCCACCAGACTGTAAGCAACTCAAAAACGAAAGCCATGTCTCCATTTTTTGTACCTTTAACTCTTATAGGCACTCTACAACCTATGTACACTAGATTTATAAGGAAGATTTATTTTATTTATTTATGGCTGCGCTAGGTCTTTGTTGCTACGTGCAGGCCTTCTCCAACTGTGATGACTGGGCTACTCTTGACTGTGGTGCTTGGGCTTCTCACTGGAGTAGCCTCTCTTATCGCAGGGCAGGGTCCTAGGGCACGCAGGTGTCAGGAGCTGTGCTCCGGGCTCTAGGGCGCAGGCTCAGCAGCTGTGGCACACGGGCTAGCTGTCTTGCGGCAGGTGGGATCTTCCCGGACCAGGGTTCGAAACCACGTTCCCTGCACTGGCAGGCGGGCTCCTTACCACTGAGCCACCAGGGAAGCCCTGAATGACAGGCTTTAATGAACAGTTGCTGGTGATACTGAGATAACACAGCGTTGCCACTATGGAACAGTTGCAACTGTTTTTTTGGGCAATGGGTTAAAGATGGAACTAAAATTTTAAAAGGTGAAATCTTTAAGTGGGATAGGCATTATCTAACTTATTACCACCTAATTTGTCTCATTTTAAAAAGTCCAATACAGAAAACCTGACTAGATAAAAGATTAATAATTTATATTATAAAATAAATTCAATACGCAGACTGTCTTCCATAGCAATTCCTTCTAATACAGGGTTCCCAACTCAAACACCTACAGAGATTAGCGAGTGAGGACAAGGGGCTCCCCTCTCGGCATGGCTCACAGTCTTCTCACAGCCACAACCCCCGGTTCCTCACTGTATCCCGGATAAAAGCTACCACTGGGCTAGGAAGAAGTACTTCTGGGCGTTATCCTCATAGTCCGTAGACAACTTGGTTATGGTGGGCAGGAAGTGAAAAAGAACATATGATACCCTGCAGGGAAAGCAGCTACTCTGATTCCGTCAATTGATGCCATGTGAGAAGGTGTGGCAATTGTTTTTAAAGAGAAGCCAGAAATCTTGATTCGTAAGAGTAATCTAGTGATTTCTTTAATGTTGTCAAATAATATAAAAAAAACTTAAAATCACAATGGGGGCCATCACTATGCAAGCTAGGTCTGGCCTGGCAGCCTGTTCAGAAATGCTTTTCTGAAACTTTAAAAATATAATCTTGGAAACTTAATGAAGGGTAGAGAAGGGAGTCTAAATCAACTGAGAAATGTTAAAAACCAATTTATAAAACGAAATTCAGTCCCCAAATAGGAGCTGAACCAAGCTGACTTCCCACTATGATGAGGCTGAAGTAACACGCGTCCCCAGGAAAAGAATTGAACAGATCTAGTGAGAATGTGTTTAGACACAAAAACTAGAAATAAAACTCCCAGTTGTTGCAGATGACTTTCAGTAAACAGCCCAGAGAAAACTGGGTACATTGAAAAAAAGAATGACTACAATGCAGCATCTGACTTATACTCTTAATATAAGAAAAAAGAAGGAAAAATCCTAAGTAACAAGAGGTAGAAGAGTTCCCTTTAACATACTCTTCCATATACTCGCAAATAAATTAAAGAGTTACAAGAGGCTGAAAAAAATCAATAGACAACGAATGAGTCAGCAGAGCCCAGAGAAGAAAACCGTAAAACTGCTAACGATGAAAAGTCACATGAGAAGCAGCAAAACATGGGGCAGTACTGCAAACAGACTGAGGACAGGTCTGAGGAAAATCAGAACAGAATGAAAAAGCACAGAGATGAACGGGATCTGAGAAGAGCAGACAGACACGTAAGACTGAGGGGGAGAGTCCACACACCCATGACTGATGTTCCTGGAGAAAAATGGAACAAGCGGAACAGAAAAAATATTCAAAGACCTAACAGAAGAAAATTTCCCTTAAATTAAGGAAGATCTTAATAAGCTCCTAAAAAAAGATATAAAACAAGCAACAACGAAATTAATGAACTTCAAAGAAAAGACCTGTGTGGGTACCCAGAGGAGAAAAGCTTCCTACAAGGGGCCAGCCTCCTACTTGATCGTGTTTATATTCAATTAGAAGACAGTGAAGCAATGTCTACAGAGTACTGGAGAAACAAGTGTTGTGTGAGAAATTTATATCCAGTGAAGTTTTTGTTTAAATACAAAAGCAGCAGCAAACATATTCTCAAACATGTAAAACTAGAGGGATATATCACCCTTGTGAACCGATTAAACCAAAACCAATAATGAATCAAAATAAAGAATTTGGGAATAAGAAAAACATGGTGCATAGTAACTAATTATGTACATTATATGCATTAAAACCATCAAAATATAAAACAAAAGCCAAACAGTTGAGGTAAAAAATGGTTAAGAATGTGACTATTATAAAGTCAGACACTGTAAAAATAATACCATATTTCATTTCTAAGATGTACCTTTTTAATGTCTGAACATTTTTGAAATTGAGACAAATCACAATAGATGTGATATGAATCTCCATGGTGACAGGTAGCTTTCTCTTCTGAAAAAACTTCATCTTTTAGATGAGAAAACACATCAGCACAACCAGCTCTGACAACGCCCCCAGGTCTAGTCTTCTACTTCTTTCCAAGTCAGCTGTACTAACATTGTGATTATGTAATTCTGTACACCCATGAAGTGTGAGTTCAAAATGAGAGCTGTTTCCAAGAGAAGCAAATTTAATTCTTTGGAAATATTTAACGAAAATGCTCTGACTAAAAAATAAACTGCTGTCATATTAGGTCTGGGAAAAGCAATTGAGGGAAAAAAATTAAGTAAAATTAAGTAAATTAAAAAATTAAAAAAATTAAGTAAAAAGGATCTCCCATTCTTATTGCTTCATAAGTGTTTGCTAAAAAAAATACTTAGTAAATGTGGAAAACTATTTAGTCAAAAGGACTCAGATTGATTAAAAACACAAACATCAAACGAACACAAATTGTTATAATATCAAAAAATAAGAAACAACCTTATACATGCTGATTCATCAAGTATGCTATGTCCAAACAATGGAAGATCATGAAACCATTAGTATAAGGTCTATATGTGATATGGAAAGATATCCATGATATACAAAATAACAAAATCAAGTTGCTATATTTTGCAAATTGTATGATCGATTCTGTTTTAAAAAAATCAGCAAATATGCATGATATCACACATATATTAAAATTTATATACAGTTGACCCTTGAACAACATGCTTTTGAACTCTGCAAGTCCCCTTATACGTGGATTTTTTTTCAATAAATATAGCGCCTGTATTTTCATTTTACAAATATCTTAAAATCAACTAAGTGCAGGCAAAAGTCAATTAGAGATCACAGCGTATGGAATTGAAATCCCATGGACTATATGGGATCACAGCGTATGGAATTGAAATCCCATGGACTATATGGGATCACAGCGTATGGAACTGAAATCCCATGGACTATATGGGATCACAGCGTATGGAATTGAAATCCCATGGACTATATGGGATCACAGCGTATGGAATTGAAATCCCATGGACTATATGGGATCACAGCGTATGGAATTGAAATCCCATGGACTATATGGGATCACAGCGTATGGAATTGAAATCCCATGGACTATATGGGATCACAGCGTATGGAATTGAAATCCCATGGACTATATGGGATCACAGCGTATGGAATTGAAATCCCATGGACTATATGGGATCACAGCGTATGGAATTGAAATCCCATGGACTATATGGGATCACAGCGTATGGAATTGAAATCCCATGGACTATATGGGATCACAGCGTATGGAATTGAAAGAACTAGGATTTGGATCCAGATTTTATCCAAACTGCTTTAGCTTCCTGTCCTTTGGTAACTCATTTATCAACTCCTTTGTTTTGTGTTGTTTTTAATGGAAGTAAAGCTGATTTACAATATTGTGTTAGTTCTAACGCACCCAGCACAGTGACTCAGTTGAATGTCTTCAGATTATCTTTCATTATGGGTCTGCACGTGGTGTTGAATATAATGCCGTGCCATACAGTAACCCTTGTAGCTTGTCTACCTTATGTATAGTAGTTTGTATTGATTCATCCCATACTCTCTTGTTTTTGAAACAGAAGTAGTAGTATGCAGATTTTTGACAACACAGGGGTCAGCACCCCTAATCCCCATGTTTTCAAGGGTCAACTGAATATGCAGAGAGAATGTACAGGATAAGCAACATAGTAATAATAATGGTTACTGCTAGATTTATATGAATATTTCAATTTTTGTTTTTAAAAATAATTCTCGATTGCTATTGAAAAAAAATATATCTTTTCAAGAATATATCTACAGTGGAGATACACTTATTTCAAAGCAGATATGTCTTATATTTTACCTTGCTAGGCCACCATAATCAAGTCCTTCTTCTCCTCTAAATATTACATATAATCGCCTCCTCAAGTCATAGGGTTTTAATGCCATAATCTGATTAAAAACAAAAACATCAATGCTTAAATTAACATTCATATATAACACAAGTTTCCTCCAAAACAGTTTTATTAAAATTTCATCTGTATTTTCAAAATTACACATTTCCTTATCTTATACAACAATGCTCTTAATTCAAAGAGATCAACTGGTTTGTTCCAAAAACTAGCAAAGATGCATCTTACTCTACTAAGCTTTCTCTGATTCACTTTCATAAATCTCTTTCCCTTCTTCTGGTATTAAACGGTAGTTCTACTTTGGGTTAGTAGCAAGAGAGGAATAGCTTGAAACATAATGTTTTTCAGGTTATAAAATATTCCCTTCTCTGTCAGTCTCCAAATTTTACCGAAATCTTATAAAAGGTGACTTGCAAATTTTTTTGACTAGCAACACTTAATGAGAAGTAGAATTTATTGCTTACACCACACATTCCGTTTCTCAGTAGGAAAGGAACTCAGCTATTGTTAAGAATTACTTATAAGATGATGAATTTTAGCATAAAAAGGTTTATCTTAAAACTATATCTATACTAGATTTTTTATAAGCCTTAAAGGCTCACACTAAGGTTACTAGTTAAGCTTTACTTCCAGATAAAAGGGAATTACTTCCCAAAGTCAAGGCTGGTCTGGGTGAGGGGACAGCTCAGCAGCAGGCCTCCCCTTTACAGAGTCATGGGCTCGCACAGCATGACTCTCCCCAAGCCAGGTGACAAAGCCAAGTAAAATCTACCATGACTTTAGATGTGTATGTATTAAAGTTTACACAGAGCTTGGAACAAGATAAGAATTATTAAATCAAACAGAAAAAGGTTTGCTGATTATAGCTCTATTAAGTAACTTGTCCAAACTGCAACAAGTACTAACCAGAAGCTAGGATTTGAACATCACTGACTTAAGAACTGTTATTTCATTTTGCTTCTATACATAAAAGTCCCTGTGTACCTGAACACACAGAGAATTTTAATTCATCACTGTAATACTTTGGGAGAGGACTGAGAAGTAAAATTCTCAGCCTCGTCAGAAAAAAAGAACTAACACATTTTGGTTTTTCATCTTTACTCTACAGATAATTCAGCAAAGGTATTACACACATTTGTTCATGCCATCAAATGTTTATTAATACCTGCTATGTGCAAAGCACTGTTTCTAGGTAGTGCACAAAGCAGCAGTAAACACAAGAGCCGTGCTCTCTTGGCGTTTCATTCTGGTCAGGGAGGTCAAGTGTGACAGGGGCTGGCGGTGGTTTAGTTGCTCAGCTGTGTCCAGCTCTGTGACCCCATGGACTGTAGTACGCCAGGCTCCATGGGAGTCTCCAGGCAGGACTGCTGGGGGGGGCTGCCATTTCCTTCTCTGCAGGTGGTGGTAAGTGTTACAAACAAGAATGAAGGACCATAACTGGCTAGAATGGGACTGTGAGGGAGGTGAGCAGAGAACTGCCATCTTAAATGAGTGCTTGGACAAGGTCTGAGATCATGACGTTTAACAGAAACCAGGAGGACGTGAGTGTTAACACTAGTGGATGAAAGAAATATTTAAACGGAATACAGTGCCTATACCAATCTAATTTTAATTTAGTCTCATTATCATGACTTTTTTGTTTTGAGTTACTAAAGTCTTAGTAAAAAAGTAAAATGGTGTCAAAATATGTCAACTTGTTCCAGAGCCTGTTATGCTTTATTTTAGTAATCTAATTCATGGTAGAATGGTTTTGTTTTTCAGCCTAGGTACCTGTGCCTGTAAAATGGGAGATAATGACAGGAGCTACTTCAAAGGGATTTTGTGATGAATTAAATGAAATGATAAATGGAAGGTGCCAGTGCTAAGCATATGACAATCACTCAATACATGATGGATTTTATTATTGTAACGGATACTCAGTAAGTGGTAGTCATGGTCACAGTTGTGTTCTAAATGGCTGAAAATTTCTAAACCTTAACTCCCTTTAGATATAACAAATACGATGACTCAAGTTGTATGATTTCCCTCAGTATCCAAGGTGTGTGGGTTCTAGGACACCCCCACAGACACCAAAATAGGGGGGTGCTCAACTTATGTACATCTTCCCATATAATTTTAAATCATCTCTAAATTACTTATAATACTTAATATAATATAATATCACATACACACGTGTAAGTACACCTCGGAGATATTACAGGTTTGGTTCTAGAGTACGGCAATAAAGAGAATATCACAATAAATCAAGTTACACTAATTTTCTGGTTTCCCAGTACAAACAAAAGTCATGTTTACATTGTACTATAGTCTAGTAAGTGTGCAATAGCATTATGTCTAAAAAGACAATGTACAGACCTTAATTTAAACAATACTCTACTGTTAAAAGAAAATGCTAACCATGATCTGAGCAAGTTGAATCTTTTTGGAAGGGTAAATCAAACGTAACTGCTCACAGATCACCTTAACAAATCAATGATAATGAAGTTTGGAGTAGTTCAAGAATTATGAAAGCGTGACACTGAGGCACTGCCACGTGAGCACACGCTGCTGGAAAAATGGCGCTGTGAGACTTGCTCAACGCAAGACTGCCATAAACCTTTAATCTGTAAAAACCACAGTATCTGCAAAGAGAAATAAAGGAAGGCACAATAAAACAATCTGCTGGCTGCAGCAAATTCAAATTTTGCCTTTTGAAACTCTCTGGATATCTCCCTCCACCCCACCAGAGAATATTTTCTATCCACAGTTGGTTGAATCCATGGATGCTATTCTATCTGTGGATACAGAAAGCTGAAGGCTGACTGTACAATTTTATTCCGGTACATCTTTCTTACCTGTTGGAAGGAATCTTCGAACAACGTCTGCCGGGACACATTGATCTTTACGTGACTGGGTAGAGCATTAGACTGAAAACAAAAGTAATATCATAATATCATGTAAGTTACAGTACGCACATCGTGTAAAAGAGAACTAAGTGATTATGAACAGAAGGCTTATTTACCGCCGCAGTACCTGGCACAAGTAACGGAAGTGAGCCAGTTTCCACCTGAAGCTGCGTTCATAGGCGATCTGCGGGCCGCCTTTAGTTCTAAAGGAAAACAAGAGCAAAGCACGTGTTAATAAATAGTAAAGCTGGATGTTCACTACTCAGTAGGAAACTGGAGTGTACCAGTGTCCTACAAGTGACAGGAAAGTTACTCTATATAACACCTGCTAGGAGAGAAGTAAATGCAATATTTAGTGGCCAACAGAGACTTGAGCAGTGAGGACACACAATACACAAACAAAGGCAGAGATGATGTGCATGGACAGATCTTTTGTAAAGAAGTAAGTTAATATGCTAAAAGGATACAATAAACAAAGAAGCTAGTTAATGTGCTAAAAACATATAATAACAAACATAAGAATTGTATATAAGCAAAAACATCTTTTGGAAAAAAATGGAAGCATTCATAGAAACACAAAAAAGATTTGTCATTAGCATAACAAACTAAAGGGTAATAGAAAAAAAATATTTTTAAGAGGAGGAAAATCCCACATAACAGGGTGAAGAACCAGGAACAAAATTCAGTATGTAACTCTAAATAAATAAAAAATGTACAAAACAGTGAAAATATGTGATAGAATTTAAATATATATGTATATTACACATAGTTATAGTTAACATAATGGGAAAAGTTTCCTCATATCTGGAAAACAAATACTAAAAGCCAGTAGTATTTCAGAAAAAAAAAATCATAAAACATAAATTGCATTGTTCTTTCAGTCCCATGTAATTATTCTTGTTGGTCTCGATCTCTTGTTAGCAGTTTATGAAGCCATCAGGTTTTCCATTAGAATTCTGTAATTTCTTACTCAGTCAAGTGGTATGATCTAAAACTTATTAGAAACTTATATTTTTAAAAAAGTCCTCTCTATGAATCTTCTGGAAGATCTTCATGTTTGTAAAAGCATCAGAGTAACATAAATGTCAGAGAATTGAAACGGTATGATTAAAGAACCAACTTCAATACAACTGACAAAGAAATCTGGCTATTTATGCAACACATAACATCTTAAGATAATAACTAAAATTATGATACAACACTATTTCAGGATATACACAATTTGAGGAATGTCATATAATTTCTAGAACATTTACATTAATTAACACTTAGCTGCAGAATCTAAGCAGTTCTATCATTACATTTGACAGTACTTCCCATGTAATTCAACATACCAAATAAGCCTAATTATCAATAGTTTAATCTCTCTCTTTGAAAAGTTTTAGAGAATTTATGTAACCATCTAAAATTTAACTAGAGATGAAAAGAATCCCTTTGGCACATTAAAGCTATCTTTCTTTGTGGGGGAGGGGCGTGGAATATAAATCCACACAAAGATACTTTTGCCTGGCAAAAAATGAAAAAAATTTTTTAAATTAAAATTAAAAAATAATAAAATAGGCAACAAAGACCTACTATATAGCACAAGGAACTCTACTCAACACTCTGTAATAGCCTATATGGGAAAAGAATCTGAAAAACAACAGATATATGTATGCGTGCATGTCAAGAAGCAACAGTTAGAACTGGACATGGAACAACAGACTGGTTCCAAATAGGAAAAGGAGTATGTCAAGGCTGTTTATTGTCACCCTGCTAATTTAACTTATACGCAGAGTACATCATGAGAAATGCTGGGCTGGAGGAAGCACAAGCTGGAATCAAGATTGCCGGGAGAAATATCAATAACCTCAGATATGCGGATGACACCACCCTTATGGCAGAAAGGGAAGAAGAACTAAAGAGCCTCTTGATGAAAGTGAAAGAGGAGAGTGAAAAAGTTGGCTTAAAGCTCAACGTTCAGAAAACTAAGATCATGGCATCTGGTCCCATCACTTCATGGGAAATAGATGGGGAAAGAGTGGCTGACTTTATTTTCTTGGGCTCTAAAATCACGGCAGATGATGATTACAGCCATGAAATTAAAAGACGCTTACTCTTTGGAAAAAAAGTTATGACCAACCTAGATAGCATATTAAAAAGCAGACACATTACTTTGCCAACAAAGGTCCATCTAGTCAAGGCTATGGTTTTTCCAGTGGTCATGTATGGATGTGGGAGTTAGACCATAAAGAAAGCCGAGCACCAAAGAATTGATGCCTATGAACTGAGGTGTTAGAGAAGACTTTTGAGAGTTCCTTGGACTGCAAGGAGATCCAACCAGTCCATCCTAAAGGAGATCAGTCCTGGGTGTTCATTGGTAGGACTGATGTTGAAGCTGAAACTCCAATACTTTGGCCACCTTATGCGAAGAGTTGACTCATTGGAAAAGACCCTAATGCTGGGAAGGTTTGGGGGCAGGAGGAGAAGGGGACAACAGAGGATGAGATGGTTGGATGGCATCACTAACTCGATGGACATGAGTTTGAGTAAACCCCGGGAGGTGGTGATAGACAGGGAGGCCGGGTGTGCTGCAGTCCATGGGGTCTCAAAGAGTTGGACACAACTGAGCGACTGAACTGACCTGATGCATGGGTGTTCAGTTGTGTCCGACTCTGCAGCCCCGTGGACTGTAGCCCGCCAGGCTTCTCTGTCCATGGGATTTCCCAGACAAGAATACTGGAGTGGATATGTGTAACTAAAGCACCCTGCTGTATACCTGAAACTAACACAATATTGTAAATTAAATATACTCCAATAGGAAATGAAATTTTTTAAAAATTTGAAAGATATTAAAAAAAAACCTGACAGATTTTCAAATAACGCAGCACTTGTAATACAGTGTTGCAGGTGAAAAAATATATGTTTCAAAGGCTTATTTCTCACTAACATAATGAGATTTACATTTTTATTAGAAAAGATCAACTGACACTAAAATTTGCAGGAATGTAGATGGGGAGGGGGGCAACAGGCATAATACCTAGAATATAAAAAAAATATAAAGCTGAATTGTGTCATAACCCCAGGATTGGCACCAGGACTTGTCACAGATGGTATATATTGCTTTTTCTACAGTTTTTCTGGGGTTATACTTTCCACCACATTTTAGATTTTAACCAGGTATTAGAGTGCAAATATTAAATGTTACGTTACATTAAAAAAAAAGTTAAATATGAAAGTCTATGACTATTTAAACTTCTTGTTAACCTTTAAATCCAAGGAGGGAGGACCAGAGGCTCTAAGTAGAAGAGACAGGAAAGGATATGCTATCACATGTTAAAGCTAATCTGAAATCAAAACAAACACTGCTGGAGAGAGGAAGCAAAGCAAGACTGAGCTCCTAGGAAGCGATGTCCAGGTCACCCAGCGCAGCAGGTCAGCGAGGGAAGAAGCATGGTGGGCGGCATTTAGGGGAAGTTCTGTTCACACTGAGAGGGCCTGGGTCTTTTGCCCACTGAGTGACAGCCTACGAGACAGGCATCAAGAACTTTTACTTTCCTAGGGATCATTTTGGAGTGGATGGAAAATGTTCCCTTCTGTTGTCAGGTTCAACTGAATTCATTCAACAAACATTTACAAAATGCACAGTATGTACCCTGGCACTATTCTAGATAGTGAGAGTATTACTGGCTAATAAAACAAACTGAAAAAAAATACCTCATTTTGTGTAGTCTACGTACTAGTGAAGGGAACAGACAAGAAACAATGAATAAGTAAACTATACATTTAGTGTTAGAAGAACATAAATGTTTCACCACTCCCGCTCCTAAAAAAGGGACAAAAAGAGAGAAAAGGACAAGGAGTGAAGCGGGGAGAAGAATTTTCCAACTGTGAAAAGAATAAACAGAGCAGGGTTCATAGACAAAACAGGGTCTGAGCAGAAAGCATGGAGGGCGTAAGCCATACGGGTGACACTGCGGGAAGAGCCAACCGACCAGGGGACATCAGAGCCCAGGCGTGTGAGGCACAGCTAAGGCGCTGGGGAAGCTGAGGCAGGGTGAACGGGCAGAAACGTCAGACGTGAGGCTGACGAGACAACAGCGGTCAGATGCTCCAAGGGCTTAGAGGCCACGGTGAAGCACTCTGCTTTTTCATTCAGATTAAGATGGAAACCACGGAAGGGTTTTGTGGAGTAACTTTTTACTTAAAAGAAAAAATAAAAAAGTAAAAAGTCTTGTATGGGGGACAGTGTTACATGAAGTGTAGGCAGAAAGCAGAGTGACACTCAGAGAAACACTCCAGGTGAGAGACCACGGTAGCTTGGACCAAAGTGATGGCAGTGGATATGGCGAGACACAGCTGGCCCTGAACACATTCTGAAGCCGAGGGGACGAGAACTCGTGATGGACTGCATGTGAGGTGAGAGAGAGCAGTCAGGACAATCCCAAGATTTTTGGCTCAAACACACCTAAGAGTGGAGATCCCTTCAACTGAGATGGGAAATATCCCAGGTGGAATCAGTCTATCAGGAAGAAGTTAAGAATAGCTATCAAGTAAGTAGCAGCAAAATTACAAGTGAAACGCTAGAAAAACATGTGTGAGCTTGATAAGATTCACCAAGAGAATGAGTGTAGACAGCAGAGCAAAGAGATCTGAGGAGGAGCTCCGGGTACGTCAGTGTTAACAGGCTGACAGCAAAGGAGGGTCCCCCACAAAAAGGAAAAGGAACAAGTAAGACCAGACAGGCAGAAGGAAATCAGAAGTTGAGTCCCTGTACTACTTCTGTCAGGAGAGAGAAACGTCCTTCAAATACTCCTGACTGTGCCAAATTAGACACAGCTGTAAACCAACCTAGGGACTAACCACGTAGAGGGCACTGGCCCCTTTAGTAAGGTTAGTTAGGGTCAGTGAAACTTCCTTGCTGTTGGTGTGAGAGAGAAACTAGAAACAGCATTTACACAGGCAAGTCTTTCAGGTAGTTTTCTTGTAAAGGGAAGCAATAATAATGAATTCTCCATTAAATGGATTTATAAGGTGATGAGTCACGGCTTTCCACTTGTTATTTTTAATCTCAGAGAAGTAACACCTGATGGAAATAATACAGCAGAGAAAGACGGATGGTAGTATGAAAATCACTGCTGGAGTAGCTAATTGGAAGAGAGGGGAAAGATCTGGAGCACCAGCAGAGGGACTGGCCTTTGATAGGAACAGTGACAATTTGCCTTCAGGATGAAGAGGGAAGACAGACGCTGACTGGCAGAGAGATGTAATGGTAGGAATTCGTGAAAAACTTTTATGGCTGCTTCTGTTCTCTTAGTAATATAAAGATATCACATCTAAGGGTAAGGATGAAGGAGAGATCTTTCAAATACTTAATTAAGCTATTTTTCCCAGGAAAACCGTGTTGAACGTCTCAGTCCCTGATGTTGCAGAGGCAGGATATGCCTGTTAATAGCACAGACTCTGTGGACAGACTGCCTTGGTCTGAAACCACTTCCATCACTTGCTGTATGACTTTGCACAAGTCAATATGCTCCCGAGGCTTCCATTTCCACACTTGCAAAATAAGAGTATCAACCTCAAGGAAGTGTTGGAAGATAAAAGCTAATTTATATAAAGTGCTCAGAAGAATCCTTGGCACATTAGTAATCACTAGATAAATATCTACTATTGTTCTTAAGGAATTATATGCCACAAATCCACTCTATAATACAGTAGAGCAAAACAGGTATACTAGATTATTACTTGTGTAGATTTTCTTGATACATAATGTAAAATTTGCTTGAGGCTAAATTAGAAGTCAAACTTTATGTTCTCATTAAACAGCATCTCAGAACTTCACTTACACAGATGACTTCCCATTTCGAGGATCTTTGAATGTTGTTGTTCTTGTATTATGATCAACAAAGTACCTAACACCTTCCCGGGTATACCTAATTTCCCAACCGTCTGGCAGGGGTTCTTCATTCTGCAAACTAAAAGATAAAGTTCAGTCACACAAGGTGAACATTTTCGAGGTGCTAAAAACATCTGAATTGAGGTTTACTTGATTCCATCTTCTGACATGTAACATCACTTAAGTAAGGCTGTAGTATATACATACCCTTGAGTTCTGGGATCTTCCCACTGGGTTGTTTTTGTGTTATGATTCACAAAGTAAACTCTGTCTGTTGAATCCACTCTTTTTTCTAAAAAATAGAGTGAGCATGACATTTATAACTATTTGCTATATATACATTTCAATATTTTTATCAACAACACATTAGCTTACCCCAGCCTGGTGGCAAAGGCCCGTATGGGTCATTTTCTGCCGCTAACATTGAAGCCTGGTTGGAGAAAAGGATTAGGAGGAGAAGTTAAAAAAACATGTTTTTAATATAAAAGCATAAACTAAGCACTTGGCTGAATCACATTTAATAGTCATTTTCTAAAAAATATGATAAAGAAATGTGAATATAGTAATTTCAAGGCACAAAATTCTAAAAATGTCATGAGTTAAGGAGTTAAATAAGCGATAAATTATTAGTTTTTCTACAATGATTTAGCAATAATGCATCAACATTAGCCCTTTAACCTCTTAGCCCTTCTGTAATAGTCCATAAGAGTGAAATGACACGAGAGAATAACATATAGAAAATTGTAGTGTTTAAATGAGGTAACATTATTTGCTGAAAAACAGAATAATTACCACAGTTCTCTTTAAAACAAATGTCTCCTAACATAATAATATTAAACTCCAGAATTACCTTTATAAAAATAAACTTTTACATTTGTATTAATATATTTTATATATTCACACATACATTCAGTTCAGTTCAGTCGCTCAGTCGTGTCCAACTCTTTGCGACCCCATGAATTGCAGCACGCCAGGCCTCTCTGTCCATCACCAACTCCCGGAGTCTACCCAAACCCATGTTCATCGAGTCGGTGATGCCATCCAACCATCTCATCCTGTCGTCCCCTTCTCCTCCCGCCCCCAATCCTACCCAGCATTAGGGTCTTTTCCAGTGAGTCAACCCTTCGCATGAGGTGCCCAAAGTATTGGAGTTTCAGCTTCAACATCAGTCCCTCCAATGAACACCCAGGATTGATCTCTTTTAGGATGGATTGATTGGATCTCCTTGCAGTCCAAGGGACTCTCAAGAGTCTTCTCCAACACCACAGTTCAAAAGCATCAATTCTGCCGTGCTCATCTTTCTTCACCGTCCAACTCTCACATCCATACATGACCACTGGAAAAACCATAGCCTTGACTAGACGGACTTTTGTTGGCAAAGTAATGTCTCTGCTTTTAAATATGCTATCTAGGTTGGCCATAACCTTCCTTCCAAGGAGTAAGCGTCTTTTAATTTCATGGCTGCAGTCACCATCAGCAGTGATTTTGGAGCCCAAAAAATAAAGTCTGAAACTGTTTCCACTGTTTCCCCATCTATTTCCCATGGAGTGATGGGACCAGATGCCATGATCTTAGTTTTCTGAACGTTGAGCTTTAAGCCAACTTTTTCACTCTCCTCCTTCACCTTCATCAAGAGGCTCTTTAGTTCTTCTTCACTCTCTGCCATAAGGGTGGTGTCATCCGCATATCTGAGGTTATTGATATTTCTCCTGGCAATCTTGATTCCAGCTTGTGTTTCTTCCACCCCAGCGTTTCTCATGATGTACTCTGCATATAAGTTAAATAAGCAGGGTGACAATATACAGCCTTGACGTACTCCTTTTCCTATTTGGAACCAGTCTGTTGTTCCATGTCCAGTTCTAACTATTGCTTCCTGACCTGCATACAGGTTTCTCAAGAGACACGTCAGATGGTCTGGTATTCCCATCTCTTTCAGAATTCTCCACAGTTTATTGTGATCCACACAGTCAAAGGCTTTGGCATAGGCAATAAAGCAGAAATAGATGTTTTTCTGGAACTCTCTTGCTTTTTTGATGATCCAGCGGGTATTGGCAATTTGATCTCTGGTTCCTCTGCCTTTTCTAAAACCAGCTTGAACATCTGGAAGTTCACGGTTCACGTATTGCTGAAGCCTGGCTTGGAGAATTTTGAGCATTACTTTACTAGCGTGGGAGATGAGTGCAATTGTGCGGTAGTTTGAGCATTCTTTGGCATTGCCTTTCTTTGGGATTGGAAGGAAAACTGACCTCTTCCAGTCCTGTGGCCACTGCTGAGTTTTCCAAATTTGCTGGCATATCGAGTGCAGCACTTTCACAGCATCTCCTTTGAGGATTTGAAATAGCTCCACTGGAATTCCATCACCTCCACTAGCTTTGTTCGTAGTGATGCTTTCCAAGGCCCACTTGACTTCACATTCCAGGATGTCTGGCTCTAGGTGAGTGATCACACCATCGTGATTATCTGGGTCGTGAAGATCTTTTTTGTACAGTTCTTCTGTGTATTCTTGCCACCTCTTCTTAATATCTTCTGCCTCTGTTAGGTCCATACCATTTCTGTCCTTTATTGAGCCTATCTTTGCATGAAATGTTCCTTTGGTATCTCTAATTTTCTTGAAGAGATCTCTAGTCTTTCCCAATCTGTTGTTTTCCTCTATTTCTTTGCACTGATCACTGAGGAAGGCTTTCTTATCTCTCCTTGCTATTCTTTGGAACTCTGCATTGAGATGGGAATATCTTTCCTTTTCTCCTTTGCTTTTCGCTTCTCTTCTCTTCCCAGCTATCTGTAAGGCCTCCTCAGACAGCCTTTTTGCTTTTTTGCATTTCTTTTCCATGGGGATGGTCTTGATCCCTGTCTCCTGTACAATGTCACGAACCTCTGTCCATAGATCATCAGGCACTCTATCAGGTCTAGTCCCTTAAATCTATTTGCCACTTCCACTGTATACTCATAAGGGATTTGATCTAGGTCATATCTGAATGGTCTAGTGGTTTTCCCTACTTTCTTCAATTTAAGTCTGAATTTGGCAATAAGCAGTTCATGATCTGAGCCACAGTCTGCTCCCGGTCTTGTTTTTGCTGACTGTATAGAGCTTCTCCATCTTTGGCTACAAAGAATATAATCAATCTGATTTCAGTGTTGACTATCTGGTGTTGTCCACATGTAGAGTCTTCTCTTGTGTTGTTGGAATAGGGTGTTTGCTATTACCAGTGCGTTCTCGTCACACATACATAAAAACATATTAATGTTTACATATTATGACAACTCAGAAATATATTCAAAAGAAAATAAACATTTTTACCATCAGTTTTTAAAGACAAATAAAAAATTATTACCTGAAAAATAATTTCTTAATGATAAAATATATATATCTTGATAAATATTTTATAACTTCATAACAGATACTATGAATTGTACTCAATATCATTTAGACAACTAAATCTCAACCTTAGGATGTTCTGTTTGTGCAGAAGAACATACTTCTGATACACACTATTACCTAATTCTGCCCTGTTTCCCCAAGGTTTTCCATATATACAACAAAGTCCAACCAAAACAAATGCACACACATAATTTGTTTAGTACATACAGCTAAACGATAGAACATTCCCACAGATTTCTGCACAAGCTACTCAGGAACCAAGAACTGACCGCACGAGATGCTGAGCAGGCTGGGTCGGCCCACCCTCTGATGGTTCAGACAACCAGGAGAGTGGACCAACCTGCAAATGAGAACTTACTACTTAAGCTCCTAAAAAGGCAGAGCTGCATGAGCCTGCCCGAGGCAGGATTCTAAAGAGCTGTTTTCTTTGTGTATCTTTCCTAATTCCTTTCCACATTTTGGGGTTTCAAGCTGCCCCGAAACACTACCTAGAGATGCCCAGTACTTGAGATTTATACTTTCTACTTCTTGAGATCAAATCTATTTAAACAGAAGTCCTCCCCTCATCCCCCACACTCTTGTGGATGCTTGCTTATGGCAGTAAATCACTAACTGATCAAATTTTCAGACAGCATTAAATTTTTTTGGACAAAACTATCTCTGATCCCAGGAATACATATCTAGTGGGCCAAAACAGATGAAAGCATTTCTACAAACCTGGGATGGAACCAGAATAGCTGGAATATGGCAAGACTGGCCTTAAGTAAAGTCAGGAGGTAACCAGCTTTGTTTAAAACAAACAAAATAATTACAACTGAAAGTAGAAGATTGGGAACTGGCCAAGACAAATTATATTATTAAGAAATTGCATTTATGAGACTACCTCTTAATAAGGACAAAAGCATGAATGTATAGCTATGTAAACTAGGATTAAAAAAAATAACTTGAAGTGCTTCTGTATATCAGAAATGTTAATTATTTCTTAAAGATCAACTAAAAGAGATCTTGCAATCTGTAACATTTAAGAAAAGTCACCAAGGGAGAAGAAGGAAAATGTCCTGGAAGAAAAAGATGCATTAACACCTATAATTTCCTAATTACCGAGTAGAGGTATCGTTGGTTGAACTGTTGCATAGCTCCCTGCAGCTGGTTCCGCTGAGACTGCCACTGCTCAAAATTCCGGACTGACTCCATGGTGGGCCGCTGCCAGGTGGTGGTCCTGGTGTTATGGTCCACATAATACACTCTTCCCCGATCATCAACTCTTCTTTCCCAACTACCAAAAATAAAAGGAGCAGTAGTAAAAATGAAAATAAACAATAATCTCTTCATATAAGAAACTGGAAAGTAGTTGGGTAATATGCTACCTAAATAATTTAAAAATCAAATCCAAGAGATGATAAGTTTAAAAGAATGTAAATATTGGTATTTTTCAGAGAAATTACGGACATGTAACTTGCTATCTATTTAGCTAAATTACGTTCCCGTTCTTCCCATACATGATTTCTAAGGACTGCCTAAAAAAGAGGCCACAGATTGAACAGTATCAATGTGACTACTCTCCCTCTTTTTTTGATAAACATTTGCTGAGTGTTAACTGTATACTGAGCAATCTGCCTCTATCATCCCTGCCCATGTAAAGGGTTTTAACTCAACTTGTACAGGTTTTTATCCACCTTTTGTGGCTACACTGCCGCTGAACTAAAGTGCAGACTGAGCCATGTCATTCTGCCTATCACCGTGCGCTGGCATAACGAGGAACCCGGTAACCATCTCAGCCTCACTGCCCTTCCCCAGCCTCACCCTCACTTCCCCTTCTTTCAAGAGACCCATATGAGGGGCCAAATCAACTCCTGGCTGGCCCCAAATGTGTCAGAGGTTTCATCCTGTCATGCCTTTATTTCAGTCCTCTCTCAGAATGGAATGCCCTTCTCCACCAGCCAGAAGACTCCCTGTCCTCCTGAACCCCTACCCTCCAGGGTTCAGGTCACCTCCAGTCAATCTGTATTCTTAATTCATAGGCTTTCGATATCCTTTCAGCAACCAATTTCACAATTAGGGTTAGTTGTCTTTAGTTTTCTGGACTTTGAATGTTTATACTGGCGAGCTCTGAGTTGCATCTGGAAGGATTGTTGCTGAATAACAGCCTAACAGCACAAGCTTTATTTAGTATGTGATAGGAATGCCTCTTCATGTAAAATCCTCTATTAACTTCAGCCATAATTAATACAATTTTACTTGTAACGATCTTTTAGATAATAATTTTGAACAACACTAGGATCTCTTAAATAAATATCACACAACAGCATAGTTTAGATCCCTGTCTATGAAGAAACATACACATAAATTGCCCTAAATATGACTCTCATTCCTTAAAAAAATAGCAAGGACTGACACCGGGTCAAAGGTCTGCAACTCCTCTCAATAAACTCTTGCCAATGTTCGACATCTCTTAATCTCTTGAGGAAGCCCTTCAGACTAACTGTAAATGTGACACAGGGTAACAAATCTCATCTACTGAAAGTTTACTATTCACAAAAGCAAATCAAGGAAGCGTCATATGCAGTAGGATAGAACCATTTTATATTGCATTAACTGAGCTTTAAAAATTCCACGTATGAAACATAACTGAAGCTGGACCAGACGCTACCTTACCCTGGAGGCAGAGGCTGCGGCCTCTCCCACGTGGTCGTCCGTGTGTTATGATCCACGTAGTAGGTTCTACCGTGAGGATCTTTTCTCTGTTCCCACCTTTAATAAAAATACAAAAATATAAGAACAAGCTAAAGACCGTCTGAGGAAAGATTCCCTTTTTTTTTTTATGATTCCTTTTTATAAGCCAAAAAATTACAGGTATGTTTTAAAGAGTCAGGTATACACACAAAATGAAGTTGTTTCTTTTGGGCTTTGTACGTGCTTAATTATTCCCTTTTCATTAGCAGTACCGGAAACTTCCCAGCTTCCCAGGGGGCGCTAGTGCTACAGAACCCACCTGCCAATGCAGGAGACGTAAGAGATGTGGGTTCAATCCCTGGGTGGGGAAGATCCCCTGGGGAAGGGCACGGCAACCCACTCCGGTATTCTTGCCTGGAGAATCCCACGGACAGAGCAGCCTGGCGGCCTACAGTCTATGGGGTCGCACAGAGTCGGACAGGACTGAAGCGACTTACCACACAGCACACGCTGGAAACTCAGTAAGCACATTTAGCAGAGGAAGACAGAATAACACCCAAAGTTTTTTAAAGTTACTAATTCACAGAATTCCAAATCATCACAAAACAGAAATTTAATCAAGGGCTGAGGAACTGTCACCCTAATACCATGCCCAAAGGACAAAATTTCAATGAAGTAATATCCGTTTTTGGCAACTGAAAAACATACATATCTAAAAGACTTGAGCAGAAGCTGCATTCAAGTCTGTGGTGGGAGCGCTCCATGGAAATCCCTTCTCCGTCTGCATTCAGTGTCCTCTTCCTGCGCACATCCACCCCTCTTTTGTCCTTGGTGCGCCTCAGAGTTTAAGGACATCCTAATCTTATCTTTCTCTGTTCTATCTCAGACACACTCCACCTCTTCCTCTCCCCACCCTCGTTCTCTCCTCTGCGCTCCTTGATTTCTCCTCTCCACTCTCTCCTTGGAATGGTACAGAAGAAAAAACTTTAAACGTTAAAAACAAAAACTTCGTATTTCTGAGTTTAACATCCTTGTTCTCAGCTGAAAGTAGAATAAATGGAAAATATTTTCCTTTCTCAAACACGAGGATTCAATTTAATTTGACTTCTTTTTAATTAGAGAAAAGTGAAAATGAAAGTTGCTCAGTCATGTCCAAATATTTTCGACCCCAGGGACTACGGCCTGCCGGGCTTCTCCATCCCTGGAAAGAATACTGGACTGGTTGCCATTTCCTTCTCCAGGGGATCTTCCTGACGCAGGGGTCAAACCCTGGTCTCCTGCACTGCAAGGAGTGTAATGTAGAGGAGTGTAACGTACATAACCGAGTGCACCATCCATAAAATCGGCTATGAAGCCATTTCTAGTTTGATCCTAAGTTAGCTGGAAATATTTCTAATTTAATATTCAATATTCAGTAAGCACTTAGGTTGCAACTATAATTCTAGCCACTAGTTCTTAATTTTTCCAAAAGAGGGGATCACTTCCAGATTTCAGGGTTTTGCTCCAAAGAGAATTTATCTTACTCAAACTAAATTGCTTGCTACACGCATCATATGAAGACCCCTTTTGGATATCATCTTTGTAATTTTCTACATTCCATTCATTAGATCAAGCAAAGGCAACCTTTTTCTGTGAAGTGCTAGACAGTAAATGTTTTAGACTTTGTGGGCCAAAAGGCTAAATAAGGACTATTATGTAGGTACTAACATAATAAGAGCAAAAACTCCTGTCATGCCCCCGGCATCTTTCTGAGGTAAGTCACCCAGGCTGTGGA
Source organism: Giraffa tippelskirchi (assembly GCF_054371585.1). Lineage (NCBI taxonomy): Eukaryota > Metazoa > Chordata > Mammalia > Artiodactyla > Giraffidae > Giraffa > Giraffa tippelskirchi. Next base: position 5,358,871 of record NC_137280.1, on the reverse strand, counting down.
CATGCCACGTTCCCAGCTGCCCTCTGCTGCAACATTCTTGGCACAAAGAACTCCTGGCCCGCAGGGAAGGAGCCTGGTCAATTCCACCACCCGCCCCAGTGACCAGGAGCTCAGGGTGCTTCTCCTTCTCCTCCAGCAGCTGGTCCACCAGGAGGTAACTTGCTGAACTGTCACTCCCAGAGTGAGAGTTTACGTTTTGGGGCAGGACCGTTGACAAGAACGAGCCCCAGTGCGTGTGGGGTGACCAGAGCTAGATGGCGGGCAGCAGTGAGGAGGGAAGGTGCTGGCGGGGGAGAAGGCGGGACAAGGGCAAGGGGCTTGCCTTGGGGCTGGCCCGGGACTCAAGTGACAGCCAGCTAGAGCTGAGCCCGTGCATCCTGGAGCAGTGATGGGCCGGAACTGGTCAGAGACTAGATCAGTCCCGCAGCGGAAATTCCTGAGATCCTTTCAAACAGGTGCAAATTACCAGGCCGCATGATGGGACTTCCCAACGGAATTCTTCAATTTTAAGGGGAATAGGTGCTAATTTATAACTGCTACACGTCACCTTCAACCATAATACTTTCCTCTCCCTAGTAATCAGATACGGCTGCCCTATCTCATATATACACATTTCTAAAACTAACTGCTGAAAAAGAACTTATTTTAAAAAAGGAAAGAAATAATAAATGTGGGAGAATTTTGTTAAGTATATTAAAATAAAAATGACAGCATGTAGCTACTGACTGGATAATGACTGGGCTCTCACAAACCATGGTCAATAGCTGCCCGTCTCTGCTGCTGCTCGGCTTGCTAACCCTCTCCTGCCCACCCTTTAGGTCACTCTCATTTTTTAAAACAAAAAACTACTCCTTAATACTGGGTCTTTTCTTGCTTGCTTCTACCAAACATTCCTCTTTCCCTGTGTGTTCACAGGGAAAAACGTGCATGCACTAGTTCTCACTCTTTCAAAGAGTTTTCTGTCACATTTCCACCCACTCCATTCACTCCATCACACAGCAATCAGAATACAGCTCTCTTTCCCAGAAATCATTCTGTCAAAGGTCAACAATAAATAATCTCTTTGTTGCTAAATTCAATGGTGCCTTTCAGTTCTTATCTTACTTGAATTTTAAGTAGGTTTTGACCTTGTTAACAATTTCCTCCAAAGCATTTACAAAGCCAGGGCCTTTGCCCAACTGCTCACTCGCTCAAAATCACTGCCTCAAGCACTAGTTCACGTACGTTTACTGGTACCTGGATACGGCAGGCCAGGCGTTGTCTTAGGCACAAGGGACACAGAAGTAGACAAAATAAAGCTCCTTTTTCGGTGCAGTGGAGAGAACACTGATCAACACACAGATATATGTCACATAATGATTTAAGTGTTGAAAAGTAATACAAATAACATCATGCTGATTAAAAGGACGCTACTCAAAAGAGTTTATACTGATTCCATTTACGTTAAGTTCCACCAGCTTCACATAACTAATCTAAAATCTATTGTGGAAAAACACTTGCAGGGAGGAGCAGTGTTGCCTCTCCAAAAGCGGGAGCGGGGGTTGACTGCAAGGGGCTTGAGAACTAAGGGGATGGTAACACTCTAACCTTGGTAAAGGTTTGGGTTATTCCCAGCCGTTGAAACTCATCAATGACATACTTAAGACTTTCTATGTAAACTTTACCTAAAAATCTTGAAACAAATACTGAACTCTAGTGAATGACATGCAAGCTGAAGTTTTGAGGGGCAAAATGTACAACTACAATTTACTGAATTAGACTTAAACATTAGACAAATGGAGAGGTGCAGAGATATGTGATAAAGCAAGCAGAGTAAAATGTCAACTATAGAACCTAGTGATAGACAGATATATGGGTGTTCACTATAAAACTCTTTATATTTTTCTGCATGTTTGTAAATTTTCTTAACAGAAGGTTGGAAAAAAATAAGGCAGGGGTTGGGGATAGGGACAGGGGGGCCTGATTTGGCCAGAGGGAATCAGGAAAGGCCTCTGGAACAAGGTAACGTTTGGGCAGAGACATGCACATATCTGAGGAATAACATTCCACACAGAAGTCAGAGCAAATGCAAAGGGCTTTATGTAAGACCACGCTTGGCATAACCCTCCAGGCTAGAATAGGCTCCCTTCAGAACACACGAAATCCTGGGCACCAGTGAAATATGTCACCAAAGAGATGAAATACAGGAACTAAGAAAGCTTTCTGAGGAAAGAGGGAAGATGATATAGATCTGAAAACTGCTAAGGTGGTTACAGAAGCCAAGCACTGCCTAAGCCAGAAGAACCAACCTTGGCCCCCTCTCACATTCCACCTCCCACAGCTAACTTCCACAGCCCACTGTAACATCGCCCCAGAAGACTAGCATCTACCTCTGGGCAGTCTATTTTAATTTCCCACTCGGGTTAGTAGCTTCTAACCTTTTTAGGCAACAGCTCAGAGAGTAAGAATACATCTTACATAAATGTATCTGTTCGTCCTAGGCTGCTATTTATGTACAGATTTTATACACACAAAGACACACCAGAAAAACAAACTTTCAGGCAACAATGTTTACTTAACACGCTCCAGGTTTCCATTCTGGTCAATACTGATTTACTTTATTATGCTTTCAAATGCTGGTCACAATCTATTAACAGGCTGCAACTTGCAATTTGAAAATCACTCATCTAGATTTCTCACTAATGTAGATTCCTACAAAATTCTCTTTATGCAAAGTTCACATACAGTGGCTACAAGCACGCAGAAGCAGTCACCTGGCCCCACAGAATTAAGTTTATGTACTTATCATTTTAAACAGGAATGTGCCCACTTTTCTCATTTATAAAAACCCAGCCTATTTTGTTCTGGTTTGTCTCCTTAACTCTTCATCTGTCTATACCACTTCTAGAATAATCTTAAAATGCAAATATGACTGTGCCACTCCCCTGCTTAAAATTCTTGTATGTTTATTCATGGTTTCCAGCGGCGGTGGGGGGGGGGGCGACTCCCAAAGCTTTAGCAGGTATACAAAACTCTTCAGAGGGCTGTTTATTCTTCTGTACTACACAGTTTGCTTCCTCAAATGCTCAACTCAAGCTGTAACAAAATACTACTTCCTGAGTTCAGTTTATTCATTTATGGGTGTCAGAGATCTGAACATGCGGTTAGCCCCACTGAAAATGAAACTTTCCACCACACATGCCCTCTTTACTGCTTTGCTAACGCCTACTCCTCTTCTAGAAACCACTAAAGGGTCATCTCTTCCAGAAAGTCCTCTTTGATCTCAGTATCACAGGGTATCCTATTAACCCCCCTCTACACATGTTCCCTCTCACAGCACCCCAAACTTGGACCTCTAGCTTAGCTTTAATTAAATTGTATAGTCAATGACTATTTATTTATCTTTATCTCCCATCAGATCAGAGGTTCTTGACAGTAGGGAAAGCTTCTTATATATCATAAGGGCAGATATGTGAGACTAAGATAAATGACTAATGATAAGTTGTCAAAGAGAAGACAAAGGAACAATGAGAGATTTTTGAGAGGAAGGAAAGATACTACAGGGTCAAAAATGTTTGCAGGAAACAGTGGAGATTTCTAGTAAGTGGATAAAAATAAGCTCAGAGAAAGGTCTGGCCTGGACATATAAATTTAACAGTTAAAATGATGGACGAGTTCAAGACTCGAGAGAAGCACCCATTCAGGAGAAGACCAAAGCCTGAAACCACAATGAGGCAATAGGCAAAGTCATGTAATCCAGTAAAGGGCACTGAGAAAAACACAGTTCAGAGAGTCAAAAAGGGTATGGACACAGCAACTGTGACGGGAGAATGAGGGCACTGAGGCAGAGACCGCTAGAGGCGCCGTCTTCACAGCTGCGAGAGGAGGCCGTGCTAACCACCCTAGGAGGCAGGACTGTGTACACTGCCCTGCATACAGGACGCTGTACACACCAGAGGTCCCCAACTCTAGGGCCATGGACTGGTCTCAGCCCCCGGCCTGTCGGGAACCGGGCGTGCAGCAGGAGGGGGGTGGCAGGAAGTGGCGGTGGAGAGGACGGATCTCTATCTGTATTCACGGCCGCTCCCCACAGCTTGCGTTACCGCCGGCAATCCGCCGCCTGCCAGATCAGCAGCAGCACTTGATTCTCAGAGGAACTCGAAACGTATTAAGTAAATATGGGAGAGATGACCAAATGGAATTCATAGAGTATTATTTAAAGAAAATCATAGTAAGCTGAATTATTACCGTGGAAAATTAAAAGATGAAGAATTATTCCTTGGTAGCTCTCAGCTGGTAAAGAGTCTGACTGCAATGCAGGAGACCCCAGTTCGATTCCTGGGTCGGGAAAATCGGCTGGAGAAGGGATAGGCTATCCACTCCAGTATTCTTGGGCTTCCCTGGTGGCTCAGCTGGTAAAGAATCCGCCTGCCATGCGGGAGACCTGGGTTCAATCCCTGGGTTGGGAAGATCCCCTGGAGAAGTGAAAGGCTACCCACTCCAGTATTCTGGCCTGGAGAATTTCATGGACTGTATAGTCCATGGGGTCGAAAACCTGAGTTTGTAACAGTGTTTCTCAGTAGGCTCACTGGACCTTTCCCAGCACTCAGTACAAAATGAGAAAAAAGATGGCTACTTGCTTCACGCTTAGCCTGGGGAGGAAACAATAAAGAAAGCTAGAGAACTGAGGCTATTATAGAGAGTCAGGGTCACTCTTCTCTAAAAGTAAGCCAAGAATCAAATCGACAGCAGTGCAAATTAATATAAGGTTTTTCCCTCTTCCTGTCATATAGCACATGCTGTAACTATAACTAGCAATTGTTCTTAGTTTAAAAAAATATACTTGGTTTGTAGCAAATAAATTGTATGAGTTAGATTCCAACTTAGATTTCAAATAACTGAACAATGGAAAAATTTCATATATATATTCAACACTCAGGTTATTATTAAAAGTTGCTATTAAATGTAAGTCACACATCTTAAAAAAAAAAAAACATACCCCGATGGCAGTGTTTCTGTGCTGGTACTCCCAGACTGCTGCCGGATGGGTTCCACACATCCGTCCGGCTGTCTTAATTTGGCTGCTTCAAAAGCAGAGCTACTTGCAGAACTCGAGGTGGAAGGATCTAACGTACTTTGAGCTTCAGATCCAAAGGCTGCACTGTTAGAGACAATACATTCATTGTTTTCCAAGGAGGTCAGTGTTTCTTGAACTGGAGGGTCTTCAACAGGAGTACTAGTGCAATTTGAAGACAAGGCGGGTTCTCCAGATACTATTGCAGTACCCGTGCTGGAAGCATTATCAGTCGGTGCAGATGAGGGTGAGTCTCCATTAACTGAGAAGGGAAAATCAGTAAGATGATCTGTCAAGAAACGACCAAGCGCCCAATTAACTCATCAACTATATTTATTCAGAGCCTAATTCACACCGAGCAATGTATTAGGTACTAATGGAAATAAGACAGGTAACTTTTTGTGGCTCATATTTTTGAGATGAATATTAAATAATAAAACAAGAATATATATGTAACAAGAACCCAAACTTAAGAAAACAGAGATCAACATGAACAAACGTTTTTCCTCCAAACAGTCAATTCTGAATGTCTATATGGGCTATATGCTGCTGCTGCTGCTGCTAAGTCGCTTCAGTCGTGTCCAACTCTGTGCGACCCCATAGACGGCAGCCCACCGGGCTCCCCCGTCCCTGGGATTCTCCAGGCAAGAATACTGGAGTGGGTTGCCATTTCCTTCTCCAATGCACGAAAGTGAAAAGTGAAAGTGAAGTCGCTCAGTCGTGTCCGACTCCTAGCGACCCCATAGACTGCAGCCTACTAGGCTCCTCCATCCATGGGATTTTCCAGGCAAGAGTACTGGAGTGGGTTCTGATTGCCTTCTCAATATGGGCTATATAAAAACTTCAAAATGGCCCCATTCAATTCCCCTTTTCCTATGCAAATACAGCTAATATCAAAAGAATTCTTGTCAAATATCAAGTAGAATTAACTCTTAAGACAGTATTGCATGGGACTGCAAAAAGATCCAGGAACTCATTCTACACTTGCTGGAGAAATAACCCAGCATTGAGATCCAGTGACATAATTTTTTAAAGTTTCATTTTAAATGTAATCGATCCATTTCAACTATATGTCACTACAGATTTTTAAAGAAAGAGATGTAAACAGTGGGAAGAAGAGAAATGAGTGCTATTAAAAGGACTCAAACTGTAGGAGCAAAACAGAACCAATCGAGTTCTGTACCAACTACAGGTGAGAGCAACTTTGGAAGAAAAATATCAATAACAAAATATAAGAAATAAAAATGTACAGTGTGCTACCTGTATTCAACACTTAGAAAACATGAAGAAAAGAGAATGTGCACAGAGAGAGTAAATTCTGATCTCTTATATGGTATTCAGAATTCATGGAATATATGATGTCCAAAAGTGAACTTTTTCATTTAACTTTCAATCTTGAACAATGTGGAAATTGATTTCAAAAAAAAGGAAAAGATTAGCAATGGTCTTTGGAAAGCAAAATAACACTAAATGGAAAAACAGGAATATTTGAGACAAGATAATCCGGCCCAATAAGAAAGAATCGCAAACCCTTATCATACTAAAACACAACACATGCTAACAAACTGTCAAAAACATAAGAGGAAAATTAATTATTAAACAGCAGCACTTAGTTGCTCAAGGCAAACCCTCTCTCCTACAACAGTTCAGCTCCAAGAGCTGTCAGCTCTTCTCTCCATCTGCACCAACGCCCCGCTCACTGTTCCTCGCTGGCTGCAACAGCGTCCTAACTGGTCTGCCCGCTTCCTCTCTGGTCCAACTCCAACCCATTCTCCAAACAGCAGCCAAAGTAACCTCTTAAAAGCGTACAAAAGATCTTACTCCCTAACTAAACACACCCATTGCACCCAGAGTCAATCCCAAGTTCTTTACCACGGCTCATGACCAAGGCTCCACATGGGCAGTTCCACAGCCACGCCTGACTTCTCACAGTGGTCTCCTTTCTGCCCCTGAGCAGAGCAACCGCCCTCCCCTGCAGGGACCTGCCCTGGCTGCTGACGCGCTACTTATCCGCAGAGTGCAGGCTCCACCGCTCCCTCAGAAAGGCAGCGCTCAGGTACCTTCTTTAATTCTGCACCTGCCCCACCCTCAGCCCAGGCTGCCTACTACACTGTTTTGCTTCTCATGTTCTGAAATACTTTGTTTTTATTTCTTTTTCCTTTAGTTCAAAATGCAACACTTTGTCAGACTTGTTCCACTTTTGTATTCTCAACAGTTACAATGCACCTGGCATATGAAAACAATAAATGTTAAACAAGGACAAATCACAGAAGAAGTGAACATATCTCTCTCAAAACTAGGCAGAAAAAAAGAACACTAGTAGAAACATTAATTAAGTACATGAAGGACTGAATGACACCGTCAATATACCTGTCCTAAATTACAGCATAGAGGGGTGGTTCTGAGTTTTCATTACATACATATTCCATCCAAACAATCTAGGAATTTTAAGAAAAAAAATGACATGTAAAGGACCAAAGGAAAATTCCAGTGTTACAATCAAGAGGTGAAACTCTGATTATAATGCAAGAAAACCAGAAACAAAACAAAATACAACTTACTGAAATGTTTACTCAAAGTCTGGCAGATTCTGTAAAACATTTGTTTAAGGGTTAACTTATTTAATTCCCACGGAACAATGCTATGAGGAAGATACTATCCATTTTAATAGTAAGAAAATTGATGCTTACATGTCCATAAAGATGATAGTTCTCCCCTACCTGCAACCAGTTTAGCTTAGAAAATTTTTTATAAAACCCTAAATAATTATTGTTAAAGAAAAATAATAGTTATGAAATCACAAACTTGAAGGAAATTAATGGCATGAAAATACTTGTATGAAATATTTGACATGGCAAAGAAGTATCCAAGGGTTTAAGAAAGAACAGCAATAAATGAGCTTAGCATTCAATTCCAGAGCCACGGGAAAATGGTAGAAGGAAAGGAATTATAAGAAAAATATAACAGATCAGAATTTCCTAACCTGATTAGAATCTGTTGGATATTGTAGAAAGTTTAGATCTCACTTTCCATTCTAGAATTACTGAATCTCCTAGGGAATCTCTGGGATCTGTATTTTTAGCAAATGCTTCAGATGCATTCTTATAAGTAAAGTTGGAAAAACCATGAAAGAGTGACTCAGCAAATTTTATAAAGAAAAATATAGTTTGAATAGCATTTGAAATATCATGCACAACTTTATATGAGTAAGTCTAAAATAAATTAACTAAACTAACTCAAGAGAAAGAAAAATTGATCAGAGTAGAAATGTAAAAGGGGATAAAAGATTGAACACTGTCCCTCCAAAAGTCAACAGACTCAGTTTTTGAGCCTTCAAGGAACAGATTACCCCCGTGTTCTCTGAAATGTTACAGTACATTGGTGGCAAAAAAGAAAAAGGAGTTTCTTAATTTATTCTGCAAGAGTAATATAACCCTAAAACTGAATAAATTAAACAATGGGTCAATATTAGGAAATTATGTTAGGAAAACTCTGTTAACAGGTTAAAAGTTAAAAGCTACATGTTTATTTTCAATACAAACCAAAAAGGATTCAAAAAACTATTGATAAAACTGTTGATAAGAGGAATCTAGGAAAATTAAAAAATAATCTAGATTATCCACCAGAAACCAAGAGTAAGCATGATATATTAATGGTAAAACATTAGAAGAACTTCTATCAAGATCAGGAACAAATTTTAAAATCAGAACAAAACAAGGAAGATCACAATTACCAGTCCATTTCAATACTACGGATTATGTATGAAAATGCATTAAGACAAGAGAGAAGTGAAAAATATCAGATATAAAATGGTAAAACTCATTGAGAGAGATAAGAGTATTTATTTATATCACAAGAGAATCAACTGAAAAAACATTAGAACCAATTATTAATTTGACCAATTTGACCATTTCAGCACCATCCATGATCAGACAGATTCAAGTATAATAACATCAAGATTACACTCAAGAACTACTTGAAGAAAAAGAAAAAACGTTTCTAAAAGGTATTTTAAAACATAGATTGGAGACAGAATTCTCTCTGGATGAGACGATTCAGTGTTGCTTCAAAATTTAAACAGTAAAGTATCCTTAAAATGCAAAATTCTCATTCACTGGTAGTGGAAACGCAAAAGACACAGCCATTTTGGGTGTCAGTTTGGCATTGGCAGTTTCTTACAAAAGTAATAATACTCTTATCGTAAGATCCTGAAGTCACAGTCCTCAGCCCAGCTGAGCTGAAAACTTAGGTCCACACCAAAACCTGCACATGACTATTTATATCAGCTTTATTCATAATTGCCAAAAATTGCAAACAACCACACTGCTTGGTTGTGTATAGGTGAACGGATAGACAAACAGTGGTACATCCATACAATGGAATATTATTCAGCAACAAACATGAGATGAGATATGAGATATCATGCCACGGAAATACATAGAAGAGCCTTAAATTCATCAGGTCAGTTCAGTCGTTCAGTAGTGTCCAACTCTTTGCGATCCCATGGACCACAGCACGCCAGGCTTCCCTGTCCATCACCAACTCCCGGAGTTTACTCAAACTCATGTCCATCGAGTCGGTGATGCCATCCAACCATCTCATCCTCTGTCATCCCCTTCTCCTCCTGCCTTCAATCTTTTCCGGCATCAGGGTCTTTTCCAATGAGTCAGTTCTTTGAATCAGGTGGCCAAAATATTGGGGCTTCAGCTTCAGCATCAGTCCTTCCAATGAATATTCAGGGTAGATTTCCTTTAAGATTGACTGGTTGGATTTCCTTGCAGTCCAAGGGACTCTCAAGAGTCTTCTCCAACACCACAGTTCAAAAGCATCAATTCTTCGGCACTCAGCTTAAATTCATATTTCTAACTAAAAGACGCCAGTCTGAAATGGCTACATAAGACATTGTGAAAAAGGCCAAACTAGAGAGACAGTAGAGGATCCGTGGCTGCTAGGAGTGTGGGAAAGGAGACGAAAGAGCAGAGCCCAGGGATTGTTAGAGTGAAATGATTCTGAATGATACTGTGATGGTCAGCACGTGGCAACATGCGTGTCTCAAACCTCACTGAATCCAGGTAATACCAAGAGTGAACCTTAACATAAACTGTGGGCTTTCATTAAGCATAATGCACTTGTACTGGTTCATTAATTATATTAATAACAAATATGCCATAGTAATGCAAAATGTTAATAGCAGGGCAAGTTCTCAGTGGGGTACTGGGAAATGCATTTGATTAGAGGGATGACTATTCACATATATCAGTGGTTCTCAACCAGGGACATCCACTGAAGACATTTAGCAATGTCTGAAGACATGTCTTGTTGTCACAACTAGGGGAACGGGTGGGTGTTATTGGCGTCTAGTGGGTATAGGCCAGGAAGGCCGCTACGATCCTTAAATGCACAGGGACAGCCACCCACAACAGAGAATTATCTAGCCCAAAATGTCAAGAGTGCCAAAGCTGAGAAACTCTGATTAATGCATATGTAACCAGCAACTAGGCAGTGTTCAGTCTATTGTAGTTGCAAAATAAATACCTCTTAACAAATGCTACAAGGATGACTGAATGGATAAACTTAACAATAAAGATGGTAAGAAACAAGAAGGCAGGCAGGGAGGAAGGGATCATAAGTTCCTTCCTCAGGAAAGAACAGAAAAATTGTATGCAGGCAAATAATTAAAATCCTATGTGACAGCAACGACAGTAGAAGCTTATGCAAAGCATTTCCTTCTCTACAGATGTAAGATCACACCCTCTGACTTGGTTTCTTAATGAGTGTATCTTAAGCCTGACTTTATGCAATCATGACTTTTGATTTAGGAGACAGATCTCCCTCACTTCAGGTTGTATCTCTGAGAAGTAAATTTCCCACGGACTTTATGATGTGCGCATCTCATACCACCATGCATTTGTCCTCTAATAATTCAGCCAAAGAAAGCAGGAAAAGGAGGAAATACTGAAGTACCTAGTGTCATTTCCGCCCCTTTTAAAAAGTATGTCATGGAAAACTGCTTGTATATATACATACACTAAATTTCTTTACAATTCACACCTGAAAGTGGCTGTGGCTTTAAAGGAGGTGGAGCACAAGGGAGCCTTTGGTGATGATGCAGCCCCGTGTCTTGACTGCAGTGCTGGTTACTTGAAGCCACACATGACAAAACTGCAAACACACACACACACACACACAAACACACACTCTGCAGGTATAACCGGTGAAATGTGGACTGTGTCAATGTCAATTTCCTCATTTTCATACTGTACTACAGTTATACAAGACATTAACATTCAGGGAAGCCAATGAAGGGAACATGGAACCTCCCTGTACATTTCCTGGTAACATTTTGTGAATCTGTATTTCAAAATAAAAAACTAAAAGCAAAAGTCTAATAAATTTGTGAAATCGGTTAGTTCTGCCTTACCATACTGAGCTCTATTTTATTAATAAAACAATAATGATACATTAGAAAAAGTCATTTCTTCTAGAAGCTAAGGGCAAGGGGGAAAAGTAAAGAAGAAAATAATATTTTTCTTAAATACCACTGTCCTAGAAACACGGTAGATGTTTTAAATTTATCTCATTTAACCTTTGAAACAATCCTGTAAGGTATTATTAAGTATTTGTATCTTTTTATAAGTGGAGAATGTAAGTTTTTACAATGCTAAATTCGTCCAAGGTCACATGCTTATACGCGAGTACATCATGTGAAATGCCTGGCTGGATGAATCACAAGCTGGAATCAAGGCTGTTGGAAGAAGTATCAACAACCTCAGATATGCAGATGATACCACCCTCATAGCAGAAAGAGAAGAGGAACTAAAGAGACTCTTGAAGAAGGTGAAAGAGGAGAGTGAAAAGGCTGGCTTAAAACTCAATATTCAAAAAACTAAGATTGTGGCATTGGGTCCTATCACTTTATGGCAAATAGATGGGGGAAAAAAAATGAAAACAGTGATGGACTTTCTTTTCTTGGGCTCCAAAAACACTGCGGAGAGTGACTACAGCCATGAAATTAAAAGATACTTGCTCCTGGGAAGAAAAGCTATGACAACCCTAGACAGTGTATTAAAAACCAAAGACATTACTTTGCCAACAAAGGTCCATATAGAAAAACCAAAGCTATGGTTTTTCTAGTACTTATGTATGGATGTGTGAGTTGGACCATAAAGAAGGCTGAGTGCCGAAGAACTGATGCTCTCTGACTGTGGTACTGGAAAAGAATCTTGAGAGTCTCTTGGACAGAAAGGAGATCAAACCAGTCAATCTTAAAGGAAATCAGTCCTGAATATTCATTGGAAGGACTGATGCTGATGCTGAAGCTCCAATACTTTGGCCACCTGATGCAAAGAACTGACTCATTTGAAAAGATCCTGATGCTGGGAAAGATTGAAGGCGGGAGGAGAAGGGGATGACAGAGGATGAGATGGTTGGATGGCATCACCGATTCAATGGACGTGAGTTTCAGCAAACTTCGGGAGATAGTGAAGGACAGGGAAGCCTGGTGTGCTGCAGTCCATGGGGCTGCAAAGAGTGGGACACGAGTGAACCATGGTTAAAGTGTTCGACAGAGATAGGACTGGAATGCAGTCCGGTTAGAAACCAAATCTAATCTTTCCAATCATGACTGCTTCCCACTTTAGCTTAAAATAACTATCAGTATTTACCAACTAAACTCAGGAAATGGATCTTCTTAAGACTCAAAAGAACAGGTAGAGGACAAGGGAAAATGCCCTCCCCTCCAAAGCCCTCATGTACGATACTGTCTTTGGTGAAAAGAGATCATTTATCTGCAGTTCCAGGCCCACAACCCCTCATCTGAAATTCTTAAGAGCCAAGTGTGTTCCAGAATTCATAACTTTGGAATGCAGAAAGGTAGTATGGCACATATATTATCTATTACACTAATATCAAGCCAGACTGGGGGCTAGACACTGTAGTTAAACACAGCATCATTTCTGGAGTGAAACAGAAGGCGACTCATACTAAGCAGAAAAAATGATAAATACCTTCAAGTTAGTCCTAGTCATTCTGCCACCAAATGAGTTTACCAAAAACTTTTGGTTTTAAAGATTTTAGGATTTTGGAATCACAGGTAATATATCAAAAACATGTAATACGTTACACACACAATATGCACACTCCACTCCATCACCAGTCCAACAATGAAAACTGATTTTTAAAGTTCTTGATTACAGAAAAAAGAATTCTATTTTTACACCAACACCTTAAAGAAGACTACGCCTTGAAAAAAATACCTGAATTCATCCACCTACTGAGGGATGACAGATCATACAGAAGACACTGGTACAGTGGTTTCTACCAAGAGAGCAGGTTCCAGAAGCCTTTGTAAACCAGCCAATGGAATGAGGGCAGTTGGATTGTTTTGTCATGTGTCAAAGGACATGCAAACACAATCACTAAGCTGACTGGGGGAACATTATTTGAAGTTTATCAAAGGTATAAAAGATGAACAGCCCCACATTGAGACACTATAGAAATCACACACACCTAAATGAACAGGAGAGCGGAGAGGAGAGAACCACAGAGATGGGTGTCGATGACAGCTCCTCTACCAGCTGGGATCTCTGGGCCTCAGTTCCTTCAGGAGGAAAACACTGGTGCCTATTTCAGAGAGTCACCCTGAGAGTTGTATCAATCAACGGATACACAGTGTGGAACATGCAGAGAGTTATCCTGAGAGCTGTATCGATCAGCAGGTATATGGTGTTTGGAACATGTGTAGCACGAATATTAGCTGTTCTCCTGATCGTCCTGGGCTCCCTTGCAATTACTGAGAGTGTATGGGAATTATTTACAATGGAGCCTTCATTTCTAGTCCCTCGTGTGTGTGTTTCACTTTCATCTTGAAATTTCAGGCAAGGATAAGAGAAGAATGTTCAATTGTCTCCAAGAGAAGACAAATCTGTTCCCAACATTAACAGTCTATAAAGTACAAAATTAGAAGTAGAATATAAACTGGAGATTCTACAACAAGGGGGAACTCAGAGAGTCCTCTCTTTTGCAACAACATCTGAATAAGCCCACAAGCCCAAACATGCAACTATCTAGTGGTCAATAGATACTCTGGCCAATGTATTCTAACAACTAAATATTTTAGGAAGAAGAGCTAAATCTCCAAATTCCATACACTTATAACTGGAAGGTGATGACAAAAATGAAATAGAATGATTGTAGAAGCCTTTCTAAAATGAGCATTCAAAATTCTTATACTTCTCATGAAAAAAGAACAGACTCAGTAATTAGTCCTGATGTCTAATTACTTACAGAAATAACGGAATTGGATCTACCACTCTAATGAATCTAATGATAATCCCATATAACAAATCAAGTCTGGTCACATAAGGGTATTTTTATTTTTACAACCTCTTCAGAGTGTTCTCAAGGGAGTTACAATGTTTACAATTTAAATTTCTTTATGGGTGGATATCTAGTTTGTGTGTCATTTTTGGTATGGGTAAATATAGGTAATTATTTGATAATCTACAAATCTATAGGTCAAACACACTGGATTTATGTTTTATTATTAAGAACTCTAGTACTAATATAAACTATTTTTCTATGGGTGATTGTTTGGTGGTCACCCATATACACGGGTGGTCCTTCCCACACTTATTTTCCCAGACTATTTTTTAAAACTATAAATTTAATTTAGGATCCATAATATAAGCAGAGTTCTATGAAACTCACTACTGTATTTACTCTCTTGGAATTTGCAAGGATGCTGATCACATTATGATGCTTTTTCATATAGATCCATAAGGTAGAACATTAGGCATAAAAGCTGGTGTTCTTATTTTTTGTTTTGGGAGGGGCTTTCTGGCTGCACCTTGAGGCTTGTGGGATCTTAGTTCCCCAAACAGTTAAACCTCAGCCTGGCCCCGGCAGTGAACGTGCCGAATCCTGACCACTGGACCACCATGGAATTCCCAATGGGAACTGTTTTAACTGGTCTGTTCTTAATTTGTTCCTTTATCTCTTTGCGAATAAATCTGACACAAATGTACTTACTAGAAAGCATACCAGAATCAGAAAACAAATGCACCCTGTTCACTCATTTCAGACTAGTCATCTGTGTTTATTTTCTCTCATTTTCCAGACACCTTAAATTAATAATGAAAGTGTCAACTTATTGTGAGGACTTAGGATGTTTAAGCCTATCTTTTTTATAAAAAAAGAGCAGCATTAATAAATTACATTTTCAGAAAACCACGTCAGTTCCCACGTTTATAAAAACTTAACAACATGCACAGTAGATATTTTCCCAACCTTCAGTATAAATATACGACAGTCTTCTCTGTAAACCCATCCCCAGCTACTGTCATATAATGACTTCCTTATAGGTTTCTACTTTTGAATAATCCCATCAACAGATGAGGGAAAGAATACAGGCTCTGGGATCAAAAGACAGGATGCCAACTTGAGCCTCAAGACATACACCAGTAATCTTAAGAAGTCCTAAGATGTTTGCGTTTCAAGAAATTCATCTGAAAGAGTTAATTTATAAAGATCAAACAAAGAGCGATTTACGAATATTACAGCTGAATCCACTGAAAAACAGGATTACAGAAAAAAATTCTTCCATAGACAGTCCTTCTATAATCGTAGAACACTTCCCCTTAGAAAACAGAAAATTTTCAGAGTGCTGTATCACCTCACAATACATTTTTCTACTAAGTTACGTGCCAAGCAGTAAATATCTGTCTGAAAAAAAGAACCGTTTAACCAAAATGGTTAAAGGAATCATTCATCACCAACAAATCTATGAATTCCCAAAGTGCTTTTAGAAATACAGTCTACATTGTAAATAGTATCTTTTTGGTAGCGTAAAGCCGAAGATTAACTATCATGCAAGTACTTGTACTTGCTTAGTGAAATGTGCTATTATAATGTATTTTTGGAATATCTTCCTAAATAATCTAGGAAAATTCAAATTATAAAAAAAATTCAGGTGGTGTAATCTTCAAATTCCTTTTACAAAACTAAAGATTAAGAAAGATTGTACAATAAGAAAAGTATACATACAGATACACAAAATTTAGTTTTCATTTAAACAATGTGTTGCAAGTAACCATGCTTACCAGTGTCATTGGCAGGCTCAGATGTGAGTGGTTTTGGAGCTGGTGTGTTTTTGGGTCTGGCAGCAACCTGAGATGGAGATGGTGTGTTATCCCCATTAACTACATATGAACAGCATGAGTTTTGCACTACAGTGTTTGTAGGTACATGATTATCTATCCCATCAGTACCTTCAGCAGCCAACCTTCAAAAAAACAAACAAACAAAAAAGATATCTTACTTCAATGAATTAAAAACAATCATATAACTTTTCATCAGAAGTTTTGTTAAGAACATTTACCAAGTTCTTAACACTGAAGCAAAATGACAGGTATAATGAGTAATGAATAAGAGATATCTTGACTACTTTTTTTAAACATTTTATTTTTTACATTTTATTACATACTTAAAGTTTAAATTACTTTCAGTTCTAAGTGTATCCACACAGTAAATGTATATTGAGATATATAATCATACTGTCAAAATGAATTCAGTACCTCAAAGCAATGATCAAATTGTATATTTTAAATATTTAAGTCTAAGAATATTAGATTTATTTTTTAAATGTCTGGAAATATATTCAAAAAGGTCTGAAACTTATAAAAATCAATTCCAAACTGTGAGTACTGAAAAGACCAAAAACGTCTTACAATATTGATCACAAGCTATTACCAGTACTAAAATAATGAGTACATGATGATCAGAGAAAGCTAAATATTATATTCCAGAGTTAGAAGAATTTACAGTATATTCATTGCTGCAAATAAATAAATATGTCTACAATTACAAAATCAAACATTTTAAATTTTATTGGCAGGGAGTTAGGCAATATCACGTAAGTAACCAGGAGAACTTTCCCAAATATACTGGTAACCCTATACGTCTTCTCCACAGAGCAGCCTTAATTTTTTTTTAATTAAAAAAAAAAAATACATAAATCAGAGCACATCTCAGTCCTGCCCCACCTCATCTATCTCTCTGATCTATTTCTCTCCAAGCTGTTCCTTGCCTACCTTGCAATAGATACATTAGTATATCAATTTTATATGAAAATCTTCAAATGTTTATTACATATTATTAGATACAGGGAGTAAAATTATAATGACTTACAAGACTATCAAAGAAAGCTTAAATATATTCTAGAGTTAGAAGACTCTGCAGAGCAAAAGGGCTTCTCCAATGGCTCAGTGGTAAAGAATCTGCCTGCAATGCAGGAGATGTAACAGACATGGTTTTGATCCCTCGGTTGGCAAGATTCCCTGGAGGAGGAAACGGCAACCCACTCCAGTGGTCTTGCCTGAAACATCCCCTGGGCAGGGGAATCTGGTGGGCCACAGTTCATAGGGTCACAAAGAGTCAGACAGGACTGAGCACACACGAGCATGCACACAGAACAAAAATTAACCAGAAGGAATCAGTGTCCTTTTTTACTTGCTATTCCTCTGCCTGGAATGCTCTTCCCTCAAATCTCTGCATGGATGGCACATTTTCGGCCTTTTAATTGTAGCTTGAATGGCACTTCCAGAGATGACTCCGTGACATTTCTCTTTACAAAGGGTTCCTTTACATTCCTGTCATCCTGTCCTGTGCTTTGATGACTTCATAGTTCTTATCACTATCTCTACCTCTATCCTGCCAGAATGAAAATCCCACAGGAGCAGGACTAGTATTCCTAGCGCCTGGCCCCAAAGAGGCACTCAGTAAGTACCTGGACGAATTAACAACACTTTCCCTTGTCACCTACATATTTGGAATGAGATGTGTTCAGGAACTTCGGACAGGTAAAGCTTTGAAAGGGCTTCCCAGGTGGCACAGGTGGTCAAGAACCCGCCTGCCAATGCAGGAGGAGACGTAAGAGACCTGGGTTCGATCCCTGGGTCGAGAAGATCTCCTGGAATGAGGGCATGTCAACCCACTCCAGTATTCTTGCCTAGAGAATCCCCATGGACAGAGGAGGCTGGCAGGCTACAGTCCATAGGGTCACACAGAGTCAGACACGACTGAATCAACTTAGCAAGCACACAAAACTTTGAAATTTCTCTCAAGTGAATCTGATTTGTACACCCTTCCCAAAGCCACTCAGCAAGGATTAGTGACCTGGGAGGCAGAGTAAAAGAATGCAACTCAAGTTCTCCTGGTTCTGTAGAACTAATCTTTGATTCAAAATGTATTGCTATGTAATAAATAACATTAGGCTTTAGGTTGGTAGTGATTCAAGCTCCTTTAACCATCTAAAATTTCATTTCAAAAATTATAATTTTTGATACATATACACACATACATATATATATATATATATATATATGCACACGCACATACACACTAGTGCATTCTAATCTACCTAACTGCTGTATCCTTTCAGTTTGAATCTCGGGTCGGGAAGACCCACTGGAGAAAGCATAGCTAGCCACTCCAGTATTCTTGGGCTTCCCTTGTGGCTGAGCTGGTAAAGAATTCACCTGCAATGTGGGAGACCTGGGTTCGATCCTTGGGTTGGGAAGATCCCCTGGAGCAAGGAAAAGGCTACCCACTCCAGGATTCTGTCCTGGAGAATTCCATAGACTGTATAGTCCATGGGGTCACAAAGAGTTGGACACGACTGAATGACTTTCACTTTTCAGTTCTGAATTTTCTTAATGTGAATTATCATGTGGATACTAAATGAATACATTAATTTAAGCCAAATATACATTCAGAAGACACACTAATCTGTTCAAGGGCTCTGTGAAGATCATTTCACAGCAATTTAGTAGCAATACTAGTAACTGTAGATTAATAAAAGTCACACTTTGTCATATACCAGAATGATTTTTCAAATGTATTTCACAGCAATGTACTTTCACATGTTCATTCCATTATAATTGATCTATTACGTGCTTTTATTCTAATTCAAATTATTTCAAATAGAAAGTCTCCATTAATTGTCATCAAATGTGAATCTATGGGAGTTGCTGAGATGGCAGGGTGATCTCTAAGCAGAGGCCACAATCAGTGCAATATCTATCTTGTAGCGGTTATAGGAAGCTGCCAACTCAGACAACAGTGAGATAACCATTTTTCCACATCACCTGACTCTATTTACTGATAAAATATGCCTAAATACAAATTTCTAAGAGCCATTTCCAATTAAAAAAAAAAAAGAATGAAGTTCTGACACTTCCTACAGCATGGATGAATCATATGCTATGTAAAAGTCAGTGACAGAAGGTCATATATTTTATGACACCGTTTACAAGAAATGGCCAGAAGAGGCAAATCCACTGAGACAGAAGGTAAGTGGCTGGCAGGAGCTGGGAAAAAAGAGGGGTGGAGAGAAAATGCCCCTGGGTATAGAGTCTTTTTGAGGGTGAAGAGAATGTTCTGAAATAACTGAACACTGGTGACGGTTACCCAACTCTGCTAACCTAAAAACCACTGAGATATACACTTTACTCCAATAATATATCTCATTACAGCTGTTTTTTTTTTAACCACTTTGATAAGAATTCAACCAAATAATATGTTTAGATATAAGCTTTTAAAGTCTATGGCAAGCTCTAAATGAAGGTTAAAAACTTCACATATGGGAAATGTGGTGTTACTTTGCCACAAACACCAAAATAAAACATGCTACCTGGTGGTTGTCCTTGCTGAAGATTCTCTGTCTTCATGTAAGGCATCACCATTTTGCTGTACTTCTACTGAATGACAAAAAAGAAAGACACTAGGTTTTTTTATATACTTCTTGATTTTTTTTTTCCTTCAAATTTTAAAAACCCAAAGTTAGCTTACTGGCTGGAGATGAGCTGCCGTTTGTCATATTTTCTTGCTCAATCACCAGTCCATCAAGCACAACTGTTAATTCACCAGTTTGCACGACACCATTCTTGGTTTCCAACGAAAGCTTTAATTGTTCTTTCACTTTTTCCACTAAGAGGGGGGAAAAGAAAAACTAATTTAAAAGCTTTTGTTATATACAAAAATATGTTTCAGAAATCAAAGCTATATATCAACAATGACTCTAATTTAGTGCTTGATGGCTATGTGTGAAAGGAATTGTGTTTTTATCTGTAGGCCCTTCTGTACCACACCAGGATCACTTCCTTTCAGTTACCAGATGAGTAACCCCGTTTCCTTTCACCACATACTTTTGGGATCATCTCTAATCGTCCCTTTGCACAGTATAACGTTCAGAGAAAATACAAAGATATCAAGTTAACAAGCGCAATAATGTCCCAAACTTGCTCTATGGCCCATAGTACAAGGTAAGACTTATGGTTAAGGCAAAATTTCTGCAGGAGACTCAAGAGGGTTCCTGATTCCAGTTCAGAGACTTCTAGCTGTAGTTTAAGTAGTCAAATTACTTAAAGCCTCAGTTTCCTCATCACAAAATGGAGATTATAAACGCATCAAACTAGGAACTGTCATAAGGTCCAAATGCAAAGTCACAGAGAAAATTCCTAGCACCACGTCTGACACACAGTACATGCTTAACAAATGGTAACAGTTTACTACTTATTTTTCATATAAGGCCAAATATTGATTCTTATTATCAGGATATCTAATTCTTACTAAATGCAAAGTTATTTTGCTTTAACTTCTTCTCACAGAATATATATCAAAAGTATTAGTGATTCATTTATTATGCAAAACAAATCCAGTTACTTCAATCTGATCTTCATTTTTAAAATCCAAACATAATTTTTATTAGATTATATCCTTGACTTTGATTCCTCCTATATTTAACATGATTTTTTTCCCATTTATCAAATATCTAGCACAAACACTTTAATTATCCAAGATAAGACAAACAAAAATCTGGAACCACTAATCATTACACAGGAATTCTTTGCAAAAAAAATAAGGACCATGTAATACAGAAAGCCTTGTAGAAGACCTACTTCAACCATTTTCACCCACATAAACCACATTTCCATTTCAAATCACAAAATCAACATTGATAAAACAGAAAAACTAGAGGAAATTTTAAAGTACCAAGGAAAAAACCCAACCCTGCAAAAGCATGAATTCAGTTGCATCTAGATTCTAACAAACTATATCTGAAGAAAGCTACTGACCACCATCCTATTTCATTCATCTGCAATTTGGAGGCTTAGCTCTCATTCCTAAAATATTTAGCTAAGTAGATTCTTAATAGCCTTTCACTCCATAATGGCCTTTGTGTGAAAAGAATCTAGAAAAGAGTGGATATATGTATATGTATTCACTTTGCTGTACACCTGAAACTAACACAGCACTGTAAATCAACTATACTTCAGTAACATTTTTTTAAAAAAAGCCTTTCAAAATCCCTTTAAAGTGAGTCTCTTGATGGAAAACACTTTTTTAAAAAATTATTTTTTATTGAAAGATAATTGCTTCACAGAATTTTGTTGTTTTCTGTCAAACCTCAAAATGAATCAACCATAGATATATACATACCCTCTCCCTCTTGAACCTCCCTCCCATCTCCCTTCCCCTCCCACCGCTGTAGGCTGATACAGAGCCCCTGTTAGAGTTCCCTGAGTCATACAGCAAATTCCCGCTGGCTATCTATTTTACATACGGTAATGTAAATTTCCATGTTACTCTCTCCATACATCTCACCCTCTCCTCCCCTCTCCCCACGTCCATAAGTCTATTCTCTGTTTCTCCACTGTTGCCCTGTAAATAAATTCTTCAGTATCATTTTTCTAGATTCTGTATATAGGCATTAGAATACGATATTTATCTTTCTTTTTCTGACTTACTTCACTCTATAATAGATTCTAGGTTCATCCATCTCATTAGAACTGATTCAAATGCACTCCTTTTTATGGCTGAGTAATATTCCACTGGGTATATGCACCACGACTTCTTTATCCGTTCATCTGTCAGTGGGCACCTAGGTTGCTTCCATGCTCTAGCTGCTGTAAATAGTGCTTCAATGAACAGTGGATGCATGTGTCTTTTTCAATTTTGGTCTCCTCAGGGTATATGCCTAGGAGTGGGATTGCTGGGTCATTCAGTGATCTTATTCCTAGTTTTCAAGAAAGCTCCATGCTGTTCTTCATAGTGGCTGTATCAATTTACATTCCCATCAACAGTGCAAGAGCGTTCCCTTTTCTCCACACCCTCTCCAGCATTTATTGTTTTTAGACTTTTTGATGATGGCCATTCTGACCAGTGTGAGGTGATAACTCTTTGTAGTTTTGATTTGCATTTCTCTAATAATGAGCAATGTTGAGCATCTTTTCATGTGTTTGTTAGCCATCTGCATGTCTTCTTCGGAGAAATGTCTGTTTAGGTCTTTTCCCCACTTTTTGACTGGGTTGATTGTTTTTCTGGTATTGAGTTGTATGAGCTGCTTGTATATTTTGGAAATTAATCTTTTGTCAGTTGTTTCATTGGCTATTATTTTCTCCCTTTCTGAGGGTTGTCTTTTCACCTTGCTTATAGTTTCCTTTGCTGCACAAAAGCTTTTAAGTTTAATCAGGTCCCACTTGTTTACTTTTGTTTTTATTTCTGTTACTCTAGGAGGTGGGTCATAGAGGATCTTGCTTTGATTTACATCATTGAGTATTCTGCCTATGTTTTCCTCTAAGAATTTTATAGTTTCTGGTCTTACATTTAGGTCTTTAATCCATTCTCAGTTTACCTTTGTGTATCGTGTTAGGAAGTATTCTAATTTCATTCTTTTACATGTAGCTGTCCAGTTTTCCCAGCACCGAAGAGGCTATCTTTGCCCCATTGTATATTCTTTCCTCCTTCATCAAAAATAAGGTACCCATAGGTGCATGAGTTTATTTCTGGGCTTTCTATCTTGTTCCATTGGTCTATATTTCTGTTTTGTGCCAGTAGCATACTGTCTTGATGACTGTAGCTTTGTAGTATAATCTGAAGTCAGGAAGGTTGATTCCTCCAGCTCCATTCTTCTTTCTCAAGACTGCTTTGGCTATTCAGGGTCTTATTGTGTTTCCATATGAATTGTGAAATTTTTTGTTCTAGTTCTGGGGAAAATGCCATTTGTAATTTGATAGAGATCACATAGAATCTGTAGATTGCATTTGGTAGTACAGTCATTTTCACAGTATTGATTCTTCCCACCCAGGAACATGGAAAATCTCTTCATCTGTTTATGTCATCTTTGACTTTTTTCATTAGTGTCTTACAATTTTTTGTGTACAGTTCTTTTGTCTCCTTAGGTAAGTTTATTCCTAGATATTTAATTCTTTTTGTTGAAATGGTGAGTGGGATTGATTCCTTAATTTCTCTGATTTTTGAGAAATGCAAGTGATTTCTGTGCATTGATTTTCTATTCTGCAACTTTCCTAAATTCACTGATTAGCTCTAGTAATTTTCTAATACTATCTTTAGGGTTATCTATGTAGAGCATCATGTCATCTGCAAACAGTCAGAGCTTTACTTCTTTTCTGATCTGGACTCCTTTTATTTCTTTTTCTTCTCTGATTGCTGTAGCTAGGACTTCCAGAACTATGTTGAATAATAATGGCAAACGTGGACACCCTTGTCTTGTTCCTGATCTTAGAGGGAAATGCTTTCAGTTTTTCACCATTGAGAATAATGCTTGCTGTAGGCCTATCATATATGGCCTTTACTATGTTGAGGTAGATTTCTTCTATGCCCATTTTTTGAAGAGTTTTAATAAGTGGATGCTGAATTTTGTCACAGGCTTTTTCCGCATCTATTGAGATTATCATATGGTTTTTATCTTTCAATTTGTTAATATGGTGTATCACACTGATTTGATTTGCGTATATTGAAGAATCCTTGCATCCCTGGAATAAACCCAACTTGATCACTGTGTATGAGCTATTTGATGTGTTGCTAAATTCTGTTTGCTAAAATTGTGTTGATGATTTTTGCATCTATGTTCATCAGTGATACTGCCTATATAGTTTTCTTTTTTGGTGTTGTCTTTGTCTGGTTTTGGTATCAGGATGATGGTAGCCTCATAAAAAGCGTTTGGAAGTGTTCCTTCCTCTGCAATTTTTTTGAACAGTTTAAGAAGGATAGGCATTAGCTCTTCTTTAAATGTTTGATAGAATTCTCCTGTGAAGCCATCTGGTCCTGGGCTTTTGCTTTTTGGGAGATTTTTGATCACAGCTTCAATTTCAGTGCTTGCAATTGCGTTGTTGATAATTTCTATTTCTTCCTGGAAGATTGAACTTTTCTAAGAATCTGTCCATTTCTTCCAGATTATCTATTTTATTACCATATAGCTGTTCATAATAGTCTCTTAAAATCCTTTTTATTTCTGCATTGTCTAGTGTAACCTCTCCTTTTTCATTTCTAATTTTGTTGATTTGATTCTTTTCTCTTTTTTTCTTGATGAGTCTAGCTAAAAGCTTGTGACTTTTGCTTATCTTCTCAAAGAACCAGCTTTAAGTTTTATTAATCTTTACTACTGCTTCGTTCATTACTTTTTTATTTCTGCTCGGATATTTATGATTTATTTCCATCTACTAATTCTGGAGTTTTTTGTTCTTCTTTTTCCAGTTATTTTAGGTGTAAAGTTAGGCTGTCTATTTGATGTTTTTCTTGTTTCTTGAGGTAGGATTGTATTGCTATAAACTTCCCTCTTAGAACTGCTTTTGCTGCATCCTATAGGTTTTGAGTTGTCATGTTTTCATTGTTTTGTTTCTGGAAATTTATTGATTTCCCTTTTGATTTCTTCAGTAACCTGTTGGTTATTTAGAAACATGTTGTTTAATCTCCATGTGTTTCTGTTTCTTATAGGTTTTTTCTTGTTACTGATATCTAGTCTCATAGCATTGTGGTCTGAGAAGATGCTTGATATGATTTCAGTTTTCTTAAATTTACTGAGGTCTGATTTGTGACACAAGATGTGGTCTATCTGGGAGAATGTTCGATGTGCACTTGAGAAGGTGTATTCTTCTGCACTTGGATGGAATGTCCTGAAGATATCAATGAGATCCATCTCATCTAATGTATCATTTAAGACTTGTGTTTCCTTATTAATTTTCTGATTTGATGATCTGTCCTTTGGTGTGAGTGGCGTGTTAAAATCTCCTACTATTATTGTGTTACTGTCAATTTCTCCTTTTATGTCTGTTAGTGTTTGTCTTATGTATTGAGGTGCTCCTATGTTGGGTGCATAGATGTTTACAATTGTTATGTCTTCCTCTTGGATTGATCCTTTGATCATTATGTAGTGTCCTTCCTAATCTCTTGTAATCTTCATTTTAAGGTCTATTTTGTCTGATACGAGGATTGCTACTGCAGCTTTTGCTTCCCATTTGCATGGAATATATTTTTCCATCCTCTCACTTTCAGTCTATACACATCTTTAGGTCTGACGTGGGTTTCTTGTAGACAGCATATGTAGAGGTCTTGTTTTTGTATCCATTCAGCCAGTCTGTGTCTTTTGGTTGGAGCATTTAATCCATTTACATTTAAAGTAATTATTGATATATATGTTCCTATTGCCATTTTCTTAATTGTTTGGGGTTGATTTTGTAGATCTTTTTTCTTCTCTTGTATTTCTTGACTATATAAGCCCCTTTAACATTTGTTGTAAAGCTCGTTTGGTGGTACTGAATTCTCTTAACTTTTGCTTGTCTGAAAAGTTTTTGTTTTGTTTTTATTTCTCCATCAATTTTGAATGAGATCTTTGCCAGGTACAGTAATCTTGGTTGTAGATTTTTTCCTTTCAGTACTTTAAATATATCCTGACATCCCCTTCTGGCCTGCAGAGTTTCTGCTGAAAGATCAGCTGTTAAGCATATGTGGTTTCCCTTGTTTGTTACTTGTTGCTTCTCCCTTGCTGCTTTTAATATTCTTTCTTTGTGTTTAGTCTTTGTTAGGTTGATTAGTATGTGTCTTGGCATGTTTCCCCTTGGGTTTATCCTGTATGGGACTCTGCACCTCTTGGGCTTGATTGACTATATTTCCTTCTCCATGTTGGAAAACTTTTCAACTATAATCTCTTCAAAAAATTTTCTCATACCCTTTCTTTTTCTCTTCTTCTTCTGGGACCCCTATTATTCAAATGCTGGTACGTTTGATATTGTCCCAGAGGTCTCTGAGACTATCCTCAGTTCTTTTCATTCTTTTTACTTTATTCTGCTCTTCAGAAGTTATTTCCACCATTTTATCTTCCAGCTCACTGATTCATTCTTCTGCTTCACACATTCTGCTATTGATTCCTTCTAGAGTATTTTTTGGAGAAGGAAATGGCAGCCCACTCCAGTGTTCTTGCCTGGAGAATCCCAGGGACGGGGGAGCCTGGTGGGCTGCCGTCTGTGGGGTCGCACAGAGTCGGA
The DNA here is from genome assembly GCF_054371585.1 of Giraffa tippelskirchi. Classification (NCBI taxonomy): domain Eukaryota; kingdom Metazoa; phylum Chordata; class Mammalia; order Artiodactyla; family Giraffidae; genus Giraffa; species Giraffa tippelskirchi. The sequence goes on along the minus strand of NC_137280.1, from coordinate 5,332,477 downwards.
CACGACTGAAGCAACGTAGCAGCAGCAGCAGAGTATTTTTAATTTTAGTAATTGTGCCGTTTGTCTCTGTATGTTTATTCTTTAACTCTTCTAGGTCTTTGTTAATTGATTCTTGCATTTTCTCCATTTTGTTTTCAAGGTTTTTGATCATCTGTACTATTGTTATTCTGAATTCTTTTTCAGGTAGTTTGCCTATTTCCTCTTCATTTATTTGGACTTCTGTGTTTCTAGTTTGTTCCTTCATTTGCGTAGTATTTCTCTGCCTTTTCGTTATTTTTTTTAACTTACTGTGTTTGAGGGCTCCTTTTCCCAGGCTTCAAGGAAAGCTGAATTCTTTCCTTGAAGAAGGTTGAATTCTTTCTTCCTTTTGGTTTCTGCCCTTCTAAGTTTGGTCCAGTGGTTTGTGTAAGCTTGTATAGGGTGAGGTTTGTGCTGAGTTTTTGTTTGTTTGTTTTTCCTCTGATGGGCACAGCTGAGTGCGGTGGTCATCCTGTCTGCTGATGTTTGGGTTTATATTTTTGTTTTGTTTGTTGTTTAGGTGAGGCATCCTGCACAGGGTGCTACTGGTGTTTGGGTGACGCCAGGTCTTGTATTCAAGTGGTTTCATTTGTGTGAGTTCTCACTATTTGATACTCCTTAGGGTTAGTTCTCTGGCAGTCTAGGGTCATGGAGTCAGTGCTCCCACTCCAAAGGCTCAGGGCTTGATCTCTGGTCAGGAATGAAGATTCCACGAATGGTCTGTTATGACATTAAGTGAGATTAAAACAAATACTCAAAAACGAGAAACCAAAGGTGAACCCCAGACAAACGGCAGTTAAAAATCAGGCAAATAATAAGTAAATAATGGAATATACATATACACCCATGAGCAAAGTCAAAACAGTCCAGCAAAAATAAAGTACAGTAGACTGACCCAGCGAACAAAGGAAATAAAAAATTATATTTATCAGGTAAGAACAAAACTAACTAAAGCACAAACTGGAAAACAAAACTAAAGCAAGGTGTCAAGTGGGGAATAAAGCAATGAAAACAAAACTAACAAATATGTTGAGAGTAAAGGAAAGAAAGAAAAGAAAGAAAGAATAGATATGCAAATTTAAAGAGGTAGATAAAGATTTATATACATTAAAGATTAACCGCAAGGGGAAAAGAACAACAGGAAACACAAACAAAGGAATAAGTGTAGAAAAAATATAATAGGTTTTAAAAAATTTTTTAATTAAACGTATAAAAAAAAGAAAACAAAAAAAATGGAAGAAAAAAGGAAAACTCCACAGAACTTCAGGAAAGCCCAGCGTAGAGGCGAGATTTATAACAATAAAAAGTGTGGCTGAATATACACATATACATATACTCCCATAAGCAAAAAACAGTCCAACAAAATTAAAGTACAACAGTTTGACCCAGTGAACAAAGGAAACCAAAAGTTATATCTACCAGAACAAAATTAACTAAAGCACAAGCTGGAAAACAAAACTAAAGCAAGGTGCCAATTGGGGAATGAAGCAATGAAAATAAAACAAACAAATGATGAGAGGAAAGGGGAGAAAGAAAAGAAAGAATAGATATGTAAAGTTAGATACAGGTAGATAAAGAAGATTTATATATGCTAAAGATTAACTGAAAGGGGAAAAGAACAGTAGGGAAAGCAAACAAAGGAATAAGTGTAGAAAAAATAATAACAGGTTTAAAAAATTAAAAGTTAAAAAAAGAGAAAGGAAGATTAAAATAAAAAAAAAAGGAAAACTCCACAGAACTGCAAAAGCCCAACATAGAAGCAGAGGTTTATAACAACAATAAAAAATGTGACGGAGGGAAAAAAAAAAAAAAAAGCCCAAAAACTTAACTGGATTTCATATTGCCAGTAAAATCGACAACAACAACAGAGGGGGAATAAAAGGCAAAAAGAAAAACCAATCCAAAAGAAACTACAGAACAAGTCAAAACATAAGAATAATGAATGTTTTTCCTGAGTCACTGCTGGGAGTCAGTCCACCTCACCTCCCTAGGATGCCCTCCAACACTGTGCTGATCTCTGGACCTGCTGTGGGGGCCGCCCAGATTCTAATCTGGTTCTACTCCCATGTGTTCTTGCCTCCAGTGTCGGCAGCTATCAGAACTAGTGCGTTTTCTTTTGTGAGGGCTCTCAATTTCCTTTTATATAATATCCATAGACACAGAGTTTGCCTAGTTGATCATGTGGATTTAATCTGCAGCTTGTGCAGCTGGTGGGAAGGTTTTGGGTCTTCTTCCTTAGCTACACTACCCCTGGGTTTCAATTGTAGTTTTATTTCCACCTTTTATTTGTTTATGTGGGTCATCCACTGGGGTTTGCTCTTGAGGCTGCCCTGGAGGACTTGGGTTTGCCCCAGTGAGGGCCAGGTGTGGAGGTGGTGCAGCTGCTTGGGTCACAGGGGTTCTGGCAGCACCAGGTAGTCGGGGGAATTGGTGGCCAGGGCAGCAGGAAATATAATGCTCTAGAAAGGTATGGCAACCAGTATTGGCCAATACACTCCAGTATTCTTGCCTGGAGAACCCCCTGACAGAGAAGCCTGGCAGGCCACGGTCTACAGGATCACAGAGTTGGACAGGACCGAAGCAACTCCGCGTGCACAGATACAAGACTTTTTTGCCTGTGGCAGCTCTGCCCCAGTGAGGGCTGAGCATGACGGTGGCGCAGCTGCTTGGGTCACGGACCTCTGGCAGTGCCAAGTGTGCAGGGATACGGACTGTCTCCACTGCAAGAGTTATGGCTCTACCAGAGCCTTTTTTCGAACCTCTTGTAGCTGGTGATCAGAAGGCCTCTTTGGCTAGTTTTCTCCATAGTTCTGCCCGTTCAGGCACTTAGAGGGGCCCCCCTGGCTGGGGTCCTTCTCTGTAGATCGGTGCATCAGTCACTTAAAGGGGCACCCTGGGTGGGGTCCTACTCTGCAGCTCATTGTGTCAGGCATCTGATGGGCCAGCCTCTCTATTGTTCAGCTGCTGATGCTGGCCTGTGGGGAGAGAGAGGCTATGGTGATGGCTCCACCCCCTATGCATGACTCAGCAGTATCACCTTGCTTCCGTGGCTGCCCAGCTTTCCTCCACAGGCATTTCCCACCACAAACTCCTCCTTCACATCCCCTCAATCCATCTCTCCACAGTCAACAGCAGCCATCACTCTGGGATTGCTCCACAATCCCCTAAACTCCAGCTCCCAGCTGCTGTGCCTTTTAGGGGACCTGCATCCCTGTCTGGGGTATGTTTGGCTGCGGCAAGGACTGTCTGATTCTCATTCCATTTAGGCTGCCATAGATTCAGCTGTTTCACTCTCAGCCTAAATGCCTCTCCTCTGACTCAGACAATTGCCCCGATGTGGGGATCGGACCCCTGCTTCAGTTCCCCAACCCACCAAGGGCACGTCCAGTCCTACTAACACTCTTGTTTTTCCCCCTAGTTCCTTCATCCTACCGAGTTTTGCGTGGTTCTATATATTCTTTTCCACTGGTCAGTTACTCCTGTCTGCTCTGAGCTGGTGTTCTGTATGCACTTCCCTGTCTGAAGGCGTATTCCTGATGTATCTGTGGAGAGAGATGTACTCCAAGTCCACCTACTCCTCCATCATCTTGTTCTCCTTCTCTCACCTTTTTTTTTTTTAAACCTGTAAATGTTTGGATTCTCATCCTTGAAAGATTTCCTGGGTATGCCCACTTAGTATCGATAATATCTCTCAACTCTTTGAAGATATTTTTCTACTGTCTTATCCTACTACTGTTAATTATGTTAAGTCTAATTTATAAATCTTCACAAATGACCCATTTTGCTCCACAGCTGCTTTTTTGGTCTTTGGTGTCACGTATTTCACTTCGATGAAAGCATGACTTCCTCTTTATCATCTTGCTCTGAATATCATGAATCATGGATTTTTCATCAGTGTTCAAAAACCCTACAGCCATTATCTCTTAAAATATCTCCTCTACTCCACCCTCTAATCCAGGGCTCAGGAAACTATACACCATTGGCCAAATCTGGCCTATTACCTGTTTTTGTAAATAAGGTTTTATTTGAACACAGCCATGTTCATTCATGTACATATTTTCAATGGCTGCTTCCCCACTACAACGGAAGAGCTAAATAGGTGCAAGAGAGATTATATGACCTGCAAAGACTAAATATTTACCATCTGGTCCTCTGGAGAAAATGTTTGCCAACCTCTGCTTATGGGTGGCTTTTTATAATTTGTAATCTTTGATGGTGAGTTCATTTTCTGATCTTAATGTAAGGGTAATCTTTGGGCTTTAGTACAGGCAGGTTCCGTTTTTTACTCTGTCAGTGGTGTGAAGACACCCTACTACAGGAGTCCAAGCTCAGCTCCCCAGCAGGCTGTCAGTCAAAACTGCTCAGCATCATCCACTAATGTAACTGTAGCTCTTCAGTTTTCTTTGCCTTTTTTTTTCCGAAGAAGGGCCTTGCAGACCACCCTTGCCTCTTTGCAAAACTCATCAAAACCATAGAAAGCCGCCCTATTCAGGACCTAATTGTTCTGCAGAGGAAGGTTCTTTGCAACATTGAGCCTTTCACAATTCTAAACAAGGAAGACTGGGATATAACATTTATGAGTCATTAAACTGGGAGAACCATCACATAAATAATTCTCCCTATGTGTGTGTGTGTGGGGGGTGGAATATGAGAGTATTATTCCATTATTGTATAAATAAACCAACTCCAACATATTTGTTCATTCAGTATGTGAATGCATGGTGTGTGTCAGAAACTGCACTCTGGGAAAGCAGGATAAACCTGGATCAGCCTAAAGCAGGCCTCTTCCTTCCCATCACTTCACTTATTTCCTTCAATAGATTTACCACCAGAAATGGGAGTGGGAGTCCACCTCCCCAACTGAACTGAAGTCTCCAAGAGAGCAGAGATCTGATTTAGTGGTGTGTCCTCAGTATTTGACAAAAGGTAGGTGCTTAATAAAGTTTAAAATCAAGTATTAAGATAGGGCTGTCCTCAGGAAACTTGCAAGGCAGTGGCTGACTTTTTTTCCCACCTCCTCGACACTGTCTTAGTTTTATTCACTTATTGGCTGCGCTGGGTCCTCACTGCTGCACTCGGGCTTTCTCTGGTCATGGCGAGCAGAGACTACCCTTCCTTGTGGTGTGTGGGCTTCCCCAGTGATGGAGCACAGGCCCCAGGCCCTCAGGCTTTAGCAGCTGCAGCACGCAGGCTCGGTAGTTGCGGCATGTGGACTCCAGGGTGCACAGGCATCAGGAGCTGTGGCACAAGGGCTGGTGCAGGGGCTTAGCTGCTCCATGGCATGTGGGATCCATCCACAAGGATATAACCCGTGTCTCCTGCAGTGCCAGGTGGATTCCCATCCGCTGTAGCACCAGGAAGTCCTCTTCCTTAGTTTTGACTGGGCAAAAGAACAGTCTTTCACCATGGACTTGTCAAAAACATATATACTCTTTCTGTACCAGAGAAAACAAGAGATCTTCAAAAATCCTGGTCTTCACAGCATTTTACAGAATTAAACAGGAGCTCACAGTCACATTCTGAAGCTGTTTTTTAAAACTGCTTGCATACAGTATTATCTGTTGCAAAGAAACAAATTATCTTAAAATTCAGTCACTTAAAATAACAACAGCCACTCAATACTGTTCATAGTTTTTGTGGGCCAGGAATTTGGGAGGAGTGGGAAACTGCCTAAAAGGTGACGCATACACAGAGCTGACGAGCTGGCATTGGTGAAGCCGCCTCAGTTCCCTCTCCACTTGGGCCCCTGCACGGACCTGTCGACAGTCTTCACAATGGTGACTTGTTTCCTGGAGTGAGTCGTCTAAGAGACCAGAGAAAAAGCTGAAATCTCTTCACTGAGCAAGTCTTGGAGGTCATATACCATTACTTCTGCATATTCTATTTTTCACACTGACCATCTCTGTTTCACTGTGAGAGGGGACTACAGAAATGTATGAAATAGAAGATAGGAATATATAAGGGCCACTTTGGAAGCTGGCTAACATATACATAAATAGGATAACAGGATTTTAGAAAAGAATGAGTGCATTAGGTTACAAAAGCTTATAAGAACAGTCCCAAGAATAACCAGGTTTTTTGAATTCTAAGTCTTTCCATCACATCATACTATCAGCTAGTGTGCTAGGTTCCTATCTCCTATTATGTAACAAAATAAATTTCCGAATTTGTGAAAAAAAATTAAAGCAAAAATAAAGCTAAAATGTGGAAGAAAATGGATAATTATTAAATATAGGTACTGGAAGAGATTCTTTGAGCTTAGTAATAATAGAAAATGAATAAACTTCAATGAGTGAAATAATATTAAACTTCTATAAATAAAAACTGGGAACAAAAAATAAGGAGGTAAATGATTAGCTAGGAGAAAAAAAGAGCTTTCACAAATTGGTGAGGAATTAAAGGAACAAGCCAGCAAAAAAAAAGTAGTAAGAAAATGACAATCACAAATGATGAAATAGGATTGATCAATAAACATCTGACTTAATTAAAAGTTAAAGAAATGTTCTGGTAAGAAAAATATTCATCTTTTTTATCTATTAGTATGGCAAATATTTCCAAATGGGCACTCTCATATGCTACATTTTATGTACAAATTATTTTAAGTTTTAAGGAAAGCAACTAGACAGCCATGCATAGCTAGGAGGCTTAATACTATTTTCCCTTCCACCAAGTAATTTCAATTCTAAAAATCTTTCTTAAGACTAGAAACACATGTATCACCAGTAATAAAAATAGTTTGTTCAAATCCTTGGCTTAAAATATCTTAGATTGTTCTGATACTAAGTGAATTTTAAAAGGAGAACTTAAGACTTAGTAAACTAAACAAATAGCTAGCATTAACCAAGTAAATAAGGCTAAAAACAAAATGTTTTAATAAATTTGACTATGCTCTGTCTTCTACAATAAATGACACATTCTTCTGCTTTGTTTCTCTATCATTCAATGTAAAGAAATAATTTTCACTGTAAATCATTTTGGACATATTCAATTTGAAGTGATCTTAATGGATTTCAAAATACTTTTGTTGATAAAAGCTAATAACACCATGAAAAACAAAAAACAGTGTGTAATTCCAGTGTTTAAAAGGCAGCTATTTGACTCCTTTCTGGAGTGTTTCAAGTGGCTCTGACAGTTTCAAAACTGAAATATAAAATGAAATTCTGTATTCAGTCCAACCTAGGAATTAGCTACCCTACTCTTACACTGGTCACCCATGAATATAATGACAAACATTTTCTCCTTGCCCAAATTCAAGTAAGGCTCCTCTGAGCTGTCTTCTCGACTAAGCCTCAACCTTGGCTATAAAAATACAAGCACAAAAGATTTTATCCACCCCACTCTTCCCCAAATGAAAAGACTTTAACAAACAGTAACACAGTTTTAACAGTTCAAGGAGACTCTAGACTCTAGCCTGCCTTGAAAGAATCTACTGTTTGTTCCAGGCAACACCTGTGATAGGCCACCTTTTCCAAGAGGTTTGACTAGAAAGGGCTTACCATGGTGGATCCTCCCTTTGTCCCTGTAAGATGTGTGTGTGTCCGGAAAGCTATTCCTCTGAAATGTAATCATCAGGGAAGGAGGCGGTCTCAGGCTTTGTGGGAGAATAAAATTCTAAGTAGCTGAGAAAGCTGGCCTAATCACATTTACACTGATCATTTCTTCCTAATTTTTCACTTCCCTGACTCCACTTGGCCTCCACTCACCCCTCTTTCTACTCCCCTAGTCTCCCTCTGAAATGCCCGATTACCTCTACATAAATTGAAGATTTATACCAGGGGCTTCCCTGATAGCTCAGTAGATAAAGAATCCGCCTGCAATGCAGGAGACCCTGGTTCGACTCCTGGGTCAGGAAGATCTGCTGGAGAAGGGATAGGCCACCCACTTCAGGGTTCTTGGGCTTCCCTGGTGGCTTAGCTGGTAAAGAATCTACCTGTAATGCGGGCGACCTGGGTTCAATCCCTGGGTTGGGAAGATCCACTGGTGAAGGAAACAGCTACCCACTCCAATATTCTGGCCTGGAGAATTTCATGGACTATATAGCCCATGAGGTCAAAAAGACTCGGACACAACTGAGCGACTTTCACTTTCACTTTCTAAATTGACGATGAGTTCAGCTCAAGCTGGAACTTCTTCCTTATTGCAACAGTGTATTACTGACTAAAATATATCCTTACCACTAGTGTCTGGCTTTAACTTTGACAACAGAGAGATTTTTCCTTTGCAATTTAAGAAATAGTAGGTTTGAAAGGAAGGTTAAGTAGGAACAATAGGAATAGAAGGTTTGAGAGATAGTATGTCTCTCAAATAGTAGGTTTGAGGAATAGCAGGTTTGAGAGAAACAGTAGGTTTGAGATATATATATATATATACATACATATATATATATATATATATACACCTCATATATCATTATCTAACACTAGTGATATAAAGAAAAAAAACTAAAACTACCACATATCTCTGCAAAGCCAATTAAATAATTTCCATAATTAAAAATGGTCTTCAAATGATCCAAACCCATAACTAAAGGCTGAAGTGCAAATGGAGGTTTAAGTCCACAGAAGTTCTGAGACAATGTATCAAAGGATTACATGGGTTTGGGCTATCCAACTAAGCTTACTACATGAAAGGAAGGTTAAGGACTCGAAGGCTCCCTAGGACTTAAAAATGTGAAGAAATGAAAGAACTTCCCTAGTAAGCTGCAGCTGGATTTTTGCTGGGAAAATACAGATGGTTTTATGTTGGATTAGTTGTAAATTCTGGGCTTTCCTGGTGGCTCAGAGGTAAAGAATCTACCTGCCAACACAGATGTGGGTTTGATCCCTGGGTCAGGAAGATCTCCTGTGGAAGGAAACGGCAACCCACTCCAGTATTCCTGCCAAGGAAATCCCATGCACAGAGAGCCTGGGGGGCTACAGTCCACGGGGTCACAAAGGGCTGGACATGACTTAGCAACTAAACAGCAGCATGGCTGACTAACAGTTCATATTATACCATGAAGGCTGAAGAAGCAAATATCTTCAACAACAGATTAAAAAAAAAACTATGCAAATGAATTAATCCTTGGCTCTACCCCAAATATTATCAGGAGAGTGGATACATAAAAACATGAAATTATGAGAAGAAAATGTCAAGGCCCTGGGTACAGGAAGAAGTTAGCCTCATAAATCTGAAGAGAGACAATGTTCAAGTGCTAAACCAAGAGGCTGAATCAAAGGCAGCCAAGGATTTTGTCAACTATGAGTATATCTGTAAATTCCACAAGGTTGTCTAGAACCATATTAGTTTTCTATTACTTCTATTTAAAATTGTGCATCTAAGAATAAGAAAATCTGTACTCTAGTTCAAAACCTGCGATTATTTCTGTTCTTGACCAACGCACTTGTGCTTAGCTGCTCAGTCGTGTCTGTCTCTTTGTGACCCCACAGACGGTAGCCCGCCAGGTTCCTCTGTCTGTGGAATTCTCCAGGCAAGAAGGCTGAAGTGGGTAGCCTTTCACTTCTCCAGGGGATCTTCCCAACTCAGGGATCGAACCCATGTCTCTCATATTGCAGACAGATTCTCTACTGTCTGAGCCACCACGGACACCCCAAGCAACTAACTTAGGTTAATTTATTTAATCAACAAAATGAGTGACTGGGATTAATGCTCATAGGTTTCTCCTGCATTGAAGGCATTTGATAACATTTTTAATTTCTGAAGTTAATTTACTAATTTCCTTCCCTTTTTGTTATAAGCTAAGTTGTGTCCCCCTCCTCCAACCCCATCCCATTCATACATTTAAGCCCTAACCTCTGGTACCTCAGAAGGGGACTTTTTTATTTGGTAGAACTCTAAAGAGGTAATTAAGTTAAAATGAGTTCATCAGGGTAGCCCTAATTCAATGCGACTGCTGTCCTTTCAAGAAAAGGAAATTGGACACAGATATGTCTGGCATGCTTCAGTCCATGGGGTCACAAAGAGTCAGACGCGACTGAGTGACTGAACTGAACTGAACTGATGCACATACATAGGGAAAGTCACGTAAAGATACAAGGTAGAGATGGCTAGCCACAAGCCACGAAGAGTCTTCTGAAGTAACCAACCCTGTCCACCTCTTGATCTCCAACTTCCATCCTCCAGAACTATGAGAGAGTACATTTCTTTTGTTTAGGCTACCCAGTCTGTGCTGTTTTGGTATGGCAGCCCTGGAAAACTAATATACCTTTCAATTTTCAAAATAAATTAAAAAAAAAACAACACTGACTGCCTAGGGTGTACAGGATGTTCCTACTATAATTTCTGAAACTTCTGACTTCAGACCTGCAAGAATGTTTATAAAATTTTGTTTTTCCTCTGAGAACATTCTGCCTAATTAAGTCATAAGAGATAATCTTAAGTATATACAATTTATAAGAGTTTCATTTCCAAGTATATAGACATTACAACCTTCCCACAAAATCACTTTGGCAGATAAACATAATCTTTGTATAGAGCATAATTATAATCTTTATAGGAAGGTTCAGTACAGCCTAATGTAACAGATTTGGAAACAATCTAAACGGCAACAATAGGAACATGGTTTAAAAATTATGGGTTGTGGTAAAATATTATGAAACTACTAAAATTAGCTTTCAGAGAATACCACTGAATTACACAGAGAAATGCACAAGATATAACATTGAGAGTTAAGCAGAATATGATGCTGAATATGATCCCAATTATTATACATGTACACATGTAGACAAAATTCACCAAAATATTAGCACTCATTATCCTAGGCTCTGAGATTATGAGAAAAAAACCACTGTACTAGAAAAGAGGTCCCGTGTAAAAGCTTAATCCAGAGTAGAAACAGCATATAAACAGGTGAAACCAAATAGTCAATTCTGAAATTGCACAGGTAAACTGAGAGGTATTACATACTAATACTAATAATGCCACATAGCTGGGGGAAGAGTACAAATCCAGCCACCATCAGACCAAGCAACGTATGTTTGCATACAAGACCTACTACTTACTTCCGTCACAAAGATGAACTGAATGACCAAAAGCCATAACATAACAGAGAATTAAACTTTCAATGCTTAAGAGACTTGCGTGTTTTTTTTAAATCACTATACATAAACATTGAGGTGTCCCAGGTGGCGCTGGTGGTAAAGAATCCACCTGCCAACACAGGAGATGCAGGTTCAATCCCTGGGTCAGGAAGATCCCCTGGAGGAGGGCATGGCAACCCACTCCAGTATTCTTGCCTGGAGAACACCACGGACGAGAAGCCTGGTGGGCTACAGTCTATGGGGTCACAAAGAGTCAGACATGACTGAAGTGACTTAGCACGCACTCATACATAAAAATTAAGTGTGGTTTTGACATTTTCTTGACTCATAACTCCTTATGTCCAAAAACTATATTAAAAACAGATTTTTCAGTTAATATGAATTTTTTGTTAAAAACAGAATTTAAAAATTAACATTTTAAAAATAAGCATTTTAGCACATTTGTTAGGAATAAGAAAATTTCTAAGGAAATAAGACGATGAACATAAAGATTTACAGTTGTATTTGAGTGAACTATTAGAAACTGCCTAAACATCAAATAAGAAGAAATCAGTTAAATCATCCAGTTTTTCACACTCTTTGGGTCACACAATATTTTGAGAATTTCACAAAAGCAATTTCTCAGAATTAACAAGTATATACACCCAAATTTTTGTATACCATGATAGAAAGTTTACAACAATTAAACTGCTTTTAAGAATTCTTATGCTAGAAAAATTATATGTAATGGAAACATAATGTTCATATTATATCCTTAAATGAAAACAGAAGAGGATAAACCAATAGATACAAAGAAGAAAAAAAATGTGTCTACAGTTATTTCTAGATAGTAAAAATTACAGATAATTTTTATATTCCTCTGTGATTTTCTATAGACTCCATATGTTCCAAACATGAACTAGATAATGCAAAAAGAAAATTAAAGAGTCAGAATCTATTTTGTTATTAGCTAAGAAACAAAGAGTAGGCTCACATAATGATCATTCTTTTCAAGTCTTTGAATATAAAATAAAATCACTGATGATCACTGACAAAAGGGTATATTCACAGATGACTGGGGTTACTTTGTATAAATTTCTTGGATAGAGAAATGCCAGTGTAAATATTTCCTATTTCATATAATATTATAAATTTTTAAAAAGTCACAGGCAATAAATCAATCTCCTTTTATAAATACAAAACTTTTTTTTTTTTTTGGCTTTTAGACTTCAGGGTATTTTAAGAATGTCTAAAATAAAATTTAAAAAAAAACAACAACAAAAATTAGAACAAAAAACTTACATTTTCTATTGTGTATTAATAGAGCTTGTTTCAAATCTATTGTTGCTCTTCCTAACAAGGCATCTGCTTTTATAGTATGATGACTCCAAACTCGAAATTCCAATGTAGTCTGTGGGGTCACATTTCTGTAAGGGTAAAATTGTAACAAAAATACAGGAGAATACATTTAGTTCAATAATTTTGAAAAAGTCACGAATTCAGCTAAATACTACATGAAACAGTAAACTAGCTGAATTATAAATAAAAACATTTATTTTCAAGTACATTAGGAATTCAATACCTAAACAATTTCTGTAATTGACAAACCAAAACACCAACAATACATCAAAAGTCTTATTAAGACTTCACAATAACATTACTTCTACTTGAACAAATATCTAAAGATTTAAGATAGTGACTCCATTAGTTATAATACTTTTACTATACACAAATTTGTAACACTGTATTTCAGAAATGCCAAATGGTTTTCTGCTCTATTTATTTTTACATGACAATAAGAGAAAATATGATTATATGGAAAAAGTTTGTAAAGTGAAAGCAAGGATTATTATGCTTCATTTCTAAAGAAAATAAAATTAAACAAAACTTTTTTCACATTTAAAATTGTCTAGTCACACTAAAATATAGAATTCCTTACTTTGAAGTTATCTTACCAAAATAACAACAGCAAATCACCAAAAACCCCACCACCAGAAAAACACTCCCAAAACAATACTCTCTTTTGAAAATTTTGCATTCTTTACACCAGATACTTACACAGTTAGCTGTTCGTCCCATTTTGGATTAGAAGAACTACTGGATTTTGCTGTTTTCTTACTTTCTCCATCTGCAGCTACTTCTGTATATATAGCTGTTCCAAACCAGTTCTTTTTTCTTTTTAGTTTGGCACTAGAAACTAACAAGAAACACGATAACCACTAGTGAATATACTTAGCCACAAAGTGTGTGTGTGCTAAGTCGCTTCAGTTGTGTCCGACTCTTAGGGACTTCCAGGTGGCGCTAGTGGTAAAGAACCCACCTGCCAATGCAGGAGACTTGAGTTCGATCCCTGGGTTGGAAAGATCCCCTGGAGGAGGGCATGGCAACCCACTCCAGTATTCCTGCCTGGAGAATTCCACGGACAGAGCGGCCTGGCGGGCTCCAGTCCACGGGGTCACAGAGTCAGACACGACTGAAGCAACTTAGCACACACAACAGAACAAATCAACACAAATGAACTGTTCTGCTTGAGCAACTCAAAACTTGTTTTGCTGGCAAGATGAAGAAACAATACAAAAGTGCTATTGTTAATGCCTGAGAGCCATTTGACTTTAAGTAGTTTTACTGAAATATATTCACATAGCATATAATTCACCCATTTAAACTGCACAATAGTTTTATTATATTCACAGGAGTTGTGCAACCATCACCACAAGCAATTTAAAATATATTTATTACCCCCAAAAGAAACCTCATACCATTAAGCAGTCACTCTTCTATTGCATCCCACCTCCTCCTCCCCACCAGCCCTAGGCAACGACTCATCTACTCTCTGTCTCTATAGATTTGCCTGTTCCCAACATTTCAGATAAATGGATTTAGATTCACATAACATGGTCTTTTGTGACTGGTTTCTTTCACTTAGCATTCTTTCTAACTTCATCCATGTTGTAGCTTACATGAGTATTTTCATTCATTTTATTCACAAATAATACTTCACTGTATGGGCATACCACTTTTTATTTATCCATTCAGCAGCTGCTGGACATTTGGGTTGTTTTCACTTTTTGGCTCCTGTGTATAATATTGCTATAAACATTCACTTAGAAGGCTTTGTGTAGACATCTATTTTCTTTCTCTTACCTAGGAGTGGAATTGCTAGGGCTTCCCAGGTAGCTTTAGTGGTAAAGAACCCATCTGGCAATGCAGCAAACTAAAAGACACACGTTTGTTCCCTGAGTGGGGAAGATCCCCTGGAGGAGGGCATGGCAACCCACTCTAGTCTTCTTGCCTGGAGAATCCCATGGACAGAGGAGCCTGGCAAGCTACAGTCCATAGGGCTGCACAGAGTCAGACAGGACTGAAGCAACTTAGCATGCACGCATGCACATGAAAATTCTGTTGAATAATGGCTAGACTATTTTCCACTATTTCCACAGTGGCTGTACCATTTTACACACCCAGCAGCAGTGTATAAGAGTTCTGATTTTTCCACATCCTTGCCAATTCTAAGCTGCCTCCAGCAGTAAGAGAGAGGTAAATGTCTTCAGATTCAGTATATCTATTAACCTCTCTGTGAGGTAGTATTCATAACTTATCCATCTGAAATTATACAAACACTGGCAAGTTTTTAAAAAATGCTTTTCCTAGGAAGTTGGTTTCAAAAAAAGGAGGTTATCTGCCTTTTCCAAGAAAAATTCTGAAATCAAAATATCACTACAGAAGTTAATCATACCTCTTTACAGAAAGTGAATTTGAAAGTGAATTTATCTGACTTGGAGGAAGACTTGTTTAATTTAGGCTAAACATTTGATTTTTAAATAACTTTTAAAACTACTAATTCAAATGGGCAATACATAATTTCAGGGCAAAGTACTGCCTACCAAGTAGTAATAAGAACTTATGAAGATCATTTCTGTAGTCAATTGCCTATGAACACCATGAGTCTCAGATAAGAAGGGAAAGCCATCTCCATGTCATATGTGTATCGCATGTTAAAATATGAACATAAGCTGATACAAGCTTACATTCTACTGTGAGGGAATAGTAATGTAAGTAAGTCGTCACAGAAACATGATGTGAAAAAATCTGTAGCAGAAGTAGACTATCTGAAATACAGTAGTCCTCAATTCACAACTGAAGAACAGGAAGAGACTCAAAGGAAATACTATACTTATATACCAGCAACAAAAGAACAATCAAAGAGTGTTTAACGTTACATCTGAAGTGTTACTATCAGGGTGATGGCAAAACTCAACTTTCATCCTTCTCTGTTCCAAACTGCTCTAAACTCTGTATCACTGAAGTGATACAGAAGGAATAGATCTCTCCCTCGACATCCCCCAACCAAAGTTCTCCACTGCAAATGAAAGTCATTTCCTCAGTATACGTGGACTTATCTGTGTACTGGAAGAAGGGAAAGGCAGTATTGGACAGTGTCAACAGCACAAGACATCTTTTCAACAAATGGTGCACAGACAACTGGACATGCACATGCGAACAAATAAATGTAAACACGG
This sequence comes from Giraffa tippelskirchi, assembly GCF_054371585.1. Classification (NCBI taxonomy): domain Eukaryota; kingdom Metazoa; phylum Chordata; class Mammalia; order Artiodactyla; family Giraffidae; genus Giraffa; species Giraffa tippelskirchi. The sequence goes on along the minus strand of NC_137280.1, from coordinate 5,316,921 downwards.
ATCGTATATCCTTTATAGAAATTAACTTAAAATGTATCACAGACCTAAAGGCAAAACATAAAACTATAAAACCTGTAGAAGAAAACACAGGAAAAACTCCAGGTGACTTTAGGTATGGTGATGGATGTCTTTTTAGATATGACACCAAAGGTATGGTCCTTGAAAGATATAACTTACAAGCAGCACTTAATTATTAAGTTCAAAACTACGCTGTGAATGACAATGTCAAGAGAATGAAAAGGCAAGCCACAGACAGGGAGAAAATATCTGCAAAAGACATATCTGATAAAGAACTATGGTCTAAAACACACAAAAAACTCTTCAAAGTCAACAATAAGAAAACAAACAACCCAATGGGCCAAGGACCTTAACAGACACCTCACCAAAGATACATGAATAGCAAATAAGCATATGAAAAGCTCAACAACACACATCATCGGGGAAACATAAATTAAAAGAACAGTGAGATATCACTACACACCTATTGTTGTTTAAGTGCTAAGTCGTGGCCCACTCTTTTGCCACCCCACGAACTGCAGCCCATCAGGCTCCTTCTGTCCACGGGATTTCTCAGGCAAGATATATTGCAGCAAGTTGCCATTTCCTGTTCCAGGGGATCTTCACGATCCAGGGATCGAACCCATGTCTCCTCCATTGACAGGTGGGTGGGTTCTTTACCACTGAGCCACCAGTGAACCCCACACACCTATTAGACTGGCCAAAATTTGGGACACTAACCACACCAAATGCTGGGGGAACGTGGAGCAACAGAAACTCTCATTCATGGCTGGTGGAGATGCAAAATGGTTCAACCACTTTGGAAGACAGTTTCACGGTTTCTTACAATCTAAACCTAGTCTTACCATGTGATCCAATAATTGCACTCTTTGGTATTTACTCAAAGGAGCTGAAAACTTATGTCCACACAAAGCCTCCAAGTGGATATTTATCACAGCTTTATTTATACAACTGTCAAAACGTCTAAGTAACCAAGATGTAGTAGGTGCATAGATAAACAACTTGTGTGTGTGTGTTCAGCTGCTCAGTTAAGTTCAGCTGCTCAGTCTTGTCTGACTCTTTGCAATCCCAGCGACTGCAGCACGCCAGGCCTCCCTGTCCATCACCAACTCCCAGAGCTTACTCAAACTCATGTCCATGGAGTTGGTGATGTCATCCAACCATCTCTCCTCTGTCGTCCCCTTCTCCTCCTGCCTTCAATCTTTCCCAGCATCACGGTCTTTTCTAATGAGTCAGTTCTTCACATCAGATGGTCAAAGGATTGAAGCTTCAGCTTCAGCATTAGTTCTTCCAATGAATATTCAGGACTGATTTCCTTTGGGATTCACTGGTTTCATCTTGTAGTCCAAAGGACTCTCAAGAATCTTCTCCCACACCACAGTTCAAAAGCATCAATTCTTAGGTGCTCAGGTTTCTTTATGGTCCAACTCTCACATCCATACATGACTAATGGAAAAACCACAGCTTTGACTAGATGGACTTCTGTCGGCAAAGTAATGTCTCTGCTTTTTAATACGCTGTCTAGGTTTGTCATAGCTTCTCTTCCAAGGAGCAAGTGTCTTTTAATTTCATGTCTGTAGTCACCATCTGCAGTGATTTTGGAGCCCAAGAAAATAGTCTCTCACTGTTTCCATTGTTTCCCTGTCTATTTGAGATGAAGTGATGGAACCGGATGCCATGATCTTAGTTTTCTGAATGTTGAGCTTTAAGTCAACTTTTTCACTCTCCTCTTTCACTTTCATCAAGAGGCTCTTTAGTTCTTCTTCACTTTCTGCCATAAGGGTGGTGCCATCTCCACATCTGAGGTTATTGATATTTCTCCTGGCAATCCTGATTCCAGCTTCTACTTCATCCAGCCCAGCATTTCTCATGACGTACTCTGCATATAAGTTAAATAAGCAGGGTGACAATATTCAGCCTTTACGTACTCCTTTCCTGATTTGGAACCAGTCTGTTGTTCCAAGTCCAGTTCTAACTGTTGCTTCTTGACCAGCATACAGATTTCTCAGGAGGTTGACAAGGTGGTCTGGTATTCCCATCTGTTTAAGAATTTTCCACAGTTTGTTGTGACCCACACAGTCAAAGGCTTTAGCTGTATTAACTGATATTCAAAATGATAAATACTGTGGAGGCACTATCTTGGCTACTCACACTCCTTTGGTCCGTATCTACTTTCCAATTGGTTCTCCAGGCTTTGGGTGATTCTATTTATTAGCTACCTGATAGCTTTTCTCTAAGGTCCCTTTTGGCCCAAATCAGCTAGACCAGGTCTTTTTACTTCAGTTAAGTACTCATACAGTAGATAAAGACCAGGAAGAAAGTTACACCTCAGATATGGTGGCCACAGGTGCTGCACAAGTAACAGTGAAAACCAAGGATACAGCTCTAAGCTTATGCAGAGCAAAAGCATAAGTATCACGAATTACACTTACATGGAATACACATCAGAATCATCAGGGAATTGCTTGAAAATATGTGAGTTCACAGTTCACAGAAAACTAAATACAAATATCCCTGAAATATGCCTCAACCTCACTCATAATGAAAGAAATGATACATAAAATGACACTTCGGATACTACTTCTTACCTAAGTGTCATCATGCCTGATAGCGTATCTTGATGAGTCTATAGGAAAACAGGAACTCTCATAGACACCTGGTGGGAACACAGAAGTAGTACAGATCCTACGGAAAGGAACTTCACAACAGCTGACCTCTGAACAACAGTGGTTTGAACCGTGTGGATACACTTCCACACAGATCTTTTAAGATAAGGACACACTACAGGACTATACCATCAGCAGTTGGCTGTATCCATGGGTATGGAACCATGGATATTGAGGACTGATTGTAAAGTTATGCACAGATTTTTCAAATGTGCAGGACTTGGCACCATAATCTCTGTGGTTCGGGGGTCAACTGTGATTGATAGTATCATACGTGCTTACTATTTGATCAAGCAATCTCATTCTAGAATTCTATCCTAATGACACATGAAGCTCTTTATTGTAGCACTATTTGCAATAGCAAAAAATGGAACCCAATGTCCATTAATAGGGCACTAGCTGAATTAACTTTGGTACATCCAGTCAACAGAGTACAGGGAAGCGATAAAAAGGTGTATGGAATACTCTGCTCTGGACATTACCCTAGGATATTAGTGTTAAATGAAGAAAAGCAAGGTGCACGAACTAGATGCTAAGAACTACAAAGACTGAGAGGAGAGATATGCATGCATAGAATGTGTATACCTGCTTATATTTTCAAAAAGAAGCAACAGAGGGATCAATCAATACTGATAAAAATGTTTACCAAAAGAGGAAGGGAAAGAAGGGGAAAGAATGGACAGAGTACCCAGACTTCTCCAAATACCATTCTGACTTAACAATTTTGACTCTAGAACTGTATAAATGCCTTATACGGTGACAAAATAAAATTAAAAAAAAAATTAATAATTGAAAGCAATGAATCTGACTAACCCAGTTGGTGGCATAACCAAATGAAAAATCAAGTTACTCTTGACTATACATACAAAGGAGGGACGCTCACAGAGAAATCTTAAACCTGCAATGAGTGGGCCTGTTACTTTCAGCAACTAACACTGCTAAGACTTCTGTGTGTGTGTGTGTTAGGATAAAACAGATATACCTGTGCCGATGTTATTTAGAATTAAAATTCTGAAGTTAAAAGAAAAGAGAAATATAAAGTCAAATGAACTAAAAATAACTTTTTTCTTCTTTTAGTGGAAAATAGTTATTTAGAGACTACAGCTATTCTTTATGGAGAAGGAAATGGCAACCCACTCCAGTATTCTTGCTTGGAGAATCCCAGGGACGGCGGAGCCTGGTGGGCTGCCGTCTATGGGGTCGCACAGAGTCGGACACGACTGAAGCGACTTAGTAGCAGCAGCTATTCTTTAAAATTAGCGATATCAGCATGAATTCGGGATTTGTTTTTTGCTTTCTAAGACAATAAACACCTTCTAGCTCTGTTCACTGAAAACTCCTATTAACAACTGACCTGATAGTTATGAGTACCATGGGAATTACAGTATATCTCCTTCTCATCTGAAACTCAACCTGCCCCTCCTAAGGCAAATATTATTTCTAATGTTCTAAGCACAGAGCCACGTACAAACATCCCTTCTTTTTCATATCCATATGGCTATATGTACTATTTCACACTTTGCTCTTTCACTTAAAAATATTATCTTAGAACTTGGCTCTTACTGGTACACATGTTCATTTCATGCCACTGTTTATCTAGAATTCTGCCAATCTTTTGCTATTAAAGATTCTTTTTCTGTTACTCCTACTAATTTATCTTGCAGATATTTATATATAAACTATCCACATACATTATATGTGGACATTATTTATATGCACATATAAATAATATAAATACCTACAAGATAAATTTATACACGTAAAATCGCTGGTTTAAGGACTACACTTTGAATCATTACTCCAGTTAGCTAGAATAAATGATCTGAAGTGCCCTAACCAAGTCTCTTCCGTGCTTTTACAATATGCTGTTCCTTTTCCCTCCCATACTTTTGGCTGCCAATCTGCAATGAACTCTAATCCTTCCTACAGAGTCAAAGTGTTACCCTCTCTGAATCCTTTTCTTACCCTGCTCTCACAGACCTATAGGCCATCTCCAATTCCAAGCAGAACTATGACACTTTCCTCTAAGTTATCACTGCATCCAGTTAACAGTCACTTTACATGGTAACCGTTCATGCAAAACAAACCTGCCTGACATTATACAGTAAGTCCCTGGAGTACTAGGGTCTTATGTTTTCATATATGGAATTCCACTTAACAAATATTTGCCCAATGATTGAATGAATGGCTTAAATGCGTGGAAAAGGGCTTTTAGCATCTTTCTCCATTCTAATAATCATTTAAAGACCAGCTCAGTTCAGAGGGGCTTATTCTAATACCCGAATTCTCCCACCACCAAACAGGATAGAGCTTCTCTGTATGCAGTACAGGTTCAATAAATACTCATGGAACAAATATTTTTACAGAGTTTCTATCCTTGAGGCCTAGTGCAACAAATACACCATGGCATGAGTCTAAAAGAAAAGATACTTATGAAATAAGTCTGCTAAATTAGGTATTCAAAAGAAAGTTTCATCAGGAAACTATTAGTTTAAATTATTGTGAAAACAACTTACCAGTTACCTGTAACTGCAACCTTCCACTGTGGTTATTACTAGTATCAGACCTTGGTGAAGCAGTGGCCATGTCCCAAAATTCAGCTTAAATCTACAAAAAAGTTAATTTTTTCACATATTAGACTAGAGATTATAATTTTCAATATGATTAACACCTTGTCCCCAGTAAATCTTGCATGTTTCTTTTCATAGATAACTTTTTCAAGTTCCATTTCACTGCCCCACCCTATTTTTAATGTTTAAATAAAATACAAAGCTGAGCTACCTCAGCTTCCTCCTGCATGGCAAGTATTTTAAGGCTAAACTTCTATTCACCTTTAACTTACTAAGATAAAGATGAACACTATGGATGAGATTGAAAAAAGTAATATAAATATGTTTCTTACCCTCATGGGCTTTATTATTATGATTAAACATAATGTAATAAACATAAAAAATAATAAAAATTATTAAACATAAATTTTTAAAAATTAGTTTTAGCAATAAAAGGCATATTGGTCAAGCAAAGAGACCATGAAAATCGCATTGCATATCTGAAAAAGAACCATTTCAAATTTGCTTAAACTCTTCATTTTAGAATAGTTTCAGATTTACAGAAAAGTTGTGAAGAAAACAGCATTCTCATATATCCTATACCTAGTATCCTCTACTATTAATTTCTTATATTAGGATGCTATATTTGTCATAATTAATGAACCAATATCAATATATTATTACTAATTAGAGCCTAGAGTTTATTCAGATTAGATAGAACTTAAGGGAGAATCAGCAAACTTGAACGTAAACTTTAAAAAATTGTTTACAAGTAATACTCTACACGTGGACATCACCAGATGGTCAACACCGAAATCAGATTGATTATATTCTTTGCAGCCAAAGATGGAGAAGCTCTATACAGTCAGCAAAAACAAGACCAGGAGCTGACTGTGGCTCAGATCATGAACTGCTTATTGCCAAATTCAGACTTAAACTGAAGAAAGTAGGGAAAACCACTAGCCCATTCAGGTATGACCTCGATCAAATCCCTTATGAGTATACAGTAGGAGTGACAAATAGATTTAAGGGACTAGACCTGATAGACAGAGTGCCTGACGAACTACAGACAGAGGTTCGTGACATTGTATAGGAGACAGGGATCAAGAAAATCCCCATGGAAAAGAAATGCAAAAAAGCAAAATGGCTGTCTGAGGAGGCCTTACAGATAGCTGGGAAGAGAAGAGAAGCAAAAAGCAAAGGAGAAAAGGAAAGATATTCCCATCTCAATGCAGAGTTCCAAAGAATAGCAAGGAGAGATAAGAAAGCCTTCCTCAGCGATCAATGCAAAGAAATAGAGGAAAACAACAGATTGGGAAAGACTAGAGATCTCTTCAAGAAAATTAGAGATACCAAAGGAACATTTCATGCAAAGATAGGCTTGATAAAGGAGAGAAATGGTATGGACCTAACAGAAGCAGACGATATTAAGAAGAGATGGCAAGAATACACAGAAGAACTGTACAAAAAAGATCTTCACGACCCAGATGATCACGATGGCGTGATCACTCACCTAGAGCCAGACATCCTGGAATGTGAAGTCAAGTGGGCCTTGGAAAGCATCACTACGAACAAAGCTAGTGGAGGTGATGGAATTCCAGTGGAGCTATTTCAAATCCTCAAAGGTGATGCTGTGAAAGTGCTGCACTCACTATGCTAGCAAATTTGGAAAACTCAGCAGTGGCCACAGGACTGGAAGAGGTCAGTTTTCGTTCCAATCTCAAAGAAAGGCAATGCCAAAGAATGCTCAAACTACCACACAATTGCACTCATCTCCCACGCTAGTAAAGTAATGCTCAAAATTCTCCAAGCCAGGCTTCAGCAATACGTGAACCGTGAACTTCCAGATGTTCAAGCTGGTTTTAGAAAAGGCAGAGGAACCAGAGATCAAATTGCCAATATCCGCTGGATCATCGAAAAAGCAAGAGAGTTCCAGAAAAACATCTATTTCTGCTTTATTGACTATGCCAAAGCCTTTGACTGTGTGGATCACAATAAACTGTGGAAAATTCTGAAAGAGATGGGAATACAAGACCATCTGACCTGTCTCTTGAGAAACCTGTATGCAGGTCAGGAAGCAACAGTTAGAACTGGACATGGAACAACAGACTGGTTCCAAATAGGAAAAGGAGTACGTCAAGGCTGTATATTGTCACCCTGCTTATTTAACTTATATGCAGAGTACATCATGAGAAACGCTGGGCTGGAAGAAACACAAGCTGGAATCAAGATTGCCGGCAGAAATATCAATAACCTCAGATATGTGGATGACACCACCCTTATGGCAGAGAGTGAAGAAGAACTAAAGAGCCTCTTGATGAAGGTGAAGGAGGAGAGTGAAAAAGTTGGCTTAAAGCTCAATGTTCAGAAAACTAAGATCATGGCATCTGGTCCCATCACTCCATGGGAAATAGACGGGGAAACAGTGGAAACAGTGTCAGACTTTATTTTTTTGGGCTCCAGAATCACTGCTGATGGTGACTGCAGCCACGAAACTAAAAGACGCTTACTCCTTGGAAGGAAGGTTATGGCCAACCTAGATAGCATATTTAAAAGCAGAGACATTACTTTGCCAACAAAAGTCTGTCTAGTCAAGGCTATGGTTTTTCCAGTGGTCACGTATGGATGTGAGAGTTGGACGGTGAAGAAAGCTGAGCGCCGCAGAATTGATGCTTTTGAGCTGTGGTGTTGGAGAAGACTCTTGAGAGTCCCTTGGACTGCAAGGAGATCCAATCAATCCATCCTAAAAGAGATCAATCCTGGGTGTTCATTGGAAGGTCTGATGTTGAAGCTGAAACTCCAATACTTTGGCCACCTCATGCGAAGGGTTGACTCACTGGAAAAGACCCTGATGCTGGGTAGTATTGGGGGTGGGAGGAGAAGGGGACGACAGAGGATGAGATGGTTTGATGGCATCACCGACTCGATGAACATGGGTTTGGGTAGACTCCGGGAGTTGGTGATGGACAGAGAGGCCTGGCGTGCTGCAATTCATGGGGTCGCAAAGAGTCGGACACGACTGAGTGACTGAACTGAACTGAATGCTGAGATACACAGCTTGAAAAATCAAAGAGAAACTAAAAGACATGAAAAGATAAAATGTGACCTGATATATATTTCTACTCATAATCTTAGAAAATGAAGAAAGAGAAGGTCATACTAGCAGAGAAAATGACTTTGTCTTCTAGAACCATGAAATACACTTGTTCACAATTCTAAGAAATACCTTATAAAACAGTTCAGATAAACATGAAGACACTCACATCTGGACACCCAGGGACACCCAGCAGTCAAACTGCAGGGTACCAAAACACAGAGCATGCTAAAAGCAGCCATAGAAGAGGGCCGACCCACAGAAGAGCATCAAGGGACAGCGGAATTCTCAACAAGCAATGGAAACACAGAAGGCAGAACAAGCATCTCTCTGCGAAAACTGAGAGAAAATTTACTCAATCACCAAAACTCTCTTTGGAACTCAGAAGGTATCAAGACTTTGCCAGATAAACCAAGAAGAGTTTACCAACAGCAGGCCTTTCCTTCGACAAAATCTAAAAGACACGTTTCCAAAAAAGAGTAAAATTACACAGAAGGATGCTCTGAGATGCAAGAAAGGAAAGATGAGTAAAGAAACTGGTCAGCATACAGGTAAATCTAAATAAACACTGTCAATAAAATAACAATAGTGACATCTTATTACGGTAGGTAAATAAAACCAGAATAAACCATTAAAATACAGAACCAAGGACAGAAGCACAGAGTGGAGGGGCTGGGCAGGCAGAGAGAGGACAGGAGCTGAGGAGGTCAACTCTCTGCACGGTCCAGCAGAGTGACTGCTCTGGCTTAACTCTGGACTATACGGCAGTCCCAGCAGGATTTCAAGGGTAACCAGAGAAGAACAGAAGTAAGGAGTGTAATTTCCAAACTAGTAGAGTAGAAGAGAATACAATTAAAAAAAAAAAGTCAATTCCCAAAAAATGGCTAGAAAAGGAAAGGGAAAAAAAAAGCATAAACAACCAGCATTATTAGAAAGCACAAAGTGAGAGAATCCAAATATAGAAATAATCACAGTAACAGCAAATTCAAAAGACAAGAGACGCCTACAAAATAAAGATGCTGACAGCATGAAAGCAAAAATATGGAAAAGGACATACTAGGCAGATATAAACAAAAAGAAAGCTGGGCTCAGTTATAATAGCAGAAAAAGAGCCATTATTAGGGAAAACAAAATGATACAACATTCAATCTAAGCAAGCAGACAGAGGACTCCAAATTTTCACACTTAAAAAAAAAAAAGCCTGTTTTGGTTCCTTCTCCCAGCCCAACAAAGTGATCTCAGCCAAAAAGAATGGGAAATCCCTAACAGGCTTCTGGGTTGAGAAATGGTATAGCATGGCAGAAGTAGCATCTATGACCCCAAAACAGATGATCTGGAGGCTGTTTCAACCACTTGGCACAGTTATGATGACTGATGGTACATCCTGCCCACTGCTCCACAGGCTGCTGGGCACAGGGCCACTTCGCCACGTGGTCTTTCTAGGGAGCCCAACTTGTGAGAGACAGAAGTCTCCACTCAGGAATTTTTCAGAGAGCTATCGGCACCAGGCAGTTACCGTGAGGACCCAGTAATGCGGGGAGGTTGAAAGGTTTTGATTATGCTCAGTTTGAGAACCTGGAGGCCCTGTTCAGCATCCAGAGCCTCAGTAAAGAATCTCTGGACAACAGAATTCCAGGGAACACTGCGAATCAAGGACAGGACAGGGACAAGGATGGTGATTCTTTTCACTGAAAAAGAAACCAGAATTTTCACAAAACAGATACGGACCGGAGGAGCTGTCCTGCACAGACAGGCTGGATTTGCCTATTCACCTAGAAGAGGTGAAGAGAGCTTTGAAGGCAAACACCGTGATCTCTATGGAGGTCACGATTGCCATCATGACTAAGGCAGCAGAGGCCGTGACAGAGGCCATGACTTCACGATAAACAGTGGCAAAAAGGCAAGCTGTAGTGGGTAGTAGAGGGACGATGACTGTGAAGCTCTATAAATAGGATGTTCAGTCGTGGAGCACCAAAGACCACTGCTCTCCAGATATTATAGGTATGATGATAGAGGACCGTTCCAGAGACCCCAACTGCATTTAAAGCCTCAGAGTACTCCTACCGAAGATGTCTCCTCTGCTGGTACCTCCCTGTCTAGCTTTCAGGCAGCTTTTATCTTTGGAGCACAAAGGTCAGCCTGATGCCCCAGCTGTGAGAGAAAAAGCAGAAGAGCAACTACAGAAGGAACAGGAGAAATGGCAGCATCAGCTTGCTATTCAGTCGCTAAGTCATGTCCAACTCTTTGCGACCCCATGGACTACAGCACGCCAGGCTTCTCTGTCCTTCACCCTCTCCTGCAGCTTGCTCAAACTCATGTCCATTGAGTCGGTGATGCCATCCAACCACCTCATCCTCTGCCGTCCCCTTCTCCTCCTGCCTTCTATCTTTCCCAGCATCAGGGTCTTTTCCAATGAGTCAGTTCTTCACATCAGGTTGCCAAAGTACTGGAGCTTTAGCTTCAGCATCAGTCCTTCCAGTGAATACTCAGGGTTGATTTTCTTTAGGATGGACTGGTTGGATCTCCAACTAGAATGACAGCCTCGGGAGAGACACCGAAACTGGCAAAGTAAAGAATTTCAAGAACAGTAATGGTCAAGAACAGGAAGTGAGTCATCTCGGACTGGGGCCTTGCTGCATCTGCCAGAAGTAAGACCAGGGTGTATGAAGGATCGAGTGAGAACTCTCTGGAAGATGAAATACTCAGTAAAAGCAAAAGACTGTCACTCTCCAACTTCTAAGCCTCCCAGAACTGATGAGCTACCAGAGGAAATGCTGGCCCCTTCACCGAGAGGATGCTTAGGTGAAGTGAAGTGCTAATCCTCTGTTGATCTCAGTTCAAACACAGAGCAGCAGTCTCCTACAAGTGATGGGGAGAAGTCACTCCAGTTCAACCATCTCAGCAAGGATCAACCTGGAAAGATGAAAATAAGGCAGATGTGGTGAGTGCCCCAAAAGTTGAGAGTAGGAACACCAGCATGGGCCAAGAGATGAAGTGATAAGGACTAATGGACGAAGTTTGAGAGGAAGCAGGACAAAAAGGATCAGAACTCTAATCTGCATCTGAGAGTCCAAAGGAACCTAAAGAACGCAGCCTCTCAGTTCAGTATTGTGAGTACGCTGTTCTCCCAGTTGACAGTGAAAATTAAAAAGAGAATTCTACACCCTGTGCTTTCTCCTAGTCTCTCTCTACCCTGGAACATTTCTAAGCAAATCAAATCTCTATCCAGACAAGGCAAAAAAAAAAAAAATTCACCATCTCCTAGGAGGAGAAAAGCCTGTAACGACTCTTAGAACTACAGGAAGAAACTGACAAACTGACCACTGATTTGGGTGATTTCAATAATTTTCTATAGATCAAGTGAATCAAAAAATGCCTAAAAACAAAATGATGAACAAGAATTTAATGAAGAGAACCTAAGTGTTAGAAAACAAACATTCTTCTCAAGGATACATGGGACATATAGAAAAACAATACATACATTGGGAGGTATCGAAAATGTCACTAAATTTCAAAGAATATGTATAATTTTGTTCCTGGGTGCTGATCAAAATGCAGTTAAGTTAAAAATCAGTAATGAAAGATAAATTTTTAAAATACAAATAGAAAATAATTACACTTCTAAATACTGCATGAGTCGTCAGAAACCGTAATGGAAATTTTTCTAAAAATACTAAAAGCTGGACTCCCTGGGAAGAGTGGTTGTGAGTCCACCTGCCAATGCAGAGGACACAGGTGAAGTCCCTGGTCTGGACAGAGTCCACATGTCAGGAGCAACTGAGGCCACAGGGTACGAGTTCTGAGCCTGCGCTGTAGAAACCTCGGGCCCCAAGTACTGAAGCCTCCTGCCCCAGCGCACGTCCTCTGTAACAAGCCAGCGCAACGAGAAGCCTGCACGGCTCAGCAAGAGCAAGACCCCTGCTCACTGCAACTAGAGAAAGTCCTCCAGTAGCAATGAAGACCCAGCACAATCAAAAATAAGTAACTAAATACAATTTAAAAAAATAAAAATGTTTTGTTGTTTAGCTGCGAAGTCGTGTCCGACTGACTGTGACCCCATGGACTGCAGCACATCAGGCTTCCAAAAAAACACTAAAAACCGAATGTAACTGAATTACAAACATTTTTGGAATACAGTAAATGTTATAGTTTGAGGCAAATCTATGGCCTTAATGACTTGTACTAGGAAAAGAAGAAAGGCTGAAAATAAATGAGTTAACAGGACAATCTGTTAAATTAGAAAGATAATAATCAGTAAACCCTAAGGAAGCAAAAGATAATAAAAAAAACAGAAACTAATGAAGTAAAAAAAGGTAACAGAGAGGATCAACAAAGTCACAGTTCTTAGAAAATACTAAAACAAATAAATGTCTGGCAAGACTTGGTGAACACAATGAACTCCTCACGGGTCACAGCCTGGCTGTGGTGAAGGAGCTCGTGTAACTCAGTGAGGCTGTGGTGAAGGGTGAATACAGTGACCCCTTCACGGGTCACAGCCTGGCTGTGGTGAAGGGGCTCGTGTAACTCAGTGAGGCTGTGGTGAAGGGTGAACACAATGAACTCCTCACGGGTCACAGCCTGGCTGTGGTGAAGGGGCTCGTGTAACTCAGTGAGGCTGTGGTGAAGGGTGAATACAGTGACCCCTTCACGGGTCACAGCCTGGCTGTGGTAAAGGACCTCATGTAACTCAGTGAGGCTGTGGTGAAGGGTGAACACAATGAACTCCTCACGGGTCACAGCCTGGCTGTGGTGAAGGGGCTCGTGTAACTCAGTGAGGCTGTGGTGAAGGGTGAACACAATGAACTCCTCACGGGTCACAGCCTGGCTGTGGTGAAGGGGCTCGTGTAACTCAGTGAGGCTGTGGTGAAGGGTGAATACAGTGATCCCTGCGCGGGTCACAGCCTGGCTGTGGTGAAGGGGCTCGTGTAACTCAGTGAGGCTGTGGTGAAGGGTGAACACAATGAACTCCTCACGGGTCACAGCCTGGCTGTGGTGAAGGGGCTCGTGTAACTCAGTGAGGCTGTGGTGAAGGGTGAATACAGTGACCCCTTCACGGGTCACAGCCTGGCTGTGGTGAAGGGGCTCGTGTAACTCAGTGAGGCTGTGGTGAAGGGTGAATACAGTGACCCCTTCACGGGTCACAGCCTGGCTGTGGTGAAGGGGCTCGTGTAACTCAGTGAGGCTGTGGTGAAGGGTGAACACAATGAACTCCTCACGGGTCACAGCCTGGCTGTGGTGAAGGGGCTCGTGTAACTCAGTGAGGCTGTGGTGAAGGGTGAATACAGTGATCCCTGCGCGGGTCACAGCCTGGCTGTGGTGAAGGGGCTCGTGTAACTCAGTGAGGCTGTGGTGAAGGGTGAACACAATGAACTCCTCACGGGTCACAGCCTGGCTGTGGTGAAGGGGCTCGTGTAACTCAGTGAGGCTGTGGTGAAGGGTGAATACAGTGACCCCTTCACGGGTCACAGCCTGGCTGTGGTGAAGGGGCTCGTGTAACTCAGTGAGGCTGTGGTGAAGGGTGAATACAGTGACCCCTTCACGGGTCACAGCCTGGCTGTGGTAAAGGACCTCATGTAACTCAGTGAAGCTATGAAGCATACAGTGCAGGGCCACTCAAGATGGATGCGTCATAATGGAGATTTCTGACAAAACAAGGGCTGCTGGAGGAGGGAATGGCAACCCACTCCAGTATTCTTGCCACGAGAATGCATGAACTGTATGAAAAGGCATAAAGATATGACAAGCGGAAGATGAGCCCAGCACGTCGGAGGGTGTCCAATATGCTACAGGGGAAGAGCAGGGGGCAAACCATTCATCATCACAGGAATCCAAGTCTCTGCCCCGACCTCTAAGGCCCAAGAAGCTGAAACTGATCTGTTCTATGAAGACCTACAAGACCTTCTAGAACTAACACCAAAAAAGATGTCCTTTTCACCACAGGGGACTGGAATGCAAAAGTAGGATGTCAAGAGATAGCTGGAGTAACAGGCAAGTTTGGCCCTGTAGTACAAAATGAAGCAGAGCAAAGGCTAACAGAGTTCTGCCAAGAGAACACACTGATCATAGCAAACACCCTCTTCCAACAACACAATACACATGGACACCACCAAATGGTCAATACTGAAATCAGACTGATTTTGTACTTTGCAGGTGAAGATGGAGAATCTCTATACAGTCAGCAAAAACAAGACCTGGAGCTAACAGTGGCTCAGATCATGAACTCCTTATTACAAAATTCAGACTTAAATGGAAGAAAGTAGGGAAAGCCACTAGGCCATTCAGGTATGCCCTAAATAAAATCCCTTATGAGTATACAGTGGAGGTGATGAATAGATTCAAGGGATTAGATCAGGTAGACAGAGTGCCTGAAGAACTATTTGGACGGAGGTTTGTGATACTGCATAGGAGGCAGTGACCACAACCATCCCAAAGAAAAAGAAATGCAAGAAGGCAAAGTGGCTGTCTGAAGAGGTTTTACAAACAGCTGAGGAAAGAAAAGAAGTGAAAAGAAAGGAGAAAAGGAAAGATACACCCAACTGAAAGCAAAGTTCCAGAGGATAACAAGGGAAGGTAAGACCTTATTCAACGAACAATGCAAAGTAGCGGACAACAGTAGAATGGGAAAGTCCAGAGATCTTTTCAAGAAAATTGGAGATACCAAGGGAACATTTCATGCAAAGACAGGCTCAATAAAAGACAGAAATAGTAAGGACCTAACAAAAGCAGAAGAGATTAAGTAGAGGTGGCAAGAGTACACACAAAAAAAGATCATAATAACCCGAATAACCATGGTGTGTGGTCACTCACCGAGAGCCAGCATCCTGAAGTGTAAAGTCAAGTGGGCTTTAGGAAGCATCACTTCGAACAAAGCTAGTGGAGGTGATGGAATTTCAGCTAAGCTATTTCAAATCCTAAAAGGTGATGCTGTGAAAGCGCTGCACTCAATATGCCAGCAAATACGGAAAACTCAGCAGTGACCACAGGACTGGAAAAGGTCAGTTTTCATTCCAATTGCAAAGAGGGGCAATGCCAAAGCATGTTCAAACTATACAATTGCACTCTTTTCACATGCTAGTAAGATTATGCTCAAAATTCTTCAAACTAGGCTTCAGTAATACGTGGATCGAGAGCTCCAGAAGTACAAGTTGGGTTTAGAAAGGGCAGAGGAACCAGAGATCAAATTAACAAAATTTGTAGGATCATAGAGAAAGCAAGGGAATTCCAAAAAATATTATTTCTGCTTCACTGACTATATGAATCACAACAAACTGTGGAAAATTCTTCATAAGATGGGAATACTAGACCACCCTACCTGTCTCCTGAGAAACCTGCATGCAGGTCAGGAAGCAACATTTAGAATCTTACACGGAACAACTGACTGGTTCAAAATTGGGAAAGGAGTACATCAAGGCTATATACTGTCACTCTGCTTATATAACTTCTATGCAGAGTACATCATGAGAAATGCTGGGCTGGAGGAAGCACAAGATGGAATCAGGATTGCTGACAGAAATACCAACAACCTCAGATATGAAGATGATACCACTCTAACAGCAGAAAGCGAAGAGGAACTAAAGGCCCCTTGATGAAAGTGAAAGAGGAGAGTGAAAACGCTGACTTAAAACTCAACATTCAAAAAACTGAGATCATAGCATCCTGTCCCATCACTTCATGGCAAATACAAGAGGGAAAAGGTGGAAGCAGTGACAGATTTCATTTTCTTGGGTTCCCAGGATCACTGCTGATGGTGACTGCAGCCTTGAAATTAAAAGACATTCGCTCCTTGGAGGGTCTTCCCTGGTGGCTCAGGAGGTAAAGAATGCACCTGCAATGCAGGAGACCTGGATTGTATCCCTGGGTTGAGAAGATCCCTGGAGAAGGGAATGGCTACCCACTCCAGGATTCTTGTCTGGAGAAAAGGAAAGCTATGACAAACCTAGATAGCATATTAAAAACAAAGACATCACTTTGCTGACAAAGGTGCACAGAGTCAAACCTATGGTTTTTCCAGTAACCATGTACAGATGTGACAGTAGGACCATAACGAAGGCTGATTGCTAAAGAACTGATGCTTCTGAACTGTAATGCTGGTAAAGACTCTTCAGAGTCCCTTGGACTGTGAGGAGATCAAGCCAGTCAATCCTAAAGGAAATCAGTCCTAAATATTCACTGGAAGGACTAATGCTGAAGCTGAAGCTCCAATACCTTGGCCACCTGATGTGAAGAACTGACTCACTGGAAAAGACTCTGATGCTGAGAAAGATTGAAGGCTAAAGGAGAAGGGGGCAGCAGAGGATAAGATGGTTGGATGGTATGACTGACTCAATGGGCATGAACTTAAGCAAACTGTGGGAGTTAGTGAAGGACAGGGAAGCTTGGCATGCTGCAGTCCATGGGGTTGCAAAGAGTCAGACACAACTTAGAGACTAACTAAAAACAACAACAAATAAAGTGAAACAACATAAAAGAGTCCCACAAGAGAATGGATACATGTATATGTATGGCTGAGTCCCATTGCTGTCCACCTGAAACTATCCCAACATTGTTAATCAGGTATCCTTAAAAGAATTAGGCTAATACACAATGGAACATTATACAGTAGTGAGAATGAATGAGCTATAGCTATAGGCAACAACATGAATGGATCTGCTGCTGCTAAGTCGCTTCAGTCGTGTCCGACTCTGTGCGACCCCATAGACGGCAGCCCACCTGGCTCCGCTGTCCCTGGGATTCTCCAGGCAAGAATACTGGAGCGGGTTGCCATTTCCTTCTCCAGTGCATGAAAGGGAAAAGTGAAAGTGAAGTCGCTCAGTCGTGTCCGACTCTTAGCGACTCCATGGGCTGCAGCTACCAGGCTCCTCCGTCCATGGGATTTTCCAGGCAAGAGTACTGGAGTGGGGTGCCATTGCCTTCTACAGAATGGATCTTAGAAAATGTAATAGTAAACGCAAATAGACAAACAGGAGTTCAAAATAGTAACATCTTTCTTTCACTGAGTCCCACCTCCAAGACTTAATGTTCTACACTGAGCATCAAGAAAGACTTCCAATGACAAAGAAGAAATGAATTCTTTTTGCAGTTACCATAGCTTCATCTTTTGCTATGTATTTCTTCTGAAAATGCTACAGTGACACAATGGGAAAAAAAGAAAATCCAGAAACATGGGAACACTGTGGATCCCGCGTCTCAAAAGCTTATATGATCAGTATGAACAACTGAATGAAGCCCACTGCAGAACTGCTGAGGTGCCAAGGGCAAGCAAATGACAATTACCACTCTTTGAGGAGGGCGCTATGAATCTACCTGAAACACGCTGCACAAATTCAAGAAACTAGTGTGTGGAGATACATCTGGCTACACTTCTGCACTCCACGTAAGGAGCTTTCTTTTATATATGGTACAGCAATATCCACATTGTACAAAAATAAGTCTCCACGGTTATTTTCTTGTTATAAATCGGAATATGTACTGAGCCTTTTCTATCATTCTTTTATGATACTTGGATATTTTCATTGAAATACAAAGATTTGTTTATAAACTAGACTTTTCTTATAATAAAATATCATTTTGCAAGCTTTAAAAAGACTCTAAATATAATACTAAATTCAAAATAAAGAAACATATCTGAGGTAATACTATTTTTTAAAAAAGAGATTAAAAAAAAAAACATTGAAAATGGCAGTTACTTCAGGGGTTGGAGAAAGGCAGGAATGTAAGGTGACAGAGGTACTCACAGGCAGCTCTTTAACTGTGTTGGTACTGACCCAGTTCTGAGCAGAGTAACTGGTTCCCAAATGTTTGCTTTTATTATTAACTTCCCTATGTTAATACAATCTGGAATTGGCATGATCAAATTACAGAATTTCAAAAAGTGTAAAAAATGCATGATGACAAGGAAGTAGATACAGAAAAATGTAGATCATTAATTCATCAGATGAGGTAGGGAGTACGCCTGCAGCCTGACAAGGCAAACAAGGAAAAACCACAGCGTTCCCACAGATGGCGTGTGATTAGTCTCCCAAGAAAAAGGTACTTCTTCCCCTGAACAGTAAATGAGGGATCGAAGGATAAGTGAAGATATGAATTAACCTGGAGGTAGATTAAAAGAAAATTGAGGGACGTCATTAGTGAATTAGACCGAAAGGTCACTGCTGAGGATAAAGACTGAGGATAAGTTATTTAAAAAAGAATTGTAAAGTTTAAAACGCTGTGCAGACTGTGAAACTGCCAACTAGGCAAAAGACTGTTTGCCCTAACTGCTTAAAACATTTTCTGCACCCAGATTTCCGCCCCCAAGCTATCGCTCCCTTTGTTCTATACAGACCAGTCTTCAGACTCTAGAGTGCAAGCCTCTAGTCACCAGTAACTGAAAATTTAAACTGCAAGTGATAAAAATGGTTCAAAAACAGCACTACTTTGCCTTAACAGGCAAGATACACAGCAGACAAAATCATCTACTTCAACAATTAGCTTTCATACTTCATTTAATAACAAAGTTGCATGGCACTTAAGAGGTTCCCAGGGAGTGCTAGTGGTAAGTGCCTGGCAATGCAGGAGACCTAAGGGACACAGGTTTGATCCTTGGGTTGGGAAGATTTCCTGGAGGAGGGCATGGCAACCCACTCCAGTATTCTTGCTAGAGAATCCCATGGACAGAGGCGCCTGGCGGGCTACAGTCCATAAGGTCGTAAAGAGTCAAACACGACTGAGACTTAGCAGGCATGCACGTGGCACTTAAAATACACATAAAGTACTGTTACATACATAAGTTTTTAATGTGATAATGAATTTTTTATTGAAGTATAGCTGATGTGCAATATTATGTAAGTTATAGATGTACGGTATAGTTTCATAATTTTTAAAGATTATACTCCATTTATAATCATTATAAAATAGTGGCTGTATTCCCATGTGTACAGATATATCCTCGTAGCTTATTTTATACGTAATAGTCAATACCTGTTAATCTCCTACCCTTATATTGCCCCTCCTCCTTCCCTCTCAACACGAGTAACCACTAATTCGTTCTCTGTATCTCTGACTCTTTCTTTTCTGTTACATTCACTAGTTGGTTGTATTTTTTAGATTCCACATATAAGTGATATCATACAGTATGTCTTTGTCTGACTTATTTCACTGAGCATAATACCCTCCAAGTTCATCTGCTGATACAAATGACGAAATCTCATTCTTTTTTATGGCCGCTTAATACCCCATTCACGCGCGCGCACACACACACACATCATATCTTCTTAATCCACTTATCTGTTGATGGACACTTAGGTTGCTTCTGTATCTATATATATTCTTTAATACGAGCATTACAGTAACACTGTATGAGTAGGGAGGTACTATACCCATCTTATAGATGAGAAAACTGTGGCTCAGAAGCGTTCAAAGTCCACAAGCATACTTTTTATGACAATGCAGGCTACACAGGCTTAACCAGCAACATGCCTGGGGTTTAACTGCTAAATACAGCCTTAGTTAATCACTTACAATGCACTCTCAGTCTACACAGGCTTAACCAGCGACATGCCTGGGGTTTAACTGCTAAATATAGCCTTAGTTAATCACTTACAATGCACTCTCAGTCTACACAGGCTTAACCAGCAACATGCCTGGGGTTTAACTGCTAAATACAGCCTTAGTTAATCACTTACAATGCACTCTCAGTCTACACAGGCTTAACCAGCGACATGCCTGGGGTTTAACTGCTAAATACAGCCTTAGTTAATCACTTACAATGCACTCTCAGTCTACACAGGCTTAACCAGCGACATGCCTGGGGTTTAACTGCTAAATACAGCCTTAGTTAATCACTTACAATGCACTCTCAGTCTACACAGGCTTAACCAGCAACATGCCTGGGGTTTAACTGCTAAATACAGCCTTAGTTAATCACTTACAATGCATTCTCAGTCTACACAGGCTTAACCAGCGACATGCCTGGGGTTTAACTGCTAAATACAGCCTTAGTTAATCACTTACAATGCACTCTCAGTCTACACAGGCTTAACCAGCGACATGCCTGGGGTTTAACTGCTAAATACAGCCTTAGTTAATCACTTACAATGCACTCTCAGTCTACACAGGCATGCTTAACCAGCAACATGCCTGGGGTTTAACTGCTAAATATAGCCTTAGTTAATCACTTACAATGCACTCTCAGTCTACACAGGCATGCTTAACCAGCAACATGCCTGGGGTTTAACTGCTAAATACAGCCTTAGTTAATCACTTACAATGCACTCTCAGTCTACACAGGCTTAACCAGCAACATGCCTGGGGTTTAACTGCTAAATACAGCCTTAGTTAATCACTTACAATGCATTCTCAGTCTACACAGGCTTAACCAGCAACATGCCTGGGGTTTAACTGCTAAATACAGCCTTAGTTAATCACTTACAATGCACTCTCAGTCTACACAGGCTTAACCAGCAACATGCCTGGGGTTTAACTGCTAAATACAGCCTTAGTTAATCACTTACAATGCACTCTCAGTCTACACAGGCTTAACCAGCAACATGCCTGGGGTTTAACTGCTAAATACAGCCTTAGTTAATCACTTACAATGCATTCTCAGTCTACACAGGCTTAACCAGCAACATGCCTGGGGTTTAACTGCTAAATATAGCCTTAGTTAATCACTTACAATGCACTCTCAGTCTACACAGGCTTAACCAGCAACATGCCTGGGGTTTAACTGCTAAATACAGCCTTAGTTAATCACTTACAATGCACTCTCAGTCTACACAGGCTTAACCAGCGACATGCCTGGGGTTTAACTGCTAAATACAGCCTTAGTTAATCACTTACAATGCACTCTCAGTCTACACAGGCTTAACCAGCGACATGCCTGGGGTTTAACTGCTAAATACAGCCTTAGTTAATCACTTACAATGCACTCTCAGTCTACACAGGCTTAACCAGCAACATGCCTGGGGTTTAACTGCTAAATACAGCCTTAGTTAATCACTTACAATGCATTCTCAGTCTACACAGGCTTAACCAGCAACATGCCTGGGGTTTAACTGCTAAATATAGCCTTAGTTAATCACTTACAATGCACTCTCAGTCTACACAGGCTTAACCAGCAACATGCCTGGGGTTTAACTGCTAAATATAGCCTTAGTTAATCACTTACAATGCATTCTCAGTCTACACAGGCTTAACCAGCAACATGCCTGGGGTTTAACTGCTAAATATAGCCTTAGTTAATCACTTACAATGCACTCTCAGTCTACACAGGCATGCTTAACCAGCAACATGCCTGGGGTTTAACTGCTAAATACAGCCTTAGTTAATCACTTACAATGCATTCTCAGTCTACACAGGCTTAACCAGCGACATGCCTGGGGTTTAACTGCTAAATACAGCCTTAGTTAATCACTTACAATGCACTCTCAGTCTACACAGGCTTAACCAGCGACATGCCTGGGGTTTAACTGCTAAATACAGCCTTAGTTAATCACTTACAATGCACTCTCAGTCTACACAGGCTTAACCAGCGACATGCCTGGGGTTTAACTGCTAAATACAGCCTTAGTTAATCACTTACAATGCACTCTCAGTCTACACAGGCTTAACCAGCAACATGCCTGGGGTTTAACTGCTAAATATAGCCTTAGTTAATCACTTACAATGCACTCTCAGTCTACACAGGCTTAACCAGCAACATGCCTGGGGTTTAACTGCTAAATATAGCCTTAGTTAATCACTTACAATGCACTCTCAGTCTACACAGGCATGCTTAACCAGCAACATGCCTGGGGTTTAACTGCTAAATACAGCCTTAGTTAATCACTTACAATGCATTCTCAGTCTACACAGGCTTAACCAGCGACATGCCTGGGGTTTAACTGCTAAATATAGCCTTAGTTAATCACTTACAATGCACTCTCAGTCTACACAGGCATGCTTAACCAGCAACATGCCTGGGGTTTAACTGCTAAATATAGCCTTAGTTAATCACTTACAATGCACTCTCAGTCTACACAGGCTTAACCAGCAACATGCCTGGGGTTTAACTGCTAAATATAGCCTTAGTTAATCACTTACAATGCACTCTCAGTCTACACAGGCTTAACCAGCAACATGCCTGGGGTTTAACTGCTAAATATAGCCTTAGTTAATCACTTACAATGCACTCTCAGTCTACACAGGCTTAACCAGCAACATGCCTGGGGTTTAACTGCTAAATACAGCCTTAGTTAATCACTTACAATGCACTCTCAGTCTACACAGGCTTAACCAGCAACATGCCTGGGGTTTAACTGCTAAATATAGCCTTAGTTAATCACTTACAATGCACTCTCAGTCTACACAGGCTTAACCAGCAACATGCCTGGGGTTTAACTGCTAAATACAGCCTTAGTTAATCACTTACAATGCACTCTCAGTCTACACAGGCTTAACCAGCAACATGCCTGGGGTTTAACTGCTAAATATAGCCTTAGTTAATCACTTACAATGCACTCTCAGTCTACACAGGCTTAACCAGCAACATGCCTGGGGTTTAACTGCTAAATACAGCCTTAGTTAATCACTTACAATGCACTCTCAGTCTACACAGGCATGCTTAACCAGCAACATGCCTGGGGTTTAACTGCTAAATATAGCCTTAGTTAATCACTTACAATGCACTCTCAGTCTACACAGGCTTAACCAGCAACATGCCTGGGGTTTAACTGCTAAATACAGCCTTAGTTAATCACTTACAATGCACTCTCAGTCTACACAGGCATGCTTAACCAGCAACATGCCTGGGGTTTAACTGCTAAATATAGCCTTAGTTAATCACTTACAATGCACTCTCAGTCTACACAGGCTTAACCAGCAACATGCCTGGGGTTTAACTGCTAAATATAGCCTTAGTTAATCACTTACTTTGTACAGGAACTGTTCTAGATACTGGAGATATAAGGGTGAGTAAGACACGATTCCTTCTTCCACGGAGCTCATAGTCTAGTGAGGAGACAACCTATAAACAGATAAACAGCTTTCAGTGTGACAGTTACTAAAACAGATGCAAAATGGCAACCACTACATCTGGGGCACAGAATAGAAAGTGGGTGAGTCAGGAGGAGGTTCAGAGAAGGAAACCTTCGAATAAACTGTGTGTTTTGAGTGCAATTCTTCAAAACGAATCACAGAAAAGTATGGAGCATTCAGAGAACTGTTGGTAAGGCTGGTACAAAGTGAGGAGGCCCACAGGCAAACAGTAATCTAAACTATAAAGAACCCTATGGGATAGTTCATATGGTATCCAAAATAAAGAAAGCACAGTAGTTTAAAGTTTAAAGCTTATCCTGAAGGTAACACTGACAGGTTTCCACAGCAACAACTGCATTTTAGAAGAATGACTTCGGTAGAAATGGGTCCAGATTTAAA
The DNA here is from genome assembly GCF_054371585.1 of Giraffa tippelskirchi. Taxonomy (NCBI): domain Eukaryota; kingdom Metazoa; phylum Chordata; class Mammalia; order Artiodactyla; family Giraffidae; genus Giraffa; species Giraffa tippelskirchi. The sequence continues at coordinate 5,293,201 of NC_137280.1, read as the reverse complement.
ATAACAAGTTTATCTGAACCAGAGCACTGGCTGTGAGGAGAAAGCTCAGCATACATGTAAGATCTCTGACAGATGATCATGGCTAGCTGAGTCTTAGAAGGAAGGAGGATTCCACACACAAGTAAAATGTCCCACTTAGCTATCTGGGTGGACAGTGGAGACAGAGAACAGAAGAGGAGGAACAAATTGTGGAAGACAACATGCCACAGAGTTTTCAAGAGCCAATTCTGCAGTCAGACTACTCGAATTTCATTTCCAATTCTGCCACTTAAACAGCTATGTGACCAGGTGTGGCAAAAGAAAAAAACAAAGTCTGAGTTTTAACAAACTTTCGAGTGAACTGGTTACTCATCCAAATGAATTTAGGTCATAACATATATGGCTAGTTATACGTAAGCTGATTATGTCCAGTTCAATCCTTTAAAAATATCACAGAGTTGTATAAGAGCTCATTACTATTCAACTGCAAAGAACAGTGCAAGTCCTGAATGTAGATAACGACATTTCCAGTCCTCCGAGGTTACAGACCTATCAACGCCTCACTTAGAAAGTATATCTTAATTGCCTGCTGCCTTTAAGATGTCATTCTTGAGTCAGAAGCAAAATTTTTCTTTAAAAAATCCAACAGATCTGATTCATTTTGCATACTATGCACAGCATTACAGATTACAAAAGCCAGAGAAATATCATCATGTATCCATCTGCCTGGATCAATTAATAAATATACTTAGTGACTGCCTAGTCTATTCAAGTGGGTATGGCAAGGACACAAAAGTGGTAGAAGACCAAGTCCCCATTTCCACACTGGTACTCTAGTTTGAGGACATTAATACACAGGTAACATCCCAGCAACAAGACGGGATGGTACATACAAAGAAAGTTAGTCCAATGGACGTGGAACTTAAAAGGTTAAAAAGCCATTTAGGCAACAGCACAAAATTTAAAACTCAATGAATGTGGCAAAGATAAAGACAGACCATCCAGGCTGAGTCCTGCCTCTTGGGAAAGTCTCAGTCCTGGGTACATGAGGACCCTAAAGAATCCCAAAGGGCAACCTTAGAAAACAATGCAATGGCTCTAACTGCAGAGACAGCTTTTGGATGTATCTCAAGAATATTTTACTAGTAGAATCCTGATGTAATAAAGCACAATTCTGTTAGATTTTACAATTTCTGTAGGACCGAAACATTCAGAAAGGAAAAAACCATTTTACACAGGCTACATATCACCAGGCCTCGGTTTCAAAGCCCTGGGGACTCCATGTGGGCAGAAGGGGAGAGGAAGGAGGAAAACCTTTCTCAGTTCCCAGTGCCTTTCAACTTCAGAACCATTCACTTTCATCGAACTCTCCCAATAATCACCACTGCGGTCTCCTACGATTCCGAGATTACTTCCGACTTCCCGGGCGGCCTCTGAACACTCAGTCCTGCGGCTCCTCCCCACTTGAGGCCGCCGCCCTCGCTCCAGCCTCCGCATCTGCGCCAACCCTGGGTCTCGCCCCCCTCCATCGCACCGACGGCAGGGGCGACCCCGTGCCGGGCTCCGGAAGCTGCATCCAGCACTGCACTGCCTCTTCAGCGCCTGTCCATGGAACTCGAGCCCCTCGGACCCCCAGCTCTCCGCGGCCTGAGACCACCCCTACTTATGTCTGCACAGCACTTCCCAGTTACACATTCACATTCCCATCTCAAGGAAACAGGCTATTTCAAATTTTAACACTGCAACATTAACACTATTCTCTTTTTACTGAGTTGAATTTTGTTTTTTTAAAAATTTACTTATTTTTAATTGAAGGATAATTGCTTTACAGTCTTGGTTTCTGCCAAATATCAGCATGGTACATATATGTCACCTCCCTCGGGAACCTCCCTCCCCATCTCACCCCTCTAGGTTGTGACCGAGCCCTGGTTTGAGTTCCCCGAGTCACACAGCAAATTCCCACTGGCTATCTACTTTACAGGTAGCAACGTATGCTTCCATGCTACTCTCTCCATACGTCCCCTCCTCGCCTTCCTCCCTCACCCTCTGTGTCCCTAAGTCTGTTCTCTAAGTCTGTGTCCGCACTGCTACTCTTATTTCCTACGCGGCTTTCTTCCCAGGAGCCCTCAACCACTGTGCCTTTTCCTCGACTTTCAAATAAACTTGGTGCTGAGGTCTCAATATGTACTTTTAATTATTTGGGGTAGAAGCTAAATGATTTCTTAAAAACTTTCCTTGTCCACACTAACCTCTCTGTATAAACTTCACTGATTAATCCTTTTAAAGCAAACACAGGAATTTCACCCTCCTGATAATCTGCAAGTGCCACGGAGTGAAAAGGAGTAACTAGCGCTTTTGAACCGTACAACTCCAGTGACTTGAAGAGCACTTGCGGTATACTGGCATCCACAGGAACTTTCTATCCTCCAACTGTAGTCTGGGTGTTTTGTTTTTAATCTAAAAGTGCCTATCTAATTATAGGATCTAATAATCACAACTTTCTCTCTTCCACCTTTCTGCATCTGCCTTCCACCTTTCTGTACTTTCTGTAAACTTCAAAGTTTATTTTAGTGCACAATACATGCCAGTTTATGAGAGGAACACAGGAGGTGTTGTTTTTTTTTTTTAATGAGAAAAATGTATTTATCTTCAAAATGTCAAATTTCCTAAGTCTGTATTAATATCCAACTCTAATAATTTACCTCCACCCAATTCAGATGTTCACACTATGTGACCACCATGCTCTCCTCACTCTGTGTGATCAATCTACTCAGTTACCTAATTAATAAAAATATCTTTTCCTTTCTCAAACTTTCAAATACTTGTATTGTTACTGCATATCCCTTGCTGTAACAGTCAAAAGCCTCGCTGAATTTAACCTTATGCCTCCTCAAATTATCACGACACATGCCTTATACCTACTGTCCATTAATTCCCTGCAATTTATTTCCTACAACTTTACTCACTAAAAATTCGCATCCAGTATCTAGTCAAACTACTTAATGCTCTTTCTCATTCTCATTAATTCCAATTAAGGTAATTCTTGATTCTGGGTACTTTAAATTCTATCTACTTCTTTGCCTTAAAACAGTTTTCCATCACAGCAAGGCTCCATTCATAACACAAACATGATCGGAGCAACACAACTAGCTCTGCTTTTCCTATCAAGGTGCTCGCCCCCAGTCAATAAGACATAGTTACAATCACCTACCCAAAGCAAAACTAACCACTTACTCTTTCAAACAGAATGTGTTTCATGTCAACTTCAAATCAGCAAAATTTACAAGATCTTCCTGTCCGTACAGAATGCAAATTCCTTCCCCAAAAAGCAATAAATAATCAACAACAGACTTTGTACTTCCTGGTGGCTCAGACCAGGAAGTAAAGAATGTGCCTGCAATGCAGGAGACTTGGGTTTGATCCCTGGGTCAGGAAGATCCCCTGGAGAAGGGAATGGCAACCCACTCCAGGATTCTTGCCTGCAGAATCCCATGGACGGAGGAGCCATAGAGGGCTACAATCCATGGGGTTGCAAAGAGTCAGACGTGACTGAGCGACTAATGCTTTTAAATTTCCACTGGAGGCTAAGCTAGCAGTAACTAGAACACACAAAAAGTAAAGGCCAGTTGAGAGATCAAATATCAAAGATATTTCCATTTGGAGCTGACAGAAATACTGGGTTTTGCCCTTTTCCAAGTCAGAGGTTGGTAAAAAAAACAAAACAAAACTACATTTACAGCAAACTTAATATAAAACTCTCAACATCTTGTAACGTTAGAAGTTACAAGAAACCCAATTCATATCCTGTCAACAAGTAAACTTTCACTGATAGAAGTCCTTCAGTCTGGCTGATGGGGGTGGGAGCAGGCGGAAGAGAATAACAAATGATTGAAAATAAGAAACTATCACTTACCAGAGGCAAGTCTGAATTTGAACTTCTGCGCCCACACACCCACATCTACTAAGAGAAAGCATAAGAGTAGTTGAGAGAGTAAATTCTGCAGCCAGATTATCCAGGTTCAAATCCTGGTTCCACTGCTGGCAAGCTCCCTCACCCTACACTGCCTCCGTTTTTGTATCTTTAAAATAAGAAAGATAATGGTACCTACCTCATAGATTTATTAAGAGAATTAAATGAATTAATATTGACAAATAGCTAAGAAAACTGGCTTACAAAGGCTTAATAAATAAACTGACATAACCTTCAACAAGTAACTTAACCTCTCTCAGCGGCAGATGTCTTAGGAGAAATTACTATTATATCAGCACCTTGTGAATTATAAAGTGATATGTAAATACTAAATTATTAAGCACATAACACAGGAAAACATTAAATATAAGACAATGAAAAATAAAGCATTTATAGAAAAATGTAATCTTGCTTATTGCAATTCTATCAATTAATTTTTCTGACAGTGAGGTTGCTTTTAAACTCAATTCTTTGGCTTTCTAAGACACTCGCCCCATCTACCATTTTTAAATAATCTCTGAGGGAGATTCTTATAAAAATATATTATGCAATACCCTGTCCTAGTATTGAGTCTCTGAAAATGAAAACTACCCTCCTTTCCAAAGTGACCAAGTACCTACACAGCTTTCACTTCCTAAATATACTCTCTCTTCCCATTTATACCCTCTTCTTTTCGGCCATCAAATCGACCTGAAGCTTATGTTATTTAAAAAAAAGACAAGAAGATAATAAAAACAAAATGCTTTGATCAAATAACCTCTTAAAGGAACAGCCAACCTTCTTTCTCACCTCCCACCACTTCTCCACCCATGCAGTTCAGCTGCCGCCTCACCCTCTGCTGAAACATCCCCCCTCTTCTTCCGAGACCAAACAGCGGCCACCTCACACCCGTTCTCTCCTGAAGCTCTCTGCACCGTCAGATGGGGATCCAGTCAACAAACATGGACTGGGCCTCCACACACTTCCTCTGAAATCCTGACTCAGGCCTCTAACCTTTCCAGTAAAAGACAATCAATTTGGGACAAAACAGAGCTGATCAGTCAACAAAGCAGATAACAGGTATCTGATAATCAAAGTAGGTATCAATAATCAAATCAATAATCAAAGTAGGCATCTTTTAACACTTCTGAATTAAATCATTCAGCATATAAATCTACTAATGCGTGTTTTCAGGTAGTGTGTTAGACACTAGGAATACAAAAATCATCTCAGATATGCTCTTTGCCCTCAGTGAGTTTATAATTTAGCCATAACAACAGACAAGGCAATCAGCAGTGTCAAGCTCACTGACAGGGCGGTGCACAGAATACAGCAGAAATACAGAGGAAGGGCGGGCTTCCCCAGGAGCAGTGGCTCAGTGGTAAAGAATCTGCCTGCCAGCTCAGGAGACGTGGGTTTGGTCCCTGGGTTGGAGAGAGTCTCTGGAGAAGGAAATGGCAACCCACTCCAGTATGCTTGCCTGGGAAATCCCATGGACAGAGGAGCCCAGCGGGTTACAGTCCATGGGGTCACAAGGAGTCAGACATGATTTGGTGACTAAACAACAGAGGAGCATCTAAGTCAGATTCTGTGGGACAGTGAAGAAGTATTTGGAAAGGCATCAGAGAAGCGGTTAACAGCGGAGATGAGCTGTGCAGGACTCCTTTGTCAGCACTGTACATACGAGAGGAGAGTGCTCTCAAGTCCTTCTGTACTCGGAGAAGACCACCAATATGGGCAGCGAATACATCACTGATTCTGCTCAGCAAAGTCTGTGGAGAGAGTTTCAAGAGATGAACCCTTAGGGGAGCGAGAAGCTGCCCCTGAAGACTACTAAGAAAGCCACAGAGCGCCAGTGCATTTTCATCAGGGAAGGACTCCCACTCTGGAAGAACTGCTCTAACAGCGCTGTGAGGGTAGCCTGACAGTGGGCTAGACTGGAAAGGGACTAAAAACAGAAGCAGCAGAGATACTGAGGCCAGAATCTGTAATAACTGGCGGACTAATCAGATGCAGGGATAAGAGAGATTACTTCTCACCACCTCCAATACCGCCTTCTTCTCCAAGTCTCATGATTTCTCACCTAAACTGCAGCACGTGGTCTCTCTGCCCCACCTCTCGACTCCTCCTCACACGTCATATGCTTGCGTGCACCTCACATCCATCCCCGATCCAGTGGTCAGAGCGAGCTTTCCAAAGCAGGATCATCACAAAAGCTGTTTCACCGTCCAAAGGTCTCTCATTCTAACTCCAGGAAACCCAAACTCAAACCTGGCTCCATGTGACCAGGTGCCCCTACGACTCCTACCGCTCCCCTCCCTTTTTCTTTTGTTTTCCCTGCTTCATCTGACATTCCCTGGGCTACCTTTTCAGCCTCAGGGCTCCACTCAAATATAACCCATCCAAAAAGAATCTCCAGTTAGCCCCAGGCACAGAAAGAGCCCCACTCCTTCACCTCTATCACCTCACCCTATTTTATCTTTCCTAGTAATTCTCAATCATTTATGTTCAGTTATTTTATCCTCTTACTTCTATCTCAGAAGGAAACGGCAACCCACTCCAGTACTCTTGCTGGAAAATCCCACGGACAGAGGAGCCTGGTCCATGGAGTTGCAAGAGTGGGACAAGACTGAGCGACTTCACTTTCACTTTCACTTTCTATCTCCAACCTTGTATCTACCTCCAAGGGCAGAAATTCTATCTATTCACTCCCAGAACCCAGGCTAAAGCCTGGCTGAGCGAAGGCCCCCCAAAATTATTGCTGACCAATTGAGACAGAGCTCAGAAAATAGATGCTGGAGGTAAAGGTATGCACGACATCCCATAAGCAGGAGCTCAAGAACCAACTGAAGCCGCCTGCTGCGACAGGTGGTCTTTCACCCAGGAAAAGCCACTGGCATGCAATTAGCAGTACAGATAGCACCTAGGGAACAGCAATACTGAAAGGCTGAACGGCAGGTGCGGACCATGCACAGGATTGAAAAAACCAAAAGTTTAAGAATCTGAAGGAGAAGAAGCGTGGCTCAGCCCAGCAAGTACTCCGGTAAGATCCGTAAAAGAGAAAACAGTTTACTAAGACTACAGGGATGCCACCAGGCCCTCAGCAAGGGCAATTTTAACGGAGTGGGAGGCCCAGAGGCCAAAGGCTTCAGAAGCAAATCAACAGCCAAAAACCTCTTCAGATGTGTGATAATAAAGGAAAAGAGATACAGTCTTAAAGGGAGGGGTACACAGCTTTGTTTTTGAAGACAGAAGAGACCTGAATGTGCTTTCAGGCAGGAACATGCTGACGTAACAGAAAAGACAATGACTCCTATGGCAAGATGTCTGAGAAGCACTGGCTGAGATTTAACACAAAGGCAAAAACACAGTTCTTACAACTGAGACTAGAGAGAGAAAAGAATGGGTGAAAATGCAGGTATCTCCAAAATTGGAAAGTTTAGGAGGGGATTAACTGCCATTTCCCTTGGTGAGAGAGGCACTCTGAGGCACTGGGGAATACAACGGTCAACAAACGCAGACAACAATCCCTGTTTTACCAGGAACATGGTAGGTAAGGAACTCAAGGCAGACAGGAAAGACCTGCGCCCAGGTAGGCAGCAGCGCCCAGCCCCAAAGATGCGTGATTTCCTTTCTTTCCAATTCACCTTCACAGTTAACATTTACAAGCAAAGACATGGCAGAGCTGCTTAGAACATAGGGTCTAGAAGAGAAACAGGTCTATTCTAGCTATTAACAAACTATAGTATTTGTGGTTATTCAGATGCATTAACTATACACACACTCTCTGCCACCTCTGTTCATTAAAATTCAGCTAGAGAAAATAACTGGTTTTCTCCAAAAAAAAAAAAAAAAAAAGCTCTTTATCCAAAGCTCACTGACAGATTTCCAACCTACTACCAGCTTTCCTCAATCGAGCTGCATGTGAGAATTACCGAGGGACTCCGCCAGAGGGCCCTAGGTGCTTCTCACAGACACGTCGGGGCACCAGTGACACCCTACACGTTATTCCTACTGCTCATCTACGTCATTCCTAATCATCCCACAAGATTCAGCTCAAGCAAACACATCACTGGAACCATGTTTTTTCTTTATCTACCCCACCACACTGGAAATTTCTTTATTACTTCTCATCTTTATAATTCCAGCCCCTGGCCCACTGCTCAGCCCTTACTACACACTCAAAAAATGTGTGTAAGATTCACAATGAATAAAATATTTAACCTGTAGAAATGGTAAGAGTGGCTATGTTAAAAAGTATGCTTATATAGCATAGAACTGAAACTTTTCAATTAAAACATTAAAGAAAAATCCTATACAGGTGGGACGATAAACCACCTGTACCCTCTCCCATCTTGGCTTGGATAATTCTGAGCACCAAGTCCATGTACACCTTACCAACATGACCGCATCGCCACAGCCCACAATAAAGTCTCAACAGATAAACGTTCAATACAAAAGTAGAGGATAACTGTTACCTAAAATGTTCATTTGACTTATTAAATACTCAAATATCCAAAAATATATTAACAAGAGAAAAGCTCATAAAACTCAATACTTTCTGTCCCTAACTATTCAAAATAATTCAGAAGTCATAAGCTAATCCCCAAATTATACATAAGGCAGACTCTAAAAGTCTGGGGAAAAGACAGCTACTTAGAACACAGTACAGACCTTCCCAAGAGAAATGTTGTAAGTGCTGGTGAGATACCAAGACCGAGCTACAAGAGCCCAGCAAGCCTGTAAGAGCCAAACCACTTGTATTACACTGGTGCAAAAATAATTGCGGTTTTGCATTGTTGAACTTTTGTCATCTGATAATGGATTACATTATCAAAGGAACATTTCAAGCAAAAATAGGCTCGATAAAGGACAGAAATGGTATGGATCTAACAGAAGCAGAAGATATTAAGACGTGGCAAGAATACACAGAAGAACTGTACAAAAAAGATCTTCACGACCCAGATGATCACGATGGTGTGATCACTCACCTAGAGCCAGACATCCTGGAATGTGAAGTCAAGTGGGCCTTGGAAAGCATCACTACGAACAAAGCTAGTGGGGGTGATGGAATTCCAGTGGAGCTATTTCAAATCCTCAAAGGTGATGCTGTGAAAGTGCTGCACTCGATATGCCAGCAAATTTGGAAAACTCAGCAGTGGCCACGGGACTGGAAAAGGTCAGTTTTCGTTCCAATCCCAAAGAAAGGCAATGCCAAAGAATGCTCAAACTACTGCACAATTGCACTCATCTCCCACGCTAGTAAAGTAATGCTCAAAATTCTCCAAGCCAGGCTTCAGCAATACGTGAACCATGAAATTCCAGATGTTCAAGCTGGTTTTAGAAAAGGCAGAGGAACCAGAGATCCAATTGCCAATAACCGCTGGATCATCGAAAAAGCAAGAGAGTTCCAGAAAAACATCTACTTCTGCTTTATTGACTATGCCAAAGCCTTTGACTGTGTGGATCACAATAAACTGTGGAAAATTCTGAAAGAGATGGGAATACCAGACCATCTGACCTGTCTCTTGAGAAACCTGTATGCAGGTCAGGAAGCAACAGTTAGAACTGGACATGGAACAACAGACTGGTTCCAAATAGGAAAAGGAGCACGTCAAGGCTATATATTGTCACCCTGCTTATTTAACTTATATGCAGAGTACATCATGAGAAACGCTGGGCTGGAAGAAACACAAGCTGGAATCAAGATTGCCAGCAGAAATATCAATAACCTCAGATATGCGGATGACACCACCCTTATGGCAGAGAGTGAAGAAGAACTAAAGAGCCTCTTGATGAAGGTGAAGGAGGAAAGTGAAAAAGTTGGCTTAAAGCTCAACGTTCAGAAATCTAAGATCATGGCATCTGGTCCCATCACTTCATGGGAAATAGATGGGGAAACAGTGGAAACAGTGTCAGACTTTATTTTTTTGGGCTCCAGAATCACTGCTGATGGTGACTTCAGCCATGAAATTAAAAGACGCTTACTCCTTGGAAGGAAGGTTATGGCCAACCTAGATAGCATATTTAAAAGCAGAGACATTACTTTGCCAACAAAAGTCTGTCTGGTCAATGCTATGGTTTTTCCAGTGGTCATGTATGGATGTGAGAGTTGGACGGTGAAGAAAGCTGAGTGCCGCAGAATTGATGCTTTTGAACTGTGGTGTTGAAGAAGACTCTTGAGAGCCCCTTGGACTGAAAGGAGATCCAATCAATCCATCCTGAAAGAGATCAATCCTGGGTGTTCATTGGAAGGTCTGATGTTGAAGCTGAAACTCCAATACTTTGGCCACCTCATGCGAAGGGTTGACTCATTGGAAAAGACCCTGATGCTGGGTAGGATTGGGGGCAGGAGGAGAAGGGGACGACAAAGGATGAGATGGTTGGATGGCATCACTGACTCGATGGACATGGGTTTGGGTGGACTCCGGGAGTTGGTGATAGACAGGGAGGCCTGGCGTGCTGCAATTCATGGGGTCGCAAAGAGTCGGACACGACTGAGCGACTGAACTGAACTGAATGGATTACATTCTTATGTAAATTTGGTTATGTTATACATCATTTTAATGCTCATTTCTCACTTTATGTTTTTCTTTGCTAATGACTATTACCTGCCATTTATTTGATATTTTAGACTACAGAAATGATGTTAGACAAAAAGCAAATTCGAGTGTTTTTTTATTCGCGTTCAAAATGGGTCAGAAAACAGCAGAGACAACTTGCAACATGAGCGCATTTGGCCCAGGAAGTGCTAACGAGCACACAGTGCAGTGGTGGTTCAAGAAGTTTTGCAAAGGAGACGAGAGCCTGGAGGATGAGGATGACAGTGGTTGGTCATCGGAAGTGGACGGTGACCAAATGAGAGCCGTCATCGGAAACAGCTGATCCTCTTACCACCACGTGGGAAGGTGCCGAAGAACTCAACGTGGACCGTTCTGCGGTCATTCCGCATTTGAAGCAAGTTGGAAAGGTAAAAAGCTCAAAAAGTGGGTGCCTCATGAGCTGGCGGAAAATCAAAAAAGTCATCATTTTTGAAGTGTCATCTTCTCTTATTCTACACAACAACAACAAACCATTTCTCAATCAGATTGTGACATGCAACGAAAAAAGTGATTTTATACAACCGGCAATGACCAGCTCAGTGGTCAGACCAAGAAGCAGCTCCAAAGCACTCCCTAAAGCCAAACCTGCACCAAGAAAAGGTCAGCGGTCATTGGTCTGCAGCGGGTCTGATCCACTACAGCTTTCGGAATTCTGGCGAAACCATTCCTTCTGAAAAGTGTGCTCAGCAAATCAATGAGATGCTCTGTAAACTGCAATGCCTGCAGCCAGCATTGATCAACAGAAAGGGCCCGATTCTTCTCCACAAGGACGTCTGACTGCACGCTGCACAACCAACACTTCAAAAGTTGAACTGGGCTATGAAGTTTTGCCTCATCGATCATATTCACCTGACCTCTCACCAACCAACTTACCACTTCTTCAAGCATCTCAACAACTTTTTGCAGGGAAAGCACTTCCACAACCAACAGGAAGTAGAAAATGCTTTCCAAGAGTTTCTCAAATCCTGAAGCACAAATTTTTACGCTACAGGAATAAACAAATTTACTTCTCAAGGGCAAAAATGTGTTGATTGTAATCGTTCCTATTTTGATTCATAAAGATGTGTTTGAGCCTAGTAAAATGATTTAAAATTCATGGTCTGAAACCACAATTACTTTTGTACCAATCTAATACTGTCCAGAGATGTTTCAGAGCTTCCACAAAAGTGTATTTGTGTACATATGCAAAAATGAAAGCAAAATTCCAAAACAAACAGATGACATTAGGGAAAAAATACCAAAAGCACTTTGCAGCACCTGACACATGGTAAATATTAGTATTTACCCTAAATGATAGCTATTTTCCCCCCAGAATCTTTGATTTCAAACTTTTGTGTTAATCAAAATAGCTTTATTTTTCTCACTTCATTCTAGACTGTAAACTCCAAGAATGCAGAGAACTCCTGGTCTATTCATCATGCTTCCCTCAAAGCTTGGCACACAGGAGTGCTTAATACTATTTAGATAATTATATTTGGATACTTACTGTCAACAAAGTAAATCTTAAAAAACAACTAAGTCAACTACAGGCGTAAAATCAAATAGCTTTATTTAGTTTTTAGGTGCTCTTTTAAGTGAATTACAGTACTTCTCAAATTGATTTTTTTTTTCCTTTTAAAACTACTTCCAAAATGAAGGAAAAAAGGATAAAAATTCATGTAGAAAACACTCCTTTATTTTTACATATAAAAATTCATATAGAAAATACCCCTAAGAGTCACCAGCTTAGCAAACACCGCTCTAAATAAAGTCTCACTAAATGACTAAATGAGACAGGGCATCAAAACTTCTCTGGCCTTGTAATCTTATTAATTCAGAAATGGAGGACAGAACACACCGAGATTTTTCTAGCTCTGAACTGCTTGACTATAAACATGGCATATTTCACGAAAACAGAGAGTAGCAATCATCCACAATCTTTACATCAACCTAACTCGCAACTGTTTCCATTTTTATACGGTTATTTTCCTCCAATATTGATTATTTTTACAAAGTTGCAATCAAAACATACAAATCATTTTATTTGCTAACTCCCATCTCCCACTTACATATAGTAAGAGGTACTGAATACAAATCTGAGTGACTCCTTGGCCAACATCAGAGAACAACCTAATTGATGCTTGTAGTTTTCACAGTAGACCTTTGGCAACAATTTTCTAGAAGGCCACAAGATGGTGATGTTGCTCTCTAAAAGAAGTGTTAGTCACTCAGTCGCGTCCAGCTCTTTGTGACCCCGTGGACTGTAGCCCGACAGGCTCCACTGTCCAGGAGAACTCTCCAGGCAGGAATACTGGAGTAGGTAGCCATTCCCTTCTCCAGGGGATCTTCCCGAGCCAGGGATCGAACCGGGGTCTCCTGCATTGCAGGCAGATTCTTCACATTGTGAGCCACCAGGGAAGCACATCTTTTAAAAATATAATCGAGTATCTTATATCAATTTTCCAAAATACGAAATTAATAGTTTTCCTCCACTTCAAGTAAAGAATATTAAAATGTCTGTACTCTACCTACTAGAAAAATTTAATGAGAAAGAAAATATACTCATCAAATTTAACAGCACCTATTTTGATTTTCAAGGCAACAGCTGCGGTCCTCACAAACACACACACAGGACCCCAGCACTGTTACTGCATCTTCTACCATACGAGTCTTTCCTTCGCTCCCAGCTCCACCCCCTCCTTCAGGACACTAAAAACAAAAAATGAAAAAAGAAATACATTCTTACTGATGGACTAACTTCATTTTTCATAATTATTCTTAATTTAGAGAGATAATTCTTATTGCTATTTTAAAAGAATTGATATGAAAATGTATTTCCATCAACAAAGGTAAACCACACCAAAATGCAAATGACATAGTTTCTAATTTGCACAATTTGTCAATTTCTTATACAATATTATGCTTGTAATGGCAAATTACCAAAGTTTTCTTTTTTAATTTTCTTTTTAACCAAAGCTTTTCAAGCAGAAAAATGTTTGCAGTCGGTCATTTTTGCTACACCTTAGTGAGTACCAGTAGAAGGCAGGTTTCCCACTCCTGTGGTGAAGTGAAGGAAGTGAAGTAAAGTCACTCAGTCGTATCCGACTCTTTGTGATGCCATGGACTGTAGTCTACCAGGCTTCTCTGTCCATGGGATTTTCCAGGCAAGAGTACTGGAGTGGGTTGCCATTTCCTTCTCCAGCGGATCTTCCTGACCCAGGGATCGAACCCAGGTCTCCTGCATTGCAGGTAGACGCTTTATCCTCTGAGCCACCAGGGAAGCCCTATTCCTGTGGTGCATAAAGTCAATTAAAAGGAAAATCAAATAACAGCATCTTAAAACTTGGGTTCTAAACCTATAAAATCAATTTAAGATAATACTTAAAAAAAAAAAAGCTCCATAAATATACCCCCCTAGGCAGAGGAATAAGATGACAGAGCGTAGCTACCTGAGACTGGTAGCTGGGCAGCACTTACACGGGCACCAAGGACACAGAGACATGGCCAATCTTAAACCTGCGATCGGAACCATCAGGTCTGACTCCAAAACGAGTAAGAATCACACTGACCATTTATTAGGTTCCTATTGTTTGTCTATGTTGCCAAAATAAAAAAACAACAAAAAAACCCAAACTATCTCTAATGTCCTTCACAGTCTTTACTATTTCTTCTAGCAGGTAAGGAAAATGAGGTTTTAGGAATTTAAGTAAATTGCACAGGGTTACAAAAACTAGTGGAAGTCAGAATTTTGAACCCAGATCTCCTGGGCTCAAAGCCAATGTTCTTTTCACTACATTTGTGTTACAAAAAGGAGATTAAAAAAAGAAATGCTGAGCTAAATCCAAGACTGAAGATGAATAGTCTGCTCTATCAATCTGATGTTCCTATTCTTTTACTATTTTATCACTTAAGCAACTTTATAATAGGGTGGTTTTGTGGGGATTTTAAGCTAGGTCACTAAAAATGCTTTCCCTGAAAGCTCAAAAAGTACTTTAAAACAAGGAATGTATAAAAAGCATAAACATATTAACAATGAAGAAGGTCAATTGCTGGGACTGTGTTTAATAAATTATTTCCATGTATTCTGGGAAAAAACATACAGGCCAACATAACATTCTCACTTGGCAAAGATCAAATTTCATGTAATTACATCATGTAACATCTCATATTTCAAAATGACAAACACGTCCATCAATAATCTGTCATTTGTTTCAAAGTGTAGTATTTCAATAATATGTGCCTATAAAACTTTCCTTCAAATTCACAAATGTTAGAAGGCTGGTATTTTTCAAACACAGAGTATTTGCTTTGAAGTAGCAAAAAGCAGAGAGTCACCAACTAGAGCCGAAGCTGCGGCTGAGAGGCGATTACGAGACCCGCGGGGGGACACGGAAAGGCTCCCAATGTCAAGGCCAACCCAGGCCTGCGGCTGAGGCCAGCACTCTTCTGCCCTGCGCTGGCCACCAGGGCAGCACAACCCCAAGCGGCATTCACCCCGCAACACGGCCTGACTGTTTCTAAACACATCAAGGCTTCTAAGTTCCCAGCATTTAAGCAGCGTGGAGATCTGCTAACTCTTCAGTTCCAAAGTGCCAATGCCTAGTGTGAGAAGAGCATGCTGGGTAATGTCAGCAGAGTCCAAACTTCAAATCTCCTACTCAGTTGTATTCACCACCCTCTCTGAGGCTTGGTTTTCCTACCTGTAAAATGAAGATATCAACTTAGATTTTGTGAAGGGGAAAAGTGTTAACATTAACTCTAAGAAACTGGAATTGTTTCTAGAATGAAATAAAAAAGGTGCCTAATAACTGGTAACTTCCTAAACATCCTCCCATCACCACCACCACCACTCCAGTAATACTCTCAATTACTCTCAGAAACTCCACTATTTTTCTGCCATATCAATACTTCCACAACAGTACAGAGGACAGCAGGTTGAGGAGCACGTCCACCACATGACCATGTTGCAAAGTGATACAAAGCAAACTGCCCACATCTGTAGTAAGGATCAGATCAAAACCACACTGAATCACTTGAGAGGTACATAGTACTGCTAAACTCTCTGTTGTAATTACACGATTTCAAGATACTTTATGGCTACTCCAGTAACAGAACACAGTGCTCATTTACTTTTTACAAAGAATTTTAAACCAGGCTGCTAAGTATGAACTTTCAGATACTCCCATTCTTACGAACTTAACTTCATAACTCATTTGGTGACAAAAACCGGACTGACCTGAACTCATCTGGCAACAAAATTTGACCAGATGTGTGACTATCTACTGTCCTTATTTATCCATAACTAAACATTTGCCAAGGAAAGTATAGAGTGCTGCCCTAAGACTTTATTGGGGCTTTATATAACAGAGAATACGGTGTAATCACACATTTCTAAAATTAAAAAAAAAAATTATTTCTGTAACACATTTGACACCAAAAACACAGTATTATAAACCCATCCTAGTGAATATTTACTCAGTACTAAGTGTCAGGTTTAAGCCATGCAATAAAACTACGAATAGGTATTATTATCATTGTTACCGTTTTACATGTGAATGCCCAGCTTACATCTGCTAAAACCGGAGCTTAATCCAAGGTTATCTTTACCAAGATCACCGTGCTGGGTGTGCTTCGTCTCTCGGTAGTGTCTGATTCTTTGCAACCATATATGTAGCCCGCCAGCCTCCTCTGTCCATGGGATTCTCCAGGCAAGAATACTGGAGTGGGTTGCCATGCCCTCCTCCAGGGGATCTTCTCAACTCAGGGATCGAAGCCAGGTATCCCACGCTGCAGGCGGATTCTTCACTGTCTGAGCCACCAGAAAGCCCAAGAATGCTGGAGTGGGTAGCCTATCCCTTCTCCAGGGGACCTTCCCAACCCAGGTATCGAATCCGGATCTCCTGCATTGCAGGCCGATTCTTTGCCAGCTGAGCTACCTGGGAAGCCAAACCAATAAGTAGGTGCCAGAACTCAAGTCTAGGTTGGTCTAACTTGAAGGCCTAAGCTCTTAAACAGTTTAGCTAATACTTCACAGGAAAATTAAAGTCACAATGAAAGTTTTTAAAACAAATAACAATTACCAAAAATTTTTAATGTAGCACATTGAAATTCCTGAGTATGATGTACACTTTCCTTTCTGGGTAGTCATATCTAAGCATCAACACATTTCACAGCTCGAAGGACAAAAAGAGATGAGTTTATTGTCGCTTTGCTTCCCAAAGAACTGGTCAGTCAGTGGAAACAAACAAAAACAATAGGCTTCTTAAACAAATGCCAACTGATTCTTTCCACTCAAATTTAGAAAGAATCATGGGTTTAGCATGTTTTTTAACCACAAAATGTACTAAGACGATAAAAATAACGTTGATACATAGCTTAAGTTTTTCCGGGAACAGCCCCAATGGAACCTGTTGTTCCAACGAGAGAGAGGATCACAGGCCTGAAGAGGGTCACAGCCACAGAGACACAGGTCGTCAGGACGACTCCTCCGAGCACAAGTCAGGGAAAATAAGCTTCAAGGCTTTGTTTTTTCTTTTGGATTGATCGATTTAAAATTTAAACTCTCTCTCACGACTTTCTTCTCAAATCAATATCCTTATTCTAAGCAATGGCTTTTCTCCACAAAAAATAGACCACGGCCCCCATTCAAACTACTTTCTACCCAAAAGACCAAATTCCAAATTAAACACACTTCATTCAAAATCTCCATTTCTGAGTAGCTTAGTTTATCTTAACTAAGTGAAAAGCAGTAAGTTTACTGGATAAATAATCACAGTATCTAACTTAACTGTTTCAACTAAGGCAGTTTTTAAAAAAGAAATACCTTCATTCATAAAAACGTATTTTGTAGAAATATAAGGAAATTTTTTGAACAAGGAATCGTGATGGGTGCCTTTTTCAGAGTTACTTCTCTTGCCTACTTCTCACTGTGATCACTACGTATTAGGTTTCTATAGGTTGCTTGGACCAAATCCTTGACAATTTTCTTGCTCATATTCAGTCCTTCAGTTGTGTCTGACTGTTTGCAACCCTACAGACTGTAGCCCACCAGGCTCCTCTCTCCGTGGGATTCTCCAGGCAAGAATACTGGAGTGGGTTTCCATTTCCTCCCCCAGGGGATCTTCCCAGACTAGGGATTAAACCCTCATCTGCTGCACTGCAGGTAGATTCTTCACCCACTGCACTACCTGGGAAGCCGGACAATTGTCTTAAGTGTCTTTAAATATCTGAAAGGTTCAGACGTTAAGTTCTCTTTGTATTTACATTATACGTATGTATTTCTTGGGCTCCAAAATCACTGTGGACAGTGACTGCAGCCATGAAATTAAAAGACGTTTGCCCCTTGGAAGCAAACCTATGACTAACCTAGATAGCATATTAAAAAGCAGAGACATTACTTTGCCGACAAAGGTCCGTCTAGTCAAAGCTATGGTTTTTTCAGTAGTCATGTATGGATATGAGCACTGGACAATAAAAAAGGTTGAGCACCTAAGAATTGATGCCTTCAAACTGTGGTGCAGGAGAAGATTCTTGAGAGTCCCTTGGACAGCAAGGAGATCAAGCCAGTCAATCCTAAAGGAAATCAACACTGAACATTCACTGGAAGGACTGATGCTGAAGTTGAAGCTCCAATACTTTGGCCACCTGATGCAAAGAGCTGACTCAATGGAAAAGACCGATATTTTCTGGCAAAGACTAAAGGCGGGAGAAGGGGATGACAGAGGATGAGATGGTTGGATGGCATCACCGACTCGGTGGACATCAGTTTGGGCAGACTCAGGGAGATGGTGAAGGACAGGGAAGCCTGGTGTGCTGCAGTCCATGGGGTCGCAAAGAGTCGGACACAACTGAGCAACAATTTATTGAACCCTATAGGTTAAAAAATGGTCTCAAAGAACACCAGAACCCCAAATTATCCATTCAGTTTATACCAACAGCTTTCAAACTAATGTGTACAAAATCATCTGAGGTATTTACTAAAAATGAAGACTCCTGAGCTCCACTAGGACCATACCACAGATGTTGAAGAGTACAGAACCTACATTTAACCAATATGTTGGTAGACCAGACGACCATGATACAGGGACTGCACTGCAACAACTTATGACCCATTCTGTATTTCGTCCAATGATGGTGTTAACAGTTTCTTGTTCCCAGACTGTACAGCCAAACCATCACCAGCTGATACACTGCAGCCATGCTGAGTCAGTATCTTTCTCAGATTCACTCTTAACCTTTCAGCAACTTATTTTTTAAACTAAGAGGTGAGTTTTGACATGCAGCTCTGCCTATGCCAAACTAAACTACATCTGTCCTTGAGAAATGACTGGCTCACAGAAAATTTTCAACTCGTTAATAATAATGAATTGAGGGCAGTAAAAATGATTCAAGGGCTGCTAATGTCCAATGGACCACATTTTCTTTCTGCTTTACAAATAATATTTCAATGAATCCTTACAAAAACCCAGAAAATATATATATATATTTTCCTTTTAAAGAAGAAGAAACTGAGGTAACACTGCTATTAACCATCACTGACAGAACTCAGGTGTGCCTGACTCTAAAGCTACAGCTCTTGACCCACGTGCAGGAATGCCTTTAATTCTTAAACTGAATTTAAGAGCAGAAAGATCTAATTTATTTACTTCTAAGATACAGTAAGTATGCCCTAATTTATAAAGAGCAAGCTCATTTGACTAATCTCCTCCCCACACTAACTAAACACAAAGCGTGGTGCACTTTGGCAAGCTGGGGCTAAGGTACGACAGGAGTATCCGACTTCAAGTCAGGACGCAAGTCAGTTTGCTTCTACCCATCCCATGTGGTTCTAATCACGGGTATACTAAACAGCTATCAAAGAACTTGTTTTCCTTAGTTAAATATAAAGCTATCACACCTGCAATTCTGTTAATGCTAGCACATTTTTAAACCACTCATGTAATTTAGGACAAGGAGGAGGGCCATAAAGAAACACCTTAAGGTAATTCGATCTACACCTTTCTCTGTGCCCTAGCCACTCCTATTTATATAAATAATGTTTCTCAGTATGTACACTCAATTACCAAGTTCTGCCCACAACAGCCAACATCCTACTATACTCAGAAATTTGCAAAGAGATTTGCACCAGGAGGCAGGGGCCCATTTTTAAATCTACTCAAAATGAACAAATGCTCCAAATCTACACCTAAATTCTTCAAATGAAATATATCGATTCATTATTCTACGCAGAAGCTATAAGGTAATAACAACAAAACATACATTTATTTTCTTCATTCCATAGTTAGCCATAATATTACTTAGCATATAACTGGAACTAAAAAAAAAACAAACATACTACTGAGATAGTGACAGTGAGATACAGATAAGATGAGAACACTCTGGTAGCAATCAATGCACCTACCTACTTGTTCCTGGGAAGGAGAAGCACTGCCTTATTATTCCTTACACATTGCTAAGGCAGGACTTCCATTCCAGTCTCCATAAGGAAAGAATAGTCTCTCCATTATAACACTCTCTCCAAGAAAAGGTGGCTATCCTAAACTTTCCCCAACACTGCAAACAGAGAATACTACTTTCGAGGCATCAGTTTGCTCAAGGCTAGTCAAGGCCAGGAGTTCTGCTACCCCAGGTCTGGCATCTAATCACAAGGGCTAATCAATCTCTGCCTGTTTAATGCACAGGATACTGACTGAGATTTGTTTGATCCAAACGGTTAAACTGGGTAAATCACTGCTTCAGAGGGGCCTGAGCTCTGGATCTAGAACTTTCTTACCCTGAAGTACAGCAAGTTGATCCTGCCCATTATGGTGGCACACTGGGTCAAACCCCAGAGACCACAAACTTTCTCTTTTCTATCCCAGGAGGACTGGCTATTCCCATTTGTGTAACAAGCCAAACACACTATCATTTGCACTTGAGGCTCAGCTTTCCATCTGACAGGCCCAGACTCCAAGAACTAAAAGTACCAGGCAGCTCAAGTCTCAGCTTCCAAAACAGTTTTCCAGAAGGCCGGTTCCTGGGATTCACATACTTGTATAGTCCCTTTCCCTTGAATCTGGGCTGGACCTGTGACCTGCTTTAACCAACAGAATGTGGCAGAAATAAGACTAGGCTGGTTCCAAGCCTATGCCTTAAGAAGGTCTGGCGGCTTCTGCTTTAGCACCCCTGAGAGCCCTTAGCCACTATGTGAGGCCAGCAATCCCGGAAAGGCCACATGGATAAAAGCAGCCCTGAGACAAGACTGTGTGGTAAAAGAGAAAGAGGAAGAGAGAGAGAGAAGACCAGCACCTAACTGAATGCTAGCCATTAGAGCTACCACCAGGAAAACAAGCACAACTGCTCAAGTGGCCCAGCCCAGGAGAGCAAGCCTGCGAACCAAAAACAAAAAAGAAAGAACAGCAACAAAAAAGAAAAACCCAAAAAGCACCCTCCCAAAAAAACCTACTTGTTTAGCCACTTAGTTTCATGTTTGTTACACAGTAACAAGTAACCAAAACAACCCTCCTCTGTTCCCCTTGTCTTTCTGCCTAATTTGGTCAAAACCCAGAAAAAATGACAAAGGTAAATTATCACAATCGGAAGCATTCACACACTCCCAGAAGTAGTCCGCGCCCTTCCCGCGGTCAGGGCCTCCCCGCGGCTCCCTGTCCCCAGGGCGCAGGCTCCTGCGCCGACCCCGCAGCCCTACCCGCCCAGCCCTGGGCCTCCCCTCGGCTCTTTCTTAGGCCTTAGGAATTACCTGACAAACGGCTTTACAAAATATACACCCCCAAAAAAGTCATTTAAACATATGAATTTGAAACGTATCCTAAGAGCTTTTAAGGTAAATTTCTTTTTAAATGATAAAGCTTCTTACATACTGGCAAAAACTGTGAAGTATCACGATGCACACTTTTGAAAATCAGATCCTGATTTATATGCTCCCAAAATACAGATTTTCACAGACAAAATCATTAAAAAGTTTATAAAAGAACAAACTTCTGTAAAAACAGGTGAATTAAAACCAACAGATTTTCAAAGGAAATTAATATCTACATTTTACCAATGTACTTTTTCAGACAAGAAATCATCTTTTGCTTTTTCCTTGATAGAAGGGTAACTACTTGTGATAAATACTCAAAATTTTCAAATTTACCTGCCAACAGCAACTACAATGAAGGTACCATTTTAACACAAAGGAGGAAACAGACAAGCTCAGATCTACACAGTAATAAAGTTTTTTGTTTTTTTTTTTAGTAAAAAAGTTTACCACAGGTTCCAAACAGGTAAATTCAAACTCCTCACATAATACCTTCGGTTAAATGTCCATTTTAGATGAACTGCTGCTGCTGCTGCTAAGTCACTTCAGTCGTGTGCGACTCTGTGCGACCCCATAGACGGCAGCCCACCAGGCTCCCCTGTCCCTGGGATTCTCCAGGCAAGAGTACTGGAGTGGGGTGCCATCGCGTTCTCCGATTTTAGATGAACAGTTGATGGGAAAAGAATACTGACTCAGGAACAAAAAGATGGGTTTTAGCTTTAGTTCTAATTTTAGCCACCTGCTAGCTTGCTAGCCATATACACTGGAAACTTCACGTTTTTTCACTTGAGTTTCACTGTCTTCATCTAAAAGGCAATTATTACTGACACACCTACTGCTCAGTTGTCATGAGAATCAAATGATGATGTATATAACCCATGATGAAAAAGTATAAAATACTGTAATATATAAAATATGATATTCTTCTTAGCACCAGCAAGGAGTAAACAAAACCACCTCTGTATGTGCTTTTCATTAGACATTTTTCCTCCACTATGTATTACTAGCTGCGTGCGTGCATGCGAAGTCGCCGCAGTCGTGTCAGACTCCTTGCAACCCCACAGACTGTGGCCCGCCAGACTCCTCTGTCTGTGGGGTTCTCCAGGCAAGAATACTGCAGTGGGTTGCCACACCCTTCTCCATGTATTACTAGCTAGTTACTTCAATAACCACCACTAAGGCTAATTTATTGGCTTTCAGTGCTTGTTATTATTACATTATATTTTTATAGAAAGAGTAAACAAGATCCCAGCCTTTCTAATAATTATGGAATCAAAGTTTCCAGAACTATAAAGGATACTGTGTAATAACTTACTCTGGTTCCCCACCAGGAAGACAATCCTATAGAGGCAGAAAAGTCAACCATTTACTAATCAAATTACGCTTTAACCATAACAGGCAGAGTTAGTTACTTAATCTAATGAAAAAAATCACTGACTAGGTCTCCGCACTTCAGTATTCTGTCAAGTTTTAATTTTTACTTAATAAAGTGTTCCTAAATAAAGAACTATTCTCAAGTAGGAACACCTGAATATAGAAGATAAAAGTTCTTAAAAGTTTCTGATTTCACTTACTTCCCCTCCAGCCCCACCTCTCCAACCCAAACTGAGATAGAAAGGAAATAAATGAGAGCAGAACCGTTTTGGTATTCCTACCTGATCTCCATCTACCCAACTCATCCATCAGTCTCACTAGCTCCCCTGTACATGGAAAACAGGAAGGGTACAAACAGTCTAATAAAAATCTAAAACCCAAGAATCACAAAATGTGAAGAACCGGAAGGAACCTCCCAGGATCATCTAATCCCTATTGATGAGGTCACGAAAAGATAGTGATTGCATTCAATTGATGGTAAATCAGTTGTACACATCTCCAGACAAGAAAGCCATCACTGTCCATCAACTTCTGATTCTACTTTACCCACCTGCTAACTGAAACGCTTGGGACAAATCACTTACTTCTTGGATTCGTCTGTTCTGTAACTGACAGTGAGTGAGTGAGTGAGTGAAGTCGCTCAGTCGTGTCCGACTCTTTGCGACCCTACGGACTGTAGCCTACCACGCTCCTCTGTCCATGGAATTTTCCAGGCAAGAGTACTGGAGTGGGTTGCCATTTCCTTCTCCAGAAGATCTTCCCGACCCAGGGATTGAACCTGGGTCCTCCCGCATTGTAGGCAGATGCTTTACCGTCTGAGCCACCAGGGAAGTCCTGAATAGTAAATAAATTAGTCAAAATTCTCGGTAAGCTAAAACCCACAAGTCTAAGTAGATATTGTCACTAGATGTACGTACGTCTCTACAGCAGAGGTTCTTACTGGTAAATGGAAACATTTGAAGGTTCTATTGTTTTAAAAGGTCCCCAGTAACTCTGAGCACTGCTCCCAACCCACGGGCCCATTGGGTCCAGGAATGAGATTTAGATGGTCCAGACTCCTCAAAAATTATCCACAAAGCACAGATATATATGGAAATTTTCCAGGCCAGCAGATTTCTTTAGTTTCAACAAGAGTTACTAATCCCTGAAAGGTTGAGAACTACCACTGTAAAGTAGGCTGAAAATAAAGCTTCTGTGGATGTTGCTCAAAATGTACCACTATTCTCTCAACCAGCCTGGACCAGAACCTCAGTTACTTTACTTTCTTCTTTTTCTCTCTCATTATCAAATTCTGCCTATTCTACTTCCTTCCTCCATCCCTACTACTGCCAGCAGAGTTGAGACCCTCACACCTTTGACCACAGCAATGACGTCTGTTGCACCTCCAAGTTCTACTTCAATTCACACTACAAGCTGCTGCCAGGTTAATCCTCTGAAAACAAAGCTTTAATCGTTTCCTTCACAACTCAAAAATCATCTGTAAAACCAGTTGCCTACTAAATCCAAGGTCACATGCCCAGCTTTAAAAGCAGTCCATAAGCTGGTTGAAATTTTTACTTGAAGCTTTACCACCCATTATGCATGCATGCGTATTAAGTTGCTTCAGTCGTGTCTTTCTGCAACCCTACAGATTGTAGCCCGCCAGGCTCCTGCGTCCATGGGATTCTCCAGGCAAGAATACTGGAGTGGGTTGCCATGCCCTCCTCCAGGGGATCCTCCTGACCCAGGGATCAAACCCACATCTCTTACATTTCCTGCAATGACAGGTGGGTTCTTTACCACTAGTGCCACTTGGGAGGCCCCTTATACTGGTACTAATAAGTTATATTTCATCCAAACATACTTGCCTCTTCCCCAAATGTATGAACTCTGAGCTCTTAATCCCTTCTCTCTGCCTGGATTACCTTTCCCAGTCTATCAAAAGTCTAGTCATTCTTCAAATCAAAGATTTCAAAACCCAGAAGCTCTATGAAATAACCCCCCTAATTCTACCTTGCTAAATAAGATGTGAGCTCTAACCCCTCTGAATCTGAATTCAGTATGATTCAGATTCTTTTAATATTATGTAAAAGACAAATTAGGCATTTGTGTACAGAACTTCCTACCTGCCTAACTAGTCTGTGAAGGCAGAAACTGTTAACACCCTCACCTTTATATTTGCCCAAATACATTGCAGTCATGCAGTAGATGCTTAATAATTGTGTAAGGAAGTAGAAATTTCAGCCTTCACAGGATAAGCAGATTATTACCTCTTGAAAGCAGAGACCTTACATGCAACATTCCAGCTTCCAAAAACATAACCTTTTGTTACTGCCTTTCAAAGCGCCTATGTCATATGTAGGTCATATAAATAGTTTTGCATTATAAGGGAAGACCCATTTGAAAATGTTAATAAGCTACTTGAGAAAGAACGGTTTTCCCACACACTTTACACTTCTCAATTCGAAGAGCTCCCAACACTAAGTTTTCAATTTAAAAAATATTAACTATTTATGAAAAGTGATAAATTCAGCCACAGATAATTATCTAGTTTATGACTAAAAACAAGCACATAAATAAAAGAATGCCTTTCTTCTTTAAAAGGTCCATTTCGCTTGCATAATACATACAGACTTAATGAGACAGGTAAAGTGGATTTATACATAAGCATGAACCCTTGCAGAAATGTAGATACAACTGTACACCAGGTATTTCACGCAAAAACAAAAATCCAAAGAGAAGGAAGATAACTTTGGACTGTATCCTTTTACACTACTATTACCAACAACGTTTTAAAGCAGAAACTCGCATCTTTTTCACACTAGCTGCACACAGAGATAAAGATCAATCAAACAGGAAAAGAAAGCCACATGAAAGCCCTTGGAAAAAATTTTTATCCTGAAGAGCAAAAATGCAAACGTAACAAATACTTTTCTTCTTTGGTGATGAAGGTTTCATATAATCACGGTGAAGCAAAGGAAGCTCAACTCCGAAACCTATGGAGCAAAAGACAAGGCTTGTTGTGCACAAGACGGATGGTTTAAACGCTGCAAAAAGCAATGGGCAAACGACAAAATTTTTTTAAATGTCTAAAGAGACGAAAAGGAGGAAGGTCCGAGTCACAATAAGATAAGGACGAGTAAAAACTGCAAGGTCACTGGGACCCAGCAGGTCACAAAGGTGGAGGTGGGGGTTGTGTCGGCGGTGGGGGGAAGCCGCAGAGTCGGGGAAGAACCAGTAGCGATAACATGTCAGGAAAGAGAAAAAAAAAAAGGCGTTCTGAGGCGGGGACCCTGGCTTCGGGACGGCGGGACCGAGGTGGAAGCCGGGGCAGCGAGCCCCCGGACGAGGGCTGTGAGGGGACACGAGAAGGCAGGGAGCGGGCGGAGGAAGCCCGAGGACCGCGGCTGCCGAGTCACGGAAGCTCCGGGCGTCAGTCTCGTCAGCTCGGGCCCGGACCCGCGACCCCACCTCAGAGCGCACGGCCGGCCGCCGGGCTGCGGCCGGGCCCCGACGGCCCTCGGTGGGGGGTCCCGCCCCGGGGCGGGCCGCGCGGGCCCCGGGCGCCGCCTGTGGGGGTCCCCGCCTGCGCCCCCGCGCCCCCGCGCGCCGCGGCGTCCTCACCCGGCCCGAAGCCGTCGGCTCCCGGCGGCCCCGGCGGCGGCGCCTCCTCCACAGGCGGGCGCCCTCAGCCTTCGGCGCCCAAGACCGCCATCTCTCAGCAGGCGCGGCGGCGGCGGCAGCAGCAGCTACCCAGGCGGCGGCCCCGGCAGCCCAGGCCGCCCGCAGCCACTAGGAACCCGCTCGCCGCGCACGCCGACACCCGCCCCTCCCCCCACCCCGCCCCGGCCTCGCACCGCCCCCGGCCGGCCCCACGCCTCCCCGCCCGGGAGCGCGCCGCGTGCCCGCGCCGCCGGCGCCGCTCCCCGAGCGCGCGCGCGCCCCCCCACCCCCCGCGTCGGCCCGGGCCCCGCGCTTCCAAGTCCGGACCCGGAATCCGGCTCCCCGCGAGCATGCGCAGCGAGGGAACGCCCCCCCCCCCACCGCGGCCGCCTGTGCAGAACTCCGCCCCTCCGGGTCTTCGCGGCAGGCGGGAACGGGGAAGGCCAGCCAATGGGAGGTAGGGGGCGGGGCCTGAGCCTGTGCAAGGGGCGGGGCCGCCGCCGAGATTTGGAAAGAGGCTTCTGGAAGCCGGAGCTGGGTGCTGCGGGCTGGACTTTCCGGTTCGCGGCCGTACCGGTGCATGACTTCCAGTAAGGCTCTCGGGCCCCTGGAGTTCTTCCCTTTATCTCTTTACGCAAAAGGAGGCTGTTAATAAATACTCCTTGACCTCGCTGAGTGTTTGACCCAGAACCATTGCAAGAGTAAATAATTGCATTTAGCACATGGTCATACCAGAAGACTTCTAGTCCACTTTTGCTGCTAACCTAAGCATTCACTCCCCTAACCCCACAAGTTCCAACACTTTGGCCACCTGATGCGAAGAACTGACTCATTGGAAAAGACCCTGAAGCTGGGACAGATTGAAGCCAGGAGAAGCGGACGACAGAGGATGAGATGGTTGGATGGCATCACCGACTAGATGGACATGAGTTTGAGCAAGCTCCAGGACGTGGTGATGGACAGGGAGGCCTGGCGTGCTGCAGTCCATGGGGTCGCAGAGTCCGACATGACTGAACGACTGAACTGAAATGAACCCCACAAGAGTACACTGATAAATACTAAGCAAGACCTTGTGTCTGTGCTATTAATCCAAACAGCAGTTCCATAAGAAGGGTCTATTATCCTCGTTAATGAGTCAACTAGTCTGGAGAAGAGCTCTTGGCTATGTGCCTTGCTTTTAGAACCCAGGCTACCCTGCAGATAAAAATCAGTAATGCCCACGGTACTCACCAGGTGAACTGACCCTCTGCTTCAGAGAGATAATAAAGGTCATCCAGCGTGGATTTCTACAATTTGTGCCCGGTTGCCTCAGTCAAGCTCCATAAATTACCTACGTCCATACCCAAGCTTACTCGTTTTCTTCTGTCTCAGGCTGGGTGTCTCTGCTCCCCTTCAAGCGAACCTCTCCACTGCCTGCTCCTGCCTGTGAAGCCCTTCCTTGGTGTATCTTTAACGTTATCCCTTCTGGTACTACTCTCCAGGAAAATTAGGTAAGACTTTGTGTCTGAAAGTTTCCCTTGACTTTAAAACTTCTTTCTGGTTCTTTATTTTCGTCCATCATAGCGAAGCCTTTGAAAGAATTGTGTGTCAAGAACATTGCATTCCATGAATATTTGTAGGAAAAAACCTTTTGACTGAATAAATGCACATTCTCTTCCTCTCCACTCCATCAGTTCCTACCCTCTGACTTCCTACTTGGATCTGATGCATGCTGTATCCACAATGATTATTCTAACACATACTTTGGAGCCCGTGACTCCACTGCTTAAAATCTCTCATTGGCTCATCAGCGCTTTTGAGACAAAAATTAACACGATTTCAAGGCTTCTTTCATGCTCATGGGCTTTTCCCTCCTGTTAGGACAAAGTCTTCAAAGTTCCTGACTGTGCTCACTCATCGCTACTTTGAAGAGTACTGTTTCCTCTAACCTTTCCCTCACCTTTTTGCTTGTCCAGCTCCTTTAAAAATAAATTCAAGAACATGCTCCCAAGTGCACTCTGAGACGTAAACCCACACATCCCCCGCCGAGGTCTGTGCTCCATCTGCCGGACCCAGAGGCCTCCTCCCTTCTTGCTCTCCTTACGGCTCTCCAGAGTCCTCCGGTTTCACCTCTGTTGAGCTCCATTCAGAAGTTCCTAGTACTTACCTAGTCCCCTAAGTTGATAGCCAACATTGGACCAGCCTTTCATTATTAAATGTTTCTTTGTTGTTCAGATGAACACTATTATAAGTACCTTTTCACAAATCACTGCCCATGTCCTTACTTACTGCCATAATTTATATGCTTAAAAGTAATTGAAGATGTGAACAATTTTAGCTCTCTTGAAACATATTGTTAAGTTACCTTTCAGGAAGGACGTCAGCGTAGGTGTCACATTGCCTGGAATCAAAAACAGAGCTCTGCCACCCAGCTTCACATTCCAATTTTCATGGATTCTAGGTGCTTTTACTTGGGCCTCTTCCTCCATAAAGTAATATTTAAAATTATATTTATAACTGCACTGAAACAAAGACAGCATACTGGTAATATACATTAAAACATTTCTGCAGCCTAAGCATTCATTTTGTCTTTCTGATTTTAAAAGAAAGTAAAACATTATAGTGGAAGTCGCTTAGTCATGTCTGACTCTTTGCAACTCCGTGGAGTCCATGGAGTTCCCAGAATACTAGTGTGGATGGCCTTTCCCTTCTCCAGGGGATCTTGCCAACCCAAGGATCGAACCCAGGTCTCCCACATTGCAGGCAGATTCTTTGCCAGGTGAGCCACCAGGGAAGCCCAAGAATACTGGAGTGGGTAGGCTATCCCTTCTCCAGCAGATTTTTCCCAACCCAGGAATCAAACTGGGGTCTTCTGCATTGCAGGTGGATTCTTAACCAACTGAGCTATGAGGGAAGCCCTATGGCCCTCTGGAAGTATGGTTAGCCTGAGGCTCTATACCTGTCTTGTCAATTGAATAAGTCAACACTCCTGCCTCCTATGAGCTATGAGGTTTGGCCAAAATCTTTAGTCTGTGCCTCAACCAGAAAGTTGGTTTAATACCACCACATGATGTTGTAGTAAAAAGAAAATGAGTTGCTACAAATAAAATACCTAGAACTATGTGGCACGTAATAGATTACTGATATTATAATTTTCATTCTCAGTTTTCCCACAGCACTGTATGAGAGTATGTGACTGTCCTTATTCACTGTGCCAGAGTCATCATGGTATAAGTCTTGTCTGGGTATATTCTCATCACAGGGCAAAAATGGTTTCTTATTGTTGGTTCATTGTCCATTTTTTGGCTAGAGTATTCACAAAAATCAATTTATATAATGTGATATTGTAATGTACAATTACAATATAGATATTGTGATGTACAACTTATATAATGTAGATATTGATGATATAAATGTAGATACATTCATATAGTGTAGATACTGGCTTAAAACTCAACATTTAAAAAACCAAGATCATGGCATCCAGTCCCATCATTTCATGGCAAATAGGTGGGGAAACATTGGAAACAGTGAGACTTTCTATAGTTGTACTGAGTTTTGTCTACTTGTTCTATCAATTACTGAGATGAATAAAGAAATCTTTATAAATCTATTCAATATATGTACTTTTCATTCTGTGAGTTCTGGATTGATGTATTGTGTAGGTCTTTTATTAGGTGTTTACACATTAGTATAGTTATATATACTTTACCAGTACACAGTTTTCCTCTTAATCTGTTAGTGTTATTTGTTATTTGTTCTGAAATTTAGTTTTTCTGATATATTTTTTAAACTTTTTTATTTTGAATTGGAGTATAGCCCATTAACAGTGTTGGGATAGTTTCAGGTGAACAATGAGGGGACTCAGCCTTGCATATGCATATATCCATTCTCCCTCAAACTCCCCTCCAGTTTAGGCTTGCCCTTAGCATTGAGCAGAGTTCCATGGCTGTACACTAGGTCCTTGTCGGTTATCCATTTAAAAATATAGCAGTATATGATATTTGTCTTTCTCTTTCTGACTCACTTCACTCTGTATAATAGGCTTTAGGTTCATCTACCTCATTAGAACTGACTCAAATGCGTTGCACTTTATAGCTGAGCCATATTCCATTGTGTATATGTACCACAGCTTCCTTGTCGATGGACATCTAGGTGGTTCCCATGTCCTGGCTGTTGTAAATAGTGCTGCAGTGAACATTGGGGTACATGTGTCTGTTTCAACTATGGTTTCCTCAGGCTGCATACTCAGGAGTGGGATTGCTGGGTCATATGGTAGTTTTATTCCTGGTTTTTTAAGGAATCTCCATACTGTTCTCCATAATGGTTGTGTCAGGTTGCACTCCCACTGACAGTGTAAGAGTATTCCCTTTTCTCCCGACCCTCTCCAGCCTTTATTGTTTGTCGGTTTTTTCATGATGGCCATTCTGACTGATGTGAGATGATACCTCCTTGTAGTTTTGATTTGCATTTCTTTAATAATGAACGATGTTGTGCATCTTTTCATGTCTTTATTAGCTTCTTTGGAGAAATGTCTGTTTAGGTCTTCTGCCCATTTTTGATTGAGTTCTGTGTTTTGATGCTGTTAAACATCATGAGCTATTTGTAAATTTTGGAGCCTAATCCCTTGTCAGTCACATCATTTGCAAATATTTTCTCCCAGTCTGTGCATTGTCTGTTCATTTTGTTTATTGTTTCCTTTGCTGTGTATGAGTTTAAGTAGGTCCCACTAGTTTATTTTTGTTTTTATTTACGTTATTTGGGGAGACGAACTAAAAAAGGTATTGCTGTGATTTATGTCAGAGAGAGAGTGTTCTGTGCATGTTTTTCTTTAGGAGTTTTATAGTTTTTGGTCTCAAGGTTAGATCTTTAATCTATTTTGAGCTTATTTTTTGTATTTTGTTAAAGAATAATCTAGTTTCATTTCAAGGATGTCCACTCTCACCACTTTTATTCAGCATAGTTTTGGAAGTCCTAGCTATGGCAATAGAGAAGAAAAAGTAGTAAAGGGAATTGAATATGGAAAAGAAATTAAACTGTCACTGTTTGCAGATGACATGATTCTATGCATAGAAAACCCGAAAGATGCTGTAAGGAGACTGCTAGAGCTCATCTGTCGATCTAGTAACACTCATCAATGAATTTGTAAGTTACCAAATCAATACATAGAAATCTGTTGCATTTCTGTACACTAACAACAAAAGATCAGAAAGAGAAATTCAAGAAACAATTCAATTTACCATCACATCAAGAAGAATAAAATACTTAGGAATAAACCTGCCTAAGGAGACAAACCACCTGTACTCTAAAAACTGTAAGATGCTGATGAAGTAAATCAAAGAAGACAGAAACAGATGGAAAGATATCCATGCTTGTGGATTGGAAGAATCAATATTGTCAATATGATATACTATAGATTCAGTGCAATCCATAGATTCAGTGCAATCCCTATCAAATTGCCAATGGCATTTTTCACAGAAAAGTCAAAGTGAAGTTGTCCGATTCTTTGCGATCCCATGTACTGTAGCCTACCAGGCTCTTCTGTCCATGGGATTTTCCAGGCAAGAGTGCTGGAGTGGGTTACCATTGCCTTTTCCAGAACCAGAACAAAAAATCTTAAAATTGTTATGGAAACACAAAAGACTGAATAGCGAAAGCAATCTTGAGAAAGAGAAACAGAATTGGAGGAACCAGGCTCCCACTGGAGTAGGTTGCTGTGCCCTTCTCCGGGGGATCTTCCTGACCCAGGGATCGAACCCTCATCTCTTAGGTCTCCTGCATTGGTAGGTGGGTTCTTTACCACTAGCGCCACCTGGGAATAACATATTTTAAATAATTACTACTAAATTTTTTTTTCCCTGTAGGCTACTGAGGCTCTGTTTTCATTGTTGATGTTTCAGTTTGCTTCTAGAGGTTTTTTTTTTCCTGTCTGCACTTCACTTTGGATGGTTCAACTGTTTTTAATATATCTCAAATTTCACGGATTTTTCTTCTTTTATAGTATCTAATATATTTTTAAGGGCATTTAGCAAAATTCCTAGTTCAATTGCTGTAGTTTTCAATCCTAGAAAATTACACCTGGTGTTTTAAAAAAATCTTCTCTTTCCTCTTCTTTATATTCATATTTTCCTTTAAATACTTGAATATGTTTAAAATAGCTCTTTTATCATTCTTATTTGCTAATGCCATCATTTATGCCACTTCCCAGTTTGTTTCTATTGCCAGATTATAAATCTGATATGAGAAACAAGTTCATACTTCTTTGCATGTCTAGCAAATGTTAATTGCATGCTGGGCATTTTAAGTGTGAGCCTGCTGAGTTCTAGGTTTTGTTTCCTTATGTATTTTTTTTTTAAAAAGAGTGCTAAACTGTGCAAGTTTGTTCTGTTAGCTAAGTTGCTTAATAATTGACTAGATTCCCTTTTTTTCAATACATATTTTATTTAGGATGCAGCACTAACAGCATGATGATAAATTGTCACCAATTTATGCCAAGAAACACACTATCTTTAAAATGTGTTGTTTTCACAATTTAAGTATAGCCTTATCATTATTTGATACTAGAGTCAAAGACAACCTTTAGAGTTTTCCGCTTTGGGGCACTTAGTGACATCCAAATGATTGTCTAGTCATGCAGAAGAAAGCAATGCAAATGCAGTTTCTTTTCTTTTTGCCCCGTTTCCTTGCAGTAAGATCCATCTTCTCTCATCTGAGAAATCATTAATAGGGAGACCTTCAACCACCTTGGAGGTCTTCTTCTTGATTATAACAGGTAGTGAGTAGAGCAGATCACCCAGAATAGTGTAAAAGCTGCCTTAAGAGGTAGCATGTAATGGACACAAATTCTCCCTTTGGTGTTCCAAACTGGATGTGTCTGAAGTGGTCACAGATGGCTTTTGCAGCCAACACTTCACTAGATAGGTTTCAAGCCTTGATGACAGCAGTGCCATGCTGCTGCATGGCCGCGATGAATCCTCCCTTGAACCAGCTTCATCTTTCAGAGCTTCCTAAATATCATCTTCCTTTCCATACACTTTCACTTTGCCATGATGGACATCTGGATACCAAGGTGAGGAATGGTTTCCCCAGATGATGATGTTCTTCACACCATTGCAGGTCACACCAGAGGCTTCCCTGGTGGTCTGGGGGTTAGGACCTGGCACTCCCACTGCAGGGGGCATGGGTTTGCTCCCTGGTTGGAGAACTAATATCCCAAATGCCCCATGGCACAGCCACAAAAATAAAGGAATCACACCAAGTTTCACACTGAACTTAACAGAGCATTTCAGCTCAGTTAAGATCCAAAAGAGTCAAGCAATGAAAGTTCTCCCTGGGGATGGGCTTGGCACAATCAGGCCATTGGTATTGGCTGGGCTTCCTACCACGAGAACTATAACTGACTTCTTGGCATGTTTCTCAAGGCTGCACCCTGGCATTTGAAGATTTTCATATTTGCTTTGAATAAATCTTTCCTCTCCATGCCATCCCTTTTTTGGTGTGGAGCCCACAGGCATGGCCACAACCAGGTCTTTGAGGCAATCTCTCTTTTTTTTTATCTGCAGCAATGACCTCTTTCAGGAGGGTTGGGCACAGTCTTGCAGTTCCATTAGGACACCATCCAAGACACCCATCATGAGAGTAATATCCAATGGCAGAAAAATTACAGGCTGGTCTTTACCAAAGACAGATCCATTTCTAACACTGTACAGTAGTGACTATGCAATTTGACCAGCTGCTCCAGTCATAACGACTCAGATTTGTTTCAAAATTTGTAGTCAAGGGCCTTCTGCTTTCAAGAGTTTTGTGACAGAAACCCTTAGAAACACTGTTGGTAGGACTGGGGGCTATGTGGACAGTTTCAACACCTGCCTTGACTAGATTCTCTTAAGCCTTGCTTTTAAGCTTTTTTTTGGTGGACTGATTTAGAATAGACTATACTCTGGGTATTCAAATGACTCCTGGAATCTTGCTGGCCAGAACTCAAACATTTCCAAGTTCTGTGTGAGCTTTGAGAGTCATCCACGTTACAGCCTCCTGATCCATTTTTGTCTAGTTTTGAAAAGTTTCACCACATGCACGTGTCACTGAGTGTTCAGCAGCAGTCTCATGGTGACCCCGTGCTGGATTCTGCATCTCCTCCCTCATGTTGCTTCCTTCTCTCAAAGTTGTTTGCTCTACAAAGTTGTCACATCAACTCGGGATTAATTTCACCTTCGTATCCATTGAGTCTTCCTCTACTATAGCTCTAGCAGCAATCGAATTCCAAAGCTTAAGTTATTCTGTCTAAAATAATGCTCTGGGGCCCCAGAAGTTCTATCTATGTTAGTTTTGGTCCTCCAGATCCAGTAGGATGATCTCAGAAGGTGAAGTGATTTTGGTACTCAAAGCCCCTCTGCCATGAAAACTCTGATATACTCACTTTTGGTGAAATATTATTTGCACACTCTTTAATCTTTTCATAATCTAGAAAGTGGATGTTAGATCTGTCTCACACAGGCATACATTTCCACGTATACATGTACACACATACAAGCATGTATACACACATACGCACACACACATACTCATCAAGGACAAAGTTTATTATCAGTAGCTATTTTATTATCACAATAAAAATAGCCATATAGTAATAATGGCTAAGATTTTTTGAGAGTTTAGTATGAACCAGAAACTATGACAGTTTATGTGCATTATTTTGTTTTCCTCTTTTTAAATATGAAGGTTAGAGAATTGGGGTAATTTATACAAGATCATGCATTAAGGAACAGATGAAGCCAAGTTTGAGTACAACCACCCTGACTGTAGAGGAGGAATTGGTAAATGATGGCTTGCAGACTGCCACTTGTTTTATAAATAAAGTCTTATTCCCAGGAGAGCCAAGGACACTCATTTTTGTATGGTCTGTGGGTTCTTTTGAGCCATAGTAGCAGAGTTGAGTAGTTGTAGTGTAGCCTGAATGACAGCCTAAAATATTTATTATCTGTCCCTTTATAGAATGAGTTTGCTGACCCTTGCTTTAACTTGTGAATTAATTACTCTATAATTTTCAAGGCCCATCTCCATTGTTACCTTGAGGTGGTTCTTCCATGTCATTTTGCTCACCATCTAAATTCTCTTCATTCATCTCCCCTACTTTCAAAGTATTCTTTTCAGCATACCAAAAATAGCCTATCATTAAGAGCTTTAATGGAGAAGGAAATGGCAACCCATTCCAGTATTCTTGCCTGGAGAATCCCACGGACAGAGGGGCCTGGAGGGCTATAGTCCACGGGGTCATAAAGAGTGGGACACGACTTAGCAACGAAACCACCACCACCACCAAGAGCCTCACCACTCACTTTCCGAACGTCTGTTTCTACCTCCCGAATGGAAAGGTTTTGAGAGCAGGTGTTTTGTCTACTTTGTTCATGGCTTTATTCCCACTGCCTAAGACAGAGCCTGCCACAGAGTAGGTGCATAATTTTTAATGGATGATCCCTTGACCAAATACCTGGTTAAACTCAGATAGGGCTTCCCAGGTGGTGCTAGTGGTAAAGAACCCACTTGCCAATGCAGGAGACCTAAGAACCACGGATTCGATCCCTGGGTTGGGAAGATCCCCTGGAGGAGGGCATGGCAACCCACTCCAGCATTCTGGCCTGGAGAATTTCATGAATGAAGAGCCTGACAGGCTACAGTCCATGGAGTCAGACACAACCGAAGTGACTTAGCACTCAGATAAGACTCCATCCTTCCCTAGCTGAATCAGTATGGAACGGTGGCTTCTTTTTTTTATTTTTTCTTATATATGCATCCTTTCCCATGGATTCATAATGCCACTCTTTCTTTTTGTGAAATCATGAACTGAATTACCACGTGTACAAGTTAACTCAGTTGTCAGTTGAGGCTGGTTCACCTTTTGATATTTAAAGAAAACCAACTCTAACAACTCAGTCAGCATCCTATAGGAAGTCCAGCTTCCTTCCCTCCTTCCTCCAGCTTCTCTGAATTCTCCAGAGACAGTGTTCAATGGTGTCTTCAGTCTGTGTGAGTCAGTTTCAGATTAACTTTTACTTTCCCACATCTCTCGTCCCACATGGCTGATGTCCTCTCTGCCCCATGCTAGGCATGAATCTCAAGACTCTTTTTTTTTTTGGATTCCTTCTCAATATCCCAACCCTTAAAAAAATCTCACCCACAAAAGTGGTTCTTCGTGTGTAACATTCTTCATTGACAGAGGGAGACAAAGGGGATTTGTGTGCAACAGTGCCAACAACTTAAAGTCTTTAGAAACTCCTTGCCTTCAAAACGCCTTTAGTGATTCTTCCTCTCTTTACTCTCTCTTCGTACAAGGTTTTTTATTTAGGGGGCACTGTGATGTGTCACTTCGTTACATTATCTTCTTCCATCCTTGTTGCTGTTTAGTTGCTCAGTCGCGTTCCAACTCTCTTGCGACCCGGTGGACTGTAGCCTTCCAGGCTCCTCTGTCCATGGGATTTCCCAGGCAAGGATACTGGAGTGGGTGGCCTTTCCCTCCTCAATCCTAAGCCCCCACTGTATATACAGTACTCAGGGACCACAGCTCCACTCAGGTCTTCCTGGGTACCTGTAACTCCACTTTAATCTCACTATCACTTCTGTGTTTTCATTAAAGAATATAATATTCTTGGAATTTGTTCACATCTATCTGTATTTCCCCAGCAAAATGTTACAGTTTTCTTTATATAGACCCACCAGATTAAGAACTCTACTAGAAAACTATGTCAGATAATGTCAACTCTATATGAGTACATCAACTGCTTTTTTCAATATCAGTTCAATTTAGTTCAGTTCAATCACTCAGTCGTGTCCGACTCTTTGCGACCCCATGGACTGCAGCACACCAGACCTCCCTGTCCATCACCAGCTCCCGGAGTTTACTCAAACTCATGTCCATCGAGTCAGTGATGCCATCCAACCATCTCATCCTCTGTCGTCCCCTTCTCCTCCTGCCTTCAATCTTTCCCAGCATCAGGGTCTTTTCAAATGAGTCAGCTCTTCTTTTCAATATATCTTTCAATTTTTCCCCTTTGACCATGAATAGGATGTATTATTATATTATTGTGATTTATAATAAGAAATTTGTATTTGGTCTTCAGTTTTTTCTGGCACACAGCTCCTAATACCCTTGGAATTTTCTAAGTAACAAGACAGAGAAGTTTCTTGATATTCATAAGAACCCCCTTTCAGCTACTCCTGCATGTATGTTAATGATGTGACTTACAGGGAGAGTAGCGTGCTTGGAGAGAGCGTGGAAACTCGGCACTTTTCCCCCAATTATTGCCCTATGCATCCTTTCTTACTGTTCCTGAGTTACATCCTTTTATAGCAAACCAACAATCTAATAAGAAAGCATTCCTCTGAATTGTGTGAGCCATTCTAGCAAATTCCTTAAACTCATGAAGGGGGTCATGGGAACTTCCTATCTACAGCCCACAGCATGGGTTACAAACTAAACCTGGGCCTGGCATCTGAAGTGGTCAGTGGGACAGTTTTGAAGGTCTGAGCCCTTAACCTATGGGATCTGATGATATATCTCTAGGTAGGTAGTGTCAGAACTGAGTTACGTTGTAAGACGCCTGTCAGTGTCTCCTGAGTTGAGAAGGCACACATTGGGATTGTATAAATAGGTTTTCTCACAGTGAATTGTCCTTGCATTCTTGTATCAGCCTTTTCTTGTTTGTAGTGGCTTTTATATTGAACGGTCTATTAAGAGCAGCTTGACAACCAAGCTACCTCCCTCTGAGAAGCCTCAGTGTGCTTGTAATACCTATACCCCCACCTGGGGGATTCTTTTTTTTTTTTTGCCCAATAATACAAACACTTGACAACAGCCAGCAGAGCAGTGATGGGTTCTTAACACAAAGACATTCATATTTAAATTAGACTGTAGCTTAATAAGACATGGTCTGGATTATGGGTTTGCCAGCAGTCTCCTGGAAGATGATTGTACCAGACACTGAGAGAGGTGGATACTAGAATGGCGTGGAAACAGAGACTTCACAGAAAGAAGCTGTGATCAGAAGCCATGAAGTAAAAGTGGAAACAGTTAGATGAAAGTGGCTGTGAAATAAGTTTCTAGCTCCCAGAAGGAATGCAACAGTCACTGTGGGAGCAAAGGTAAGCTTAGCCGTGAGTGTGGAAGACAGCTGAAGGAAGAGCCGCAGGTACTTGGGTCTGAGCAGCTGTAGATGACCAGGACCCCCGCCGCATGGCTGCAGTTGCAGACAGTGAGCCCCTGTGCATCCCGAGTGGCGTTCCAGCTTCTCAGAAAACCTGACCGCGGGACTCTTGACAGGCTGCTTTTGCCTGTTACCTACGTGTGGCTTTTTGCTATCTGAAAAAACACAACCAATGCAATTATTTTCTTCAAATATCGCAAGGTTCAATTTTCCAGATTTGTATGTTTGTTTTGGTCTTGGGTTGGTTGGTTTAGTTTGCGTCCCAAATATTTGCCTGTACTTTTTCATGTGTCTGTGGGTATGCATGTGCATACTTGTACATGCACAGTTTGTAGATTAATTTTTTTTTTTCTGTTTCATTCTATTTCTTTCTCTGTTGGATTCTCTGTATTACCTGTCTTATCAGTTTTACTGTGCTGGATTTGACAAAATTACGTTCAGTTTACCATTGCTGTTTTTGCATAGCTTTCTTTTACCCTTATATATGAGAAGTGTACCTCAGGTGGAGAATACATATATCTTTAAAAAATCTGTAGATTTGTGAAGCTGTGCCAAATTCCAAATAAAAATTGAAAACTTTTAAACACTACAGTATATTTCTTAGAGAACTCTACTTTCTGAAGTATCCAGAATTCATTATGTGGAAATGTTTAACCATTTCTCTTGAATGGGTTTTTAAAGTTGAGTGTCATGGTAGGTTCAGGAATCCAGGTGTCCATCAGTTAGTTGTGTTAATGACCCCACCTAATGGCCTCCATAGTCCATTGTGTTTGTCCTATAGCCTAAAAGTTTCCTCCCACTTTGACTCTAGACTTGGGCATGTGACTTGCTTTGGGCAATAGGATGTTAGCCTCCCTGATACAAGCAGAGACTTGAAAAGCACAAATGCTCTTTTATTTTCCTCTTGCCTGATCGGGCCTGCTCACCATTCCCCTCTGCCGTGCTTTGCCAACATGCCTAGGCTAGTCTGAAGGAAGGACGTGAGCGACGTGTGGAAGAGAGCCAGGCTGTTCAGACCTCCCAGCTCGGGCCATCCCAGACCAGCCAGCTACCAGCCGGCCCCCTTACCTGTGAGGAAACCCACCCGAGATCAGAAGAACCTCCCAGCTAAACTCATTCAAAACTCTCAACTTACAGTGAACAGAATAAATGCTTGTTTGGGGTGGTTTATTATGAAGCACTATCGTGGCAAAGGATAACACAGAGATACCAAAATAGCAATTAATCAATGAGGGGAACTTCCTGTGTATTTGAGGTGCTGAATCAGATAATATTCACAGATGGTAGATGCTTTCATGTGTTCATATCTCTTTTTGTTTCCTTCTGTCTCTGAAAAAGCTCATTTACTGCCCCAGGAGGAGTTCTGGTACCAGAGAATGTTTCCCTCTAGCACTTGAGTAGCGTTTTAGACTCAAGGCTTGTCTGACTTAGGCTATCTTTTGGTATTTAAAGTGTTAAGAAGGTGTGGGCTCTATGTGATCAGGATGGTAGACGTAATGCCCTTCTTTGGCTCAGATTCTCATGTGGACCAAAGGTGTGGATGAGAAGAAAGAGAGTGTAACCAAGTTTGTGAATGTTTTCAGTTGTGACCTTTCCTGACATCTAATAGATTGTATTGATAGATGCTTTTTAAAGATATTTGGAGATATAGGCTGTCACATGAAGTCTTCACTCTTACATTAGGCAGATGTAGGTTTCTAAATAGAAAACACAGAGGTTTCCGTTCAAGTTAACAAACATTTATTGATCACCTGTTATATAGTAGTAGGCACTAAGGATACAAAATCAAGGGCTTCCCCAGTGGCTCAGTGGTGAAGAATCCGCCTGCCACTGCAGGAGACATGGGATCGGTACCTGGTCCAGGGCGCTCCCACATGCTGCAGAGCAGCTGAGCCCGTGTGTCCCAACTGTTGAGCCTGTGCTCTAGAGCCCGGGAGGCACGGCTGCTGAGCCCACAGGCTGCAACTACTGAAGCCCACACGCCCTGGAGCCCTGCTCTCCAACAAGAGGAGCCACTGCAATGAGAAGCCCACACACTGCAACTAGAGAAAAGCTTCTGCAGCAACAAAGACCCAGCACAGCCCCAAATAGAGATAAATTATTAAAAAAAAAAAAAAAGAATACAGAATCAGTGAAAATTAGCCTCTGTCCTAGAGGAACTTAGAGTTCAGAAAAGAGACAGACAGACAAATCACCATTTCATTATGGCAACCACAGTGATGGGACATTCACACACAGCATATGACCATCCAAGAGGTGTCAGATGTTGGATGGGGAGCTGTGTTGAGAAATGTAAAGGGTGAGTAGATTTAGACAAGTAAAAGATGAGCCTTGGTGGAAGTGAGTTCCAGCAAGGTACAAGGGTATGAGGGCTTCCCAGGTGGCGCTGGAGATCAAGAACCTGCCTCCCAATGCAGGAGACAAAGAGATGTGGTTAGATCCTTGGGTCGAGAAGATCCCCTGGAGGAGGGCCTGGCAACCCACTCCAGTATTCTTGCCTGGAGAATCCCACGGACAGAGGAGCCTGGCGGGCTACGGTCCATAGGGTCACAAAGAATCAGACACGACTGAAGCGACTTGAGCATGCATGCATGCACAAGGGTATGAACCTGGAGTGTGCAACAGCATGGATTGTACTGGAAGCCACAGAACATCATGTGGGACCAGGAGTTATATTTGCCAAAATATAATTAAAGACCTGTTAGGTATTTGCTTATGTTGTCAATCGTGCAGTTATTTTTAGTTATATGACTTTTGTTTTATATTACATGTTAGGAAAATAATCTTTGAGCCTTTCCGTACCTTTGGGTTTTCTTTAAATTCCATGTGGACAGAGACCAAGTTTATCTTATTCTCTCCTGCATCTCAGCACCCAGCACAGTGTCCGGCTCTTTGTATGAATTCAGTAATACGTGTTGAGTGTCATGGACTGAGCGTGGGTTGGTAAAGAATTTCCAGACACAGATTATTTCAGGAAGGAGTGAATTTGCTAAGAACAGAGGTAATGTGGACACTGAGAGCGCAGCGGACTGGCACCTCCTGACAGGCCAGGGAGAGGTGATGCTTTTCATGGGTTAGGAGCCAACCTTTATAGCCTCAAGATAAAGAGAATTCTTCCTGGGAGGGGGCGTTAGGAGATTGGTTAGGGTGGGTATTTTTACCCAGACTTGTATGGGATGAGATAGCTGGCAAGTTTAGATCAGGGAGATTCATGGTGATGATTGCTGTGGGGCTCAGTTCTGAAGACGACCTTGGTGCAGGGCCCTGAATCTCTGGCCTTAGTACAAGGCTTCGCACCTGTGACCTTGGTATGGAACTCCATATTGAGCAAATCACTGAATTCTCAAATGTGTCAGCCTCTACCAAAATACAACAGAAAGTTACCTTTAAATTATTCTTTAAAAAATTATTTATTCAGAAAGAATTATTTTCTTGAATAATTTATTTTTCTCAAGCTACCTTCAATAAAGACAGCTTAATCTTCAGTTTTATCATTCTCTCTACATTTATTCTTTCAGTTTTTGAGATGTGACTTACATACGTAAAGCACTGTATAAGATTAAGGTGTACAACCTAATCCCTAGTTTTGGATGTTTAAATATACGCAACTCTTGCTGTTGTTTTCACCGCATACATCCATTTATCTTATTAGTCAACGTATTCTTACCGAATACTTCATTCTATGCCAGCGTTGCGATACATACTAGGAGCAGAGCAGTGTTCGTTCAGACCTGCTCTGGGGCCCAGTGGAGCATACAGTCCAGAGAGATAAACAGGCCAATATTGAACAGAGAATTTACAAGCACAATGAATTCACAAACAAAAGTGAACAGCTTCCTGTGAGTGTGTAACAGCTTCTTTAAGTCTCTATTCAATATGGATTACTATATGATGATTATACAATGTATTTACTTTATCAGGTTTTTATTTTGTGTCCTCTGCTTTCTGTTTCAGAGAAGGCAATGGCAACCCACTCCAGTACTCTTGCCTGGAAAATCCCATGGACAGAGAAGCCTTGTAGGCTGCAGTCCATGGGGTCACTAGGAGTCGGACACGACTGAGCAACTTCACTTTCACTTTTCACTTTCATGCACTGGAGAAGGAAATGGCAACCCACTCCAGTATTCTTGCCTGGAGAATCCCAGGGACGGGGGAGCCTGTTGGGCTGCCGTCTATGGGGTTGCACAGAGTCGGACACGACTGAAGCGACTTAGCAGCAGCAGCAGCAGCTTTCTGTTTTATTATGCTACATTTATAATTAATATTTAGCACATGGAAAGCACACTACAAACATTACTTGATTGAATGAAAGAATAAATGAATATTTCCTCATAGAATTTGTCTTTTATCATTAAATTATTACTTTAATACTATTGCTTGAAAGCACATGTACTCTTTGTGGGAAGATGCGCATGTTTTTCTCTTATAAGACATCTGTTAAATGAATGAAATGTTCATGGTACAGGTAATTCGTACTGTCTAAAGTTAGTTTGTACTCTTCGGCGTTCCATTAGAGCCCTGCTCAATAGTTTATTGACTTAGTTCCTGTGTAAAATGAGGTTACTGCCCAAATCTGTTTGGTTATCTGGTTTTGTATCAACAAATATTTATTAGAAGTTCTTGTAAGTTATGTGGCAGATGTGAGGAATCCACAGAATAGGTTCCCTTATAGAAACTGCAATCCAGGACAAAAAGACAATAGCATATGAGAATTTACAAACAATTCAGCATGAGAAGAGATACGCCTTTTATATCTTTTAGACAAAGTATTGTCCTAGGTAATATGAGGGGAAAAAAGAGACGAGTAAGAAGTATGCCAGGCCTTCAATTTGCTTATAATTTAACTGAGGCGGTAAGACAACTATACTTTACGTGAAAATAATACCAAACAATAAGTGATATGTTCTGGTGCTGAAGATCATGCAAGTCTTAGGACTTCAATGGCTGGAAATCTCTTAAAGGATTGACATGTTTTCTCTTTCGACCAAACATTAGAACCGTTTCTCCAACGTACGACAAGGCAATCCAGCAGTAGTAATAGTAGTAGATTGGGAAGAAAATATTTAAACTTTTACTTATTTAGAAATAGTTTTAAGAAAGAAACTGGTCCTTACTAACATTTAATAAAAAGGATTGACATGGGCGATCAGTGTGTAGCCCATGGATGTATGGTATTAGTATTTGACATGGCATCTCATGGAAATGAAAGTGGAAATTACATCCCCCAGAACAAAGGGAAGCTCCTTCCAATCCTTCACTGTGAGGCTTTGCAAGTTATGGGAGATGCCTTAAGTTTTAACTAAACTAACTTCCATGAAATGGACAAGTCGCTTAAAAAAGTCCCACAGAGTAAGAGCAAATAAAATTTAAAATGCAAGCACAATTGGACA
This sequence comes from Giraffa tippelskirchi, assembly GCF_054371585.1. Taxonomy (NCBI): domain Eukaryota; kingdom Metazoa; phylum Chordata; class Mammalia; order Artiodactyla; family Giraffidae; genus Giraffa; species Giraffa tippelskirchi. The sequence goes on along the minus strand of NC_137280.1, from coordinate 5,249,309 downwards.
CAAAAGAAAATTTTAGCTGTGACACTGCTCTTTGTGAATAAGCTTTTTCTGCAAATTGTTAAACAAGATGTGATCAGATCTAACAAAAAGCCCCCTCCCCCTGGAATCAAAGTTACGATGGAACCATTTGAAATGTGATTTTTTGGTATTCTTGTTAATGAAGATCCTTATCTGCATGTATTGTGCCTTGAGATGTGTTCATGATTAAGAAGGCATTCAAAAAAAATAAGGACAATCTTTTACAAGTTTTTCAGAAATTTTCAAAGTCAAGAGTTATTCAATCTGGCATTTAATGAAATTTCACTGACCTTAATGACAAATGTCCAAAAGTTTCCTTGCTAATAAAAGAGCCCTTGGAAAACTGTTTTCCATCCACATAAGACTGAAATAATAAGCCACAAACGAATATGTAGTCCTTTGTCAACAGTGTTAGAAGATACACAGAAAGTTTTCTAAAGACTTTGAGAAACAGATACTAGAACAAATTATGTAACATTAGAATTTAGGCAGTGTTAGAACTGAGTGGATCTATCAGCATTTCTACCATGTCTCAAAATATACTTGCTAGATTGCATTTCAAAAAGAAAACTCACGATTGATCATAATTTTGTGCCTGTAAAGGAAGAGTATATTGAAGATAAACTCTCAGCAGTAAGAGAATCCTTGTTGGTCTTTTTTTAAAAGATTGTTTTATGGGAAGTATACTGCTTTGGTGGAATTAAAAAATTGTAAACGTTTTCATATGTGAGATCTTAACTGCATCATTGATTAGCCAAGTTTTTCATCAGTGACTCTGAAGTCAGGAGTGCATCAACAATGATGTTTCTACTTTCACAAGAACACAACTCCAAAGTGACATCAAATATTTATATGACTTTGTAATAAGATAAGGGATAACAATGTTAATATTTGCTGCCAGAGAAATTCACTGATTATTGCACTGAAAAGTACTTAAGGAGTTGTTGAATTTAAAGGCAAATTAAACATTTCATTTACAAAAAGATAAGTGCTGAAAATGTGTTGATCTTTTCACTGATGACAAAAGGCTGTCTGCAGAGTGCACTTATGCTTTGCATAACATCAGAATAAATGAACATTTTTACAGTGAATGAGAAAATAAACAATTTGGGGGGAATTTTGTATTGTGGAGACTATTTGAAACCAAAAGTTTGAAAATATTTATATTAATATATGGTATTATAGCTGAAACTGATACAGGTGTGCCATCTATAAAATTGCTTACTTTAAAACTTTTCAAATAGAATTTTCCACAGTATTTATCATCTTCTAAATGAAAAAGTTGAGTCCTTTTTGTTAGCCTTATTTTTTTTAACCCAATACCTACATCAGGTGACATCAAGGTGACATCAACATGAACTGAATTGCCTATCTGAATTTCAAAACTTTGGCATAATTGGTGTCTGGGAGTGAACATGAATTTCATGTTTTAAAACTAAGGATAATGATACATACTTAATCCATTTGTGTCAACATATTTTTGAAGTATCCTTTTCATCTGTGATAGCTGTTAATATTAAGCATTGATTCAATTGAACTTAGAACCCAAGTTGTCAAAATATTATATCACTAAATACTATACCAAGGTTGAAAAAAAGATGATTTCACTAACCAAGAGCAAAATACTTTATATTATTAATAAACACAATAAAATATTACATTGGTTTTAAAATATTTATTTCATTACTATCTAACCTTTCAATTTTTTATTTTGCTTATGGTTATGAGTGTATATACACAAAATATCAATAGAATAATACACGTATGCGATTTATTTTAAAACGTGTATAAATTTATATGCCAATTGGTTCTCCCTTATTTGATAGAGGTATGGGTTCAAATATTTTCTACTAATCAAGATGTGATCAAAAAAGTTTGTAAGTCATTGAACTGGCAAAAGGGACAGAGGCAGCTTTCCTGAGATAGTTAAACTGATAAAGTCACACAATATAATTGGGAAGGAAAAAAGAAACAATATAAAAATTTTAACATTATTAAAACAAAACATTGGGCATAATAATATCTTTACAGTAATACCATCTATTCATTTAAGTTCAGCATTTGTTTATACCTATTATGCTCTGGTTGGCCCTGGCAATGAAAAGATGAATGATATGGTCTCCTGTCCAGAGCTGCCCACCATCTAATGGGGACAACAGGACATGCATGACCATATGACGTAGTGGAATCACGTGAATAGGTAATTTCTATAACAGAGTGTAAGCAGTTATACAGATGGGGTTCTGTGAATATAAGATGATATCTAGTGATGTCTGATGGGATAGGGTTCCTGGAGGATGTGAAACCTGAACTAAGCTTTCTTGAGACCATAGTAGAGAAAAATATTATAGGTTCAAAAAAAAGGGAATTGAATAGCTTACAGAGTATTAATTATAATTCCATTTCTTTAATGAGGCAGAAAAATCTGTAAGACAATTGCTAAAGATTTCTGCCTTCATAAAACATTTTAAAAGTTTTGATTGCTGAAGGTATAAACTTCAGTTATGTAGAAGATTCCTCCGACTACGCTTGTGCCAAATGAATAACATACTTTCTTTTACTCTCTCTCATTCAGTCATGTTTCTTGAACACCAGCTCTGTATCAGACACTGAGGTAAATGCCAGAAATATACAGTCAAATAAGACACTATTTCAGCCCTGGAGGGACTTGAAAGTCTCATTTCAGACACAGTGTCATAAAGCAGCACACGGAAGTTAGTGTGAGAATCGCTGCAATGGAGGATGAAACCAGGTTCTTGTTGCAGTGTTGATCAAAGAAGAGACTGACTGTCTTTGTCTGAGGGAGAAAAGCGGACCACGTAGGAAAAAGATGGCCAGCAGGGATGGTTAATCTAGGTCTCAAGGAATGAATCAGACTTTGCCAAGAAGATGGTGGAAGGCAAGGCATTCTAGGGAGACAAACAGCATATGCAAGTACGAGGAAGCCTGCCTCCATTTTCTAGCTCCTTCTAAACTATTTTTTATTCACAGTCTTATTCACCATTACCTCATAAGTTTTTGTTTAGCTAGACAAATTCTATTAGATTGCAATTTACAAGATCTCTATCTTTAGCGTGTCTACAATCTGGTTTGCTTTTGGAAAGGGCACAAATTTAGTACTACATTCCACACCAACACTGGACAATTCAAGCATTCATATCAGTTGGAAGCACCAGATTCTTCATGGTTGTTGGCCAAGAAAGTGTGGCCTCGTTGGTAGTTATGGGTGGTGACTGGGTTTTATAGCTTCTCTGGTCCTGTTTGCTAGTCACTGCCTCCCTCACCCAGCCCCCCATCTAAGGAAATCTTCCCCCTGGTCACAGCCATGGCTACCATGTTTATAGCACAGAATCTTCAGGTCTTCAACCCCAAGGGCTTAGCATAGCTGACTAGACAGATAGCCAGATTAAAGCAACCTGAAGGTCAGTAGGGCCAATAAGATTCTCTTTCTGGGAGTCTGATGTTAAGATGCTATACTTTGACCTCTTGGTGGTAAAGGGTCCTGAATAAGATACCTGAACTTTAGGCCTGCTGGTTGGCGGAGAAGAACTCTACCCATCATGACCAAAAATGTCAACAATCTGAGAAGTTTACCTCAGGTAGAGGAAGCAAGGTAGCAATACGAATTCCTACCCAAGATTTACTAGACCAGGAATCAGGTTGCTATATTAGAGAGTTTGAGGTGCCTTAAAATAGCTCTGTTCAGTTCAGTTCAGTTCAGTCACTCAGTTGTGTCCAACTCTTTGCGACCCCATGAATCGCAGCACGCCAGGCCTCCCTGTCCATCACCAACTCCCGGAGTCCACCCAAACCCATGTCCATCGAGTCGGTGATGCCATCCAGCATCATCCATCTCATCCTCTGTCATCCCCTTCTCCTCCTGCCCCCAATCCTTCCCAGCATCAGGGTCTTTTCCAGTGAGCTCTGTAGATTCTGCTTACAAAGTCATTCACCTGAAGAGCTAAGAAAGATTTTCTGATGGGCCAGCTGAGTAGGGTGTTTATTTGAAGACTATGTGGGAGTCTCCATAGTCCAACTGCAGGTAGTACCACTATGCTTCATACATGCTGAAAAATTTCAGACAAGCTACTTTCTCTTCTTTTTTTTCAGTCAGCACCATGTCTCTTCTCTGCATCTCTCTATCTTTACCTCCATTTCATTCTCCTTAAGGCAGTCAGGCTTTTTCATGCGGCTCTTAGTTCCTGTTCCTGAGTAACTTCAGTTTAATGTGAGCCTTTGTCCTGCTCTGAAGCCATTTTGGCACAGATTTGATATTACAGTTCCAGTAAATGCTACTGCTTACAAAGTCAAACTCTCCTGTTACTTACTTTGAATTCTTGTGCCCAGGGATATACAAGCAGTTGACATTTTTGGTACTGATGGGTAGAGTGATTCTCTGCCAACTAGCAGTCTTAGACATTTGATATCTCATTCAGGACCCTTTACTACCAAGTGTTCAGATCATAACATCTTAATCTCAGTTGGCAAAATATTCTAGATAGTATAGATTTAAAAGGAATCGCTGGAGCATTTGTAAGTATAAGCCAGTTGGCAAAAGTCCTGATGTTAGCACAGGGAAAGCAGAGACCAGATACTGCCAGGATGGCATCATTGTGGGGCATGTCAGGGGCATGTTTCATCCAAGTTACAACTGGAGTTAAGCCCTAAAGGGGATTGGCAAGTTTGCTTGTTGCAGAAAGCAGGAGAGTGTAGGTAAGGTGGTAGAAAAAAGAGGCAAGGCTCAAGGTTAGATGAAAACTGATACCACCAATATTAAGGCAGTCAAGAAAAATAATCAAAGAGGTCATAAATCAGAGCATGCTTGGAGGGAGTAGGTATTTCAGTCACGAGCATTTGCTGAAAGAGGCCCATAATTTCCGAGCATATCAGAGTATTGACAACATTCCTGCTTCTAGGTCATAAAGAGCCTTTTGTAGCCAAAGTAAGGACCAGACGGGAACCTTCAGAGCTGTTGTCCAAGAGGGATGACTGTGCCGTCTTCTGCACAGACTTGGATTTTGAACAGTCTGTGATCCTCACAGGGGCTTTGATGGGTCATGCCCCAATGGTGCCCACCCAGCAGCTTGGAGAGGATTTCTTTCTACTGAATGTCAAGGTCACACTCTCTCACATTACCCTAGTTTAGTTTCTTCTTAGTCCTTATCGCCATCTGGAAGTCTTATTTGCTTACTTTTTATCTCCCCCCAGTAAAACGTAAATTCCTTTAGAATAGAAACATTAATCTGTATTTTCCTCTATTGCTATATTCTTAGCACCTTGAATAGTGCTCGGCTATTAGTAGGTTCTCAGTAAACGTCTGTTGAATAAATAAACAGGAGTCCATGAACTCGGTGACGCGGTCAACAGCCAAGGGCCTGGACGACAGTCCGAGTCCTGGTGATCCTGAGAGCCCTGGATCAGACTGTCTGCATTTTAAACATACTTAGAAAACTTGAGTGGGTGTCAACCATGGACACTGATTTCCCAGCCCAACCACACCCAAATTCTGCTGTCAACTGATGAAGCAGATTTTGTAAGAGGAGAAAATGTGACCGTGCACTTCTGGTGAGAAGCCTGTGTAGCCGCTTGTCCCGTGGAAGGAGCCCTCAGCCGCGGTGTGTTCTCTGGTCCAGCCTGCTTCCCAGATGACTCTCCAGGGCCCCCCACCCAGCCCCCCGTTTTGTCTCTTTCTTCCCAATAAACAAGCTCCTCAGTTCTCACAGGTAATAAAAACCTCTCTTTCAGGGAAGTGTAAGCATGTTTTCAGGAAACAGCTGAAATTTCTCCCTGTACTTTGCTTTTTGAAAAGCAGCCACGTGGCTCAGTATGTGTACAGCACGTGTTTACTTTAACAAAGAGTCTCCCGCTGAGTCAGCCTTCCCTGCCTCCCAATTTCCTTTTCCATTCTCAGAAAACTGCTTGAATGAGTCCAAACTTGGCCCAGCGCTTCTCGACAAGTAGTGGGGCTCCATTTATCAGCATGAACACGGCCACACTGGAAATACAGATTTCTTTTAGAGGGTATAATCAAGTAAAAATAGTATTCTGTTCACAAAAGTAAATTTGGAGTCATTAAGCGAATACCTACTTTGTAACGATGACTTTACACAGGATCGCTTTCTTTGAAAGCAGCAAGTTAGAGTGAAATTTATTGTTGCAGAATGACATAATTAGCTTTAAAATCCGGTAATAAAATTTTCACTAGGGGTTAATTGACGGATATGTATTCCTTCGGTAAGACAGGTTGCTACCTCATGGGCATCCCAAACTTGACATGTTCAGAATGGAACCCCAGCTCACTCCCCATCAGGACCTTTCTTAGTGTTCCCTATTTTAGTAAGTGGTTTACAATCCAGTGGAAGAAATAGATAAAAATTAACAACATTTATGAAACCGTAATAGTGCCTTAACAGAGTCAGACCCAAGATAATATATATGTTTAGGGAGGTGCAATGAATGCAACTAAGTGCAATGGAACACAGAGCGCAATATTCTTTGTTATCAGAGGAGAGTTTCCTGCTATCATTCAAGAGTAGTTTAAAGCATACATCACTGGGTAATTCTTTTCAAATGTATCTTTTTTCCTTCTCTGCAAATGCTGTGTCTGTCTTATGGGCTAATAGAGTTATTCCTTCAATAACATGGGTCATTCTATTTGGTGTTTCTGCCTGAGAATGTAGTGCCTTTCTGATCCCTGGCTTTTCCTTACAAAACTGAATTGAACTGCTAGCCAAAAGGGCCAGCTGCTTTCATTATTCACAAAGTTTAAAGTTCCCTCTTCTTCAGCCCTGGCTGAATCAGTCATGACTATGGTGGCAGCCATTTTTGAATATCACATTGGTTTAATTGCTTTGAGAAACTATCTTCACTTTGCCAATCTGCTTTGGACTGCATGATTAAGACGGGACTGCTGAAACTGAGAAACCAATTTTAGAATTCAGTGGGCTTTATAATTTGTCCTCTGTTTGAAAAGATAACCTTGGGGCTTCCCAGGTGGTTCAGACGGTAAAGAATCTGCCTGCAATGCAGGAGACCCAGGTTCCATCCCTGGGCTGGGAAGATCCCCTGGAGACGGGAATGACAACCCACACCAGTATTCTTGCCTGGAGCATTCCATGGACAGAGGAGGGGGATAGGACTGTTAAAACTGAGAAACCAGTTTTAAAATTCAATGGGCTTTGTAATTTTTCCTCTATTTGAAAAGACAACTTTAGCTCTGTGATACTGAAAGCCTATATTCAGAATTTCAATGTGGAGAATTATTTACAACTCAGCTAATTTACTAACTGTAAAACATAGAATGATAATGTCGTCTACGTCTAATTTTCAGTGTATTGCTGTGTATCCTATATAAACCCTATCCAATATGAGGTCTCTGCAGTTCAGTGCAAAATATTTTTTCATTAGGGAGGTAGAATGGTTCCTGGAGCAGTTAGGCAAAGATTATTACTTTCTCTTGAGAAGAAGATTAGTTTTTATTTTTATGCATCTATTCATGCACACAGGTGAAATTAAAAAAAAAATTATGAAGTGTTAGTGAACTAGTACTCTGTGGTTCTCAACAGTCAGTTTCAGATTTAGCAGGTAGTCAGTGGAGTAGGCAGCTGCTTGTGAAGAGGAAGACCTCGTCCCTACAACACAAACCCATTCTCTAGTATGTTCAGTACTTTCTTTTTGTTCCTTTGAGTTTGAAAAGGTTTTTGGTCTTAAAGCCTTAATAGATAGATAAGAAGATTTGGACAGGAACAGAATAGGATCAAATGTGTTTCTAATTATAGAAATATAAGTATGCAAAATTTAGAGGTGTGGAAGAGGATATTTAGGGAAAGTGATTTTATCAGGTAAATGCCTTAAATGTAATTTAATGGCTGATATTTATTATATACTTATTATATACCAAGCATCATGAGCATACTTTCATAAGGATTATAATGTTTAATCTTCATATAAGTCCAATTTTAATAAGACTCCATTTCGAAGTGAAGAAAATTAGTCTTAGAAGTTTGGAGGTGTGAGTCAACAAATCTTTTGAGCCTCGCCTTCAAAATATTTCCAGAATTAGAGCACTTTGACTACATTCATCCCTGTGTCTAAACCATCATTTTCCACTTGGCCATTGCCATAGTCTTCAAACTGGTCTCCCCGTTTCTATTTTTGCTCTCCTACAATTTATTCTTCACATTGCATTCAGAAAAATATTTTTTAAATTAATGTAAAATCAGGTCACTTCTTTGCCCAAAACTCCCCAAAGATTTTATAGCCAAAATAAAACCTAAACCCTTTACCACTGCTTCCAAGGCACTACATGGTCCCATGCATTAGAGGTGCCCACATATTACAAAAACACACCAAAATAGATGTGTTAGACGACACACGGGTAACCTTCACCACTCAGGAGACGTTTCTCAGCACTGGCATGGCACACCCCCATCCTATGCATACACTTTTGTGACTAACACTGTTTCAGCACCAGGGAAATGTCTTTTTACATCTTTTACCTACGTCTTCAAAATGCTGTGAATATTTGTGGATTGTGTTATTGCCAACAACTGAGAATGACAGCACTTCAAAAAGAAGTGGAAGAACTTAAGAGAAAAAAATAAAATTCTGTAAAGCAATTATCCTTCAATTAAAAAATAAATAAATTTAAAAAATTTAAGCAGATACGTAGATATTAAAGTACATGATTAAAGTAAAATTTGAAAAAAGAAAAACTGCAAATTAACTTCTCAAACCCTTTCAGAAAGCATGAATACCAAAAATTCTTGTGTAATGAAGTAACGTTTCCCAGTATGCCGTGCATATTTTTTCTGTTTTGATTCATGGTTCAGAAAAATTGTTTGAGACCTGAGAAACAATAATTGCAGGTGGGCCCTGAGGAACATTTTTAAACAATTTACATTTACTTCTAAATTTGTATGTAAGTAGATCTCAACACAACATAAGAAACAATATCAATTATTTACATTTTACATTTTATGCCTAATAGGCAATCAGGCCCAAAATATAAAATTACAAATAGTTTTCCTTCTTTGACAAAAATGTAATAAGACTTAATAAAGTTTTTGAAAATGAAATTCAAATGTTTGCTTTATTTATATAATTAAAATTTCTTATGTTCTTTAGTTACAGATTGAATTTTGCCACTTAATTTTAATAGATAACTCTAAGCATTTTAGAAAAAGTAGAACATGTCTGAAAATATGAATGGAAATTTTAATCTTTATATTTATTTTATTATATTTTTGGATAATACGTATTCAAAATTTGGGCACATTGAATACAATTTTATTACATATACACATACATGTGTATATGTACTATTCTTTAGATCACTGAGAATGAGGACAAGTTGAAAGTATGACAACAGGTTGAAATTACAAGACAGAGACCCCCAAATTAAAAAATCTGAAAATAAAAATGAAGCAGAAAATCTAAAAAAGCAGACTGCTTAAAATTTTAAAAACCAGAAACAATGAGACTCAAGAGCAAGCCACATAAAATTCATGAAAACACATTACATATTCTTTATTTAATGAAGATTTAATTAGTGATTAAAATAATAAAAGCAAGCAGGAAGTTTATTTTCATCAATTTCATAACATATACATGTCATGAAATCTGTTAAGCTTCATATTTTTTGCTAAATAAAGATTTAACTATTAATTTATAAAAAAAACCATATAGGTAAGCCTCCCTTTGTTCTCTTTCTGTGGGTTCATAAGTGTTGATAGAAGTGGGTTCACAAATATTATTTGTTATTTTAGAAAAATGTTATTTTCTTCATAGAACTTGTCACGAAGTGGCATATTTGTTTATGAAAAGTCTCCTGATAGATTTTTAGTTCGATAAGAGCAAGAACTTTATTTTCTGCATAGTGCCATCTATTCAAATTCTAAAACAATTCCTGACCCAAAGTATGGGTTCAAAAAATTTTCTGAGCTTAGAATTCTAAGACATTAATAGTCTTAACTAAGAAACACACTGTGTTCCGCAGAGATGTCTGTATAAACCTCTGGGAGACGACTGGGGGGAGGGAACGCAAAGTGCAAATCGCAATATTAGCTGGTCTTATGGAAACATTTTAGCCTGTCCTCCTAAGGTTACCATTAAGGCTTTAACTAAATTTTGTTTAACCTAACACTTTGTGCGAAGTATTGTCTTGGGTGGTGTGGATTCAAGGAGCAATAAGACATGATTCACTTTACTGTAGACTGTATTAATGTCAAAATACTTGCTGCCCCTCTTTACTGGGTCTGTCTTGACAGATAATCTGCTTTGGCTAAGAAAATGTGAGTAGCAGCGACTCACAGCAATTCAGAACAGAAGCACCAAGAGTCATCCTATGGTCCCACTCTTACTCTTTTTCCCCTGCTACAAATTGGTCTGTCCCCAGATAAGGGCAGTCTTCTCAGCCTGTATCCTGAAATGAAGAAGGCCTTAGGCAGAGTTGAAGCTGAACTGCAAAGAGTTTGTACCATGAACAAGAAATAAGCCGTTGCTGTTGTAAAGCCAGTGGTGTGCTGGAGCTGGATTGTACTGGCTTGTAGGAAATGACTGTGCTCAGCTCCTCCCAAACCTGTATCAGGTGATGCCACATTAGTAGCTTAACAATGGCCGAGGTGGGACAATTTACATTCTGAAAATTAGCAAATACTATGCATCAAGACTTTTATTCCTGAAGAACTTGCTATATGTTTATCAGCACTCCAGTGTTTAAAGAAACTGATAGTTGAGATTGTTCATTACCACACCACAATTTAGCCTAAGCTGTCTGATTCATTATTCACCAACAGTTCATAATCTATGGTAGATATTAATAGGACAAAACAGAATAACATTATACAGTTGAACTACATGGGTTTAAACTGTGCAGATACACTCTTATGTGGATATTTTTCCATAGTAAATATCAGTACTACAGTACTACAAGGTCCATGGCTGGTTGCATCTTACAGATGCAGCGGAATTGCTGACACACAGAGCTGACTACAAGTTATACATAGATTAATCCCCCAAGGTGTTCAGGGGTCAACTATAGAAAGTGCTGCGTTAAGGCAAGAACAGGATTTTATGAGTGTCAGAAGCTGTGAAGCTGCTGAGGTGTTATCCTACTTGCAAGCTCACGAGTTAGTCTGCCAGTTTCATGGCTGCTGTCAGAGGATACCCGGATCCAAGACAAAGGACTGTATCACTCACAGCACCAAAAGCAGCGTGCGGTTCAGGCTCACAGCTGTTCCTCTTTTTCCGAAAATCACAAGGGAAGTGGAGTGCCCTGGGAAGATGCTGTACATGCAACAACTTTAAAACCACAAGCTTAAGAAACCGGAATCTTTTTTTAATGCACTACAATCAAATCTCCCCAATTTTTCCTCTGGAGGAAGACATTATTATATTTGACAATAGACAAACCTGTATTCTCTAGTAGGAGACACCTCTATCCTCCAAAGGGGTTTGCTTTACATACATTCTTGAAAACACCATCCAGAACAAAGGCCATCAGGTGGCTCAGCTCAGAAGTGCTGGGAAATGAGAGACACCTAGAGATTTGTCTCTCCAGAAGGATACGATCCCTGAAGAGCACCTCACCTCCAAAGGAAGGTATGTTTTAGCATCTCCCTTTGTTGTTGTTCAGTTGCTAAGTTGTGTCTGACTCTTTGAGTCAGCAGTCATGGACTGCAGCATGCCAGGCTTCCCTGTCCTTCAGTATCTCCTGGAGTTTGCTCAAACTCATAGCCATTGAGTCAGTGATGCCATCCAACCATCTTATCCTCTGTCACACCCTTCTCCTCCTGCCCTCAATCTTTCCCAGCATCAGGGTCTTTTCCAATGAGTCAGCTCTTCACATCAGGTGACCGAAGTATTGGAATTTCAGCTTCAGGATCAGTCCTTCCAGTGAATATTAAGGGTTGATCTCCCTTAAGATTGATTGGTTTGATCTCCTTTTTGTCTAAGGGACTCTCAAGAGTCTTCTCCAACACCACATTTCAAAAGCATCAATTCTTCAGTTCTCAGCCTTCTTTATGGTCCAACTCTCACATCTGTACATGACTACTAGAAAAACCATAGCTTTGACTGTATGGATGTTTGTCAGCAAAATGATGTCTCTGCTTTGTAACATGCTGTCTAGATTGGTCATAGATTTTCTTTCAAGGAGCAAATGTTTTTTAATTTCATGTCTGCACTCATCATCTGCAGTGATTTTGGAGCCCCCCAAAATAAAGTCTGTCATCGTTTCCGTTTTTCCCCATGTATTTGCCATGAAGTGATGGGACCGGATGCCATGATCTTAGTTTTCTGAATGTTGAACTTTAAGCCAGCTTTTTCACTCTCTTTCACTTTCATCAAGAGGCTCTTTAGTTCCTCTTCACTTTCTGCCATAAGGGTGGTATCATCTGCATGTCTGAGGTTATTGGTATTTCTCCCTGGAGTCTCTCTTTAAGAGTAACACATGATAGCATATTTCCCCCCTTCTTTCTTTGATTTTCTGTGTCTTAGATCTTTCTTAGATCATTGAACTTAATGCCATAAAAATTTGAGGGGTTAATTGTGGATGGTGGTTTTGTTGTTCTCTGAATGACAGTGTAAATACGGGTGAGCAGCTGGTTAGGCTCTGCACCTGGTTGCATGTGAGGAAAGTCCTAGACTTTTCAGTCACTAACTCTTAACTTCGAACAAGTTTCAGTACGATAATGCATGTGTAGCGAAAGAGTCCTTGTGTAGCATTAACAGAGAATTTCTTCATTCTTGGTATTTCCTGAGGTTTACTTTCTTGTCCTGGGCTTTCATTATTAGAGTCAATATGGAGTTGGAGTATTCAGCCTAGAATTAAAAAGTCAGTAAAACTGCTTATCTTTAAATTTCCAAATGGAAAGTTAACATCTCTAATACAGACAATAACCTGAAATACTGAAGACCGGACTAGAGAAACTGTCTTCTCACAGTGGAGGCCTCTGAACATCACAGGAAGACATTGGGTTGGGCACGTCTTTATGTCCCATCTTTCCCAAGGAGAAGAGGAGATCAAGGAAGAGGCTGAAATTTTGCACTGGGGTTAAATTCTGAGTTTACTTCTTTTCAAATTGAAAGTGTCTGGAATTATTTTGGTGGGAAAATTTATATTTTTCCTCGATTAGTGGACATGGGTGCTTACATACTGATTCGTATTCAGTTCTAGAGCAGTGAATGAAGCCATTTTTGGAGCATCTGAGAGCTTCTGACTGTTCATTTCAAATCTGCTATCCATGGAGGGGGCTGGCACACGGCCACATAGAACATATTCAATTAGCGCCATTCCTTGTTACTAATGGTGTTACGCACGCAAATTTACAAAGCCTTGGGGATAACTGAGAAGTGTTTGAAGTCTGTTTCAGGTGTACGGTGCTTCATGCTTTTCTTCTTTCGTGTTGCTTCGGATCTCTCACTCCCTTATTTAGTAACTAATTCTCTCTAGAGTGTTAATAAGTGTTAACTGATAGATTTACTCTTCCCAAGAATATTTTTCAATTGCATAAGACAACCAAACACAGAAGCCCTTCAAGACTCAGAAAGAATGCACATCTAATTATGGGGTGCAGCATCTCACACTAGCTGTGGAGATATTTTGGGGTACAGGAGAACACTTGCTTTTCTCAAATTGTATGTCAGAAGTGTCTGTCTGCTTTCTTTCTTCCAAAATGCACAGGTTAGTGCAGGAGGATTCTCAGAGTGCTAAATTCAAGTAGACTATAAGATCAGAGATTTATGTTTCTCCTGGCAGACTTTTAAGGAGAATTATTTTGACCAAGTTTCCAAATTCCCTCTTCATTCCCACTACTTCACAGGCCTGAAATTATACCTTTTGATGTCAATCTTCTCCAATGATGAATGGCAACAGAATTGAAAATATTACTAGTGATTTTTATCACTGACATTTTTCTGCCTTGAGATCTGTCTGGTGAAACCTGTCGATACTTATACTGGCTCCATGGGGACCCTCATACACAATTTATTCTACTTTGTTTTGCAGAATGCTTAGCCTTACAGCCACTGTTCCAAAAGAGGGATGCTGCTTAATTAATCTACTTCTTAAATGTTAATTTTTGGACTAATATCTTTCAAAAATAACTTAAAACAACTCTTCGAAAATGAGTCTCACCTAACAACTTAATTTTAGCTCATTGTTTCTCGTTAAATCATCTACTGTTTCCTATGTCTTTATGGGAAGATACATAAAAAAAAATCTGAATTTGTATAGAAAGAATTTTAAAAAAACAACTGTTCTTATTCTATTCCTAAGAAACCCTTAAATTCTGCTTGGCTTTGATCCCAATGATCAAGCCTTCACAGATATATTTTAAAAATCTGTCTTTCTCTATAGAAATTTCTATTATAATTAACTTGAGTGTGCTTTCAGTTTTGTTCCATTGAGTCTGAAAGAAAAATCATTTAATATTTAAAGTTACTGTTGAATACTTTCTCCTCTGAAGTGTCTGGAAACGGATTCTCCAAATTCGACATAAAGATAGATCCTTCTGATGGAGGGGAAACATGTATACCTATGGCTGATTCATATTGATATATATAGCAAAAGCCATCAAAATATTGTAACTATTCTCCAATTAAATAAATAAATTTTAAAAGGAAATTATTAACAGCATAAGTCTTCCTGTTTCCTTGAGAGCAGTTTGTATATTTGTAGATCATTTTTTAGTAATGTTTTAGCATGCTATGAGTTTAATAAATGTTTCTTGTATTTATAAAAAAGGAGATACATCCTTGTAAAACCATCAGTGTGAAAGTTCTATACACTTTTTCTTTTTTTAAGAATGAGATCATGTGTCTACATATTCCTAGATATGTAGTGTCTAGCATATGGTAACAGGTATATTTTTAAAACTGAGCAAAATTTATACTTGAAAAGAACTGTTTTGTTAAAATGAAAATCAAGTGCCTTTATTCACATGGCTGCTTCTTAAGAATGTACAGTTTAGTGGAGGCTGCAATGCAGCCAGCTGGCATGCTTACTCTCAGTTCAGTTCAGTTCAGTCAGTCGTGTCCAACTCTTTGTAACTCCACGGACTGCAGCACTCCAGGCCTCCCTGTCTATCACCAACTCCCGGAGTTTACTCAAACTCATGTCCACTGAGTTGGTGATGCCATCCAGCCATCTCATCCTCTGTCGTCCCCTTCTCCTCCCGCCTTTAACCTTTCCCAGCATCAGGGTCTTTTCCAATGAGTTAGACCTTTGCATCAGGTGGCCAAAGTATTGGAACTTCAGCTTCAGCATCAGTCCTTCCAATGAACACCCAGGACTGATCTTTTTTAGGATGGACTGGTTGGATCTCCTTGCAGTCCAAGGGACTCTCAAGAGTCTTCTCCAACACCACAGTTCAAAAGCATCAATTCTTCGGCACTCAGCTTTCTCTATAGTCCAACTCTCACATCCATATATGACTACTGGAAAAACCATAGCTTTGACTATACTGACCTTTCTCGGCAAAGTAATGTCTCTGCTTTTTAATATGCTGTCTGATTTGGTCATAGCTTTTCTTCCAAGGAGCAGATTTCTTTTAATTTTAATTAAAAGACAAGGAGTCTTTTAATTTTGTGGCTGCAGTCACCATCTTCAGTGATTTTCGAGCCCAAGAAAATAAAGTCTGTCACTGTTTCTATTGTTTCCCCATCTATTTGCCATGAAGTGATGGGACCAGATGCCATGATCTTAGTTTTTTGAATGTTGAGCTTTAAGCCAGCTTTTTCACTCTCCTCTTTCACTTTCATCAAGAGGCTCTTTAGTTCTTCTTCGCTTTCTGCCATAACGGTGGTGTCATCTGCATATCTGAGGGTATTGATATTTCACCCTGATATTCCAGCTTGTGCTTCATCCATCCCAGCATTTCTCATGATGTACTCTGCATATAAGTTAAATAAGCAGGTGACAATATACAGCCTTGATGTATTCCTTTCCCAATTTGAAACCAATCTGTTGTTCCATGTCCAGTTCTAATGGTTGCTTCTTGACCTGTATACAGATTTCTCAAGGGGCAGGTCAGGTGGTCTGGTATTCCCATCTCTTTCAGAATTTTCCACAGTTTGTTGTGATCCACACTGTCAAAGGCTTTGGCATAGTCAATAAGCAGAAATAGATGTTTTTCTAGAACTCTCTTGCTTTTTCGATGATCCAACGGATGTTGGCAGTTTGATCTCTGGTTTATCTGCCTTTTTTAAATCCAGCTTGACCATCTGGAAGTTCACGGTTCACATACTGTTGAAGCCTGGCTTGGAGAATTATGAGCATTACTTTTCTAGCATGTGAGATGAGTGAAATTGTGCAGTAGTTTGAACATTCTTTGGCATTGCCCTTCTTTAGGATTGGAATGAAAACTGACCATTTCCAGTCCTGTGGCCATGGCTGTTTTCCAAATTTGCTGGCATATTGAGTGCAGAATTTTCACAGCATCATCTGTTAGGATTTGAAATAGCTCAACTGGAATTCCGTCACCTCCACTAGCTTTGTTCATAGTGATGCTTTCTAAGACCTACATGACTTCACATTCCAGGATGTCTGGCTCTAGGTAAGTGATCACACCATCATGGTTATCTGGGTCATGAAGATCTTTTTTGTATAGTTCTTCTGTGTATTCTTGCCACCTCTTCTTAATATCTTCTGCTTCTGTTAGGTCCATACCATTTCTGTCCTTTATTGTGCCCATCTTTGCATGAAATGTTCGCTTGGTATCTCTAATTTTCTTGAAGAGATCCCTAGTCTTTCCCATTCTATTGTTTTCCTCTATTTCTTTGCACTGATCACTTAGAAACGCTGCGTTATCTCTCCTTGCTATTCTTTGGAACTCTGCATTCAAATGGGTATATCTTTCCTTTTCTCCTTTGCCTTTCACTTCTCTTCTCGGCTGTGGTAAGATCTCCTCAGACAACCATTTTGCCTTTTTGCATTTCTTTTCCTTGGGGATGGTCTTGATCCCTGTCTCCTGTACCATGTCATGAGCCTTTGTGCATAGTTCATCAGTCACTCTGTCTATCAGATCTAATCCCTTAAATCTATTTCTAACTTCCACTGTATAATTATAAGGGATTTGATTTAGGTGATACCTGAATGGTCTAGTGGTTTTCCCTACTTTCTTCAATTGAAGTCTGAATTTGGCAATAAGGAGTTCAGATCTGAGCCACAGTCAGCTCCCGGTCTTGTTTTTACTGACTGTATAGAGCTTCTCCATCTTTGGCTGCAAAGGATGTAATCAATCTCATTTCGGTGTTGACCATCTGGTGATGTCCATGTGTGGCGATACATCCGTGCTTAGGATGTAATCAATCTGATTTCGGGGTTGACCATCTGGTGATGTCCATGTGTAGAGATACATCCATGCTTAGGATGTAATCAATCTGATTTCGGTGTTGACCATCTGGTGCTGTCCACGTGTAGAGATACATCCATGCTTACTCTGTTACATGGATGTAATCAATCTGATTTCGGTGTTGGCCATCTGGTGCTGTCCACGTGTAGAGATACATCCGTGCTTACTCTGTTGCGTGGATGTAATCAATCTGATTTCGGTGCTGACCATCTGGTGATGTCCACATGTGGAGATACATCCCTGCTTACTCTGTTACATGGATGTAATCAATCTGATTTCGGTGTTGACCATCTGGTGATGTCCACGTGTAGAGATACATCCTTGCTTACTCTGTTACATGCACCTGCTGGTGGCATCTGCCCTGGGATGGTGACTTTTTCACTGTACAGACTTTCCCTTTTCACATCTTGATAAATTATAACCTGCCTCTCCCACTCATTCATTCTTTTTGTTCCCTTTTCCTTCTCTGTTAAATCTAAACTACACTATTAATAAAAGTTGCTAAAAATAAAATCTTTTTCTCTTCCCTAAAACCTACTTGAGGCCTTGCTTTCAAGTTTAGAGGGCAACGTCACTTGCTCTGCCCACTTTTAAATTTCTAGTACTATCATCTTAAAACGTGATTCATTTCATTCTGTGTACATTTCCTAGTATTCCCAAATGCCTAAGAAAGCATTTCTATGTTTTTGTACAATTACAAATAGGACACATACTTAGAGCTATTTTATTTTTATTAACTGATTGACTTTAAGCTCAAAATTATTTTGTATGATGTAGGATGCATAGTTACTTGCATTAACTCAAAATCTGTTTCAGATTCAGACATGGGAGCTATTTAAGTAACAAACAGGAAGAGTTATAGAATGAAAGCATCTCAGGAAGCCTGTGGCCTTCACAAATTGGTGGTAAATTGGTGGGGTCTAGTACCTCTTTCACTTAAGTAGCTGAAGGCAACTATTAATGAGCCCCTTATTTCCCTAGACTATTTATTCTTAATTTCTTTGTAAAATATCTGATTTTTATCTGATTTATCAACCTGGTCAGTTTTCTTTACTTTCTGTACTTTCTATATATGTGAGACCCAAGAATGAATGCCATCTCTCTGATACGGTCTGAGGAAGGAGGTGTTGGGCAGGGCTGTATCTTTGCTAATTCTAGATATTAAGTCTGTTGACTCTCAGACCATACATAGTTTCATGGGTTTCATAAATCTCTTACCTAAACTAGAGCCTGATTATTGCATTTACAAAAGATAGTGTATAGGTCCTCCCACGGAACATATTCTTCCAAGAAAGATAAAAAGAAATTAGATAACCTTGACAGAAAGGAGAAATGTAAAATTTGTCTTTGAGGGAAGTGAAATTTGCAACATAAATTATTTACTGTATTTTAAAATAAGACCTTATAGAAAATTTGTTCCGTAAATATGCTGTGAATTCCTTCTGTACACATACTAACATTCATGTTTATTCAGGAAGCCATGGTTACTTTGAGTGGTGTGAGGGTGTGGAGCCAGGATTTTTATCCCCCTGGGGACCTAAGGGAAAAGATTTAATTGCTGTACTTTCCAAAATGGGGCTGGTAACATTTCCAGGAATACCCATATTTATTTTGTAGATTATTCCATAGATGTGTGTACCACACTTTGAAGATAAAATGTTACAGTCACTCTGACTCTGGGGTAAAGGGCTAAGTAGATTTTTAATGGCTGGTTTGTCAACATGTAATCAAGAAGGAGGTGGTATCTGAGGGCTTACTGTTTAAAACAGCCCACGGAGAAGAGAATTGAGATTTCCCACATTTTCAGCTAAATTCCTCATTTGTTGTGGGTCTTCTGATGTCAGAGATGCTTGCCTCCATAGGCAGGAACTCATTGACAGAACAGAGTTTGTACCGTGAGTGAACAGTTTCAGACTCAGACCTAATAAAGGAGTATTGTTAGATGCTGTATCTGTTAGCATGATTGCATTACAGTCAATAGAAATTAAACCCTATGAATTTAAGCAAAATTAGTTTATTGGAAAGATACAGGACTTTAGTCTGATGAATTGGGCTTGAGAACAGGCAAGAACTGAAGAAGCTTGGATACCACACAACAATGAGCTTATGGCAGGAACTGTTTTGTCAGGATGGTGCTGACCAAATGGATGTATGCCAATCATTTTAGAGTTTAGGATCCCCTTCTCAAGCTTCTGTTTGGTTCAGTTTTTTATGGAAGAGGTAAGACCCTAATATTACTGTCCTTTAGATCAGTAGTTCTCAAGCTGTTTAGTCTCAAGGACTCTTTACACTCTTAGAGATTATGGAGGATTCCAAAGAGCTTTTGTTAATGTAGGTTATATCTGTGTACATTTACCATGTATTTTTTTGCCTTTAAAATTTGTTTTTTTATTTTACTTATCTAGCTCACTTGGTTGTGTCATGAATGAAGAGTCCTTGTATAAACAGAGATGAGAAAGGATGAGAAAAGACATTGATACCATTTGAGTGCCCGCCATGTGCCAGGAAGGGTCTGTGAAAAAGTAGTGCTATCTGTCATTTTTGAGTGACACTCAAAGGATTTATTATGTGGACAGAATAATGAAGATGGTCTCTTATTATTTCCTTATATATACATGCCATGCACTGTCCATGTGTATGCTAAGTCGTTTCAGTCATGTCCAACTCTTTGCGACCCCAGAGACTGTAGCCCACCAAACTCCTCTGTCCATGAGAGTCTTCAGGCAAGAATACTGGAGTGGGTTGCCATGCCCTCCTCCAGGGGATCTTCCAGACCCAGAGATCAAATCCATGTCTCTTATGTCTCCTCCATTGACAGGTGGGTCCTTTACCACTAACACCACCTGTGAAGCCTCTACTGTCCTTGCACTATCTCATTTAATTTGTATACCAGACTTGCAAGGCAGCTACCTGTTTACTGTATTATAAGCCAAAAGTGAGACAATTAAAAACACTCATATATTCCTTTATTTTAAAATATCAACAATAAACTTGTCACATGTCATGAAAAGTAATTGTATTTTTCTAAACAAATAGTAGAAAGAGTATATATATTTATATTTTTGCCAATAGCTTTAGTTTGGCTTGATCAATGAATTCTCTTATCTACTTTGCATTCAATCATGTGCAATATACTGTCCAGCTGAATTACATAAAGAAAATTTGATCTCACACAAATAGTTAGAAAACAGAGGAGTATTTAAAAGCCTTTTTCAGTTAATTGTGGGTAAATGGTGTTACACTGTAGAATAGAGGCAATAGTCTTCTGAGAGCCTAAAGACAAAGCTAGAGAAGCTTTGCCTCCGTGGAGGCCTTTGAGAACCAGAGAGAGACCCTGGGATGAGACCCCTGCTCCTCACGCTGGTAAGCGACGTAAATCATCCCTCTTCTCCCAGCGCCATCTTCCTCCCGCCACCAGGGGGATGGGTAGATCCAAGGGAAGTTGAGGTTAACCTCTGAATTTACTTCCTTTAAAATCAGAACATGGTCACACGGAAGGTTTTCCAGTCTCACACTGTGAACCCATTCCTGTGTACCCAGTTCTCCGAGCCTTTGACTCCTTCCACTAACTTGATATGATGGATCTGGCATCTTTGCTTAATATGGGCCATTCTTTTTCTGAAGTTCTAGGACTATCCCAGTAGCATATTGGAACCCTCACCCAAGGCCTTGACCAAGATGTTACGTCTTGTGGAAGGATATCCCTATAATGAAAAACACCCATATGGAGTTTCATATTCCATCTGTCTTGATCCAACACTCATTTTCTTGGTTCCTGCCAGGATGCATCAGCTAGGTCTTATAGCAGCTTTAGCATACACTCTCTCTCCTCCCTTAGCAGGCCTAGCACGTCTCCAATCTTGTTGTGCGGAGATATGACCCTAATCGTGTGTCCATAGCCAGGGAGTTGGAAGCAGATGCTGAGGAAGGCAATGTGATCTTGCCAGGCTTCAGCCTCATATGAAGTCTCCACAGATCCTTCAAGCAGGGAAGCGAAGGTTGGATCTGTCTTTCAGTAAGAGAAAGTCGATCAATTCTGCAAGCCCAGAGGGTTCAGAGGAATTCAGACATTCAGGCTTCTGAAGTTCTTCTACTTGGTTATCCTCAGCCTGTTACTGAACCAAACTGGGATCCACGCCTCCATGTGCAGCAAAGCCAATCTGCTGACACTGGGTCGTGGTGAAGGAAAGTACAGCATTATTACAGGGGACCAAGCAAGGAGTCCAGGACAGCTAGTGCTCAAAAAGCCCAAGCTCCTTGATGGGTCTTGGGAAAGCATTTTTAAAGGCCAGGTAAGGAGGGGACAAAGTCCCAGGGCCTGTGATCATCTCACGTACAATTCTCCTGATTGGTTGATGGTGAATAACAGGGCAGTGTCACAGGGGTCCACATTATCAGACTCCAACAGGCTGGGGACTATGTAGTTAACATCATTCATTTGGTGAGGGGAGAGGGGACTTTAACATCTGTAAAAACAACTCAGGAAATATGCATCAGATGCTGTTATCTAGGGACTTCACAGAGGACCTAAGCAGAGGATTTGAGGGCGGGGGCTGTCCCAGGAAGGCAGCAGAGGGTCCCTCTCAGTTCTGATCCCAGATCTCAGTTCTGCCTTTCCCTATCAGAACACTGACTTTGCCATCTGGGATTTGCCAGCAGGAGAATTTAGCCTTCTCTGTGGTTCTGCCACCTCACAATCAAATCCTATACCTGATCTTCAGTGTTTCAACTACAAGACCGTGAGGTTCTATTTAAAGGCAGTCAAGAAAGTCTTCTGAGTATCGTATTTTGCTTTAAGTTGTTAGTTAACAAATCTGAGACTGTTATTTTTTTCTCTTCCATGGATCAGTAACACTTAGCATTTCATTCCAATCTTTATATCTGCTCTTTCTCTAATGCCTCTCAAATGCCCCAACCATAGCACCAGCTTTTGTAAGCCCTTAACATGTATTTACAGTTTGCCAGAAACGGAAGTCTTCACAATCACACAACTACAGCAATTCAGTGTCATTGACCACTACACGTGTTACCTGTACGGGTCCTCAATGCCATTCACCAGGCAAGTGTTGCAACTCCAGAATCTCACCCTTAGAGACTGCTTTGTAACACTACATTCTAGAACATAAACAGAGCCTGAGACTGGGAGTCTTAATTGTAAGTGATTTATTGCAGGAATATGCAAAGATAAGGAGAAGGAAGGAAGCAGGGTGCAGCGGGGAATTAAAAGCTAAGCAAAATTGTGGTCTCAACTAGAGGCAGGCTTTATTCTCCCCTAGGGGAGCTCTCGAGCAGACACTGTGTCATAGTTAAGGTTCCCTTTATTAGTTTCTGTCCAGGCAGGGGGGCTCTCACTTGGGTGAGGGCAATACTCTGGAGAATGGGAGCATGGATCGTTACTAGCCGGTAACAAGAATTAAAGCAGTCATTGGTAACAGTATTGACAGGTGCTTGGAAGGTGTATTACTGCTGAAACCAATTACTGAGAGGAAAAGCCTCTCTCTGCTTTGTACACCTTGCCATTTTTGGGAAAGTCATCATGTTAGAGAACTTCCCTTTCCTCTCCAATCACTCTGCATGACCGTTCCAGAAACTGAGCAAACCAAATGAGTTATTTCATAAACACTCATGGCATTATTTTTTTGCACGTTAGCCATTTTCTCCGAAACAGTTGTTATCAAGCCAGATGAACACTTCCATTCTGGAAGAGCTCCATCAGCATGTATTAGCAACATTAAATAAAGACAAAAATTTTCACAATCTTTTCCTCTCTCAGTCTCTCCACCCTGCTCCTTTGCTCTTTTTCCTTCCTTCTCAAGTGCCTTTTCTGTTTGGCTTTCCCTTCACTCTCTTCCTTCTCGTCTTTCTTCCTTTCATTTATTCTTGTGAACCTACATCTAACTTTCAGTCTCTCTTTTACTTGATTCATCATATGATTCCATGTGGCTATTTTCCACATATACATGGCTTCATTTTTCAAGACTGTTTTCTTTTCTGGCACCATCTGCCTTTGTCCCAGACAGGTATATCTCTCATGATTTTAGGAGTCTTTAATCAGCAAGTTATGGAACAGATTCAACAGCAGAAGACTTTCCAGATTTTCAACTTCTAACTATTTACTCCGAATATCTCTCTTGAAGAAGAGAAATTCTTTTTTTGAGCATATGCTGGCTATTACAATTGTGAGTTTTTAGTCTAAATCAAAAGGAAGAGATAAGAAAAGATAACTAACTTCTATCATGTAGAAAACATTTTCTGTAATTAAGTAATTTTAATACTATGGTACTGAATCAATTTGTGAGGATGCAATAACAAAGTACCACAGACTGGGTGGCTTAAATAGCAGAAATTCATTTTTTCAAAATTCTGGAGGCTAGAAGTCTGAAGGTGTTGGCACAATTGTTTTATTCTGAAGCCTCTCCCCATGACTTGCAGACAGCTGTCTTCTCTTTGTGTCTTCACACGGTCTTCCTTCTCTGCCTGTGGTGTGTCCAGATTTCCTATTGTTAGAAAGACATCAGTCATGTTGGATTAAGGCCACCCCAAAGACCTCATTTTAGTTTATTTTCCTCTTTAAAGACTCTATTTCCAAGTCACATTCTGAGGCATTGACGGTGAGTGTTAGTCGCTCAGTCGGATCCGACTCTTGGTGACCCCATGGACTGTAGCCCACCAGGCTCCTCTGTCCATGGGATTTTCCAGGCAAGAATACTGGAGTGGGTTGCCATTTCCTTCTCCAGGGGACCTTCCCAACTCAGATTGAACCCAGATCTCCTTCATTGCAGGCAGACTTTTGAGCCACCAACCAAGATATTGGGGGTAAGGATTCCAATATAAAAATGTTTAGAGAGACACATTCAGCTCATAACATAACAGCTCACAATAATATCAACTGTATGAGAAATCTTCAGATTCTGATGAATGAGAAAATCTGCATATTACCATTTGCTATGTTGCAATATTTTAAAAACTGCTTAACAGGAGTCTTAGTCTCTTCTGTCTGGGTTTGCTATAGTAAAATACTGTAAACTAGGTGGTTTGTAAACAACAGACATTTATTTTTCACAGTTCTGGAGGCTGAGAAGTTCAAGATCAAGGTGCCTGCAATTTCTGTGTCTGGAGAGAGCCCACTTCCTGGTTCACAGATGGCTGGGTTTTTGTTCTGTGAGCTCACGTGGTGGAAGGTAGAGGCATTTCTGTGGGTCCTCCCTCACAGAGGTTCCAGTCCCGCTCACAAGGGCTCCACGCTCCATGCCGGATCTCCTCCTAAAGACCCCACTTCCAAACACCATCATTTGGGGATTAGGTCTCAACGAATGAGTTTGGGGGGAAACAAATATTCACAGGAGGACTTTGCTCCAAAGAACATAAAGTTGATATGTATTTCCCTACTCTTCCCAGTAAATACAATGAAAACTCCTGGACATCATATATAAAACAAAAAAGAGACTCTGAACAGTGGAAAGAAAAAGGTAGACTGGCTAGGGACCTCTAGACCCAAGGAATGAAATGGAGGTATAAAAAAACTCTCAACACGCTGGGTGTAGAGGTAGAAGAAACTTTTCACAGAATTTATCATTCTTTCATGATAAAAACTCTTGAAAAGGAGAACATACATAAACAGATTAAAGGCCATGTATGACAAGCTTACAGCTAACATCGGGCTAAACATTGAAAAGCTCAAAACTTTTCCTCTAAGATCAGGAACAAGACAAGGATACGTGTTCTTGTCTTTTTTATTTAACATAGTACTGGAAGTCCTAGCCAGTACTTTGGTGGTGGGAATGTAAATTGGTGAAGCCACTGTGGAAAACACTGTGGAGGCTCCTCAAAAACGTAAACACTGCTGCCATGTAATGTAGCAGTACCATTTATGGGTGTGTATCTACAGGAAATAAAATCATTATTTTTTTGGAAAAATATAAGTACTTTATCTATTATTATTTTAATGGAAGTATGAGTGAGTGATAGTTGCTCAGTCATGCCTGACTCTTTGTGACCCCATGGACTGTAACCAGCAGGCTCCTCTGTCTATGGAATTCTCCAGGCAAGATTACTGGAGTGGGTTGCCATTTCCTTCTCCATAATGGAAGTAGAGTTGTCTTAAAATATTGTGTTAGTTTCAGGTGTACAGCATAAAGATTCAGTATTTTAGCAGATTATTGTATTCCATTATAGCTTATTACAAGATAATGGGTATCGGTCCCTCTGCTCTAGTGAATATTTGTTGCTTATCTTCTTTATATACATAGTAGTTTGAATACTGCTACTATTCTATAGTAGTTTGTGTCCATTAAGCTTGGATACCTCTAATTTGTCCCTCCCCACTTTCCTCTCACCTTTGGTAACCACAAGTTTGTTTTCTCTGTCTGTGAGTCTGTTTTTGTCTTGAATAAACATACATTTGTATTACATTTTAGATCCCACATATAAGTGATGTTGTATAGTGTTTGATACTCTGACTTATTTCACCAAGCATAATAATTCTAGGTCCACTAATGTTGCTGCAAATGATAGCATTTCATTCTTTTTTATGACTCATATTCCATTATATATATGTACACACTATATGTTCTCAAGCCAATCATCTGTTGTTGAGCACTTGAGTTGCTTTCACTTGTGTCTTAGCTATTGTAAATAATAGTTTGAATATTGATATTTGTGTATCTTTTCAAATTAGTATTTTCATTTTTTTCAGATATATACCAGAAATGGAATTGCTGGATAATATGGTAGTTCTAATTTTTTTCTTTTTTTGTGAAACTTCATACTGTTTTCTATATGGTTGCACCAATTTATATTCCTACCAATAGTATACAGGGGTTTTCTTTTCTCCAAATTCTCTTCATATTTGTTATTTATAGACTTGCTGATGTCTGATGTGAGGTGGTACCTTTTTGTGATTTTGATTTGCATTTCTTTAATAATTAGTGATGTTGAGCATCTTTTCATGTGCCTATTATCTATCTGTATGCCTTCTTTGGAAAAATATCTATTTAGATCTTCTGCCCATTTTTCCATTGGATTTTTTAATAATTTATTTATTTATTTTAATTGGAGGACAATCACTTCACAACACTGTGGTGGCCCCTGCCATGCTTTCACTGGATTTTTAAAATACTGAGTTATATGAGCTGTTTGTATATTTTAGATATTGGCCTCTTGTGAGTGAAAGTCTCTCAGTCGTGTCCGACTCTTTGTGACCCCATGGACTATACAGTCCATGGAATTCTCCAGGCCAGAATACTGGAGTGAGTAGCCTTTCCCTTCTCCAGGGGATCTTCCCAACCCAGGGATCAAACCCAGGTCTCCCACATTGAAGGCAGATTCTTTACCAGCTGAGCCACCAGGGAAGCCCAAGAATACTGGAGTGGGTAGCCTATCCCTTCTCCAGCGGATCTTCCTGACCCAGGAATCAAACACATCATTTGCAATTTTTTTTTCCATCCTATAGGTTGTCTTTTAATTTTGTTGATGATTTTCTTTGCTATGCAAAAGCTCTTATGTTTAATTAGGTCTCATTCATTTATTTTTGCTTTTATTTCTTTGCCTTGGGGGATTGGTCCAAGGAAATAATGCTATGATTTATGTCGAAGTGTTTAGCCTATGTTCTCTTCTAGGAACTTTGTGGTAGTATGTCTTATATTAAGGTTTTTAATTCATTTTGAGGTTGGTTTTTTTTTGTGGTGTGTGATTGAGAGAATGTCCTATTTTCATTTTTAACATGTGAATATACATTTCCCCAGTACCACTTATTGAAGAAACTATCCTTTCTCCATGGTATATTTTTGCCTCCTGTGTTGTAGATTAGTTGAATGTACGTGTATGGACTTATTTCTGGGCTTGTTATTCTGTTCTATTGATTTATGTATCTGTTTTTATGTAAATACCATTCTGTTTTGATTACTATGGCTTTGTAGTATAGTCTGAGACTAGCGGGGTTATACTGCCAGGTTTGTTCCTTTTTCTCAAGATTTCTTTGGCAATTTGGGATCCTATGTGCTTTCATATAAATTTTAAGATTGTTTATTCTAGTTCTGTGAAAAATGCCCTGGGTGTTTTGATATGGATTTCATTAAATCTGTAGATTGCATTGGGTGGTATGGACATTTTAATAATGCTAATTTTTTCAATCTAAGAGAATGAGATATGTTTCCATTGTTTGAAATCATCTTCAATTTTTTCATCAATGTTTTATATTTTTCAGAGTGCAGATCTTTCACCTTCTTGGTTAAATTTATTTCTAGGGTTTTTTTTTTTGTATGCAATTTTAAATGGAATTTTTAAATTCTCTCTGTTATTTAATTATTATTGTACAGAAGTGCAGCAAATCTCTGTACATTAATCTTGTATCCTGAAAACTCACTGAATTTACTTATTAATTCTAATAGTTTTGGGGTAGAGAATTTAGGGTTCTTTTTATAGAACAGGGGTCCTCAACTTCCAGGATCTAATGCCTGATGATCTGGGATGGAACTGATATAATAATAAGAGAAATAAAGTACACAACAAATGTAATGCACTTGAATCATCCCCAAACCATTTCCCCCCAGTCCGTGGAAAACTTGTCTTCCACAAAACCAGTACCTGGGCCCAAAAGTTTAGGGACTGCTGGTATAGAGAATCATGGCATCCACGCATAATAACAGTTTTACATCTTCCCTTTCTATTTTGGATACTTTATTTTTATTAAAAAATTTTTTTTACTTCTCTGATTGCTGTGGTTAAGACTTCCAATACTATGATAAATAGAAGTGATAAGAGTGTGCATCCTTGTCTGTTTCCACATTTTCAACAATCACTGAGTTCTATGTTGACTATGGGTTTGTCATAATTTTATTGTGTTGAGATATGTTTCCTCCATACCTACTTGGTGAGTTTTTATCATGATGGATGTTGAATTTTGTCAAGTGGTTTTTCTGTGTCTATTGATATGATCATGTGATTGTCTTTCCTTTTGTTAATATGGTGTATCATATTGATTGATTTGCATATGTTGATTCATTCTTGTGACCCTAAATTGAATCCAACTTGATCATGGTGTATCATCTTTTTATATATATGCATTTGGTTTGTTAATATTTTGTTGAGGATTTTTGTGTCTATATTCATCAAGGATATTGGCCAGTAATTTTCTTTTTTTGTAGTTCCGTTGTCTCATTTTGGTATCAAGGTAAAGTGGCCTCATAGAATGAATTTGGAAGTGTTATCTCTTCTTCAATTTTTGGAATAAATTTTAAAAGGGTAAGTATAAGTTCTTCTTGATATGTTTGACAGAATTCCTCAGTGAAACTGTCCGGTCCTGGACTTTTTTTTGCAGGGATATTTTCATTACGGGTCTACTTCACTTCTGATGATCAGACTAGTCAAACTGTCTGTTTCTTCTTGGCTTAGTTTTGTCAGGATGTATGTTTCCAGAATTTCTAGAATTTTTTAAAATTTTTTCTCAGTTGTTTAATTGTTGCAGTGTAACTGTTCATACATAGTACCACAATTTTTTGTATCTCTGTGGTGTTATTTGTTATTTCTCCTCTTTTATTTTTTATTTTGTTTATTTGGGTCCTGTTTCTTTTCTTAGTAAACCTGGATAAAGTTTTACCAGTTTTGTTTATCTTTTCAAAAACTAGCTCTTGGTTTCATTAATCTTTTCAATTATTTTAATCTCTATTTTATTTATTTCCTCTCTGATCTTTGTTATTTCCTTCCTTCTGCTGACTTTGGACTTTGCTGTTTTTCTAATTCCTTCAGTGGGGAGGTTAGGTTTTTCATTTGAGATATTTCTTGTTGTCTTGAGGAAGGCCTGCCATTTCTGTGCACTTCACTCTTGGAACTGCTTTTGCTGCAGCCCACAGATCTTGGAAAGCTGTGTTTTCCTTTTCATTTGTTGTGAGGTATTTCTGATTTCCTCTTTGATTTTATCATTGGCCTAGGAGGTTTTTTTGCTAGCATGTTGTTTAGTTTCCACGTGTTTGTTCTTTTCCTATTTTTCTTCTTTGTAGCTGATTTCTAGTTTCATAGTCTTGTGGTTGGAAAAAAATGCTTGATATAGTTTTTATACTCTTTAATTTGTTGAGGCTTATTTTGTGACCTGCTGTGTGGCCTGCCTTGGAGAGTGTTCCATGCACGTTTGAAAAAAGTGTATTCTTTTTTGGATGTAGTGCCCTGTAGGTATCAATTAAGTCCAACTGTTCTATTGTGTCATTTAGGACCTCTGTTGCCTTATTGATTTCCAGTCTGAAGGATCTGTCCATTGATGTCAGTAGGGTGTTAAATTCTCCTACTATTATTATTGTTGTCGTTGTTAGTTCAGTTGTGTCTATTCTTGGAGACCCCATGGACTGTAGCCTCTGTCTGTGGCATTCTCCAGGCAAGAATACCAGAGTGGCTTGTCACTTCCTTCTCCAACTGCTGTATTCCTGTAATTTCTCCCTCTCCTTTAGTATTTGCTTTGTGCATTTAGGTGCTCCTGTATTGGCTGCATATATGTTAATGAGTGTAATATTCTCTCCTTGTAGTGATTTCTTTATCATTATATAATGTTCCTCTATTTTTTAAAATGATCTTTGCTTTAAAGTGCATTTTGCCTGATATGCGTATTGCTTTCCTACATTCTTGTCATCTTCATCTGCGTGAAATATCCATCCTCTCACCTCACCTTCAGTCCGTGTCTGTCTTTCACCCTGAAGTGAGTCTCTTGTAGGCAGCATTTCGAAGATTCTTGCTTTTCTTTTTTTTTTTTTAACCTAATCATCCACCCTATGTCTTTTGATCAGAGCAGTTAGTCCAGTTGACTTTTGACTTTTAAAGTAATTACTGATAGGTACAGCAAATATGGAAAACTCAGCAGTGGTCACAGGAAAAGGTCAGTTTTCATTCCAATCCCAAAGAAAGGCAGTGCCAAAGAATGCCCAAACTACTGCACAATGGCACTCATCTCACACGCTAATAAAGTAATGCTTAAAATTCTCCAAGCCAGGCTTCAGCAATACGTGAACCATGAACTTCCAGATGTTCAAGCTGGTTTTAGAAAAGGCAGAGGAACCAGAGATCAAATTGCCAACATCCAATGGATCATCGAAAAAGCAAGAGAGGACCAGAAAAACATCTATTTCTGCTTTATTGACTGTGCCAAAGCCTTTGACTGTGTGGATCACAATAAACTGTAGAAAATTCTGAAAGAGATGGGAATACCAGACCACCTGACCTGCCTCTTGACAAACCTGTATGCAGGTCAGGAAGCAACAGTTAGAACTGGACATGGAAGAGACTGGTTCCAAATAGGAAAAGGAGTACGTCAAGGCTGTATATTGTTACCCTGTTTATTTAACTTACATGCAGAGTACATCATGAGAAATGCTGGGCTGGAAGAAGCACAAGCTGGAATCAAGATTGCCGGGAGAAATATCAATAACCTCAGATATACAGATGACACCACCCTTATGGCAGAAAGTGAAGAAGAACTAACGAGCCTCTTGATGAAGGTGAAAGAGGAGAGTGAAAAAGTTGACTTAAAGCTTAACAGTCTGAAAACTAAGATCGTGGCATCCGATCCCATCACTTCATGGCAGATAGATGGGGAAACAGTGAAAACAGTGGCTGACTTTATTTTTCTGGGCTCCAAAATCACTGCAGATGGTGACTGCAGCCATGAAATTAAAAGACGCTTACTCCTTGGAAGAAAAGTTATGACCAACCTAGATAGCATATTAAAAAGCAGAGACATTACTTTGCCAACCAAGGTCTGTCTAGTCAAGGCTATGGTTTTTCCAGTAGTCATGTAAGGATGTCAGAGTTGGACTATAAAGAAAGCTGAGCGCCAAAGAATTGATGCTTTTGAACTGTGGTGTTGGAGAAAACTCTTGAGAGTCCCTTGGACTGCAAGGAGATCCAACCAGTCCATCCTAAAGGAGATCAGTCCTGGGTGTTCATTGGAAGGACTGACGTTGAAACTGAAACTCCAATCCTTTGGCCACCTGATACGAAGAGCTGACTCATTGGAAAAGACCCTGATGCTGAGAAAGATTGAGGGCAGGAGGAGAAGGGGACGACAGAGGATGAGATGGCTGGATGGCATCATCAATTCGATGGACATGGGTTTGGGTGGACTCCGGGAGTTGGTGATGGACAGGGAGGCCTGACGTGCTGCGGTTCATGGGGTCGGACACGACTGAGCGACTGTACTGAACTGAACTGATGTACTCATGGGCTTCCCTGGTGGCACAGTAGTAAAGAATCTGTCTGTCAAGCAGGAGGCACAGATTCGATCCCTGGATCTGGAAGATCCTCTGGAGAAGGAAATGGTAACCCACTCCAGTATTCTTTCCTGGGAAATCCCATGGACAGAGGAGTCTGGTAGGCTACAGTCCATGGCTTCCAAAAGAGTCAGACATGATTTAGCAACTAAAAATCAATGTCCTTATTGCCCTTTTATTCCGTGTTTTCCAGTTTTTTGTTAAATTTCTTTGTTCATTTTTCTTTTTTGTTTTTCCCATTGTGATTTGATAGTTTTTTTGTATGTGTAATAAAGTTTTATTAAAGTATAAAGGCGACAGAGAAAACTTCTGACATAGGCATCAGAAGCGGGCAGAAAGAGTCTGATGATTTTTTTGTAGTGGACTTGGCTTCCTTTCTTTTTGGTTTTTGTCTACCTATTATACATTTTTGATTTGTGATTTCTGTGGGGTTCATATATGTTGATCCCCAGTTATATCTACTTGATTTAAACTGATAATCATTTAAGTTTATATTCTTAAAGTTCATTTTTTACCACCCTTCCCTACATTTTGTGTTTTTGATCTCATATTTTACATCTCATGCTTCTCCTTTTTTTTGTAGTTATAATTGCTTGTTCATTTTGGGTTTTTAAAAAATTTACATACTGGCTTATTTAAGTTATCTTCAATTCATACAATATATGTGCCTTTCCTTTTGAGACTGTCCCTTTCCTATAGATTCTTGCTTCTTTTACCCTTAGAGAAGACCTTTTAACATTTCACTTAAGGTAAGTTTGGTATTGCTGAATTCTTTTAGTTTTTGCCTGTCTGAGAAATTCTTTACCTCTCCTTTATTTCTAAATAGTAACTTGCTGAGTAGAGTATCCTCGTTTGCACATTTTTTCACTTCAGGACTTTGACTATATAATGCTACTCCCTTCTGGCCTGCAAAATTTCTGCAGAGAAATCAACTGATAGTCTACAGGGGATCCCTTATATATGACTTTGTTTTTCTCTTGCTGCCTTTAGAATTCTCTCTCTATTTTTAACTTTTACAACTTTAATTATAATATGTCTTGAGTTCATTTGTTTGGAACCTTCTGTGTTACCAGGACCTGAATATCGATTTCCTTCTTTAGGTTTAGAAAGTTTTCAGCCATAATTTCTTCAAAAACATTTTTGATTCCCTTTTGTCTCTTTGCCTTCTGGAACCTCTATTATGTGTATGTTGGCACAAATATATTATCCTATAGTTCTCATATGTTACCTTTTAAACTTTGTTTTTCTATCTGTTCTGATCAGGTGATTTCCATTATCCTACCGTCCAGATTACTTATGCATTCTCTGTGTCATTCAGTTTTTTATTGCTTCTGAAGTGTTTTTTTACCTCAGAAATTGAATTATCCTCTTTTGATTGGATGATCTTTATAGTTTATAGTTCCTTATTAAAATGATGTGCATTTACACTGATACTCTTTCTTAATTCAGTTAGCATTTTTATTACCAGCTTTTTGAACTGAGTGTCTGGTAGACTAATTATGTTCCGTTATTTATTTTTTCAGAGTTTTTCTTCTGGTTTTGATTGGGAGTAGCTCTTCTGCCTTTCATTTCACTTCACTTTCTCTGTGTCTATGAGTTTAGATGAAACAGTTATCTATTCTGGTCTTGAAAGAGTATTTTTACGTGGGAACTCCCCGTGTAGACCACCTTGCCTCCTGCCTTTGGTGGGAGGGCGGACCCGGTGTGGATGCCAGCCCCGCTCTCTGCAGGTGTGCTGGCCACTGTCATCTTGGCTGGGTGTGTGGCTCGTGTTGGAGGAGCCAGAGGCTGCACAGGGCGTGAGCCAGGACTTCCTGCCCCATCACTGCGGTCCCCCTGCCCGGGGTGGAGTCCGTTCCCAGTTGTTGGAGTGGAAGCCCTGAAGATCGGCTCAGGCAGGCTGAGCTCACTTTAAGTGTGTGCCCTGTCTTCTTCCTGACCTGGAGACTTTTCCCCGAAGGAGTGAAGTGCATAGGAAAGGGAGGCTCCAGCTCTCATAGAGGTCCAAGATGTTGCCTGTTCAGGCTGAAAATCACATCCCTTCCCCTACTGTGGGCGTTCCAGATCTAGCGCGAGGTTGTGGTGTGGAGTGGGCAGGGCCAGGGCGTTGTCTCAGCTGGGACTGGGGGTTGCAGTGTTTTGGTTACAAGGAGTTGAGCACCTGCATTGCGGCCAAAAGTTTGAGCTACATCTGTGGTGCTGCCTCTGTAAGTGTCGACAGTGGTCACTGCTGCCTCCCACGGATCACTGCCCAGGCCTCTTGGTCATCCGTGTACCACCGTATCACATCCCTTTCTGGGACCAGGATGCCCTGTATTCTGTGCCGTGGCGTGGAATGGGTGGAGCTGGTGTGTCTGCCTGGCTTGGACGGGGGAGTAAGGCGGGGGGACAGCTGCTAGCGCAGAGCTCTGTCTGCCCTGCCTGCTGGCAGGTGAGCACCCACGCACTCATCACAAGTGGCGTCCGGCCTTCTTCATATCTTCCGTCTGTCCCAGCTTTCTCCCAGCAGCCAAGTGTCCTTGTCTCCTCTTCATGGGGTCCCGGAACTGGGACGCCTAGTCCGCAGCTCATTCCCGAGAGCAGGAGTGTGCCCCTGGGGTCTTCCTCCACTTCCTAGACCCTTCCTGGAGGTGCAGGCCCCAGTCTGATGCTTTTCCTCCTGTCCTATCCAGTTATGTGGGATCTTTCCTCTAGCCTTAATGTGGAGGAGTTCTGCTTCTTTCCAGCTACTTTCCCATGAGAACTGTTTCACATGTAGATGTATATTTGATGTTTGTGTGGGAAGGTGAACTCCATATCCTTTTGCTCTCCTATCTTGATCCCTATCTCTGAAGTCATTATCGTAAAGAGATCTGTACTCTCACGTTCATGTAAGCATATTGACAATAGTCAAAGTATGGAAACGACCGTTGATAGATAAGCAGATACAGATAATTGTATATATATATATATTTATATTGTATATTTCATTATCGTAAAGAGATCTGTACTCTCACGTTCATGTAAGCATATTGACAATAGTCAAAGTATGGAAACGACCGTTGATAGATAAGCAGATACAGATAATTGTATATATATATATATTTATATTGTATATTTCATTATCGTAAAGAGATCTGTACTCTCACGTTCATGTAAGCATATTGACAATAGTCAAAGTATGGAAATGACCGTTGATAGATAAGCAGATACAGATAATTGTATATATATATATATTTATATTGTATATTTAATATATTAAGTATATTTTATACATTTTTTTATTATTTTTGCTATCTTTAAAAAATATTCCTTTTTATTCATTTCTTTGATCGTGCCCTATCTTAGTTGTGGCATGCGACATCTTTAGCTGTAGCATGTGAACCTTTTATTTCGGGGCATGTGAGGTCTAGTTCCCCAAGGATCAATCCTGGGCCCCCTGCTTTGGGAGCGCAGAGTCTTAGCCACTGGACCACCAGGGGAGTGAGAAGAGAATCCTGACTGTCCTCTCACATCATCTATTGCAGCAATCCAATTCCAGTAAAAAGGGAAGAGATACTAAATGTGGTGGTTGGTAAGCATGGTTTGCTAACAGATGTTGACTAGATCATTTCACACTGTAGCTAAATATCAAATCATGTTGTATACCTGAAACGAATATAATGTTACTATGTCAATCATACTTAAACTTAAAAAAAAAAGGAAATCTTCTCTTTTGTGACAACATGAATGAGACAGGAGGGCATATGCTAAGTGAGCTAAGCTGTACAGAAAAGCAAAATACTGCATGGTATCACTTATACGTGGCATCTAAAAAAAAAACTTATAGAGACCAAGAGAAAAATGGTGGCTGGGGACTCTGCTGTGGGAAAAATAGGAAGGAGTTGGTAAAATATACAAACTTTTAGTTATAGATGGAATAAGGTGTGAGGATTGAAGTATCACGTGGTGAGTATCGTTGATAACACTGTACTGGATAACTGAAATTTGCTAAGAGAGAACTTTAGTGTTCTCATTTTTAAAAAGGTGAAAAATTACTACAGATGTTCATCGAAAGAATATTCACTTCCATCTGGAGAAAGCTCATGAAGGAGGTAGCACATTGAGCTGAATCTTGAAAACTGAACTTGAGTAGATCATTCTAGTCAGAGTAAACAGTAGAAGTAAGGATGTGGAGACGGAAAGAAAGGGCTGTGTGCTGAAACCGGCATTTACCCCAAGGTGGCTGTAATAAAGGGCATCTATGATGCCGTGGAAATGGCAAAAACCACTGAAGGAAGCATGCGGTGGGGACAGACAGGGAGGTGATACAAGCCTAGGCAGTGCCCAGTCGTAAGAGACAGATTACAGAGGAGAACGCATTCAGGACACGAGGAAATTGTGCTCAGAGAGAACTGATCCAGTTCCACAAGGCAAGGGTTAGTCAACAGACTCACATGCCATGGAGAAATTAAAGAGACTGAACTGGGAGAAGGACGTTTTTGGACTTTTTTTTAATCTCTAAGAAGGAAGGAGTCACATTACATGGTTTATGAAGTAGAAAGAAAAGGCTATTTTTGTGACATTTATGATGAAAGAAAGGCATGATATAGGATGGTAATTTGAGGGGAAAGCTGAAAAAAGAAGACTTCCATAATAACAGTAAAATCTTTCTGGTCGCAATCGGCCAATTTCCCTTTGTTCCACTGCTAGATGAGGTGGAATGGAAGTCCACATCACTCGCCCTAAAGACGATTTTAGAAAAGTTATTAACAGGCAAGTTACCCTGTAGTCCTTCCCCCAGTACTGTTATTTAGGTAGGAATGAATCTGACAGAGAGCTACAGTTGAAAAAATGTCATTCTTCACGGAGGGTCTGGGTAGGTTTTTTATTTTGAAAAAAAGTGTTTCCCGTACAAAAATAATTTAAAAGCAATTTGGATTAAAATTTATAAAAAGCATTTATTCTGCTGTCCCTTGGGCTCGAGTCCTAAGAACAGATGATAATTGTGTTTCATTATCCTTTATTAACGTCAGGTATTTCTTCTTACCAGTTTAGTTGTGTGTGGGTACTGCACAAAGTTAACAGGAGGATACAGATAATCCAAACAGATACCCTTCTTGCTACCAAGTTCTCGTACTATTATTATTGAATATACTTATATTATGTTAATAATGATTCACTAAATTCCTACTGTTTTCCAGGGACATTATATCTAATTCTTATAACTGCAAGGTAGATATTATCACTCACATTTATTTAGCTTTAAGGAAACTGAGGCTTAGAGAGTTAGCTTCAATGGCCCTAGCTCACATTCTAGTGAGATCAGAGTTTCCTGTTCTCATTGTCTATATTTACCATAATTTAAACCAAAAATTGGGGCCCATAATGTGAGAACAGGATGTAATAATATTTGAAACTTGGTTTCAATTTCATGAAATTTTCAACACCATGAAAAGTCTGTGCTAGGTGTCTGGAACATATGTGTCTATTTCCTTAGAATTGCAGAGCACATCTTTTTCAGAAATAGTAACTACTGAACAACATTTATTTTCTTTTCTTTGATATTTAGAGAAACAGAAGAACCGCAGATGATTCCAAAGCATGTTGTTAACAACAGTTCCCTTACTCACTGTGGTTTCTTCCCTGCTTATTTTTTCAGACACTAAGAAGTCCTCTATCTCTGATAGTAAATAACTAAGAGAAAAATAAACTTATCTTCATCAAGTGCTTAAGTGCTACTGAATTATTGAGGAGTGTTGTGATTCTATATGTAAAGGACAGTTGTATTTATATAATTTGTACAGTTATAGTTACATACAGATATGTAATTATCGATCATAAACAACCAAAACTATTTTTTTGTGTAGGGAAACTTTTATCCTTAAATAAAATATGAGCTTTGATGATATTGAATTCATTTCAAATACTGTAACTGAAACTGCATAGTAAAGACATGACTAAAGTTTCTGCTTTCTTTGTTGTAGTCCATTTTCATAAGACTTTTCCTAAACACCATCTGGGATCTTCCTAGGTGGCTCAGTGTTAGGAGGTGCAGATTCAATCCCCGGGTAGGGAAGAGACCCTCGAGGAAGAAATGGCAACCCACTCCAGTATTCTTGCCTGGAAAATTCCATGGACAGAGGAGCCTGGAGGTCTACGGTCCATGGGGTCCCAAAGAGTCGGACATGGCCGAGTAGGTAAGCACACACACTGAAGCCCCCCATGAACAGGCTACCATCTGTAACATCTTTGGAAGAATTTGTGGTTCACAGCTCTTAACCGAAAAGAGTGTTTACTCTAATTTATCTGTTCTTGGGCACTAAAAAATGTGTAAAGCTTTATGACGTAAAGCTTATAATTTTAACAATTTCTAAGTGGACAATTCTGTGACATGATGTATATTCACATTGTTGAGCAATCATCACCTCATCCATCTCCTGAACATTTTAATCTTCCCAACTGAAACCCCATAACCATTAGCACTAAATTCCCACCCCTGCGCTCACTGCATACTCTGGCAACCATCTGTCTGCTTTGGGTCTCTATGAACTTGACTATGTAACTCATATAAGCAGAATCACAATATTTGTCCTTCTGTGGCTGATTTATTTCACTTAGCATGGTGTCTTCAGATTCATCCATGTAGCAGCATGTGTCAGAATTTTCTTCCTTTTTAAGACCAAACAATATTTCGTTGCTTATATATACTGCATTTTGTTTATTCGTTTACTTTGGATTCCTGTATTAATTCTACCTTCTAGCTATTGTGAATAGTGCTGCTACTGACATGGGTGTACAAATATTAGCTCGGGTATCTGCTTTTAATTCTTTTAATTGAACTTTAATACCCACAAGTGGAATTTATGGATCACAAGGAAGTTACATTTTTAATTTTTTGAGGACTCACCGTACCATTTTCCACAGTAGCTACACTATTTTTCATTCCCACCAGGAATGCACTAGGGTTTCAGTTTCTCTATATTTTTAACAACGCTTGTGACTTTTTTTTAAATAAAAATTGTATTCATGAGTGTAAAAGGGTATTTTCTCTTGAAAGAGTACATACTGAAGATTAATAGAAACAAATGCCAACAAACCAACAATATCTAATACGCTTACGGATATTTGTTGTGAAGTTAGTTTGAAAATATGCCCTTAAGATAATGAAAATTAGAACAGCAGCATGTTAGAGTTCTTGTTAAGTCCAGGAAGGGGGAAAAGAATAAGAAAAAGAATGAGAACGTGCACCATAAAACTCTCAAAGGGAAGACGTGTGTTAAACAGGAGTAATGTATCCAAGGAAGGTGTGGAAATGTGGAAAAAAGCAAGGACTAGAGAAGTAGGAAATTAGTAATTTCCTAAATAAAACACTAAACCTCATTTATTTATCTACTCTAAACAATGAAAGCAAATTCCTTTTGAGTACATGGCTATTGCTTCTTTAGTGAGTGCTTAAGAAGTTTAGAAAGCTTATGTGAGACTGTAATAATGGTTTTCAGTCTTGTCTCTGTTCTTAAATTATGTTGACAGAAGAAGTTGGATTATAATGATCTAGCTGTTCTAGGGACATGCTAACTAAACAGACGTGGAATCAGTTTTT
The DNA here is from genome assembly GCF_054371585.1 of Giraffa tippelskirchi. Classification (NCBI taxonomy): domain Eukaryota; kingdom Metazoa; phylum Chordata; class Mammalia; order Artiodactyla; family Giraffidae; genus Giraffa; species Giraffa tippelskirchi. The sequence goes on along the minus strand of NC_137280.1, from coordinate 5,210,127 downwards.
CTAGTAACAGAATTTGACAGCCTTGTATATGATTAATGATCGATTTATATCTTTTAAGAAGTGTAAGTGTACTGCGAATAGGTAATAATTTTAATAAAATTTAAAAATTTTTGTTTGGATGTGAAAACACTATAAAGTGTACTGAATAACATGTGACCTGATTTAAAATGCCTACTCTTAGGCCAATTTTGGGTGTAATTTAACTTTTAGAAGTTCAGAAGTACAGTCTAATTCTACTTCTAGATGTTTATTAATTAATAATCTTTACTGAGCATCTACTGTGTTCTAGACACTTTCCTAGGCACTGGGGATTTATAAGTGAAAAAATTAGACTAAAATCTTTATTTTCACTGACCTTCATTTTAGCAAAGGGAGAGAGATTATAAATTGTAAATACAGCAAATAAATAATCATTTAGGTATTAGATGATGAAGGGTATTAGATGTTAAGTGTTATTTAAAAAAAAGATGAGGCTAAGGAAAAGGACAAAGGGTTGCAATTTCAAACGAGGTGATCACAGAAGGCTTTACTGGGATTTTTTTAAAAAACTTCAAGAAGGTAAGGTAAAAGAGCGTTCCCCCGCACCAAGGAAACAGCCAGTGCAAAGTCCCTAAGGCAGGAATGTGTCTGACATATTGAGAAGCAACTGGAAGGCAAGAGTGACTGGAACAAAGAGAGCAGAATAAGAAGGCAATGAGCAGAAAAAAAAATCAGAGGTGCCCAAAATTTATGCACATCGATGTCTAGCAGTGTATACTGTCGAATAAGCTCAGTTCAGTTCAGTTTGGTTGCTCAGTCGTGTCCGACTCTCTGCGACCCCATGGACTGCAGGATGCCAGGCCTCCCTCTCCATCACCAACTCCTAGAGTTTACTCAAGCTCATGTCCTTTGAGTCGGTGATGCCATCCAACCACCTCATCCTCTGTCATCTCTTCTCCTCCTGCCTTCAATCTTTCCCAGCATCAGAGTCTTTTCAAATGAGTCAGTTCTTCGCATCAGGTGGCCAAAGTATTGGAGTTTCAGCTTCAGCATCAGTTCTTCCGATGAATATTCAGGACTGATCTCCTTTAGGATGGACTGGTTGGATCTCCTTTCAGTTCAAGGGACTCTCAAGAGTCTTCTCCAACACCACAGTTCAAAAGCATCAATTCTTCAGCGCTCAGCTTTCTTTATAGTCCAACTCTCACATCCATACATGACTACAGCTCATGTTTAAAAAGAAAATTTAATGATGTGATACAATGCTCACAACTTAATGGTAACTAAAATATGTGCTATAAAATGTAATAAACCTAAGAACAAATGCTTGTTTTTACAAGTCATTGAATTTGATTTGGTTTGTTGTGCATCATTACTGCAGCAATAACTAATATGTGGACAACGTGCTTGTCTTGGTCAGCATTGAAAAACTCACTCAAAGCTGTGAAATAAACAGAAGATTGAAATGATAGGTCAGTATTCTTGTGGATTTTTATACCAGTCCCAGGTTCTGAACTCTGACCTGTTTGTTCCCATACTACTCCATTGGAGAAACTGAATATTGATCTAATTCCTAAGTAAATTCTGGTAGCAAGAGTGGGATAGGTTAAGTTAGGATGAAATTGTACAGAATCATTGCAGTTGCTGAGAGCAACCTGGGTACCAGCACTCTTAGCATAGCAGTTCAGTACTTCCTTTAATCTGCCACAGGGATTATTCCTGAGATCACTCCATGTATCACTTCTGCATGCAAACCTGCATTTCAAGTCTGTTTCCCAGGAAACTGACTTAAAGGCAGTGAACAATATTTGTAGTTTTACCTTATGTATGTAAAAAATAATGACTAGATTTATGTTTTCTATGCACATGTGCGCATTTGTAAGTGCTTAGAAAATGTCTGAAATGATGTAATAAGTTGCGGATAAAGAAGACATGGTGGATATATATATATATATATATATATATATATATATATATATGCATGCAATGGAATATTACTCAGCCATAAAAAACAGTGAAATAATGCCATTTGAAACAACATGGATGGACCTAGACATTACTATAGTAAGTGAAGTAAGTCAGGCAGAAAAAGACAAATATTATATGATATCACTTATCTGTGCAGTCCAAAAAATAATGGAAATCAACTTATTTCCAAAACAGAAAAAGACTTACCAACTTAGGAAATAAACTTAAGGTTCCCAAAGGAACCGAAGGGGAAAGAGGAAGGGCAGGGATAAATTAAGAGGATGGGATTAAAAGATACACACCACTATGTATAAAATAGATAAACAATAAAGATTTGCTGTATGGCATGGGGAACATTATTCAGTACCTTGTAGTAACCTATCATGGAAAAAAATCTGAAGCTGTACACCTGAAACTAACACAATATTGCAAATCAACTATTTAGTTAAATTTTTTTTAACAATGTGTTGCAATAGAAATGGGAAGAGGGGCTTGTCAATGATAGAATTTGCTTTTCACAATACATTTTTTGTTTGAAATGTTCCAAGAGTTTGTAGTACTTTTTACAATATAGAATGTTTAAAATTATTTTTAAAAGATAAAAACAAATATAGTTTAAAAAAAAAAAAACTCCTGCAAGCTCTATTAGGTAGTGAGCTGAACCAAAAGATCTGACTATAACCAGCTAGTTTTGCCAGGAGCATGGTGTTTGATTGTACAAAATCCTTTGCTATTGCAACAGTAAATATACCTAAGTATGTAACACCGAAAGATACACAGTCCACAAGTGCGAGAAACAATTTTTCTTCTTTCCTTGTAATATTAATTTTATTTTAGTAGCAAAGCATATATATAAAGAAGTAATGTTAAAAAAAAGTTTTTTAAAGAAGTTAAAAAATCATTGCCAGTCCCCTATTTAGATATAGCTTTATTCCAGATGTTTTTCTATACGTATGCAAAAATGGAAGCATAGGTATATAGATTGTTGAAAGCAATTTTTTAGTGAGATCATATTCTAAATGAAAAATATTATATTTAAATTTATTCATGTTTAAGAGGAATAAAATTCCTCTCAATGGGCTATTATGTTCTAAAAGATTTATCTGAGCTTAAGAGATAATAAAGTGCATTAAGAAGTTGGAGTCATACTTAAAAATTACTTATTTCCACTTTAAATAGTATCGATTAAAGTCTCTGCTGTGGGAAATGAGGGCATTACTAACAAAAGCAAACAGTGATGGAGTGATTACAAAGGGCCAAGCACTACTCTAAATACTGTAAGTGCATTAAATCATAGAATGCTTAGAACAGTCCCACAAGGCAGAGAGGTATCGTCCTCATTTTTTTACATGAAAAAACTAAGGTAAAGAAAATTTCACGATTACCCAGGGCCACTAATTAAGAAATCACTGAAGCTAGAATTCAAGCCGGGGCCTGAAGCCTTGGGTTCCTAACTCCCACTGCCCTGCTTTGCTGCATGCATCTCTATTGGTTAGTCTTTTTTTTATTCTGTCAAACTGTATGTCACTTCTATCTTTTTATGTTCCATTTGTTTTGTCTCATTTTGTTTTTGAGTTTAAGGTCAAATTGAATTTTTTTTCCTACCTCCTTTCATTTTTCTTTACCAGGTTTATTGACATGCATCATTGTATAAGTTTCAAGTGTACAACCTGGTGTTATTTGACTTACACATGTTATGAAATCAATACTGCAAGAGGGTTTGGTCAACATTTGTCATCTCATACAGATAACATCAAAAGAGAAAAATTTCTCCTTGTGATGGGACCTCTTGGGGTCTATTCTCTTAACTTTTCTGTTTACATATCATAGCAGCGTAAATATGTTATACATGTTTAAACTAATACTTATTTACCTTAAGACTGGAAGTTTATACCTTTTGACCACCTTTCTCTAACTGCACCTACCTCCAACCTCTGCCTCTGGCAACTACAAATCTGATCACTTTTCCTATGGGCTTGGTGTTCTTTTGTTTCATTTTGTTTGTTTGTATTAGATTTTACCTGTAAGTGAGATCGTATAGTATTTATCTTCCTCTCTGACGTGGTTAGCATAGTGTCTTCAAGTTTCATCCGTGTTATCACGAATGGCAGGCTTTCCTTGTGTTTTTTTAAATGGCTGAACAATATTCCATTGTATATACACAGCTGACTCTTGAACAGCTTGGAGATAAGGGGTGCCGATTGCTTGGTGAAGCAAAAAAATCCATGTTAACTTGACAGCTGGTCCTCCATATCCCTGGTTTTCCATCTGCAGATCCAACCACCTGTGAGTCATGTAGTGCGGTAATGTGTATTTACTGGAAAAATCCACAGATAGATAGAAACATCCATAGATAAGCAGACCTTCACAGTTCAAACCTGTGTGGTTCAAGGGTCAACTGTATACCACTGTTTTTTGAACATAGTAGGTTAGCACTTATTTCACGTTTAGGTGAATTTCATTCCGTCCCCAGTCCTTTTACTTGTATTTTGGGATTTTGGGTTTGCTTTTTTTTTTGCTTTGATTTTTTTCCTCCTAATAAGAACCCATGAGTCCTATGTTCTTGCAGTTTCTTTGAGATAATTTGGAAGGTCTGTTTGATATTCTCACATCTTGGATGAGTACAATTTCCTTGGGCCATGTTAGTCTTTTTTCTCTTTTAGGAGTTTTCTGGGTATGTGTCTCTCTACTATGTGTTGCTTTGCATCATGCTGTACCTCAATGCTTTCTCCTTTTCAGTGGGGTTTTTCCTACCTGATACCTGAAGAATTTCTTCTTACTTATCCTTCCTGTCCTTCTCTTTCTCCTCTCTTTTTCTTTCTTCTGTTTGTTTTCTTTATTTTTAAAGTATTGTGATTTCACTAAGTTATGGCTTGATGAGTGTTGATTATGTGTGTTCAGTCTGCTGGAATCATTATTTGAGGGTTATTAGTTGGCAGTAGTTCTTTGGAGGCTTTTGCTCTTACATGTGTTTAGTTCTTTAATTTCAGAAGGCTTCTGTTGAATTGTAGCCATCTGTGCTCTGATCTGAAATTGATCATTTCAATACACACACCTTTGCCATATTTTTATCTGGTGATCTTATTGGTGATTTTCTCAAATTTTTCATCTATTTAATAATTCAACTTTCATCTCTGTCCATTAGGTTTTTAATTCATTTATCTGTAATGATGCTCTTTTGCCCCTCAATTGGATTCTTATAATCTCTCATTTCTTCTCCTTCTGTTCTTTTCTTATCATCTTTTTTTAACTTTTTAAAAACTTTTTCATTAACATAGTAGGTTGTCTACCCATTTATTTTTGCCTCACTCTTGGTCAGTGTAGTTCAGAATTTATCTTTGTTCTAATATATTTAATTATTGGTTTTCTTTACACCATGCCTGGAGGAGTTGACTTTCTTTTGTGTGATACAATTTAGAGATGTTTTCGATAGCACAAAGCATCATAAGAGAAAGGGATAACTCAGAAGAAATTATATCTAGTATTTGTAACAATACCTAGACTCTGCTTTCATATCTGAAGTTTTCTTAACATTCTGTACAGGGATTATCTATGAGGGTTAAACTATCTGTTGTAACAAGTGATTCTCAAACCTTGGAGATTTAGCACAACAAAAGCTTATTTTAGTTCACTTATTTTAGTCTTTGTCCAATGAGATATTGTGGGGGAAGAAGACCATAGTCATTCAGGGACTAAAAGCCTCCCTCCATCTTGTGAGGTTGTCATCTTCAACACATGGCTCTCAGGGTCGTTAATGGAAAGGAAAGAGAAAACAAATAATCTCACATGAGCCTGACAGTATCATTTTTGGCCTCATTCCATTGGCCAAAACTTAGTTTCAGGGCCACACGTCGTTGAAAAGCAGCTTGGAGATGCAGAGAAAGTGTGTGCTCAGAAAAAGCTTCGGAGGACTTAGTGAACACAGAACAGCGTTTCTGCTGTGGGTTCACCTGCTGCTTTGGTGCTCAAACAGTAACTGCAAACAGTAAGGCCCATCAAGCCTCGGGCAAGTTCTCCAACTCAGCACGACCCACTGTGCATCAGACTCAAGGCTGCTTTCTGCCATTGAACCAGTTTTCCCATCACTCATATCTATGACAAAAAGGAGATGACTCACTTAGTTTTTACTTTAAAGGCTAAGTACCGGAGTGTTAGAATCTGAGGAATGTTTTTACTCAACGGTAGAGGGATAAGGACATTCAATTTCTAGTGCTGCCGTGACATCCTTCCACTCCCACTCTTGCTAGATATGCCTCCCAGCGTAAAGGAGAGGCTCCTCACCTGCCTAGTACCTCTTTCAGCTGGACCTGCTATATTTAATCCTCAACCCACTGGGTTTTACCTCTGTGCTAGCCTGGAAATTATTCAAACAAGCGATCGCGTCCTCCAGGGGTGATCCACTTATTACTGCAAAGCCTGACTCCCGCGCTCTCTGTTGGTCCCCCCTGCTACTGAGTGCCATCCTTGCATGGCCCTGCACGGCAGGCAGTGTCCTCTGACCCGCAGGTGTGAGTTCTGTGACTAATAAACTGCTGTCGTGCTCACCTGTCCGGTTTTGGGGGTCATGTGTTCAGATATCTCACTACTTAGGGTGAAGAATCCCTCCTTCACCAACAAGGTGAATTGGAAGTGGTTCAGAACAGGAGGGTTTAGAGGCTTATCACACTGAATCATCCAATTTTGCTTCAGCATCTGGTGGATTTTTTCCCTCTTGTTTTTCCTTTTGTTAAGAAAACAATATTAGATGACAGCTATCTCACTGTTTGGTTTAGTGGTTTTAGGCTTTTTATTTTGATTGGTTTTTGTTTCAATTACTTAATGGGAATAGACAGTTTCAGAGTAGCTTTGTTTTGCTTCAGGTTCTTTATAGGCAAGGATCTTGTAGAAAAGTGTCGAAGGGCAAGGTGTAGAAGTAAGGGTATCCAGGAGCAGCCATCATTAATATCATTATTGGACATGAACAGTAACTGTGATATAACTGTTCTTAGGAGGAAAATCTAACTGGCTTTTGGTATACTGGCATTAGAAAGAGAACAAAAATAATTCATAAGCTTTTAAAAAGTGAACTCAGTGAAGCTATTAAATCATTGAACCATGTGATATTGTAATTTCATCATTCTTATTATGTTATGAGTGGACAATATGTTGATGCCATCAAAGACACACTGGAGCTACTGAAGTCCTTAGAACACCTTGCACAGTGGACACACCCAGGAACACCCTGTGTCCTAGGGCCTAACTCTGCTTCTGAAGAACAGTTCTGTAGCTAGCCATGCATACAAACCATTACTGGATCATTCATGAACTATTTTTGTTTAGTCACTAAGTTATGTCCAACTCTTTGTGACCCCACGTACTGTAGCCTACCAGGCTCCTCTGTCCATGGGATTTTCCAGGCAACAGTATTGGAGTAGGTTGCTATTTCCTCCTCCTGGGGATCTTCCCAACCCAGGGATCAAACCCATGTCTCCTGCAATGGCATGCAATTTTTTTTTACAACTGAGCCACCAGGGAAGCCATTGATGAATTGGCATTCTGCATTTATTCTTAATCATATGACAAGTAGAAGAGACAACTTCTTACGTGGTGCTTTGGGAATTCCTAATCCAAAATGTCAATCCACCACCTTACAATTTCCATCTTAACCTTCTGGTTTTATTTGAGTTTGAAAAACTATTTGGTCTTCAAGGCCTCAAAAAATAAGGAAGATTTTGATAGAAAGAATGAGTAGGTAGCAATATTCTTATTATGAAAAAGTGTATTACATAGACAGAGGGACCTGGCAGGCTACAGCCCATTGGATTCAGACACAACTGAATGACTGAGCACACCGTGGTCAAAAAGTTCTTGACTTAAACCTGGAAAAGATAGGTTGGTTGTGTGCACAGTCATGTTCAGCCCTTTGCAACCCCGTGGACTAAAGCCCCGTCGGGCTCCTTTGTCCATGGGAGATAACGTGCATATAATTATAGGCTTGTGTTAAGTATAATAATAATGACAGCTAACATGTATGAAGCAATGATAAGAATTAGATTTTTTGTCAAGAATATATATATCTCCTATATATCAGCAAAAAGTGAGACATCTTTATTGTTGATGTTTCGCAGATAAAGAAGCTGAGGCCTAGAGAAGCAGAGTAAAGAGCCACAGACAGACATCTAATGAGTTTGAGGCTGAGGATCTAATCTCAAAATTTCTGATTCTGCTGTCTGAGATCTTGACCAGTGCACTGAGAGTATTTTGGAAGGCAGAAAAGAATACCTGGGATGAAGACTACTTCAGTTACCTTCTTCAAAAGGTTTCTCTTAAATTCTAACTTAATTGCTAATTTATTTATCCAGAAATTATTTATTGGCCACCAGCTGTGGTCTTGGGATTGTGCTAGATATTGTGAATATAAACATGAATGATTGTTCCTGTCTTCAAGCAGTTCACAGCCCAATGGAAGAGTTAGAAAGTAGACAGAGAACTCTAAGTACAGCATGGTAAGGACCACATAGGGACAAGCAAAGAGAGCTAGGCACCCCACAGCTAGCACTGGGAAAATTTTTATGACTGGCCATGGACAGTACACCATGATTTACCATTCTTTAGAAGTTCTAGTTCAGTTCAGTCACTCAATTGTGTCCAACTCTTTGCAACCCCAGGGACTGCAGCACGCCAGGCCTCCCTGTCCATCACCAACTCCCAGAGCTTACACAAACTCGTGTCCATTGAGGCAGTGATGCCATCCAACAATCTCATCCTCTGTCGTCCCCTTCTCCTCCTGCCTTCTATCTTTCCCAGCATCAGGGTCTTTTCTAATGAGTCAGCTCTTGGCATCAGGTGGCCAAAGTATTGGAGTTTCAGCTTCAGCATCAGTCCTTCCAATGAACATTCAGGACTGACTTCCTTTAGGATGGACTGGTTGGATCTCCTTGCAGTCTAAGAGACTCTCAAGAGTTTTCTCCAACACCACAGTTCAAAAGCATCAGTTCTAACCATCTTTTCCTGCTTTATTTTTCAACATAGCCCTCTGACCTATAGACATTTTGTTTATCACTAATATGTACACTCTGTGAAAGCAGGAATATTATCTGATTTTTTTCATTGCTAAAACCCATGTATCAAAAATAGTGTTTGACCTTTAATAATTGAAAAAAATAAATGAATAAATAATTACAACAAAGTACTTAGCACAGTGTCTGGCTCATAGTAAACATTCAGTAAGATGAGTTTTTATGATTATGATTATACCCTGACATACACGTGCATCTTAAAAGTGGCAAAGTTAGCCTCAAGAGTGAGGGGGATTGACTAACATTTGCCTTGTGTGTCTTATTTAGTTATTTTCTGTGCATTCTTATTTCTCCATTAATCTCAGTTTTTGACTATCCTAAAAGGTGTTAGGCAAAGGGCTTACCCTTCACACTAGTTTTTAAGAGAAAGTCCTGAATGCATAATAACTCAATACCAAAAAGATACATCCTTCATTATGTGGTTTTAGATTAGTGACTGAAATATTAGCCCTAACAGTGGAGGTATTTGGGGTGAGAGGAAGGGATAGAACTCAGAAAAGGCTGAGGGAATTGTTGGTTAACACACCAGTTCTGGGCTTCCCTCGTGGCTCAGTTGGTAAAGAATCTGTCTGCAATGCAGGAGACCTGGGTTCGATCCCTGGGTTGGGAAGAGCCCCTACTCCAGTATTCTGGCCTGGAGAATTCCATGGACTGTAGAGTCCATGGGGTCGCAAAGAGTGGGACCCAACTGAGTGACTTTTGCTCACTTCACTCCCCCCATTCCTTCCTGCCTGTTAAATCACACCAAATAACCTACTATCCTCTGACTGAAACACAGCTGGATGATGTTTTGTGGATTTATAACGTGAACTTTTTCTAGCTTGGGATTTGATTCCTTGTGTTGCCCTAAAGAAAATCTCCATAAACCTATGCTGGCCAGGCAGCAAGTGATCGCAACCCTGACGCACTCGTGGGGTATGATCACTAAGGCGTGCTCCTACCACCGAAGCAAAATCCTGACAATGACACCCTCCAAAATCATCTCTTTCCTTTCAGTTTTATTTTACACCTTCCAAGATAGCTCAACTTGCTTCATAGGTCCTTAACCTAGATTCTGTTTTATCATTAGAGAAATATGCAGATACCACTTTATGGGTTTTTCATGTTAAAGTGTTCACTCTTGTGGTTCTGATCCAAATGATCACATCTCCATGTTATCTACCTATAATATTTTCTCTGTGGGATATGTTTTATTTACTTTTATTATTCTTTGTATTTCATTTTGTTTTGATGAAGATCGCTGATTTGTAGTTGCTATCAAAGGCTTCTTCACCTAATGCAGCTGATGAAGAACTGCCTGAGCAGGAAGCTATGAGAAACAGCTTTGGGAGGATGCTTTGAATTCCAAATAAAAATTAAATGTCTGCTCAATCAAAAATAGTGAAAATTCTATAACACATTTAATTCCGAAGTGAAATACTAGGTAAATGTGCCTAAATTCAAACCTAGTCTGTTGTAGGTTCGCATTGTCTTATTAATACATAATGTGTATCTCTTTAAAATTGATCTGCATGATTGCTTCATTAAATAAAAGAGTTGCTCATATTCTTTTTCCTTTTCTTTCTCTATGGAATTTGTAAGTTATGCTCAATCAAAGGAAATAATTGGAAAAAATAAAAGATTCTTTTCAGTTTTCTCTGGATATTTTCTCTGGTAATAATTTGAAAGTGAGAGTAATGCCATTTGCCCAATCAATAGTTTCTTCCTAATGTTTTATTCCTGGGGTGGGATGGGGGAGACTGATATATTGGGATAGCTATCTTTTTTTTTTTCCTGTGTGTATTCAAAAAAAGTCTCAAATGCCTTAGAGAATATTATTGTGTGTATATTCAATTCAAAATAAGACTCACATCAATTTTCTGCTCAAATACCATAATTATATGGGAAAATTTGATTCTTGTGACATAATGTTTTTTGCTGTTATCCTCATTTTTTCAGGTCCAGTCTTACAGCTTCAAATTCACATTATCAGCAGCTATTTAAATTACAAATGAGACTAATCACAGCACAGGATTATCATCTCTTTAATTCTAGATATCAAATTTCTGTTAATTGCTTTGGAAGCCACCTCAACCAATAAAGTCGTGTGAAAGATCGCTTCCTAAGTAGGACATGCTAGTCTTTTACATAAAATTGTTAAGCCTCACTGTCTCTTCCTGGCGCTTGATGACACCTACCCTTAGATGAACTGGGGAGGACACTAATGGAACGTAGGTAAATAAAGTAGTAGAGAAATATTTTGATTATGAATACATATATTTTCTTTAATGCTCTGTAAATTTTATAGCTATTTACTAATTAAATGTTTATTTTCATTGATGTGCTAGATTGGCTTGTATTGGTCCACAAGAGCTGACTGGGACATCTTCTCAACTCCAAATTTAGTGACATCAGGTTGTTGGCTTGAAATTAGCCGTAGTGAGAGTATTTATTCCGTGGGGAGCAGCAAACAAGAAGACAAACTAGGGCCATGTTTTTAAAACCTGGAGAGCTTGTTGTTAAATATTTACCAGCATTCCACCGCTAGTATTGTTAGCATTGTTAATTTCCTGATGTTGATAATTGTACTAAACTATGTAAGAGATTATCTTTGTTTTTAGTAAACGAATCCTGAGATACTTAAGGGCAAAGAGGTTTTATGCCTGCAACTTACTATCAGGAAGTTTATATGGATATATACAACATAGTCTCCACAGATAGGTGAGACAGAGAGAGAAAGGTAAAACAAGTATGGTAAAATATTAACATTTGCAGAATTCGGGTGATGGTTATAAGGAATTCTTTGTGTTATTTTTGTAACTTTTTTGTACCTCTGAAATGATATAAAATAAAAAGCTAAAAGAAGTGTCCTTGAGGCTGAGATAAAGCGCTACAAGAAGAGGAGGATGTAGAAGCACAAGTTAATACCAAGAACGCATTCTTGAAAGGTTATGCAAGGCGATGGGCAGGAACGCAGACTTCGGCGTGCGGAAGGGGGTGGGTGGGATGTGGGGGTGTGGGGGGTTGGGGTTGCCTTGGTTCAAAGGACAAAGGTCAGCTCTGCTATTTCTTTTCTGTGGACTTGCCCACTAACCCTCTGTGTGCCTGTTTCATCTGTAAAATGGGGTAATAATAATATCTAGGCCAAGCAGTTGTTGTCGTGATTGAATGAGTTAAGGTGTGAAGCATCTCCTGGCCCTTGGTGAGCAATTGCTGCTATTGTTTTTGTTAGTGGCTTTGAGTTTTGAAAACAGGGCATCAGAGCTTCCAAGACCAGGTGCTTAGGAGAGAAGAATGCTCTATGAATTTCAAAATCTTGATAAGTTTCAAGAACCAAAGCTGTAGGCTTAAAGAGTATATCACAGCATTATGGAGTCTGAGACCATAGGATACGGATAAAAGAGCAGTTTTAAGTCACAGGGTAAGGAAATTAGAAAACAAGAACCAAAACGGAAGCTGAAAATCCAAAAATAAACCCTTGATATGAGAAAAATATATGGAGAGGATTTAGAAAGAAGAGTCAGAGAGCTCAGATACAACGTGGAGCTTTATTCCCTGCCTGCCCATTCTCCCCTTCCCCGGATGAAATCTTTGTGAATGTCAGTGATGATGCTAATATTTATCGAACAATAACTATATGCCAGAGTGTTCTAAGTGCTTGGACCTGGATTATCTTTTATAATCCTCCCTACACCTCACTTCCCTGGTGATTCAGAGAGTAAAGAATCTGCCCGCAATGCAAGAGACCTGGGTTTGATCCCTGGGTTGGGAAGATCCCCTGGAGGAGGAAATGGCAACCCACTCCAATATTCTTGCCTGGAGAATTCCATGGACAGAGGAGCCTGGCGGGCTACAATCCGTGGGGTCACAGAGTCGGACACGGCTGAGAGACTAAGCACAGCACAGCACCTCACTGCAGGTGGCATTATTAGCTCCATTTTATACATGAGGACTTGGATGCAGAAATATTAATAAGTAAATTTCCCAGGTCACACACTTAAAAAGTGTTGAAACAGAAGCCAGAGAGTAAACCCCCGAGCCTGCACCATCTCTGGTGAGTTTGGGGCTCAGAAAGAATGACTTGCACCTTGCACCCCATGCAGAATTCTGGGAGAAGAGAAAGCTGACGGAATATCATGCAGAGTCGGCCTCCAGGACGGCCCACCGTGACCTCGTCTCCGCGGTGCTGGCACTCTCGTGTGGACCTGCCCCACCGTGTCCCTGTGGCCGGTAGAATGGTGTACGATTTGCCAGGCTACATCACAAACGACAATGCGGCTTCTTTTTTGTTCTCTTTCTCAGATCATTGGCCCTGGGAAAAGCTAGCTTGCATGTCCTGGGGTGTCTTCAGAATCTCTCCCGAGATGCCCAGATGGTGAGGAACTTGGATCTCCTGCCAACAACAACAAGACTGATTTTGGAAGCAGACCTCCTCCAGCCCCAGCCGAGCCTTCCGATAACTGCAGCCCCGCTGACGTTGTTACCGAACAAAGGTTTGTGTGCCCGATGCACAGTGAGGCCAGATAAACTGAGACACTGGAGTCTGGACCAGAGAAAGGTTTACTGCAGTGCCAAGCAAGGAAAACAGGCGGCCTGTGCTCAAAAACCCCGAAGTCCCTGATGGTTTGGGGGGAGAAGTTTTTATAGGCAAAATTTGGACTGAGAGTTGCAGGGTATGTGACTTGCTTCTGATTGGTTGAGGGTGGATGGATAGGGCTGTACTCCAGGAATCTTGGGCTCAGCCTGAAGTTGCCATCCTCTGTCTGGGTAGGGGCCTTCATTCTGCAGAAGATACTGTTACGTATATTCATTGAGGAGGAATCAGGATCCTGACCCAAGGCTACCCCAAAGTTGAGGTATAGTTGATTTACAATGCTGTGTTAATTTCTGCTTAAAGCAAAGTGATTCAGTTATACATACATATACATTCTTTTTTTAAAATATTCTTTTCCATTATGGTTTATTATAGGATATTGAATATAGTCTTCTGTGCTATACAATAAGATCTTGTTTATCCAATCCATATATAAACCCTTACATCTTTTAACCCCAGTCTCCCACTCCATCCCCCTTGGCCACCACCAGTCTGTACTCCACGTCCATGATTGTGTTTCTGTTTCACAGATAGGTTCATTTGTGTCACATTTTAAATTCCACACATCAGTGATATCATATGGTATTTATCTTTATCTTTCTGACTTACTTCACTTAGTATGATGATCTCTAGGTTCATTCATGGTGCTTCAAATGACAACATTTCATTCTTTTTTATGGCTGAGTAGTATTCCATTGTATATATGTATCAAATCTTCTTTATCCATTCCTCTGTCTATGGACATTTAGGTTGCTTCCATGTCCAAGTTTACACTATTGTATCTTGACCTTATTTCTGCATTCATTCCCTCCCATCCTGATTAATGACTGAATCTGCTCTTTGAAACTCAGGGAAGGCCAAGGAGGTTGAATGACGTCTGTTTCCTACAAACAAGAAATAAAGGACACAGAAGGGATTTGTACCTGGGAGACCCACAGGGTCCTGCTTGGTTTCAGCATCTTGACTGCAGCTTCAGGAGAGAACCCAGGTAACAACCACCCACCACCCATAGGTTGCTCCTGAATTTCTGACCAATGGAAACTGAGATAATACATGTTTTTTGTTTTAAACCACTAACTGTTGGGATAATATGTTATGCAGCAAAGGGGGACAAATACAGTCTAACACCAAAAAAAAAGAAAAGCTTCGAGAGGAATGGTGGTATGGCAGGTTTGTGCAAAGAGAGCATGAGATGACCTAGCCTTCCCCAGCAAATAGTTTTGGTTAAGAATTATGATCTGAGAGGAGAGCCCAGGACTAGGGTGACAGAACCCTATACTAGGGTCTGCAGAGTGGATCGCCCACGTCAAAGCAGCCAGACTCCAGGTTCCATCAGCTGAGGACACATATGGGAAGTGGTGGAGACAGAGACTGACACCCAAGATCACTCTCAGTGCAGCCTTACCTGAGGCAGGTCAGCACACCCTTCCACTCCACAAGCCCCAAGATGACTCTCTCAGGAACTCTACTGCTGGGAAAAGGGCATAAAGGTGACGAGAAAGATGGGACAGTTTTGAGAGGCTAAATTTTAAACTGAAAATGACTAAGTTTTACCTTGAATAAATTTTCTACCACAGATACAAATTAGCGTTTGAGAATAAAATTCATTTCAACTACAGAGAACTACGTTATTTTAGACTTTTGCACAATCAATATTTGTTGTTACAAATCTCCACACCCACTGTTTCACAAATGGTAGGTATTCTTGATCCCAGAGCAAAATAAAAGAAAAAGATCATTAGTGTCACAGAAGGGCAGTGCCAATTTTCTTTGTTCAGAGATGTAACTGCGTTACTTTTGGTGATGAGAAATAAGTCTTTATGGAGAATAAGCTCTCTTGCTTTGCACTGCTGCTGATGCTGCTGCTAAGTCGCTTCAGTTGTGTCTGACTCGGCGCGACCCCATAGACGGCAGCCCACCAGGCTCCACCATCCCTGGGATTCTCCAGGCAAGAATACTGGAGTTAGCTAATACTCCTGATATACTCACAATGTTCCAGGAAGTCATTCTCACCATTTTACAAATATTAAACTTATTCGGTTCTCACAGAAAATCTGTGGGGTGCTTATTAGTATCAGCCCCATTTGAAAAATGGGGGAACTAAGGTAAGGAAGCTTAGCAAACAACCAAAGGTCATACATAGCCAGTCTGGTTCTGGGGTGGATAATTTAATCAGTCTTCTCATGCTCTTCAGAATGTATCTTATACTCCAAATACTTTATTTCTAGTTTTGTTGTTGTTGTTTATCCCTAAATTTGGTCCAACTCTTTGCTATTCCAAGGACTGTAGCCCACCAGCCTCCTCAGTCCATGAGATTTCCCAGGCAAGAAAACTGGAGTGGATTATCATTTCCTTCTCCAGGGGAACTTCCTGACCCAGGGATTGAACCTGCATCTCCTCCATTGGCAGGGGGGTTCTTTACCACTGAGCCACCTGGGAAGCCCTTACTTCTGGTACGTCAGATTTATCCTAAGAGCTGTAACTAAGTTGGAAAAGTGTATGATTTAGATCCAAATTTACTGTGGAATTTCCTGATGATACTAGACAGAGTTTATTGGCGGATTTCTAAAATGGGGCTAATTGTAGTCATCTGCATGCACAGGTGTTTATGGTGATTATTCCGCTAGTATCTAGATTTCGCTTTGAAGTGAATAACTTTAGGTTTCCTGGCTATGGAGTGGAGAGCTCTATGAATCTTTAAGGACTGGCTTGTAAACATGTAATCAGAGGATCTGGTGTTGCCTAAGAATCCAGAGCAGGTTTTAAATAGCTCACAGAGCACTAGGCTGGTCTTTCCAAGTCCAAGTTATCAAAAATAGTTTCCTGGTCTGTGCGTGTGACCTTTCCTGGCTGCAGATACTGAGCCATAAAGGCTGTTTTGCCTTTGCCTGTCACCAGAAGAACAAACTGCTGACTTTCAAATATGAAGACAGAGATCTAAATAATCTCAAATGTGGTGCCAGCACACAGCCCTGCGAAGCCCTTGGGTTTCCCTGAGTTCAGTGGAACTACTCTTTCCGTCAGATACCTCCAAGATAAGGAATGGGCCTCAGTGGCCATGTCCTTACTTCATCAGAATATTCAGCCAGAAACAAAACAGCCACAGACACGCAAGGATTCTTCTATAGACAACTGGAGAATCTCTGAGGTTGTTGATTAACTTGTTTTACTTGCCTAATCTAAAATTTACTTGCCTAATACAGTCTGGTGGCTTTGCTCACTTCATTAGATCTGGAAGATAGGTTCCATCCAACATTTCCAAATCTATTTTATGAACTTTTCATTTGAGAACCGTTCCAACACCTATATGTGAAGTTAGCAGGGAACAAGAAAAATGATTGCTATGCTGAGATATTTTCTAGGTAGCTGCCGTCTGTGGGGTCGCACAGAGTCGGACACGACTGAAGCGACTTAGCATAGCATAGCATAGCATAGTCATGTGAAACTATTGTGAAACATGAAAAATTAAAAAAAAAATCTTAGCAGATGAACACTTAAAGTACTCAGTGAGTGGAATTTTGACATTAGTCTACACTTTTAAAAAATCTGCTACTTTGGTCCAGAAAAAGATAGAAATTTCAGTGTTCTTTTCTGCAGAGACTTCTAAAGCACCATCGGGTAGAACTTATATTCACGTGAAATACTAGGTCATAATCTTTTAATATCCTTTTTTTTTAATTTATTTTTATTGAAATATAGTTGATTTACACTGTTGTGTTAGTTTTAGGTGTACAGCAAAGTGACTCGGATATTTTTCCCATATAGGTTGGTAGAAAATATTGAGTATAGTTCCTTGTGTTATACAGTAAGTCACTGTCATTTATTTTACATGTAGTAGTGCGTATAAGTTACTTTTGAATACGCTCCTTCCAGTTTTCCAATGAATATTTATTATCAGGAAAGCCATGATTGAGGATCCCGGGGTGGGATCACCATGTACCCAGGTGCCCCTTTGCCGCCCTGGGAGAAGGAGGGAGGGCAGAGGAGGGTGGAGCCACTTTGGGTCTTCCCAGGACGCAGTATCTCAGGCTGAGAGCCCAGCTGTGGGGCTGGAGGGCTCGCACACATGCTGTCCTTTCCCCTCGCTGTCACCCCCGTTAGCTGTCATTGCCTTTTCAGAGCAGTGCAGGTCCAGGGAGCTCTGTTCACAGTTCCAGGTCTGGCTCTTGTTGGGTAAGGTGCCATCGAAGCGTCAGTCTGGTAGTTCTTGATTTGGATCTTGCTATCTTCAGCCATAGTGCTGACTCCCAGAGACACCCCCGAAGCGGTGGGAAGCTATGTCTGATACCGTTGTTAATCACCCAAGGGATGGACTTTGCTGGTGGTTCAGTGGTTGAGAGTTTGCCTGCCAACCCAGGAAACATGTGTTCACTTGCCTGATCTGGGAAGATTCCACATGTGACGGGGCGACTGAGCCCGTGTGCTGCAACGACTGGAACCCACCTGCCCTGGAGCCCATGCGCCACAAGAAAAGCCCCCTCAGTGAGAAGCCCATGCTTCACAACTAGACAGTAGCCCCCTGCTCTCTGCAACTAGAGAAAGCCTGTGCGCAGCAAAGAAGACCAAAAATACAATGAATTGAAAAATTTTAAAAAGGATTTGGTTTAATTTTCTGGGTGAGTTAGTTGAGATTTAACACTGTTTACTTTTCTGCTTCATGATTACAGTCAACTTTTATTCAGAGAATGGAATAAATAGCATTTTATTTTTCTTATTTATAAAATGAATATATTTCTCGAAATGTGCATTCTCTTTTTAATGTGGGCAACTCACTAGGCCTGCTGTGTTTTTTCACATTCAGGTGCTTTTATTTTTTATTTAAATCTGTTTATTTTTAATTAGAGGATAATTGCTTTAGAATATTGTGCTGGTTTCTGCCATATATCAACAAGCATCAGTCATAGGTATACATTAGGCCTGCTGTTTTTTTAATTGACTGATTCTTGAATCATGTAGAAAAAAAATTTAAACTACACATTCAGGGCACTCATCATGTACTTGAAGAAACTTTTGCTGTCAAAACTTTTCCTGTACCTGAATATCGCTTACCATGGATCCATTTCAAGTTTATGGAACACCTGCATGTTCACAACCACCACTGTTTCTGCCTCTGTTTTTCAGTTTTCATTTCTTAAGTGAGGAATCATACTGGCCCAGCTTATCTTTCTGATCAGGTCTTAGAGAGAGAGACCAACACGAGTCCCTGAACCTTGTGTGTGCTGCGTGCCTTTGGGCCAGCTGCCTTCCCCGGCAGACACAGATGCAGGGCAAAGTGAGTTCTCACAGAAGGAGGTATGCAACATGGGGCAATACTGGCATTTTTGGGTATAGTGTGAAGTAGGAAACTAAAGATTAACCTAGTTCCTAGAATATTCTGTTCTTTTGAAATAAATTCCTTGCAGCTTATTATGGAGCACTTGAACTTGATTTCATAATCAGGATCTTAGTTCAAAGAAATAAAAACATCTTTTGCAAACTACTGCTGCCACTGTTGGTTGGCTGACCCAACGGTTCTTCCTGCCCCTCGAACTGGAGAATTTCGCTGAATTTTCTTGATTTTCTGGTAAAAGAAACTTGTGAGGCAGCCCTGCGAGTCTGTCTTCCTCTTGCCTTGGTTGCTGGTGCTAAGCCTGAGTTCTAGCAGCCATCTATCTAGTAACTATTAGGGACCTTGGAAGGGCTAACTCACTGGACCAATTTCTACTTCAGCCTTCCTCTGATGCAAGTAAAAAAGATGACTATATTTTTAAAAGCTACTTCAATTTCCTGTAACTTATTTGCATGCAGTCCTAACCGATACAATAAAATATGGTTACACCAAAGATGCTCATGCCAAAACTTAGAGGACTGATGATGATATTGAAGTCAAACTGAACACTGTCCTATTTTTTCGAATACAATGAAAGATTTCAAGACCAATTTCAAAATTAAAAAGTGCATTTACTATTTTGGCATTTCCTCCTTTATATTTATCATTTTCTCTTCATAAGTCTAATTGTAAGTACCACCTCACATGAACTGAGCAAATTATATTGTCTTGTAAACAGTGGTTTTTATATATTGGCCATTCCTCTCAAAGCATTATCATAAATCAATATAAACACTTTTACTTTGGAAGAACTCCTGAGATTTGAATATACAATGTAATTAATAGCAGAGAATAAATTAGATCTCTCTTTTCCCCTTTTCCTTCCTTCTTTCTCTGTTTCCAATTATTTCCTTCCTCTCGCAATGTTTTTTCTCTATTTAATCTTCCTTCTCTCCTTAAAAAAATATCTTTCCTGTATTTCTCATAAAGAGTACAGACATTTTTCTGAGCTTTCCGAGTAGTCTTTGTTGTGTTGTTGTTCTGTCAGTTGTGTTCGACTTTTTGTGACCCCGTGGACTGCATCATGCTAGGCTTCCCTGTCCTTCATTGTCTCCTGGAGTTTGCTCAAACTCATGTCCATTGAACTGGTGACACGATCCAACCATCTCATCCTCTGTCACCCCCTTCTCCTCCTGCTGGATCTTTCCCAGCATCAGGATCTTTGCCAGTGAGTTGACTTTTCACATCGGGTGGCCAGAGTATTGGAGTTTCAGCTTCAACATCAGTCCTTCCAATGAATATTCAGGATTGATTTCCTTTTGGATTGAATGCTTTGATCTCCTTGCAGCCCAAGAGACTCTCAAGAGTCTTCTCCAACACCACAGTTCGAAAGCATCAGTTCTTTGGCACTCAGTCTTCTTTATGGTCCAACACTCACGTCATAGATGACTACTGAAAAACTATAGCTTTGACTATACAGACCTTTGTCAGCAAAGTGAAGTCTCTGCTTTTTAATATGCTGTCTAGGTTTGTCATAGCTTTTCTTCCAAGGAGCAAGCGTCTTTTAATTGCATGGCTGCAGTCACCATCTGCAGTGATTTTGGAGCCCAAGAAAAGAAAGTCTGTCACTATTTCCATTGTTTCCCCATCTATTTGCCATAAAGTGGTGGGCCCAGATGCTATGATCTTTGTTTTTTGAATGTTGAGTTTTAAGACAGGTTTTTCACTCTCCTCTTTCACCGTCATTGAGAATCTGCCTGCCAAAGCAGGGGACACAGGTTCCATCCCTGGTCCAAGAAAATCCCACATGCCACAGAACAGCTAAGTTCCCATGCTACAACTGCTGAGCCTGCGCTCTAGAGCCAGAGAGCTGCAATTACTGAGCCCATGTGCTGCAACTACTGAAGCCCGGGCACCTAGAGCCCATGCTCCACAAGAAAAGCCCCCACAATGAGAAGATTGTGCTGGACAATGAAGAGTAGCCCCTGCTCACCACAACCAGAGAATGCCTGAATGCAGCAACGAAGACTCAGCACAGCCAAAAACAAGTAAAAATAAATCTAAAAAAAAAAAAAGAATATAGACGTTTGTCTAAGTATTTATGTACCTTTGTGGTAGATATTTTGTGGGGAATTTGCCAGCATGTTAAAATGTTATACAACATAATCAGCAATGGAAAAGTTTTTGAGATTTTCAGTTTCAAATAATTTCCCTTTTTTTTTTTCCTATAAAAATACAATTCTTGTTTGAAATACATGTCATTTTGTCACAGTTGGAGATTTTTGATCTAAGCCAAACTGATCAAATGGTTTTTGACCATTTTGAAATATGAGATCACAAATCCATAATCATATTTGATTATTTACCAATATTTTTCTACTCACATGTATAAAAACACTGTGTGTCTTACTATTATACCAACTTGCAAAATATAGCTTAGTCAGTGTCTGAGAAATAAGATAGGATTAAATAATATAATTTGGTATGTTGTAAGTGTTTTAAACTGAACAGGATAAAAATTAAAAACAGCCTAATGTTGAGTAAGACATATGGAAAGCAAGCTTAAGCCATCTCCTTAGACAAGAAGGGCCACTTAGCATACAAATGAGACAAAAAAAACCAGAACATCTTTTCCAGTTTTTACCAAATTCAAGAAAAGTAAAATAATGTATTGAAACACGATTCCTCTGTCCATGTGAGTCTGAAAAAAATCTGAACAGACAGTAATTTAACCAGAATCCAAAGTTCAGGGGTAAGACTGTTGAAAGCTCTCTCAGTTGAAAATCACTGTTTGTAGAAGTAAACCTTTGTTCTTGTCTGTAAATTATTAAAATAAGTAAATAATGAGTTCCCAGGCCTCCTCGTTAGGCCTCCTTGCAGGCGCTGACGCGCTCCCCATGGCGGCTCACCCCCGCGGCGGCTGCAGCCCCTGACGTGTGCGGAGGCCATGCGGTCCCAGGGCTGCGCGCGCGCACCCTCGCGCCAGCTGCGGGTCTGCTCTTCCGGCCGCATCCTCTAGAAGTTCAAATTTGGGGAACTCAGTGGGTGGTAGCGTTCTTGCTCTAGAAGCTTTTCTAATGCCTTTTCCTTTCTCTTCTGTATAATTCACTTTGCTTTTTGCCTCAAAGTTCTTATTTTGCCCGAGGCAGAAAACTTGGTCATGTCTAAGTAAGAATAAATTCTGTTATTTTCGGTCCTTTAGTTTTGAAGCTTGATTACACTCACAGTGTTTCCCCGTGTTCAGTCTTTTCCTTTCTCCTGGGTTAAAATTTTTAATTTTAAGCCCCTTTTAAATTTTTAGGGGCTTATGCAACTGCCACTGTGGGTAATGTGGAAGGGGCCTGACCTCAGGCAGGTCTAGATTTATCAAGTCCTACACCGGATCCTTGCCTTCTATGTAATTTATCCTATTAGACTCTTGTCAACGGCGAAGTATGATGTTCTCAAATGGCGACCTGGGCAGAATGTGGCGTTATCTCGGCATCTACTCTGCTTCATGGCACTGGTGGTCCCTGACCGCATTCTAGCCCTTCTGGTTTGAGGTTGGCCCACAAAGGGCCTGCTGGTTGTGTATATCTTTATCCCAGCTGTAGGCCCATCCGCAAAGGGGAAAGACTCTCTCTCCCGGTTACTGTTCATGCCACGAATGGGACCCAAAGGGCCTCTCAGACCCCTCTGCACTCCACAGGTGTCTCTGGCAGGCGTGTCTGTCTCTAGCCCCCTAGGATGTCACACTGCCATCCCTCCTTTCCCACAGAGTTGGTGTTCTGACACGTAGTTTCTGATGGGGGAGGAACCAGACTTCCTACAAGCATTTCTGGTGTCTGTGAATTCAGTTCAGTTCTGACACTACATACCTGGAGATTGAATCAAATTTCAAGGTACAGACTGAATCTTTATTCAGTCCCAGGAGTCCGCTCTCCATTCAGACACCAGTTGCAAACCCAGGTTTTACCTGTATTTGTGACTAACTGGCTGCAAACAAGAAGTTTACACAACCCTCTCCTTTCTTGTTGTTCGGTTGCTCAGCTGTGTCCAGCTTTTTGCGACCCCTTGAACAGAAGCACACCAGGCTTCCCTGTCCTTCACTATCTCCAGGAGTTTGCTCCAATTCATGCCCACAGCCCTCTCTTTGGGTCCATTTAATCTGCTAGACAGCTCACAGAACTCAGGAAAATCCATTTACTCACAAGATGACCAGTTTATTACATATGAGTCAGCAACCTGGTGAAGAGATACATAGGTGGGGTCCCAAACAAAGAAACTTCTGTCCTTTTGGAGCTTGAGACACAGCGGTATGTGGAAGCATTCTGGCTTCTCCACGTGGAAGCTCTCTTTTTCAAAGTTCCTGTACTACCTTACCCGGCCACCAGCAACACTGAAGGGTTCTTATTTGTCCATATCCTTGCCACCACTTGCTAGTGTGGGTCTGATTTATTAGAGCCATTCTGGTGGGTGTGAAATGACATTTCATCGTGATTTCAATTTGCATTTCCTGAATGGACAATGAAACAATGGACTGGTTCGAAATTGGGAAAGGAGAACGTCAAGGCAGTATATTGTCATTGTTTATTTAACTTATATGCCGAGTACATCATGTGAATGCCAGGTTGGATGAAGCTCAAGCTGGAACCAAGATTGCTGGGAGAAATATCAATCACTTCAGATATGCAGATGACACCACCCTTGTGGCAGAAAGTGAAGAAGAACTAAAGAGCCTCTTGATGAAGTTGAAAGAGTAGAGTGAAAAAGCTGACTTAAAACTCAACATTCAAAAAATGAAGATCATGGCATCCAGTCCCACCACTTCATGGCAAACGGATGGGGAAACAATGGAAACAGTGACAGACTTTCTTTTCTTGGGCTCCAAAATCACTGCGAACAGTGACTACAGCCATGCAATTAAAAGACGCTTGTTCCTTGGAAGAAAAGCTAAGACAAACCTAGACAGCATATTTAAAAGCAGAGACATCACTTTGCTGACAGATGTCCGTATAGTCAAAGCTATGTTTTTTCCAGTAGTCATGTACAGATGTGATTGTTGAACCATAAAGAAGGCTGAGTGCTAAAGAATTGATGCTTTTGAACTGTGTTGTTGGAGAAGACTCTTGAGAGTCCCTTGGATAGCAAAGAGATTAAACCAGTCAATCCAAAAGGAAATCAGTCCTGAATATTCATTGGAAGGACTGATGCTGAAGCTGAAACTCCAATAATTTGGCTATCTGATGAGAAGAACTGACTCATTGGGAAACACCCTGATGCTGGGAAAGATTGAAGGCAAGAGGAGAAGGGGATGACAGAGGATGAGATGGTTGGATGGCATCACCGATTCAATGGATACGAGTTTGAGTAAACTCCAGGAGATGGTGAAGAACAGGGAAGCCTGGCGTGCTGCAGTCCATGGGGTTGCAAAGAGTCAGACATGATGAGTGACTGAACAGCAACTGTGGGTGATATTTTTGAGCATCTTTCCGTGTAACATTTTTCATCAGTCATTCATGTATCTTCTTTCATAAATGTCTGTTAACGTGTTTAACCATTTTTGATGGATCATCTTATTATTATTAAGTTGTCAGCATTCTTCATGGTTATAAGTCCTTTATTGGGCGTGTGTTTTGAAAATGTTTGCTTCTTGTCTTTTGCTTATCTTGTCATTTTCTTTATGGTGCCTTTTGAAGTGCAAAAGTTTTAAACTTTGATGAGGTCCAGTTTAACTTTTTTTTTTTTATGGGTTATGCTTTTGGTCTTTCTCTAACACAAGGTCTTGGAGCTTTTCTTTTACATATTCTTCTAAAAGTTTTATTGTTTTAACTCCTACATTCAAGTATATAATCCATTTTGAGTTAATTTTGTGTATGTTCTGAAATGAAGGTCAAAGTCGATTGTTTCTGTGTGTGCATCTAATGGATCTAGACGGAGTACCGTTTGTTGAACAGATTATCCTTTCCTCCCAGTGAATTGCTTTGGTATGTTGTAAAACAAACCAGTTGACTGAAATATAAGGCTTTATTTCTGAGCTCTCAATTCTGTTTCATATCTACATACAGTTGACCTTACACAACTCAGAGATTAGGAGCACTGGCCCTCCTCACATTTAAAAATCCACATAAATTTAGTCTGCCCTCCATAGCTGAGATTCCATCATAACTACAGTTCTGCATCTGTGGATTCAACCAACTGCAGATCATGTAGTGCTGTACTGTAGTACTTACTATTAAAAAAAAAATCTGCCTACACGTGGACCCTCACAGTTCAAATCTGTGTTGTTCAAGGGTCAATTATATTTACACGTCTGTATGCCAATCGCAGGCTCCTCTGTTGGCTCAGATGGTAAGGAATCTGCCCACAATGCAGAAGACTCTGGTTCGAGCCCTAGATTGGGAAGATCCCCTGGAGAAGAGAATGGAAACCCACTCCGGTATTCTTGCCTGGAGAATTCCATGGACAGAGGAGCCTAGCGGGCTACAGTCCATGGAGCTGCAGAGTCGGACAGAACTGAGAGACTGACACACACACATATGTCATTACCAGATTGTCTGATTATTTTAGCTTCTACAGTTAGCTTTGAAATTAGAAAATAAGAGTTCTTTAACTTTTTTTTCTTTTTAAAATTATTTTGGTTGGTAGGTGTTTTGCATTTTCATATAAATTTTAGAGTTCATTAATTTCTGTAAGAAGTTTTTTGATAGGAATGTGTTGAATCTATTTATCTATTTGGGAGAGAATTGTCATCTTAACAATATTGAGTTTTCTAATCCATAATCACAGAATGCCTATTTATTTACATCTAGGGCTTCCCTGGTAACTCAAACAGTGAAGAATCTGCATGCGATGCAGGAGACCTGGGCTCCATTCCTGGGTCAGGAAGATCCCCTGGAGAAGGGAATGACTACCCACTCCAGTATTCTTGCCTTTTGGACAGAGGAACCTGGCAAGCTGCAGTCCATGTGGTCACAAAGAGTTGGACATGACTGAGTGACTAACACATTTTAAAATTTACCTCAGCAAAGTTTTATGATTTTCAGTGTATGTTTTGCACTTTTCTTGTTAATTATATTCTTAAGTATTTCACTCATTTTGGTGCTATTGTGAGTGAAATTTTATTCTTAATTTCACTTATATATCAAAATATAGTTGATTTTTGCAAATTGATATTATATCCAGCAAACCTACTGTACCTTTTGGAAAAAATTAATGGACTTAATTTTTTTAGAGCAGTTTTAGGTTTACAGAAAAATTTAGCAGAAACTACCGAAACTTCCCCCCTACCCCTCCTCCCAGCACTCTCCTCTACCCCTTCAACACAGTTTACCCTGTATTAACATCATGTTAAATATGTTAAATAACACTAAAAATTGGCTTACTGTGTGATCCAGCAATTGCTGGATCTAGTGCTAGAGATACACTTGATGAACCAATATTACACTGAGGTTCACTCTATGTTGTATATCCTATGAGTTTTCACAAATGTACCCACCATTATGGTACCCCCCAGTTAACCTCTGCAACAGCTGTTCATCCATCCTTCCCTCCTTCCAAATCCTTGGAAGCCACTGATCTTTTTACTGTCTCAGTAATTTTGCCTTTTCCAGGTGCCAACTGTTGTGCCTTTGTTAAACTAGCTTTTGTGGAGTCTCGCGATGACAGATGGTGAGCCCTGGCTCGGCAAGAGGCCACAAGGGAATTGAAATAGAGAAGTTTATTGCTCGTAGATCATGAAGGAAGTACACCGCATACACTGGGGGCCCGTATGGGGAGGTCAAGGCAGGGCATAGGCAGAGAGACGGACAGGATGTGGGGCATGGGCTTTTTTTAAGGTCCATGGGTGGAGTGCTTCAGGGTTTCCAGCTAAACCAGATCGGTCCGTTCAGACCAAGAGGAATGGGGCTTTGATAAGCTCCGCAGCTGTCTTATCTAAGGAGCACACAGAGGAAGGCCCTGGGAGGAGGGGTGAGAGTTTATCACAAGGGCTTTTGGGAAGTCATATTGGGAACTCAGATTTTCTCATGCCTCTGCAGGCTGTTATCTGGGCAGTGTTCTGGCATGTGGAGCTGATGTCAGTTTAAGGCTCCTACAAGTTTCGTGCCCCCAAAATTGGAGGTCAAGGCAGCACTACCATGGAGTAGCTTAGCTAAATTTTCAACAGTTGGGATCAAGTAGCTTGTAGTGTCTTTGAATTGATTTCTTTCACTTCACAATATGCATTTAAGATGTCTCCATGTTTTATCATTTATTTTAACTGCTGAATGGTATTCCATTGTGTACAACATAATAATATTCCATTAATATTATCACAGATGTTTATTCTTTCACCCTTGAAGACATCATGGCTGCTTCCAAGTTTTAGTTAAGTTGTGATAGAACTTTGTGTGCGGGTCATTAATTTCAACTCATTTGGGTAAATACCAAGGAGTGCAGTTGCTGGATCATATGGTAAGCCAATGTTCAGTTTTTTAAGACACTGCCAAATTGTCTTCAATGTTGCTGTATCGCTTTTGCATTCCCACCAGCAATAAATAAGAGTCCTTATTGCCTACATCCTTACTAACGTTTGGTATTGTTAGTGCTGCTCTCAGTGATCTCAGCCATTTTAAAAGGTATGTAGTCTTTCTTTAATTTGCAGTCCCCTCATGATGTACAGTGTGGAGTGTCTCTTCATATGCTTATTTGCCATACCTTTTAATAAGGCAGCTTATCAGTTCTTTTGATCACTTTTTGGTTGGGTTGTTTGCTTTCTTATTGCTAAGTTTTAAGAGTTCTTTCTATATTTTGGATACATGTACCTGGAGAAGGAAATGGCAACCCACTCCAGTGTTCTTGCCTGGAGAATCCCAGGAACGGCGGAGCCTGGTGGGCTGCCATCTATGGGGTCGCACAGAGTCGGACACGACTGAAGCGACTTAGTAGTAGTAGTTAGTAGTACCTTATCAGACATGTATTTTGCACGTATTTCTTTCAGTCTTCAGTTAGTCTTTTCATTGTCTTAACAGTGTCTTTGCAGAGCCAAAGTTTTTAAATTTGGAAAAGTCCAATTTATCACATTTTTTTCACAAATTATGTTTTTGTTGTTGTGCCTAAGAAGTCATCACTAAGCCCAAGGTCACCTAGAGTTTTTCTTATGTTGTCCTTAAAAGCTTTGTAGTTTTGTGTTTTATATCTAGGTTTATGAACTGTTTTGAGTTAATTTTTATGAAAAATGTCTACTCTGTGTCTGGATTTATTTATCTTCTTTTGCATTTGATGTTTAGTTGTTTCAGTACCATGTGTTGAAAAGATTCTATTTTCTCCGCCTTTGCTCCTTTGTCAAAGATCAGTTTGCGGGGGTCTATTTCTGGGATCTCTCTTCTGTTCCTTTGATCTATTTGTCTCTTCTTTTGCCAATACCACACAGTCTTGATTGCTGTAGCTTCCTTCTGTTTTTGATTTCTAACTTAACTCCATTTGTATGACTTAAGTCCATTTAAATTTATTAATGCTTGTTTCATTACTTAACATATTATCTATCTTGTAAAATGTTCCATATGTGGTAGAAAATATTTACGCATATTGCTGATGATGGGTGTTAGATAGATAAAGTGGGTTGATGATATTTTTTAAGTTATACATATTCTTGCGGATTTTTGTTCCAGTTTTTCTATAAATTTTTTGAGAGCAGCTATTTACTTTTTTAATTCTTTTTTTTTTTGCCACATGATGTAGTCTGTGGGATTTTAGTTCCCTCAGCAGTGATCAAACCCCAGCCCTTCGCAGTGACAGCAAGGATTCCTAACCACTGGACCCCCAGGGAATTCTCAAGAGCAACTATCATTGAATTTTCTGTTCCTACCTCTAATTCTGTCGATTTTAGTTTCATATATTTGGGACTCAGTTGTTAGATTTTTGTAATTATTATTTGTTCTTGTAACTTAGTTCTCTTATTGTTATAAAATGTTTCTCCAATCTAGTAGCAATTTTTTCTTAAAAGTTTGTCTTTTATTAGTGTAATCTCTCCAGCTCTTTTTTGCATTACTATTTGTATTATATATCTTTTTCTATCTTTTAACTTATTTGTGTTTTTGAATTTTACTATCTTCTATATACCATATTTAATTGGATCACTAAAAAATTCCATCCTATCTGTCTCTACATTTTGGATCATAGCATTTAGTTATTCACATTTACTGTAAATGCTGTTAAGGTAGGAGTTATGTTTGAAATTTTGCTGTTTGTTTTGTATATGTCTTTTTTATTCATCTGTTCCTCCATTACTTCCTTCTCTTGTGTGAAGTAGGTATTTTCTAGTGTACCATTTAAATTCTCTTTTCTGCTTATTCTTTTTAAAAAGTTGTTTTCTTAGTGTTTGCCCTGAGGATTACAACTGGCACCTTAACTTAAATCAATCTAATTTAGATTAATATTAATATTAACTTAATTTCAATAGTATATGGAAATTTTTCTCTAACGGAGAAATTTTTCCATTCCTTTCTTTTTTCTATGTGATATTATTGTTTTACAAATTATACCTTTAAACATTATAAGACCATCAACAATAATTTATATTAATTG
Source organism: Giraffa tippelskirchi (assembly GCF_054371585.1). NCBI lineage: Eukaryota > Metazoa > Chordata > Mammalia > Artiodactyla > Giraffidae > Giraffa > Giraffa tippelskirchi. Next base: position 5,180,696 of record NC_137280.1, on the reverse strand, counting down.
CAATATGTAGTTGTCTTCTAAATCAGATAGGAGAAGAAAAAAATTACAAAAATTGTATTATATTATGTTTTATATTTAACTGTGTATTCACCCTTACTAGTAATCTATTTCTTCATGTGGATTTGAGTTACCCTCTAGTGTCTTTTCATTTTAGACTGAAAGATTCTCATAGAACTGGTAATGGTGAATTCCCTCAGCATTTGTTTGTCTTATAGCATCTTAATTTCTCTCGCAATTTTGAGGAATAGTTTCCCTGACAGTCTTCCCCTCCCATTCCCAGAACTTTGTATTGTTCCACTGCCTCTGGCCTCCATAGTGTCTAATGAGAAGTTAGTGTTAACTTTACTGAGAATTTCATATAGATGATGAGTATTTTTCTTTTGATGGTTTCAAGAATCCTTTGTCTATGTCTTTCTAAGTCTGAGTACAGTGTAATAGGGTATAAACTTAGTTAAGTTTATTCTATTTGGGACTCATTTGTTTTTCATCAGTTTGAAAGTACATTAGTCATACTGGATTAGGGCCCACCCTAAAGACTTCATTTAAATTAATTACCTCTGTAAAGACTCTATTTCCAAATATTGTCACATTCTAAGGTAACAGGTATTGGGACTTAAACCTGCCTTTTGGAGTTACATAATTCAACCCATAATATGAATTTTATAGAATTAGTCTATGAAAGTGATTAAACAATCACACACACACACACCCTGGAAGCAATAACAACAACAACAAACTTTGGGGAAGAGGGATCTGATTTGCAGAATTGTGACATTTATTTTATCAAAAATGTCCAGTTTCAACAAAAATTTATTTGACTTATGAAGGAACAAGAAAGACACAGAGGAAAAGAAGACACAGGGAGAAAAGAGCATGGAACTGTTGTCCTGTATCTACAAACCAGGATATGCTGTAGACTGCCGGAAATCACCTGAGGCTGGATGAGATAGGAAGGATTCTCACCTAGAGCGGTCAGAGATTCTGTGGCCCTACTGAAACCTTGATTTTGAACTTCTACCCTCCAGAACAACGAGACAATACATTTCTGTTGTTTTAAGACATCTCAGTTTTGGTACTTTATTGTGGCAGCTCTGAGAAACAAATAAAAATTTGTATGCCCTAGTGTGCAGTCACTGAATTCTTTACGAGGTGTGCTTAGTAGTCAGCTAGTGACTCATCTCACACGCTAGCAAAGTAATGCTCAAAATTCTCTAAGCCAGGCTTCAACATCACTTGAACTGTGAACTTCCAGATGTTCAAGCTGGATTTAGAAAAGGCAGAGGAACCAGAGATCAAATTGCCAACATCTGCTGGATCATTGAAAAAGCAAGAGAATTCCAGAAAAAGATCTACCTCTGCTTCGTAGACTACGCCAAAGCCTTTGACTGTGTGGATCACAATAAACTGTGGAAAATTCTGAAAGAGATGGGACTACCAGACCACCTGACCTGCCTCCTGAGAAATCTGTATGCAAGTCAAGAAACAGCAGTTAGAACTGGACATGGAACAACAGACTGGTTCCAAATAGGAAAAGGAGTACGGCAAGGCTGTATATTGTCACCCTGCTTATTTAACTTATATGCAGAGTGCATCATGAGAAATGCTGGGCTGGAGGAAGCATAAGCTGGAATCAAGATTGCTGGGAGAAATATCAATAACCTCAGATATGCAGATGACACCACCATTATGGCAGAAAGTGAAGAAGAACTAAAGAGCCTCTTGATGAAAGTGAAAGAGGAGAGTGAAAAAGTTTGCTTAAAACTCAACATTCAAAAAACTAAGATCATGGCATCCGGTCCCATCACTTCATGGCAAATAGATGGGGAAACAATGGAAACAGTGAGAGACTTTATTTTTGGGGGCTCCAAAATCACTGCAGATGGTGACTGCAGCCATGAAATTAAAAGACGCTCACTTCTTGGAAGGAAAGTTATGACCAACCTAGATAGCATATTAAAAAGCAGAGACATTACTTTGCCAACAAAGGTCCATCTAGTCAAAGCTATGATTTTTCCAGTAACCATGTATGGATGTGAGAGTTGGACTATAAAGAAAGCTGAGCACTGAAGAATTGATGCTTTTGAACTGTGTTGTTGGAGAAGACTCTTGAGAGGCCCTTGGATTGCAAGGAGATCCAACCAGTCCATCCTAAAGGAAATCAGTCCTGAATATTCATTTAAAGGACTGATGCTGAAGCTGAAACTCCAATATTTTGGCCACCTGATGCGAAGAACTGACTCACTGGAAAAGACCCTGAAGCTGGGAAAGACTGAAGGCAGGAAGAGAAGGGGACGACAGAGGATGAGATGGTTGGATGGCATCACTGACTCAATGGACATGAGTTTGGGTAGACTCCGGGAGTTGGTGATGGACAGAGAGGCCTGGCGTGTTGGAGTCCATGGGGTCATGAAGAGTCAGATATGACTGAGCGACTGAACTGAACTGAATGACTGATCAGAGATTCCATAAGTGCTTGGGACTAGTAAGTCTTCCAGTCTTTGGTAAGGAGCTCTGTGTAGGGTAAGGCATTCCTTCTATGCTCAGGCAAATTATTAATCTAACTTAGGCTTCGTTTCTAGTTTTCACAGGGCCTCAGTGTCAGAAAAAGTGAGAACTTGGGGCCCTGTCAGATCTTCTCTGGGCATTTGTACAGTCCTGGATGTGCACATGGCCTTCGAGATATTTACAAATACATTGGCACTTTTCAAACGCCCTTCTGGACGTCTCTTCCTCCAGATCTTCCTTTTAAATTTTAGGCTGGGATTTCCCCTGTCCCTCTCACCCCCTAAACTGGCATTGCTGCCTTAGGCTATTTCTGTGTTAAACAAAATTGAAGTTGATTGTTTGTGTTAAATATTCTGCTGAGAGGGATTTTTTCAAGACCTGCATATGGAGTATTTTCAAGGAGCCAAGAGACAGGTACACTGAGGAGAATGCTCTGGAGATGGTGCTCTTTGAGGAGCTCCTGGTTTACCAATTTCCAGTGGCTGCAACATTGCTCATTTTTACAGCTGCAAGATTTCAGAGCTGTTGGTTTTCAAGGCTGGCTTGGAGCTAGGGGAGGGAGGATGGGAATAGGCCAAACTTAAAACCCACAAACTCAATTATATTAATTAAAGTGCAGAAGTTTTTCTTAAATTCTCCCTAGATTGTGACAGTTGTTGACTTAGATTCTGAAGTACAGAAAAAGTTGATTTTGACACATTTTTCAGAATTTTGTTGCTTTTATGGAAGAATAGACATGTGGGGTCTTCAATCTGATGATGTGACTACTGCACTTACATTTAAATCAAGGGTAATACAGGGAAGCCCTACGTGCTGCAGTCCACGGAGTCGCAAAGAGTTGGACATGACTGACACATAAAAAGGAAAAATATAGTGCTATCTTCAGAGATGTGGATGGACCTAGAGATTGTCATATAGAGATAAGTAAGTCAGAAAGAGAAAAATAAATATCATATAAGATCGACTGCATGTAAAATCTAGAAAAATGGTTCAAATGAACTTATTTGCAAAGCGGAAATAGAGCCACAGATGTAGAGAACAAACTTATGGTTACCAAGGGGGGAAGAGGAGTGGGGTGAATTGGGGCATTTGGATTGATTTATATATACTACTATGTATAAGATAGCTCACTAACGAGAACAGCACAGGGGATTCTACTCAGTGATCTGTGGTGACCTAAATGGGAAGGAAATCTAAGAAAGAGTATATATATATTTATATGTATATGTGTAACTGATTCACTTTTGTGTACATCAGAAACTAACACAACATTGTAAAGCAAATACACTTCATTTAGTTCAGTTCAGTCGCTCAGTCATGTCCGACTCTTTGCGACCCCATGAATCGCAGCACGCCAGGCCTCCCTGTCCATCACCAACTCCCGGGGTCTACCCAAACCCATGTCCATCGAGTTGGTGATGCCATCCAACCATCTCATCCTCTGTCATCCCCTTCTCCTCCCACCCTCAATATTTCCCAGCATCAGGGTCTTTTCAAATGAGTCAGCTCTTCACATCAGGTGGCCAAAGTATTGGAGTTTCAGCTTCAACATCAGTCCTTCCAATGAACACCCAGGACTGATTTCCTTTAGGATGGACTGGTTGGATCTCCTTGCAGTCCAAGGGCCTCTCAAGAGTCATCTCCAACACCACAGTTCAAAAGCATCAATTCTGCGGCGCTCAGCTTTCTTCACCGTCCAACTCTCACATCCATACATGACTACTGGAAAAACCATAGCCTTGACTAGACAGACCTTTGCTGACAAAGTAATGTCTCTGCTTTTTAATACGCTGTCTAGGTTGGTCATAACTTTCCTTCCAAGGAGTGAGCATCTTTTAATTTCATGGCTGCAATCACCATCATACACTTCAATAAAAATTATTTAAAAAATGAATAAATCAGGAATTTATTCTATAAACAGTAAAGTTTATTCTACAATTAATTCCACAAACAGTGGAATTTAGGTATTAAGAACATAAATTTTGGAGTAACACAGAGGCATATGAATTGCACAAGTCCCTTCCCTTCTATGAGCCTCATTTTTGCATATCTGTACAATTGAGCTATTGATACACGTTTAACAAGACTGACACCCTTAGATCTGTCATCATGACAGATCTTCTCTTAGAACGCAATTAAAGAAAAAGAAAAATAAACAGGAAAAACATTGAAAACCTTTCAGGATGGCACCTCACTATACAATTTAGTCTTTCAAAATGTCTTTTCTTTGCTTCCCTCTTCTCTGAGTCTCTGCTTTTTGCAACTCCCGTTGCTGTTTATTGAGTCACGTGTTGAAATGGCATGGTCATGAAAGTTTCTCATTTCACTTTCCAGAGTTTTTGTCCAAGGACTGAGCTCAGCTACATGCTGTGCAGAAGGTAATTCTCAGAGGACCGGAGGAGCTGTGCCAGTGACCCTGCTATCAGTTCACTCCCCTTTTAATGGCATAGGCCCACCTGGAATCTTCAAGAATATGCACCATGGATCCCTACTCAGGGATCCCGTTTCACAGGGAGCTTCCCCTGTCTTTGGAGAATCTCTGCTAGTCCTGAGAATGCCAGGAATGGGGCTTGATACCCCAGCCCAAGTCTCTTGTTTTACACTCACATTTTTCAGTGTCACGGACATTTGTTGTTGTTTAGTTGCTATGTCATGTCTGACTCTCCTGTGACCCCACGGACTATAGCCCTCCAGGCTCCTCTGCCCATGAGATTTCCCAGGTAAGAATACTGGAGTAGATAGCCATTTCCTTCTCCAGGGGATCTTCTTGACCCAAGGATTGAACCCGAGTCTCCTGCATTGGCAAGCAGATTCTTTACTGCTGAGTGACTGACATACTTGAATACTACTGAACTCAAAGGATACGTGAAATGGCATATCCTTTTGCTCCTTGTATCAGAGCAATGGAACCTCTAGGAAATTGTACCTACAACTACATCTATTTGATCTATGTATAGATCCGTCTATAGCTCTTTATCTGCCTCCATATCTGAATCTCTATTTCTAGCTTTGAAAATGAAGAGGATTTGCTTGTTAAAGAGATTTGACTTTATTTAGTTGTGGGAGCTGATTATGTCATCTCTAGTAAGACTGATTATATCGTCTCTAGTCCTCAAGTCTGCAGCTGGAAGTTGAAGTTCAGGTCATCCAGAAGGGATAGTGGGTGTAAAAGTGAAGGAGAGCAAGAACACGCTGGAGCTCACAAGGATAAACTGAAATCTGTCAGTTTTATTAACATTAACCTTGATGGCGTGAGTATCTCGCTGAAGCTCTTTCTGGTGGAACTAAACATGCACCAGACCCAGAAGTTGGAACAGCTGAAGGAGGACTTTGGGGAAAGTGGAAGAGTTACAGGTTTACTTACCACCTCATGCTAATGAGATAAGCTAACAGATATACAACAATTACAGCAAAGGAGTAGGCCATCATCTATAACACAATGTATATTGTAAAATAAAAATTGTTTAGCATGTTGGTTACAAATGGCAAGGCAGATTTTATTCAAGCTACTGCAGTAGGGGAAAGAGACTTCGGTCTAGAACTGAACTCGACTCCAAACACAGCAAAGACATGTGGGGATTTTAGCCCACACACAGGATGAGGGGGTCGGTGAATGCAGAAAAACTAAGAGGAACTTGATTAGATGGCAGCAGTGTGGGTATTCTTGCTAAACTGTGCTCAGCAAACCAAAGGATGAGGGCTCAAAGGAGTCTTGTTTAAGTTTGGTCAAGGAGGGCTTCCTTGTCAGTGTGACACATCAAGATGATTGCTGCTTCCCTTCTGTTTTCTAAATCTTACTCAAGAATGTTCCTTATGGGAACTTCCTTGGTGGTCCAGTGACTAAGACTTCACACTCCCAAAGCTGGAGCCCCTGAGTTTGATCCCTGATCAGGGAATTAGATCCCACATGTCGCAATTGAAGAGTTCAAATGCCACAACTAAGACCCAGCACAGTCAACTAAACAAACAAGCAAAAATTAGAAAAAAAAAGAATTCTTCCTTATGGTTCATTTTAACTGACAAATTTGGGAAATGTAGTTCAGCATAGTCAAATGTGTAGTTAACACCGTGCAAAGCTACTGCACTGTTATTTGTGGGGGTGCCGGGGGTCATGCTTCTTTTTCTAGTCTTACTTTCCTGCTGTGGAAGCCGGGACACGGGGCGTGGGCTCACTCGCTGTCTCTCCTGGAAGCAGGCAGGTGGGACGCTGGGTGGCAGGACATTGGCTGACCCTGTCCCCTGCTTCTGCTTTGTTCCCACCTTTTTCTCCCCATCAGTTAAATTATATTTTACGCTCATTTAAAATATCTTCTTGTGATAAGAACATAACATGGGATTTTTCCTCTTAAATTTTCAGTGTGCATTATTGTTGACTATAGCTATAATGCTGTCCATCTCTAGAGCTTATTCATATTACTTGGCTGAAACTTTATGACTTCTGATTAATAATTACCCATTCCCGCCTGGTCTCAGCCCGTGGTAACCAGCATCCCACTCTTTGACTTTATGAATTTGACCATTTTAGATACCTCATTTAAGTACAATCATGCAATACTTGTCTCTCTGTGTGTGATTATTTGACATACTGTAATTCTATTTTAAGGTGAATGTTCTAGTCTCCTTCCCTCACTTCTAGGTCCTTCTCTCCAGGGCAGAAGAGGAGGCATGCTTTCATTTGGGCTGTGAACCTGCTCGTGTTTATTGAGATCTGTATAGTGTTGTTACTGGGCTTTCTGGTGAATCAGATGCAATCAGCCAGAAAACAGCCATTTACCCGCAACCAAAGCAAAAACATAAACAATTTTATTTTCATTTACTCTTAAAGGATAATTTGGAAATAATTTACGTCTAAGGCAGGGAGTGTCCTCCAAGCTTTAGAGACTTTAGAGGTGCTTGGGATGACACTTTGCATTGTAGAGTCAACGTATTTAAGAGCTATTTAAAGCTCAGGCCTTGCTCAGATGTTCAAGACTCTCGTTCCTTCTGTCCAGGCGGACAGGCCTCCTCCTGTCTTTCCTGACCTCATCTTTCTGCATGTGACCCAGGCCACCAGAATGATGGCTGGTTAGGGGACAGGCTTATGTCCTAGGGTCTTTCACTCTCTCACATTGTTAATTTGTTTCTATAAAATGAATGAAAGGTAGGTACTTGGTCTCTTGAAAGCTTGGTGGAAAAAAATGGGAGGGGGAGGAGTAGAGTAAGTGAGAGGACAGTGAGCCCACTCCTCAGTGTTCATGGGAGGAAGTCAGCAGACACTGTCTGAAGTTGAGATATTTATGAGTAAAAGTTTCCGTGTTGTTTAGAGCTGTGGGAAGAAAAAAAGTATTAGTCACTCTGTCCTGTCTGACTCTTTGCGACCCCGTGGACTGTAGCCCACCAGGCTCCTCTGTCCATGGGATTCTCCAGGCAAGAATACTGGAGTGGGTTGCCATGCCCTCCTCCAAGGGATGGAACCTGGGTCTCCTGCATTGCAGGTGGATTCTTTACCATCTGAGCCACCAGGGAAGAACAGTGGAAGCAACCACCAAGAAGAGCCAGAACCATAAACACTCCTAAATGGCTGTTCCCAGAGGAAAAAACTGGGAATATGTTTGGAAAGGGGTGAAGTAGAGTAGCAAACCCTTGCTTTTGGCTGTAATACCTATCTTACCGAAATTGTTTTCCATCTGAATGTATTATTTTGATGATAATTTTTTAAAAAGTCAAACAAAAACCCTTTCAAGAAATCTTAACAATATTTTACCTGGATGCATCACATTATTTTGTTAATGACTGAACATAGGCTCTATTTAACAAAGGTGGAACAAAAAGGGCAGCACTCTTTTATTTCAGAGAATCCATGACATCATTTCTACCAAAATAGGCAGGAAAAGTCATCAATTGTCATTTACACAGAATTTAAAAATTCTGTTACAATGGATAAAGAGAGGAAGATACAGCTCAAGAGAGTATTTGGATGTTGCTGGGGTTTTCGAATTGCTGATATAATTGGAGCAGACGTTTTTGTGGCCCTCGAAGCAGTGTTGAAGTCCTTGTGCATGAATCCAGGGCTCTCCCTGTGCATCCAGGTTGACTGGGCCCTGTGGTCTTTTATGACCCCTCTCCGCTCAGCAGAGATAGGTGTGACCTTCCCATGCAGTGGAGCTCACTACTGTTTTCTCAAGAGGTGTTTTGGCAACGTGATCTCTTTTCTGAATCTCTGGACCACCTTTCTGGGCTGAGGGCTGGGCTCGCTGCCAGGCAGGCTCCGCTTCTTGCTGAGTACAGCATCCAGCCTTTTTATCCCAGCTGCTCTGCTCCAAAGCTGCCAAAGAAATGTCTGGCACTGGGAATTCTGAGTTCTCGTGGTGTGAGAGAGGTGACTTGGCTTCAGATAGGCAGCCTCATGCTGAAAATGGCCACGCTCGGCCTTATTTCCCTAAGTGCAGTAGTGTTGCTGGTGAAAGGGAGGAAGGAGAAGCTAGAATTATTTCAGAACTCTTTCAATGCTGAGTATCCAGAAGCATCCCAGTTGACAGAAGCCATCTTCCAAGGGTATTTTGCATATTCAGGTGGGGGATGCTTTATGTATACAGCAGGTAACCAACAATACCTTGAGAAAAGCAAATCTCAAGCCATGACTTGTTGCGGACAATGTGAAGTGCACATTTTTTATTATATCTTGTGTCTTGTGTAAACTAAATAATTTTTTCTTCTTTATTATTTTCCAAATCAGATCAGAATATGCCAGTTCTGCAATTTTTTTCCAGTTATTCCAAAGTACTTATTTTCTTGAATAACTTCTCTTTTTCAGCTTTGTTTTCTGGGATAACAGATTGGGAACTTACATGCCAATCTAGTTTTTATTCTATTAATGGATGAATTCTAAGGGTGTGGAAATATTCCTCTTTCATGAAACTGTGAATCTAAGAATAATCCAATGCTAGACTTTGCTTGTGTTATAGGTGGGTGTGGCACATTCAGGCTTTTAAGTGTTTTTAAAAAGAATAGAATCATAGATTTCCTTGATTGCTCTAAGGTCAGATTTAATACTCTTCCCTTCAGTGTCAGGATAAAAGTTCTCTCTCCATTTTAAGTCCGGAGAAGGCAATGGCATCCCACTCCAGTCTTGCCTGGAGAATCCCATGGACGGAGGAGCCTGGTAGGCTGCAGCCCATGGGGTCGCTAAGAGTCGGACACGACTGAGCGACTTCACTTTCACTTTTCACTTTCGTGCACTGGAGAAGGAAATGTCAGCCCACTCCAGTGTTCTTGCCTGGAGAATCCCAGGGACGGGGAGCCTGGTGGGCTGCCATCTATGGGGTCGCACAGAGTCGGACATGACTGAAGTGACTTGGCATCTCCCCTTGACCTCCACCTGTACGCTTTCCCTCTCACCTCCTCAGGAAACTTTCACACTTAATTACATCATGTTTCTCAACTTCAACCTTTTTTATCGTTTTTTTTCTTGGACATTTAAACATGAAGCAGACTCTCTACTACTGAAAAAAATTTTTCCTTAATTTTAGGACCCCCTATAGTCACTGATGTTTCCATCATCTATTAACTCTCTTGTCAGCAGGTATTTTTTGAAACACTGATGATTTTCAAAGCCCTTATTAGTGCCTTAAGATGAGTAAGATGCATTCTTTCCACCGAAGAGGTTTGCAGCAGCAGAAGAGGCTCTCCCTAGATTTGCGGTCTGACTTCCGCCACTTCCTAGCTGTGGCAAGTGTCCTTAACTCTCTGCACTTCACCCTGCTTCATCTGAGAAACAGGCATTATTGCTTAAAATCACTATAGTTCTGTGACTTATGAATAAGCAATGATATGACAGTATATATTAAGTGGCTGTAAGGGAACAATACAATTACAATGGAAATTGAGTAGAAGGTAAAACCACCTTCTGCTATGTCATCAAGTGGAAAAGGTAGCAATTTTCATGGGAACCCCCCAAAACTCCAACAGTAGAAAAATCTGAGTGAAGCTGTGGAGACCAGAAGTGTGCAGATGTGTGTAAGACATGGCACACAATCTTAGGTAACTGCCAAATTGTTTCCACCTCGCCAGCCTGCTAATCAATAGAGTTGTTAGGGCAAGCACCGGGAGTGGGGTGGAGCGAGATGGCACAGGATCGGAGACAGACGATGGAGAATGTCAACTTTTAGGCGGTAGATGGAGAAAGAGGATTTGATAAAGAAGCCAGAGGAAGTCTAGAGAATTATGAAAGAAAATCACCAAGTTTCCAAAAGAGAGTGTAATCCACAAGCAAAAGGAAACGGGCTGGAAGAACAATGCTGCATTTCAAGGAAGACCTGGGCAACCAGTCTTCAGGAACAACAGAAATTAAGGAAGCTCTAGGACTTAAAAATTAAAGTTATCAGTTGCCTATTATGCAAACACTGAGTGCTTTTTTCCTGGTTCTCTCAGCTTTGTTGACATATGGTTCAAATCTTTGCAATAAATCTTTTGTACTGGCAGTGATAGGCTTCCAGTGAGTCAGAGGTCTGTGCTTGGTCCTGCTACCTATTACCCGGGCACAGAGTCACACTGTGTACACAGTGCGATAATGTTCAATTCTTTATGTCAGGGAGAATTCTCAGAAAATGGTAAGACTGGGGCAGATGGTGTCATAAATGGGACAGTATTTAGAATAAGAGTATCCTAGAAAATTATTATATATATAAATGCTAAATCATGATCTCTTTTGCACTGAATATTGGCATAAAGGAAAGGTTAGGAGTCTACAGGGAAAGAGTACTTCTGACTGACTCTTTTACTCTTTTCACAGATGCTGTGAGAATGTAAATAGGACAGTTTTGTTGGCCTAGGAGAGTTTTGATAGACAGAGTGCCTGAAGAACTACGGACAGAGGTTTATAACGTTATACAGGAGGCAGTGACCAAAACCATCTCCAAGAAGAAGAAATGCAAGAAGGCAAAATGGCTGTCTGAGGAGGCCTTACACACAGCTGAGAAAAGAAGAGAAGTGAAAAACAAAGAAAAGGAAAACTCAGCAGTGGCCACAGGACTGGAAAAGGTCAGTTTTCATTCCAATCCCAAAGAAAGGCAATGACAAAGAATGTTCAAACTACTGCACAATTGCACTCATTTCACATGCTAGCAAAGTAACGCTCAAAATCCTTCAAGGTGGGTTTCAGCAGTATGTGAACTGAGAACTTCCAGTTGTACAACCTGGATTTAGAAAAGGCAGAAGAATCATCCACTGGATCATAGAAAAAGCAAGAGAATTCCAGAAAAAAAATCTACTTCTGCTTCATTGACTATGGTAAAGTCTTTGACTGTGTGGATCACAACAAACTGTGGAAAATTCTTAAAGAGATAGGAATACCAGATCACCTTACCTGCTTCCTGAGACACCTGTATGCAGTTTAAGAAGCAACAGTTAGAACTGGACATGGAAAAAAGGACTGATTCAAAATTGGGAAAGGAGTATGTCCAGGCTGTTTATTGTCACCCTGCTTATTCAACTTACATGCAGAGTACATCATGCAAAATCCTGGGCCAGATGAAGCACAAGCTGGAATCAAGACTGCCAGAAGTATCAGTAACCTCAGATATGCAGATGGTACCACCCTAATGGCGGAAAGCGAAGAAGAACTAAAGAACCTCTTGATGAAGGTGAAAGAGGAGAGTGAAAAAGCTGGCTTAAAACTCAGCCTTTGGAAAACTAAGATCATGGCATCATGGCAAATAGTTAGAGAAAAAATTGAAACAGTGACAGACTTTTCTTTTCTTGGGCTCCAAAATCACTGCAGATGGTAACTGCAGCCATGAAATTAAAAGATGTTTGCTCCTTGGAAGGAAAGCCATGACAAACATAGACAATGTTTTAAAAACCAGAGACATCACTTTGCTGACAAAGGTCTGTCTAGTCAAAGCTATGGTTTTTCCAGTAGTCATGTACAGATGTAAGAGTTGAACCATAAAGAAGGCTGAGGGCTGAAGAATTGATTCCTTTGAATGTTGGGCTGGAGGAGACTCTTGAGAGTCCCTTGGACTGCAAGGAGATCAAACCAGTCAATCCTAAAGGAGATCAGTCCTGAATATTCATTGGAAGGACTGATGCTGAAGCTGAAACTCTTAATACTTTGGCCACCTGATGTGAAGAGCCAACTCACTGGAAGAGACTCTGATGCTGGGAAAGACTGAAGGCAGGAAGAGAATGAGGCAACAGAGAATGAGACTCAATGGACATGAGTTTGACAAACTCCGGAGATAGTGGAGGCCAGGGAAGCCTGGCGTGCTGCAGTCCATGAGGTCTCAGAGTTAGACATGACTGAGCACCTGAACAACAACAAGGAGAGTGTTAGCTCCTGTTTTCCCAGAAGAAACTATGATTGCTGAAGGAAGGGTTAATGTCAATTAGGCAACTAGAAAAGGGCAATGAGAGAATGGGCTGAGGGCAACAGGGAATACATTTTTGAGGAACTGAAAGAAAGCTGGTGTGCCCGTAACGCAGATAGCAAAAATGACCATCAAACTATCATATATTTTCACAGCACTTTCTCTTTTATATGGACACTTATCACAGTCACTATTTTAACTTTTCTTTTTGTGGTCATTGAGTTAATCATAGCTCTTCTCATAATCTTAAGGTAATAAACATATATTTAAAAATGAATAACAGATTCAAGGAATAAAAGGAAATTTGGGAAAAAATGAGGAACAGGAAATAGGAGAGGTTGAGCTTCCTGTTTGTTTTTGCTTACCATTGTATTCCCACTACTCAAACTCAGCGCCTAGTACCCAACAGAGAAGACTGAAGGCTCAGGGGGACTCTGAACCCACAGGGTCTTATGGGCTCAGCTTCCATTTTCATTCTTGTGCCTTTAACTCAGAAATTTTACCATATATGGGAGAAATGAAGACATTTCCCCCCTTTGTTCACTTAGCACCAAGCTCTGAAGGGAGCAGGTGTGTGTAGCAGTTACTATTGTGGGTGTTTGTGTATATTAGTGTGTGGAGGGGGGAGGTAGTGGCCCCGGTGAATAGGAAGAATCCAGCCCAACACTTGATACATGGAACAATTTTAAAGATAAGTTTAAGACATAAGATTTACCAGTTGTGATTTTGTTCTATTATGTCTTTCAGGGGAGCTAAAGAAACCCAGAAAGACAATTCTAAAGTACATATTTCCTGCATTCCTTCTGGTAACTATTGTTTATTTACTGGTTAACATTTCCTACCTGACTGTTCTGACACCCAAGGAAATTCTCTCTTCAGGTTTGTACATGAATTGCTAAGACAGTAAATAATAATAAAGACAGCATATGTACGTATCCCTTTACCAGTTGGAACTGTTGTTTGCTTTTCACTATTTTATAGAGAATCTATTGTAATTTTTGAAAATGACTGAGGGGACAAAGAGTGTGCTTTGGTTAAGAAAAGAGTTTCACATTTAAGCATGGTAATATGTTTTTTGCTAATACGGAAAAGTATACATAATGCTGACATATGATGCAGACCGATTCAATGTTAGTATTCTTTTCATGATCTCTTCTCACCAGAGTGATGCTGTATAATCAGAGCTTATATCTACTAAAACTTTGACAATGTGAATTTTCCAATATTCTTCTAGGTGACATAACGAATGATAAACTTGAAATACAGGACATTAGCAATTAAAATAATAGATGCTAATGGATGCTAATGTACATAGTTAATATGATAAATATTAATATGCAATATAATGTCATTATTTATCATAAGTAACTCTAAAATATATGGTGGCAAAGGGCCCTGAACATATTGAAAATTTGACTAAAAGATAACTATTTGAGATCCCTAATTGTAGAATAAAAAATGAAATAAGAAAATCTTAAGGAAATAAACATATTTAAAAATGAGCAACAGATTCAAGGAATAAAAGGAAATTTGGGGGAAAAAATGAGGAACAGGAAATATGAGAGACTAGCAATTTCCTCAGACCAGCACTGAACTCGGAGCAGCCACCTTCTGTGATAAGCTGTCAGCCAGTACCTTTGGGACTAATCTCTTTTGAGTAGTTATTACTGCTTTAGTAAATCCTTGGGGCACTGGAAATAAACCTAGGGGAGGTTTAATATAAAACTCCTAACACACTTTGCCTTAGGTCTTGTGTTACTGCCATGTGGGAAGTTGTCACATGCATGGTATCAGCGTTGATTCACAGCAGTCTAGCTCTCTTAGGGAGCTGTACGCTAGAAATAATCAAGATTCTGAGAACTTGTAAGAACAACCTGATTGCTAAATTGGATAAAAGCAAGTAGTGTGTTAGTTGCTCAGTCATGTCCGACTCTTTGCAACACCATGGACCGTAGCCCGCCAGGCTCCTCTGTCCATGGAATTCTCCAGGCAAGAATGCTGGAGTGGGTAGCCATTCCTTTCTCCAGGGGATCTTCCTGACCCAGGGATCAAATCCAGGTCTCTTGCACTGCAGGTGGATTCTTTACCATCTGAGCCACCAGGGAAGCCCTCTACTTGGATTATGTAGAAAATAAATTTACAAACCTAGCTATAGATGTGGTCAGGGCCGTCAGTCAGCTGGCTAGCTGTAATGGTTCACTGAAGCTGACATCTGTTATGGCCAGTGCTCTGGTCATAAAGATTGTGAAAAGTAATGAATATCTCTTCTCAAGTATCATAATAGTTGCAAGATTTTTGTGAGTGGTATAATAATTTTGGTATGTGTGGAAGACTCATGAAGTGTTTTGACTGTATTTGATATGATTCTTTTAGACATATTCTCAGATCTTGTTTAAATTCTGAAATAATATTTTTATTGCTAATATCTATTTTTATTGTATTATGAACTTAAGAAAAAATCAGAGCTATACATGAAAACTGTAGGTACAGGGACAACCATCATAACATTATCTGAGAGAGCAAAAAATTAAAGATCACCAAAATATTCAATAAATTTGAAATAAATAATTTCTAGGAAGTCATATAATAGACCATCCTGAGCTTTTCTAAAGATCGTATTTTTGAAGAATGCTTAAAGTAAAAAGACAATAATGAGAGTATTTCATTATATCTAGCACTAATGCCACCTGAGGGCTTCCCAGGTGCCCTGATGGTAGAGAGCCGACCTGCCAAAGCAGGAGACTTAAGAGAGGTGAGTTCGATCTCTGGGGTAGGAAGATCCCCTGGAAGAGGGCATGGCAACCCACCCAGTATTCTTGCCTGAAGAATCCTGTGGACAGAGGAGCCTGGCGGGCTACAGTCCATAGGGTTGCAAAGAGTCAGACAAGACTGAAGTGATTTAGCAGTGAGAGAAAAGGCAGGATCTACATTACAATATATAACAGAAAGTAAATAGTTAATACTGATCTACAGGTGATTTTTGTTTATTCTTTACCAAATTTTCGGTCATGTCTAACATTGTCAAGTCTGTTCAGCAGAGGTTCCTTTGTTTACTTACACAGCTACCGCTGCATTCCAGCATCTTCCACAGTCAGGGTCAGATTTAGCAGCGGAAATAAGAACAGGCAAGTCTTGCTTTAGGTCACAAGTTATACCATCTCCTCGTCTGAAACGTCAGCTTAACTTGATCACCAACAGATTCTGTCTTTTCATCTTCACTTGCATTTAAACTTCCTTTCGGTCTGGATGAAGAAGGGTTTCACGGGAGCTGCTGCTGCTGCTGCTGCTAAGTCACTCAGTCGTGTCCGACTCTTACAGACCCCATGGACTGCAGCCCACCAGGCTCCTCCGTCCATGGGATTGTCCAGGCAAGAGTACTGGAGTGGGGTGCCATTGCCTTCTCCGAGAGCACCCTTTAGTTATAGGAAAGGAAAGAGGCAACAACTTGACCGCATAAAGATACTATTGGAGAAAGCTGGCCTCATGCTCTAATTATCAGAATAGTAAAATAGTCTTGGTTGGCTAAGCATGTTAAAAGCTTTACTTGGATTATCATATTTAGCCCTTCTATTGTGATTATGTAACTATTACTCCATCTAGTCACGGCTATGGTTTTTCCAGTGGTCACGTATGGATGTGAGAGTTGGATGATGAAGAAAGCTGAGAGCTGCAGAATTGATGCTTTTGAACTGTGGTGTTGGAGAAGACTCTTGAGAGTCCCTTGGACTGCAAGGAGATCCAATCAATCCATCCTAAAGGAGATCAATCCTGGGTGTTCATTGGAAGGACTGATGTTGAAGCTGAAACTCCAATACTTTGGCCACCTCATGCGAAGAGCTGACTCATTGGAAAAGACTCTAATGCTGGGTAGGATTGGGGGCAGGAGGAGAAGGGGACGACAGAGGATGAGATGGTTGGATGGCATCACCGACTTGATGGACATGGGTTTGGGTAGACTCCGGGAGTTGGTGATGGACAGAGAGGCCTGGTGTGCTGCAATTCATGGGGTCGCAAAGAGTTGGACACGACTGAGCGACTGAACTGAACTGAACTGAACTGAACTGATCATGATTGGTCAACAGAAAAATAAAAGAACTCTGTATCACCAAAACTAGGATTTAACAGAAAACTTGTAATCACTTTTTAAAATCCAGATGTATATCAGAATTATCTTGAGTTTTTAAAAATTCAAATGCTCAGGTATTGCTTTTTTCTCCAGAGATCCAGATATATCTCTAATGAGCAGTCATATTTAAAAACAACTGGACTGTATGATGATCTTTTACTTGTATCTAGTTGGTTTCACTTTTTTAATTTCATATTCAGCGCTCCCATTTCGTTTAGCTTATGGTCTCCAGTTTCTCCATCTCTTCTTCTTTTTCATTTTTTAAAAATAATTTTATCTATTTTTGGCTGTGCCAGGTCTTCCCTGCTGCTTGGACTTCTCTCTGGCTGTGGGTGCGGCACGCACCCTTCTCCCCGCGGCGGCTCTCCTCGGGGAGCAGAGGCGTGCGGGCCCGGGTTCCGCAGCTGACGGGCTCCAGAGCGCAGGCTCGGTAGTCCTGGCACCGGCTCACTTGTTCCAGGGCCTGTGGGACCTTCCTGATCAGGAGTCAAACTCGTGTGCCCTGCGCTGGCAAGCGGATTCCTTCCCACTGAGCCCCCAGGGAAGTCCCTCTTGTTTTTCTTTTGTTGGATGTTCTTTCTCAAGCCTTTATCAAGTGTGGTGGAAAAGCTTTTGTGTGTGTGTGTATACACACACACACACACACGCACAGAGATATATATAAATATATATGTATTTATATAAGTTTATATATAAATAAAATATATATTTATATTACATATTTATATCATATAAAGTATTTATATATTTTAATTATATATAAATTATAAAATTTATATAATTTATATATGATATATAAAATAAATAATATATAATGTATTTAATATAGTTATATATTACATATAATATAGAATTATATATTATATATAAATATGTATTTATATATAAGTATATATATGTATAATACATATATTTTAGAAAACATGAATTTTTGCCTAACTAAAAAAATTATGACATTTTGATTGCACTTGTTTGACTTAGTATGAATGGAATGCTAGATTTCTAATTGAAAGATGTGCAACAAGCAACAAAGGCTTATTACTGTACAGCATAAGGAACTATCGTCAGTGTCTTGTAATAACCTATGATGGAAAATAATTTCAAAAGTAATATATGTGTATTTGTGTAACTGAATTGCCTTGCTGTGCACCTGAAACATTGTAAGCCAACTATAGCTCAATAAAATTTAAATATATATCAAAAAAGAACAACAACCTAGCGGGATGGGAAAGGGTGGGAGGTGGGAGGGAGGCCCAGGAGGGAGGGGATATAGGTACACCTATGGTTAATTCATGCTGATGTATGGCAGAAATCAAACAAATATTCTAAAGCAAAACAAATAAACCTTATGAGAAAGGGTAAATTTCAATGCACTTTTGTGTCATGGACCGTGGTTTCTCCCACTTGGTCTCTAGTGCTTTGGGGGCTCATGTAGCAGAATACATACGTATATAAGATACAAATCTACATACAAATCCTATTGGTTCTGTTACCCTAATTTTCTCAGGCGACTCAAATGCCCTATATACTGATCCTATCTTTGGACAGCCCTGTCTTAAAAAAATTTTTTTTGATGATATTTATTTATTTATTTTAACTACATTGAGTCTTGGTTGATGCTTGCCGGCTCTTTGGCCGGCATGCGGACTCTCTGTTGTGGCAGCATACAGGTGGGATCTAGCTCCCCAACCAGAGATTGAACCCGGGCGCCCTGCATTGGGAGCACGGAGTCTTACCCGCTAGACCACCAGGAGGCCCCAGGACACCTCTGTCCTTTCTAAAGCAATTTCCTACTATGAAGCTGAAATGTAACCTCTACCTATTGAATGTCTAACTTTCTTTCCCATTACATCCTTTCAGCTTTTTGGTGATGGCCGTTTCACAGCACTGAGGCTTCTATCCTTTAATTCCTCCGGCATTCAAGAGTTGCTGCTTTTAAGAACTTCCATCTCTCTGCCCCTCACTCAGCTCTTTTTATGGAAAGATATCCCTAAATTTTTATGCTGTACTCAATGCCGATTTTCCAAATATGGTCTGACTATGCCAGGGTAGAGCAGAGATGCCATTTCCCTTATTCTAAATATTGTCATTTTGCCCACTGTTTTGACACCACTCCACACTGAGACCTTTTTAATCTTCCTTATCAATTGTGGCTGAGATCTGCCTCTCCTAAGATTATGTGGGTTACCCACTAGGCAAGTGTGATAAATCAATACAGCTTCTCAGGGAAATTTTATTTCACAACAAGATAAAAACAAATTGACTGCTGATAGCAAAAGCCAGAGTTTAAAATTTCCTCTTTCAAGGAAAACTGCAGCATGCATTTTAAATAGTTTTTATACTTCATTATATATTTTTAAAATGAGGCCTTCTAGGATATTTATATAGAAAGTGTTCTGCTTTTTAATTCCCTTTGCATCACTCCTGACTATCACTGTCTTACATTCCTTGAAGAAGAGTCCATCTTGAAACCATTTATCAAGAATTCCTTTGATGAACTCGAGAAGGGGTTTATTTGCTGTACTCTGAAGCGGAGTTAATGACTCACTTATTTGACCCAGACATAGGGCTGATTCACTTAGTTGTACAGCGGAAACTAATACAACATTGTAAAGCAACTATACTCCAGAAAAAAGAAAGAAAGAAAAAAAAACCCCACAAATTAAACCTGAAGATCATATTCAGGTGATCTCTAGAGCTGGATTATTTTGATTCTGATGTCAGGGTGTTCCAGGAGACAAAAAGAGCCCTGGGAAATCTTGACAAGCAAGAATCTTGATATCGCTACTTACACACACCATGTTTTGTGTCTTGATCAGTGATGTGGTTGTGAAGGAAATATTGGTAATTGTGCGTCAGTGGCTCTTCTGTTTTTCCATTAGACCTAGAAGATGGACGGGGCGTCTCAGAGAACGTCACTTGGAGTTGCTGCAGACTGCAGCTTTGTTCAGTTTCTTGTACATGAAGTCAAAGGAAAAAAAGAAAAGCCATTTTGCTTAAGTGTCAGCTTTTTGACAGTGGCTTAAGCCTGATGGGATATTTCCCAGAGTACAGAGTATGTGCTCACTTAGAAGCATGAGAACCAAACTGTCTGAATGTAGAGAAGTCACACAGTAATTTTTCTAGGGAGCAGAGTTTCGGGATTGTAATTTCTAAGTAAGTGCAATGTCAAAAGATCTTCAGTTTAGATCCCCCAGAGAAGGGAATGGCAACCCACTCCGGTATTCTTGCCTGGAGAATTCCATGGACAGAGGAGCCTGGTGGGCTGCAGCCCATGGGGTCACAAAGAGTCGGACACGACTGAGAGACGAACATTTTAACTTTTTCATTTAGTATTCTGAAGTAGAATTCTGAAATTTTTTCAATTTTTTTTCATTATTTTAAATAATTTTAATTATTAAAAATAATGTTAAAATAAGTAACACTGTACACATATTATAGCAATTCTGTGGTGGGACAGAGTTTTAGAAGTGATAGTGCTCAGTCAAAGCATTAATTTTGAGGTACTGCCTGGTCACCCCCCAATAAGACTTCACTACGCACCTAACTCACACTGTTGTATAGGTGTCTTCTCTAGGAATTTAGCTACACTGGAAATAAAACCATCTGGATTTGGCCAAACAAATAGCTCATATATATTCTGTATTTCTTTGCTTCTTAGGGAGGAGGATTACTCTCTATGTATATATAGTAATATATATATATAGTATATAATATATATAGTAATATATATATACTGCAAAGATTTCCTGCAACTCTGTAGCTTTTGTTTACTTTTGCTTGGTTTTATTTCATTGTTTGCAAAGTTTTTTCTTTATGTGAATTGCTTACATTAGCTTCCTAATATTTTACAGTTTTGTTTTTTAAAACCTAGCTCTTTGGTTTATATAAAACTTGTTTTTATGTATATTTGGAAGAAGTCTTCTAAATGTATCTTCTTTTTTTCTGAGATGAATAGCCAATTACCAGTCTGTTTTGTTTTGATAGTCTTTAATTTTAAAATATATATGGATCTATTTCTGAATGATTTATTCTGTTCTATTAATCTATTCTGTGTTATTATGCAGTTTCTTAAAAATAAGGATGCTTTAGTTACCCTATTGGGTTGAATATTGTCTCCGAAAATTCGTGTCCTTACCTGAAGCTCAGAATGTGAATCTATTTGGAGACCATGATTTTACAGATGTAGTTAGTTAAGAAGAGGTCACAGTGGGTATGGGATGGGCACTTAATCCCACATGATGCTGTCTGTGAAAGCAGAGGAGCAGAGCCGTGCAGAGGGAAGATGTGTGATGGGACGCGGAGAATGTCATGGACCACTGGGGCGGCGTTTGGAGTAATGTATCTGCAAGTTGGGGAAAATGCCAAGAGGGGCCAGAAAGTTGACCCTTCAGAGAAGGCACAGCCCTGCTGGACTTCCCACAGAACTGTGGGAGAGTACATTTCTGTTTATTTCATGTCACCCATTTTCTGGTACTCTATGGCAGCCCTAGGGAACTTATACAGTTTTTAATGCTCTTAAACAAAAGCACTGTTGAGTTATCTGGTGAGTAGGCTCCGGGAGTTGGTGATGGACAGGGAGGCCTGGCGTGCTGCAGTCCATGGGGTCACAAAGAGTTGGACATGACTGAGCGACTGAACTGAACTGAACTGAGCTGAGGGTATGTCAGTTTTCCTCAGTCTTGTAAAAAATAAATATTACTGCCTTTTCATATGCCATAGCAAATTCTGTTTGAGTTTTTATTTTCATTACTTGGTTGTACTGGTTACTTCCAGAAGAACTCACATTTTCCAATACTGAGTCTTTCTTTTCAAGATGATTATCTTGCTATTTATTAGGTTATCTTTATGTCTTCAAAGAAATTTTATAATTTTCTTTACAAAGGTCTTGCAAATTTTTGTTTATTCCTATATATTTCATATTTTCTTTCTTTTTTTTTGACAGCAATTATGTTTGGGATACTTTAATCCCTCATTATTTTTTCCAACTGGTGATTGTTGGTCTTTAGGAAAGCCATTTTTATTGTGGATGATCTTGTATTTGGCTACTTAACTGAACTCTCATTATTCCAATAATTTTTTAGATGAATATTTCTCATTTGCTAGGAAGATAATTGTCATCTTCAGAAAAAAATTTTGTTTCTTCCACTTCAGTTTTTAGATATCGTTTCTATGTTTCGCCTTGTGGCGATGACCAACACCTCCAGAACAAGGGTGAAAACTGTAAAGATATTTGCATCCTTGCTCTGATCTTAACTTCAGTGGAAATAATTTTTATGTTTTGCAATTAACAATAACTAATGCAAGTTTATACATATATGCAATCACATAGGTATTTATAGGAAAATTCTTATTATACATAGTGTCCTTTTCTTACAGTGATAAGCTTTTGTTTAGTTGTTGGCTAAAAGAAAGACATGAGGCTCTCATGAACCCTTAAGCGTAGATGTATATTTCTACATTGCACCATCCTTCTATCTCAAGCATTCCCATCATCACTGCAGACTCATCAAAAGAGATGATGGTTCCAGTGACTTTCCTGTGGTTATCTGTTCACTCTGGAGGGTAAGACAGCTCTACGTATGGTCCTCTGCACTTTTCTAAAATAGTTTCTAACGTGATTCACATGAGATTTCCTTTGTCAGTGTTCTGGGGAATTCTGTTTACCTCCACCTGTTTCTTTTGTCCCATGTATTTCTCTTTTTCAGCTGATTCTTCATTTTGGGAAGGGCATGTTATTTTGTAACTTCATGTAAAAGGTAATGGGAGAAAAATTTCATGAGATATTGCAAGTATGTAAGTGTCTATTTTATTTCCTTACTTGGGTGATAGCTTGCAAGTAATAGAATTCTTTGGAAATAATTTCCCTTCAGAATTTTGAAGGTATTTATCCATTGAATTCTAACTTCCAATATTGCTCTTGACATTTCAAAATCATTTTTAAAATTTCTTGTTTAATTGTTCTGGTTAGACATTCTAGTATATTCTAATTCCTAATCTTATATATGTGGCCAAAGCCCTGTTTTTCCCCCCAGTCTGAAAAATATAGGTACATTTTTGGTCTTCAGTATTTAAAAAAATTTAATGGTAATGGATTTTTATGTGTCTTTATTTTCACCTATTGTGTCAGACCTTCATTAGCCTTTTAAAAATGGAAAATAATTTGGTTTGGGGACATTTTCTTGGATTAATTCATTGATAAATGCCTCCTCTCTATTTCTGTAGGTTTTTCTGGAAGTTTTGTTATTTTGATGTGAGGCTCCTGAACTTGTCTTTTGATTTTCTTATCTCTTGTTTCCTATTTTTAGCCTCTGTTTGTTTGCTTGTTGTTACTTTTTGTTGCCATTTGTTGTTCAGCCAAGTCCAACTCTTTGCAACCCCACGGACGGCAGCATGCCAGGCCTTCCTGTCCATCACCAACTCCCAGAGCTTGCTCAAACTCATGTCCATCGAGTCGGTGATGCCATCCAACCATCTCAGCCTCTGGCGTCCCCTTCTCCTCCTGCCTTCAATCTTTCCCAGCATCAGGGCCTTAATGAGTCAACTCTTCACATCAGATGGCCAAAGTATGGGAGCTTTAGCTTCAGCATCAGTCCTTCCAATGAATATTCAGGACTGATTTCCTTTAGGGTGGACTGATTTGATCTCCTTGCAGTCCAAGGGACTCTCAAGAGTCTTCTCCAACACCATAGTTCAAAAGCATCAATTCTTCAGCGCTTGGTCTTCTTTATAGTCCAACTCTCATATCCATACATGACTTCTGGAAAACCAGTAGTTTTCAGATGTTTTGTGAGCCTTAACTGTCTGCTCATAATTAATAATAACGGACCAAAAAGTTGATGGGAAACTCAAAATGTATACATATAGCTTACATGCTATATATATGGCGATCTGAGTGAACCAATTGTTAAGGCATCATCAAAGTCAGAATCTGTACATCTTTCATCTTGGGCTAGTCAGGTTCTCCAGAGAAGTCTTCTAATCTTCTTAAAGGCAGGACTCCAACTTTCGGGTATTGGGAGCTGAGCTGGGGAATGGGACTAGAGAGCACAGTCTCTGCAGTTAGTAATCAATGAATATAAACTCATCTCATTTTCACAGAGTACCTAGAACTTCAAGTGTGCTGGTATCTCCTATCAATAAATCTGCAGTCATTTGCTATGGTAGCACAGAAGTTGCCTAGCAATTAAGACCAGAACTGGATTCTAGATCATTTCCACATAACCTTCTTTATTTAAGTGTTGTAACTGCCCTGGCACCAGTCAGACCTAGTTCCATTAATTTACATGATGCTTTTGAGCATTCTGCAGAGTAAATCACCTTGTTTCTCAACTTCTCCTGCTTTAAAGACCCACATTTGTAATGCATCTTTAATGCATTTGCTTTCCAGTTTACAATATTTTGGAATATTTTTCTCAGAAAAAAAAAAAAGCTCTTCTCTTTCCCCCCTTCCTCACGGGGTTATTTATTTGAAAATTTTCTTCATTCTGGTTTTACTGGGATTACATAAGAGTGAAAGTACAGCGTTTTGGGCAGAATACTGGAGTGGGTAGCCTTTCCCTTCTCCGGGGGATCTTCCCAACCCAGGGATTGAACCCAGGCTCCTGCATTGCAGGCGGATTTTTTTTTTTACCATCCGAGCCACCAGGGAAGCCCAGAATACTGAAGCGGGTAGCCTATCCCTTTTCCAGTGGATCTTCTGCACCCAGAAGTTGAACCAGAGTCTCCTGCATTGTATTGTAAAACATGTTGTATGCCTTAACATATTTGTTTTATGTAGCTGAATTTAAGAGGCTTCCCTGGTGGCTCAGATGGTTAAGAATCTGCCTGCAATGTAGGAGACCCAGGCTTGAGCCCTGGGTTGGGAAGATCTCCTGGAGAAGGAAATGGCTACCCAGTCCAATATTCTTGGGGCTTCCCTGGTAGCTCAGACAGTAAAGAATCTGACTGAAATGCAGGAGACCCAGGTTCGATCCCTGGGCCAGGAAGATCCCCTGGAGAAGGGAATGGCAACCCCCTCCAGTACTCTTGCCTGGAGAATCCCATGGATGGAGGAGCCCAGTGGGCTACTGTCCATGGGGCTGCAAAGAGTCAGACATGACTGTGCGGCTAACACACACACACACACACACACACACAGAGAAGAGTAGCTTAAATAGGGGCTTCCCAGGTGGCTCAGTGGCAAAGAATCTGCCTGCCAATGTAGGAGATGCAGGAAATGGATTTGATCCCTGGGTTGGGAAGATCTCCTGGGGAAGGAAATGACAACCCACTCCGGTATTCTTGCCTGGAGAATCCCAGGGACAGAGGAGCCTGGCGGACTACAGTCCATGAGGTTGCAAAGAGTTGGACACAACTGAGCATGCACTCACGGCTTAAATAGAAGTTTCTTCAGTCTGACATCTTAAACCTAAGACTTTTTTAAAAAATGTATTGCAAAGATTTTTTTAAACAGGTAATATGTCAGTCAAGAAATCTGAGTTAATCGGACTCATTATTATGAATAAAGTTTAAAGGAAAGGTGTTGAAAGACCTTTGACTTAAAAATATTTGTCTCAGTGATATAAATTATTTTAAAACAAGAATGTGATTAGTCTACATTGTCTTGTTTCATGGTATAGTGCAATATTTTCTTCCTTTTAATGGCTGGCCCCATTCTCAGGCTAAATTTGGTGTCAGGACGTTTACATATGGCACACAAGGCACAACTCTACCGAGATGTCCTGTAGTCTTACCATGCTTCAGTTCCACATGCTCAGGTTAATGGTGCGTTCAAAATTTCTATCTCGGTTAAAATCTTATGGAGGATGATGTGTCTAATGGCAAGTTAGAAAATTCCTTCTTACCTGGAATCTTTGAGCACTTTAATATATAAGGGAGATCCTACAGGTTGTCCCCTTTTCCCTTCCCTTGCCTGATTTTATTCAGGTAAAAGGCAAAATTACCCTCATCTTCAAGGGGGTGAATCGTAATTGATCCTGGCTAACCCCTGTAATCTCATGCTCCTTGTCTGAGATTTGTTTAGGAGTGGGTGTGAGACCAGTTTTTGCCAACAAAGTGTAAGAGAGAGTCTGATGCAGGGCTGATGAGAAATATTGCTTTCTCTGATCAAAAAGAGAAGCCAAAACAAGTTCTCTGTCCTTTCCTTTCTTGGATTTTATCATGTAAACGTGGGATGCTTGAGGCTGTGCTGACCATCTAGTAACCCTGATATGCAAGTCAAGAGAACACGGAGAAATGGAACACTCAACTTGTGAAGCTGAAAACATAACCAGCCCTAGAAATGCCTCCCCCCAGACTTCTTCTTATGTGACTTAATTTAATATGCTATGATTCAAGATACTTTTATCCAGTCTACTTTAAGCCAAAAGTATTTTAACTGGAAAAATGGTAAAATGTGAGGTGTTTGGTGGTCATCAAGTGATGAGATGGTAATCAATATCTTTAAACATGTTTTATCATTCATCAATTGGAGTTAACACTCACCACTTGGGGGTTTATGAGAATTAAATGAGGTAATTTGGATTTAAAATGGGGGTGGGTGGGAAGCATGTCATAAGGAAAAGGATATATGTCTACATACAGCTGATTCACTTTGTTGTAGAACAGAAATTAACACAACATTGTAAGGCAATTATATTCCATAAAAAATAATAAAAACATTTCATAAAGTAAAATAAGGTGCTTTTCTCAGTGTCTGGGACCTGGCAATCTCTAAATAAATAATAGTAAACATTATCTTAAATTAATTAAGACATTTAACTTCTTTCATTTTAATAATTGTCTTAATAACACTCATTTTTTGGCCTAATGAGACTATATACACTTTGGAAGCAAGACCAACCTTATGTATATCTTTTCATGTACAGTATGAGGCACAGGATAAATGTTCCATAAAATTAATGAAACATAGTGAACATAGTAGGCATGCAAGCCTTTTTATTAAATTAATGAATAAAAGGGTGAGTGGGTGAATTAATGTGAATTGTCTGTAGCGTCTGTTGATTACCCTAAATCGTTAGAAGGAAAGGTGCATAGTATCCAGATAAGTTCTGTGAAAACTCTGACAGAGCTCCCGGAGAGAACACGGGACGGGATGGCAATGTGAGCTCTATGTGGACACGGTGTCACGTCCCTTACCACTGACAGAGCGGCTCACTGCATCATGGCAAAGTATCCCGGAGCTGCTCAAGCGAAATCTTTTTGAACTGTGTTAGGACAGAGCTTGTCTCTCACCCTATCTGGGATTTTATCTTAGAATCTTACAGGCTTATGCAGCATTAAATTGCATTTTCTAGGATACACATTTAGCATGTCAATGTATGGCAAAACAAATACAATATTGTAAAGTTAAAAAATAGAAAATAAACTAATTAAAAAAAATAAAACAAGGAGAAAAAAAACAGAACTCTTTAAAACAAATGGAATGTACCAGAGAGGTTTCTACAGAACAAGGTGTTCCTTGTAAAAGCCCATGGCCTCTGTAATTCTCTTCTCTTTCCGAACGGATGGTTCATTCCGGGCACCAAGCAGAGCTCCAAATCCAATGTCATCATCTGCTGGTCCCAATCTTATCACAACAGTTTGTATTTTTAAAGGAAATATGTAAAACTGAAAGATAATATTCTTTTCGTTTGCTCACGGGAAACAAGCATTGTGTTTTTCACTGAAAAATTCTGGCTCGCATAACCCTTGACATCACAACTGATCTCAAAGCCCATTCTTGTTTTGGAATTTTTTAAAAGTTTGATTGCAAGTTCTGCAGAAATCATAATTTAAAAAGCAAGTTTTTGATGCTGGTTCAACAGGATCCAAGGTACCACAGGTCAATGTAAAGGAAATGACTTAAACCAATGGTCAAACTTGTGTAATGTCCTCTAGAAAGAAGTAAATGATTTATGTCTAAATATTTTATGAACCTAGAGGCTGAATCTGAGAGAAACAACTTTGAAAAGCCAAAGTCCTTGAAGAATTAATGGTATCGTTTCTTTGGTTACTCTTCTGGAAAGGCACTGAAAGAGTCTGGGGATAGTGTCGGTGGTTAAGGGGCAGAGCCACTAATGAGACAATGCCATACGATTTCTTCATCTTGTAGATGAGCTGAAAGATGATCCTTGTTGAGTCTTCAAACCCCAGTCATTGGAAGACTCATCTTGTGGTCTGATAAGGAATGTCTGTTCACAGATTTGTGAATCAGTGACGACAGAAGGGAGAGTGTGGTTGACAGGTGGAACCTGACTACATTGAGGAAATTTTCAGCTGTGGTAAAACTAGAAAAAGGAGGTTTTAAACTCCAGCGAGAGACAGTATTCCGCTGAAGAGTCTGTAAAGCAGGGTATGCAAAAAGTTTGAGAATGACAGTGTCACTCTCTGTCCTGAGATGGAGATTTTGTTTGTATGTTTAACACTGATGATGGAGGTGTGCATGACAAAATCTCATCCTCCTAAAATTGTTGCTTAAATGAAATTATGCCTGTAACAAAGACAATGCTTGTCATTATATGTGCAGCAAAAGTAGCTATCAAGCAGAAGCAATTATTTAGATTGTCTTCAGATACTACTCTAAATCAGACAGGTGTGATAGCAGCAAGTCAACCATTCTATCTCAGACATCCATGATTTACTGATTCTGATTTTTATAGCAAGAGAGAATGGACAAAAGAATTTCTGACATGGAAAGAGAGAATTACCTTTCATTTCACATCTATCAAGACTCCTTTAAAAGCACTAGAAAATATCCAGCAAAGTTGAAGCCAGTGCTGATCATTACACTCAGAGTTCATTGACACATAGTGTGTCTGAGATTGTACAGAAGTTACCTGGTGGCCAAGTCTATCTCAAAAACTCTCCCTTCCACTCTTGTCCTCCCCGTTACAGATGGCCAACTTTCTATTGACTTCTTTCAAAATTTCCAACAGAGGTCAGAGATGGTTGGCTACTTGAGAAAAATTGAGTATATTAAAGGACGTGGCTAAGCTACTTACTATTTTCAAAATTTGAAGAGGTACATTTCAGACAGAACAGAGAAAAACAGAAAGAAAAGAAAGCCTTTTAAAGTTGCATGGAGGGGCACAGGAAGATAAGAACCCATCTGCAGAAACAGGAGGATGTGGCACATGGAGTTTTTTACTGGTATTTGAAACTCTGCATGTACAGGATTAAACTTCTTCCCAAGCAAGCCTTCTCTACATTTACCTCTCAGTAAATGGCATCGATATCTTCCCAGCAACGCAGACTCACACTTAAGAGCCATCTTTGAGCCCTTCTCCCTCTCCCTCCCCAATATTCAACAGGCTGTCTAAAATTCTGTTAATTCTATCTTGACAGGGTTTCTCACATTGCTTCTTTCTTTTCCATTGCCACATCTACTTTCCTAGTACAAGTCCTTAACTTCTGACCACCAGTTCTAGAGTGTTTGCCAATATCAACGATCAATTCTCTTTTTTTTTAAAGCAGTTGCTGCCGTACCTTCTTGTGGTTTCCTAGGCAGATGTTTGGTCTTTGGCCCACATCCCTGGCACAGAGCTCCTAAAACCCTTGGATTTTGCTGAGTGATAAGGGTGAAAAAAAAAAAAAAGCTTCTTTTGTTCTAATGAGGTGACTCTTAGGGATCCCTAGATACCTTCAGGATGGTGTTATGTCATCAGAAAGCCCAAGCCTTGATTAGAAGCTTAGAAATTTTAGCTCTGCTTTCCAGTCTCCAGGAAGGGGAGGGTCTGGAGATTAAGTTAACCACCTGTTATTTAGGTTATTATAATAACCTCCTATTATTTAATCAATCATGTTTATGTTATGAAACTCCTAAATGACCGGGTTAGGAGAGCGTCTGGGTTGGTGAACACATCTGTATGCCAGAAGGGGGCACACACCACTCTAAGGGGACGGAAGCTCCCGCACTCAGGACCCTCTGAATCTTGCCCTGGGTGCCTCTTCGCCCGGCTGTTCATTTGTACCTTTATAATACATTTTCTAATAAACCAGTAAACGTAAGTGAAGTGTGTTCCTGAGTTCTGCAAGTCATGCTAGCAGCTAATTGAACCTGAGGAAGGGATTGTGGAAAGCTCTAATTTATAGCTCATTGGTCAGAAGTATGAGAGACCGAGAATTTGCAGTTGGAATCTGAAGTGGAAATGATCTTGTGGATTTTGTGGGTTTTCTGGATCTTCCTGCTAACATTCATGATCCTCCTGAGAGGGCACCCAGACAAATTTTCCACTTATTATCCATCTTCATTTCACATAAAATGCCAGGAACCAGCACCTTCTGAGTCAGTTCAGTTGCTCACTTGTGTCCGACTCTTTGTGACCCAATGGACTGCAGCATGCCAGGCTTCCCTGTCCATCATGAACCTTGTGAATATCAGATTGGAAAATGAGATACCATTCAATACGTATTATTATATCATATATATGTACTATTACTACCATCTAGAAATTATAAAATAAATTAGAAATCTGAAAAAAAAACATAATTAGATAACCCCTAAAAATGTGTTTATTATATGTTCTACTAAATCTAGGCCATATATTGAATTCTAAGCTTATACAGACTGTAACTTTCTTTGGCAGAGTTATTTGAAAATTCTTTAAGTCTCTGAAATGGGCAAACTAAGATCATCTGGTTTTAATTAGCTTATCCAAGACATAGTGAATTATGATGGTCAGTGGAAATTAATACCAGTTTTTAGGGAATAAAGTAAATCATTCTCTGGGCATTGCCAAAATATGTTATTTTGATTGTTTTGACCTCAAATAAGCTAGTTCTCTCAAATGATTCAGTAAATAAACTTGATCTTACTCCAAGCTTCCCAAAAATGTTAACCACAGAAAGCCTTTTAATTGTACTACTTTGTTTTAAAACAAGTGGTATAGAATATGGAAACCTACACACAGATGAAAATAAATTCTCTAACAAAGTAAAAAAGAGATGATTTTTGTATTCAAGGAATGTTTATACAGCCAGGTAAAAACTTTCAAGACTTCAAATGTAATCTAAGGATGGAAATGGGAGATAATCTGATAAATAGGAGGCTACAGTGTTAGAGCCCATTCAACATTTATCTGGTACCCAGAGGAAAGGCCAGTATAGGCTTTACCTGATACAATTTCAGTTGAGATTAAAGACAGAATTACCAGAGAGAACAAGTCAGCTTTGTACCTCATGTAGGGCCAAACATCTCTATAATTGGCCCAGTTAAAAATTGCTTAGCCTGGGCTTCCCTGATAGCTCAATTGGTAAAGAATCCGCCTGCAATGCAGGAGACCCCGGTTTGATTCCTGGGTCGGGAAGATCTGCTGGAGAAGGGATAGGCTACCCACTCCAGTATTTCGGCCTGGAGAATTCCATGGACTGTATGGTCCATGGGGTCATAAAGAATCAGACACGACTGAGTGACTTTCACTTCACTTTACTTCACTTCAACGAATGGATTTACTTAATATATTTATAAAAAGGTAATCCAAGGTTATTGACTTTATGAGGAGAACTCAGATTAACTGGTTTCAGATTAAGAAACTTTTCACAACAGGCTTCCTGCCAAATTGTTAATAAATATCCAGACCCGATCAAATACAAAAGTGGTGTTTCTTTTGTGCAACCTGGCTTGCATCTTCCTGAAAGTTATCGGTGAGGGCATGGCACTGATTTATCTATTGAACCCTTTTATGGGCCAGAGGGCTTTTCAAGGAGATGTGCCCACATGTTACCTTCACAAATCAGAGTCTTGGGAACTGTTCCTAACTGATGTTGACGGTGAGGCTGTCCACGGTCCAGCCCTGCTGGCTAATCCACTTCCAAACAGCAGCTGAGGAGCTGCAGCCAAGGTCCTCCACACAGACCCTTATGCTGATTAGAGGAAGCCCTAGGAGAAGGCTTGGAGTAAAAGGGAGAAAAGTCCAGGCTGATGAGAGACAAATCTGACTTTGGAAGCCTTGCGATCTCATCACCGCCCCTGAAATTCTGCCATGGGGGGAAAATTCATTCCTGCTGGATGAGAAGAAATTAGTGAATTTAATTCATCTTATGTCCTACATTACCATTAGTGTGGTCATCATCAATGTGTAATTACTGAGTGCCTACTGGGTGATAGTGAAGGACAAGGAAGCCTGGTGTGCTGCAGGCCATGGGGTCTCAAAGAGTTGGACACGACTTAGCAACTGAACAACTGGATACATACCCTTTAACTAGGGAATATGCAGCTCTTATAAACCACGGAAAAACAATGGAGAATGCTTAGGAGATTTAACAGAGAAATGAGTAGTCATATATTAAGCATAAAAATTTTAGGTAAATACACACATCTGTGTAAAATGAATGAATTTTGATAGCCAAATGGCTATTTTGGCTTTGAATTAGTGTCCAGATTGGAAATGACATGTTTAAATTGAGAACGGGTGATCTTCAGTATATAGTTAAAGCAATATAATATTTTAAAAGCATTTAGCAGTCTTTTTCAATAGTTATGAATGAACTACTATCACATTAAGCTTAAAAAAATAAGTGCTACTTAATAAAGATAAGTTGTGAAGCTATTTTAGGTCCTCAGAGTACTATGGTCTTTAAATCCAGAGCATTACTGGGGCACTTCCTTCCCATCAGTGATCCCATGAATTTCTGGGACCAATCCGATAACAGAGATAAGCACTGTTTCTTAATATCTGTAAGCTCTCTGGCCTCAAAACATATTTCTTTGGAAATGGCAATATTAAGGACAAAGTGAAGGACAGTTATGGTCCCCTCAGAATTCTGGATCTCTAAACTTCTGGGTAAGTTAGAGCGGATTCAAACAAGGAGGAGGTTAGAGAAGAAACATCTTTTGGGGAAGGAGAGATGCCGTCTTTAATCTGAAGCCCTGCCTCCCTTCTGGGTAAGTTAGAGCGGATTCAAACAAGGAGGAGGTTAGAGAAGAAACATCTTTTGGGGAAGGAGAGATGCCGTCTTTAATCTGAAGCCCTGCCTCCCTTCTGGGTAAGTTAGAGCGGATTCAAACAAGGAGGAGGTTAGAGAAGAAACATCTTTTGGGGAAGGAGAGATGCCGTCTTTAATCTGAAGCCCTGCCTCCCTTCTGTCGGGAAGTGGTCCTCTCATAGCAGCCCTGCCCTGCTCTGGCTCTATCCCAGGCCTGATTAGAAGCCGTGGGCCTCTGTCCACGGTGACCAAGGTGAGCTAGCTTACCTGAGGGCAGGCTAACGCTTCCTTACTGCCGCCCACCATTCAATATCCAGAACAGTTTTCTCAAACCTTGTTACACAGCTCAGCACAATGTACGAGTTGCTAAAGGAAAGGGAAGTCGCTCAGTTGTGTTCGACTCTTTGCGACCCCTGGGACTGTAACCTACCAGGATCCTCTGGTCCATGGGCTTCTCCAGGCAAGAATACTGGACTAGGTTGCCATTTCCTTCTCCAGGGGATCTTCCCAACCCAGGGATCGAACCCAGGTCTCCCACATTGCAGGTAGACTCTTTACTGTTTGAGCCACCAGGGAAGCTACCAAGAGTTACTAAATATACAACAAATATGACTTTCCCAAGGTCCAGAGAGATAGCCACCCAAGAAACTAAAGTCTTCCTGAGGGAACCGCTCCTGGACACATCCATGTTCCTAATCTGGCTCCTTCCATTCCACGCTTCATCTTTCTGACTTCTGCTTTGCAAATCTATCCCCTCCTTTTCGGGAAAGGTGCCTCTTAACCACAGCAGTTGATCTCCTTCCACAATCCGTGCTTCTCTTCCACAGAAGTACTTTTTTTTCATATCTGAGACATTCATGTCAAAGTAAGATACTTGGTAGGTTAGGGAGAGAGTCAATGGTCTGCGCTGACATTTCCTAAGTAGCTTGGCAGCAGCCAGGATGGACATGAGTCCTCCGGTCCTCTCTCAACCTAATTGCACTGGGAGTCCACAAATGGCAGCTTTGTGCAGTGAGGAATATTTAAAGCCCACACACACGTGCATGCACACACACACACACACACACACGCACATACACTCCCAAAGCACATCTCAATTCTGATAACAGTGAATTCCGGTCCTACAATAAAACAGAGAAATATTTTTCTCTTTCATAACCAAACTTCACATTTTTTTAGGCTATACCAAAAATGCTATTTCCTTTCTTTCATTGTTTCCTTTTAATGATTAACAAAGACTTTTCTTCACAAAGACTCTATGGAAGCTTAGCAATTCCTTCAGGTTTTCCTGAGGGTAGAGCAGATTTTATGCTTCAAGTTATCTTTTTTTCCAGTTACATTTTTAGCACAATAACTCAGGAGATTCATTGATTCCTTATTTATTCATTGATTCATTCAACAGACGTTTGCTGAGTGCCACTTGGTTCTTGGGGGGAAATATTGTATAAACATAAACAAGACATGCTTTCAGTCCACAAACAGCTCACAGATTAAGTGTAATACCATGTGGAAAGTGCCTTATAAGGTGCTAAGCGGACATGGAGGAAGTTCCAATTAAATTTTCCTTGGAGAGTCATGGTCCCATTTCTCATTTATTTTGATAATGTGAAGTAGTAGTTCATTTGTGAGAGAACCGTTTCTTTTCTCATGATTCTATATTCATACTGCACTACCTCTCGGAACTCACACTTGGGTTTTGGAGATGTGTGTGTGTTCGCTTCAACAGTCCTCTGTGTTCAACTGGAAGAAGGAACCACCACGCCTTCAACTTAAGAATGATGGGTGGCATCACAAAGGATGACTAGACCCGAGAGACCCCAGTGACCTGGGCATATTCCCAAATATTTTCATTTCATCTTAAGGATTAATGATTCTTACATCGTAAGTATCAGCTAATTTTGTCAACTTCACCCTTGTCAAAAAAAAAAAAAGCTTGTGACCCATGGTGCACATATAGCTACGCTCTCACCCCTGTAACTCTCCTAGGCCTCTTCTTCTGGATTCACAGCTTTCTCAGGTCGGGGGAGAGGAAAGGGTCAAATGTAGGGGAAGGTCAGTGATGGTGTGAATCTAAAATCTATTCATCCGTTTACCCTGTGAATAGCTGTTAAGCACTTTGCTCTGTAGTGGGCTCTGAAGACGTAATGTTCAGTAACAACACACACAGATATTGTGGCGCACGGCTAGTTGTTCCCCAGGTTCAATCTCCTCGTCTTTCTGAGTATAGATGGTTGCGAGGTAACTCCTACCTTTCCCAGGTTTTTTTTTTTGCAATTATTAGTGACCGTGTGAGTAAGCTGTGGCTGATAGGTTGAGCGTGGAAGCAGCCTTTCTTCTTCAGGGACTCGGACTTTTAAAGGACACTGAACACATGCTGCTCTGGCCCTCTCCTCTCCTAACTGGCAGAGAGATCGTAAGACCCTGGCAGCGCTCTTCAGTCAGGACAGAGGCCTGGGCTGAGGAAAGCGGTCATCCCACCAGCCCTAGATTGCCCTCCCCTGGGACGTTACATGAAAGAGAAATAGACGTGCAGCCTGTATGAGCTGCGTTATTTGTGGTTTTCTTTCTTAAAACATTTTAGTCTGTTTCTTCATTAACACAGTCTCTGATAGCTCAGCTGGTAAAGAATCCGCCTGCGGTGCAGAAGTCCCGGTTCAATTCCTGGGTCAGAAAGATTCCCCTGGAGAAGGAATAGGCTACCCACTCCAGTGTTCTTAGGCTTCCCTGGTGGCTCAGATGGTAAAGAATCCGCCTGCAGTGCGGGAGACCTAGGTTTGATCTGTGGGCTGGGAAGACCCCTGGAGAAGGGAAAGGTTACCCACCCCAGTATTCTTGCCTGGATAATTCCATACAAAGGAGCCTGGCAGGCTACCGTCCATGAGGTCACAAAGAATCAGACACGACTGAGCGGCTTTCATTTTCACTTTTTCTGCCTTTGTGGAGTTCACAAACTACAAGAAAATTTAGACATTAATCAAGTAATCTCAAAATAAGCATATTCTTATAAATTGAGATAGAAGTTATGAAAGATAAGAAAGTGGTACTATCAGAGCACATAATAAGGAGACCCCACAGTGTGAGGGGTCAGGGAAGATTCAAGAAAGAACAAGAATGAAGTGAACAAAGCCTTTGACTATTTAAAGATAGTCATTTTACTTAGATCCAGGTTTTGAAGGCTATAACCTAAATATTTTTCTGCATGAATTTTTCTGCCTGATGTGGTCTTTGGACCTGAGGGAGAAATTACAAATGCCTTGTATATAGAATAGTCAAGTAAAGCAATGCAATAAAATGAAAACTATTTAGCATCTTCTAAGACACTGAGTGAAGATGAATTATCAAACAATAGTGTATAAAGTATAAGCTATGTCATATAAAAAAGGAAAAATTCTAAATTCTGAACAGAAAATATTATTAGTATTGAAATTACAATGCTGAACTTAAAAAAACAGAGTAAAATGTTTCTGTAACAAATATCTACATGGGCAAACAAGAGGACACCTGAGGCACATGGAAAATTTAGTCAAAAACTACAAACGTTCCCCTTATTAAGGGAGAGAATGAGGCCAATTTTCATCTAAGTTTTTGGCTTGTTGTCTACAGTGATCAAACACATTGACAGACGCTGCCACTTTCTGTTCCTTGTGCAGACTTAGAGGCAGAGACTAATTACAACTCATAGTGGGTGCTGACAGAGAAGCTGGTGTCAAATTAGAACAGTGCTGCTTGGAAGAACAGGAAACCCTTTTAGGCTGGTGGACACACAGGTGACTTTAGTAAAGTGAGCCACACTCATGCAGTTTTGCAACCACAGGACATTGCATTGCTGTATGGCATCAGGAACAAGGTCAAGAAAATCAGTGACCGACTCATTGATTAAGACCTGAGCACATCTGATTATTCCAGTTTAATTCCATTGTGATCTGAGAACAGACATTGTATGACTTCTATTCTTTTCAAGTTAAGATGTGTTTTATGGCCCAGAATGTGGTCTGTCTGGTGCATGTTCCACGTGAGCTTGAGAGGATGACTCTGTACATGTTTTGCTCCTGTTATATCTCACAGGATGACTCTATACATGTTTTTGTTCCTGTTATATCTCACAGGATGACTCTGTACATGTTTTTGCTCCTGTTATATCTCACAGGTAGACCATTTGTACTTGGAAACAGAGGGAATTGACTAGATCTTGGATGTAAATCTAGAACATATCTACTTAATCACATCTAGTATCGAAATTTTAAAAAACAACCAGTCATCATGGTAAAGAGTGACTATTTACCCCATGTAACTTTTATTTTTTAAAAATATTTAATTGGAGGACAATTGCTTTGCAACCCATATTAATTTTACATATTAAACTTTTCCCATTTTACATCATGATGGAGTACCTTAGTCTCACTAAATTAAGAGGCAATTGTGTAGAAGAAATAGATGTCAAGAAAAACTTACTTTTGTAAAAGTATTGCCTTGGCTAATAAGTTCACATGCTAAATTAAATATGATTTTCATGAACGCTCTTGGGACAAAAGAAAATACTCATACAGAGGAAGAGAGAAGCATGAGAAATATATGGTTAAAAGTACTGATAACAAAATAGCCATTAACATATTAATATTTCTTTTCTATATTAATGGAAAATTCTACCAGTGGATATAATCCTAATAATTATGATGATGATGCAATTTTAACTTCATTAGAAGTTACTGGAAGTGTTTTCCAAGAGATTTCTGGTCATTGAAACAGATTTCTTTTGAGAGGAAATAGATTAACATTATGTTTTAACTACTCCATTGTATAAAGAGGAAGATTATGTGTTTCTGGAAAGCTAAACTTTAAAATAGGAAAGAAGAAATTTCGAAGAATTCATTATAAATATCATCCTTATCTGATAAGTTAAATAACATTAATATCACAGTTCAGTTATGACTCTTTTATTGGAATAAAAATTCATAATTTTGAAAATGAATTGCAATACTATCCTGAGTGGAAAAAGCTAATAAAAATAGAAAGAAATACATTTGTTCAAGAAGCAAAACATATTTTAATCTACTGTCGTATTGATACATTATTTTGTCATGTTTGAGGCATTCTCATTAGTATCACATTGTTTTGAGACAAAAGTTCCACATGAAAGCAGGTGTTTATTCAGTGGCTGTTTATGGAACATCTACTCTGAGCCTGGTAACTTGGTCAGTAAGGAATCCGCCGGCAATGCAGGAGACCAGAATTCAGTACCTGGGCTAGGAAGATTCCCTGGAGAAGGAAATGGCAACCCACTCCAGTATTCTTGCCTGGGAAATCACATGGACAGAGGAGTCTGGAGAGCTACAGTCCATGGGTCGCAAGAGTTGGACACGACTTAGTAACTAAGTCATGAATTTACTTAAGTAGGAAGGAGATTTTTATTATAAGGATCTTCATGATCTCACACTTCTCAAGAGAAAGATTGTTGAATCTCAGGAACAATCAGAAGTGAGAATCTAAATGTTGCTAAGACCCCGACTTTCCCCTTTCTTTCTGCCTTTAATCTCTATCTTCCTCTTAATCCTGATTTCATTTGCCTTTCTGACACATGATGAAAACCATGGCTGCCAACTTACTTTTATAATTTATAGTTTCAACCACTGGAATAAAATTGATAAGCTATTTTTTCTAGTAGGAAACCTGAAACTTCCACTGTAGGAATCCTCTGGCTCACTTTAGTAAATTAGCCACTCCTGATTCATGCAAAGGATTCGTAGGGTTGAGTTTTTTGGACCAGTTTGGGTTTAGGTTTACCCTTGAAGCCATTTCCAGGGGCAGAAAGTCACTCCCTTGTCCCGGTCCCCAAGGCTGCCTCACTCTGCTGCAGCTTTCACGGGGCGCATCCCGGTCTGAGCCCCGATTCTTCACGAGCTCCATCCCGTGACAGGGCGAGCTAACTGATCTCACCTCTCACCTTCCTTTTCACAGCCCTGTTTGTTGAAAGCAAAATCCACATACAACTTCATGTCCCTTAAGATCGGTTTTCTATCTATTTGCAATTTGACTTACATTTTCATCGCTCCGAGAAACTACTTTTGCCCAGGTTGTCATTGATTCAATGAATACTTTTCAATCCTCATCTCGCAAGAACTCTCTTCAGTTCGTGTCACTGTTCACCAGCTCTTGTGTGGTAGAAATTTCCAGTTTTCTTTTAGGATATGTTTTCCCCTCCTTAGTAAAACAGAGCTCTATTTTCAGCTGGGCTTCTGGTTGCCCCAAATTTGATATGCATTTCCCAGCCTCCTTTAAAGGCAGGTGTGTCCACATGGCTAAATTCTGCCAGTAGACAGAAGTGCTGTGTAAAGTGGAGAGTAAGTGTCTTTAGAGGGAAGACTCTCCCTTCTTCAACATGACCTCCTTCCCCTGAGATGCATCTTGAGGAACCAAGTTGGGTTATCAAGATTCCGGGTAAAATGTAGAAGGAACGGATGATAATGAAGCCCCCATACTAGTACCAGCTGCCTAGCTCGACATCCGGTCTACCTGAGAAAGAAGTGTAACCTGCAGCGAAGTCTCATCCTAACCCGTACACACTCTTTCTTAAAACTCCCTTCCCTTTCCTCTGTCTACTTTCTCTTATATCTGCTCTTTACTGGTCTTCTTATTATTCTTGAATTTCCAACTCAGTTCTTTCCTTTGATTCATCCATTAATTATAGTCTCCAAGATTCCATTCTCAGGTCTGTGTTTATTTAAAATATTCTACATATGAAACTCATCAATATCCACATTTTGAATGGCTATCTTGTCCTGTGAACTCAGAAGCATCTCTCTTCTGACTGCAGACATGTGTACGCACTTGGCGTCTCTGATTGGCTTCAGCAGTCTCTTCTTCAGTTCCTCTTCTCAGCTAGCGACCCCGCCATCTAGTTCGCTACCTGAGAAAGGAGACTGGATTTCCCTGGACCTTCCTTTTCTGCTCTGTTGCAAGTTCCATGTAGCCGGTCTTCTCTTGTTCATACTCTTTTCCATTGCTGCCAAAGTGGTCTTTCTAAAAACAACATTGAACATGTCACTCACCCAAATCAAAAATCCTTTACTAACTCTGTGTTGCCTAAAGCATCTGATCCATAGACCTTCATATTATATAATAGAAACATCAGGGGTGTGCCTCTTCCTCCAGACTTATTTTCAGCAACTTCCACTTCAGATCCCCAAACCCCAACAATATTGAACTATTCAAAGCTCTGCAGAGAGCCACGCTGTCTCTTACTTTTACCCTTTGTAGTTATTATGTGCTTTGAAACTGCACTTTTCCTGGAGGGCATGCCTCTCTCTTCATTTCATAATAAAGTCCCACTTATCCTTCAAGACTCAACTCACAACCTATAATAGAAAATAATCTGAAAAAAATGCATAACTGAATCATTTTGCTATACACTTAAAACTAACACAATATTGTACATCAAGTATACTTCAATTAAAAAAAAAGACAGAATAAATAAGAAAAAGAAAAGACCAACTCAAATATTCTTTCCTCTGAAAAGATTTCCCTGACATCTCAGGTGTATGTCAATTGATATTTTTTAAAACTTCTAGTGAAGTGAAAGTTTCTCAGTCATGTCCGACTCTTCGAGACTCTATGGATAGTCCATGGAATTTTCCAGGCCAGAATACTGGAGTCGGTAGCCTTTTCCTTCTCCAGGGGATCTTCCCAACCCAGGGATCAAACATAGGTCTCCAGCATTGCAGGCAGATTCTTAAAGCTTCTAGTAAGTTCCTAAATATTCACAAGCCTGAATTACATCTGTTATGATGCTATTCATTACTTAAACATCTGCATCTCTTACTTGATTGAGAACTTTTTTATACCTGGAGTTTTGTCTTCTCCCTGGCACACTATAGGTATTTAATAAAGTGTTGAAATTATTCAGGAAAACCAATGTTCTGTTTGTAACTCCATGGACCTAGAGCCTGATTATGACTTCAGCAATAACAGTAGATAGAACTGGTGTTGCTGCTCAGTACACAGTGATTCTCTGAATGGCCTTGATCATTTTCCCTTCCCTTTCACTCTGTACCCTTTATCCTTGGCAGTGGCTCTTAACCCAAGGGTAGATATGCTTCCCAGGAGGTGCAGTGGTGAAGAATCTGCCTGTTAATGCAGGAGATGCAAGAGACAAGGGTTCGACCCCTAGGTCAGAAAGTTTTCCTGAAGTAGGAAATGGCAACCGCTCCAGGATTCTTTCCTGGAAAATTCCATGGACAGCAGAGCCTGATGGGCTATAGTCAATGGGGTTGCAGAAGAGTCAAATACAACTGAGGGACTGAACTCAGGTACATGCAGAGATGCTAACTGTGCCTGGGCCAAGAGGATATTTCTTCCCCAGACATTTGACAATGAATGGAGATCTGCAGAAACTGAAGCTTCTCAGAACCGAGTCACCTGATATGAGTGTCCTAGAGAGAATGTTTGTGAGCAACCAACCCCAGTGATTTTCTCCGGATCTGCTCTGATTTCTGTCCTCTGCAAGGTCTGTACTGCCCTTCCTTTGATTTTGCTAGCAACCCTTTAACACACTCTCCTAATTCATTTGGATTAGCCAGAGTCAGTTTCTTTAGCCTGAAAACCAAAGAATCTTAATCAAAGTGCCAATTATAAAAGCATTACAGGACAGCAAACATGATTGGCAGGTCCTCTGTTCCGTGGGTTTGTCATTAGATTCCCATAAACCCACACGGTTAAGTTCTTGGAGCACACTGACCTAATAGCCCTCTAATAGATTAGATTTAAGAGAAATAAAAATGGACAAATACACACAATCTTTTCCACAGACATAATTTAAATTATTTTTTCCTTTTCAGGTGTCCTATTCTCAAGTTTTTCATAAAAATATATTTTTCCCCTTCAAGAAGTTGACTTTTCACTTCAAATTCAAAATGCTTCAACAAGTTAATAAAGAATTTTGGCTTAAGTTGTTCCTAGAACCTAGGTCTGCTTTCCCTCAATGCCAGTTAAAATGACATAGTCGGACAGAATGGAGTCGCTGACGTTTCCATAGCAGCTGGCAATAAGCAGCTATGCTTACTAGTTAGTCTCATGGTACAGTCTGAAATTCCCTTTACCCAAAGACCAGAGGTGAGAAAATATGGCCTTTTTTGTAAACATAACCTTATATGACAGGAAACCAAAATTTATCCGGATGAAACAGAAAGGGGAAATGTGCTCAGCCAAAGTGTTAGATTCAAGCTGACAGTTGGCAGAGCACTGGGAAGAAAATAACCTCCCCCGATTTGTTATCATACACATACTTAGTGGGATACTTAATAATCAGGCTTGTCTTGTAATGCAGTTTGGCAATTGGCATCTCCAGTACCCAAGGTCTTTAAATTTCGTCACAAGACATGATTTAACACTGCTTTAGAGGACATGTCGGTCTGCTGATTCAGCTCCACCACTTCCTGTCAACAAGAACACTAATATTATAAAAAACTCTCCTCACGTACTCAGTGGTTATTTAACAAAGTAAT
The DNA here is from genome assembly GCF_054371585.1 of Giraffa tippelskirchi. Taxonomy (NCBI): domain Eukaryota; kingdom Metazoa; phylum Chordata; class Mammalia; order Artiodactyla; family Giraffidae; genus Giraffa; species Giraffa tippelskirchi. The sequence continues at coordinate 5,138,316 of NC_137280.1, read as the reverse complement.
CTAGCTCTCAGGAAATAGAGAATAATCCATCAGGCCAAAGAGTTTACTGGGAATTCAGAGCTGCCTCACAACATCCAGGTACTCAAGTTTACCCTGAATCCTATTTAGGTATCCTTTGGACCCAGTTCTAACTGGTATAAAAGTATGGTTTTATTGCTCCCCTTTGGTGGGCAGCAAATCAGATGTAATAGAAGGAAACCAGGGAAAACTAATAAAAAATAACTTCTATTACACTGACAGTTACAGAAGGGGCAAGAAAATTGCAGAAAAAGCAATCATAAAACTATAAAACATGTACTTGTCTGGAGTCATTTCAAAGACAGGCAAATGAGCTTATTCAGTTTAGTAGCCCTTGAGGCAACCCTGTGTTATTATTATTTTTGGTCTTTTCTACCTCTTTTTATATTCTGAAATTATAAGGAAAAATATTTTCTAACAGTAATAATTTTAGAATGGCAGCTATAAATTTAACTCCTGGACTCAAGTACGTACTGTGCACTGAAAAAAAAAAAGTCACCCACTCGAAGAGGGACTATGGAGAGGTTAGCTACACTTGGTGGGTGCTGGTTTGCGGATGCACCTATGAGTCAGGTGAGAGCATCAGGGTACAGGAGGGTACAGCAGGGCACACTGCAAATGTTGGCTGCTCTCTGGATGCCCTCACCCCTCCTGGTGTAGGGAGGTGCCCTCTGTCCTTGAAAACTAAGCAAAGGCAGGTTTGCTGTCCAAGTCCCCCGGGACCGTTGTTCATCTCAGACTTTGTGATCCGACAGACACTTTCTAAAAACGAAGGCAAGTTATTAAACTATAAATTATGAAGATAAAACAATGAAAAATGGAGAAGTGAGTGGTGGCAGAAAGGATCTCAAGCCACCAAGAAAACTTTCCATCCAGTGTGGAGGCTTCTAGTTAAGAAGATAGGGACATATTTATCCAACTTTCTATTAGCGTCTACTGTAAGACTCAGATGAGGCTTGGGGAGGGGAGGAGACTGAAAAAAGAGGAGCGATGAGTCTCTCAAAAATCACAGGAGACCTGACCCAGGCTAAGCGGGATTGCAGCAGACATGCAGTAAAGGACTGAGAGAGGAAAGGGCAAAGAGCACTGGGAGCAGTAAGTAGAACTGTAAGACCAGAACATGAACCACTCTGGGAGTTTGGGGAAGGGCGGCCACGGCCTGGAAATGGAAGAAATTACTGTACAAAAGAGACCATACAGTGTTGTACAGGTTTAGATGGAAGGCGACAGTCCTCGTTAATTAGAATTAATTGATCTGCAGCCAACCTGGGAATTCAGTAAAATTATTTTGGTCATATATCTATATTATATCAATATCCAGTAGCAAATTTTGATTCTATTTGAAAAGCATGTATGATTTGAACTAATGGAGACACAAAAGCAATTAACAGATGGTCTTCACTTTCCAGATACTTTCAACCTAGTTACTGGAACAGTGGCACGCACAAGTTATTCAGATGCAAGTCTGTCCAAAGGAGGTATCACAGGACATTTATTGAGCTCCTACTTTGTGCCAGGCTGTGTACTAAGCATTTAAACATATTGCTTAATCTGAATTTTGTAGGAATCTTAAGAAGTAGTTGTAATTCTGTCACTCATACAGATAGGGAAGTTCAATCTTTATGTATTTATTTACTTTTGGTTGCACTGGCTCTTTGTTGCTGTGAGGCCTTCTCTAGTTGCAATGAGCAGGGGCTGCTCTTTGCTGCAGTGTATGGGCTTCTTACTGTGATAGCTTCTCTTGCTGTGGAGCACAGGCTCCAGACACATGAACTTCAGTAGTTGCAGCACGCGGGCTCAGCAGTTGTGGCTTGTGGGCTCCAGAGCATGGGCTCAGCGGCTGTGGTTCACAGGCTTTAGTTGCTCTGCAGCACGTGGAATCTTCCTAGATCAGGGGTCAAACCCGTGTCCCCTACGTTAGCAGGCAGATTCTTATCCACTGTACTACCAGAGAAGCCTGAGAAGCTCAAACTTAAAAGTTCAGTAATTTGCCTAAGGCTACAAAGTTCTGGAAACGAGGGAAAGTAGATTCAAATTCCTGACTCATACTCATTTTCTCAAAGGCTTTCCTGCTCTAATCAGTTAATTTCTTAGAGTCTAAGTGTGCTTGTTTGATGCCTAACAAGGCTGAGATATGTATTTATGAGGCCCTTATCTGCTAGAAGAGAGTAAAGGCCTTTGTTTTGAAAGATGGAGCTATGATATTAAGAGGGAAGGACCTCCATGGAATACAGGCTCCTCTCTGCTATCTTGAAGGGTGACTATGGAGGATGAAGTTAACCTTCAAAATCATTTCACATTTTAGTTTTTAAACCCCCACTCCCTGCTACCAGAAAACTACTAGAGTTCATCAATGAATTTGGTAAAGTTGTAGGTTACAGAATTAATGCATAGAAATCTTTTGCATTGCTATACATGAACAGTGAAAGATCAGAGAGAGAAATTCAAGAAACAATTCCATTTACCACTGCATCAAAAAGAATAAAATACCTAGGGATAAATCTACTTAAGGATACAAAAGACCTGCACTTTGAAAACTATAAGACCCTGATGAAAGAAATTGAAGAAGACACAAACAAATGGAAAGATAAATAGTGTTCATGGATTGGAAAAATCAATATTATCAAAATGACTATACTACCCAAGGCAACCTACAGATTCAATGCAGATCCAGAACAAAAAATATTAAAACCTGTTACAAGACACAGAAGATCCCAAATAGCCAAAGCAATCTTGAGAAAGAGAAATGGAACTGGAAGAATCAGGTTCCCTGACTTCAGACTATACTGCAAAGCTACAATAATCAAAACAGCGTGTTACTGGCACAAAAACAGAAATAGAGACCAATGGAACCAGATAGAAAGCCCAGAAATAACCCCATGCACCTATGGTCAATTAATGTCTGACAAAGTAGGAAAGGCTACATAATGTTGGAAAGACAGTCTCTTCAGCAAATGGTATTGGGAAAACAGGACAGACACATGGAAAAAAAAATGAAATCAGATCATTCTTTAACATCATACACAAAAATAAACTTAAAATGGATTAAAGACCTATATGTGAGACTGGACACTATAAAACTCCTAGAGGAAAACATAGGCAGAACACAGACATAAATTCAGCAATATCTTTTCTGACCCATCTCCCAGAATAATGGAAATAAAAACAAACAAATGAGACCTACTTAAACTCAAAAGCTTTTGCACAGAGAAGGAAATAATAAAATGAAAAAACAACCCACCGATTGGGAAAGAATATTTGCAAGTGTGACTGATAAGGGATTAGTGACAGTCAGTCAGTCATGTCTGACTCTGCGACCCCATGGACTATACAGTCCATGGAATTCTCAGGCCAGAACACTGGAGTGGGTAGCCTTTCCCTATTCCAGGGGATCTTCCCAGCCCAGGTTCAAACCCAGGTCTCCTGCATTGCAGGCTGATTCTTTTCCAGCTGAGCCACAAGGGAAGCCAAAGAATACTGGAGTAGGTAGCCCATCCCTTCTCCAGCGGATCTTCCCAACCCAGGTATCAAACCCAGGTCTCCCGCACTGCAGGCGAATTCTTTACCAACTGAGCTATCAGGGAAGTCCTAATAAGGGATTAGTTTCCAAAACAGACAAACAGCTCTCGAGGGTTAACATCAGCAAAGCAAACAATCCAATAAAAAATGAGCAGGAGACCTAAATAGCCGTTTCTCCAAAGAAGACGTACAGATGCCCAAGAGGCACATGAAACTATATTCAACATCAGTAATTATCAGAGAAATGCAAATCAAAACTATAATGAAATATCACCTCACATCAGTCAGAATGGCTATCATCAAAAACTCCACAAACAATAAATGCTGGAGAAAATGCGGAGAGAAGGGAACCGTCCTACACTGTTGGTGGGAGTGTAACTTGGTATAGTCACTATGAAGAACAATATGGAGGCTCCTTAAAAAACTAACAGTGGAGCTACAACATGACCCTGAAATCTCACTCTGGACATACATCTAGAGAAAAACATGATCCAAAAGGATATAGGCACCATAATGTTCATTACAGCACTGTTTATAATAGCCAAGACATGGAAGCAACCTAATTATCCATTGACAGATGAATGGATAAAGAAGATGTGGCCCATAAATACAATGGGATATTATTCAGTCATTAAAAAGAATGGAAAATGCCATTTGCAGCAACATAGATGGACCTAGAGAGTGTCATACTGAGTGAGGTAAGTCAGAGAAGGAGCAATATTGTATAACATCCATTAGATGCAGAATCTAAAAGGAAATGATAAAAATGAACTTATTTACAAAACAGAAAGAGACTCACAGACTTAGAGAATGGATTTATGGTTGCTGGGGGAGAAGAATGGAGGGAAGTGATAGGGAGTTTAGGATGGACATGTACACACTGCTATATTTCAAATGGACATTTCAAATCAACAAGGACTTGCTGTATAGCACAGGGAACTCTGCTCAATGTTATGCGACAGCCTGGATGGCAGGGGAGTTTGGGGAAGAATGGATACATGTCTATATGTGACTGAGTTCCTTTGCTGTCCACCCGAAACAATTATAACATTGTCAATCGGCTATACTCCAATATAAACTAAAAAGTTTTAAAAATAAAGAACACAGAAGGAGAGGATAAAAAGTTAGGAGACTGGACTATCATAAAACTTTACCAAAAAAGTAAAAGAACAGTTTCTCAAAGGACGTGATAATTGAGATAGACCTGGATTGATGGCTAAGACATTTAAAGGGTAAAAAAAAAAAAAAGAAACCTCACAGTGTTCAAGTTAAGGAAATAGTATAAAAGTACACACAAACAAAGAACAGAGGTGGCTGGGTCTGGTTGGCAGACTGGCTCAGAGGAGGATGGGAAAGACACAGTAGTGTAGATGCATCTGACTATTGGGTTCAGATCTTAGAGATCAGAGTTTGGATTCTCTGACATCGACCCTGGGGTGCTAATGAAGGTTTCTGTGGGAATGACCTCAGTGTAAATTCCAAGGAGAGGAAAAGGAAGGTAGAATAGCACTCAGGAGCATTCACGACTGCGTGCCTGATGGACTAGCAGTTCATAGTGCCTCTGACAACCAGGGGGTGTCAGGGAGACTCTGGGGGCAGGGAGGAAAGGGGACAGGAATCTGTAGGACAAATGAATGAAAGCGGAGGAAAGAGAAGGGGGGATTGGACATTCTAGGTGACATGGACGTTTAGGCCACTCTTTCTGGACATAAATTATTGTTAACACTTGTAATACCCCGGACTGAAGGATGTATTAGCTTTCATTCAAGCTGACTAATTCTGCACTGTTCTGTGGTATTTCAAATCAGGAGCAGATGTGAGAAAGGAAGTCAGTGGAGTTGAGGTGGGTGCTAGGTAATCTGAAAAGCAGTTTCTGAACTCACAGAATTGGAAAAAGCCACAAAACCTCAAAAGCGAGGTGGCCAAAAAATCCCTGAAAAAGAACCCTTTTTCAGTCTGGGTATGAGCAGGAGGTGGTGGTCCTGGTAGAAGATCAGATCCAGGGGGTCTTAATCCAGGGGACTCTAGAACAAGTTTTGACTTGGAACAGGTGAATGGATTCCAGGACAATGGGGAACAGAAGAGATGAGCCGTTCGCTGTCTCCTTGCTCCTTGCTGTCCTGTAGGTCTCTCAGCCTTGATGTGCCTCCCACTGACCTCGCTCCCTCCCTTCCTTCCCGCCCCTTCTGAAATCTGTGAGCAGAACAGCAGTGTTTGCTTCCATTCAGTTTTCCCAAGCTCAGTGTCCCTGTGGTCCGTGACTACCTTCACACTCCCCATCATCAGTGGCTGTGAGACCCTGCAGATCTGCCTCCTAAAAATCTTGGGCCTCTGTGCCCACTTCTCCAAGCCAACTGCCACTGTCATCACTGACGTGCTTCCATCTCCTTCCTGACTCACTGCAGCTGGCTTACGGCTGGCATCTTTGCACTGGTCTCTCCTGCACTATGCACCGTGCTAGTCCTACAAACAGATCTGAGCATGTCTCTACTAATATAAAAACATTAACTGGCCTTTCAGTGGCCACAGGGTGAAGTCCACACTGCTTGGCATAGTCTGTAAAAGCACTTATCACCTGGTTTCAACCATCCCCTCCAGCTTTCCACAAACCATCCATGCCACCCCATGCACATACACAGGTTCTGCTCTTCATCGCCATGCAGGGCCTTCTCTGCCTGGATTCTTCCTCCTCTCCAAGGCTGACTGTTGCATAAGACTCAGCCTGAACATGGCCTCCTCCAGAAAATTTCACCAATGCTCAAAAGATCATAGCACTGCATTGTGGTGGGTTCCTTTTCAATTTACAGATTTCCAAAAAAAAAAAAAAAAAGTACTGTTCTCAAAAAAATGTCAATGATATTTTTCAAAGAACTAGAACAAATAACTTTAAAGCTTGTATGCAATGCAAAAGACCATGAAGAGCAAAAACAATCTCGAGAGAAAAAGAACAGACCTAGAGGAATCATGCTCCCTGACTTCAGACTATACTACAAGGATATAGTAATCAAAAGGGAATGGTAATGACACAAAAATAGACATCTAGATCAAAGGAACAGAATACAGAGTCCAGAAAAAAACCCGTACACTTATGGTCAATTAATCTATGACAGAGGAGGCAATAATATATGGTGGAGAAGAGACAGTTTCTTCAATAAGTGGTACCGGGTTGGACAACTAACTACATATAAAAGAATGAAACTAGAACATTATCTAACATCAAGTACAAAAATAAAGTAAAAATGGATTAAAGACTTACTTGTAAGTTAGAATACTATAAAACTCCTGGAGGAAAACATAGACAGAACACTTTCTGACATAAATTGTGACAATATTTTTTTGGATCCATCTCCTACAGTAATGGAAACAAAAGCAAAAATAAACAACTGACCTAATTAAACTTAAAAGCTTTTGCACAGCAAAGGAAACCATCAACAAATCAAAAAGACAACCTAAGGGCTGGGAGAAAATATTTTCAAATGATGCTATTAACATGAGATTAGTCTCCAAAATATACAAATAGCTCGTACTGCTTAATATAAAAAACCAAACAACACAACCAAAAAATGAGCAAAAAATTCAAATAGACATTTCCTCAAAGAGAACATGCTGCTGCTGCTGCTGCTAAGTCGCTTCAGTCGTGTCCGACTCTTTGCAACCCCATAGACGGCAGCCCACCAGGCTTCCCCGTCCCTGGGATTACAGATGGCCAAAAAGCACATGAAAAGGTGCTCAATATTGCTAATTATCAGAGAAATGCAAATCAAAACTACATTGAGGTATCACCTCACACTGGTCAGAATGACCTTCATTAAAAAGTCTGCAAATAACAAATGCTGGAGAGGGTGTGGAGAAAAAGGAACCCTCTTGCACTGTTGGTAGGAATGTAAACTGAGGCAGCTACTATGAAGAACAGTATGAAGGTTCCTTAAAAAATGAAAAATAGAACTACCAAATGATCCAGCAATCCTATTCCTTGGCATATATCTGGAGAAAACTATAATTCAAAAAGACACATGTACCCCAAATTTCATTGCAGTGCTATTTACAGTAGCTAAGACACAGAAGCAACTTAAATGTCCATCAATGAAGGAATAGATAAAGATACGGTACATATATACAATGGAATATTACTCAGTCATAGCAATGAAATAATGTCATTTGCAGCAACACTGTTGGACCTAAAGATTATTGTACTAAGTGAAGTAAGTCAGACAGAGAAAGACAAATATCATGTGATATCACTTATATATAGAATCTAGAAAAAATGTTACATATCAACTTATTAATATTTCTAAAACAGAAACAGACTCACAGTCATAGAAAACAAACTTATGGTTATCAAAGGGGAAGATGTGGGGAGAGAAAAGTTAAGAATTTGGGCTTAACACATACACACCACTATATGTAAAATAGACAGCCTACAAGAACCTCCCATATAGCAGAGAACTATACTTAATATTTTGTACTAACCTATAAGGGAAAAGAACCTGAAAAAAAAAAGGTATATATGTACTTACAATGGAATCACTTTGCTGTACACCTAAAAGTAACACAACATTGCAAATCAACTATAAAAATAACTATAAATCAACTATAAAATCAACTATATAAATCAATAAAAAGCTGTTTGTTTTGACAAAAGAAACCTACTCCCACATAGTATCAAAGCAAATAATAGTCTTTGAGGTATCTCTGTCTTAAAATAGTTCTCCATAACTATGAAGTAAGTTCTGGAGAAAGAACTTAAGACAGATGGTCAGAAAAGCAACAAAAATAATGACCAGAATGACCAAAATGCCTTCATCATGATTACTTTCCTTTACCTAGGGTTGTGTTCCATGTCTTGCTAAGTTTCAGTAAGTTCAACTATTAGGACTATTGAACTGGTTTATTTGGGGAGTGTCTCCTTTGGAATGACTCATTTGAGACTCATTTGGCAGATCAGATTAATTGCTTAAGTACCTAGGAGCAGCAGATGTCAAGGGGGAAGCACAATGCTATTCCTCAGTGAGTGCATTTTCAGCTCTCTCCTCACCTCGAAAAAGAAATTCAAGAGGACAGAGGTCTCACGTCTTCACGGAGCTTTTAGTTTGTCTTTGAGTGTGATTTACTTATCTTACCTACACCTGGAGAAGATCACTGTGGAAATGGCCAGGCTCTCTCTCCACGGGTTACACGTTCAAGTAGAGAAGATTGTTTGGAACAGATGCTTCAATGCCATCTTACCAGGAGACCATACTAAGAGTATGTAATAGATGTGAAACCCCAAGAACAGTTATTTCTCAAAATCTCAACCATTCCTTCAGTTGAAAGTAGCCTTCTCTGAGTGCCTTTCTGTTCCTGATGGAATGAATTGGGTGTGGTTTGGTGCCTGGTGAACAGAGAGACACTAGTATCAGTAACGTCTGGACTTCACAATTAACCTTACATTCCACCTGCAGTTATTTGAAATAATTTTCATTCCTTTCCTTCTTCTAAATATCATTCATCTTTTTCCTTCTTTATATTCCCATTAATTTTCATCACTGAAGTGGAATGTTCTGCACTTTCGCTTTTATCTACATGCCTAGAACTCTTTGAAAGAGAGAGATAACATAATCAGTTGAATAAATGGTACATGGCAAAGTAAACCATGTTTGATAACTCTTTTCAAACAGCGTATAAATGAGGGAAATAACCATTATTTTATGTATTGTAGAGTCCTGTGAGTTTCAAGTTAGATGTTAAAAGAGTCTGAGCAGGCAAGCAAATTGGATTGAGAGGCATTGCCCACATTTATCTCGGTGTGCAGAGAACACCATGGAGCAGTTTTGGTCCATTTACCTGTTCTTCGGGTTTGTCCTCTGTAGACACCTGTGTTTGTAGATGACAGGAAATAGGCTCCATTTAGTTAAGCGGTTCTTGGCTGAAGTGCATTTCTGTGATTGAATTGGCTTGGCTTCTGACTGTGGTTGCTGTGCCAAGTGTGAGTGCAGACAGCGAACTGCAGTCTGGCTGCTCTGACGCTCAGCGAATGCTGTACTTGGTATGGATTCTGGGTCACTTTCCCCCCCTTTGTTGCAAAGGTCAGGGGTGGGTGGTGATGTAATACTTGTTCTGCAGATGGGTTTATTTACTCAACAAATACGTGTTGGATGCCTACTATATGCTGAAGATTTCACTGTGGTCCAGAGGAGCCCCCTGGGTCCCCATCTTTGAGTGTGTTTCTGTTTCATGGACTGAGGTGACATTTTATCAGACTCAGTTGTTTGGGTTTTTAAAAAAATATTCTTGGTCTTCCCTTGTGGCTCAGCTGGTAAAGAATCCACCTGCAAAGCAGGAGACCTGGGTTTGATTCCTGGGTTGGGAAGATCCCCTGGAGAAGGGAAAGGCTACCCACTCCAGTATTCTGGCCTGGAGAAATCTGTGGACTATATAGTCAGTCCATGGGGTCGCAAAGAGCTGGACACAACTGAGTCACTTTCACTGGGCACTGACAATATCTGTGCCCCAAAGGAAATTTATGGGCCCCTGGCCTAGTTATATTTTGGCTTTTCTTTCTTTTAAATTAACTAAACAAGGAGGACATTAGACTGGGCTGGTCTTAAGACCTTAGCAGTCATTGTAAGCAAACCAAAACTTAGACCTATAAAAGCCTCAAGGTTAGGAAATAAAAACCTGAGGACAATCCATAATAAACAGTCAAACAGGCTTCCCCAAACAAGGCAGATGCTTAAGCTATAGCCATTCAAACAATTTCCTTGCTTTTCTTCAGCCTTTTCTCTGTAAGTCTTTCCCCTTAGCTGCTGTCGGTGGAGCACACCTAACTACTTCCAGCATGCAGCTGCCCCAGTGGAATCAATTTTGCTTGAAGAAACTCTTAAAATTGTTAATATGCCTCAGTTCATCTTTTAGCAGTTCTTGATTTGAATCTATGTATTTTGCAGGTGGAAGAATTTGTGCATTCATTCATTAAACAAATATCTATTAAATGCTGCCATATGCCAGGCTCTGTGCCAAATACTGAATACATTAATATAATGATGATCAAAAAAACAAATTTTCTGCTCTCACAGACCATAAACAAATCTATTATGGTTACAAATTGTGGTAAGATATAAAAGGTAAGGAACAGGATGCTTTTAGAGAGACAATACAAGGTACCTCTTTAAAACTGAAAAAAGTCTTTGAGAAGCTGAATATATATGAACATCGTGTACTGGTGGTTTGCACAACTTCAAAGATATGAAAAGTGCCTGCTGGAACTGGGCAATGTGACAAAATCATGTTAAAACCTGAAGGAAAGGAGCCAGCCTTGGGAGAATCCAGTGGGAAAAAATTCTATGTAGAGAGAGGAACATGATAGCCCTAAATGGGAACAAATTTGGAGTCCTGAAAATATGAAAGAAGGACAGTGAGCTTGGTAGTGGACAGAGGAAGTCAGTGGAAAGATAGCAAAGGCCTGACCTTTCTAGGCCTTGTAGATCATGGTAAAGTTCTGATTTTATTTCAAATATAAGGGGAAATGATAGGAGAATTTTTGTGTTGCTTTAAAGGGTGATAAGGTCTTAGGTTTCTAAAAGCTCTCTCAGTGGCAGTGGGATGACAGCGAGACAGTTAGAGGTTTATGGACCTAACCTACAAAAAAGATGATGAAGTATTGGACTTATGTGATGAATTAAAGAGATGTTTTTGTTAGCAGAATTGGGAGAATTTACTTACAGGTTGCATATTATGGGTAATGGAGATTAAAGTGTCATGATATAACGTAGCTAATAACACTTTATATTTAAAATGTTAATAAAGCAAAGTTTTGATAATAATTTTACACTCAGTACACTTCAGTCGCTCAGTTGTGTCCAACTCTTTGCAACTCCATGGACTGCAGCACGCCAGGCCTCCCTGTCCATCACCAACTCCCCGAGCTTGCTCAAACTCATGTCCAAAATTTGGCAGTTAGTGTTGGATGAAATGGCAAAATTATTTTCAGAGTTACACTGTGCATGATATGGCCTGGTACTCAGTAAGGGCTCAGGGTCTAAATGATTAAAATCATTTGATAAAATAAGCAGTGTTTCTACTATTCTAATAATTTGCATAAGCTAGAATCAAGATTGCCAGGAGAAACATCAATAACCTCAGATATGCAGATGACACCACCCTTATGGCAGAAAGTGAAGAGAAACTAAAAAGCCTCTTGATGAAAGTGAAAGAGGAGAGTGAAAAAGTTGGCTTAAAGCTCAACATTCAGAAAACTAAGATTATGGCATCTGGTCCCATCACTTCATGGGAAATAGATGGGGAAACAGTGGAAACAGTGTCAGACTTTATTTTTTGTGTGTTCCAAAATCACTGCAGATGGTGACTGCAGCCATGAAATTAAAAGACGCTCACTCCTTGGAAGGAAAGTTATGACCAGCCTAGATAGCATGTTAAAAAGCAGAGCCATTACTTTACCAACAAAGGTCTGTCTAGTCAAGGCTATGGTTTTTCCAGTGGTCATGTATGGATGTGAGAGTTGGACTATAAAGAAAGCTGAGCACCAAAGAACTGATGCTTTTGAACTGTGGTGTTGGAGAAGACTCTTCAGATTCCCTTGGACTGCAAGGAGATCCAACCAGTCCATCCTAAAGTAGATCAGTCCTGGGTGTTCATTGGAAGGACTGATGTTGAAGCTGAAACTCCAATACTTTGGCCACCTGATGCAAAGAGCTGACTCATTGGAAAAGACCCCGATGCTGGGAAAGATTGAGGGCAGGAGGAGAAGGGGATGACAGAGGATGAGATGGCTGGATGGCATTACCAACTCGAGGGACATGGGTTTATGTGGACTCCGGGAGCTGGTGATGGACAGGGAGGCCTGGTGTGCTGCGATTCACGGGGTCGCAAAGAGTCAGACACGACTGAGTGACTGAACTGAAATGAACTGAATAATTTATAAAAATAAATTAACAAATTTAAAAAAATGCTTCCTCAATTCTCAAATACTAACAAAATGATAAAAATTATAATTGCAAAGACTTACATGAAATGCCTTGTCAGGTCAGTCACTGTCGAATCCAGAACATTTGTTGCTATTGGATTAGAGGAACATTTTCTGCTAGGCTGGGCTGCTGCTTGTCATCTCTGACATGACATGGGGAAGACAGATAATTTTTAATGATATCTTTGAAGCCCTGGATCCAGTTCTATGAGCTCTGCAAATTCCCAAAGACATGAGATGGTTTCCTTCTCATAATATGAAGTTTGGTAGGATTTCTGTCATTTTTCACAGGACATATTTGGAACAAACAGAAATCTTAGTCTTAAACTGGAGGCAATAACTTAAAGAGAAACTTAAAAAAAAAAAATTTCTACTATCTCTAAGAAAGGTAGTAACTTAAAGCCTATAACTTAAAGAGAAAATTAAAAACTTGTGTACTACCTCTAAGAAAGTAGAATATCTATATCTATCTATCTATGTATCTATCTAAGATGGAAGACACAGAACACTTGAGACCTAGTTTTGACTCCTATTCTTAGCTCTTCTGACTATAGTTTCCTTATCTGGAAAACTAGTGCCCATTCTCGTTCTGCAATTCTGCATACCCATTTTATGCCTGTCTTTCAGTATCCAGCCTAAATTATCCATTTTATTTTATTTTTTTAGGCTAGATACAACAGATGTAGACATGTTTCTTAGATGGCTATATTGAATAAGGAACATTTAGCCTGATGTACTAAATTAGTCAGAGAAATCCAATTAAAAAAAATTGTCAGAGCAAGATATGGCCATTAGACAGATTTACTGTAGAAAGTTAATGGACCATACACATATGTCAATTTATTTTCAGAGCCATTGTGCTGACATTCAGTTTGAATTTGTGCTGTAAGACCTACCTTCAGAGACTGTGGAGAATACCAATTTCTCTGGAGCATACAAATCAAATTACGCTGCATATTTTCTTCAGGTAAGTTATTTCTTGAAGTGCACTATTCTCAGGGCTTCAATCCAGAGCTGATATTGAACGGTCATTTTCTCTGTGGACTGCAGATATCTGCTTCATTTTCACACAAGCATCCCTTTTTTCCTTGCTGTTCCTTTCCCATATTGTAAAACTGCTCCTGTCTTAAGTCAGCTGATGCTCTCCGCGTGGTTCAGTACAGGCTGGCAGTGTGTCCAGCTGTTTTTGATTTATACATAATCTCTCCAGGGTCTTGCCTGAAAATGGTCCCATCAGTGCAGGATAGCACAGGCTACTTCCTGAATATAAAGATGTACGTTTTCTTCTAGAAAACACCGATTTAAATTTCCACCTGCTCTTCCTAGATTTATAATATTTACTAAAGAGGTTCTGCATCTGTCCTGCCCACTCTTCATTACTCCACTTGACTTATTTAGTTGGCTTTAAGCAATAAAGGATGACTTTTATATAAATAAAAGAAGACAGAAATGATTCATTTCTAGGTGCCATGAGAAAATGTGAAGGCACAATTTTCTTCTATTACACTGAAGGTGCTGTATACTAATTTTTCCCATTTGATCATTCCATCCTGAAAACAGGCTTCAGGAAATATCAGGTGGGCAGATGTATTTAGGTCTTTAAGACAATTAACAGCGGTTTTAGGCTTCCAACAAAATTGAGAGGGAGTCCCAGAGATTTTCCATGCCCCACACATGCAGCGTCTCCCCCATCATCAACATCCTTCAGCAGAACAGCACGTTTTTCATCAAGGATGAACCTACGTTAACACAGCGTAATCTCTCCAAGTCCATGGTTTACCTTAGCGTTCAGGCTTGGCGTTGCGCATTGCATGGGTTTACACAAATGTATAATGACATACGTCCATCAGCAGAATATCACAGAGAGTCACTGACCTAAAAATCCTCTGAGCTGGGCCTATTTATCTCTCCCCCCCCCCACCCCTGCCAAACACCAATCTTTTTATTGCCTTCATAATTTTGCTTTTTCCAGAATGTCATATAGTTGGAATCATTCAGTATGTCGTCCCTTTCTATTGGCTTATGTCACTTAATAATATGCATTTAGGATAGCCCATGGGGTCGCAAAGGGCTTCCCTCATAGGTCAGTTGGTAAAGAATCTGCCTGCACGGCAGGCAGGAGACCTGGGGTTCAATTCCTGCATCAGGAAGATCCCCTGGAGAAGGAAATGGCAACCCATTCCAGTATTCCTGCCTGGAGAATCCCATGGACAGAGGAGCCTGGCAGGCCACAGTCCACGGGGTCACAAGAGTCGGACACGACTGAGCGACTTTCACTTTTCAAGTTTCCTCCAGATCTTTTCATGGCTTAGTGTGGGATTAACACTCCATTGTCTGGATGCCCTGCTGTTTATCTGTTTACCTACTGAAGGACATCTTGGTTGCTTCCAAGTTTAGGCAGTTATGAATAAAGCTGCTACAACCATCTGTGTATAGGTTTTTGTGTGGACATAAACTTCCGACTCCTTTGGGAAGATACCAAGGGGGGAGGTGATTGCCAGTTAGTTTTGTAAGAAATCACTAAACTGTCTTCCAGAGTGGCCATACCATCTTGCATCCCCACTAGCAATGAATGAGAGTTCTTTTCACTCCACCCCCCAGCCAGCATTTGGTGTGTGAATCCTGGACCTTGGCCATTCTAGTAGGTGTGTAGTAGTATCTCATTGTTGCTTTAATTTGCATTTCCCTAATGATCTATGACGTGGAGTGTCTTCACATATGCTTATTTGCCATTTATGCATCTTCCTTGGTGAAAGGTCTTTTTTTAACCATGTTGTTTATTTTCTTAGTGTGGAGTTTTAAGAGTTCTTTGTATGTTTTGCATAACAGTGCTTTATCAGGTGTGTCTTTGCTGATATTTTACCCTAGTCTATAGTTTGCCTTGTTATTCTCTTGATATTGGCTTTTGCAGATTTAAGTGAATGTGTAATGTCTATTATTCTTAGGGAAGCTGTCCATCGTGTTCATCAGATTCTTAAAGAATTATTTGAACTTAAATGATTAGGGCCACGGTTAATGACTCATGTTAAAGTTGGTGCTCAGGTAATCTTGGTATTTCACAGCATTACCTCCAGCACAGGGAACAGTTCAATATGAACTGATTATTCCCTATGATATGGTTTATGTTTATTTATTTGCACGTGTGGTTCTTGCATAACTTTCTTCCAGTCTTTCCACTGAAAGCCTTTCAGGTTCTGAAAGATTTGTTCAATATAAACCTCTCATCACAGCACCAGGGTGAATCCTTGCACACAACCATGTGATCTGGACACTCAGAGCTAGAACTGATGGTCACCCAAACTTCCATGTTTCCAGATATCTTAAGAAACAGATTGAGTTAAAATATATCTAATCATGATCACTAAGGGGCTTCCCTGATAGCTCAGACAGTAAAGAATCCATCTACAATGCAGGAGACCTGGGTTTGATTCCTGGGTTGGGAAGATGCCCTGGTGAAGGGCATGGCAAAACACTCCAGTATTCTTGCCTGGAGAATCCCATGGACAGAAGAGCCTGGTAGGCCACAGCCCATGGGGTGGCAAAGAGTCAGACATGACTGAGCAACTAACACAACCACAACAGCCAACAATCATGATCACTAAAATCTTACCTATAGATTTCCTTTTAATTTTCACTTACATTTGGGGAAAAAAAGAAGTCAATCTCATAGAAACAGAGAGTAGAAAAGTGACTAACAGGGGCAGGGAGTGGTACAAATAGGGAGAAGTTGGTAAAAAGGTCCAAACCTTTGGTTATAAGATGAATAAGGTCTTATTAATAGAATCTAATGTGTTACATGGTGACTATAGTTGATAACATTGTATTGCATATTTGAAATTTGCTAAGAGTAGAACCTAAATATTCTCTCGCATACAAGAATGAAAGTGTTAAGGTGATGGGAGGAATCCTTTCACAGTGTGTGTCTGTGCATATCAAATCATACTGTGCACTAAAAGGTCTTACAATTTTGTCAATTATACTTCAAAAAACTGAAAAAAAGAAAATCTGTTAATTTAAATAATTCCTGATGTTGCAGAAATGAACTGTAATATGTTAGCATTTCATTCATTTTTTAAAAAATCAGAAAATTAAAAATGAAACACTAAAACAAACCAAAAATTTAAAAAGTGAACATCTTATACAACAAAATATGTATATCATCAGCATTAAGAGTTGAATACAGAATGAACTGCTTTAATTTTTAAAAACTTACAAAAGAAGAATCTGAAAATGTTTAAATAGTTTAAAATCTAAAATTGCTGTTTGTTCAAAAAATGACAAAGGTAACAATGACTATCACCTCTGAAGAGCTAGACACAGTGTCAGTGACTCAGGTGCTGCTGCTGCTGCTGCTAAGTCGCTTCAGTCATGTCCGACTCTGTGCGACCCCATAGACGGCAGCCCACTAGGCTCCCCCGTCCCTGGGATTCTCCAGGCAAGAACACTGAAGTGGGTTGCCATTTCCTTCTCCAATGCGTGAAAATGAAAAGTGAAAGTGAAGCTGCTCAGTAGTGTGTGACTCTTTGAGCTGCCAGACCTTATTGGAAAGCAAGATGCTACACTGTCTCCTGGAGTTGCTTGCTCCTATCTGGCCTTGGGCATGACATTTCTGCCTTCAAATGGCACAGAAGTAGTCCCTCCGGGTCAGAGTCAAGACTCATTTGCAGGTGATATATGTAGAAAACCATACCTACCCCAACTACCTGCAAAGATGATTGGAGAGTGGATGACCTCGGCAGGCCTAAGAAAGGACTTCAGAGTTGGCCGCAGACACTGCAGGACGTGTCAGTGGGTGACTACTGAGCACCATTGTTCCATTTGTACTACTGTATAAAAGTACCCCCGATTTAGCGGTTCAAAGCAACAACTCTTTATCAAGCTCAAGGATACTGTGGGTCAGTAATTTAGGACAGGACTTGTCCAGGTAGTTCTCCACTGGGATCTCATGCAGTTGTGGTCAGGTATTGGGTTGAGCTTTAGCATCTGAAGACTGGCCTAGGCTAGACATGGCGGTCTAGACATGATATTATTGGTTGGAGTTCAACTGGGATTGTCATACTTGAATACACCTTGCTTCTCCATATTGTCTGAGTGTCTAAACTTGGCTGCTGTATGTGGCTTGGCTTCCTCACCGTATGGAAGGCTCAGGGAAGCTGGACTACTTATATGGTAGCTCAGGACTTAATATCCAGTAAGCAAAGGGAACTGAATAACCTTGGAAGGCATTCAGCACTCCTTTTCTGGATTTGTTTGGTTATGAGTAAGTCACTAAAAATAGCTTATGTACAAGGAGAAGGGAAAAAGACTCCCATTTCTAGATGGAGGAGTTTTAAAGAATGTGAAGACATATGCAACCTTGCAGTAAAGACACTTCAACCAGTCTTAATGACAGCCTGTTCTATTGATAGGGAGTCTGGTACTTGCTTCCTGAAATGAGATCTAATAATTTCTTATTTATTTATTTATAAAACTTGCTTCCAACTTTGTCAATAAGAGACAAACACTAACTGGAATGTTAACAACATTCTTACAGATATCAGAAGTCTGCAAAGAGCTACCAATGTACTTTTATAGCTTGTCAATGATCACAGTCTTTAAATGACATTTTGTGGATCTGGACAGAATGATAATTTTCTGGGGACAATTTCCAATATATTGATTGACACTTGATTCTATGTGCATCTTCTTAGTGTATTCTCTTTTCTTTTCAAAGAAAATTCCAACTTGCCTTCTCTGGGATAAGCAGCCGGATGTTCTCATTCAGCAGTGCTCTGACCAACTGTATTTCACTTAGTGATCAAGTTGGTTGTGGAAGCTGGAAATTGCAGCACAAAGTGACTGAGGAGAAAGTGGAAAAGTAATTGATGGGAGGCCAGACAGTAATGAAGATGTAAAAGAGGAAAATGAGGATGGGAAATTGCTCAGGGCAGGTGGTTTGGCCCTTATGATAGTTTCTGCAGCCTATTTTCTTATTTATAAAGCTCATACATTTTGTAACTATGCAGCAATCCAAAATGACATAAAAACTCCCAATATCAGATCTTGCCACAATGCAGGAGATGTGGGTTGGATCCTTGGGTTGGGAAGATCCCTTGTATTCTTGCCTGGAGAATTCCATGGACAGCAGAGCCTGGCTGGCTACAGTCCATAGGATCGCAAAGAATCAGACATGACTGAGTGACTAACACTTTCACATATATCTACATCTTACCTGTGAGATCTGACATTACCAGCATTTTCAAGTGGTAGGTTAAAAGTTATTACTGATGAAACCTCTCAAATCTGATCACCAAGTCTTTCTTCTCTCTACAAAGTTTTATTTATCTTTCTTAATGTCTTATTAAGTTGCTGCCATGCTAGGGGGAAGGGTTAACTCAACTTGTCCAATATTCAGCAAGATAGCCTTAGGGGAAATTCACCCAGATTCAGAATGGTCCTTTTTATTTGCTCTCAGCATTCCTAAAGCATTGCAACAAATCAAAGGACTGCATTACCCCCCCGCCCCGCCCCCGCTCAGATAGTCTCCAAATTTCCTGAGAACTGCAACTGCTGATTTTGAATCCCCAAGCACCGCAAATTCTCCTGACTGCAAAACTTTCTTAGAGATTAACAGGTTCCTGCCCACGGATAGACTGATAAATGACTTTGGAACCTTTGAGAAGGACGCGAAAGGCGGTGGGAGTGGCCGGAAGTCTGACTGTGGCGCAGGCGGGCCCGGTGCAAACTGTGAGCAGCTCTGGGTGTAGAATCCCTTGGAATACAGTGTGCCAAGACCAACGTCAGCCGATTATAGAGGAGGAAATCGGAGACTGATGGAATACTGCTGGGAGGTGGGTGCTAAAGGGATGACAAGGAGCCTCAGCTTCCACCACTTGGGAAACGAGGATGCATTTTTGCCTCGTGTTTTTTTTTGTGTTGCTCTATGTACCTGATTCGCTGGCCTCGTTTCCAAAGGTCCCCGAGGTATGACAGAGCAATCGGATCCCAGCCACACTTAAAGGCTGCAACTTCGAAGCCAAGTTTTTCCAAGGGCAGAGTGTGCGCCCCCTCTCTAGCAGGGCACATCCTACAGTAGGTGCCTCATGAGGTGACAGGAAATTCCTTTCTCTTCTGTCCACACGATGGTTAGACTTGGTGGCTGGGGAGGGGTTCGGGGGGCTGGCGGCTTCATTACTCGCATGGAGGTGATGAGACGTAACCGCAGCCCGCAGCCCTGGGGCAGGTGAAGGCCCCACACGGGTCATGAAAGGCGGGTGGGAGGGGCCTGGTCTGAGAAAGCACTTGGCTTTCTCTAAGGGGCCGCTTTGCAACCAGCATCTTTGCCCTCAACCCCTACGGATGCCCAGTCTTACCAGTCTCCCCCGCCGCAGACACCCTGGGTGGAAATGTAGTGTACAGGCGTCTCCTGGCCTCCGGGCTTCGGAGGGGAAGACGGCAGCCGCAGGTAGGGGCAGAGGCGAGCCGGGGACGAGGCTTTCCAGAGGCTGCCCCCGGAGCAGCTCCCGGGTCCGGCCTGCACAGCGCGGCCTCCGCGTGGGCACACGGGCCGGGCCCCGAGAGGAGAGGCACCTGCCTCCCTGACTCCCTGCGCCGCTGTTTTTCCTCGTGCTTAGAAATTCTTGTCACTGAAATTAGAAAATATTTTATGAGAAGTTGAATTTTTTTTCCCCCAAAATGGATTTACTTCTTGGTCTTTGTGCCTAACTCAGTATAGGTATACTCGCTGTGTATACCTGGACTTCCCTGGTGGCTCAGACGGTAAAGTGTCTGCCTACGGTGCAGGAGACCTGGGTTGGATCCCTGGGTCGGGAAGATCCCCTGGAGAAGGGCATGGCAACCCACGCCAGTGTTCTTGCCTGGAGAAGCCCACGGACGGAGGAGCCTGGGGGGCGGCAGTCCACGGGGTCACAAAGAGTCGGGCCCTGAGCGACTTCACTTTCTGACTTAACTTTCTATACTCTCTGTAAATATTCTTACTTGAAGAACTTTCAAATGTAAAGATATGTTTACCTTTTAAAATATAACAAAAAACCCAGATATTTTTATTTTTAAAGAAAGCACTGGAGCAGTGTTTGTTGATTTTTCTTTCTCTGGTAAACTGGAGTTTTATAGAGAATTCATATCCTGTGAACCTGTGATTTATGTTTCTGAATGAATAAAATATAACAACTTTTTCTTCTCAAAGTATTAATATGAAGAAACTGTAAGAAAGAGAGGTGTACCTTTTATTTCATGAAAGTTGTGAGAAAATAAATTATAATTGGTAGCCTTAATAAGAAATTTAACACTGCCGGCACCTATGCAATATGATTTGGAACTGTGTAGCTTTCTCAAGCCTACCAGATCAAAGTGTATT
The DNA here is from genome assembly GCF_054371585.1 of Giraffa tippelskirchi. Taxonomy (NCBI): domain Eukaryota; kingdom Metazoa; phylum Chordata; class Mammalia; order Artiodactyla; family Giraffidae; genus Giraffa; species Giraffa tippelskirchi. Next base: position 5,117,461 of record NC_137280.1, on the reverse strand, counting down.
AGAAAAACATAGTGTTTTCCACCATGTGTGGTCCATGACGCTTATGTACTATTCTGGATTTTTGTGGACATAGATAAGGAATGGACAGTTAACCAGTAAAGGAGACACTCAGTATTTGGGCCTGTGGATAAACATGGGGAAGCAAAACACTTTTTAATAGATTTGATTTTATAAGAAGAAAAAGAGAATAGGGAAAGTACCACAGGTTAATTAAAATTAATGTCTAAGGCCCAGTGAAGAATGAGACGTAACAAGATTTAAGGCTCCTGGAAAAAGACATGCTTTGTTTCAGGATTGGTTTGCTGTGTTTCCAGTGGGTGTACAATTCATGAAGTGCAGCGTCGCTTACTTTTGTATGATCTAGATAATACAACACAACTCCTTTATTTCCCTCATAACTTCCTCTTAACATTTATGATTTTCTGCATTTCAGGCCCCTCACTGGGTTATAAGATTGGAATGTAACTGTTAATTTTAGTTCGTTGTCTTTGTGAAATGCATTCGGCTATCCACACGATATTTCTCATTTCTTGTTCCTTCAGCTTGGTGTATGCATAAAACACGCCATAGTGGAATTGCCTGTTAAATGCCAGCACGTTCATCTGCACCTGAGGAAGGGAAAAAAAAACACGGACCATCAGCTTACATGGAACATACTACAGTAATGAAATATACGAGGCTACAGACCAGCTCCTGCTTGTTTGGTGCTTATCTGTATTTAAAGAGACAATTTCCAACGTGGGTCAAAGAAAGGGAAACAGCAGGAAGTTTAGCAAGTCTAAAGGGAGAGTGTCACTTTGCAGAGAAAGGTGGACAACCAGCAGTTTAAGAAGTAAGTTTGTAAAATTATAAGACAAGCTCCAAGTCTCAGTAGCGGTACTGGCACCGATTCCTAGGAGGGCTTCAGCTGTGTGTGTGTGTGAGTGAGTGAGTAACTTGGTAGTGATACTGATTTGGCTTCTAGCTAGTGGGCTTCTCTCATTTAGATAAGATATTTTTCCTTGGCCACGACGTTTACAATTTTCAAGTAGTTTTTAGGCTATTGAACTGCTTTTCAGGGCAATGTCATACAGGACTCTGGAATCTGGACCAGGTGACGCTATGAGTTTCCTTAGAAACTTGACATATAGTTAAGCTGTTAAAAGAAAATTTTCAAAACAATTTTTTTTTAACTAGGGTACAGTCTGAAATGGAACAATCCCTTTATTCTTTTCCATTTAGGAAAAAGAAGAGGTACCAAGTCCCTTACTCAGTTCTGAAAACCTCAAGCAAAGCTGTCAGGAAGGGGAGGCTGCCCACTGTCAGGAACAGGCAGGCATTTCTCCTGCCAAGGGGGCCCCTTTAACAGCCGTCTTTACAGCAGGGGTGCAAGAGTGTGGGCTTTTAAAACATCCCTAATATATGAAACAACTTGCATTGTTTTCACTTCCTTCTAAAGTGTCTAGAGTAGGACTTACAGGAAGACTCTCATACTGCTTTCTGGAGCCAGTCTAACCCTGGAGTGTGGCTAAATTTCAGGCTTCTCTCCAACACCAGTGGTTTTAGGGAAATGAATAAAACACACTGTAAAAAATTCTCCAGATGTGGGGGACCCCCCATCGGGCTACCTGCCCAAAGTCCTCTTGTTGCACGTTCTAGTAGCCCACGAACTGGCTATAAGATTAAAGTACTCTTCTGCCTTTTCAGGGAAACAGAATAATCTAGACTGGATGGATTTCCATGCAAATAATTCCTAAGTGTTGTAACTGCACAGGAGTGATAAATGCGCCTTGAAGAAGGGATGGGTTCGAGGGTATGCACGTAACCGAGTGTGCTCCATGACAACAGCCAACACGCGATCATGAGGGCATCCTAGCTTTGTTTCTCTAGGGAGTTATGGACGAGCTGCCTCACTTCCATATTCTTGCCTGGAGAATCCCCTGGACAGAGGATGCTGGTGGGCTACAGCCCAGGGGGTTGCAGAGTCGGGCACGACTGAAGCGACTTAGCACAGCACGGCACAGCTGGCTCACTCCCGGAACTTCACTATGAGCACACCTGTCTGGATGTGACAATCCCACAAGAAGCCATCGTTTGTGAACCTCAGGGCCTTGACGCTCCAAGGCAGAGACACTAACTAATACCTGTCCAAGCTACAAACGTGCCAGTTGGCCTGGTCAACTGTAAAAAGAAAACCCAAGGCATTAAAAAAAAAAACAAAACTAAAACCCAGAGTATGAGAAAAAGGGTGTATATGCTAGGAGCATTCCCATTTCCATACCTCACGCTCATAAAACACATCCTCCAATGTCTTTCCCCCACTGCTATCACTTACAGCCTCAAACAAAGGCTTGTATACCTGAAAAACAAAGACGTTTTTTTAAACAAGTTTTCACTTTTTATAAGTATAAAAATTATATCTTTCCAGCGACACAAGAATTGCACATCTATTTTAGAAAATCTCTCCAGAAGGCCTGAATGTTTTTTGTAGGCTCTTTGGTCTCTTGAGGAAATAACAAAAAAAATCCAAACAAGGAGAGTAGGGATGGAATTCCATTTTGTTGGCTTACTCAGGCCTACAGGGCAGGAGGCGAAAACAGTTCTACTCTCTGCACGCGGTTTGAGCTGATTTCCACGTTTGTCTCTTAGGGCCGGTTAGACACCTTATAGAGGCTAAGTGAGTGCTCGTGGTTTAATCAGCATGGCTTCACGGGTTCTTTGAGATGACAACTGATAAAATTCACATGGAATTTTAAGTGAGGAAGGGGTGAAAACTAGGGAGAAGCTCAAATTTTAGGATTATGCTCAAGAGCCTGTTGCAATGACACAAGAAAAGTTACAAAGGTTCATGCATTATTTGTTGGCTTCTCTTTCCTTGGTGGCAAAACTCCATAGGCCAAGATGAGAGGGGGGGTCATTCTAGTTCTGGAAAAGCTCCCTGAAGGGTCTGTGTGTTACTGGCTGCAGGTCAGAAGGGAGGGTGCCCGGGATGAGGTTATAACCTTGAGCTGAGAAGCTTCAGTCTGTAAGCCTGCGGGCGCCGCAGTAAGAGGGGACAGGGCGGCCGTCCTTCCTGAGTGCTGGCCACCGGGCAAAGGGAGTGCTATAAACAGTGTGACCATTTTCTGTCCTTTGAGGAGACATTCTGTACCTAGCACTGTTTGTCCAGTGGGTGCTTGAAAGGGCGGCTGGGGCAGGCTCTTTCACATAACTCTGACATGAGCTCACATTTCCGCTGCACCAGTCCCATGGGGAATTTGCTCTATCAAGCACTTTATAAAAAAAAAAAAAGGCTCAAATGACCATCCCCTGGATATTTAAACGAGTACTTGCTTGGCAGGAATCTTAAAAAACACACTAGCTTGGGTTAGAAACTCGGTGTATTTCTTTGGGAGAGACATCATAGCAAGAGATACCGCCTTCTAGCCTATAAACATTATAACCGCGTTAGATAAAGTGCAAATGTGACGTGTGGACTTTCTAAAGCACGCGAGACGAAATCACACGAGACATTCTGGGACAAGCACGTACTCCGTAATTGTCCGCTACCCTCTTCATCTGCTCGAAGTCCTCGGCTTGGGCCAGCAGGCGCAGCCCCTCGGGGAAGAGCTTGCCGCAGGTCGGGTAGAGGGTCTCCCGGTCCTCTTTGCTCAACTCGGTGCCAAAGGAGTTCAGAGTGATGATAAAAGCACGTCGGTCAGCCTCAAACTGAATTTGCAAGACATCAGAGTCAGTGAAATTGGACCATCTACTAAATGCTCTAGACAAATTCATTTTCAAAACGATCTGCCTTCTTTCCAATCTATGGCTAATTATAATGTGGACATGTGTTATTAATGTTCCCATAGTCTCTTCCTGGCACGGAGCAACTCCGCTTGCCAGAGAAGGGGCACACAGCTGTGACGACAGCCCAGGAGGCCAGGGCATCCCACTAAACCTCAGTTCCCAGGCTCTCTGTTATAAGTTACTGAAGCGTTTCTCTCGCGTAGGCTCCTAGAGTCTCAAATGTCCCTTCCATAAAAATCAGAGTAAGACCTACTTGCTGGGATCGATTCAGAGATAGGACAAGATAATGCGGATAGAAGGTCCTGGCAAAGTGTTTAGAACCTAAAGTGCATGTCATACAAGTTAACATCCCTTTCTGAATGCTGACATCAGTACGATCTTTAAAACAAACTGGGAAACTTAGCATTTGTTTGTACTTTCCTGGTATTGGTTTTCTTCTTTCAAGTCCTAGGGTAGATATCAATAAATCTAAGCCTGTCGCTAAGGATAATGGGACTCGGGACAGGTGACTTTCCTCTCAGTGTCCGTATTTGTAAATGGTGAGGTCTGACCACATGCTCTCTCAGGCGGGGTCAGTCTGCTCCCAACCAGTCTCCTCTGTGCTCAGTCCTACTGGACACTGAGCTCCCAGCCCCGCGTCCCGCCTCCCTGTCTCATCTAACCACCAAATCCTGCTCGAAATCGCCTTCTATTTCTTCACACTCCTCTTGGTTCTGCTTCTCCCCACTCTGACCCTTTCATCTCAGTCCGTCCCCCACAGGTACCTCCTCTGCTCGCCAGGGGAATCTGCCATGATGTCCTTGGGCTAAGCAGACCTTCTCCATCTACCCAAAGCAACCTGCCCTTACCACATTATTCTAAAATCTCTGCACTCTAAAATCTTTGAGGAGTCATGTCTGTCTTGTTCCTTATTTCTGAATATCTAGTCCCTGACACAGGAAGATCTTAAATGTCTACCAACTCCAACAAAATGGTCCACTATTCTACCACTCTAAAATTCTCTAATATTCTCTACCATAACGTGGTACCGGAGGTGTGTTTCAAGGATTCTTAGCTTTGTCATCACTGGGAAGCTTGGTAGAAGTTCAGAAGCTTAGACTGTAGTCCAAACCTAGTGAACTAGAATCTGCATTTGAAATGAGATCCCAAGCTTGCTCATATGCACATCAGAGCTGAAATGAATTGTTCTACGGTATTATTTTTTTACTAATTAAGCAATAGCAAATTCAGACTTACAACAGATCTTACTGGAACTGTTTTGTTGGAACAGGTGTTTCCTTATCAGTAAAGTGAGAGTTGGTTTCTTCTGATACTTTCGATTGCTCTCATGGAAATTATGCATGCGTCAGAAGCCAGGGGAGGCCTTATAAGGAAGCAAAGGCAACTGCCTCTGGCTACTGAATCTAACCAATCCTGTCAGTAATCTTAGACCTTCCAAGGATAAGAAAAGAAATGCAAGAGGGAGATTTCGTGGCAGTAAGAAACCTTGAAAATAACCCGCAGGGCAGGCGGAGCTCATCGTCCCAGATGTTCTTCAGTGTCCTTTCTAGGGCTAAAGTGTTAGAATAACAAGGAGGGAAACAGGGCGGGGTGGGCAACACTGCAGCACACAAGGCAGGGAGGAGGTCACAGGGGGGCAGAGCGTGTGACATCGTGGGGGAGTGGCAAGCTCAGAGTCCAGGGGCGCAGCTGGAGAGGTGGCATGGACAGGGAGCTGGCAGGGAACAGGAGAGGCTTCACAAGCCTTGCCAAGGAGAGAGGACTTTGATGGACGCGGCTGGTTATCTGCACACGCCGCTCACTTTCCAACTTCTGGTCCTTGTTAGCACTTGTCCCCTTTGCCTACGGAGCACACACACCATCCCATAACTCTCTAGGTTGAAATTACACCTGCCTTTGAGGATCTCATCAAATACAATCTTTTTTCATCTGAAGTCCTTCTCTCTTCTCTCTAATCGGATTTGATTTCCTTTCATGCCTTATTATATTTTAATTTCCCTTTTATTATAAGTGTCTATCTACTGCTTTCTTCTAGCCTAGAGGCTGTGTGTGTTTCTGTGTGTATTCTCTTCGTGAAAAGAACTATAATTTTTGAATTGTAAAGAGGCCATCCTGTCTCTGACCGTCCCTAAGCAGACACTTTGCCATGACACCTGATTATGGGGGCAAGTAGCTGGGGTGGTACTAGTTTCCGTAAGCCCTGTATCACTTGCAGAGGGTAACCAGCCTGTGGGGTACAGCGGACCTTAAACATCCTGTCTTTCCTTTCCCTGCAGACACTCAGGCATTGTAAAACCGTAACTTATTTTTTGTTGTTGTTGCAAAAGAAAACTAGGCACTGTTGACAGATTCAAAACCCTTATCCGTTGCTTATGACAGAGTGGGGCTGATTAGTTTGAAAATTCTTGCCAGTTCCTTACAGGAGGAAGGGTCTCCCTGGTGGGAGCAGTGGCTAGAGGGCTCGATGGCAGAGGAAGAGAGTGAAGTGAACTGGGACCAGCCCCTCCTTATCAGCATGTGTCCTGGCCCAGGGAGGTGAAACAAACATACTCTGTGCTTATTTTCACCGCGTCATTAACCTTGCAGATCATCAGCAAAGCAGGAATGAGGCAAACAGCACACTGCAGCACATCTGTCTGGGATGTAAGTCAATTTCTTTTTCTAAATATGAAGCCACAATCTCGTAATTAGGTCATATTTTCACCTGCAAGCCTAGGTGTATGTCCTCCTCCACTACATTCAATCTTTTGAAATCTCTAGTCAAATCAGATCAAGTGAGAATATATACGGAAGAACTTCGAAATTCTAAGTGCTCTATGGTTGTGCAAAGAAAAGGGGAAGTAATTACATGACCTGGGATATTGACATAAAACTGACACACTTCTTCTGATCATCTCGTTAGACATGTAATAATTGCACACCATGTGTAACTGATATTTTTACTTAAGTGTATAAAGATAGTTAAATGGATTTTTATTTTTAACACTGCTTGAAAAAAAATCCAATAAGGTAGTATCATGGGTATTGCAAAAGGACAAAGAGAACGCAGGGTATATAGTATTTTGACCAAACCCTCCTGGCGATAAGGATTCTTCTAATACTGTGCTGCCCTTTCCACATTACCAAGGATGACAAAAACATAATTCTTATTTGCTTCTGGTTTTTAAAGCACGTGGAGTATGATCTTGCTTAAGAATTAGCACTTAGCTTTATATAGAAGAGCTGCAGGTGAATTTGATGTAGAGGTGATCTAGCACAATAAACACATAAGAACTGAAGCCAGACAACCTGTGTTCAGATCCTGACACTACCACTTACTAGCTCTTTGACATCAGGCAACTTACTAGCCTTCTCTGTGCCTCAGTTGTCCCCTCTGAAAAAGAGGTCCTAAGCTACACATCTCAATGTGCTATTTCGAAGTCCAAGTGAATTTGTATATATAAAGCACCTAGGACAGTATCTGGTATATAATAAGTGTTAGCTATTAATAGTGCTATTGTATACCTCTGTAAGGTTATTATTTTTCTTTTTTAGTAAAAGAAAGATTATTCTATAGTGCTTTATGATTTTCAAGTTTCACATTTCATATAATCCCATAATAACGCTTCCCCCTTCCCCTATTCTGCTCCTCCTCCTTCACTCACTTCACTGGTAACCACTAGTTTCTTCTCTTTATCCACCAGTCTGCTTCTTTTTTGTTTTATTCACTGGTTTGTTTTATTTTTAGATTCCACATATAAAATAACATACAGTACTTGTCTTTCTCTGTCTTATTTCACTTAGCATAATACCCTCCAAATCCATCCAAATTGCTGCAAATGGCAAGATTTCATCCTTTTTCATGGCTAAGTAGTATTCCATTGTATATACGTACTACATCTTCTTTACCTTTTCATCTGTTGATGGACATTTAGGTTGCTTCCATACCTTGGAAATTGTAAATAATGCTACTATGTATGTATGTATCTTTTCAAATTAGTATCTTTGCTTTTTTCAGGTTCATATCCAGGAGTAGAACTGCTGGGTCACATGGTATTTCTAGTTTCAGGGTTTTTGAGAAACCCCATACCATTTTCCACAGTAGCTGCACCAATTTATATTCCTAACAGCAGTGATGATGGTTTCCTTTTCTCCTCATCCTTGCCAACATTTGTTGTTTATATTCTTTTTGGTGATAGTCATTTTGACAGATGTGAAGGTTATTAATCTTAACATAACTCTTTTCCACATATTTGGTAGGTACAAAGTACATGAATAATTGCTAAGCCACAGGAATTATGCCGTGTAGAATCTATACTTTTGAGCCATAGATAATACGGCTTTTTAAAGTGTGGCTAGTAGTTAAATTTATGAAAAGAAAGTGAGCTGCTTCAGAGGGTCACTAGGCTGCTTGTGTTATGTGATCAGCATGTCTGGAACTCACTTTTTGACAACTGGCATGCCTTGAAAAAATCTTTTTTGATGCCCACTGCCTATGTAACACAGATAGAGATAAAAAATATTTTTGGAGTCCTCCAAAGAGTTCTTACTTCAAGGACTGCTTTGACTTTAAATTTTCAACAGTATCTTTAACTATAAAAGTTTAATAATTAGATATTTGAAGGGAATTACTTTTATCAAGGGCTTCCCAGGTGGCACTAGTGGTAAAGAACTTGAACTGCTAATGCAGGAGATGTAAGAGATGTGGTTTGATCCCTGGGTCAGGAAGATCCCCTGGAGGAGGGCATGATAACCCACTCCAGTATTCTTGCCTGGAGAATCCCAAGGACAGAGGAGCTGGTGGGGTACAGTCTATAAGGTCGCAGAGCTGGACACGACTGAAGCAACTAAGCACACACACACTTTTATCAAATGCAGTATCAGAACATTAGGTTGGAATATGTGCAGATGAAGTTATTTCAGTTTTTTCTCTTCTTCTTCAATGAGTAGTTCTTATCAGACTTTTCTTGAAATCAGAAGTCATTCAAATATGTAAATATTAATATCTACCCACCAATGAAGCCAATATAACTGATAATCTAATGATTAAGGATATTCTTTAGACAAAACTTCTTTCCACAGGGCAAAGCGAGAGTTTTCTAAGCCCAATAAGTCTTTTTTGTTTTGTTTTTTGGCTGTGCCACATGGCTTCAGGATCTTAGTTCCCCAACCAAGGATTGAACCTGTGCTCTTAGCAGTGAAAGCGCAGAATCCTACCACTGGGGGATACCTTATTATTATTATTATTATTATTATTATTATTATTATTATTATTATTTTAAGATCCAAGTGAAATAGTAAGTCATGAGGAGAGACCCGGGTAAAACACTCAGTGCAAACTACGCCCAGAATTCCCCTCCGATCCCTTGATCTCTGGCCTGAGTCTCCTGTGTGTGAGCAGATTGACATTTGCAAGCAAGAGGGCCTCTGGGCACAGATGAAACCTGTGATGACGAAGAGGAATTAAAGGGAGTATAACATCAGTTAGAGAGGTGGGCACCAATGGTGGCATCTGCCACTCTGTGAGGAGTAAGTGGGCACGCCAACTGTGAATCACCACCCCTGGTCTTTCTGCTGGGAGCAGTGGTGCTCAAGGGTTGCTCGTGGAGGGCTTTATTTTAGGATTTACATGAGGAACGCCACCCACAGTGGGTTTTGTTGACAAGCTGTGAGGTTCCCAACAGGCCCAATGCGGGGAGGGAACTTGGTGATTGTTATGGGTACCTATAGTGCACCAGTTTTCCAAAGCATACTCAATTTTTAACACATTAAAATCTGCTTCCTTCATACTACATCCAAGTAGATCACGATCAAACTTCTATAAGCATTATTCTTTTTTAATTCCCAAATAAGCTCTTCCCTGTAGAAAACTAGGAAAATGCCACTCTTATTTGAAGACATCATATGATACATATAATAAAATATATTGCTATTTTATTTCTAGATAGAAGAACTTCTAAGAATAAAAAAATGGTACGATTATATAAATAAAAAGCGTGTAAGCCCGTTATTTCACATAAAAAAGTCAAGGTCTCTTTCTTACCTCCAGAATGGGACACATGACTTCCGCCGTGACATCACCATGATTCTTACAGAATTTATAGAATGCCTCGATGTAGGACTTAAAAAGAAGAAAGATCCCAAAACAAGAAAATGAACATATTTTCCTTTTGGAAATTTCTAGATCAGCTTTTCATGACTTATTAAACTGTTTAATGAAAATTGAATTACTTCTCCCACAGGGAGATATTTTATAACACATTTGATGCAAACTTTCACCTTGCAGTGCATTGCTCAGCCTACAGAGGAGAACGCCACAAAAGAAGAAAACTGAATTTACCATAGCTTGAAATAACTTATCAAGCACTTTTTTGCACGGCTCTTGGATGATTTCATAGTTAATTCTCACTATTCTAACAAGAGTACGAAACTCTCTTATGAGCTCAGCAGATAAGTCCAGAATGGGTCCTATGAAAAAGTGAAAGCTCAGGAGACACATCTGGGATGGCACTGAGCAAGGACAATACACAGGGAAGGCCGAGTCTAGGCTGTAGGGTCAGGGAGTCTGTGTTTGAATCTCAGCTCCATTACCTACTAGCTCGCTGACTTCTGCCAACTCAGTTTCAGTTTTCTCATCTGGGGAGCGGGGATGGCACGTAGTTTTGCTGAGTAGATTAAATGAACTAATGTCTAGAAACGCTTACAACAGTGGCTCCTGTTAGCTGTATCTCAGGGATGCCTCCTCTAAAGCCCATAAGTCTCTTTATAAAAAGGAAAGTGCTGCAGTGCAGTGCCTTGGAGAGGTTTCATATGTTTCAGCATAAGCAGCTAGATAGAGGGCATATTCATTCAGTTGCTCTGTGAGGGTGTCTAAAGGTGCTGCGGTTGCATGGGGGGAAATGGACAGCCCATATTACGCAGAGCATCTCCGAGGGCGGCAGCATGGTCCAGGCAGACGGTCACACAGCACAACGTGGTGTCTGTGCTGTTGTGTGCACAGGTCAGTCATCCTGGTGTGCACACTGTCAGTAAATTAAAACTGTGTGCACAGGTTCACTGTGAGATTCACAGACTCTGTAACAGGGTTGAGGACAGAGATGAAAACTACATCACACAGGGTTCACTGCGTGTGCTGCTGCTTTTGAATTGGATTGATGTTCACCCCACTCATCTATCTACCTACCCATCCATCCATCCAGCTGACACCTTTTAGGTGCCAGGCACCACGTAAGAGCTAAGGATACAGAGAAGAATGGGATCATCTCAAGAATCTTGCTGGATGGGAGAAGTTGACATGCTTGTATTTAACTAGAAGACAGGTCAGGACTAAAAAGAGCTTTGTTCCCATTATGCCTAACCTCATAATTCAGAAGCTGGATAGCAAGAGCTAGTGCTAGCGCTAAGTCGCTTTCAGTCATGTCCGACTCTGTGCGTCCCCATGGACTGTAGCCCGCCAGGCTCCTGTGTCCACGGGATTCTCCAGGCAAGAATACTGGAGTGGGTTGCCATTTCCTTCTCCACGGGATCTTCCTGACCCAGGGATGGAACCTGGGTCTCCTGCTTTGCAGGTGAATTCTCTACCAGCTGAGCCGCTAGCAAGTAAGTAACATCTGATGAAGTACTCTGGTTACAATGTATTATGTGATAAAGAAGAACATTATATTTAGAGAAACAGTTACCTTGTACAGTTTATTACGCAGGATTTCAATATTCAGTTCATCTAGAGCATTTTCAGATGTACAGTCTTGAAAGAACGGAGCTGAAAGCAGAAATTATCATACAAAATAAAACAGGATTTTGCACTGTAGAAAATGTTTCCTGAATGTACCACCCCCTGCTCACCCCTAACTAGGACACTGTGAAGTGACAGGCAATTGACAGCCTCAATGAAGCTAACAATGACGGCGACGGGGGAGTGATTACTGAGGAAGCATTTGCTCTGTGCAACCCCCAGTAAACACTGGATACACTTGAACGTATTTAATCCTCCCAACCTTGAACTACTCACTTTATAGTTTCCGCTTTTGAAGTCCCTCCCCACATCAGCCAGTCATATTTACCATTTACAACCTTACTATGTGACAAATATGGAGCTGTATTAAAACTGTCCTAGTTGGAAACAGTGGCTGACTTTATTTTTCTGGGCTCCAAAATCACTGCAGATGGTGACTGCAGCCATGAAATTAAAAGATGCTTACTCCTTGGAAGGAAAGTTATGACCAACCTAGACAGCATATTAAAAAGCAGAGACATTACTTTGTCAACAAAGGTCCGTCTAGTCAAGGCTATTGTTTTCCAGTGGCCATGTATGGATGTGAGAGTTGGACTATAAAAAAGGCTGAGCGCCGAAGAATTGATGCTTTTGAACTGTGGTGTTGGAGAAGACTCTTGAGAGTCCTTTGGACTGCAAGGAGATCCAACCAGTCTATCCTAAGGGAGATCAGCCTTGGGTGTTCATTGGAAGGACTGATGTTGAAGCTGAAACTCCAATATTTTGGACACCTCATGCCAAGAGCTGACTCATTGGAAAAGACCCTGATGCTGGGAAGGATTGGGGGCAGTAGGAGAAGGGGATGACAGAGGATGAGATGGTTGGATGGCATCACCGACTCAATGGACATGGGTTTGGGTGGACTCCAGGATAGGAAGAGATTATTGTTTTCAAAATGAGGAAACTGGAGTAAAATGAATTGTTCCCAGTCCCTTGGTTGGGGGCGCCAGGGCCTGGCTTCATGTTTTCGGACCTGGGCTTTTAGACTCACGGTCTTTCGGCCACACTATGCTCCTGGAGCACTCGACACTTAATAATGATGCAGCTACTTTTCTTTTTAAAGTTTGTTTTAAATGGCAACTATTATGATGAATGATCAAGGGTGAACTGCTATTATCTAGGTTTCCTGACAATGGAGGTACAAAATGATTCCTTCAGCATTTTAAATGCTGCAACTATTGTCAGTGCCAAAGCATGATGACGTTAACATTTATTGTATCACTGCTTCAGGTCATTTGACAGACACTCCTGAGCGTCTCAGAAAAAAAGGCATTTCCAAACTTCCTAAAACAAATGTTTCCCAGACTCAGACTTATACAGACAGAAATTAAAAATGAAAAGGTAAGGAACTAATCACCTAAAATCCAGCTAGAAAATCTTTTGAAAAATTACAAGTTTTATCATTTATTTGCTATGATCAGGGATGAAGCCCAAGGGTTTGGAGGTTGGAGAAGGAGCCCTGGCCCTGCTCGGCTACCAATGGTCTGCGTGGGATCTGGGGCGCTATTACACCACTCGTCTTGATCTGAAAAAGGCGGGAGCTGGACCGGATGATTCTGCAATGTCCCCTCCGCTTCGAGGAATCTGTATAGTATGACGCTGCGTTCATGGAGACAGCTGTGACTTGCAAGTGCATTTTCTAATATTGTGATAACACACAAAAGCAGCCGCACGGTTCCTTAGGCATTCGTACCTAGCGGAGTCTCGACCAGAATGGCGTGGAAGAGGTCAGAAGGCGTCTCTGCAATGCTGACTGCTTCCATTTCCGTGAAATGGCCCAGCGGGTGGCACTTCGCCAGAACGTCTTTCACAGGCTTGCTCTGCAGGGCGCCGTTCATCAGGAGAATCACATTGTCTATCATGTAACTGCACCTGGTGTGGAAGGAAGACTCGGCCGTTAGGAAAATGATTTTATGAGGATAAGAAGCATCCCGCAGGGTAAACGGAAGCAACACACCCCATTCGGGCACATCCTCGTTCACGAAGGAAGTAATCTCCTTTTATTTTAAGCTCTGGTGTATGAGAGATGTGGGTGGGGTGAAATACCTGCCTCTCAGAGGGAGCTACAGTTTGGAAAACCATATTCATAGTTATAATAACTGACCGGTGAACCACGTAGAAGATGACCCTACTCACTAATGTGGGGGGTGGGGCTGGGCAGAGAGCCATGAGGGTGTAAGATTGTTTGATTTCTCATGATGGACTATGGACTGCAAAAGTTGAGAAACACAGAACTGAAGGGTTTCTTTCTACTTTAAAAACTGACTGTTGAAATCTGTGATGGAGCCCATCACTGAGGATTCAAAGTTTTAAGTATTTAAAATAAAAAGGAATAAAATTAACATATTCATTTTAAAACTAAAATGTTTTATTTATTAAAAATTAGACTGTTCCCGGTCTTTTCCTCTTATGAGACAGTCAGCTTTCTAATCTCTTCCCCCTCCCAGAACCCCAAGAGTCCATAGATTCACACTTGATGTGTTTGCTTTCTTCAATACAAAGCCCTATATTCCAAAGATGTTCCAAACAATGAGGTGGAGAAGTAAGAGAGACACAGTAGCCTCCTTTGTAGAGAACGCAGCTTAAGGGAGGTACTGGAAAAGGATCCACTGGGATGCACAGGCTGCATAGAGATTGCAGGGTGGTGTGGGACCTCAGAGCCAGGCGTTTAAGCCCGTCTGGTATCAGACTGATGAGATGTGGGATGGCATCACCGACTCGATGGACATGAGTTTGGGTAAACTCCGGGAGTTGGTGATGGACAGGGAGGTCTGGCATACTGCAGTCCATGGGGTCGCAGAGAGTTGGACACGACTGAGGAACTGAACTGAACTGAACTGGGATCAGACTTGCTAGGGAGTGACTTTAGGCTGCAACTTGCAGAATGAGTAAGAGCTGTCCAGGAAAAAGCGGCTGGGAATGGGGCGAAAGAGTGCTTCCAGGCAGGAGGGAGACCGCGTGGAAAGCCCCAGAGGCAGAGAGCCAGGAACAAGGACATCCTTTGGCCTGAGGCTGAGTACCGGAGGTGGGGCCCAGACTGAGTGTGCCGGGTCCTGAAGGATAAGATGAGGAATTTAGATCGAGGGCCATGGGAGATGCTGAGTGCCTTTAAGGACAGGGGAGAATTATGATCTATGTAGACAGAATAGGCATCAAAACAAGAGGGAAACACACATATAGCAAAGTGCTTTATAAAGTTATACTTCATTTTTATTTAATTATGATAATCACACTGTGATGATAATAGGTACTATTATTAATGAAATTTTACAGATGAGCCACTAGAGGCCCAGACAGGTAAACATCTCAGCCATGATGATACAGCTAACAAATGAGAGAGCCGTGCGTCAAACTCCTGGAACCTTTCTCTGAACGCTCAGATTATGTTGTGTTAAGTTGTAAGGATGACGCATTGGTTTCTAGTTTTAACAGTTAGAAGCTGGAGCCATTTATTGAGATGAGAGCGTTGGAGGAAGAGCAGGTTATAATAGGAGCAGGTTTCGGGCAGAGTGAGCTCAGATGCCCAGGAGGAGATACCAGGCAGGCTTCAGGCATCTGAGTCCTGAAGACAGCGGCGGGGCAGAGACGGTCAGGGGACCGAGTACAGCGTGGGGTGGGTGGCGGGCGGTTTAAAGGTAGAAGCAGATGTTTGGGCATGCTTGAGGTCACAGCTTCGAGTGCACCTCAAGAGTTCCGTCCTGAGAACTCTGGGGAACCCCAGCATTCAAGGCCCTGGACGGGACCTCAGCAGGAATGAGCAGACGGTAGGAGGAGAGCCACAGAAGGGAGTTCTAGGACGTTTTAGAAAGAAGAAGTCAAAGGCCACAGGAAAATCAAGGTGAAGTGGAGTCGCTCAGTCGTGTCCGACTCTCTGTGACCCCATGGACTGTTGCCCACCAGGCTCCTCCGTCCATGGGATTTTCCAGGCAAGAGTACCGGAGTGGGTTGCCAGTTCCTTCTCCAGAGGATCTTCCCGACCCAGGGATCGAACCCAGCTCTCCCACATTGTAGGCAGATGCTTTACCCTCTGAGCCAGCAGGGAAAATCAAGGTAGACACTAAAGCCAAGTGTTTTCAGGATGCACCCACCAAGAGGCCTTCTAACACCAGAGCAAACACACATTCAGGGGGGTTTGCTTGTGGAAGAGAAAGGGAAGAAGGCAGAAACCTGCCCACGGTGTGTTTAAAACGAGAGGGAAGTAGAGGTTTCGTTCGTTTTGTTTTTTAAAAGAGTTCACACTACAGGGCAGCGGAAGGTAACTATATGGAGACCTAGGGGCTGAAGGAAGTTTGGACTTTCAGTTTGGGTGGGTTTTTTTTGAAGATGGGAGCGAAAAGAATGTGTTTAAGAGCTGAGGGGAAAGAGGCAGCGAGAGGCTGAGGTGGAAGAGACGGAAGGGACAGCTATGCGATGAGACACAGTCCTCAGGTTTGACAGCGATGGCAACCACTGCACAGTTTAAGCTTGAAAATAAAACACCTTTCAGGACTTCCCCTGGTGGTCCAGTGGTTGAGAATCTGCTTTGCAATGCACAGGACGCGAGCCTTCATCCCTGGTCAGAGAACCAAGATCCCATATGCGACAGGGCAACTAAGCTCACGCACCTCAACCAGAGAGTCTGTGTGCTGGAAACTACGGAGGCC
Source organism: Giraffa tippelskirchi (assembly GCF_054371585.1). Taxonomy (NCBI): domain Eukaryota; kingdom Metazoa; phylum Chordata; class Mammalia; order Artiodactyla; family Giraffidae; genus Giraffa; species Giraffa tippelskirchi. Next base: position 5,101,303 of record NC_137280.1, on the reverse strand, counting down.
ACGCACTCCAGAGCCACGCCACAACCACAGAGGCCCATGCAGAAGATCCCGCAGGTTGCAACTGAGACCGGACGTAGCCAAAACTGAATAAATAAATATGAAAAAAAACCCACCGTTCACTGGATGAAAATTAACCTGGCCACTCAGAAGCACAGTCATTGGTGTCTGGCTGCCTGGGTTACAGACTTCCTGGGCAAGAATGCATTTCCAGCAGGAGAATAGTCTCCTACATGGCAACTGAGCTTCTAAAAGTTATCCCAATAAAATTTTTACCTAAAGAAGTTTAGATGAAGGCACGTATCCCTTCATGAAATTGTGTAACCATAAAGTTTCTTCACCCCCTCCAAACAGCAGTGCCAAATTTAGACATTATGGAATTTGAGAATCCTTTTTATCTCCTGAAAATGATATTAAAATGGAAGTGCTTATTTAACTGTCCCTTTATGGCTCAGAAGCTATTATCTGAGAGGGGAATTGCCAGCACTTAATAATCTTAGCAGACTCCAGATATTTAATTGTTCCCCACAGCACCCCTGCGATGTAAAAGCAGGTGAGCCGCCAACATTCCCAATTTGCAGAGGACAATCAGACCGACGCTGACGGGGGCGAACAAAGTCAGTGCTGTGAGACTTCAGCCCACAGGAAACAAAACTCAGGCCCACGTCTGTATAGTGCCTGTGGGCTTGTGCACACGTGTGTGTGTGCGGATGTGTGTGTATTGGGTGCTTTTTTCTTTTAAGTTACTGGAGAGCCTGGGTCCTACATTGCAAAGAGAAAGCCGTATGGAGATTGAATTGTTTTATTTCAACTCATTTAAGTGGCCTTGTTTCCAAGACAGGATAATAATAGCAGTTCTCAGTTTTGTTCAGAAAACGAAGTGAGAATCAAGATCGGACCACGGCAGGGGCGCGCCGTCTCGTCCCCACCTCCATCACACAGGCAGCAGGCGCATAATGAGTGGCGGTTTGGGGTGGAAGGGGATAATATGCCTAGAAGATAACCTGTTCTCTCCAGACTAGGATCCTGATAACCATCAGGGCCATGCCTCCAGTGGTTAGGAATGAAATCTCTAATGGGTTGCTTGAGTAATATTTTCTCTATAACTCTGACATCGGCATCTGTGAAAATCATGAAGTGAAGTGAAGCGAAAGTTGCTTAGCCATGTCTGACTCTTTGTGACCCCATGTCCATGGATTTCTCCCCACCAGGATGGAGAGTGGGTAGCCTTTCCCTTCTCCAGGGGATCTTCCCAACCCAGGGATCGAACCCAGGTCTCCCGCACTGCAGGCGGATTCTTTACCAGCTGAGCCACTGGGGAAGCGCATGAATTGACCTAAAATTGTGAGAGTAAATGACACAATTTCAGAAAGTTTAGGTTTTAAAAAGACTAATTTTTTCAAATGCCAACCTTTCTTGAGGCTGTTAATGTGTCAGGCATTACATGCAATGCATGCATGGTTCTACTCAAGACTCCCCACCAGTCAGTGCTTAAGGATGACTTTACACGGAGGAAAGAGCCTGTGTGGGTTCCATAACCTTGTCCAAGGTCACACTGCTGGAGAGGGGCGGGATTGGGACCCCACCGCCAAAGCCTGGCTCCATGTTGGAATTAGATAAAGCAGCTTCACCCAGGAGATATTTTAGCATTTCCTCTTGGACTTAGCGCTGTTCTTTTTCCTTCTGCTCCCAAAGTTATTTAAGGACCTCGAAGCTAACTAAATTAACTTTCCTGTGATATAACTATCAAGTTCTGGGCTAATGTAACAGTTGCTAAATGGTCAGACACAAGAGACCATAATTCGGTGTTAGTGGAACTGTTCTATGAATAAAAGTTTTAAGTACTTAAGTGTCATTAGCAGCAGCTGAGAAATGACTGTCATGCCCTAAGCACTCTGGCATGAGACAGCCAGGCAGAGAGAGAGCTCTTCTGAGAATATAGTTGGGAGAGGTTCAGAAGAAAGTGTCCGGTCCTTTCTGAAGACACATCTACTAAGATGGTAGGCACAGGGAAAATCAGCGGATTTTACAAATCCTTTAGGCTCCTCTGGTCAGATTTTGGTTTGAGCACATCATGCACCATTTGACCCTCCCCCGCCCAAACCATATTAATATTCAAGATATATGAAAAGGAAAGCATTCATCAATAGAGTGAAATGAGGGGAAAAAGAGATTTTAGTAAATTTCTGGAAGATATCAAACAAATAGAATTTTATGATGGCTTCAGAGCAGAAGTCCCTGATCGGAATGTACATGTGATGAAACAGCTGCAGAGTTGGGAAATTGCCATGAAAGGTGTCAGGCTTGGACTGGTTCAGGAACAGCGACAATTGGTTCAAGGCTGTAAGGCAAGGGTCAGGGCAATTAACGACAATAATTTTCCAGAGACGTGACCTCCCAGGTGGGGTAAGGCAGCAAGTCTTAAGAGCACTGCCATGGAGCCACATGAGACAATTGCTGAAAACAATGCACTAGCTCATTTACTTTAAGTTGATACGTAAAAACTTTTATTGTAAGCTTAAATACTGCAAAGATATTTCTTGTATATCATAGATGTCAGTATTTAAAATGAAACTGTTAAATCAGTCAAATTAAATTATTCAGTGAAGTGTCTGGATACTCACCTGCCATAGGCTGATTTTTGTCCTCTGAAAATTCATGTTGAATGAAATTCCAGCAGAACTATTCAAATCCCTAAAGGATGATGCCATCAAGGTTTTGCTTTCATTATGTCAGCAAATCTAGAAGACCCAGCAGTGGCCATGGACTGGAAAAGGTCAATCCTTATTCCAGTTCCCAAGAAGGGCAGTACTAACAAATGTGCGAAGCATCGGACAGTTGCACTCATCTCCCAGGCTAGTAAGGTTATGCTTAAAATCTTGCATGCTAGGCTTCAGCATTATTCAAACCAAGAACTTCCAGATGTCCAGGCTGGGTTTAGGAAAGGAAGAGGAACTAGAGATCAAACTGCCAACTTTCGCTGGATCATAGAGAAAGCAAGGGAATTTCAGAAAAACATCTATCTCTGTATCATAGAGATAAAGCCTTTCACACTAAAGTCTTTGTGTGGATCATGACAAACTTGGAAAGCTCTCAGCGAGATAAGAATACCTGTACGCAGGTCAAGAAGCAACAGTTAGAACCCTGTATGGAACAACCGATTGGTTCAAGACTGAAAAAGGAGTACCACAGGGCTGTCTGCTGTCACCTGTTTGTTTAACCTATACACTGAGCACGTCATGAGAAATGCTGGGCTGGATGAGTTACAAGCTGGAATCAAGACAGCTGGGGGAAACATCAATAACCTCAGATATGCGGATGATAACGACTCTAACGGCAGAAAGTGAAGAGGAGCTAAACACCCTCCCTCTCGATGAGGGTGAAGGAGGAAAGTGAAAGAGCCGGCTCAAGACTAAATATTAAAAAAACTAACATCATGGCATCTGACCCCATTTTGGCAGGGCAAATAGAGAGGGAAAAGGTGGAAGTAGTGACTGATTTCCTCTTCTTGGGCTCCAAAATCACTGTGGACAGTGACTGCAGCCATGAAATCAGAAGATGATTGCTTCTTGGCAGAAAAGCGATGACAAACCTAGACAGTATGTTGAAAAGCAGAGACATTACTCTGCCAACAAAGGTCCATATAGTCAAGGCTATGGTCTTCCCAGTGGTCAGGTATGGTTGTGAGAGCTGGACTGTAAAGAAGGCAGAGCACCAAAGAATTGATGCGTTTGAATTGTGGTGCTGGAGAAGACTCCTGAAAGTCCCTTGGACAGCAAGGAGATCCAACCAGTCAACCTCAAGGGAGATCAACCCTGAATATTCACTGGAAAGATTGATGCTGAAGCTGAAGCTCCAGCAGTTTGGTCATCTGATGCAAACAGATGACTCATTGGAAAAGTCCCTGATGCTGGGAAAGATTGAGGGCAGAAGGAGAAGAGGGTGTCAGAGGATGAGATGTCTGGACGGCATCACTGATGCAATGAGCATGAGCTTGGGCAAACTCCGGGAGATGGTGAGGGACAGGGAGGCCTGGTGTGCAGCAGTCCGTGGGGTTGCAAAGAGTCAGACACGACTGGGTGACTAAACAACAAAAAATTCATGTTGAAGCCCTAGCCCCAGGGGGAGGGTACATGGAGTTGGGGCCACTGGGGCTGTTAATTAAGTGAGGTCATGAGGTTGGGGCTGGTATGATGGGATTAGTGCCCTTCTGAGGACAGACACCCAGCATCTTGCTCTCTCTCCTTCTGCTGTGTGAGGACACAGTGAGGAATAGAGCCTTCACCAGGGAACCAAACTGAATGGCACCTTAATTTTGGACTTTCGTGCCTCCAAAACTGTAAGAAATAAAGTCCAATTATTCAAGTCACCAAGTCTGTGCCATTTTGTTATAGAAACTCAAGCTCACTAAGACAGCACCACTATTCAATTACAAATACAGAAAGAAATTATGTTGTTCGTTTTTTTTCTGGAAATGTTATTTCTACTCCAATTCTCTGATGAAATTTTACACTAATATAGCATTTATGCCTTTATTTTGAAAGTCTTATGTCTCTCTATAACTCTGTATACATATAATTAAGCACTAATTTTTCATTTCCTGTGATCACAGGCTTCAGATGTTAGAAGAAATTCTATGAGTTATTGTTACTGTTACTACTATGTGGATACAACAATATGGAATACATTTTTAAAGCTTTTTATCTTGAAATAATTATAGATTCTCTAGGAAGTTGAAAAAATAGTACAGAGAGGTCCTACGTCCTCTTCACCCAGTTTCCACCAGGGGTTACATCTTCATAGCTATAATGTTGGACAGTTGACATTGATCCTCTGCATGTGGATAGTTCTGTGTTACTTTATCCCGTGTGTAGACTGGTGCAGTCACCACCACAGTCAAGGCACGGAACTCCCTTGTCATCTACAGATCTCCAGTGTGCCACCCCTTCATCGTCACACCCTTTCCCATCAACCATCTCCTGCGCTCCTCTGTCCATGGGATTCTCCAGGCCAATAATACCGGAGTGGGTTGCCATGCCCTCCTCCAGGGGGTCTTCCCAACCCAGGGTTTGAACCCAAGTCTCTTGCATCGCAGGTGGATTCTTTACCATCTGAGCCACCTGGGAAGCCCATCTCCAAACCTCTGGCAAATACTAATTTGTTCTTGCTATAAGTTTGCCATTTTTGTGAATAATAGGAATTGTATTTAATATATGTGAATTTAATAGGCATTGTATATTATGTGACATTTTGAGATTGGCTATTTTAATTCGGCTTATTGTCGCTCAGCTGGTAAAGAATCTGCCTGCAATGCGGGAGACCTGGGTTCAATCTCTGGGTTGGGGAGACCCCCTGGAGAAGATCCCCACTCCAGTATTCTGGCCTGGGGAATTCCATGGACTGTATAGTCCATGGGGTCGCAGAGAGTCGGACACGACTGAGTGACTTTCACTTTCACTGATTCCCTTGAGATACATGTAATACATACAAGTTGTTGCCTGTAAATAATGTAAATATGTACACTTGTGTGTCAGTTTTTATGTAGAAATAAATTTCAATTTATCTGGAATAATGCTTAGAAGTGCAATTTGAGTTGTATGGTAGAGTATGTTTAGTTTTTTTAGAAACTGCATAAATCTTCTCTCTTAAAATTTTCCCTTACCTTCCCTACTTATAAGAGAACTGTCTTAAATATTTCCTCCATATACAGACCACATCAGAAAAATATTAATTTTTGCTTCAACTGTCAAATATAATATAGAAAATCAAGAGGAGAAAATCTATTGTATTTACCCACGTTTTCCTCCCGTTTTGTTGTTCTTTTCCTGTTGTTTTCAGATTCCTTCTTTTATCATTTCCTTTCTGCTTCAAGGACTTTGTTCAGCCATTCTTTTAGGGTAGGTCTATGGGCCACAAATTGTTAGTTTTCATTCTTCTGAGGCTGTTTTGAGTCACCCTTCATTCTTGAAAGATGCCTTCATTGTATATAGAATTCTGGGTTAACATTTCTCTCCCTTTAGCATTAAACAATGTTATAAGCCTTCCTTCTGAACACGATGGTTTCCAATGAGAAATTCACCGTTGTTCACGTTGCTTTTACCCCACAAGTATCACAGCTTTCAGGCATTTTTGTGTTTGTCTTTCAGAAGTTTGACTGACATATCTTGGCTTGGATTTCACTGGGTTTCTCTTATTTGGGGTTCATTTTAGTTCTTGAATCAATAGGTTTGTGTCTTTTGCCAAATACTGAGGGTTTTCAGTCATTGCTTCTTTGAATAGTTTTTCACCCTTTCCAGTCTTCTCTCCTTTGGGACTCACTGCTGCTTTGCATTGAGTCCCAGGTGTGGGAAGTGGAGCTGGGGGAGTCTTAATCTTAAAGGGTGCAGAGGGAAAAGTTGGAAGCTTGAAATCCAGAAGCTTGGAGAAGAGCTTGAAATCCACAAGCTTGGAGAAGGGCCCTGCCCCCCCACAGCACCCCCCACACACACACCAGTCACCCCTGCATAGTTCTGCACCTCCACCTGCAAAGCAGAAGCCGGAGGAGCCAATGCCATTGCATTCTATCCAAGGAGCCTCCTAGCAGCATAGCTCACGACTGCCTGTGTCATCACGAGCACCCGGCTGAGGCAGTGTTTGCCAGACCCTGAGAAGGCCCTGCCTCCTCTTTCCATGTTGTACTCTTTGGAAGTCAAGCATAAGAGAGGTGGGAACTATGGTAGCCCCGCTTGAAGATGGAGCATCTAGACAAATCATTCTGTAAGGGAGACGTGTCCCTTCTCCCTCATTTTTAGGTTAGTCAATCATTTATTTAGACCAGGATGGTCTTAAAAAATATTTACTTTATATTTTGGATGATAATTCAGTACAACTTCCTTTAATTCGCTGCTCAGATTGCTCCAGCTTTGGCCCCTGGGAGCCCTTGCAGTGGCTCCCGTATGCTCCTTTAGCGCACCCCAAACCACAGCACACCCCAAACCACTGCACACCCCAAACCACAGCACACCCCAAACCACTGCAGGGTTTGTTGTTTTGTTTCATTTTTCACATCCTCATATTCTGGTATTACAAGATAGCTCAAGTTCATCTTGTATATTTCTTGCTCCAGTCCTAGAATAGCTGTTTCTGCAAGGAATATCACTTCCCTTTATGGGGGAATGGTTTTAGAAACCAAGATCTAACAAAAGAGCTGAAAATATACCCATTAGACTTAGCAACTAGAGTGGGTTTGAGGGCATGGTAGGGTAGCAAATAAGACTGAGGTGGGTTGAGAAAATAAGTGACAAGATAGGAGTAGAGACCATCCCTTTTTAAGAAGCTTGGCATCAAGGGGTTGGAGAAGGCAATGGCAACCCACTCCAGTACTCTTGCCTGGAGAATCCCATGGATGGGGGAGCCTGGTGGGCTGCAGTCCATGGGGTCGCACAGAGTCGGACATGACTGAAGTGACTTAGCAGCAGCAGCAGCAGCATCAAGGGGTGGGAAAGGGCAGAATATCATTGTCTTCACACAATTGCTGTGCAAACTAAATCAAATCACACATATGAAAACAGTTTGTAAATATCAATTATAACAGTAAAAGCAGGCCAAGCTTTGAAATAGATAAGCCTAATTCTAAGCCCAGCTCTGTTACTTACAAACCAGTTTAAAAAGAGCTCCATTTCCTCAGTCTCAAATGGAAATATTTATTCAACTTGAATTGCTGGCAGCAGGATTAGTCATACATATGAAAACACTAGTACAGTGCCTCCAGTAAAGAAGAAGAGTCATATGCCCTTAGAAGAAGCTAATTCCCTATAGACTGGACCTTGGAGGAAAAAATTAGAAGCTGTATATATAATATTCAGTGTAAAAAATATGCAATGTTAATACTCTTTCATCAAGCCTGAGATTTCTGTATCTCTGTACTTTTACACTTAGTTCTAGTTAATAGAATCCTTTTAAAATTTACCTATTGCTCTTAGAAGACAAGGGATTAACCCTTGGTATGGCATGATAGATATGAGGCTGAGGGCTACAGTCATCTGGGAGACAGAACATCCACAGGACATAAACCATGATACTTGTTGGGATATTGGCCCTCAGGTCTGATTTACACCTTTTGCAAAATCTGTTACCAAACTGTTCTGTATCTTATAGCCCTAGAATTATCCTTGTGCGGTCATCGTTTCATACGATGTGTCCGTTAAGATATCTGAACTTCAAAATGTTTAATGTTTTCTCTTTGGAAATGTAATCATTAATTTCAGAACATGCTGGTTAACACATCATAAATGACAGCTGCTTTTATGTATAAAAAAGCCTGAGCCCCTTAGCCATGACTCAGACTGAACTCCCCTCTCCAGGCACGACTGGATAGGAAATAACTTAGTGAACTTGGAGATGGGCAATAGATTCATCATCTCAAAGCACTGTGACTAAGGTTTGGCTTCATCACAGGAGACACACCCTGATATCAAGACTGGTTCCTTCTACCTAAGTGGCCGGGTCAGCATCCTTTCATTGCAACACATAATACGGTGCTCTCAGCGTCAGTAACTCTGTTCTGGGTGAGCAGGACTGCAATATGTTTCTAGGTCACACTTGTACATATGGAAAATACAGGAAGAGGGACATAAAGTGCACAATTCATGGAAAGTATGGGGGGAGGGCTCGTGAAATATATTAGGTGCACTTATTTCATTCCTCAGCAACACTCCTCAGTGAAAGGTGCTGATCCACCTTAACAAGCCCGCCAGTTCTTCACTGTGACATAGACAATAGGGCTGGGCTCAGGTGGAAGAACCTGCCTGCCAGTGCAAGAGACGTAAGAGACATGGGTTCGATCCCCTGGAGGAGGGCATGGCGACCCACTCCACTATTCTTGCCTGGGGAATCCCACGGTCAGAGGAGCCTGGCGGGCTACAGTCCATGGGGTCACAAAGAGTCGGACATGACTGAAGCGACTGAGCACAAAAGCAGATGATAGGGCCACGTAGGAGGTATTTTCCAATGTGTTAATTTTCAAATGAAAGCTTTTCTTGACTGCACTGATAAACGTTTCTGTGTTACCCCAGACAGATTCAATCCAGTGCTAATCCCATATGTTCAGGTGGGGCAGCCCTGCATCTAATCTGATTTCCTAAACAGGCTGTTGAGATTTAGAATCTCCCCATAAATATTCTGTTCCTTCTTCAAACTGGACATTTGGGGTAACATTCCTTACTCCCCTGAAGTTTCCCACTTTTTAAATAGAGGAAGTGAAAATTTAGGCAATTTTTAAAAGCAATTCATTTTGCTGTCACGAGCATTTTTTTTCCCATCTAGGAAAATAAAATATTGAAAAACGATTCCAAAGTCAGCATTGCTGGAACAGCACATTTTGAACAAGAATGCTGATCACTATGCATTTCTCAAACCCTTGGTAGCTCTGGAATCTTTAGCACTCTTCCCTAGTACTTAAGACTCTCGACAATCTTGGTCTAACCCATTTGTTTGGGTTAAAAATTCTTCAAACTCATTCGTCCTTTTCTATATCAGTGTCTTTGTTCCTACTCCTCTTTACATGGAAAAAGTATCTGTTCCCCACCAATCGCTAAATGCTGAAATCCTTCCCATCCTTTAAGGCCAATATTCAAATATTTATTTTAAGCTTTTAAAATATCTCTAGCTAGAAGTGATATCTTTCTTCTGTCTCTAAAGCCCTGTATTTACATTTATCTTGGTGTGAAGTTAATTTTCAATATACGTTGGCAGGAGCCATGGCGAACACGGGGAGGAGCTAGCTCATTCATTCACAAATATTTATTATATATCTAAGGAGCTAAGACCTGGATTCAGCATGAACTCTGTCACTATGCAATTGTGTAATCTTGGGTAAGTGATTTCACATGTTCGTTTCAAATGTAATTATTTACAGATAATTCCTACTTATCTTTATTACTTACAATATCCTTAGAGACTCTGTTCATTTTTTGTGGTCTCCAAGAGGCCTGAACTGCCCTTGCCCAGAACAAGGGCCCAGTGATGTTTTCCCTCAATGGATGAATATGTTTTCTCCTATGTTCAGACAAGTATGTTAACTCTGATAGTCACTGGGTAAAAAGGATGAAGGAGAAAACGGGTACTTTTCCTAGGGATCATAGCTGCTTATTCCTTGCTTTTCCTATATTTTTCTATTGAGAAGAATAACATTAGCGAGATGGCGTCAATGCTGCCTCTTCTGTAGCAGTGTATGTCAATATTACAGAAATTGATAGGAAAACGCCAATGGGGTGATGGTTCTGCTTGTCCATTAGACAGTTAAACGTGCTGTGAGTGTCTAGTACAGGCTGTTCTCCATCTGGTCAAGAACAGTGACTGGTGAATCTCATGTTTATTATATTAAAAACACCAGTCACAACGGGTTTTGGAGAATCTTATTTCTTCCAATGAGGAAAGAAAAAAAGAAACAGCTGAGAAGATAGGGAGAGGAACAAAACATTCCAAATTCTTGGAGTATGAGAGAGTAATCTGCTAATAACTAACAAAATCTAGAACCTACACAGTTATGGACAAAGCAATTTCACTTCTGGAAATCCCTCGTCTTACTTGAAATAACAAAGAAATAAAATAAACTATATGGACAAAAGAGGGAACGGAATACAATGTATGCTTTAAAATAAGATAGATCTGTGTGAGTTAGGGGCTTTCCAGGTGGCTCAGTGGTAAAGAATCTGCCTGCCAATGCAGGAGACAGGAGTTTGATCTCTGGGTCAAAAAGATCCCCTAGAGAAGGAAATGGCAACCCACTAAAGTATTCTTGACTGGAAAGTCCCATGGACAGAGGAGACTGGTGAGCTACAGTCCATGGGGTCACAAAAGAGTCAGATACGACTTAGCCACTAAACAACAACATCTGTAGAAAATTCTTAATATCAATAGGTTACACTAAAAAAAAGACACATTGTAAACAAAACATCATATAATATAACTGTTCTAAAAAAATTAAAACCAACTATGTATATTTTATATATTGGTTTAGATATAAATATATGCATACATGTACACTTTTTTCATGTTGAGAGAAATTCGAAAAGGTGTACATAAAATTTATGAGTGCTTCCTTCTGGGCTTTGGGAAATAGGTACTGAAGTATAGTCTTCACGTATAAAACCTCTGTTCCATGTTTCTAAAAAGCCCCCTCAGAGGACTGTTGTGAGAATTAAATTTCATGCATGAATAGTGACCGTAGGGCTTCCCAGGGGGCTCAGTGGTAGAGAATCCACCTGCCAATGCAGGGAACTGGGGTTCGACTCCTGGGCGAGGAAGATGCCCTGGAGAAGGAAATGGCAGCACATCCCAGTATTCTTGCCCGGGAAATCGCATGGACAGGAGCCTGGCAGGCCATTCCATGGGCTCTCAAAGAGTCAGACATGACTTTAGCAGCTAGACAGCAACAAAGTGACTGTCAAATTGTTGGGTTTGCAGAGAGCACTAAATACATTTTTTAATAAAAGCTATTTTTAAAAATACAGGTGCTTCATTTTAAATTAAAAAAATAAAATAAACAAGATAAAATACAACTAAGGCAGCGGTTATCTGAATTAGAACCAGGGTTATGGGACAGGCTCAAGTCTTACAACAATTGCCGGGGAAGGAGCCGAGTCGGAAAATAGGGTTCCTGGGGGGTCAATCGCGCCCCCTGGTGGTTGACTGCCGCCTAGCCAGAATGCATCTACCTTGATTTCTCCCTCTGGGGAGAACTGTTGTAGCATCCTAGGGTCTTTTACGCCCATGACCTTAGCATCCTTAATCTTTAGACACTACTTTTGCTGTTATCAGTTAAGTGGCATGGGCAACCCAGCAGCAGTACTGGTTAAGCCTATGTCTCTGCTCTCTCCGCTAGCTTTTTCCCTCCTGGCCGTGTACAAACAGGGTCCCATCCTTCCAACCTCAGTCTCAGCATTATCTCCTTTATGCAAACTTTTCTCACTTTCACGGGTGATAAGGCCTTAATGTGTAAAGCTAGCTGTATTGAGCAAATGTATGTAGATGTACTGTGTGTGTGGATTTATTTATATATGATCTATGTACAAATTTTTCAGTGAGCTTCCCCAATGGCACTAGTGGTAAAGAATCCACCTGTCAATGCAGGAGACGCAAGAGACACGGGTTCCATCCTTGGGTTGGGGAGATCCCGTGGAGGAGGGCACAGCAATCCACTCCAGTATTCTTGCCTGGAGAATCCCATGGACAGAGGAGCCTGGCGGGTTACGGTCCATGGGGTCACAAAAGTTGGGCACAACTTAGCTACTAACCCATCACCATGCTTGGTTTAATTCTCTGCTGTTGGTCTCTTGAAATTACTGTTTTTTAACAAGGGCCATGTATTTTCATTTCACTGGGCCTCATGAAACACATAACTTTCAATTAACACTTAGACTCTATATTATATATGTGTTTTTTAGTTAAACTTGCAACTCTATTGTATATAATTATTATTTTAGATGAGGAAAAGGCTTTGACTGACTAAGGAACTTTTCTGGTGTGTTATGGACTCAGAGCCTACCTACTGGCTGTAAGAATTTCTCATGTACATCAGGGTCACCAGAGGGCCTACTGAAAGTATAGATTCCTACGTTGCAGTCCAGGACTTACTAAAACCTGATTTTTAGAGACAAGATCTCAGAATCTACGCCTTAAGTAACTCTTCCACTGGCTTAGAGAAGCAAGTCCGTATTCAATTCATCTCCAGTCTTAGAACCTAGCATAAGCCTTCACTCATAGCAGTCACTTAATAAAGGTCACGCTGATTAATTAGGCTTCCCTTATGGCTCGGCTGGTAAAGAATCTGTCTGCAATGAGGGAGACCTGGGTTCGGTCCCTGGGTTGGGAAGATCCCCTGGAGAAGGGAAAGGCTACCCACTCCAGTATTCTGGCCTGGAGAATTCTCAAAGAGTTGGACACCATGGAGTGACTTTTACTCACTCACTCATGCTGATTAAGTATCATTCAGTTACAGAAAGACCAAGTATTGCTTTTGTAGAACAGCACCCGTGTTTTCAATTCCAGCACTTGGAGAATTTTACACAAAGAAGGTCTCATCAGCAGCTGGACTAGAGACATTTCTGCTTCTCCCATTGAACACTCACATAGAATCTCTGGATATAAAACCTTTAAGTTGGTGCAATCTGTAAAATTTCAGAAGACCTTTTCTGGCTAAAGAGTCAGTATCACAAATACACAGTGCTGTCAGTTGGATACTATTCAACCTGATAATTTTATTGGGACTGTTATTCTTGAAATCAGAATTTAACAAATTAAATACTTTGCAGACTTGGAGGTAAGGAAGAAATAAAACACATCTGGAATGCCTATACAGTCATTTAAAAATACTAGAAAAAAACTTTTGACTTGAAAAAATTCTGGTAATAGATATTAAAGCTTAAGTTATTTTACAGAGTGATCTTAATTCTTTTAAAATGTATGAGTATAAAAATATGTCAAATCATGGTGAGACTAAGGATAATTTATTAACTTAATTTTATCTAACTGAAACAGGCTTCTTATTCTTTTTGATTAGAAATAAAACAAAACCCTTTATCTTATTTGCAAATGCTTTTCTCCCTCAGCTTAGGATCCCAGGAATCATTGATTGTCTTCTCTCATTGCATCATAAGTCAAGATGCTAAATTCTGTCAGGTCTACGTATCAAATGCGTCTAACCACTGTCTCCTTCTTCCTATCTCTACTATCGATATTTTCAATATTTAAAATAGCTTCCTCTATAGTTTCTCTGCTTCAGGTCTCATTTCTTCAATGCATCTTTCACAATACCAGCAGAATCATCTTCCTAAAATATGTAGTGGATCATTCGCCTTTACTTTTCAAGACAATGAGAGTTGAAAAGCAAAAACAAACAAGAAAAAGTAGCATCTTTGAAATGCTCTTTGGAAAACCTAATGTCACATCGGAGAAGGAAATGGCAACCCACTCCAGTACTCTTGCCTGGAAAATTCCACGGATGGAGGAGCCCCGTAGGCTAGAGTCCATGGGGTCGCAAAGAGTCGGACACGACTGAGCGACTTCACTTTCTTTCTTTCTATAGTTCCTTTTGGAGAGGGAAATGGCAACTCACTCCAGTGTTCTTGCCTGGAGAATCCCATGGACGGGGGTCCTGGTGGGCTGCAATCTGTGGGGTTGCAAAGAGTTGGACACGACTAAGCAACTAACACACACACACACAATGTCACATCTTAGGGTCTCTATTACTTACTAACAAAAAGGACGTGGGTGTTTGAAGCAGGAGGAGGTAGCACCCTTCCTGAAAAGCTTCCCTCGACTGACTGTCGCTGGTGGAGACAGGTCAGGGCCCTGCATCGGCCAGCCTCTTGTCTCACTCCCCAGTCATGCTCCTGCTCTTGTCTGGGCTCCAGCCGCGCCTGAGACGACTTTTCACCTCCAGGTACACAGTCTTCTCATGTCTCACTTACGCAGTGTATTCTTTCAATCTGATGCCCACCTGACATACCGGTTCAAATTCTACATTCTCTGCAAAATCTTTCAAAATCAGGATTAGTCATTTCACCCTCCAGATTCCTCCAGTTGGATGTTCAAGTCTCTATTACAGCTGCCCTGTAATTCTGTCATCTTTCACCCTTTGTGGACACATATACCTGCTCCATTAGAATGTGAGTTCTTATTGACCCAGAATTATGTTATTCATGTTTTGACTAACAAGTGATGGGGTAACCAAGTTTGTGATCCAGTTTGTGGAGGACTCTGGTGAAGAATCTGCCTGCAATGCAGGGGACCCCAGTTCAATTTCTGGGTCGGGAAGATCCGCTGGAGAAGGGATAGCCTACCTACTCCAGTATTCTTGCCTGGAGTGTTCCATGGACTGTATGGTCCATGGGGTCGCGAAGAGTCAGACACGATTGAGCGACTTTCACTTCCTCATCTTAGCACCAAAAGACGTGATTCTGAGAAACCTTTTAGGGCAAACCGAGCTGTACAGCCAAAGTACAACACAATGCAAAACCCGTGGAGAGTTAAAGTGTCACTGAGAGAGTCAAGGAGTTTTGATTCACGTTTATAAATGAATCTCTAAGGATTTCTTCACTGTGTGGATCTTAACCTATGATTCTTGGTTGATGTTACTGTGAAGTATTGAAGATTATATTTCCTTGGTTATCCTATGTTGAGAAAATTCATTTTAAGGATTAATAAAATTTAAAGCTTAAAAAATTCAATTAGTATTTTGAATATTAAAATATTTTAATCAGAGAGCTAATCTCAAAAGATCGAAGTTGAAATGCTGCTGGAAAGTGTTGAGTAGGAGGGAAGAAAAACAAAACAATCCAAGCCTATATTACATAGTCTCTTCATTAAAATGCTATAGGATTCATTCCTTTGTTTCACACCACTGTGTATAATTATAGTACACAAAACCTCCAGATCTTCCTGCGATTAGGCATTTTAAAATACCCATTCCAGATTTTCCAAATGAGTTTCACATATACGGTAATTATATCACATCAATGTACAATGCTTGTAAATTCATATTGCATTTATCATACCACTTAAAATATAGACCATTTCTATTAGAGTTGGCTTAATCATTTTCATAATGATACCCTGGGAATTTCCTAGTAGGGCAGGAAGTAAGCCTACTTGATGGCAGTTCACAGGTGCTAGAGAGACACTTGACTTTGCAATACGTTGTAAAAGAGAAATAAGAAAAACTTTCAGAACTATTGAACACTTGTCCTGCGCACATACACCTTTTGTTTTGGTAACATATCTCCGGGCACTGCTGGATGCTGGCAGGCCACATGAATGGTGGGGGAAACCATGGACCGAGATTCAGAAGACCTAGGCTTCGGTGTGATTCCTTTGGTCTCTGACAAGAAGATAACGCTATTCATTGTAATGAACTGTGGCAAAAGACTCATGAGAAGAATTGTGAAAGTGCCGTCCAAGTCATAAGGTTGGGGCACCGTAATGGGACATTTTCAATTAGGGGTGCACATCTGAATAACCCCTGTGCCTTCCAAAATACAGGTGGGCCCCACCCCCAGGTCAGCGAGGTCAGAATCTCCTGGGAGAGGGATCAGGAATATACTTCTGTTCTAAAGGCCCACAGATACTTCTGATTTGCTTGCCTTTTTACAAACTATGGAGTGAGTGCAGGACCATCAGCTTTCTAGAATGATGGACCTACACCAAATGCTTTCCAAATCTCTTAATAATGCTCTGACTTTGAAATACACATCGATTCATTGAGCCTCTGCTTCTCTAATTTAAAAACTGGAGGTATAAACACTTCTTTGCATGGTTCTGGTGCAAAGATGTAGGTAAAACATCTAGGTCTGATGTCTGATAAGAAACCTAAACATCTGGGGTCTGATAAGTAATTTAAATACCTGAAGATAATAAGACAGAAGGGAGCGTTAGAGACCGTGGCTAACTGGAGAATGCGAGCCTTAATGAGACATATTTTTTAATATTACTGTAAAGACTACCCTAGTCACATAAATGGAGAAGGCACTGGCGACCCACTCCAGTACTCTTGCCTGGAAAATCCCATGGACAGAGGAGCCTGGGGTCTAAGAGTCGGACACGACTGAGCGACTTCACTTTCCCTTTTCCCTTTCATGCATTGGAGAAGGAAATGGCAACCCACTCCAGTGTTCTTGCCTGGAGAATCCCAGGGATGGTGGAGCCTGGTGGGCTGCCGTCTATGGGGTCACACAGAGTGGGACACGACTGAAGCGACTTAGCAGCAGCAGCAGCAGCAGCAGCAGCAGCAGCAGTCACATAAAACACATCTATAGGAATGACATCTGGTTTTTAGCCCTAACATACCGTTCAATAAATAACCAATCCTCAAGTACCATACATTAATTAAATGTAAGATATAAAATCCTGAATTGTCTGAAAGTATGTTTCTATATGCAGGTGTAGGATGCTGCTAGATACAGGATTATATATTGATTCAGCAAATATTCAGTGTTCATTATTTACTAATGAGTCCAGATAGAGATGCTTAAAAGAACTAGTTCAAAGAGTTTACCATCAAGAGAGAGAAAGAGAGAGAGGAAGAAGATGAATTAAAACATTTCCATTACTAACAATACTAATACTGCCAAAACTATGCTTCCGTGTCCATTTTTGCATTAACATTCTACCCAGGTATCTGTGACTATCTATACATACTTATATACAGCTTTTAAATATCACTAATGACTAAAATATTTGGAGTTTTAAGTAACTATTTTTAGAAACAGTATATTTTAACTAGATCTATATGATAGTTTGTTGGAAATAAGAAGGCTTCCTTAATTAATCTAAGGTTCCTTCTAGGTTTAAGATTCTATAGTTAGAAAACAATAAATCATGGAACCATCACATAAGAGGAACCACTGACCAAATGACTCAGAGTCATTCTTAGAGCATTTCTTAGAGCATTTGGGGAAAATTTTCATCATGTGAGATTGTATCTCAACCTAAAAAGTACAAAACCTGGCAGCTTTCTGATTTAGTTAAGATTGGACTTCCCTCTGTCTTCATCACAGGTCAGCTTTTCCACACTCATCTAAAATCTGAGCAAAATAATTCTGCAAAGCCTACTGCTAACATTTATTTCAAATCACTTTTTAGTGATTTGGGCAAGTTCCTGATCTTAAGTTTTCATTTCCTCATCCTTAAAACGGTGATGACCAGAACTGAGTAAGACTTGTCACTGAAGACTCCATAATCTGACTGGAATTTTCTCCCCTAGCCTCCCTTCCCCATTCCTCTCCTCTTTCTGCACAGCCTGCTCCAGCCAAAACTGACCGGTTCTTACTCACGCAGCGGCCTTCCCAGGCCTTCCCTGAGGCTTCAACCTCAGCCTTCTCCCAAATCTCCAATTTCTACTCCATTTCCAGCCTTGGCAACAACGTCGGCCCTTCTGGGAAACCTTTCCAGAATCTTTCTCAAAAAAAATGCTTGGGCTTTGGACTGAGTCAGACCCAGGTTCATATCTGATTTTCATTCTCACTAGTTGTTTATTGGTGGATTCTCTTAAAACGTCAGCATCTATATCTTGTCTATAAACAAAATCCCAGACTGTTAGGAGGCTAGATTGCACAAACAAGGAACACAGGTGCTAACAACATGTCTCAAGTACATCAATGATTACTTCCTGCCTTGAACTGTGATCATTCCTTCTAACTGCTTACTGGATCGTTATTTTGGAAAAACAATTTGAGCTGGATCCCTGCTCTCATTCTTCACACCAAAATAAATTTTAGATGAATCAAAATTTTAAATGTAAAAAGTGAAACAACAACAACAAAAGAATGGAAGAAAAGACAGGTGAATTTACTGATGCTTTGGAGTGAAGGCTTTTCTAAGCAGGACACAATAATCAAAAGATTGTACAATAAAAAGACTGATGGTAACTAAATAAAAAATTTCAATATTCCTACAGCAAACAATTTAAAAAAAATTAAGTTATATCAAACTGATGAAGGGCTAACTTTCTTAATTTATAAAGAGTCCTCATATATCAACAAAAAAATGCTGCATACTCTAATAAGAAAAATAGACAAAGAATTTGCTCAGGTAGCAAATACACATGACTAGTAAGTGTGAAAAGATATTCCTTTTTGCCAATAAAGAAATATGAAAAGTGAAAGTCAGTTGTGTCCGACTCTTTGCCACCCCATGGATTGTATCCTGCCTTTGTCCAAAGAATTCTCCAGGCAAGAATACTGGAGGGGGTAGCTAGTCCCTTCATTCCCTTCTCCAGGGGATCTTCCCAACCCAGGGATCGAACCCAGGTCTCCCACATTACAGGTGGAGTCTTTAGGCCCTGAGCTACCAGGGAAGCCCAAGAATATTGGAGTGGGTAGCCTATTCCTTCTCCAGGGGATCTTCCTGACCTAGGAATTGAACCGGGGTCTTCTGTATTATAGGTCGATTTTTTTTTACCAGCTGAGCTACCAGGGAAGCCCATAAAGAAATATAAATTAAAGCAAAGAGATAGTTTTTAACCTATCGTTAGGGTAAAAATGAAAAAGATAATATCTGATGTTGGTAATGGTGTAGGGGCACAGGCCTTCTCATGCACTGTTTTGGGGGTACAAATTGGTGCTACTTCTGTGGCGTTCAACTTAGCAAATTTTCTAAAATAAACAAAGGGACATTCCTTTGACTCACTCCTTGCACTGCTAGAAATTAAGCTTAGAAATAAATTCAAGACCTACACTATAATGAGTTAGAGCTAGTTGCAAAACTTTTGGTAATAGAAAAAAAAGTTATTTGTTAATCAGTTCAGTCGCTCAGTCATGTCTGACTCTCTGTGACCCCATGGACTGCAGCACACCAGGCCTCTCTGTCCATCACCAACTCCCAGAGTCTACTCAAACTCATAATAACGCCTGATAAATTGAGTTAGAATGCATACCAAACATGGACTTCTACACAGTTATTAAAAATGCATGACATGGATGAGGATATTTCTAACAAATATTAAGCGGGAAAAAAACTGATATCATCTGTATGAATTGAAATGCGGGAGTAGGGAGTAATGTGGGAGTAGTATGTATCAACATACATACACAATGCAATTTTTTTTTAGAAAAATTATACGAAACTAAGAAGTGCTTACTTTTAGGGAGAATTGTGTGGGGAGGAAGGGGATAGGCTGAATGGAGGGATATTTTTATTATATGCCTTTCTCAACCAGTCTATGGCCTGGATGTAGTAATCATAGCTGTATATTAATCTAAATTATATGTACATGATAGACAGCTCATCCGTTGTGGGCGTTCCTTCTCAGCTTATCAGCTAAGGCAACTAAAGGGGCCCAAAGTTTTGAGCACCGGATATAGTTTGTTAACTAGTTTGAGAAATACAATTTACTATTGTGTAGAAATTCAAACACTTTTTAGAAAGAATGGCCTTCACACCGAAAGACTGGAACCACTGCTGACGGCGAGGGATAAAAATAAGACGCGTCTAACTATGATGGGAGTGCCTTATTCTGTTGAAGGGGTACGTTTGACTTTAAGAAAGATCTGTGATATTTCAACCCCACCCTGACAAGCGATCTGAAAATGTGGCGTAGTATCTACCTTTAGTTCCAACAGCTGGAATGTTCCAAGCACCAGCAGCCCTTACCACTGCTTAGAGTGAATGACCATCACCACCTACCTAATCATGTTTATAAGCAAATGAAATAAATAAATGAAATCTATTTTCTAACAGTGAAAATGTGGCTCTATGCTCTTCCCTGGTAGCTCAGACGGTAAAGAATCTGCCAGCAATATGGGAGACCTGGGTTTGATCTCTGGGTCGGGAAGATCCCCTGGAGAAGGGAATGGCCACCCACTCCAGTATTCTTGCCTGGAGAATTCCGTGGGCGGAGGAGCCTGGCGGGCTACAGTCCATGGGGTCGCAAAGAGACTGGGGACGGAAGATAAGACACGCTCTTATCAGTTCTCAGATCTGAATGCATTCAAACTTACAAACAGCAGACGTGGTCTTGAACTTCAGGCCAGCCTAACCCCACCCGGAACTCTTAGGGGTCGTTTGCACTCATCCTGGGGAGGAGCAAGGCCCCCGGTGTCACTTACGTCATGTATGTGAAAAAGGTGCTTAGCGGCTCCAGGGAGTGGTTCCGGAAATAGGCAAACTCGCCGCACAGCTTTTTCCTCATCTCCGTGTCAATAACGGAAACAGTAAGAGGAGTGGCTTGATTAGCCAAGAAGTTGCCATAATCCGTGGTCTGGAGGTGAATTTTCAGATCTGAAATTAAATAAAGCACCAGATCAGGCTAAATTTGGAACATGCATGAAAAAGCTTTACAACACTGACTGAATTTACGGTAACTTTATGACAGTTTATTGACTGTTTATTATTTATTTGGTTGCACTGTTCTTCGTTGCTGCCTGTGGGTTTTCTCTAGTTGTGGTGACTTTTCCTGCTGCAGAGCACAGGCTCTGGCGCATGGGCTTCAGGAGCTACAGCCCGTGGGCTCAGGAGCTGTGACTTGCAGGGCCCAGGGCATGCAGGCTTCAGTAGTTGTGACTCAGGGGCTTAGCTTCTCCCCAGCATGTGGAATCTTCCCGGACCAGGGATGGAACTCCTGTCTCCTGCATTAGCAGGTGGGTTCTTATCCACTCTACCACCAGGCAAGTCTGAAAATGCATATTTAATTATTACTATCCTATTAGACCTTAATATAAGGTCTACATATGATTTAGACTTGAATGTTAATCTCTAAAGCAATAAAAGATTCACTGTTAATGCAGATAATTGAAAACAATTTTTAATTACATAAGGACTCTAGAATTATTTAGCACAGTTGAAAAGAACATTAGAAACCACCTAGTCCAGAGATTGCAAATTGGTTTTAACTGAGCCAACGTAGTCGTCTGGAAATAGTGCCAGGAAAACTGTTTGAGGATACTAAGCCTCCATCCCAGCTTGATGGCAAAGGAAAGTTTATTACTGATATTTACCCTGCAGATGAAGAAATCGAGTCTCAGTGGGTCTAACTGGGTTTTAACATCAAAAAACGAAGATCATGGCATCTGGTCCCATCACTTCATCAATCATGTTGAGAAACTGACTCAAAGCCAGTATCATACCTTAAAAAAATCTGTATTTTATTACCAATCAATTAAATCAGATTATCAGTTATTCTGTTACTTAATTCTGTCTGGTGGAATTATTTAACCTCACTCATCTGAATTTCAAAATACCTGGATAATACTTCTGGCACACCTCCTGTCCTGGGATATTACAAAGTCTTAATATGTTAACTCCAAAGGGGCAGTTCCAGTTTCTTAGTAATACCTTTTATCTTTTGGTTCCTTGTGTGATACCCAACATAAGTGTCTTAAGTATCTGAACATCAGAAATGTCTTTGGCACCATCTAGCACATGACTGGAGTCAATAGAGCATCCTAGACCTTATTGTAATTTTCATTCAAACATTTATTGAGTATCTATTATGTGCTGTTACCACAGGAGACAAGACATATTCCTCATCTTCAAGGAAACTCATAATCTGGTGGAGGTAGAGGCACGAAAAAACAGATGATGCAACCAAGTAAGTTCAGGGGTAAAGATAAGAACCTTGATTTATGGGAACATAGAAAATGACTCGATGGACATGAGTTTGGGTAAACTCCGGGACTTGGTGATGGACAGGGAGGCCTGGCGTGCTGCCGTCCATGGGGTCGCAAAGAGTCGGACACGACTGAGCGACTGAACTGAGCTGAGAAAATGAGAGCAAGACTCAGAGGATGAAAGGCCAAGGGGAGCTTCCAGAAGAAGGTTAAGCCGGAGACAAGCCTTCAAGCGCTACGCAAGAGTGCAAGGAAGGCCTTCCATGCATTCGTGCAGGTGGGGAGGGGGCAAGCAATTCACAGCAGCTCAGTGCTGTTGAGGAGCTGAGTAGGAGAGAAGGAGGGGTAAAGAAATGAAGCCAGAGACATACGCAGGGGCTGTCCCCAGGAAGACTTGGTGTGACATCCTTGACCCTGAGGATAACGGGGAGCCCCTGTGGGTGATGAGCTAATCGCTCTGGTAGCTGATGGGGGAGGGGCATTTGCGCTCAAGTGGTTCTTGAGTCTCAGCAGACAGGCATTCTTTAGGGTCTGGAGTAGATCATGCATCAGAAATGCTCTTCATCTGACTGACCGCAGAATTTATTTGCTCAATTACCTATTTAATTAGCTTAATTCAAAAAAAAAAAGTACTCTTTTGCTATGTCTTGCTTGGCTTTTATTTTGACAGTCCAGATTTTTATACAGTTTGACAGTGTGCAGTCTCAGCATGGAGAAATATTTGCCCACAAGAGTGACACAAATGGTATTTCTTCCAAAACCGTGATATATGGCTCACGCGACATACGTTTCTCTTAAGCAAAATAACTTCCAAACCTTTCAGCAGCCAGTGAGATTCTGAAATTAAATGTCTCAAGTGTTTCAGACCCTGCTTAAGCAAGCTTGTAAAACTGTGGTTGGTGGAGAGACAGTTAAGATAAGAGGAGCCTCGCCTCCCCACCCCAAGGTGATCCAAGGGACCCTTGAAATCAGATCCGGAGAAAATCCTAGCTTGAAACATCTGCTCTGAGTTAGTATCATTATCTTTCAATGATAACAGTCATGCTGACACCTTTATAGTTTTAAAAATGGGGTCACATTTTTTTCCTCACATTTCCCCAAGTGCTTATCTAAACGTGTGTGCCTACGGGCTCAGTCGTGTCCGACTCTTTGCGATCCCACGGACTGCAATCCACCAGGCTCCTCTGTCCGTGGGACTTTTCTAGGCAAGAATACTGGAGTGGGTTGCCATTTCCTGCTCCAGGGGATCTTTGCCAAGCCAGGGGTAGAACTGGCGTCTCCTGCATCTCCTATACTGGCAGGGTGATTCTCGCTGAGCCACCTGGGAAGCCATGCTTATCTTAAGAGGTATGTGATAAATAGAGCTTTGTGGTCAGATACATTTGGAATAAATAAGCTTAACTGCAGGAACTGAAAGCCTTTATAACATTAACTTGAAAGACTTCTTTGGAAAGAGTTTGGTACACAACTTCCCAAGCCACTAGAAAACAATGCAGCCACCCACTGAGCACACTTGGGAAAATTACACTCTTTTTTTATCCAGAGTCGTGTGGCAAGTGGCACTTTTTCTTTTTTATTCAAATGAGGAACTATGAGATCACTGCCAACTAAATCCGTTTTATAGGTCCCAAACACAATAGCACGACGGGAATAGATTCAGCTATTATAACAAATATCTGAGTATATCACACAGAGTATAATAGCATATATGCTTATGTGCCTGCATGCGTGTACAAAGAGTCATAATGTGAAAATGCTTCCTCTGTGGGTTGCAGTCACTGGGTTCAGGGAATTACCTAAGATCTCTTGACTAGAGAGGAAGGAAAACTCTCTGGTTGCTATCTTTTCTCTGTTGGTTTGTTGGGTAGTTCATTTTTCTTTCCTGTGCAGGTTCCTGTGGGAGCTCTTTAAAAATGAATGTCCAGACTGTTCACACTCCAGGTAGGTTTATGCCAAGGCAGCACCTGTACTTGTGAAGGATGCTATCTTTGAGCAGCCCCCTAACTCTTCCCCACACTCTGCTTGATGCTGAACTTATGGAAATTACCTGACCTTTCTGAACTCAGTTTTCTCACCTTCAAAATGGGTTAGAATGTATGCTTTTTGGGTTACAGTGGGGCTTTACAAAGATATTGTAGATGAAGACCTTCTTTCCCCCCTTACTTGTACCTATCTACTTCCAAAATAATTTGACTTGGTTGGCTAAGACTTTGATTTTTATTCCCTAACAATATATTACCATCATACCTTAAATTAGTTACTTAAATTTGAATAAATCTATCAGCATTTTTAAAGCCGGATGCTTCTTCCTTCATTTTTGCTAAGGTATTGCCGTTCTCACGGTGATAAAACTTCAAGTCCTCTTTGAAGATTTATTAACTCCAAATCCCCTGCACTGTTTCTGAATATCTTCCCAGATTTCCTCTCCTTATATCCCCAGTTTAGAACGACCATATCATAAACCTAGACCTCCGTGGCAATCTCTTAATAGATTCTCCCAGGTTTGTTTCCCTTCTGTACTCCATGCCTCAAACTTTAATCTTTCCTAAGAAATGTTTGGATTTTAGAATGAACCTCTAAGTAGCGTGGAGCTACTGAATTTTAGGCAGATTAAAAGCAACTTGCAAATTATTTCTATTTTACCACTGACAGATGATTTTAACATACAATATAAGCCTTAACAATAATCCCCGTTTTATAGATGAAGAAGCCAAGACTCAGAGAAATAACTTGTACATCTTTCCATGCATACAAGTATTTGACTGAAGATTCGGACATGCCTCTCTCCTCTCTCAATATTCTGAAGCTCCATAATTAGATCTTCTGTGGCCCTCAAAACTTTTCCCAGCCTAAACTCCTGCGTTATTGTAGTGCTCTAGTATCATGGGCAACCGCTTTACCCTCACCAGTATGCTTTTATGTTTTTCTATTTATAGTCCATTAATTCTCCCCAAGAGCCTAGAACGTCTTATCTCAACTCCCCTGACCCCACCTCCAGTTCCCCATTTCACTGGCATTGTCCCAACCCACTGTCCTTCAAGATTCAGTTTACTTTCAAATATGTCCTCTATCTATAAACTCTTCTTAAATTTTAATAGTTTTTATGTATTTATAGATGCTTGTTTCCAAAACAAACCAGTGCTCTTTGAAGGAGAGCAGAATCAACAACAGAGTCATACACCAAACACGATCACCCACCACCGAGATCACCCACCACCGAGAGACGAGACGGGAAGGGTCATTTTAGAAATTCGAAGGGCTAGAAGAAGAGGGTAAATTAATTCTTGTTGTATATACGCAGCAGTTCAGGCGGTGTTCTTATGACTCCCTGGGAATTCTCATGATCTACAGTTTACAAAACATTTTCAGAAATTTCTGATTCCCTCAGTAACTGGGAGTTAGGCCAGGGAGATACCATCTACCAGAGAGGAAAGCCCCATGGCTAAAAGTTAAGCAGCCGGCTTAATATCCCAGGGCCAGAAAGCAGAGTCAGGACTTAAACATGCAGACATGTCTGTTGTGTATTTTCAGATTCTTACTAAGCAAAACACAGCCTTAGGGTGGGGAAGCTAAGAGATTAAAAAGGATATGGTGTGGTTTCTAGCCTTTAAAAAAAGTCTTTAAGTTCAGTTTTATCAAGGTATAACCAACGAATAAAATTCTAAGGCATTTAAAGTATCCATCGTGGTGATCTGATAGACTCTATCGGGGTGAAAGGATTCTCCCACCTCTATGAGCAGACGCATTTATAGTGTCTGCCCTTGAGAAGCCTATAATTTAGGAGGAGATAGGTTCATTTATTCATTCAGGAGTTAAGCCCTTAACTGTGACCACTCAGGGGACTAGACAGATAAATGAGGCACATGTCCTGTCCCAGAGCGAAATACTTATGCACATATCACAGAAGCTGCACAGAATTAGGTACATTACACGGCAGAGTAAAGCACAAAATTGAGACTTGTCGATTGTATCCCAATAGGGATGAGTAGAAAAGGGTTTATAGAGAAAGTGACTTCGAACGGAGACTTCAAAGAGGAATGGGCATTCTCCGGGCAAGTAAGACGCAGAATGGAATTTGTGGCTGAAGGAATAACTCTAGAGAAAGGCAGAAGGGCTCTGAGGAAACGCTTACCAGGTAGAGACGGGATGGTAACTGGCCAGTTAGCTCAGTTGGTTAGCTGCTGCTGCTCAGCTGCTCCAATCGTGTCCGACTCTGTGCGACCCCATCGACTGCAGCCCGCCAGGCTCCTCTGTCCATGGGATTCTCTAGGCAAGAGTACTAGAGTGGGTTGCCATGCCCTCTTCCAGGGGATCTTCCAGACCCAAGAATCATACCCAAGTCTCCTGCATTGCAGGCAGATTCTTTACTGTCTGAGCCACCAGAGAAGCCACACTTGGTTAGAGTGTGGTGCTGATAACGCCAAGGTTGCTGGTTTGATCCTCGTACAGGCCAAGCTGTCTAGCCTTTAAACTAAGT
The DNA here is from genome assembly GCF_054371585.1 of Giraffa tippelskirchi. Classification (NCBI taxonomy): domain Eukaryota; kingdom Metazoa; phylum Chordata; class Mammalia; order Artiodactyla; family Giraffidae; genus Giraffa; species Giraffa tippelskirchi. The sequence goes on along the minus strand of NC_137280.1, from coordinate 5,074,747 downwards.
TAAGTTTATCCTGCCTGATGAAAGTATTTTTGAACACTGACAGTATTACATATGCATTTTTAATACAAGGGAGAGAAAATAAGTACTGTAATTAGGGCTTCCTGGGTAGCTCAAATAGTAAAGAATCTGCCTGCAATTCGAGAGACCTGGGTTCCATCCCTGAGTTGGGACGATGCCCTGGAGAAGGGCATGGCAACCCACTCCAGTATCCTTGCCTGGAGAATCCCACGGACAGAGGAGCCTGGTGGGCCCCAGTCCATGGGGTCCCAAAGAGTTGGGCATGCCTGAGTGACTGACACCTTCATTTTCACATAATTAGAGGTACAAATAATGTGTAAAGGAGACTGGTGAAAGCCCTTTGAAATAAGAGTCTTCCTTCTATAAGAGTTTTTTTAAAATTTAGACTACCTTTTAATAGATAGTCGGTATAAGGTCTCCTACTTGTCAACTACGTATCCACACCCCTGCCACTCATTACTAGCCCCAGTAGCTACTATTTTTAGTTCCATATGAATCCTTTCACAATTTCTTATTTCTTCTCTTTTTTTTGTAGTTGTAGGATATTACATTACATAACTGTTCCATAATTTATTTAACCAGCTCCCTTACAGTGGACATTTATTTTTCATTTTCTGCCATTCCCAACGGTGCTACATGAAGTCCCAGGCCAAGTGTACATGCATTTAGAATTTTGAGGCCCAACCGCTCTCATTAAGGGGTTCTTATTCTTTCAATATTTTTATTCTTTAGAGTGGGAGCCCTTTTAGGGCAGGGCATTCTTTTTCATCTTTCCTTCCTTGGCTCTAACTAGAAGGTGCTTAGTACATGCATTAATTCCCACATGAAGGCATAGTTGGAAAGGAATGAAGGTCATGTCCCTTGAAAAGGAAGCATTAATAATTATCTGTAAGCTGTAATCAGCTCCTCTCATTCAGTTCCCAAAAATGACGGCAGAGAGGACAAGGTAAAGGCTGGGCCCAGGCCTCTCACCATACCCGAGAGCCAGGGGTCACTTTTACCATGTATTTTAGAGAAAGCTTGTTGTTGTTTGTTGTTTAGTTGCAACCCTGTAGACTGCAGCCCGCCAGGCTCCTCTGTCCATGGGATTCTCCAGGCAGCAAGACTGGAGTGGGTGGCCATTTCCTTCTCCAGGGGATCTTCCCAACCTCGGGATCCAACCTGCGTCTCCAGCATTGCAGGTGGATTCTTTACCTCTGAGCCACCAGGGAAGGCTATTTCTTACTAAATTTTTAAGCTCTGAAGTATTAATCTTGCCACTTTGTCTTTTTTTAAAGAGGAAAGAATACTTACAACAGTCTGGTTTGTAATTTAAAAATCTAATGAAAATAGTAGTGTTGCCATGAAAAGACATGAAGGAGCCTCAAATGTATGTTATCAAGTGAAAGAAACCAGTCTGGAAAAGTTACATACTTAATGATCCCAACTGTGTGACATTCTGGAAAAGACCAAACTAGGGGAACAGCACAATGGCCAGTGGTTCCTGCAGGGGGTCACAGACATGAGAACAGTCAGAGCACAGAATAATTTCAAGGCAGTGAAAGTACTCTGCATAATGTAGCAGTGCTGGATGCATGGTGTACATTTGTCCACTCCCATAGAATATGAAAGAGGAGAGTGAAAAATCTGGCTCAAAACTCAACGGTCAAAAAAACTAAGATCACAGTGTCTGTCCCATCACTTCACGGCAAACAGATGGGGAAACAGTGGAAACAGTGAGAGACTTTATTTTCTGGGCTCCAAAATCACTGCAGATGGTGACGGCAGCCCTGAGATTAGAAGACGCTTGCTCCTTGGGAGAAAAACTATGACCAACCTCGACAGGATATAAAAAGCAGAGACATTACTTTGCCAACCAAAGCTATGGTTTTTCTGATAGTCATGTGTGGATGTGAGAGTTGGACCACAAAGAAAGCTGAGTGCTGAAGAATTGATGCTTTTGAACTGTGGTGTTGGAGAAGACTCTTGAGAGTCCCTGGGACTATAAGGAGATCCAACCAGTCCGTCCTAAAGGAGATCAGTCCTGGGTGTTCATTGGCAGGACTGATGCTGAAGCTGAAGCTCCAATATTTTGGCCACCTCATGAGGACAGCTGACTCATTAGAAAAGACCGTGATGCTGGGAAAGATTGAGGGCAGGAGGAGAAGGGGACGACAGAGAGATGGTTGGATGGCATCACTGACTCAGTGGACACGAGTTTGAGAAAGCTCTGGGAGATGCTGAAGGACAGAGAAACCTGGCGTGCTGCAGTCCACGAGGTCACAAAGAGTCGGACACGACTGAGCGACGGAACAACAACATAGAATGTATAAGAGTGACTGCAAGGTAAACTCTGGACTCTGCGTGATTATGATGCATAGAGCATAGGCTCCGGATTATAAACAATGCACCTCTCTAGTGCAGGACGCTGATAATGGGGGAGGCTATGCATGTGTGGGAACAGGGGTTATATAAAAAATCTCTGTACTTTCTCCTAAATTTTGCTGTGAACCTATAGGTGCTCTAAAAAAAAAAAAAAATTAAAAATTAGCAGTGTTAATTCTTCTAAAGACTATTTTATGCCCCTTTCACATTATTATTTTGGTTCAAATTAATTTGAAATAACTTTTTAAAAAAATCACTTTTTAGGAATTTTCTATGTGCAGTACCAGTGATACAGGCTATGCGAACTGGCTTCTCCTATTCCTGGGAAGGACTGAGTCAGACAGGGTCCTAAAATAGAGGGTCCTAGTGACTGGTTCAGGTGACTGTTAGTCAGGGTTAGATCTTGGAGCAGATGAATATTTCTGACCACACTCACTTGCACAATCATAAATACCAGGATTTTTCAAAGCTTTTGTGGACAATCTTCATATTTCTCTCTTCCAGAATGACCTAAAACCTCCTGTGTTCCTGGTAAGTAGTTCTAAAACAATTCGTTGGTGTCAGAATACTTTTCTTTTAAAGACTAGAGAAATTTAAAAGACTAAAGGCAAATTTAATCTTTGCCAAATTAGCTTTCCTTTACAGTAAGTGCCTACTCCAATACACAGTACTATCCCGACACTGTTTTACCTGCCCTTCTTTACCCATCATTTGTATGGTGAATATTATGTGCAAAAGTAAACAGAAATCCTAAAGTCCTTAACTTCCGTCCCAATGAGTGTCATGATTTCTCTCTGCGTGTTTTAAACCAGCTGGGAAGGTGGCTGGGTTTCTCTCAGTAAATTCACAGATGCAATAGCTGAGTTGCTTTTCACAAGTGCCTTATTTCCCAACATCCTATAAGATAAACAGGCAAGGCAGACCTTATTATTTCCTATATCAAAATGGATCTGAGAGCAACATCGACCTACTCATGGATCTTCCATTCATGCTCAGGAGGCAGACATTTTAGTGGAAAAAGTATAACAGATGCAGATGTCTGCATACCTCACCCCTGGTGAGGTGGTTGGATTGGTCATAGCCACTCCAAGCCTCAGAGTCTTCAACTGAAGACATGAAACCTTTATTTAGATTGATTTTCTCAGTAGTCACTATTACCTGCAGTCTGAGGGCATATTTGGTATTTCCAAGAGTCTCCAAAAAGATTGGAAAGAGATTCAAACACAGTTGTGAAATGAATGGCTGAAAAAGAAATATTTCTGGGAGAAAAGAAAAGTAGAAACCATGAGATATAAGGAAAATAATGAATGGTGTACATAGGAAGGTTTCTTATTCAGGGTTCAGTATGACTTCAGGTGTTCCATGACCTGACTCCTTGATACCATCAAGGAGACTCCTTGATATTCTCTGTGTGTGCACCTGTGCGTATTTTTCTAAGAAATTCACTCTCCAGGTCTTCAAGAAAGAGTCTGAAACCTTTCCTTCCCCCCCACCCCATATTGAAGCTGAGGGTGGTTTCTCTCTGAATTCTTTAGTGAGTAGGCCTAAACCTTGCTTTGTATCATGAAGATATTTATGTATGGTTTGTGTTTAAATCTGCGTTCCTCAACTCATTTAAAAGCTCGCCTGAAAACTACTGAATCCATCCAAATGGCTTCTCTCAGAAGCATTCATTCTGCCTTGTGTTCATTAATTTTTTCTGCCTCAATTTATGCTTATTTTCTATATTTTCTTATTAACATTCGCCAGGCACCAAACTCCAAATGAAATATGCTGAAATGATTTAGGATTTGGAATTATATTGCAATTATTTGTAGCCAACAGAATTAGTTATCATCTACAAGATTTGTCAAGCCATTTCCATCGCTAATGAAAAGAGAGGATCTCCCTTAACTTAAGGTTAAGGCAGCTCTGCCTTAACTCTGGCTGGCTTTACCCTCAGCCCTGCTTGAGAAGCCTACAAAGTCACCATGTTTTTTGTTTCGTTTTCACTTTCTGATACTCTTCCTGGCAGTTTATTACTGTCTTGCTTTTTCTAGAACCATCTAGACATTTTAAAGCACCCTATTATTGGCATTATAATGATTTTATGAGCATGTTTCAAAGTTAGCAAATGTAGCCTTTTTTAATAATAAAAACACTATCTTATAGATGTGAAATCTTTGGTAAGGCTTTGAAAACACTGTAGTTTAATTTCCAGAGAGGAAGCGGAAATCGGGAGGTACTAGTGAAAGGTATGCAGTGTTGGTTACACCAGACAAATAAGTCCTAGAGACCTGCTGCAGAGCATAGAGCCTGTAGTTTTCACACACACGGATAACAATAGAGGGCAGGAGAAAACTTTTAGAGGCGTCAGATGGGTTTATGGAGCAGACCGTGGTGATTTCCCAGGTGTACACTTATCCCTAAACTCATCAAGCTGTATACATTAAATATGTACAGCTTTTGTATGTCAACCATATCTCAGTAAAGCGGTTTACAAAAAAAAAAGATAATGGCCTTTGTAGAGTCCTAAAGGAAATCAACCTTGAATGTTCACTGGAAGGACTGATGCTGAAGCTGAAGCTCCGATACTTTGGTCACCTGATTTGAAGAGCTGATTAATTGGAAGAAAAAGACCCTGATGCTAGGAAAGATTGAGGGCAGGAGGAGAAGGGGATGACAGATGGTTGGATGGCATCACCAACTCAATGGACATGAGCTTGAGCAAACTCTGGGAAGTGGTGAAGAACAGGGAAGCCTGCCGTGCTGCAGTCCATGGGGTCACAAAGAGTCAGACCATCTTAGCGACCAGACAACAACAAGAGGGCTTCACAGCTCTTCACACACTCTCTTCTGTGTTGCCTTATTCATCTGTCCAAACAACTCACCAAAGCAGGCAGCATTACCATCCAGCTTTAGAAATAAGGAATCAGGCTCGGAGGCTTTGAGCCTCAGGTCACCTACGGATCCTTAGCAGAGGTCAAAGTCAGGACTTCTGAATCCAAGATGGCCTCACCACATGCCTGTCTCTTGATTTTTTTCTTAAGCTCCAGTGAAGACAAATCTCAAATACACATGCCCTCATATTAATAGACACAGAGAAAAAGGATAGAATAAAATTCTCTAGACCAAGGTTTGGGGGTGGGGGGCGGGAATTAAGGCTGTAGATTCCTGAAGAGTTTGGTGACACCCTTCTCCAAATATTTATAAATATATAGAATGAAAGTATATAGAATTACAAAGAAAAAATATATCAAAATATAGCTACTAAGATATTGTAAAATGTGTAACAACGAGCTTCTTTATTAAGACAGTAAATATCAAGGATCAATATCTAACGTACTTTTAAGTAGTAAAAGCATAAATGATATTCCAAGTCATCTGCAAGAACTGTAAGAGGATATGAAAACACTGAATTTCTATTCAAAGTGCTAACCAGCTGTGATTTGTTGCCTACATTCATAATGAAAGGAAATGCTAAATTTCACTTAGAGACTATCGAAAAATAGAGATGCAATCTTTTTTTTCCCCTCGTCCAAATTCAGGACCCCTGAAGTCTGGATCTTGGGCTGAAGACACTGCCCCGGACTCTAGGCCAGGGGGACACAGGCCCTGGCCCGCGCTTCCTTCCAGCAGGCGTCTTCAGCCCCTTTTTTCCCTTTTAAAGAGCGGCGCTTACCTTCCAGGTTCTCACACTGGACCAGGTTGACGTAGTCCCGCCGGGTCAGGAGGCCTGCCTTGCAGCCGCGCACCAAGCCCTCCAGGTAGCCATGGTCGGCGTTGAAGTTCAGCTCTGCGCGCTCGAGCATCGCGGGAGCGGAGGCCAGAGGCTGCAGGGGCGCTCGGGTCTGCAGGGGCGCTCGGGTCTGGAGGGGCGCTTGGGTCTGGAAGCGTGCGCGCGGTTCTCCCGAGTGGCCAGGAGGCGATCTCTCAGCTGATAGTCACGGTCTGGTGACCGGTTTCCTCCGCTTTCAGCGGCTTTCCACACAGCCGGCCCAGCCCTGTTTTTCCATCCACAGAGGACAGGCCAGATAACCCGAGGGGGACCCGGGAGCAAAGCCCTGCAGGGAGAGAGGGGTCTTGGGAGGGACGGAGGGTCAGACGCCCGGTCCCTGCCCAGCTCTGCTATTGCAACCCGGCTACACCTGAATGTTGCGCAAACAGTCCTCCCCCACCCGAGCTTCTGTGCTTTCAATTGTAAATTACATTCCTCTTAAAAGTCTTGAGGGCTACTAAGAGAGGGGTTTCACACACACACACTTTATATGACTAGATCGAATGTGAGCAGGCGGTTTGGAGAACCCCGAGAAGCTCATTTGGCAGCACAGTGTTTGTAAAACAAAACTAGCAATGCCTTGTGCTTAGCAGCTCAGTCGTGTCCGCTTCTTTGTGACCCCATGGACTGTAGCCCACCAGGCTCCTCTGTCCATGGGATTCTCCAGGCAAGAATACTGGAGTGGGTTGCCATGCCCTCCTCCAGGGAATCTTCCTGACCCAGGATTCAAACCCAGGTCTCCCGCATTGCCGGCTGATTCTTTACCCTTTGAGCCACCAGGGAAGCCCCAATAATGCCTTACCCTGCTCCAAGTTTCCTAACTGCTTCCCTCTCGGCCCGGTCCTGGGGCAGAAACCAGAAGGCAATCCTGGAAGCAGGTACATAGCACTGTGATTCTATAATAATAAGCCACTGTCTTTGCAAAATCTGAGTGTTTAGGAGGTGCTCTTCATTCTCTTTTTCCCTTTTAGATCTCAGGATTTACTCAGAGGAGTATCTGGACTGATCCTATTACTGAGGCCAGTCCTGTCCTGCTCTTTACTGTAGCCCCTCCAGGCTCCTCTGTCCAGGGAATTTTCTAGGCAAGAATGCTGGACTGGGTTGCCATTTACTACTCCAGGGGGATGTAGCCCTACTCCTGGGGCTTCCCTCACACCTCAGTCAGTAAAGAATCCGCCTGCAATGCAGGAGACCTGGGTTCAATCTCTGGGTGGGGAAGATTCCCTGGAGACGGGAATGGCAGCCCACTCCAGGATTCTTGCCTGGAGGATTCAATGGACAGATGAGCCTGACGGGCTATATAGTCCATGGGGTTGCAAGAGTCAGACCTGACTTAGCCACTTAACCACCACCACCTCTCCAGGGGATCTGACCCACCCAGGGCTCCAACCCAGTCTCTGGTGTCTCCTGCATTGGCAGGCGGATTCTTTACCACTGTGCCACCTGGAGTGTTGGTGTGGTTTAGTGGCTAAGTCCTCTTGGACTCTTTGTGACCCCAGAGATCAAATGCACAGAAGCCATAGTATTGTTTTCCAAATCACAAATAAGGAACTGACTCTCAGAAGTTGGGAGGCAGCTCAGGAAGCACAGCATAATTAAGCCAGGATGTAGTTGCTGTTTCCTGCTCCCAAAAGGAACGCTGGTTCTCCCTTAAACCTAGATCAAAAATTGTGCCAAGTATCCTGAACTTAATTTTACACATGTTTTATTTCACTGTTATATATATTATGTCAGATTCTTAACTGAAGTTAAAGTGTCAGAAACTCTCCAGTATTTCTAAGTATTTCTCAGTCTTCTAAGACCACGTGCCATGAAGCAGGGCAGCCCTCTCGGGTTCCCTTACCCTGACGCCCTCCAGCCTCCTCCCAATAAGTCTTTTGCTTTGTCAGTACGTGTGTCTCCTTGGACAATTTATTTCCCAATGTCACCCAAGAGCCCACTCTTGGGCTCTGAGAGGGGTGCCCCTTCTGATAACAGTTACATTGTGAATTGCAAAAAATTCGAAGAAATAGTCTTTCAGTATTCAAAAACGATCGACTACTTCTTTTTTTCAACAAAGAAGCCAGTCATGTTACATATGTCTTCATTGTTTCATTTTTGTCCTACTCATTACTGTAAATAAAAATACCAGCCAACCCTCACTGGAACTACATTTGTTTGTCAGTTGCAACCAAATGTTGGCAACAGATACTAGAGCTGAACAAAAATCAATGAAAGCATACTGTGAAAATCAATAGGCTAAATGGAATTTATGTGAAAAAACATTATTTTATTGTTATTTGTAAGTTGGGTGATGCACATCCATTACATCACAAAATTTATGAGAAACATATGTACCTATTTTGGAGGGAGAGCCAATTTTTAAGCATTTATAGTGCAACACAAAATCTTCATAATTTTGCTGAGAACTAGCCCTGAATGTCGGCACGCTCAAAGAAGAATGGATTTTGTGTGTGTGCGAAAACGTGTTTCTCATATTTTATGTTCATAAGCAGGTAAGTTCCAATGCGTCCTTAAAATTATATACATTTACTTTCTCTACTTTTATGAAATTGGCGGATGAGGTAAGCAAAGTATTTCCCTTTTTCTTGGATGAGCAGACATGTCTTATTCTTGCTAAAGATACTTATAAAAAAATGAGATCAAACTCATGGGATGTGAGAGGAAACCCAGTCCAGTGACAATAAGCTAGAGCTTCTTCTTAAATGGGTCCTTCTGGTGGAAACATAGTAAAAATGTTCACTTCAGTGTTTAAACTACCAGTGATGTTTCAGAGAATGGGCTTCAGCGTGTGACAGAACATGAGCTTAAACGACTTCTTTTCTCTCAGTGCCAGCGTTTTCCTGTCTAAAAGGAAGATAATAACACCTCGGCTTGTTGTAAGTATTAAATGAGATGCAATCCTAAATACACTTAGCAAGTGTGGGTATCTGTGCTAAGAAGCTACTGCAATCGCTTCTCCTCTTCCTCTTGTTACTGTAAAATGCTGTCATTTCAGTTCCTCAACCAGACTGCATTCCTGAAAGCCAGCATCGGTATCTTATTCACCCTGCTGTCTCTCAAGTGCCCAGCAGCATGCCTTGAGGGAAGCAGACACTCAGTAGCTGTCTACTGCATAAAATTATGCTTAACAGAATCTTTGGCTCCATGTGTCTCTAGGAAACCCTATATTTGGCAATTGTATTTGAAGAATGAAGGTATTTTGTGGTTTTCTAGCATGCTATACATCAATGTATATGTGTATGTATGCCTATCTATACAGAATATATAGGACTTATTACAACTTTCTACTAATTTTAAGAGCTCCCAAGAGTCATTAGTTTTGCAGCCATTAGAAGGTCAACTTATTCTACTAAAGAATGGAGTTACTTTTTAGAGATGTGCAATGTCTATTCTCCTAAGCAGAAAATGGTTGTCTGTTTTTAGAGGTAGTAGGCTCTTGAGAGGACTGGGAGGAAGCAAAGAGGATCTAGACCCCTTCCCACCAGCATCCCTCTGGATGTTGCCATGCAGTTGACCAAAGCTAGCCAAGGCTAAACTCTGAGGTCGCTGTGGGCAGCCACACTCACCCTCAAACTCCCTCAGGGTGTCTTTAAGGGCCGCCTTGTGTAGGATTCACCCTGGGGTGGGCCCAGGGTGCCATCCTCAATGGCAAAGTCAAAGGCCAAGTCGAAGGCCTTTCTTAAAGTTATCAGCACTTAAAACAAACAGTCTCTGTTGCAACTATTCACCTCAGCCTTTGCAGCAGTCCTAGATCACATAAGCAAATGAGCTTGACTGTTTTCCAGTAAAACTTCACCAAAAAGACGTGGTGACCCAGATTTGGCCTCTGGATGACAGTTTCTGGGTCTGCTCTATAACATCACCCATCTCCTCCCTTCCCTGAATGACTGTCAAGGAAACCCAACGTATCATATGTCTTGTCCATAAATATGTCAGTATTTCCAAAAGACACAAATCCTTTAGTAATAATATAACAATGTTATGTGAGTGTGTGTGTTAGTCACTGAGTTGTATCCAACGTTTTGTGATACCATGAACTGTAGCCCATCAGGCTCCTCTGTCCATGGAATTTTCCAGACAAGAAGACTAGAGTGGGTAACAATTGCTTCTCCAGGGGATCTTCCCAAACAAGGGATCAAACCTGGGTCTCCTGCATTGCAGTCAGATTCTTTACCATCTGAGCCACCAGGGAAGTCCATGGATATATGTACTATATTAAATCTTAATGACCTGGATAACTACAATGGTGCGGTTACTCACCTAGAACTTAACTTCCTAGAGTGTGAAGTCAAGTGAGGCTTAGGAAGAATTACTACAAAAAAAGCTAGTGGAGGTGATGGAATTTCAGCTGAGCTATTTCAAATCCTAAGAGATGATGCCGTTAAAGTGCTGCACTCAATATGCCAGCAAATTTGGAAAACTCAGCAGTGGCCACAGGACTGGAAAAAGTCAATTTTCATTCCAATCCCGAAGAAAGGCAATGCCAAAGAATGCTCAAACTATTGCACACCAGCACTCATTTCACATGCTAGCAAGGTAATGCTCAAAATCCTTCAAGCTAGACTTCAGTAGTATGTGAACCGAGAACTTCCAGATGTACAACTTGGATCTAGAAAAGGCAGAGGAATCAGAGATCAAAAGGCTAATATCAGTTGGATCATAAAAAGCAAGGAAATTCCAGAGAATCATCTTCTTCTGCTTCATTGACTACGCCAAAGCCTCTGAACCGTGTGGATCACAACAAACTGTTGAAAATTCTTTAAGAGATGGGAATACGAGCCCACCTTAGCTGTCTCTTGAGAACTCTGTATGCAGGTCAAGAAGCAGCAGTTAGAACCAGACATGGAACCATGGACTGGTTCCAAATTGGGAAAGGACTATGTCAAGGCTGTATACTGTCACCCTGCTTATTTAATTTCTATACAGAGTACATCATGAGAAATGCAAGGCTAGATGAAGCACAAGCTGGAATCAAGATTGCCAGAAGAAATATCAATAGCCTCAGATACACAGATGATACCACTCTAATGGCAGAAAGTGAAGAGGAACTAAAGAGCCTCTAAAGGAAGGTGAAAGTGGAGAGTGAAAAAGCTGGCTTAAAACTCAGCATTCAAAAAGCTAAGATCGTAGCATCTGGTCCCATCACTTCATGGCAAATAGATGGGGAAACAATGGAAACAGTGACAGACTTTATTTTCTTGGGCTCCAGAATCACTGTGGAAGGTGACTGCAACCATGAAATTAAAAAAATGCTTGCTCTTGGAAGAAAAGCTATGACCAACCTAGACAGCATATTAAGAAGCAGATACAACTCTCAGCTGACAAAATTTTGTGTATTGAAGCCATGATTTTTCCAGTAGTCATGTAAAGATAAAAGAGTTGGACCATAAAGAAGGCTGAGTGCCAAAGAATTGATGCTTTTGGAACTGTGGTGTTGAGAAGACTCTTGAGAGTCCCTTGGACTGCAAGGAGATCCAACCAGTCCATCCTAAAGGAAATCAGTCCTGAATATTCATTGGAAGGATTGATGGTGAAGCTGAAGCTCCAGTACTTTGGCCACCTGATGTAAAGAACTGACTCATTTGAAAAGACCCTGATGCTGGGAAAGATTGAGGGCGGGAGGAGAAGGGGGTGACAGAGGATGAGATGATTGAATGGCATCACTGATTCAATGTACCTGAGTTTAAGCAAACTCTGGGAGATGGTAAAGGACAGGGAAGCCTGGAGTGCTGCAGTCCATGGGGTTGCAAAGAGTTCGACATGACTTAGCGATTGAACAACAAATATTATATATTATAAGATAATCATAATTATATTATACTTGAAGTTATTCCTTAATATTAAAAATCCAGTCAATGTTCAAATTTTCTCAAGGTAATGATCTTTTACACTTGGTTTGCTTTAATGAAGAGACATTACAGTTGGATTTGATGTATCTTAATTTCCTTTTAGGTACACCTTCTCTCCGTTAGCTTTGTATTTTGTTTAAGAAACCTGGTCACAGAATCTAGAGCGTTTTCCACAGTTTGGAATTTGCTGATTACTTCCTGGAGTGTCATTGAACTTGTTGCCCTATCTCCTGTTATTCCTACAAATTGGTAGTTAAATCTGGCGGCTTGATCACTTTCATGTTAAAGTTTTTGTAAGAACACTTCACAGCAGTATTGACTACTTCTATCAGGATGCATGTAACACGTCTTTTTTTTTTAATTTCACCTGCCATTTATGATTGCTACTGAGATCCACTGTCTCACTGTCACAGAATGATTATATTTTAGACTATCATTCCTTCTTCATTTATTAGCTGGAGAACTTATATAAGAAGAGACTTTGCAACGTCAACTGTTGGTCACCTTAGCTTGCATTTCATTTAAGAAAAATAGGAAAGGGGACTTCCCTGGTGGGTCAAGAACCTGCCTTCCAGTGGAGGGGACATAGGTTTGATCCCTGGCTGGAGAACTCAGATCCCACATGTGCAGGATGGCTAGGCCCGTGTGCTCCAATTGGAGAAGCCTGCCCGCTGCACCTGCCGAACCCCACACACTCTAGAGCCTGTGCTCGGACACAAGATAAGCCTGCACCCTGCAGCTAGAGGAAGCCAGTGTGCTGCAGTGGAGACCCGGCACCGCCAAAAAAAAAAAAAAAAGGCTGGATAAATGCTTAACTCATTCCATTTACCAGCTTTCCAAATAATGTGTCGGTTCCCTAGAATCCTCCAAAAGCGACCAATAAAGGTTTTTCTTTTTATTTAATTTTTTTTAATTGGAGGCTAATTATAATATTGTGGTGGGTTTTGCCATACATTGACATGAATCAGCCATGGGTGTACATGTGTCCCCATCCTGAAACCCCCTCCCACCTCCCTCCCCATCCCATCCCTCAGGGTCATTCCAGTGCACCGGCCCTGAGCACCGTGTCTCAGGCATCGAACCTGGACTGGTCATCTATTTCATTCTCCCAAATCATCCCACCCTTGCCTTCTCCCACAGAGTCCAAAAGTCTGTTCTTTACATCTGTGTCTCTTTTGCTGCCTTGCATATAGGGTCATTGTTACCATCTTTCCAAGTTCCATATATATGTGTTAGTATACTGTATTGGTGTTTTTCTTTCTGACTTACTTCACTCTGTATAATAGGCTCCATCCACCTCATTAGAACTGATTCAAATGTATTCTTTTTAATGGCTAAGAGTATTCTTGCCTGGAGAATCCCAAGGACGGTGGAGCCTGGTGGGCTGCCGTCTATGGGGTCACACAGAGTCGGACACGACTGAAGTGACTTCGCAGCAATATTCCATTGTGTAAATGTACCACAGCTTTCTTATCCATTCGTCTGCTGATGGACATCTAGGTTGCTTCCATGTCCTGGCTATTATAAACAGTGCTGCGATGAACATTGGGGTACACGTCTCTCTTTCAATTCTGGTTTCCTCGGTGTGTAAGCCCAGCAGTGGGATTGCTGGGTCATATGGCAGTTTTATTTCCAGTTTTTTAAGGAATCTCCACAGTGTTCTCCATAGTGGCTGTACTAGTTTGCATTCCCACCAACAGTGTAAGAGGATTCCCTTTTCTCCACACCCTCTCCAGCATTTATTGTTTGTAGACTTTTTGATAGCAGCCATTCTGACCGGCGTGAGAGGGTACCTCATTGTGGTTTTGATTGCATTTCTCTCATAATGAGTGATATTGAGCATCTTTTCATATGTTTGTTAGCCATCTGTATGTCTTCTTTGGAGAAATGTCTGTTTAGTTCTTTGGCCCACTTTTTGATTAGGTCATTTATTTTTCTGGAATTGAGCTGCATGAGCTGCTTGTATATTTTTAAGATTAATTCTTTGTCAGTTGCTTCTGTTGCCATTATTTTCTCCCATTTTGAAGGCTGTCTTTTCACCTTGTTTATAGTTTCCTTCATTGTGCAAAAGCTTTTAAGTTTAATTAGGTCCCATTTGTTGATTTTTGCTTTTATTTCCATTACTCTGGGAGGTGGGTCATAGAGGATCCTGCTGTGATTTATGTCAGAGAGTGTTTTGCCTATGTTTTCGAAACTCTAGGAGTTTTATAGTTTCTGGTCTTACATTTAGATCTTTAATCCATTTTGAGTTTATTTTTGTGCATGATGTTAGAAAGTGTTGTAGTTTCATTCATTTACAGATGGTTGACCAGTTTTCCCAGCACCACTTGTCAAAGAGATTGTCTTTTCTCCTTTGTATATTCTTGCCTCCTTTGTCAAAGATAAGGTGTCCATAGGTGTGTGGATTTACCCATAGGTGTGTGGGGTTTTCTTTTTGATAAAAATATTATTATTAACACATAGATTTAAGCATAGTCGTCATCTTCTTCTTTTTAAATATTTACTTTTTTATTTGGCTGTACCAGTGTCTTAGTTGCAGCACGTGGGATCTAGTTCCCTGACCAGGGATCAAACCCAGGCTCTCTGCATTGACAGCCCAGAGTCTCTGCCCCTGGACCACTAGGGAAGTCCTCATCATGTTCTTTTGACTTAACCCTAGTAGTCTTTGACAACTGCCTTGCTTTCTGTAATGACAGGCTGGTCCATGCTTATTTTGTTCCATTTTTACCCAGACCTAGAATCAGCTATTTCTCCAAGGAGCTCTGGTTTAACACTGCAGTTCAGAAAAGAGTATGCAGAGAAAAAGCACATTCTCTGCAGTGGGGTGGAGAGTGTGCTCAGTGGTGTGATAGCCCCACACTGCTCACCGGAAGCTAAGGTTAGTCCATGCAGGTGGGTGATTTCTAAGAGCACGTGGACCAGTAGAGGCAATGCGTGTGTAGATGGGTTTGCGGTTACCTCTGCTTAACTGTTTTCTCCAGTACTTAGGCTCTCCAATTAGAACATGTGAACATAAACGCAAACTTCCCACATCAGTCCAAAAATTCCCATCATGATGAAAAATTGAGTTTTGAGGCCACATGAACTTAGCTTCCGTGTATGTTCTTCAAGAATCTCAACTGGATTAAAGGGGGTTACAGTGAGACACTGCAGAAAGCATGTGACTGAATTCAGTACAAGGACTCCGCAGGTGAAGCAAGATTGCTCCCTTGACATTGATTCAGAACAGCTATTGTGTTGCTCAGCCCGGGTGTGCTCCTGGTTTAACTCTCTTAAAAGCGGGAGGATTTGCCAGCTGTCATCAGCATCATTGCCTTTCTGGGCCACTTGGGTCAGGAGACTCTCTTGTTTAAGGTTAAAAGTGGGCTTATTTTTGCTTTGTTGGCTTTGGCTAATTTAAAGTTTTAAGGATGTTTTAATATTTTTCTTCTTGCTGAAGAGAAGACTAAAAGTAATTCACATGTTGGCTGGTGATGACATCTGTTTTGTCAGGGATTTGTAATGTGCTATTTGCCCTAATGATTTATCTTTTATACTTTATCAAAATAATATTCTTTATACGTTAATTAAGCCTGGACCTGATATAATATGTGTCTTCTTTCGTGATATCTTACTGTTCTTCAGTGACCCTATTTAATGTCTTATTACAAAATCTGTTCTAGGGAAAAAATTTTAGTCTGATTAGAAAAGTACAAAAATGAATCATCACTCATAATATTTAGATAAAATGCTTATATATGTCTAAAGCAAAGGTAAAAGGCCCCAAATCCTGTTTATGTACTGTCACCCAGATTCTATGTTTGGACTTGCAGAGAAATGAATATCTACCCGAGAAGGGTGATTGTTTTCCCTTATATTTTGACTATTACAGAAATATATAAGATGAAAGTCCCTCTAATACCACTCTGAAGAGATAACCACTGACAATAGTATGGGGAAACATTGAAGTCTAAGTCTAAGTCGCTTCAGTCGTGTCCGACTCTGTGCGACCCCATAGACAGCAGCCCACCAGGCTCTGCCGTCCCTGGGATTCTCCAGGCAAGAACACTGGAGTGGGTTGCCATTTCCTTCTCCAGTGCATGAAAGGAAAAAGTGAAAGTGAAAGTGAAGTCGTGTCCGACTCTTAGCAACCCCATGGACCATAGCCCACCAGGCTCCTCCGTCCACGGGACGGAAACATTGAAAGGAGTTACTTAAACTCTGAGATACTTGCTGCTCGTGGTGCCAGGGTTAATTTTTCAAAGGATCATTTTGACTTTGAACCACAAGAGGTCATCATAACATTAAAGCAAGCATCTTTTCATTTGATTCACCAGTCAAAAACCAATTCAACTGAGTATCTCTGAAGGTGTAATTAGCTCTATTCAACAACTCATGAACCAGGAAGGATTCCATCTGGTAACTAGAAGGGCACTCCAGGAGGCCAGAGGCAGTGCAAGGCAGAAGGCTTTTATAGAAAGCAGGATGGGGTGAGGAAGTCATTAGTAAAAGAAAAGAAAGGATTATTGGGGGCCAGGACAACTTCTTTTTGGAAGGAAGAGACCCAAGGGTTTTATCATGTGATTCCCTCTTCTTCCTACTGGGTGGTGTCAGGGAGAAGGCCCATGTGCTGACTCAGTGCAGTCACTTCAGTCACTCAGTCGTGTCCAACTCTTTGTGACCCCATGGACCGCAGCACACCAGGCCTCCCTGTCCATCATCAACCCCTGGAGCGTACTCAAACTCATGTCCATTGAGTCGGTGATGCCGTCCAACCATCTCATCCTCTGTCATCCCCTTCTGTTCTCCTCCCACCTTCAAATCTTTCCCAGCCTCAGGGTCTTTTCAAATGAGTCAGTTCTTCGCATCAGGTGGCTAGAGCGTTGGAGTTTCAGCTTCAGCATCAGTCCTTCCAATGAATATTCAGGACTGATCTCCTTTAGGATGGACTGGTTGGATCTCCTTGCAGTCCAAGGGGCTCTCAAGAGTCTTCTCCAACACCACAGTTCAAAAGGATCAATTCTTCGGCGCTCAGCTTTCTTCACCGTCCAACTCTCACATCCATACATGACTACTGGAAAAACCATAGCTTTGACTAGATGGACTTTTGTCGGCAAAGTAATGTCTCTGCTTTTTAATATGCTGTCTAGCTTTTATATGCTTTTATATGCTTTTTTAATATGCTGGTCATAGCTTTTCTTCCTAGGAGGAAGTGTCTTTTAATTTCATCACTGTGATCACCATCTGCAGTGATTTTGGAACCCAAAAAGATAAAGTCTCTCACTGTTTCCATTGTTTCCCCATCTATTTACTATGAAGTGATGGGACCGGATGCCATGATCTTAGTTTTCTGAATGTTGAGCTTTAAGCAACTTTTTCACTCTCCTCTTTCACTTTCATCAAGAAGCTCTTTAGTTCTTCTTCACTTTCTGCCGTAAACGTGGTGTCATCTGCATATCTGAGGTTATTGATGTTTCTCCCGGCAATCTTGATTCCAGCTTGTGCTTCATCCAGCCCAGCATTTCTCATGATGTACTCTGCATATAAGTTAAATAAGCAGGGTGACATACAGCTTTGACATACTTCATTCCTGATTTGGAACCAGTCTGTTGTTCCATGTCCAGTTCTAACTGTTGCTTCTTGACCTGCATACAGACTTCTCAGGAGGCAGGTAAAGTGATCTGATATTCCCATCTCTTGCAGAATTTTCCACAGTTTTTTGTGATCCATACAGTCAAAGGCTTTGGCATAGTCAATAAAGCAGAAGTAGATGTTTTTATGGAACTCTCTTGCTTTTTTGATGATCCGGCGGATGTTGGCAATTTGACCTCTGGTTCCTCTGCCTTTTCTAAATCCAGCTTGAACATCTGGAAGTTCACAGTTCATGTATTGCTGAAGACTGGCTTGGAGAATTTTGAGCTTCACTTTACTAGCGTGTGAGATGAGTGCAGTTGTGAGGTAGTTTGAGCATTCTTTGGCATTGTCTTTCTTTAGGATTGGAGTGAAAATTGACCTTTTCTAGTCCTGTGGCCACTGCTGAGTTTTCCAAATTTGCTGGCATAGCGAGTGCAGCACTTTCACAGCATCACCTTTGAGGATTTGAAATAGCTCCACTGGAATTCCATCACCTCCACTAGCTTTGTTGGTAGTGATGCTTTCTAAGACCCACTTGACTTTGAATTCCAGGATGTCTGGTTCTAGGTGAGTGATCACACCATCATGATTATCTGGGTCATGAAGATCTTTTTTGTACAGTTCTTCTTATATTCTTGCAACCTCTTCTTAATATCTTCTGCTTCTGTTAGGTCCATACCATTTCTGTCCTTTATTGAGCTCATCTTTGCATGAAGTGTTCCCTTGATATCTCTAATTTTCTTGAAGAGATCTCTAGACTTTCCAGTCTATTGTTTTCCTCTATTTCTTTGCACTGATCTCTGAGGAAGGCTTTCTTATCTCTCCTTGCTATTCTTTGGAACTATGCATTCAAATGGGTATAACTTTCCTTTTCTCCTTTGCCTTTCACTTCTTTTCTCAGCTATTTGTAAGGCCTCCTCAGACAACCATTTTGCCTTTTTGCATTCATTTTTCTTGGGGATGGTCTTGATCACTTCCTCCTGTACAATGTCACAAGCCTCTGTCCATAGTTCTTCAGGCACCCTGTCCATCAGATCTAGTCCCTTAAATCTATTTCTCACTTCCAGTGTATAATCGTAAGGGATTTGATTTAGATCATACCTGATTGGTCTAGTGGTTTTCCCTAGTTTCTTCAGTTAAGTCTGAATTTGACAATAAGGAGTTCATGATCTTAGCTACAGTCAGCTCCCGGTCTTGTTTTTGCTGACTGTATAGAGCTTCTCCATCTTTGGCTGCAAAGAATATAATCAATCTGATTTTGGTGTTGACCATCCGGTGATGTCCATGTGTAGAGTCTTCTCTTGTATTGCTGGAAGAGGGTGTGTGTGTGTGTGGTTAGCAATAATCTTTCATCAAGATGTATGCTTGACTACACATATTTTCCAGCCTCAAATTCACATATATATTGGCGGCTCTTTCTCTACCTCTTCTGAGCCATTCTTCAGAGCTATCTGAGAGTGTGTCTCCTGGGCTACAGTCCTCAGTAATGTTCCCAAATAAAACTGAAACTCACTGCTTTTAAATTGTGATTTTGCTTTTCTATTTTTTATTTTCAGTCGATATTTCCTTGAGAGATGTTCTATGGTGGAAAGAAAAGCTCTGTGAACAAACAGGTTAGATAGTACACCCCAACTTGGACAATCAAAATGCATGCTAACATGCTGAAGTCTCTGAGAAGTCCTTTGGTGATTAGAGCCATTTAACTTGAAGAGAGCATTTTCCAAACAATTGATTGGACAATGGCTCCCTTTGTTTGGGTAACTACATGTCTTTAGTGATTTGAAGAAGTAGTATTCTTTTGAATAGTATTTGAAAAATTCTGATTTATAACATTAATTATTTTAAAAAGTTATAAAACTCATATAGCAAACAATTGTATAAATATTCATGTTTTTACTTGAAGAAATTATCTATTTTTGAATTCACACACATTTTAAAATGTAATAGCCTTACAGTGTTTTTCTTCTCCGTTCCAAATGTTTCTGGTTTTTCATTTTTTTCTGTCTTGATGGCAGAGATCCTAGGACTTGTTTTGCTACAATTGTAAGCTTGCTTGGTAATTACAAGAACTAA
This sequence comes from Giraffa tippelskirchi, assembly GCF_054371585.1. Lineage (NCBI taxonomy): Eukaryota > Metazoa > Chordata > Mammalia > Artiodactyla > Giraffidae > Giraffa > Giraffa tippelskirchi. Next base: position 5,055,070 of record NC_137280.1, on the reverse strand, counting down.
TGATGGAAAATTCACCAGTGGGAATAATAAATGGCATTGTTATACTGAGAACATTATTTCTATGAGAAAATATGAACTAAGAAAAAATGAATTATTAGGTAGAAAGGTCATTCTTTTACATTATTACAGAGGTCATTATTATACATTATATTTACACTTTTAAAAATGTCACAGAAGAAAGATTTGTAATCAGAAATAGTTTTATACATACAAACCTTATAATCTTAGCATAGGAAGGGATGTTATCAGAGAAAATTTGATAGGATGTCATGCCAACTGAAGAAATATGGAGACACTCATGGGTTTTTGTGGCTAATTCTTTAAAGAATCTGGAAAAGAAATTTCTTCATTTGAGCTATCCTAGTGCCCCATTTCATAAGATTATAAAACATACTGGAAATTATAAAGAACTTCGGAACATCAAAAACAGTCTTCTTGGGCTTCTCTAGTGGACCAGGAGTTAAGAATCTGCTTTGCAATGCAGGGGACACTGGCTAGCTCTCCCGTCCAGGAAGCTCCCACCTGTCACGGGACAACTTAGCCCAAGGGCCACAGCTACTGGCCCGCACTGTGGAGGCTGAGCTGCAGCTGCTGAGCCCACATCCTGGAGCCTGTGCTCCACCTCAGGAGAAGCTACTGCAAAGAGAAGCCTGTAGAGAGTAGTCCCCACTCTCCACAACTAGTGAAAGGGAGAGTGAAGTCGCTCAGTCAGGTCCGACTCTTTGCGACCCCATGGACTGTAGCCCACCAGGCTCCTCAGTCCATGGAAATTTCCCAGGCAGGAATACTGGAGTGGGTTGCCATCTCCTTCTCCAGGGGATCTTCCCAATCCAGGGATCGAACCCAGGTCTCCCGCATTGCGGGCAGATTCTTTACCATCTGAGCCACCAGGGAAGCCCTCTACAACTAGAGAACCAGAGAAAGTCTGCTCACAACAACCAAGACCCAACATAGTCAAAAACAAACAAACAAATATGAAAAAACACACAAAACCCCACCTTCTTACCTCAAAGAAAGGGAGGCCCAGCTTCAAAAAAGTTAAGGATTAAAAAAAAAAGAGCAGGTATTACAAATCAATAATTGCAAATCTGGAGATAAAGACATTCTGACTCTAGGTTTATGATTCATTCTACTATTTAAAAAGTGATTTATAAATTATTCACATTGTTGTTTGCTGTTGTTTAGTCGCTGTCATGTCTGAGTCTTTGTGACCCCATGGATTGTAGCCAGACTCCTCTGTCCATGGGATTTCCCAGGCAAGAATACCGGAGTGCGTTACCATTTCCTTCTCCAGGGGATCTTCCCGATCTTTGAACCTGCGTCTCCTGCATTGGCAGGTGGATTCTGTACCACAGAACCACCTGGGAAGCCCCCATAAACTAGTCATGCGTGCGTATGTGCTCAGTGGCTTCAGTCGTGTCTGGTTCTTTGCAACCCTGTGGACTGTAGCCCACCAGGTTCTTCTGTCCACGGGATTCTCCAGGCAAGGATACTGGAGTGAGTTGCCATGCCTTCCTCCAGGGTATCTTCCCCACCCAGGGACTGAACCCAAATCTCCTGTGTCTCCTGCATTGCAGGTAGATTCTTTACTGCTGAGCCACCAGGGAAGCCTGTTCACAGTTTTATACAAATATGAAGTTATTGCTGGAGTGACCTTAGAGCTGTATTGTTAAATGGGATTATTCTCTAAGGGAGAAAAAACCTTCACTTCTCTATTTCCACCACTAGATAGCAGACTACTGAATAACACACAGTATGGGACTTCACAGGTCGAGAGTGTAAGCAGGGTCAATAAGAAGAACGGCAAGTTGCAAAGTCACAAAAGATAGGAAGTTATAAACAAGTCTGGTGCATTGGGATTTACCCGAGGAGAATGAGGCCATAACTTTCCCCTACTTTACTTCTAAGGCAGTGAGAGCCAGGTCTAACAACTCTTGAACCCTGAGATATAATTTGCTTCGGTGATCTCCAGCCTGTGTCATGGGTGGAAAATAAGAAACTGATTAAAAGTACAAAGGCCGATTGCACAGTGCATTTCTACATCACAATGCATCCAGTTTGGGAGTCCTTTCTGAGTACAATGCAAAAAGCAGAAACAATAAAGGAAAAAACTTAAAAGACTTCAACACAAATATCTAAAATATCTACATGCTGGGATTTCACTGGTGGTACAGTGGTTAAGAATCTGCTTTGCCATGCAGGGGAGGTAGGTTTGATCCCTGGTCGGGGAACTAAGATCCAGCAGCAACTAAGGCTGCACACCACAACTACAGAGTTAACGCATTAAAACAAAAGATCCACATGATGTAGCGAAGACCCTGCATGCTGCAACTGAAACGCTGCAGTCAAATCAATCAATCAATCACTATTAAAAATAAATAAAGTGAACATCTGTGTTGACAGACATAGTGGTAGCACATCCCACATCCACCACACAGTGGGACGAAATATTCAGTGACAAAGGAATATTTAGATTGCGGAATATCTACATGATAGAATGCTGGTTAGTCATTTAAAATAATTGTTTAGATGATTTTTTACATAGGAAATAAAGATACTGATAGGTGGAAAAAAGTTACCTTATAGTTATATCAATATAGACCATAATATTTTTAGGGAATAATAATAAATAAAAATGAAAAATAATGACATTTATTTACATCCATAAATCAAAGTTCTTTTTAAAGTTCAGCTTTCTTTTTATGTTTTCAAAAGTGTTGCACTAAGCATGTATTATCTCTGAAGCTGAAAGACAACAAAAGTAAACATTTAACAGAAAGGTTGGTAAAGCAACTCCTTTATCCCGGCACTCCTGCTGTCCAAGCCGCTGAGAGCTTGCTCTGTCCCCCCTCTCTCTTTTTCTCTCTCCTTCTCCTGCTAATGGTGGTGACTGGAAAATCCCATGGACGGAGGAGCCTGGTAGGCTACAGTCCATGGGGTCTCGAAGAGTTGGACACGACTGAGCGACTTCAATTCACTTCACTTCACTTCACTTCTGCTAATGGTGGTGACTACCTAATACCTGATGTCTCTGGAGGTGATGGCACTGGGGTGGTGTCTATGAGTTCGCCGTGTAGGCGGTCAGTTTTGCCATTCATGAGTAATAGTACTGAATATAGTTATCATTCTTTGGTTTAAATTGCAATGACTTTTAGTTTTGAATGTCCAAATATTTTCAAACTGTGGTTTATAGACCACCTTGCATTGGTTTGTTAAAAATGCAGATTCTTGGGCTTTTCCCCAGGCTCAATGAATCTGAAATTTTGGAAAAAGTGTTCTGAATTTTCATTTTTAACCAACTCCTTGAGTTATTTTTATGCATATTGAAATTTGAGAGCAGTTGGTAATGGTTGGGATCAAGTGTGAGAAGAACTAGAGTGAAAATATTAAACTAGGGAAACTTTCAAAGTCTGAATATTTATCAGACGTCTCATCTGAGCTATGTTTTCCAACAGATGCTTATATATTCAATATTTTTAAAGGCACAAACATATAGTGACCAACTAATAATAATAACTTTAATAACCTGAGCGCTTCCCCACCCGTCATCAAAAATATGCTGCTTCACAAAAGCACCCAGCATGTATGTGGAAATTGCAGTAAATAAACCAAGAAGCAATGTCTTAAAAAAAACCAAAGTGAAACAAAATAGCATTTCAGAAATAAACTTCACATAGTGGAGGAATAAATCCGGATTTAGACATTCTCTGCTATTGCTGAAGTCAAATGACACCTGACAAATTTGGATGCCAGAGGCATTGATGACAGGGTGAAGAGCTCAGGTCTTGAAAGCTTTCACAGCTGGTTTCAGCTAAACCCTGGGCTCCTCCAGGCGGGAAGGTTGTGTCCTACATTCTGAGACTGACGTTTGCAAGGAAACGGTGACCTCCGACTTCAATCCGCAGCAGGTTTCAACAAAATGTCGGAGAGAGAAAATTAGTCACAGACCAACAGTTGGAGAGAGAAGCACTGCCGAGGATACAGTTGACAGTGTCCGAGGATGAGAAAGCTATTTCCCTGGTGAGAGAGGCTTATGTGGGAATAACAGAGAAGTATCACGTTGTGGAAATACCTTGAAAGCACAAGTCAATAAATAACCAAGGTTCTTGTCCCTGTTGACTTTTTTATAGAGTCTTGTTTGAATTAAATATCGCAGCGGGGAAATCCAGAGCATGTTTCAGTAAATAGTTAAGAAATTGGGATTTATTCAAATTAGGAATCAGTCTCCAGGTCACTGGTTTTTGAAATGTTTATGAAAACTGCGCAAACTTTCTTGGAATAAACGTTTTGATTTGCGGGGCTTCCCTGGTGGCTCAATGGTGGAGATTCTGCCCACAAATGCGAGAGACACGGGTTCGATCCCTAGTGCGGGCAGATCCCACATGCTGCAGGCAGTCGAGCCCGAGGCTACAGCTACTGAGCCTGTCTGCGCTCTAAGAGCCCAGGAGCCGCAACGACTGAGCCCATGCGCCCTAAAGATTGTGCTTCCCAAGAGAAGACTCTGCAAAGCCAAGCTTGCGCCCCACAACCGGAGGGGAGCCTCCGCTCGCCGCAACTAGAGACAAGCCCGCTCAGTGACGAAGACGCAGCACGGCCAAAGCTAAATACGTGCACATTAAAAAAAAAAAACACAAGTTTTGAGTTTTGTTTGTTAAAAAGCTCATTTCAAAGTTGTTTAGCTGTTGAAATGCGGCTTTCTTTTCATAATAACTGTCTTGATGCTTGATTACCTGTGGCAGCCATGAGAACTGCATGTTGAGAACTTCCCACTGGACGGACCGGACTGACGGAGGGTCAGGATCAGACCGATGTGCATTTTCACAGACCTGCGCGGCTGCCCCGCCTGCTAGGCGCGCTCAGATGGACGTAGTCCTGAGAGATGGCGGGTGCTTCTCCGCCGACTTTGTTGTTTGAAAGCAGCTAAATTTGGAGATGTGTTATGAAACAAGAGATAGCTTACACAATGCCTTAAAGCCATTTATTTAGGCTAGCTTTTAGTGAACTATGTAATTATTATGGGGCTTCCCTTGTGGCTCAGACGGTAAAGGGTCTGCCTGTAGTGAGACCGGTTTTGATCCCTGGGTCAGGAAGATCCCCTAGAGAAGGAAACGGCAACCCACTCCAGTATTCTTGCCTGGAAAATCCCATGGATGGAGGAGCCTGGTGGGCTACAGCCCATGGGGTCGCAAAGAGTTGGGCTTGACTGACCAACTTCACTTAGCCAAAAGTGGCTAAATTTGGAGATAACTAACACAATCCCTTAAAGCCCTTTATTTCGGCTAGTTTTTAGTAAACTATATAATGATTATATATAATATGTTACAATAATGATATTTATTGAGCATTTATAATGTTCTAGGTAACTGTTCTAAGAGCTTTACATGAATGAAGTTATTCACAGCAACCTTATGATATTTGTGATGCTATGATTTCAAATTCATGGATAAAGGAGGGGGAACAGACAGGCCAGGTAACTTTCCTGAGGTCATAGCGCTGGTGAGTGGTGTTAACAGGACTTGAACTTGGAAGTCTACTTTCAGAGCCAAGCTTTCCCGAAGTGGCATCAAGCTGTCATCTGGGGCTGTAGTCGTCTCGAGGCTCAGCTGGGGACGGGGAAGCTGTTCCCAGGCTGTGTCACACAGGTGTCAGCAGGCCTTGGTTCCTTGCTGTTTGATATTTGGCTGGAGGCTTCCTTCCACACCACAGGAACTTATCTCATTAGTGAGTTTACAAACGAGATCACACTATATAGGGTTTCTTTTTTATCTTTTCCCCACCCAGAAATATTAATATATTATAAACATTTTTCCCTGTAACTAAACTAATTTCTAATCATTATTTTTTTTTAAAGGCTTTGGATACAATTTGTCAACTTACAAATGCAGAATTCTTTGGGGCAAATCATTTAAAATATTATAGAAAAACTCACTTTATCTTCTGTGATTTATGCACTAAACTTCACTCACAGTTGGCTGTTGGCTTCTTTGATTCATTACTATTTAAAAAAAAAGAAAAAAATGGTGTTTTTATTTGACAGCAGAGATCTTACCCGTAATTTATTGCTGTATTTTAACATTTATCTTCTTTTTGTAATTATTGAAATTCTACAAAAATGAAATACTCTTTTTCAGTGCTAAATGTAGAGCTATGCAAATTAACAGGAATGACTCACTACTATAGTGGAGGCAAAATATTTAAGGTAATTAAAAATTTCTTGCTGACTTGTCTGAATTGTTATGATTTTTTTAATGTGTGTGTGTGTTGTGATAATGAAAAATAGTCTGCCGGGGTAGCAGGAACATTCTTCTCATCTCTAAATTTCACACAAAGGCATCCTACTTAATGGTTCTTTATTATTGGTTTTATGGAAAGAAAGCTCAGTGGAGTTTTGCACTGTTGGTTCCACACTTCACTGCGTATGGGAAATTGACTTAAAAGAGCCCCATTCTAGTCCTCATTACAAACACAGATCCTGCACCTTGGGAAATTGGAAGTCAAGAAGATGAACACCTTCAAATTGATGTTTCAGGCATGAGTTCATTCTAGGAAAATTAACCCCAATAGGGGGGCTCTAAAAAGAAGGAAAAGTTGAAAAACAACAAAATTGCAGCTATTCCAAAAACAACCCATCCCAAATGCAGCAAATTCCTCATTTTTATCTGTTAAATACATCTTTTGGTTATATCTTTTTATTCTTAGTGTAAAGAGGAGGTTATAGAATTGTAGGATTTCCCGGTGCGTCACTTTTTGTGACACCCCTAATTTCTTGTGTCGCTCTCTTTCCTTTAGTGAAGTATACTAAAGACTGACAATAGAAGAGAATCCAAAATTTGTATTATTTTTCTGTGTTTTTCACCAATATTGTCCATGTAAGAGAGAAATGAATTTTCCCTAAATGATAGTCTTAGTCTTTAATTAGCTTTTGATTTGGCATAATTCCATATATCCTTTCAATGGCTTCCCAGGTGACTCAGTGGTAAAGAATCTGCCTGCCAGTGCAGGAGAGTGAAGGAGACATGCATTCAGTCCCTGGGTGGGGAAGGTCCCCTGGAGGAGGAAATAGGAACCCACTCCAATATTCCTGCCTGGAAAATCCCATGGACAGAGGAACCTGTTGGGCTACAGTCCGTGGGGTTGCAAAGGGTCAGACACACAAGTTCTCTTAAATCCTTTCAGTGCAATATTCCTTAGGGACTGGATTATAATTTGTTGAGTATATCTTGCACACATCAAGTTGCTTAATCGAGAATCTCTGTTGCCTAGGATTCCCTGTGCCCTTCTAACTCGACTTTTTGAAAACTGGGTATAGGAGAGAACCCAGCACTGAGTGACTGGTGCAGTGTATTACATATTGTTTTGAATGTTATGATCAACTATTTAGTAAGACTTTGTGACTTGGGGGTAATGAGTGGGAGTTGAGGATGAGGTCAGATTTTTTTCTTTAGAAACTAGAGGTTCAGTTTATTTCATACTCTTCAGAAAACATCACTGGAGAAAAATCTAGCACCAGAACCAGATGTTAAACACCATCGTCCTTCTTCAACTGGTGTGAGTCTCATTGGAAGCCGTTTATAAGCACCAAACACAGGAACATAAAAATAAAATTTCAGTTAAAATGAGCCTTATGTCTAAAACTTACTTCAACAGTTGTATTACTTCAATTAGGATAAAATATATAATTTAAATAACTATAAATAATTAATGTGTAAATAGCATGTGATCCCAAACAATGTTTTGCATGGTTTCGAAGACAATAAAGCAATTATGACAACAAAGAGAGATACACACAGGAGCCCCTGCGGTCGGATGCTATTCTACACAATGCCGGTTCTTTCCCAGGGGTTAGATAGGCTACCAGAACACGCTGACGACATGTGTTGAATATTTTGACATTTCGATGCTTGGTGAAAACCCGTAAAAGTTTTGACTACTTAAGTAGTTAAATTTTGTCTCCTGGCATGGAATTTATATTTTCAACAACACTTTTAGTTATTAACAATAATTGGGGCTTTCCAAAAGAGAACTGATCAGTGGTTTCTATTTACTGTTTTCATTTTTAAAGGGCTTTAAAAGCCAGTGATCGTATTAGCCAATTTCAAGGAAAGTCCGGGCTTAGCAGTAGGCTCTTGATGAGGCTCACCACAGGGCGGCCAGCTCCTTAGAGGGACAGCCTCGGGGAGCTGCGGGAGGCTGTCTTCGCGGCCCGGGGCCCGGATTTAGGAGGGCGTTTCCTGTGCCCTGGGCCGCCCCCCACATCCTCAGCTCACAGTTCCGGGCTCCCGAGCCGCGAGCTGGCTCCTTGAGCAGCCTCTAAACGCTTTATTTCTCTCCATCAGCGCCCCTTTCTTCTCTTTCTCGTTCCGCGTCTTTCAGTCTTTTGCCTATTCTGCCAATTCAATCAAAAGCCTGAAACGCAGAAGCACAAATTCTTGACTGGCTTACTATCAACCTTCTCTCTTTGTCCCCCAGTACCTGGAGAATTCTGCAGGTTCTTTTTCGTGAAACGTCTGTTTATCTGTCGCTTAAGCTCCCTCTGCAGGATGGGCTCCTTTTCTCTAAGCTACACCCAAGTCATATTTTAAAGTTTCCTTCAAAATACAATTAGTTCTTCTGGGCAAATCCAGGACGAATTAACCCCTCACAGATGTTCCCTGTTAAGACAGACCAAGTGTTGTCTGAGGGTCGCTCAGTCCTATCCGGCTCTTTTGTGACCCCATGGACTGTAGTCCGCCAGGCTCCTCTGTCCATGGGGTTTTCCAGACAAGAATACTGGAGTGGGTTGCCATCTCCTTCTCCAGGGGACCTTCCTGACCCAGGGACTGAACCCACGTCTCCTGCTTGGCAGGCGGATTCTTTACCACTGAGCCATCTGGGAAGCTCAAGGTTAACTGAAATTAGAAAAGAAATGACCACTGAAAGAGCACTAAACTGGGAAACTTGGCCTCCAGTTCTGGCTCTATAACCTGCGAGGGGTGTCTGATCTTCACTGAATTTCACTCCCTACACATCATTTAAGTAAACTTTATCAATATAAATAATATAAAATCAACATATTGATATATAACCCAAACTTAAAATATCATTTATTAAAATACTTATAATATGTACAAACACATAAAACCAATTATGAATGTAAGAATGAAATAGACAAAACAGAAGATTATATATATATAATAACAATTATAACACAATTAATTAATATTCTGTATAATTATTAACATCTGAGCCTCATATCTCAGTCAGTAAAGAATCAGCCTGCAATTCAGGAGACCCTGGTTCAATCCCTGGGTCAGGGAGATCCCCTGGAGAAGGAAATGGCTACCCACTCCAGTATTCTTGCCTGGAAAATCCCATGGACAGAGGAGCCTGGCAGGCTACAGTACAGGGGGTTGCAAGAGTCAGATGTGATTTAGCGACTAAACCACTGCATAATTATTAAAACAATTTCCCCCCATAGATTTTATCCTGATGTTTGCATAGTGTACCGCACTTAGTTCTAGATATCTGGTTTTGCCCAGAGTTTTTGCGTCCCAGATGCCTCACTGGGAGAGTGTAGCTCATGTCTCTTCTGGCTGTAGGAGCTAGCCGAGTGCCAGATACGGACTAGAGTGTGCAACTAACGCAAAGACTACAGTGATGTTTTACACTTTAAATATTACGAGCTCTTAGAGCTTAAAAATAGCACATTTAAAAGTTCATATCATCTTAATATGAGTGGGCTCTGCTTTGGAGACAGGAAAAGTCCTTTAGAGGGAAGCTATACTTTATAGATATAACCTCGTATGTTCACGTCCCCATTTCACAGACCAGAAAACTGAGGCTCCTACCTTCTCCTCCACCTTGCTTTTACCATCTCTAAATCTACTAGGGTAAGTGGTCAGCACGGATCAAGGCAGCCTGACGTCCGCAAGGCCTTCTTCCCAGCAAGGACTCCCGGGCCGGGCTCTCTGTACCACCTGCCGTGAGGTTCCCGCGATAAGTGGGCGGCCACCCCCTGAGAAGCCAGCCCCCGCTCCCTGCCTTGGCCCTGGGTTGCAGTGCCAGCAGGAAGGTGCACATTCCAGGGTGCCTGCAACAGCCGGGGTGCAGTGAGAGGGTCAAGGCCAAGGCCACTTTGGAAGACCCCGACCCATGGCCACGCGCTGGATGCAAGCTGCCTGCTTCTGCGCCAAGTTACAGCCCCGAGGCCTCACCAGGTAAAGCGCAGTGCAGCTCCGGGGGAGCGGCAGGGTTGCAGAGGGGCAGAGAAAGGTAACCGGTGACCCACGGCCTTGCCATTCTCCTAGGCTTGCCAGAACCCTGGTGAAAGTTGCTCGGTCGTGTCCGACTCTCTGCGACCCCACGGACTATACAGTCCATGGAATTCTCCAGGCCAGAATCCTGGAGTGGGTAGCCCTTCCCTTCTCCAGGGGATCTTCCCAACCCAGAGATGGAACCGAGGTCTCCCGCTTTGCAGGCGGATTCTCGACCAGCTGAGGCACAAGGGAAGCCAGGACCCTAAGGTCTTCTGATAAAAGGCCCCTGACCTCCCTAAAATCTCCGCCCCTTTGAGATGTAAATGTTCTACAACCCAGGAATGTCTTTCTCCAGGACTTGGGCCGTGCTTTCTTTTGAAATACAATCATCAAGAAAGATAGCGTTGAAACGTGTATATTATCATATGTGAAGCTGATCGCTGGTCCAGGTTCATGCATGAGACAGGGTGCTCAGGGCCGGTGCACTGGGATGACCCTGAGGGATGGGATGGGGAGGGAGGTGGGAGGGGGGTTCAGGATGCGGGGCACATGTACACCCGTGGCTGATTCATGTCAATGTACGGCAAAAACCACTACAATATTGTAAAGTAATTAGCCTCCAATTAAAATAAATTAATTAATTTTTTTAAAAAGTAAATCCTGGAAACAAAAAAAAAAAAATAAAAAGAAAGATCCTGGCCTTATCAACCCGCCTGTATGGGAGTCCGAAATCTGACTCCCAGTCACCCCTCCTCCACGGCCTCTACTGTTGATAATTGTCTACAAGCTGGCTCCAGCCTCACACCCTCCTGCCGCGTCTTTGTGTCCACAGTTGAATTCAGCCGTTCTTTACCAGCACAGTAGTTTTGACCCCTGTTGCAGTCATCTGGAATAAAATCGTCTTTGCTCTTTTAGCCAGTGTCTCTTTGAAAGAGTGGGGAGGGCAGAGGATAGGGAGACTAAAAGGAAGGAGGAACCACAAGGAGGAAAGGGAGGGACTCCCTGATCTCAGAGTCCAGGGGCAGGAGGAAGGTCTCCCACCCACAGCGCCGGGAAGGGGTGGGGCGTAGGGGGATTCGGTGGAGGGGGTGTAGTTGTTGTTCAGTGGCACAGTCGTGTCCAACTCTTTGCAACCCCGTGGACTGCAGCACGCCAGGCCTCCCTGTCCTTCACCAACTCCTGGAGCTTGCTCAAACTCATGTCCATTGAGTTGAGTCAGTGATGCCATCCAACCATCTCACCCTCTGTCATCCCCTTCTCCTCCTGCCTTCAGTCTTTCCCAGCATCAGGGTCTTTTCTAATGAGTTAGTTCTTCAAATCAGGTGGTCAAAGTATTGGAGCTTCAGCTTCAGCATCAATGAATGAAGAGTCCTTCCAATGAATATTTAGGATTGGTTTCCTTTAGGATGGACTGGTTTGGATCGCCTTGCAGTCCAAGGGACTCTCAAGAGTCTGCTCCAACACCACAGTTCAAAAGCATCAATTCTTCAGCACTCAGCCTTCTTTATGGTCCAACTCTCACATCCATACATGACTACTGGAAAAACCATAGCTTTGACTAGATGGACCTTTGTTGGCAGTAATATCTCTGCTTTTTAATATGCTGTCTAGGTTGGTCATACCTTTTCTTCCCAGGAGCAAACGTCTTTTCATTTCATGGCTGCAATCACCATCTGCAGTGGCAGTGAGGAGGACCTTGCTTTGGATACATGGGGGCTGGGGTGTGTGAAGGATCTTCTGTTACAGTCTGTTAGAGTAATAAAAACAGGGCTTTGACTCAACTAGGATTGAGATCTACTCCTGTCTTTTCTATTGTGTGTCTTCGGGAATGTTCCTTAGCCTTTCTCCTTGTTCAGTTTCCACTCTGTAAAATGGGAATAATAATAAATACCTGCCTCGTAAGAATGGACTGTAAAAAAGGCAGAGCACCGAAGTATTGGTTCCTTTGAACTGTGGTGCTTGAGAACACTCCTGAAAGTCCCTTGAACAGCAAAGACATCAAACCAATCAATCTTAATGGAAATCAACTCTGAATACTTGTTGGAAGGACTGATTCTAAAGCTGAAGCTCCAGTATTTTTGTCATCTGGTGTGAACGGCCGACTCATTGGAGAAGTCCCTGATGCTAAGAAATATTGAGGGCAGAAGAAGGGGGTGTCAGAGGATGAGATGGCTGGATGGCATCACTGATGCAATGGATATGAACTTGGGCAAGCTTGGGAGATGGTGTGGGACAGGGAGGCCTGGTGTGATGCAGTCCATGGGGTCACAAAGAGTCGGACTCGACTGAGTGACTGAACTGGACTGAAGGTAGACCTAAGATCTAACTGACGTGTAAGTAATGAGCAAGGAAGGCCAGTTAGTTGGTTGGCCTGAGAAGAAGGCCAGCCCGGGTTGGCCAAGCGGAGGAAGGTCATCATGGAATCCTCTCCATTCTGCAGCGTTTGGTGGAACACAGTGTGGGCGACCCAACTGGATTCTAGTCCTGGGGTTATTTGCTTGCTTCTTCACAGTGCTCTGACCAGAGTCTATGCAGAATCATTTCCTGCCCTCCATGGGAAGTTCTGGCACAAAGATGACTTGATGATTAGTCTAGTATCCGCTAAGCTTAGAGAGGAACAAAGTTGGCTGATGCAACTGAACTTGAATTAGAAGGGACATGGGATCTTGCCAAGCCTGAAACGGTTAGGTGGGATCTCTAGTCATCTGTAGCCAGGGGTCTCTGGTCTAGCCTTTATCTACCCTTGTAACTCAGCTCCTTACAGTATGAAAGGGTCATAGAAGGAGAGGATCTCAACACTGGAAGCAATTTAGAGACTAACTCAAGGCTTTTCTTTAACCAGCGAGGAGATGAACCCCAGAAGATTAAGTGACTAGTCCAAGTTGGTAGCAGAATTAGGTCTAGAAAACAATTGTCTTTCCTCTCTGTTGTGAGCCTGCAGGGAGAGATAGATGATAGAATTTAAGTCTGACTATATTCACTTTCTTCTTGGGAATTCATTACAATTGTTTCTGTCAAATAGGTATTATTGTCTTTTCCATTATTTTTTTTAAATCATGTTCAGAAAATTCCCAGTTTGTAGCAGCTGAGGTCAAACTAATAATTTGTTTCCTAAAATCTCTGAGATGATGACCTACAAAAAGCAAAGGAGAAAAGGAAATATATACCCATTTGAATGCAGAGTTCCAAAGAATAGCAAGGAGAGATAAGAAAGCCTTCCTCAGCAATCAATGCAAAGAAATAGAGGAAAACAATAGACTGGGAAAGACTAGAGATCTCTTCAAGAAAATTAGAGATATCAAGGGAACATTTCATGCAAAGATGGGCTCAATAAAGGACAGAAATGGCATGGACCTAACAGAAGCAGAAGATATTAAGAAGAGGTGGCAAGAGTACACAGAAGAACTGTACAAAAAAGATCTTCACGACCCAGATAATCACGGTGGTGTGATCACTCACCTACAGCCGGACATCCTGGAATGGGAAGTCAAGTGGGCCTTAGAAAGCATCACTATGAACAAAGCTAGTGGAGGTGATGGAATTCCAGTTGAGCTATTTCAAATCCTGAAAGATGACGCTGTGAAAGTGCTGCACTCAATATGTCAGCAAATTTGGAAAACTCAGCAGTGGCCACAGGACTGGAAAAGGTCAGTTTTCATTCCAATCCCAAAGAAAGGCAATGCCAAAGAATTCTCAAACTACTGCACAATTGCACTCATCTCACACGCTAGTAAAGTAATGCTTAAGATTCTCCAAGCCAGGCTTCAGCAATACGTGAACCGTGAACTTCCAGATGTTCAAGCTGGTTTTAGAAAAGGCAGAGGAACCAGAGATCAAATTGCCAACATTCGCTGTATCATCAAAAAAGCAAGAGAGTTTCAGAAAAACATCTCTTTCTGCTTTATTGACTATGCCAAAGCCTTTGACTGTGTGGATCACAATAAACTGTGGAAAATCCTGAAAGAGATGGGAATACCAGACCACCTGACCTGCCTCTTGAGAAACCTGCATGCAGGTCAGGAAGCAACAGTTAGAACTGGACATGGAACTACAGACTAGTTCCAAATAGGAAAAGGAGTACGTCAAAGCTGTATATTGTCACCCTGCTTATTTAACTTCTGTGCAGAGTACATCATGAGAAACGCTGGGCTGGAAGAAGCACAAGCTGGAATCAAGATTGCCGGGAGAAATATCAATAACCTCAGATATGTGGATGACACCACCCTTATGGCAGAAAGTGAAGAAGAACTAAAGAGCCTCTTGATGAAAGTGAAAGAGGAGAGAGAAAAAGTTGGCTTAAAGCTCAACGTTCAGAAAACTAAGATCATGGCATCCGATCCCATCACTTCATGGCAGATAAATGGGCAGTGGAAACAGTGGCTGACTTTATTTTTCTGGGCTCCAAAATCACTGCAGATGGTGATTGCAGCCATGAAATTAAAAGACACTTACTCCTTGGAAGAAAAGTTATGACCAACTTAGACAGCATATTAAAAAGCAGAGACATTACTTTGCCAACAAAGGTCTGTCTAGTCAAGGCTATGGTTTTTCCAGTAGTCATGTATGGATGTGAGAGACGGACTATAAAGAAAGCTCAGCACCAAAGAATTGATGCTTTTGAACTGTGGTGTTGGAGAAGACTCTTGAGAGTCCTTTGGACTGCAAGGAGATCCAACCAATCCATCCTAAAGGAGATCATTCCCGGGTGTTCATTGTGAGGACTGATGTTGAAGCTGAAACTCCAATACTTTGGCCACCTGATGTGCAGAGGTGACTCACTGGAAAAGACCCTGATGCTGGGAAGGATTGGGGGCAGGAGGAGAAGGGGACGACAGAGGATGAGATGGTTGGATGGCATCATTGACTCAATGGACATGGGTTTGGGTGGACTCAGGGAGTTGGTGGTGGACAAGGAGGCCTGGTGTGCTGCGATTCATGGGGTTGCAAAGAGTCGGACACGACTGAGCGACTGAACTGAACTGAACTGATGACCTACAAAACTATTTTGCGGGCTGCTTTGTGGGAGGGTGGGGATGGAGGGTGGGAGTGGAGGAGGTGGACTGGCCTTGTAGATGCATTCTCCCATGCCTGATTCCTTTCTTAATGTTTTCAAAATACAAGTGAAAATTAGAAATAATAAGCATTCAGTGAATGGGTCTCTCATTCAACATTTATTGCTGACCCCTTTGTGTCAGGCGCTGCACAAGATATAGCCACCCAAGTCATAACAATAGTCACCATCCTCATAAAAATAGTCACCATCCGTGGCCATCAGTGGTTCCCAAGCAAGGCCACAGCTTCCAACTTGTTATGGGACATTTATTTTCTAAAACCATTTCTTTCCACAACTCTAAATTTTGGCTTAAAGCTTACTGTTTCTTCCAATGCCAAATTGCTAGCATTTTTTTTTTTTTCAAATTGTTGGTGTATAAAAGCATGTAACAGTGTTGAGTAAAGCTTCTTTTATTTGAGTAAGAGAGTGGTTCCTCAGAAATGGTAATTTCTGATAGCTGATGATTAATCCCAGGAGCAAATGAATTTTCCTGTAGTTTTGAGGGCAGAGTGATAAATTAGTATTTGCAAAATGCTTTCATCCACATTAGAGGTAATGTGTTCATCTACAAACCAAAAGAATTTGAAATGCTTGTGATTATCTTCAAAATCACACTGGGAGTGCATGCGAATAAAAATAACAGAGCTGGCAAGAGAAGAAGGGGCAGAATCCATTTAAGATTGCTAAATTTCTATCTGTTTTGATAAGGTAATTGGCCAGAAAATTAAATGCACTGTATAGAACAAAGCTATTTCCTGTAAACTGGTACAGACAAATGCAATTTTTATTCAGCAAGCACAGGAATACAAGGAATAAGTAAGTAGATCAAACCAAAAAGAAATTAGAGGAAGAATAAATTCAGCAAAAAGAAATAAGATTATTTAAAGTACAGATTGATATTTACATTTGAATCTTTGGTATTGAGTATGTGTCTAAAAAAATTATCTTTTCCCTGCACCCTCTCTGAGTACATTTCATTTGTTGAAATCCTTACTTGGGAGAAATTTTAATAAAGTAGGAAAAGCGCCAAATTATGATACAGGTAGAGACACCTAGGTTCAAGTCCTCACAGCTTAGCCAATCAGCTAACCTGATCTTCAAATGTCTTCATTGCTAAAATGAGAGATTGGATGAAATCATTCTCTAATATTCTTTCCAGCTGTAAAATCATGATTCTAAGTCAAGCACTTTCTCAACATTTCTTAAATAAAGATAGAAGATTAAATGCTGATAGGAGTCTTAAACTTACATAGACATTAACACAGATAATTCAAGTTGAAGAGCATTAGCCTTTGAAATCCATTTGACTTCCTGGTCTTTCTGAGAGATGATTGCACATTACTGACGCATGTCCTAGGTTAAAATTCTGTTGGCTCCTTAAATGTTGCAAGTGCAGGGGAGTCAGGTCAGGGAAACAATGACAGCTGCTGGCTGCAGGGACGTCCTGATACCACCCCCCTACCCCCCTTTCAATAGCACAGCCACGTTGGCTTTCTTAGTGGTCATCCACTAAGGAGCATCTCTGGGCGAAAACTTGAGCGAGATACGAAATGAGCCTGGGACTGAGAGCTCACAGTCAAGCAACCTAAGGAAGCCTACTGTTTGTACTCTGCCCCCTGATATGGTTTACTCCCGCTTTGGAGAAGTTATAAATAGGACTAAGTTTCTTTTTTATTTTCTCCACCTGGTTTGGTGGTTGCTGTTGCAGAATGATAAAAATAAAGAGTTGGAGGGAGGAGAGAAAATGGTAGATGGAGGTCCCAAAATTCTTCAAGGAAAATTTGGAGCAATACATTTGAAGGAATTAGATTTCAATTCCATCTATTGCAACTGTATAGCCTTGGGAAATCACTTAACTTTTTAATATCACCCAGTAGGAATTTTATTGGATAGAATTAAAAAAAAGATCCTAGCACATAATAAATGCGTAATAAATGGTAGTTATTGTTATTGAGATTGTTTGTCTTTCTACCAACTAATTACTTTTATATCCCTTGCTTCCATTTCAAAAGAGGATTTGAGGGGATTTTTAAAAATAATGAACACAAGTAAGGAAACTGGATGCGGGAAAGTAAAGCTAGAAAAATTGATGTAAAACATCGAGTTAAATCATCTTTAAAATTGTCACTTGAGAGAATAGCAGATTTATTTGACTTTTCTTCCAACAGATATGATATTGAGACTTTTATTGGGATCGGCAGTTTCAAGAAGTGGTCAGGGTGGAGTCGAAGACCACCAAGAAAGCTCTTGCAATACAAGTGATGGAAACCAGAATGAGAGAAGGCTGAGAGGTGTGTGAGTCTGAGCTGCCCGTCCTATCGGGGGTCAGCCACTGTTCCATCATCCAGCTCCTGGA
The DNA here is from genome assembly GCF_054371585.1 of Giraffa tippelskirchi. NCBI lineage: Eukaryota > Metazoa > Chordata > Mammalia > Artiodactyla > Giraffidae > Giraffa > Giraffa tippelskirchi. The sequence goes on along the minus strand of NC_137280.1, from coordinate 5,037,426 downwards.
GATCTTTGGGGCCCAAGATGGGTTTACATGGTGATGGGGTTGGCTCCAAAAAGGGAGTTCTTTGATTGACTCATCTCTCGGGGATCCTTTACAGAGCAGGATGATGTCAGAGTCCCCCACGTGTTTGCTGATGGCATGAGGTATGTGCATGCATTGAGAATAACTCAACAGGGACCTAAAGCCTGCAAAGCTCTTTTGCGATCACCCAGGAGTAGACTCAAACATTTTAATCACAGACTCTGATTTGGCACACAGTAGGAACAAAAGTGGTGACTGGACAGTGAGGATGCTCTGTGGGACCCCAGAGTACATAGCCTCTGAAATTTTTCTGAGAAAATCTTATACCAGCTCAGTTGACACGTGGACTTTTGGCCTAATCGAGTGTGTGTTACTTGGCAGATTCCTGTCTTTTGATGATGAAAGCCATGTGAGGCTTTATAGGAAGATTCTGAAAGGCAAAGGTAGTTACACAGGAAAGGTAAGAGCTCAGTTTCTTCCCATTGACTTGGTCTTGAATAGATTTTCTTTTAAAAAAAAATTATTTTATTTTTGGTTGTACGGGGTCTTTGTTGCTGCGTGCAGACTTTCTCTAGTTGCCGTGTGCAGGCTTCTTATTGAGGTGGCTTCTCGGTTGCAGAGCACAGCCTCTAGGTGCGTGGGTTTCAGCAGCTGCAACGCGTGGGTTCAGTCGTTGTGACTTGTGGGCTCTAGAGCTCGGGTCAGTAGCTGTGGTGCGTGGGCTTAGCTACCCCGCGGCGTGTGGGGTCTTCCCGAGCCAGGGTTTGAACCTGTGTCCCCTGCATTGGCAGGCAGTTGAACAGAGTTTCTCAGTTTCAACGCTATTGGTATTTGCCGCAGGATGATTCTTTACTGGAGTGAGGCGGGGGGAGGTGATGCGGTTGGGCTGTCCTGTGCACAGTAGGGTGCTAAGCCTACCAGCGAGGTACCAGGAGATACACTACTAGCAGATTCTGGTAGATACTGGTATCCAGTAGCTAAGCTAGATACACACCTTCCCCCAAGTTGTGACAATTAGCATTGTCTTCAGACATTCTTAAATGGCCCCTATGGGGCAAAAATCACCCCTGATTGAGAGCCATGTCTTAAGGTAGCCAAGGGCCTCAATGACCAAGCTGTCTGTGGCTAGCACATAACGCTGACAATCAAGTAGGTAAGTGAGTTTGCCACATCTTTGGTCTTCATGCAGAGCCTGAGCCCCCTGTGTAGACTAATGTGTCCCCAGAGGCTCAGAGTGATGCATGGGTGTTGGGTGAGACATTTTCTGCCTTGATTCTAGATGATCCAAGCCCTTTGTGAGTTGCAGTGTTTTCTCAGTCAAATGTTTAACCTTGCAGTTTGTGTAAAATATTTATCCATTGTTTAAACTTGGAACTCACAGCGCTTATGAATGTGTTAATGTTTCGTTGTTTTGTTTAGGAAAGGAAAGTTGCCAACGCCTCTAGTGTGGGAAGCCTGACAAAACAGGAGATTTACTTCTTATTGAGCAAGTGACCAAATTTATTTTATGTTGAATGATGAAAGGGCTTTTTTTTTTTCTCATACAGAAAAGTATTGATAGTTTGATTGTACATACTTGAAGTGTAACATCTATACGTTTAACATCTTAAGCAAAATTAAAAGTTAAATAGCAAGTTGAAAAATAATATTTTCTATCCTCTTGCAGATTTAACGTCTTATTGTACATGTATTTGTTTGAATACAAATTAGTAATTGAGAACTGAGATTTACACAGGGAGGTAGGAAAGGATGGAAAGAATTCACAGAAAACGCAAATCATGAAAAGCTTTAAAAAAAATGTCTAGTTTCACTAATGCCCAAAGAAATGCAAATGAAGACAACCATATCTTTTCTTTGTCTTTCAAACTAATAAAAATTAAAAAAAAAAAAATGCTCAATTTTACTCATTGCCACTAAGAGTACTAAGAGATTAGGCCTCTTATCCACTGTTGGTAGGGGAAGAATTGTTACAGATTTCTTGAAAAGTAGTTTGAAATATACATCTAGAACAGAGACTGCACCCACGAAATTAAAACACACTTGCTCCTTAGAAGGAAAGCTATGACAAACCTAGACATCATATTAAAAATCAGAGACATCATTTTGCTGACAAAGGTCCATGTAGTCAAAGCAATGGTTTTTTCCAGTAGTCATGTATAGATGTGAGAGGTGGACCATAAAGAAGGCTCAGCATCAAAGAATTGTTGCTTTTGAAGTGTGGTGTTAGAGAAGACTCTTTAGAGTCCCTTTGATTAACTTGCATATATTGAAGAATCCTTGTGTTCTTGGGGTAAATTCCATTTGATCATGTTGTGTGATCCTTTAAATGTGTTCTTGGATTTTGTTTGCTAGTATCTTGTTGAGGATTTTTGTGTCTATGTTCATCAGTGATATTGGCCTGTAATTTTCACTTTTTGTGGCATCTTTGTCTGGTTTTGGTATCTGGGTGATGGTTGCCTCAGAAAAAAATTGAGAGTATTCTTCCTTCTGCAACTTTTGGAAGAGTTTGAGCATGATAGGTATTATATTTTCTCTAAATGTTTGCTAGAATTCACCTGTGAAGCCATCTGGTCCTGGACTTTTTTGTTTGTTGGAAGATTTTAAATTACAGTTTCAATTTCAGTGCTTGTGGTCTATCTGTTTATATTTTCTAATTATTTCTGGTTCAGTCTTAGAAGATTGTACCTTTCCAAGAATTTGTCCATTTCTTTCAGGTTGTCAATTTTATTGGCATATAGTTGCTTGTAGTAGTCTCTTATGATCCTTTGTATTTCCATGGTGTCAGTTACGATTTCTCCTTTTTCATTTCTAATTTTATTGAGTTCTCTCCCTTTTTCCTTGAAGAGTCTGGCTAAAGGTTTATCAATTTTGTTTATCATCTCAAAAAACTAACTTTTACTTTTATTGATCTTTGATATTGCTTTCTTCATTTCTATTTCATTTATTTCTGCTCTGACCTTTATGATTTCTTTCTTTGTACTGACTTTGGGTTTTCTTTGTTCTTCTTTCTCTAGCTGCTTTAGGTGTAGGGTCGGATTTTTTCCTTGAGATTTTTCTTGTTTCTTGAGGTGAGACTGAATTGATATAAACTTCCCTCTTAGAACTGCTTTTGCGTCCCATAGGTTTTGGGTCATCATGTTTTCACTGTCGTTTGTTTCTATGTATTTCTGTATTTCTTCAGTTCTTTAATTTCTGCAGTAATCACTTGGTTATTTACCTACACACTGTCTAGTCTCCATGTATATTTGTGTTTTTTAAGGACTTCTTTCCCTTAACTGAATTCTAATTTCACAGCAGTGTTGTCAGAAAAGATGACTGATACAATTTCTATTTTCTTAAATTTTCCAAGGCTTGATTTGTGACCCAAAATGTGGTCTTTCCTGAAGAATTGAGAAGAAAGTTTATTCTGCTGCTTTTGAGTGGAATGTCCTATAAATATCAATTAAATCTACCTGGTCTATTGTGTTATTTAAAGCTTGTGTTTCCTTATTTATTTTCTGTCTAGATGATCTGTCCATTGGTGTAAGTGGGCTATTAAAGTCCCACACTACTGTTGTGTTACTGCCAATTTCTTCTTTTATGGTTGTTAGCACTTGTCTTATGTATTTAGGGGTTCCTATATTGGGTGCATAAATGTGTATAATTGTTATATCTTCTTGGATTGATCCCTTTTCACAAATAATTCAATTTTTAAATTTATTTCTGGCTGTGCTGAGTCTCTGCTGCTGCTGCACGGGTTTTCTCTAGTTGCAGTGCATGGGCTTCTCACTCCAGTGGCTTCTCTTGTTGCAGAGCACAGGCTTCAGGGCGCTTGGGTTTCAGGAGCTGCAGTGCGTGAGGTCAGGAGTTGCAGCTCCTGGGCTCTAGAGTGCAGGCTCAGCGGTTGTGACATGCAGGCCTAGTTGCTCCCTGGCACGCGGGCTCTTCCCAGATCAGGGATCTGTGTCTCCCGCATTGGCAGGCAGATCCTTTACCACCGAGCCATCAGGGGAGCCCTGCCCAACGCTTTTAGCTTCAGTGCTCTCTTTAAATGGCAGCCCACTCCAGTGTTCTTGCCTGGAGAATCCCAGGGACGGGGGAGCCTGGTGGGCTGCCGTCTATGGGGTCGCACAGAGTTGGACACAACTGAAGCGACTTAGCAGCAGCAGCAGCAGCAGCTCTCTTTATAAGTGAAGAACTGAAATCATCCTTCCTCTCATGTCAAGAGCCTCTTAAACTTAGAAAAATATCCTCTCTATGAGCTCTGTGTAGGATCAATTGGCTCTTTCTCTGTTTTTTAATTAGATGTCACCTATAATTAACTTGTGAATGTCTATTTGCTCTTTCTAGGGTTTACAAGTGTCCCAACAGATAGAGCATTCTGACTTAGTCAAAGCTTGATTTTGAGTAGTTTCAGTTTTGGCAAATATAAGACACAATTTGAAGTCTTCTTTGAATATTGGGAAGAGACAAAGCTTAAATATCTATGATATAAAGATGATGTACAAAATCTCTTGCTTTTTGAAATGAGGAAGAACAATTTTGCCCAGTCTACTATTAACAATGTTATAGAGAGTTAATCAGTACTTTGGGACACATTTACATAAAATTTAGCTGCAAATGAAATCCTACCAAAACTGCAGGCTAATGTTCAAAGAAGGAAGGGAAATGCTAGTTAGAGGGTTATCATCAGGAGAAATTTTAATAAAAACCACTGTTTTTGAGGAAACTAATGCTACTTTGAGTGGTCCTAGTCTAAGGATATGAATGATAGCTTAACCATCTACTTAAAAAAATGAATGTTTGTAGTTTTATGAAAACTTATAATTAAATCCATCAATAATTACCCTATAGTTCTATAAGCTCTTCTATTTATCGAGTTCAACATCAATTATAATCATTACATTTTTTTCTTCCTGTTTTATCGAGGTCTCATTGACATACAGCACTGTATGAGTTTAAGGCATCCAGCATGATTATTTGACTTACATGTATCATGAAATGATTATCACAATAAGTTTAGTGAATAGTCATCATCTCATATAGATACAGAGTAAAAGAAAAAAATGTTTTCCTTGTGCTGAGGACTCTTAGGATTTACTCTTTTAAACAACTTTCACATATAACATACAGCAGTATTACTTATTTAATCTTGTTGTACATCCTCAATACGTATTGATATTGTAACTAGAATGTTCTGCCTTTTGACCACCTTCATCCAATTCCTCTTCTGCCCTCCCACCTGCCTCTGGTTTCCAGAAATCAGCTCTCTCTTCCTATGAGTTTGTTTTTAAAGTATAATTGTCCCACAACAATGTGTTAGCTCCTAACACAACGTAGCAATTTGATATTTCTGTGCATCATAAAATGATCACCCCTACAATCTTTAAAATTTAAGATGTTTCATCTAGAATTGTAGGTACTGTATCTATATTGTGTCCATGTATGCTTGTAATGTCTGGGTTTTTAATTATGGTTTAAAATAATAATTCTCTGTGAGAATGCCTCAAAGGAACCAAGAAATATGAAAGTTTGGCTAGTCATGGGACTATTATTCATTTCATAAACTAGTTACTTTGTTTTTGGAAGCAGCTATGCTAACCACTGTATGACCAATGCCTCAGTCAGATGTTGTATATTTTTTAAGCCAGCCACGTGGTTCAGTGGTAAAGAATCTGCCTGCCAATGCCGGAGCCGCAGGAGATATGGGTTTGATTCCTAGGTCAGGAAGATCCCCTGGAGAAGGACATGGCAACCCACTGCAGTTTTCTTGCTTGGAGAATCCCATGGACAAAGGAGCCTGGAGGGCTAAAATCCATGGGATCGCAAAGAGTCAGGCACGACTGAGCGGCTAAGCATGCACAACATCTGCACAAGCTACTATTTTGGCTTTATTAGCTGGTGTTCATTAAAAGGAGAGAATGAATGTGGGAATCTGGAAGGTAGGACTGTTGTCTCTTGCAGAGGAGGCTGGGAATCTCCATGGAGAATCCTGGGCATCAAGTCTGGGAGAATGAAGGAGACTGCAGGATCCAAAGCTATGCGTAAACCCTAGGGAAGAGAACCTTGTATGAAGGATTTAATTTGGGAGCTGAGGCAGAAAATCAGAGATGAAAGTAGGGCCTGTTTGTCAGAACGAGGAAGAAGGGCAGTACAGGATGGGGTGGAGGACAGAGCCGGTGAACGGAGCCCTGCAGAGGGGCCCAGGGGAGCTGGCGGACTCTGCAGGACGGCAAGCCTGTGAGGCCCTCAGCAGGGCCGGCTCCGCGGGCCAGCCCCTCGCAAAGCCCTGCACCAGGTCACACCGAAAGAGAATTATTCACCAGCAAATTGGAAAGCAGAACGCTACAGTCATTCTCGGCTTCTCGTTTAGAGGCAAAAGAGGAAAGACGTGAATAGAATAGGTACCATTGCTTCTGTTGCTCAGTCGCTCAGTCGTGTCCGACTCTCTGCGACCCCACGGACTGCAGCACGCCCGGCCTCCCTGTCCGTCACCACCTCCCGGAGCTGGCCCAGACTCCTGTCCATTGAGTCGGTGATGCCATGCAGCCATCTCGCCCTCTGTCGCCCCCTTCTCCTCCTGCCCTCAATCTTTCCCAGGAATCTTTCCCATTGCTCTCCATTTCTTATTTCTCCAAAGGTAAGAGTGCAATTTCTGATACTCGGTTTCAGTTTTCTGCCTTCTTTGTTGTTGTTTTGTACAGTTTAGCTAGTTTCTATTACAGAGGACAGAGAAAGAGGCAAAGATAAGGAAAGGGACAAGAAAGGAGAAAAAGGCCCCAACTGTTCATGAATATTACAATGTACTTGTAACTAACTGGATGAGCCTGGGATAAAAGCAAAGGGCTGTCTTTGTCTTTACTTGCTTCATTACCTCTTCACACAGAATGCTGTTTTTATTTTTATTTTTGAGGGCACATATTTGTCACAGTAATAGTAAGTGAAATAGGTCTGAGAACTTTTGGACAATTTTCATCTTCTAGTCCTCTAAATGTTGTTAGTGAAACGTATCTATAAAAGAGTCACATGGTGATTTAATAGTAACTAGAACAATCGAGGTAATATTTTATAATTTCTTATAATTTGAAATATATTTTATAATTATTTTAATAATTATAATTATGAAATATTTTATAATTTGAAAATCATTTTTCACATACCTTTTTCTTTGGTCCTAACAGCAAATCTTTTCTTTTATTTATTTTTTTTCTTTTTCGATGTTTCTTATGTATTTGCCTGCGTCGGGTCTCAGATGTGGCATGCGAGATCTCCCCTGCATCATGTGAGATCTCTCTCTGCAGCGCACAGACTCTCTTGTGGGGGCACACGGGCTCCAGAGCTATCTGGCTCAGTAGTTGCGGATTGTGGGCTTAGATGCTCTTTGGCAGGTGGGATCTTAGTTCCCAGACCAGGGATCGAACCTGCATCTCCTGCAGTGCAAGGGGGATTCTTAACCACTGGACCCCCAGCGAAGTCCCCTAATGGCAATCTTATGAAAGAGAGCTGGTGATCCCCACTTTTCTGGTGCAGAAACCAAGCCCTTGCAGTTTAGATTTGAGTGTGGCCACTCAGCCTCTCTGATCCAGACCCACTGACCTCAGTCCCCAGCTCTTTCCACGTGACGGCGGGTTGACAGGCTAGTTGACAGCGTTGTCTTCCTGAGGCCGAGGAGAAAAGCCAGATGGGAATTTTCCATCCTAAGAGTGGACATGGCCAGCTCTCAGGAGAGGAATGATGCAGACAGCCTCAGTGGCTGTCACGTGGGTGTGAAAGCTGCTGCGGGGCTGAATGACCTCTCCAGGTGACAGTCCAGAGGAGGAAACTGATTAAACCTGTGGTCCCGTGAGCTGATCCTTTTGTGTCACATTACACTATTCAAAAAGTTTGAGCCTGCAGGCTGTTTTTATGCATTTCTAGAATATATACATGGATGCATATTAATCTGTTTTGTCCTTTATGAAACATAGGCAAAAATAAAATTTAGATTTAGAAGATAAAAATATAGCAGATGTTCTGACATTTTTCCCTTGTACTTATTGTTTTCTAATATGCAACATGAAATCGTCTCCTATATACTCTCCAGCTGTTCTTTATGGCTCAGGGATTCTGTCATTTATAACGTGTGTTTGAATAATGAGCTTTCTTTGAAGAATTTTTTTCCAGGACACCAGTTACCTTATTTTCTGCATTTTCAATGTGTGTTCATTTGGTCATCTTAATGAGCTCTCTATAAGTCTCACTGGACATATTTTGTATTCTTTCCAGCTTTCAGTGGCTTGTTGCATTATAATGTTCCACTGAAGACAAATGATTTAACTTTCAGCAGCCTTGAACCTAGATTAATATGTATGGATCCAGGACCAAATAAATGTCTAGTCAGAATCAGAGGACATGCCATCATGAGTGTCAGCCACTGACATTTTTGGTCTAGACTTACAAGGTTTATGTTTGATTTTCCCTGTGTTTGAGTATTTGGAAAACACATACATTCATTTCAAGAATTTTATTTTGGGGAAAAATATTTCTCACATATCATCTATCTAAATAAACTGAAGAAAAAAAAGAAAAATAATTCTTTTACTGGTTTCTTTGACCCAAACTTTCAGAATGCTAAGAGATTGGAGGATGTAATGTTTATGTATGGAATTTGATTTTTTGTTCGTCACAAGAACAAAGGCAATAGTTTGTAAGAACTCCCTTATTTATCTTGAGATTTACAAAATTTAAAAAGTACACATCAACTAGAAATTGTTGTTTGAGATCTGGCAAATATATGTGCAGTTTTCTCAATCTCTCTCCTTTGTAGATGAGGAGGGATACAAAATCATAGTTTTCTTTTTTTTTTTTCTAGACACATGCTACGCCTTGGTAGGTAACACAGAAAATGGTTTGAGAAAAAGCAACTGTCCTTTTGTCCCCGTGCTCAGAAAAGTCACTGTGATTTTCTGCCATTGTGCTTAAGTGCGAAAGCTGTAGACTTTGCCAGAATATGTCCCTGAAACCTCTGATAGCTGAATGCACATGTCATATCTCTGCTACAGATTGAATTGCACTTGTAGGCAGCCACCTGGAGCAGCGAGGCTGATGTGCTCAGAGGAAATGCACTGTGGCGGCTTCTCCCCTGCAGCCCCCTTCTCTCTCCGTACTGGAGATGTAGGCGTAGTGGGTCCAGAGTAAGCTTTCCTCTTGTTGCTGCTGTTGTTTTGTTTTAATTTTTTTAATTTATTTTTTAATTGGAGGAAAATTACTTTATAATGGTGTGTTTGTTTCTGCTGTATAACAGTGTGAATCAGCCATAATTACACATATATCACCTCCCTCTTGCGCTTTCCTCCACTCCCCGCCCCCCACCACCCCTGTAGGTCCTCAGAGAGGGCCAGGCTGGGCTCTCTGTGTTACACAGCACCTTCCCACCAGCTGTCTGTTTTCCATGAGGTTGTGTATATGGGCAATAGAATAAAAATAAATGGCAGTGTTACTTCAAACTAAAAAGCTTCTACACAGCAAACTACAAAGCAAAAGACAACGCACAAGATAGGAGAGAGTATGTGCAAACCATGTGTCTGATAAGAGGTTCATCTCCAATATAAAAGAGACTTCTATAGGTCAATAGTAAAAAACAAAACACAACAAAAAAACTAGCACAGGTTTTAAAATGGGCTAAAGACTTGAACAGACATCTCTCTGAGATGACAGACAGATGGCTGTTGAGTACATAAAAAGGTGCTCAGTGTCACTGATCATCAGGGAAACGCAAATCAAAACCACAACAACACCTGACACCAGTCACTAACAAAGCAAAAGACGACAAGTGTTTGCGAGGATGTGGAGAAAAGGGGGTTCGTGGACAGTGCTGGTGGACACGTACATTGGCACAGCTACCATGGCAAACAGTGTGGTGGTTTTCGGGTTTAGGAGAGGCAGGGCTGGCTGGGAGGAACAACAGAAGGGAGTGTGGGATCCAGGGAGGCGGTCTGGGGCAGCGGGGCCCAGACCAGAAGGACCGGGAACCCAGGTGGAGGGAGGCAGGAAGGACTCGGTACCCAGGAGAGGAGCTTGACCCCGGGCCCACGGCTCCCCGGGGCAGAGCGCTTGTTTCCACGGTGACTGGGGACCATTGGTGAGAGACCCCACAGAATAGAAGGACCCAGGGGGATCGTGGCTCGTGTGATTCGTGTCTCCTACATTTGCAACTTATGAAGAGCAGGGACCAGACCGTACTTGCTTCTGAAACCCCAGAGCCTGGTCGTCTGCACTTAGCAGGCACACGCTGTTTGAAAGTGAAGTGTGGACTGGTCTCCCCCTGCCCTGTCCCAAGCGGTTCCCACTGAAAAACCAAAGTCCCTGCTGATCTAAATCTCTTAGTCATCTGTAGACACTGGGTGGATGAGACGGGAAGGGCTTGAGCTGTCCAGCAGGGTGGACGCCGGGGGTTTTCATGAGCAGAAGAAACACCCTTCTCTCTCCTGCTGGCTACTCGTGGGCCCCCGCTCGCTGTCCCTGACCCGATAAAGGATTTTGAATGGAAGGCTGCGATTTGGGTAAGTCCCTTTCGTTCCAGCTTTCGTAAAGTTCCTACAAATCAGCTTACTTTGTTTTCAGTTGTCTCTCTGAAACAGTCCATGGGGTGGCAAAGAGTCGGACACGACTGCGAGACTAACACCTTCACTGAGAAATTCATGAACTCCTTCACAGGCTCGCTTCCCTCTTCCGTTGGTTTGTGTGACCAGGAGCTTGTAGGCTGTGTTCTGATGTCCAGGGTGTTCTTCCCACCTCCTCTCTCCACCGCAAACAGACTGATGAGCCAATCAACCAAAATCCCAGCAGTATCATCTTCTGAAATGCTAGTTTTGAATAAAAAGATGTTTATTTATTTATTTATGGCAGCGCTGGGTCTTCATTGCGGTGCTGGGGCCCGCTTAGCTGTCTCATGGCATGTGGGATCTTCCCGGACCAGGGATCGAACCCTCGTCCCCTGCATGCCAGGCATGTTGTTAATACCACGGGACCACCAGGGAAGCCCCGAGCAAAATGATTCTGACAGTTCTACAAATCGTGGAACTTTGCTGTGAGCTCCTGAGAGAAAAACACGAATTAGCCTTTTTCATCTGTTTTGACCCTCTCCTGCCATCCTCTGGTGAAATGAGGTATTGCAAACCGATTTCTAAAGATTTGAATCTTTACTTAAACGTGCTTAATATGAACTGAGTGAGAAGAACACAGCTGATTTTATAAAAGATACGTTGTCTCATATTTCCTTTTACATTTCTTCTTTTATTACTTTTATGAAATTGTTTCTATTTTTCTGATAGAGAAAAAAGATTTATCCTGAATAATGATATCAATTTCCTCTTTTATCATTGTCTACTATCCATTTAGATTGTCTTGTATTATTATTTGTCCCGAGTTTCTTATCTAAATATTTTCTCTCTTACTCTTTCTCCTGGCCTCCTGGTGGTTATGTGACTGTTTACTATTATCTTTGCTTGCATGTTTTAAAAATGTTTGTCAAAAAAGATCTACTTTCTATGATATAAGGTTGATAACTATATTTCAAGGAGTTCAATGTTTGTTTGATATAATCTGAATAATAGAATTCATGCACATATGAGCCATATTTTTTTATTCTATTGCATATCATAGCATTATTTATTAAAACACATCATATAAAAATGTAATGGCGAATAGCCTTCAAGTGTACAAACTTCTGGAAAGTTAAAACACTTAAGCTACAATGAAAACATCTTCAACTGGGTATGTGGGATAATTACAGATTTGTGTCTGAAATTTTTTTTTTTGAAGTGAAGAAGTTTCACTTTCAAAAAGGCACTTTAACCAAGAGTTAAATTCACAGAGAAAGATTCTGAAACCTGAAACATGGATTGGTGTGAATGTGAATCTGGAGTCTTAAGATGGTGCATCAATTTCCCAGGGCTGCTGGGTCAAATGACCACAAACTGAGTGGCTCAAAATCACAGGAATGTGCTCTGGAGACCAGAGTCTGAAACCCGGGTCCCTGTGGGTTTGAGTCCTTGTGGAGGCTCTCGGGGGAATCGGCTCCCTGCCGCTTTCCTGGCTTCCGCGGGCTGCGGGCGACGCTTGGCGCGCCTCGGCCCGGGGCTGCCTTCCGGCTTCCGCCTCGGTCTTCACACGGATTCTCTCTGTGTCTCTGTCTCCTTCTCCGTCTTTTATAAGGACACCCATCACCAGATTTACCGCCTTAATTTAGGGTGATCTCATCTCTGGATCTTTACCTTGATTATATTTTAAAACACTCTTAATCCAAACAAGATCATGTTCTGAAGTTCTGCTTGGACATATGTTTTAGGGTCACCATTCAACCCACTACAGATGGAAATCGTCACCTCTGTCTGTGGCCCTGAGGTCACACGTGGGGTCCTCCGTTAGATCTGCCTTCCTAAATCATCGTCTTCCTCTTTCTGTTGCCAGTGGCCCTGGCCTTGGGCTCCGCTTCCAATCTTTCATGAAATGGTGCTCTGAGTATTATTAGCTAGTGGATTTGTTTGAAGCAATGTTCTATGGAATTGTCCCAATTCTATAAAATTGCATAATTCCATTCTATTTCCTAGTATATCAATTCAGGGAAAGGGAACAGTTAAATTTTGCCTCTGAGAAATAAAGTACCAGATATACCAATCTTTATTATTTTATCCATTTCCTGCTTCAAAGGTTTTTAGGTATCTTACGTAAGTAGATAAAAAATGAGGTAAAAATAAATTTGAATTAAGTGGAAGAGGAAATCTGGAAAAAGGCAAATGGGAGCAGAAGGGATACGAAGAAGCTAGAAGGTAAGATTTTTGCATAAAATGTATAAGTAAAAATATTAAAAACCATAGATTGTAGAGGGTGATTTGCTAAAGATAAACTTCAAATTTGACTCTCAGTTTTCTAGGAGTCGATTCAAAGAAGAAAACAGGTACATGCTTCAAAGTCCCCACAAAATTAAAGCAAATAACTTTTAATTAGTTGCTTGGAGGGAGCACATTCATTTCTGACTCTGGGACTCAAAAGAAAATTTCTTATGGGATCTCCCGGAGAGGATGCGTCGTGTAATTAGCAAGTGCAATACGATAGCAGCACCTTTAGAGTAAACACAGTGAGAAGTTTCAACAAGTTTCTTGTTCATGACGTCCCTTAATATAAACCAGTGAGTGATTTGGTGAAGATTGTTCTTGGGAGCTCCAAAGCTCCAGGTACCGAGCTCACACGTTTGTCTGGATTGCTGGAGAGAGGGAACTGTGAGACAATCAAAAGGAAGCGGTATCTCACATGTCTTCCAAGTGATACTCCAAATATATCGTTTCTCAGCATGATTTTGGCTTGTGCTGTAAGCAGGCTGCTACAGAGCCTGGAGGGTGGCGTTCTGCAGAGTCAGCTGTGTGTGCTCCAGCCGGCAGCCAGTCTGGCACCTGCCACAGGGCAGGAAGGTGAGGGCACCCTCACGATTTTCTCCAGGAGCCGGCGCCTACTTACAGGGCCCGAAGGGGCTTCCCGGGTGGCTCGGTGGCAAAGCATCGCCTGCCAATGCAGGAGACGCAGGAGGATCCCTTGGAGGAGGGCACGGCCACCCACTCCAGTATTCTGGCCTGGGGAAACCCACGGACAGAGGAGCCTGGTGGGCTACAGTCCATGGGGTCGCAAAGAGTCAGACTCCACTTAGCCACTGTGCACGCAGCCGGTGACCCAAGGAAAGGGCATCCAGAGCCACTGAAACTGCACAGCAAAACGATAGCGGTGATTTTATATTTGAAAAATCTTTAGAAGTCTACGGCGAAATACTTACTGCAGATGTGAAAACATTTCAGGAAAGTTTCACAGAACCTTTACTATTAAATAATGTTTTTTTTTTTTTTCTTGGTGTAACTTCTGAATATTCATTGGAAGGACTGATGCTGAAGCTGACGCTCCAGTACTTTGGCCACCTGATGCAAAGAGCTGACTCATTGGAAAAGGCCCTGATGCTGGGAAAGATTGAGGGCGGGAGGGAGAAGGGGATGACAGAGGATGAGATGGTTGGATGGCATCACCAACTCGTGAAACCCTGAAGAGCCACAACGACTGAGCCCTGGGACTGTAGAGCCTGTGATCCTTGATCAGGAGTCCAGGGGCCGCAACACAGACCCAGCAGAGTCAAAACTTAAAATACATATCTCTATCTATCTCTCTGAACAAACAAACAAACAAAGCACGTCATTAATTCTGCCTTACGGCATTTATTCAAGAAATATTTTAAAAAACCTATTTCTAGAGTAATAGTAAATTAACATATTGTGTAGACAAATAACTTTATGCTAGGTAAAAGCTGGGGATCATCTGACCAAAACAATGACTTTGATTCTAAAAGATCACTAGCCTTTCTTTCCAACAGATACCAGACAGCAGTCTCATCTGTCTATTGAAATCATACCTAGTTTGTGGCAACAGAACCTTTTATTCCGTATTTTAAAAAATGACAACCTTTGGTTTTGTTTTATATAGGATTCCTTACCAGTTATTAACACGTTTTCTTGATAAAATTAATGATCTAGCTACAGATAGAAGATAAACTCCTCTCAGTGGCAAGGGAGAAAAATCTTTGTTTTAGCAAAAGAGCAAGCACATTTTTGTTTTGGCCACTTCATGCCATAGCAGGACCAGAGAAAAGCCAGTTTCACTTGCCTCCCATCACTGCAAAGGTTTGGGATGCGTGAGAGGGGTTGTCATTTTTAGGTTGGGTCCTTGACCACACACATCTTGTGTGTGCATGCCAAGTCACTTCAGTCGTGTCCACTCTTTGCGACCCCATGGACTGTAGCCCGTCAGGCTCCACTGTCCATGGGATTCTCCAGGCAAGAATACTGGAGTGGGTTGCCATGCCCTCCTCCAGGGGATCTTCTTGACCTAGGGATTGAAACCTTGATTCTTATGTCTCCTGTGTTGGCAGGCAGGTTCGTGACCACTAGCACCATCTAGGAAGCCTGCACCTCCAGTCCCCTTTAACCCCAGTACCTCCAGCATTTAAAATTGGGGCAGAGAGCCTGGAGCAAGAGGGCGCTGCTCAGGGCCTGTGGGGCCGTCCGGGGGGTTAACTTGCGGGGTTCAGTTGGAAGTTTCTCCTGTGAATCCAGAGGCAGAGTTCTGCTTGTTCTTCAGTTCAGTTCAGTTCAGTCACTCAGTCATGTCTGCTTCTTTGGGACCCCACGGACTGCAGCACGCCAGGCCTCCCTGTCCATCACCAACTCTCAGAGCTTGCTCAATCTGTCGTCCCCTTCTCCTCCAGCCTTCAATCTTTTCCAGCCTCAAGGTCTTTTCTAAGGAGTCCGTTCTTCGCATCAGGTCCATCTGAAGTTCGATCACGCCCCCGGCAGTGCTCCTGGTGCTAACTCAGTGTGGTGGCTCTGGCCGCAGTTTAGAGCAACTTCAGGACAGCCCTGTGCCAGGGCTGGCTTTGGATTGAAAGTGATTAGTGCGGTGCAGTGCTAGGCGCTGCACGTTTGCAGGACTTCCGTGCTGAGAACACTTACGCCACAACAAATGCCACCTACTCAGTGCGGGCTAGGGACAAGCAGGACAGCGACAAGGGGTGGGTGGTGTGGGAGACAGCATTTTATGGCCTTTTAGGAAAGATCTGTGCTCAAGACAGAAATGCAAAGCCAAAGGGAAGGGAGTCAAGGACAGGTCACTTCTCCGCACACACCCTGGTGTCCTTGAGGAGCCCAAAGGACTCTTCTTCCCCGGCCAGAGCAAGTCTGAAACAAAGCTGCGCTCTGCAGAGGAGAAGGCGCCGGGGTGAGTCGTGAATCCCAGCCTGGGTTGAGGTTTTCATCAGTCTAGGCTCCTGCCAAGACAGGGGCGCCCCCGACTGGTCCTTTTCGGAGGGATGGCTGGTCTCCACTGGGCCCCCAACAAAGCAGGAAGACTCCACCAGCTGAGGGAGGCGTGCTCACACTGCCCAGCGGGAAAGCCAGGGAGGAAGCTGGCAGGCGGAGGTGTGACTGTGCAGAAGCCGCTGTGAGGTGCCCGTGAGCAGAAGTCTGCTGAGTGGACCCTGCGTTGCCCATGGTGGGAACTATCCTCCATGAAAGACCAGTATTACAGGAGCAATTGCTTTCTATGTCCAGATATGGGTGTTTCTGAAAATAGGCCTTTCTTTAAAGTCTTAAATAAACAAAAACAAACAAAAAACTAAAACTCTGTAGCTGATGGATGGAAAAAGAAAAAAAGAGGCAAAAATTAGTCCAGAAGGATCCTCAAAATTCCTACCTAGTCAAACCTTCAAGAAGGAAAAATGTCTATGATCAAAACTTTATCAGAAGCCTTTATGTAACCGATAGATTGAAATATGTTTCATAACTTAGAAAATCAGCCTTTGATATATTACGTCTATTGGAATGTACACATCTATATGAGAGAACTTTCACAACTGTGATAGCCATTCAAAACAAGTAGAGGAATACATTTCATTTAGAAATAAGCATCTAATTACAATGTTGTAAAGCTTAGACAAGGTTTCCAACAATAATAACGCATAATTTACTATATGATCTTGTTAATACATATTTTAATAAAAGTAAAATTTATTTTTTTAACATTTGACATTTTTTGACATTTTACTGTTAATAAATAAAACTTAAATTTATTAAAAAATTTTATCTTTAGTCTACCCCTTTGAAATCACTGTGCATTTTCCCTAAAGTCTCTATCAATAGAATATTGGTTGGCCAAAAGTTCCTTTGAGTTTTTCTGTAATGTTACAAACTTTTTGGCCAACCCAATAGTATTTGCAAACAATTTTAAAGTATATAAAAACACAAATACATTTACTGATTAAAAACTAGAGAGGAAAGTTTGGGGACCATTCATTTAAGCTATCAAAAGAGTATTTCTAATGATTAGCACACTCAGATTTAACTTTTCGATATTATTGAATATTCTGAGTTCTGCTTTGAATTCAGGAATGCAAACTTGCAGAGTCAAATTCAGAAAAAAGGCCAATAAAATCCACAAGTAATTTTGCTATTCCTGACAAATTTTCCCCTGAAAGATTAAAAGTATATAATTGTGGTCAATAGCCTTCAGTTCAGTTCAGTTCAGTTGCTCAGTTGTGTCCAACTCCTTGCCACCCCATGAACCTCAGCACGCCAGGCCTCCCTGTCCATCACCAACTCCCTGAGTCCACCCAAACCCATGTCCATCGAATCGGCGAGCCATCTCATCCTCTGTTATCCCCTTCTCCTCCTGCCCTTAATCCTTCCCAGCATCAGGGTCTTTTCCAATGAGTCAGCTCTTCGCATCAGGTGGCCAAAGTATTGGAGCTTCAGCCTCAACATCAGTCCTTCCAATGAACACCCAGGACTGATTTCCTTTAGGATGGACTGGTTGGATCTCCTTGCAGTCCAAGGGACTCTCAAGAGTCTTCTCCAACACCACAGTTCAAAAGACTCATCTAGAATTAATTCGTCAAGAAGAAAAGTGGAGGACTTCCCTGGTTCTGCCAGTGCAGGGGACACAGGTTCGATCCCTGGTCCGGGAAGATCCCACGTGCAGTGGAGCAGCTACTGAGCCATGCACCCTTCAGCCTGTGCCCTGGAACAAGAGAAGCCCCTGCAGAGAGAGCTCTCAAACAGCAAAGGAGACTCAGCACAGCCATCAGTAAGTGAAAGAAGGACAGTGAGAAATGGCATCTCTTTGCAATGCCCAAGAAGTTAATAGTTTAGACTTAGGAAGAGACTTGCTCCTTTAAAAATGGGAAAGACCACCACTGGCTGCAGGATAACGTCGTAGATATTACAACCAAAGAGGCCAGAGTTGGAGCTCAAGATTCACAACAATTGTTACATAATTTTGAAGGCAGAATATCACCTTGTTGGTTAATTAACATCATTTTTTCCCAGCCTTCTCTCTATATAAAACGTTATTTAAAAAGCTTTTCTTGAAAAAGCTGTGTCATGTGGCGACTCTGTTTTTAGTTTTTTTGGCCACGTCCATCCTGTGCTCCACAGTGCCTGCACCAATTTACACTGCTACCAACAGTGCTGGAGGTTCCTTTTTCTGTCTCCAGCATTTACTATTTGTAGACTTTTTGATAATGACCATTTAGTTTTATTTTCTAAATTCTGCACTACTGTAGTAGCTTCCACACTGGAAGCTTTGCCTGTGGCTTCTTTTCTTTCAATTCGTCTTCCACGTTACACACACACACACACACACACACACACACACACACCCTGTATTTCTGAAACATAGATCTTAATTGTGGCATCAGGGTGCTGAAAATGTTTGAAAACAGCACTCCAATGACCCACTGACTATGTCCAAGCTCCAAGTAGAGTCTTCACACTATCTTGCTAAGATGCTTAAAGCCACCCTTCCAGCCCCGTTCCCCGATGGCACTGACTGTGCTCACAGGGCGCCTCCCAGTCCTGAAAACCCGTGCAGTGCAGCTCCCAGGGCGCGCTGTGCCCTCTCGGTGCCGGCCTCCTCCTCCCCACCTGACTCAGCGCCAGCCTGGCACAGGTGTGTTGTCCCGTCTAATCCTGCTGCGGGACACGGATATAAGTTATTATGAAAGCAAAAGCTGAAGGAGATTCATGTCATCTCATCGCTTGGACCCTAAACAGCACTGACTCTTGGCTGGCCCCTGTATGTCTGCGGAGCTGTCATTACAGTCATGAGTATCTCAGAACAGTGGACGCTTCTGTTTCTTCCTGCAGCTCATGACTCGATCCAACATATGACGCTTACTCCTTTTCCTTTTTTATATGCAATTTTACCGTTTATTTTCCAGATTACAATGGACATACACGCTCGTTGTACAAATCTATAAACTGCAAAGAGAAAGTCAAATTACTTATAGTAACAATAACCAGAGATATCTACAGTTCAAATTGCCGTACTTCATAAATATGTACACTCTGTTTTACAGTAAGTTTTTTTCTCTATTTTTAGATTGTGAAAATTTTCTATCTTTCTAAACATTCTTCCATACACTTTTTAAAATGACTACATGGTGCTTTATCATGTGCATAAGATCATAACTTTTTTAGCCATTATAGATTCTACTTTTGAGTGTTTAGGTTGTTTCCAAAACTTTGTTATTATAAATAAAAGTACAATGAAAACATTTGTAGCATCCTTCTTTCCACATCTGTTCTTGGGATAAACCTTCAGGATAGAATTGAGGTATCAGAGGGCATGCACTTTTTATTTTCTAGACATTTTGTATAAATTTATACCTCCCACACCCTTGTCAAAATATTGGGTGCTGGTAGCTTAAAAAGAATCTACTCAAATAGTTTAAAAAAATGGTACCTTGAGCTGCTTTTTCACTTTTCAGCTACAGATGATTCCGACGGTGAACTGGAGCATAGAGAACGGAACTAAACATGCGTGCGCAAGGCTAGTGTGTCGTGTTTTCTGGCAAGACTTCAAAATTCAGACCCATCCTCCCTCTCTTGATTTACCTTTCAGGAATAAGGCAAACAAATCCAGAGGAGAAATAGCCTATAATTTATCACCATATTGCACAAAGCAGCTTATTTTAATGAGATATTCTTGGTGACTCTGAGGCTCCGTCCTCTGTTGCCCACATCAGCGCCTAGAAAGGGCTGCCTGACTTCCGCATCTGGGGTGAGCCCAAGTCAGCCTGCCCTGGAGGACTGCAGTCTGACCGTTTATGACCTTCTGCCCTAGGCAGAGGCAGGGGTAGACTTCACATGTACCCACATTTCCGTGAGCTGACATACGGATGACAGAGAGGACACCCACCTTTCTGCTACTGTGAGTGGCTGCTCTCAGCGAATTCTGTGCATCTGATAGCCCGTGCTTTCAAGGACGCTGCAGTCAAGTGGCTTTGCTCAAACTTGGGACGCTGTGGAGTCTCATAGGTACTTTCTTGTACAAAAAGGGCAAAATTTGAAGACTCATTCACGGTAGCTAATTGGGGGTGGGCGCACCGGCTGGGGAGGGCGTAATAGCTAACGACTTCTCACAACGCAGTGAAAATACCAACTGCTTACTTTTTTATTTTACCTTATTTTTTATTTAATTTTACTGACAACGGTTTTGGTCATCAATATTTTCTTTTTAAAAGACAGTGTAATTCTGCCACTATATTTCTATTCGCATCCATTCAATTTGCTTAGCTTACCTTGTTCCGGGTACTATGATCAGCATGGCAGCCGCAGAGAGGACGCGCCCTGCCCTTTGCTGGGTTCTTATCTGTCCGGGCAGGAAATGGGCATGACTGGGGGTGAAAACCATATGGATTCAATGGACAGTATGTAGAGTAATTGCTAAGTCAATTCAGTTGTGTCCGACTCTTTGTGACCCCATGGACTGCAGCCCTCCAGGCCTCCCTGTCCATCACCAACTCCCGGAGCTCACCCAGACTCATGTCCATTGAGTCGGTGATGCCATCCAACCATCTCATCCTCTGTCGTCCCCTTCTCCTCCTGCCTTCAATCTTTCCCAGCATCAGGGTCTTTTCAAATGAGTCAGTTCTTCAAATCAGGTGGCCAATTAGACAGGGATACCTGTTCCTAGAAGAGCAGATTATAGAAATAGCTCTGACACTAGATGGCGCCATAAGGCACTCTTATGTTAGTATTTTGGAAGTCCAGAGTTCAAACTGAAGCTTGAGGTTGAAAAAATTCGTTAAAGAAAAGGCATGGTTTCTAAAGTCTACATTTTTTCACCTTTATAAAAATCTTCATATATTCTTCAAAACTAGTGGATTCTAGACATGCATTTCCCGAGATAGGTAAGGAAGGCATCTGGTGTGGATATGAGACTTTATACTTGCTGAGCGTGAAGAACATACAACTGTGATCAACGCTCTCTTGCTGGACTTACAATGGTGCCAATATTTAGGGACAAGCTTGTGGGACAAGAGACAGCTGAACAGATAGAGAAAATAAGAGCGATACCTGTGGTATTAATAGAAATACATGATAGTACAGTGTGTGTGTGTGTGTGTGTGTGTGTGTGTGTGCGCACTCAGTCGTGTCCAACTCTGCAACTGTATGGTTTGCATTAAGAAGAGGTGGCAAGAATACATAGAAGAACTGTACAAAAAAGATCTTCATGACTCAGATAACCACGATGGTGTGATCACTCACCTAGAGCCAGACATCCTGGAATGCAAAGTCAAGTGGGCTTTAGGAAGCATCACTACCAACAAAGCTAGTGGAGGGGATGGAAATCCAGCTGAGCTATTTCAAATCCTAAAAGATGATGCTGTGAAAGTGCTACACTCAATATGCCAGCAAATTTGGAAAACTCAGCAGTGGCCACAGGACTGGAAAAGGTCAGATTTCATTCCAATCCCAAAGAAACGTAATGCCAAAGAAGGTTCAAACTACCTCACAATTGCACTCATCTCACATGCTAGCAAAGTAATGCTCAAAATTCTCCAAGCCAGGCTTCAACAGTACATGAACCGTGAACTTCCAGATGTTCAATTTGGATTTAGGAAAGGCAGAGGAACCAGAGGTCAAATTGCCAATATCCGCTGGATCATAGAAAAAGCAAGGGAGTTGCAGAAAAACATCTATTTCTGCTTTATTGACTACGCCAAAGCCTTTGACTGTGTGGATAACAATAAACTGTGGAAAATTCTGAAAGAGATGAGAATACCAGACCACCTGACCTGCCTCCCGAGAAATCTGTATGCAGGTCAAGAAGCAAGAGTTAGAACTGGACATGGAACAACAGACTGGTTCCACATCAGGAAAGGAGTATGTCATGGCTGTATATTGTCACCCTGCTTATTTAACTTATATGCAGTGTACATCATGCAAAATGCCAGGCTGGATGAAGCACAAGCTGGAATCAAGATTGTCAGGAGAAATATCAATAACCTCAGATATACAGATGACATCACCCTTATAGCAGAAAGCGAAAAAGAACTAAAAGAGTCTCTTGATAAAGTGAAAGTGTAGAGTGAAAAATCTGGCTTAAAACTCAACATTCAGAAAACTAAGATCATGGTATCCAGTCCCATCATTTCATGGCAAATAGATGAGGAAACAATGGAAACAGTGAGAGACTATTTTGGTGGCTCTAAAATCACTGCAGATGGTGACTGCAGCCATGAAATGAAAAGGTGCTTGCTCTTTGGAAGAAAAGTTATGACCAACCTAGACAACATATTAAAAAGCAGAGACATTACTTTACCAACAAGTTCCATCTAGTCAAAGCTATGGTTTTACCAGTAGTCATGTATGGATGTGAGAGTTGGACTATAAAGAAAACTGAGTGCTGAAGAACTGATGCTTTTGATCTGTGGTGTTGGAGAAGACTCTTGAGAGTCCCTTGGACTGCAAGGAGATCCAACCAGTCCATCCTAAAGGAGGATCAGTCCTGGGTGTTCACTGGAAGGACTGATGTTGAAGCTGAAACTCCAATCCTTTGGCCATCTGATGCAAAGAGCTGACTCATTGGAAAAGACCCTGATGCTGGGAAAGATTGAAGGCAGGAGAAGGGGGTGACAGAGGATGAGATGGTTGGATGTCATCAATGGACATGAGTTTGGGTAAACTCTGGGAGTTGGTCATGAACAGGGAAGTCTGGCGTGCTGCAGTCTATGGGGTCACCAAGAGCCAGACAAGACCGAGCGACTGAACTGCACTGATGGCTTGTAGCCTATCAGGCTTCCCTGTCCATGGAATTTTCCAGGCGAGAATACTGGAGTGGGTTGCCATTTCCTTCTCCAGGGGATCTTTCCAACCCAGGGATTGAACCTGTTTCTCTGGCATCTCCTGCATTGGCAGGTGGATTCTTTACCACTAGCACTAACCCTAACCCTAAGCCCATGATAGTACAAAGGATAGATTAATTGTGCCTCGGAGCATCTGTAGGAAGGCTGTCCAGAGCAGGCGACCACAAACGAAGCCCTGAAAGATGAGTAGGCGCTTGTCCTCATGCCTTTGTGCCTCTTAGTCACTCAGTCATGTCAGACTCTTTTTCTTTTTCCCCTTTGGACTGTAGCTGGCCAGGCTCCTCTGTCCATGGATTCTCCAGGCAAGAACACCGGAGTGGGTTGCCATTTCCTCCTACAGGGCATCTTCCCGAGTCAGGGATGGAACTCGCGTCTCCTGCAATGCAAGTGGACTGTTTACCCACTGAGCCATCAGGGAAGCTGAGTAGAGACTTGCAACCTGTCAAAAAGAAGGAAGGGGACTCCATGAAGAAGAAGTACGTACATAACAGCACGAAGGTATCACAGATCAGAGCGAGACAGGGTGGAAATGGGGAGGAGGCAGGCGGCTGGCTGGTAGTGAGGGGAGGTCGGCCAGGAGGCCAGGCTGAGGCTGAGTTGTGAGGAACTGTACGCCATGCTGAAAAATGCGTGAGGTGATTTTGGGGTTGGCAGTGGGAAAACAGCTTACTTGTCCATTAAAAAACAGTACAGTGATTAATGACTTCCTGGGGTGAACAGTTTTTGTCTGGCTTCTGGTGGAATTGTCCATTCTGAGGCTCTCTCGTAGACAGTACAGTCAGAATTCCTCACAGGTATGCTACTGCCTTGATTACTGGCAGTTAGGGGGGTTTCAAAGGCAAGAGAAGATTTCCTGACCCCTCAGTGGAGTTATTCTAGAAGGAAACAGTGAGCCGGATAGTACAGTGGTTCAGAGCAATATTTTGGCTTCAGAGTGTCTGGGTTTGAATCCTGACTCCACCATAAGTAAGCTATTAATGCCTTAAAACCGCCAGTCTCTTTATCTGTGAAAAAATATGAAAATAATGCTACTCACCTCATGGGGCTACATAGGGACTGAGATCACACTTGTAAACCATTTAGCTCAGTACCTCCAGCACAGGGAAACACTCTGTAAATATTAGCTAACAAAAGGTCCAACTATTATCCAAGATGCATCCAGTGCACATCAGAATCCAGTTCCCTGTCCATGGAGCTTGAGTCTGTCATGGCTCAACTTGAGAGCTGCTTCATTAGAAATTCACTGATGTTAGAAGTGAGTCTTGTTTCCTGGGGCCTTATTAAATATCCCTTCCCAGGCTTTATACAATGGAAGCTCAGTGACGAATGAGCAACAGCTATCTGCACATGTGCCACTCTGAGACCCTGAAGTCATTAAGACCATAAATCTGAACAAAAGTGGTTTCCTCTCAATTGTTTTTGTGACAGTTAAGATCTTTGAAAATCACACTTTTGGTTATTGTGAAGCAGAAAGATTGAGCAACTTTGAAGCAGCCATTGCTCTTGTCATCATGATAATGAAAGAATGAAACGAGCTAAAACATGGACATTAGTGGAGAGTCACGTGTACATCCTTACACAGCGTGGCTTAGAAGATACAAAGAGAAGTTGTAGTCAGGCAAGTGGAAGGCGGTGGATTAAAAGGCCCCAAGAGAAGAGCTTTGAAAGAAATGGCTGGTGAGAACAGCTATTAATCTCTGCTTCTCCTCTCTTAGCAGGACTGGAGGATGAGATGGAGTGGGGAAGGATCAGCTGAGAGTCTGGGTGGGCAGACCCACGACATCGACAACTTCTGGAGACCAGTCCTAGACACTGTGAATGTTTAACAAAGGAAACACAACAGAATATGCAGAAAAGATTCTTGTTAAAAGGGGTGAGAGCCACCTCTTCTCATTTTACCAAGAAGGGAAAGATCTTTTTCATTTAGCTCATCTCTACCCACCGCAGAGTGACCACAGACAATGGGAGGGAGGCAATGATGTGCAGAAGCCACAAAGAATGGAGAAATTCCGCGAAAAAACAATGACGCTGACTTAGAAAACCACCTCACCCCAAACTGTTGATTTGACTCTGGGGACTGTGGAAATGAATTCTTGTATGCGATGCTTATATGGAGGACCCGGCAGATGTGTACTTGTATTTCTTAGGTCTGCTGCGGATAGTGTTGATACAATACACGTTCTTCCTGCCTCTTTTTCGGTCTCTCTCTCAGTCCCTGTATTATTTCAGTCATGTTTCAAGGAGAACAACACAACATTAGAAACAAATATAACGAACGACTAAATTAACATGCACATATTTCAACTTTTATCTACTAGACTTTAAAGACCTTAAGGGCAAAAAATGTCATGGTGTTCCCACAACATCTTATAGCTGCTCCTAATGAACAGGGAGGCCTGGCGGTCCATGGGGTCACAAAGAGTCGGACATGACTGAGCGGCTGAGCTGAACTGAACTGAATGTGACCTTGGGTAAGCCATGTAAGCTGTCAGGAAGAGTGTGAGGTGAACTATAGCAAGGGGGGGAATGCTCTGACCGTGACGTCTGCGAGGGCTTTTCTCTGTGGAGGAGTAAACAGGCGAGAAATAACTGGGTTGCGGACTTGGGTTAAATGCACGTGGCCTATTGGACCCTGTCAGCAGAGAGCGCTATCAGGACACAGCCGGCTTTCAGGAGCCTGTTGAGGAGGGGTGCTTGCTGGCTCAGACTGATGGGGCCAAAATTCATGTTATCCCAAATCTGAAGAACAAGCCCTTTGTTCTGACTGAGCGGTGGGGACAAAGCAGTTCTATTTAGGAGGCAGAAATGGAGATCTGGAGGGTCTGTATCTGGCCTTGTCAGAGGTAAACGCAAGGGGTCCTCGAGACTTATCCAAGTCATATGGGCACTCACTTCTTTGCATAAAGGCTTCCAGAACACACAATAGAATTCTGAAGCTTTACCATTCTGCAGCCATAAAATTAACAGATACTCCTTGGAAGGAAAGCTTTGACAAACCTAGGTAGTGTATTAAAAAGCAAAGACATCATTTTTCTGACCAAAGTCTGTAGAGTCAAAGCTATGGTTTTTCCAGTAGTCATGTATGGGTGTGAGAGTTGGACCATAAAGAAAGCTGAGTGCCGAAGAACTGATGCTTTTGAACTGTGGTGTTGGAGAAGACTCTTGAGAGGCCCTTGGACAGCAAGGAGATCCAACCAGTCCATCCTAAAGGAAATCAACCCTGAATATTCATGGGAAGGACTGATGCTGAAGCTGAAGCTCCAATACTTTGGCCACCTGATGTGAAGAGCTGACTCATTGGAAAAGATCCTGGTGCTGGGAAAGATTGAGGAAAGAGGAGAAGGGGGTAGCTGAGGATAAGATGGTTAGATAACATCACCTACTCAATGGACATGAATCTGAGCAAACTCTGGGAGATGGTGAAGGTCAGGGAAGCCTGGTATGTTGCAGTCCATGGAGTTGCAAAGAGTCAGATATGACTCAGTGATTGAATAATGGTGACGAAGGGTGGGGCCCTGATTCGACAGAATTAGTGGCCTTATAAGATGAGGAAGAGAGAGAGATGTCTGTCTTTCTGTGTGTGATGAGAGGAAGGGCCATATGACACCATAGTGAGGAGATGGCCAATCACAAGTCAGGAAGAGAATTCCCACCAGAAACCAAATCCTGCTTGCTGGACATTGTTCTGGAACTTCCAGCCTCCAGAACCATGAAAAATAAATTTCTAAGTCAACCTGTCTGTGGTATTTTTATCATGCCAGCCTGAGGAGACTAATGCAGAAGAAAAGGGAGATGAAGGAAGGAAAAGTACACAATTTTCTGTAGATTCAGATCCCATATAAAGACAAAATAAGAGGTTAAGTGGGCTCATTTTGACATGTGCAACTAAAAGGATGCTTTTAAAATATTGCCTCATGCATTGGAATACTCAGCAGTCAGAACAGAATTTGGGAAGGGGATGACTTTTTTTTTATATTACCAAACCAGGTTCATTTTGTCCCATGAGCATCAAGCCAAAAGTCTGAGATGCTGACATTTGCAATACAGAGAGGGTTATTCGCAAGACGTCCAAGTCTTAGATCTGCCTCCCAAAAGGCAAGGGGCTCAGGGTATTTATGGAGTAAAGAGTAAAGAATCGGGGCAGTCTGAGGACTGGGGAGCATGGGGAAAAGTGAATGGAAAAAGGTCCAGTTCTGCCCAGAGGTAACTAAGCTACAGGCCTGTGCATGTTAAAACATGGAGATGCTCAGCATGATCTGAGGGTGGAATTTTTGCCCTCTGGTATCAAAAGGTCACCAAGCGGACCTTTGCTCATGCACAGTCAGAGGGTCAGTAGTCCCAGCTAGTCTTAATAGCTCAGCGTGGACTAGACACCGCTGACTCCAAGTTCCTGGAAAACAGCTGGGGCCGACATCGAACTGTTTCGGGGCTACATGGAGTAAGTCTGTCATCGGCAGCCTTGAGTAGTGAAGGCAGGTGAGATGGATGCGGCTGATGACTCTTTGTTTCAGTTCTCTCATCTTGATCCCTTCTCAGTCTTGGAGGAAGAGGGGCAATGGCAGCTCTGGCCACTTCCTGCTGATAGAGGGCTCCTGGAATGAAAGGGGGGAATGAAAGGATTTAGCACGCGGTGGAAAATAGTCTCTGGTTCTCAGCTCTCAGTTAACGTTTTGATCCCAATAAACAAACGCCACCTTTTTGTCAGCTGTTAAGGCGTTCATATGCTGAAGATAGGTAAACCACCGACAAAGATGTCCCCTGAGGGGACGCACAGAAATGCCGATACACGGAGAAGATTTAGGCTCTCATTTTTAGGGATTTTATCTAGGCCACAGTCGAGTCTGTGGTCAGTGTCTTACCGTTTACATATTAGAGGGTCTGCATCATCATCAGTTTGGAATGAGCAGCATCGGCGTCCTGTTTCGTCCGCTGCTTCCACCCTCATGCTGCACGTCTCATCAGAGAGCCGCCACTACACTCCCGGGGGCCTCACAGTCAGGGCCCCCGTGTGCTTTCTCTCAAGCCAGTAACCTCACCCAAGCCTGGGGGCGTGGCCTGGAAAGGATCTCATTCCGTTATCACTTTCTCTTCTAGAGGAAGCTGAAATGGTCTCAGAAAAGAGGTCAAGAGTAAACTGGAGAAAAGTACCATCTTGTCAACACAAGTAGGTCTTGTGTATCCTGGTAGAAGGCAAACTTGGTTCTTCCTAAGGGGATTTATGTGGCAAGAACCTGAGACCACTGATTCCACTCTGTAGTAATTCATTCAATCTACAGGTATTTTGATTGCCATGTGTAAAGGAGTACTCTGTTCATTTTAAAAGCTTTCATTAAAATCTGTCACCTTCATTTTCTTGCTTAGATGGCAGGATAGCTTTGAAAAATTTAGTATGGCTTTTAATGTACATAATTCTGGCTCTAGACTCCATGAAATAGCACTTCTTCCCTTACTCCAAATATTTAAAGAGCATTTTAATAAACAAGCCAGCAAGAGATGAGCTTCTTATTTATATTCAAGGTTGTTTCCAAGTATTGTCTGTATAATAATAGGCTTTGTAATCACATGCAAATACCATGTGACTCAATCAGCAGGACATTTTCCTTAGACTTGCCAGTGAAGAAGAGTTTATGCTGAGTCATTCACATTCTTATATCCAGTTTCTATTTTACACATTTTGCTAGAGACCTGGGCTAACAGCCAGGGTAGTGAGGAGTGGGGGCGCAGTGAGGGAGAGATCCCTCTTGAGAAAAGCCAAGTGATCTAAAATGGGCAGAATTTCTGCTTCAGTAGCTCCAGACTGTTATCAATAGAACTATCTAGGCTGGCTCTTGCCCTGCTGAACTGGCTTGTGTATGAAGGGTTAGTTCTGGCTCTGTTGAATGGAAAGCTTGATTGGCCATGATGTACCACTTTCTAAGTCATGAGGTGACGGCTCTTCCGTTTAAGTTAAATCATATTTTCAGCATGCTCCTCACATGCTCCCAGCGTTCAGCACAAGCATTCAATAAAATTATATAGAATTTAAGTACATTTTTATCTTTTTATAGAAATAGATGATTCAAAATGTATTCAATAATAGTAATTTAAATACTCTGAGTTTATTCCACTATTGCATATTTATAAAAATTGGTTTAGATCATCAGGATTTTAACTATTACACAGAAAATTAAGAGAAGAATGGCCTGTGGAGTATCTTCAGAAGTGAGTCTTTTATATAAATGCTTGATATAAAGGCAAATTATCTTTTGGATGGAGATGTGTTATTATACAAAAAGAGAACAGTTCCATTTTCAGAGGTAATTCAAGGACATATTTGCTGGTGGCCTCCTGTTTTCTATTAGCACTAGCTACAGAACAAACAGCCTCGTGACAGTTTGTGACATTGTTCATGCCCTTCAAGATGAAAAATCAAGAGTTTATGAGTCTCAAATGATTATCTTATTATTTCATATAAAGAGAAGGTAGCAAGTGATAATTACGCTTTCAGATTCAGATTTTCAGGGTCACACAGAGGGAAAACCATAATCCTCATTTCTGTTTTGAATTACCTATAAACAAACCTGCATATTTACCATTAATACATGGTCTGTAAAACATGAGAATATATGTAATATATTACTTTGGCTGCTTAATATCATTTCCAAAATGGAAATGACTTAGCTACAAAAGAGACTGTGCATTCTGAAGTACACGAACACCTTGAAGATTGTTCCAGAGAATTTTTCCTAAGGCCATCGACATTACATCAGCTTTTCAGTTGTGCTCATTACTTCAGCGGTAATTAAAATGAGTCAAATATGTTCCAAGAGAGTTTTAAGATAACTATATTAATGCAATTGCCTGCAAGTTAATTAAAATTATGAATGTTATAGTCCTAGCTGCTAATGACAATTTTCATTTTGATGCTGGATTGTGTACACCCAGAGTTACTTACGTTCCTCGTCCGTTGGGCTTACAATCTAAATGTGACACAGGCAAGTCACAGAGAAAGGACAGGCATCACTCAGGGGGAAGAAGATTTTCATGCATCAGAAAGCAAGGACGCTCGGCATTGTTCAGTGGACCCTGGAAATCTTGAGGCAACTAAAGCTGGCTCCGAGGAAATGTGGGTTTGAGAAGGGATTAATACGAAGGAAGAAAGGGAAGCAAGCTAGTCAGCTTATTTTATTCATACGCATACAGAGAGGAAAAGAAAGTCCAGCTATGAGAAAAAATAAGGAACCTATTTTGTTGTTGTTCAGTTGCTGAGTCATGTCTGACTGTTTGCGACTCCATGGACTGCAACTTGCCAGGCTTCCCTGTCCTTCACCACATCCCAGAGTTTGCTGAAATTCATGTCCATTGAGTCGGTGATGCTATCTAACCATCTCATCCTCGGCCACTCCTTTCTCCTTTTGCCTTCAATCTTTCCCTGTATCAGGGTCTTTTCCAGCGAGTCGACTCTTCACGGCAGGTGGCCAAGTTTTGGAGCTTCAGCATCAAACCTTCCAATGAATATTCAGGACTGATTTCCTTTAGGATCGACTGGTTTGCTCTCCTTGCAGTCCAAGGCACTCTCAAGAGTCTTCTCCAACACCACAGTTCAAAAGCATCAATTCTTTGGCGCTCTGCCTTCTTTATGGTCCAACTCTCACAACCATATATGACTACAGGAAAAATCATAGCTTTGACTTGACGGACCTTTGTTGACAAAGGGATGCAGGAAAGTGCAGTATGAAAAGGCAAAAACTGGAAAAAACCTAATAAGAAGTTACATTTATCCAGGTTAAAGAAAATGTATGGAGTTAAACAAACAAAAAAATAAGTGGGCCGGAGAAGAGATGAATGGTCTTGAAAGCAGAAGGGCTGCTCACGTCTGATCTAAATGTGAGAGGAGGATAAGCATGGTTCCTATAATAATAATCATAGTAATGTGATCATAGACTGCAATTACGGACACATTCTTGTTGTAGATAAATGAGTCAGGAGAATTGTGTCCTAGTTATGCTTTTTTGGGACAAATTATGCAACTTTTATTTCAGTTAAACAGTCTTTTTGATCATCAACTATTTGGCTTGCCCTTTGCAGGTACCAGAAACTCAGAGGCGAATATCTGTCCTAGAGGAACTGGGAGTGTTGGGGAGGAAAGAGGCTGTCTCATATATGAACTAAATCTCAAATTTCCTCAGCTGTAAAATGAAGATAATATGTGTAATTCTGGTTCAAATGAGTTTTCTGGAAAGTTAAATATAATGTTTTGCTTCAGTAAAACTAATGGTCCAGTAAAATTAATATTTGAGATTAATTTGAAATGTATCTTATTTATACAGTAATTCCAGTTTACTGGTTTTGGTTTCATTTATTGAAAGTCCTGAAAGAAAAGTCTGAGAATGCTCCCCAGATATCACCTAATCTTTTTTTTTTGACTATTAATGCAATTTAAAAATTGAAGTATAGCTGATTTACCATATTGTTTTAGTTTCAGGTAACCAGTCCATCCTAAAGGAAATCAACGCTGAATATTCGTAGGAAGGACTGATGCTGAAGTTGAAACTGCAACGCATTGGCCACCAACTCTCTGGAAAAGACACTGATGCTGGGAAAAAGTGAAGGCAAAAGGAGACGGGGGCGGGGCAGAGGATGAGATGGTTATATAGCATCATCGACTCAATAGATACCAATCTGAGCAAACTCTGGGAGATAGTGAAGGACAGGGGAGCCTGGCTTGCTGCAGTCCATGAGGTTGCAAAGAGCTGGACAAGTTAGTGACTGAACAACAACAGCAACAACAACAGATGTGCAAAACAGGGAATCAGTATTTTGCAGATTATATTTCACTTCGGGCTTTCCAGGTGGCTCAGTGGTAAAGAATCTGTCTGCAATGCAGGAGACATGAGTCTGAGCCTTGGGCTGGGAAGATACCCTGGAGAAAGAAATGACAATCCACTCCTGTATTCTTACCAGAGAAATACCAGGGACAGAGAAGCTCGGCAAGCTACAGTCCATGGGATCACAAAAGAGTCAGACACTACTGAGCAACTAAACCACAACGTGTATTCCACTATAGGTTATTAAACACCAATGGGTATAACGCCCTGTGCTATATGGTGTTGCTACATATATGCTGTGCTCAGTCACGTCAGTAGTGTCAGACTCTTTTGTGACCCCATGGAATGCAGCTCGCCAGGATCCTCTATCCCTGGGATTCTCCAGCAAGAATACTAGAATAAGTTGCCATGTTCTCTTCCAGCGGCTTTTTATATATAGTGCTTATCTATTTTATATATAGTAGTTTGTGTCTATTAATCATACACCACTAATTTGTCCTTCCCCCTTCTCTCTTCCCTTTGGTAACCATAATATCATTTTCTATGTCTCTGAGTCTGTTCCTATTTTGTATGTAGATTCATTTGTATTACATTTTAGACTCCACATATAAGGAGTCTCAAATGGTAGTTGTCTTTCTCTGTCTGACTTCACTAAGCATAATATTCTCTAGATTTATCTGTGTTGCTGCAAATGAAAATATTTCATTCTATTTTATGGTTGAGTAATATTCATATATATATATATATAAATGCAGCTGCATGGTGCTGGAGCAACTTTGAGGAGATAACCAACATCCAAGGGCAAAGGAGAAGCCCCAGCAACATGGTAGGAGGGGGCAAAATCACATTTAGAATCAAATCCCATACCTGCCAGGGACACTCAGGGGGCTCAAACAAACCTTGTGTGCACCAGGACCCAGAGACCCCACAGAGACTGATACTGAACTGCGTTTCAGCATCTCCTGAGGAGGTATGGGTCAACAGTGGACTGCCGCAGGGGCAGGGGCTCGGGGTGCAGCAGACCTGGGTGTGGCATAAGCCATCTTGGAGGAGGTCACCATTAACCCCACGATAGAGCTACCAGAACTTACACAGGACTGAGAAATAGACTCTTGGAGGAAACAAACAGAACCTTGTGCACTAAGACCCAGGAGAAAGGAGCAGTGACCCCACAAGAGACTGACCCAGACTTGCCTGTGAGTGTCCAGGAGTCTCCGGCGGAGGTGTGGGTTGGCAGTGGCCTGCTGCAAGATTGGGGGCACCAAGTGTAGCAGTGCATGCATGGGATCCTTTGAAGGAGGCCACCATTATCTTCATTACCTCCACCATAGTTTGGCACCAGGTAAATAGCAGGGAGGGAACACAGCCCCATTCATCAAAAGAAAATTAGATTAAAGATTTACTGAGCATGGTCCTGCCCATCAGAATAAGACCCAGTTTCCCCCTCAGTCAGTCTCTCCCATGAGGAAGCTTCCATAAGCCTCTTATCCTTCTCCATCAGAGGGTAGACAGACTGAAAACCACAATCACAGGAAACTAACCAATCTGATCACATGGACCACAGCCTTGTCTAACTCAATGAAACTATGAGGCATGCCATGTAGGGCCACCCAAGACGGACAGGTCATGGTGGAGAGGTCTGACAAAATGTGGTCCACTGGAGAAGGGAATGGCAACCACTTCAGTACTCTTGCCTTGAGAACCCCATGAACAGTATGAAAAGGCAAAAAAGATAGGACACTGAAAGATGAACTCCCCAGGTCAGTAGGTGCCCAATATGCTACTGGAGAACAGTGGAGAAGTAACTTCAGAAAGAATGAAGAGAAGGAGCCAAAGCAAAAACTACACCCAGTTGTGGATGTAACTGCTGATGGAAGTAAAGTCCGATGCTGTAAAGAGCAATATTGCATAGGAACCTGGAATGTTAGGTCCATGAATCAAGACAAATTGGAAGTGGTCAAACAGGAGATGGCAAGAGTGAATGTCAATATTCTAGGAATCAGTGAACTAAGATGGACTGGAATGGGTGAATTTAACTCAGATGACTATTACATCTACTACTGTGGGCAAGAATCCCTTAGAAGAAATGGAGTAGCCATAAAGGTCAACAAAAGAGTCCGAAATGCAGTACTTGGATGAAATCTCAAAAATGACAGAATGATCTCTGTTCGTTTCTGAGGCAAAACATTCAATACCACAGTAACCCAAGTCTATGCCCCAATCAGTAATGCTGAAGAAGCTAAAGTTGAAAGGTGCTATGAAGACCTACAAGACCGTCTAGAACTAACACCCAAAAAAGATGTCCTTTTCATTATACGGGATTGGAATGCAAAAGTAGAAAGTCAAGAGATACCTGGAGTAACAGGCGAATGTGGCCTTGGAGTACAAAATGAGGCAGGGCAAAGGCTAATAGAGTTTTGCCAAGTGAATGCACTGGTCATAGCAAATACCCTCTTCCAACAACACAAGAGAAGACTCTACACATGGACATTACCAGATGGTCAACACCAAAATCAGATTAATTATATTCTTGCAGCCAG
The DNA here is from genome assembly GCF_054371585.1 of Giraffa tippelskirchi. NCBI lineage: Eukaryota > Metazoa > Chordata > Mammalia > Artiodactyla > Giraffidae > Giraffa > Giraffa tippelskirchi. Next base: position 5,003,362 of record NC_137280.1, on the reverse strand, counting down.
AGATGGAGAAGCTCTATACAGTCAGCAAAAATAAGACCGGGAGCTGACTGTGGCTCAGATCATGACCTCCTTATTGCCAAATTCAGACTTCAGTTGAAGAAAGTAGGGAAAATCACTAGACCATTCAGGTATGACCTAAATCAAATCCCTTATGATTATACAGTGGAAGTGACAAATAGATTCAGGGGATTAGATCTGATAGACAGAGTGCCTGATGCACTATGGACGGAGGTTTGTGACATTGTACAGGAGGCAGTGATCAATACCATCCCCAAGAAAAAGAAATGCAAAAAGGCAAAATGGTTGTCTGAGGAGGCCTTACAAATAGCTGAGAAAAGAAGTGAAAGGCAAAGGAGAAAAGGAAAGTTATACCCATTTGAATGCAGAGTTCCAAAGAATAGCAAGGAGAGATAAGAAAGCCTTCCTCAGTGGTCAATGAAAAGAAATAGAGGAAAACAATAGACTGGGAAAGACTAGAGATCTCTTCAAGAAAATTAGAGATACCAAAGGAACATTTCATGCAAAGATGGGCTCAATAAAGGACAGAAATGGTATGGACCTAACAGAAGCAGAAGATATTAAGAAGAGGTGGCAAGAATACACAGAAGATCTATACAAAAAAGGTCTTCATAACTCAGATAACCACGATGGTATGATCACCCACCTAGAGCCAGACATCCTGGAATGCGAAGCCAAGTGGGCCTTAGGAAGCATCACTATGAACAAAGCTAGTGGAGGTGATGGAATTCCAGTTGAGCTATTTCAAGTCCTAAAAGATGATGCTGTTAAAATGTCACACTCAATATGCCAGCAAATTTGGAAAACTCAGCAGTGGCCACAGGACTAGAAAAGGTCAGTTTTCATTCCAATCCCAACGAAAGGCAATGCCAAAGAATGCTCAGACTACCACACAATTGCACTCATCTCACACGCTAGTAAAGTAATGCTCAAAATTCCCCAAGCCAGGCTTCAGCAATACGTGGACCGTGAACTTCCAGATGTTCAAGCTGGTTTTAGAAAAGGCAAAGGAATCAGAGATCAAATTGCCAACCTCCGTTGGATCATTAAAAAAGCAAGAGAGTTCCAGAAAAACATCTACTTCTGTTTTATTGACTATGCCAAAGCCTTTGACTGTGTGGATCACAACAAACTGTGGGAAACTCTTCGAGATGGGAAACCAGACCACCTGACCTGTCTCTTGAGAGATCTGTATGCAGGTCAGGAAGCAACAGTTAGAACTGGACATGGAACAACAAACTGGTTCCAAATCAGGAAAGGAGTGCATCAAGGCTGTATATTGTCACCCTGTTTTTTTAAACTTATTTGCAGAGTACATCATGAGAAATGCTGGGCTGAATGAAACACAAGCTAGAATCAAGATTGCTGGGAGAAATATCAATAACCTCAGATACGCAGATGACACCACCCTTATGGCAGAAAGTGAAGAAGAACTAAAGAGCCTCTTGATGAAAGTGAAAGAGAGTGAAAATGTTGGCTTAAACCTCAACATTCAGAAAACTAAGATCATGGCATTTGGTCCAATCACTTCATGGCAAATAGATGGGGAAACAATGGAAACAGTGGCAGACTTTATTTTTGGGGGGCTCCAAAATCACTGCAGATGGTGACTGCAGTCAGAGTCTCTTGCACTGGCAGGTGGATTCTTTACCAGTAGCACTACCTGGGGAGCCCATATATTTATGCATCTTTATACAATCATCTGTTGATGGCCACTAGAGTTGCTTCCATATCTTGACTACTGAAAATAGTGCTGCTATGAACTTTGCGTTGTGTGTATCTTTTCAAATTAGTGTTTTTGTTTTTTATAGGTATATACCCAGGAGTGGGATTGCTGGATCATATAGTAACTCTACTTTTAGTTTTTAAGGAACCTCTTTAATGTACTCCATAGTGGCTGCACCAGTTTACATCCCATCAACAGGGTAGGAGGGTTCCTTTTTCTCCACGTCCTATTAGCAACATTTGTTTTTTTATAGACTTTTTGTTGATAGCCATTCTGAAAGGTGTGAGGTGATATTTCATTGTGGTTTTTATTTGCATTTCTCTAATAATTAGCAGTGTTGAGCATCTTTTCAGGTACTTGTTAGTAATCTGTATATATTCTTTAGAAAAATATCTATTCAAATCTTCTGCCCATTTTCCGATTGGATTGTTCGTTGTTGTTTTTTGGATATTGAGTTGCATGAACTGTTTATATTTTGGGTATTATCCTCGTGTCAGTTCCATCATTTGAAAATATTGTTTTCCCATTCTGTAGGTTGTGTTTTTGTTTTGTTGACAGTTTCCTTTGCTGTGCAAAGCTTTTAAGTTTAACGAGGTTCCGTGTGTTTATTTTTGCTTTTATTTCTTTTACCTTGATAGACTGATCTAAGGAAACATTCCTGCAGTTTATATCAGAGAATGTTTTCCCTCTATTCTCTTCTAGGAGTTTTATGGTGTCACGTCTTGTACTTAAGTCACTAAGCCATTTTGAGTCTATTTTTATGTATGGGGCGAAGGAGTGCTCTAACCTCGTTGATTTATGTGTGGCTGTCCAGTTGTCCCAATACCACTTTCTAAAGAGACTGTCTCTTCTCTGTTGTGTAATCTAGCCTCCTCTACCATAGATTAATCAGCCGGGTGCATGGGTTTATTTCTGGAGTCTCTATATTCCGTTCCATTGATCTATAAGATATCACGTAATCTTAATTTCCATAAATGTCCTCTGAGGAGAAGTCCTCTTTCTATGTGAGAGCGAGAGGGGTGCCAGTTGAAAGGGACTGAGATTGGGGAATACCTGTTGGATATTTGCAACTACCCTTTGCATCTACTGAGTTGTATCAAGTTGCAGTTGATCTCTTTGCGTCAAAGAGTTGCAACATCTCTTTGCAACTACTGTTATACAGAGGTCTGAAAGTGTTTCCTAGGAAAACAATTTGAACTGTGTCTGCAAGTGAGTTTCAAGTGTATATATATACATTATATATATATGTATATAAAATGCGGTCTCATTAAATCTACTTTAAGTGAGCCATCAGAGAGATAAAAGGAAAGTTATTCTTAAGGTATTTTGTCATTAAAGCTATTGTCATATCACTCTCCAACCCCATGCCTTAGGTGCTGATTTTCTAAAAGCACCGAGCCTCACATACTGACTACACACACAATTATGTAGTCAGATGCTCTGGATATGAGACTCTCTTTATAACATTAAGCTTGGACATGATAAGCCTGGAGAAGGACCAGTCAGTTACTACTGGAAGTGATCCAGTTTTCCCGTCGGCCACTGTGGGACACGCTCTCCCCAGCTCAGCTCCATTTCTTCAAACAGTCAGTGAGAACCTGCCGTGTACACGGTGTCCTGCTAGGACAGTACAGTACCTGAGAAATACAGATAAAGGAGCACGCTTAAGTGTCAAAAGGAGTTATTAGTAGAGTGGTCCATTCTAGTTGGATGTATTTTAAAATGTTCAATAGAAATTCATCAAGAAACAAATGATGGCATTTGAGCTTAGCTTCTAAAGATGAATAGGACTTCCATGGTGGCTCAGATGGTAAAGTGTCTGCCTACAATGAGGGAGACCCGGGTTCAATCCCTGGGTTGGGAAGATCTCCTAGAGAAGGAAATGGCCACCCACTCCAGTATTCTTGCCTGGAAAATCCCATGGACGGAGGAGCCTGGGAGGCCACAGTCCATGGGGTCGCAAAGAGTCGGACACGACTGAGTGACTTCACTTCTAAGGATGAATAGGGTTCTGATGGGCAGAGAAAGCATGGGGAAGGCTATTTCAGGGCAAAGTTTGTCTGCCAGAATTGTGCTTCAGTGGAAAGCTATGCTCTAGAGAAAGATCCTTTCGGTTATCTGATTCTGAGACCTGTTTTACAACTTTGTACATTGGAGGTAACTGATAGCGACGTACATTAGTTTCCCAGGCTGCCTTAGCAAATTGCCACAAACTTGGTGGCATAAAACAACAGAAATTTATTCTCCCCTGTAATTTTGGAGGCCAGAGGCATGAAACCAAGGTGCCAGCAGGGCCCTCTCCCTTTGAAGGCTCTCGGGAGATTCTGGCCTCGTCTCTCTGGGGTTGGCGGCTCTGGTTCACTCCTGCTTCCCTGTCACACTGCCTCCTCCCCCTCTGTTTGCCGGTCTCCTCTGTGTGTCTCTGAAGAATACTTGTCACTGGACTGAGGGCGCACCCAACAATCCCGGATAATCTCTTCATGTCATGATCCTTAATTATATCTGCAAAGACCCTCTTTCCAAACAAATTAACATTTACAGGTTCTAGGAGCTAATACAGGGACACATCTTTTTGGGGACTGCCATTCAACCTGCTACAGCGCACAGTCGCTCTTCTCTGCAGCCATGCAAGTTATGTCTTTCCTTAGAGGCTCACTTGACTCTCCTACCTCCCTGCCCCTTTTGGAAAAACCAGGTTTGCTCACATTTTCACATTCATTTCAATATTTCTGATTTGTAAATAAGTCTGCTTTTTGGCTTCTCCTATAACATCTACATGGCACCCTCATTTATTTAGCTAAATAAAATATTTAACGTGTTTATTTTATATCAATATAAAAGTTTTTATTTTGAGGGATAATTATCTTTTAATGGTAGCTACAGGTGAAAAATGCTGATTTGAAAAAAAAATGCTATGAATTGATCATTTATTTATTGCCATTCTCTCTCCTTGACAAGAAGAGGACGACAGAGGATGAGATGGTTGGATGGCATCACCGACACGATGGACATGAGTTTGAGCAAGCTCCGGGAGTTGGTGATGAACAGGGATGCCTGGCGTGCTGCAGTCCATGGGGTCGCAAAGAGTCGGACACGACCGAATGACTGAACGGAACTGAACTGATTCTCTCTTCATTAGAATGTCAGGTCCATAGTAGTACACATTTTTATCTGTTTTGTTCACTGATCTATTTCCAGGGCTGAAAAAGTGCCTGGCTTTTTAAGGATTTTATAACAAAAAACATGAATGAGTGCTGAATAAAAAAAAAGAGCAATCTAGGGTATTTTATATTTGAAAGTGCATGATGGAGTAGTTGTGATGAGGAAGCAGGGTGCAAACATTGGTAGCCTTGAATGCTATGCAAAAGCATTTGGACTTACCTTGTGAATCATTGAAGGTGCAAGTTGATGCTTTATTGAATTATATGTTTGTCTCTGTCTGCTTTCTGAAGCTAGACTATGAAGACTGCCAAATAGCATGGTGATTTATGTTCTGTGTATTCTTCTTTTACCAATAGATAAAAGAAAATTTAGATTTAACCCTAAAATTTATATTTAATATTGACAAAATGTATTAATCATCAGTTCAGTTCAGTTCAGTCGCTCAGTCATGTCTGACTCTTTGCGACCCCATGAACCGCAGCATGCCAGGCCTCCCTATCCATCATCAACTCCTGGAGTTTACGCAAACTCATGTCCATCAAGTTGGTGATGCCATCCAACCATCTCATCCTCTGGCTTCCCCTTCTCCTCCTGCCTTCAATCTTCCCCAGCATCAGGGTCTTTTCAAATGAGTCAGCTCTTCACATCAGGTGGCCAAAGTACTGGGGTTTCAGCTTTAGCATCAGTACTTTCAATGAATATTCAGGGTTGATTTCCTTTAGGGTGGACTGGTTGGATCTTCTTGCAGTCCAAGGGACTCCCAAGAGTCTTCTCCAATACAGTTTAAAAGCATCAATTCTTCAGTACTCAGCTTTCTTTACAGTCCAACTCTCACATCCATACAAGACTACTGGAAAAACCATAGCTTTGACTAGATGGACCTTTGTTGACAAAGTAATGTCTCTGCTCTTTAATATGCTGTCTAGGTTGGTCATAACTTTTCTTCCAAGGAGCAAGCGTCTTTTAATTTCATGGCTGCAGTCACAATCTGTAGTGATTTTGGAGCCCCCCAAAATAAAGTCTGTCATTGTTTCCATTGTTTTCCCATCTATTTGCCATGAAGTGATGGGACCAGATGCCATGATATTCATTTTCCGAATGTTGAGTTTTAAGCCAACCTTTTCACTCTCCTCTTTCACTTTCATGAAGAGGCTCTTTAGTTCTTCTCTTTCTGCCATATAAAATAGCCTTATGAGACTATCATGCTCAAGTTCTGGGTATTGATGCTTGAGAACTGGGTGAAGAATTTGACACTGATCAGATATCAACATAAATTAATCTTAGTATAGCTGATATTAGTTTGGGGATTATAATATTTTTGGAAGATAATTACTATTTATTGCTGATAAAAGATGATACAAATGCTTTCAATTTTAGATCCTAGAAATTCATAAGTATGAAAAAAATCCAGTGCAAAACCAATTTTAAAAAACTGAAGAAGGTGGTGGAAAATCATGCTTGTTTTCCAATTTTCTGTCTTTCCCATATAATTTTTTCACTTTTAATTATGTCAGCACATATTCAAATATTTTTCTTAACTACCCATGGTAGGAAATCAGCTTGGACTGTATTCTTTTACAGTCAGAATAATCTTGGTTCAAAATGTTATTGAGATGCCAAGGAGTTTTGAAGCTTAGTTAAATATCCTGTAATCTGCTGCTGGGTTACCCAGCAAAAAGAATATGTGTATGCTGACATCATTGTAGAAGGTTTTTACAAGTTGATACTTTAAAAAAAAACAAATGTTATTCTAAAACTCACGCAATTATTCACTATGAGAGACTCTGTCAGATTGAGTTTAGAGTAGCCTAAAGCATTTGCCCAGGTCCAGGAGAGATTTGAGTCAGGTGCAGGGTGTCTGTTTTTCAGGGCTGGTCCTGAGTCTGCTTTGTGTTTCGAATCAATGGCTCCCTTGTAGTCAAGGCTACAGTGACATATTCAGAGGCCAGGGAGACATGCAATCCCAGCCCTGAAGTTGGAGAAAAGAATACAGACTGTTAGAACTCAAATTAGTCTCTTGGATGTTTTAGTGATTCTTCAGGTCATTTGTTTTTACAAATAGTTTTTAAGATACTGCAATATTAACCCAAAGCAAAATTACCCTATTATTTTCAAGCCTAACGGTTTTCTCTCTTAATAGATCACTTGTGTAAGAACAGGTCTCTAAATATTCATTCAGAATTTAAGTTGTTTTGGGGGTAAAGTAAAAGGAAAAATTATGGTTTCAAGAATGTAAAAAGGTACTGATACATTGCTGCCATTATACATCTCGCCGTGAAGTTATCTCTTTAATGGGCTGCCAAATGGGTAGAGATGAGATCAGGAGCAATAATAGCTGGTTGATCTTTAAGTATTTTGTTTCTGTTGACTAAACAGTAGAAGGGTAAGGGATATTCCTATAGGAATATCTAACTTAGAGCTAGCAAATGCTCCTTTTAATTAGTTGAGAGGTATCACCCTAAATTGATCTAGTGAACATTGCTTGTCTTCACATATCAGTTGGAAACTTACTGTACTTAAAAAAAAAGTACCGTTTTTCTCTCAGAGAGATCCTCAGAAAAGAACTATTCCAGACCATGTTATTCCTTGTCTTTGTTTTTATGAAACACACACACACACATATACACATGAAAAAAATATGCAGGCAATGAACTGACCCTAGTCATCTTATTTGGAGTTCGGGGGAAGTGGAAGATGTTCATACTGGAGGAGAGTCAACCAGCGTGAATCTGGGGAAAGAGGAGGGACAAATGAGCAATACCCATAAAACATGGAAACAAATTAGCTAATTAGCAAATTTGCAGTTTCTACCCAAGAGAAAAGGTCTTTGGCTATTAACACGTGAGCAGTCTGAAGAGCTTCTGCAGATACAGATGTGAATTAAAAACTCCAAAGATGGCTGAGCTTTACGAGTAAACAATCTGATATGTGAATATCATTAATCAGTTTCCGCTGATGGGGTGGGTGTTTGGCTTTTTTGTAAGCGTCAAGTGCTTCAGGGTAAAAAAACAATATACCCCTTTTATAAAATCTTTTTAGCTGAGAAGTGTCTACCTAGGAAAAGAAAGGTAAAAGTTTGATGGGGACTGGGAATAATGCTTAAAGGGTTCTGTTAATACTGGACAAGGCTGTAGTTGTATCTACCTTGCTATCCTCGATGTGCCATAATATCCATATAATGCATAATTTGAGAAGATGATTAAGATGATTCTAATTACAATAATACAGAAGTAGATGATTTCCCCAGATGTCAACAGAAAAAAATAGAAGTTGAGTCTCTGTCCTCTCAACTGCTTCTCTGTAGGGAAAGAGCAGTTGGCCAGGATGGTGGTGGTCAGGCTCTCTAGCCCCTCGGCATCTCGCCCTGGCCCCACGTTTTGTGGATACATGGTTATGTAACAGCTGAGATCGCTTATAGCACTGCACATGCGCATCGCAATGTACCTGTTTGGCCACGGGCCGAGTAAACACGTATAAACTCAAGCTGAGAAGCCCTTGCGTCCGCATTACGGCGGCGTTATGGCCGTGTCCGCTGGGTCAATCAGGACAGAAAACAGCGCGTCTGCTGCTGTGGCTGCTGTGCCAGTCAGCAGAGGATGAGCATGTCTGCAGCTCCTACGACTCCTTGAATTTTCTTCCAGCTTCCCCGCTTGAGTCTTGCCTACCTTGGGTTCAGTGAACAGTGATGTAGAGCAAGACATTTTCCAAACTCCATTTCTTATAGAAGCCAATTTAATAAGATTCAGTGCACCTTCTTTTTAAATTTATGTACAGAAGACTTCAAGTTTTGGGATGTATTGTTCTAAGATTTTTGACAAGTGTGTAGAGTCTTGTGACTACCACTGAAATCAAGCTTTAGAGAAGACTGTGGCACACCCCCCACCACCCCTTTCTGCTGTATTTTCCGTCACCCCTCTCTCCAAGCTTAATCCCTGGCAACCACTGATCTGTTCTTTCATCCCTATAGTTTTGCCTTTTTCATGATATCATGTAAATACAATCATTTACATACTTCTTTTTTTGCTGATGTCTTCAGAATCTCAAGAAAATCTAGGTGCTTTTTTAAAAAAGGATAAAGATAGGAGGGAAGCATAAATCAGGAATCTGGGATTAAAATAATCATATTACTATATATAAAATAGATAACCAACAAGGACCTACTATATAACACAGGAACTATGCTTAATATCTTGCAATAAACTATAATGGAAGAGAATGTAAAAAAATTATACATGTATATGTATAACTGAATCACTTTTCTATACAACTGAAACTTACACAACGTTGTAAATCAATTATATTTCAATAAAAATTTTTAAAAAGGAAAAAATAGATCAAAGATGTCATAGTTGCCAAGTGTACTAGAATTGTTATATTGGCATTTAATTATTAAAAAATAAATATATGGGGTATCAGTTATGATTCCTAGGCTATGAATATCCTCTTGGCCCCAGAAAGATAAGATAAGCTCATGTACATCAAATGAAAACAAAGGACTCTTGCCTCTAAAAGGATATTGAGCTAAATGCTTTTGAGACAAGAAAGGATGACTATTCAGTGAAAGACAAGATCCATTTTCTGCTGTCTTGTGGTTGAGCTGATTGTAGTTAACTCTTGATGAATGAATGGTCTTTGAAACCTTCAAATGTGTGTGTGGCTACATTTTTAGGTGAAATTGCCACTCACCTGACCCCTCTGATCAAATCTGCTGGCATGGCTTTCTGGACAGTTTCCAGGACAAGCAGGCCTTTGCCTGTGCGGTCTCAGGGAAGCACCAGGTCCCGGGCGTTGGTGGAGGGAAGCCCTTCACGCGTCAAGGGCACACGAGAGCTGCCCTGCCTTCTGAAAACTTTGCAACAAGTTTGGCTGTAAGTTTCACAGTTTGTCTTTAAATGCAAGCTCAGGATGGCTCTTTCCTGTGCCCTGCCAAGCCCCCTGCTTTGCTGAGGGATCAAAAACGTTCCCATCAAGGGAAGGTGACGGTCTTGAAGTGGTCCTCAGGGCCCCAGGCACGTTCAGCCCCACTTGACTTCACCTGCTCAAAATAGCAGACATGCTACATATATTTGGCAAATAGTTCTGGATATAAGCATATCAATTTTAAAAAATATCCAGTCTTCATCTTTATAAAGGGCTGCAGAATAATCTTTCCATTTAGCCACAGCTAAGTAGGCTGTCTGGGGTCAAAAAACATATCTTGGACAGGTAAATTTTACTGTTATATCGTAGGTATTTCTAAGACTTGGAGATATTTTACTAAATTCTGTTTAAAAATGTTTCTAAGTACGTTAGTATTAAGGGAAAGCAAGTACATGTAAATTATTTAAATACACTGTAGTAAGACAGTATCTTGAAATATTCATGTTTGTATTTTACTTTTCCCCATTTATTTATGCATGACCTTTCTTCCACATTAATCCAAGAAGTAAGATTGTTTTACTAGGATCAAAAGATTAACAGTTTGTCCACCTTTATTATTTAAGAAAATGATCCAAGTCACACTCTTGTTAATCAGCAGGAAGAAATATGTGAAGTAAACAAGCTCAGATGGTGTGAATTAACAATAGATTTGGAAAGACATGGAAGAACCAAGCACACTACCCACACTGTCCTCCAATCCCTTGAGATCAGAAGCAGTTTTTAGAAAGAAGCAGAAGTGACGGAGGGGGAGCAGGAGGTAGGAACTTCACTTCCAAGAGACTGGACAGAGCGGAGAGGGGAGAATGCGAGCTGGCCGGGCCCCAGGAGTGGAGCTGGGGTGTGAAACTGCTGAGGACCACATGGGCCGAGCAGTGCTGGCCGTCTCCCGAGGGAAGCAGAACTCCTTGCTTTGGGGAAACTGCCAAGCATCTCTCCACTGTCAGAGACTCGGATGATCCCAGCTGATGCCCGAGACTGTGAACTCTCGGCAGTCGAGGACAGGTTTAAGTTCCCGGCAACAGAATAGCTATCTTCAGTACTCAAAAGAGGGTGGGAATGTGTAAGAGAAAACCCCAGCCCTGGAGCTTGAATGAGGCTGGCTGGCAGTGAAACTGAGAAATAAGGAAAGGTAATTATTCAGCTACTGAAAATAGGGAAGGTAATTCGAGTAGCCGTAGGAGATAGGCTGAGTGTGGGCATCACTGGAGCAGCACAAATTCGACCCCCTCTCTCTGGTGAGTCCTGCGGCCGTCATCCCTGTTTCTGTTCTTCCCTGGGAGCCCTGCGCCTGCTTGCCTCAGATTCACAGTTGGCTGCCACCAGACTCTCAACGAAGTTGCCACCTGACACATTTTGGGTAGAGGTTTGTCTTTTTAAGTGTGGCAAGTTGTTTAACTTTTCTTGACCCAAAGAGGAGTTTCATGGTGGGATTAAAAGTTTTAGGAGGTTGTGTAGGAAAACTTAATTGAGTAATAAAAAGGATTGAGCTACTGATACATGTAAGAGTATGAATGAATCCAAAAAAAAAATGCAGAGTGAAAGGAGTTAGACCAAAAGAGCCTGTATCATATGACACTGTTTACGTAAAACTTTAGAAAATGCAAAGTAAACTTGAGGGAATGGGAAGGGACAGGAGGGAGGGGTTACAAAATGGCACAAGGAGACTTTTGGGGATGATGGACGTGTTTGGTGCCTTGATTGTGATGACGGTTTCATGATTGTACACATATGCCAAAACATATCGAAGTGTACATTTTAGATATGTACAGTTTACTGTATGTAAACTGTGCTTCAATAAAGCTATTTGAAAAAGAAACAAATGAATAAAACTTGATGAAGTAAGAGGCTGAACCGGCGCAGACAGCTGCCTACAGCACCTACCTATAAAGATGTTACCTGAAAACTGCTTCCTGGTAGCTGTTGAGCCAAAAGGCACAACCAAGCCAAAGAGCGGGAGAAGGAAGGATTTAGCACTTGAGGCAAGTAAGGAGAATACCAGGGGTCTTTCCCAAAGCAGTATCTTATGAAGGAGCTTGGACTGTTGACAGAGTCCAAGTTTTAGTTGATTGAAGTGATGAGGGTCAGAAAAGGGCAACATAATTATCCCTTCATTTCAGTCGCTCAGTCGTATCCGACTCTTTGTGACCCCATGAACCGCAGCACACCAGGCCTCCCTGTCCATCACCAACTCCTGGAGTCCACCCAAACTCATGTCCATCAAACTGGTGATGCCATCGAACCATCTCATCCTTCTTTATCGTCCCCTTCTCGTCCTGCCTTCAATCTTTCACAGCATCAGGGTCTTTTCCAATGAGTCAGCTCTTCGCATCAGGTGGCCAAAGTATTGGAGTTTCAGCTTCAACATCACTCTTTCCAATGAACACCCAGGTCTGATCTCCTTTAGGATGGACTGGTTGGATCTCCTTGCAGTCCAAGGGACTCTCAAGAGTCTTCTCCAACACCACAGTTCAAAAGCATCAATTCTTTGGTGCTCAGCTTTGTTCACCGTCCAACTCTCACATCCATACATGACTACTGGGAAAACCATAGCCTTGACTAGACGGATCTTTGTCTGCAAAGTAATGTCTCTGCTTTTAATATGCTGTCTAGGTTGGTCATTGCTTTCCTTCCAGGAGCAAAAGCGTCTTTTAATTTCATGGCGGCAGTAGGTTTCAGTCAATCTCGTGGTTGAGAGCTTCGGGCTAATCTTTACCATGGAAACAGAACTGGGAGTCTTGCCAACTGACATATTATTTTTGCTGTGGTTACTTTTCTTGCCTGATAACAGTTGTTTGTTTCTGCATTCTTCTGTTGCCTTAAGATGATTAATTATTGAGACCTGTTCAAGGATGAACATTGTGGCCCAACTTAGATCACAAAATGGCTCAGACAAAATGGTTTCTCTTATGTCAAGAAAGCCATGCTTAGTTCTCTTTCTCCAGAGATTTCCCTACATTACCTGCTTGCAAAGTTGCTTTTGAGAATAGTTATTACTTTCCCTTGCAGGATACAAAGCCACTGGGCAAGACACGGGACTGACGGGAGGACACGGGGTCTGCACGTCTTCGGTTGTGTTCCTCATAAAGCCACAGCGCTGGGAGCTGCTCAGGGGTGAGTGGTCTCTGAGGAGCAGGGGGTACCGACTTGCCCTTCCTGTGACCATCAAAGTATCACTTTGCCTTAGTTAAGTATCCAGTGGTGTTTCGGACTGAGAGTGTCAAGGGAAAAAACATTATCATTTAAATTAGGGCGTTAGACTGAGCCCCTGTAGCTGAATTAGTAAGTCCTTGTGATCTGTCCTTCACTTTCCTTCTCTTTGTATTCTTTGTCTGAATTGCTTAATAAGCATTCCTAATTTAGCCTTGACAGAAAAGAGAGTTTCCTACCCATCTTTGTGTGTGTGTGTGTGTGTGTGTGTGTGTGTGTGTGTGTGTTTAGGACCTTGTTTAAAAATTCTGAGTTCCTGCGCAGATAAGGAACCTTCTTTTAAGGTGTTTGGGGTTGTGGGGACACCACTTAGTTTTAAAATGTTTGGATAAAGCCCTTTAGCCACTGTAGCTCCTCTGGCTTCTCACTCTGCCTCCCTCCTCCCCTGCACCTCTAGAGATGGAGCCAGTCCCTGTGATGAAGGCCACAGCTGGGCGGAGAAGGCCCAGGAGAAGACCTGAGGCTGCCCGGCCTTTGCCCAGTGCCCTTCCTCAGCGCTGGCTTTCCTAAATGATCCTGTTACTGTCCTCCACCATGACCCCCAAATTTTACCCCAGCCCCTCACAGCTTAGAGTTTATCTTATTCATAAGCAAATTCCCATTTCTATTATTCAATATTTCAGTATCTTCCCCTAATTGAACATTCTCTCATTCCACCTGTAAATTGTAAAATTGGGAGGCTTAGAATATTTTTCATTAGCAATGTCTCAAGTAAACATCCAGTGGTTAAACATTCTATTGTCTCTAAGGGACTGATTATTGAGTTCCTGAGCTGAAGTCACACTGAATATCAGCCTCTCCCTAACAATGAGCTTAAAAGGTACAGTCTGTGTAAAGAGTATTTTATGGAAAGAGGATTTAAATTATTAAAATAAACCCCTATAGTCTTTCCTTCCAGAAGAGATAATGAGTCGTTTTTCTGCTCATCTTTGTAGATCTGTCAAAAAAGAAAAATAAAAAAACAACATGAAATGTCAAACTTCATCAGCATCTGAGACACCCCCATGGGGTTAAGCCCTTAAACAATCCCTTCCTCCCTCCCAGAAAATTAAATTAATCCATGCCTGGAAGCATAGCCCTGTTTCCTTCGCTTATTTTTGTCCCCGAGCACGTCTAATCTCTCTCTGCCTGTGCCACTCTAATCCTGCTTGTAGACCTTAACTCCCTGAAGTCAGGCAAGGATGCAGGTCAGAAACGAATTTCAGGGCCCTGAGATAAAGCAACTCCCTAAATTCTTAATGTATTTTCAACATATTTTGAGGTATCTCCTCACCTTTGTTGATTTTTTTTTTTTTTTTTGGATAAATATCTTCTGGGAAGAGAGCAAAACAACCATCAAGAAATCAATGAATAACTGCCCAGAAGCCAAAGAGTTGCAGGGCTTGGGGAAGGGGGGGAAGGTCTCCAAGTAGAGGGCACAGAAGCTTGTCTGGCTCTGCCATGTGAGGGAGGGTGGGTGATGGTGAAGGATTATCTTTGCTGCAGCCTCCAGAGAGAAGGCGGGGAAGAGGAGGATTAGGTCTGACAGCGAAGAGAGGGTATGGGATAGGAGATGATTTAGCCGACACATTCTATGAGCCTGGTCATCAGAGTCTTTCAAGTCCTTTTTCTCACCCTTTTCATTGAGATTTGTATGCTGGTTTGATATTCTCAGAGTAAATAGATCATTTTTCATCCGCTTAGAGATGCAAAGTTATGCTTACTATTTATACTAGATATATGTTTCATGGATAAAGAAACTATCCTCTCTATGTTGTCTGACAAAGGAAACAATATTCTGACTGAGCAGTCAGCTGAGCAGATTGCCTTTTACAGAGCTGATGACCAGCAAGTTCACTGTAGTGGTTCGAAAGCATAATGAACTTCACACCCCACCCTCGGTATCCAAAGCAGTTCTAAATCTAGCACAATCCTATGTTTGGTAACATGGGCCCTTACAAAAGAGTTGCTTTACTGAGTATCCTAAAGAATAATAAAAAGTCACTGGAGAGTCAGAACAGCACAGAAAGCATTTTGTAAATGATTTTATTATTTTAAAAGGCAAGCACAAGAGAAGAAAAGTAAAGATTCTTATTGTTCACGAAGTTATTTCTAATAGTTTTATTTTAGATTTTAGCAGATTTTACAAAGAAAATTTTGCTGTATGGAAGAATTTCTATGATATAAACTTCAAACATGGGCAAGACTGTTAAATACATGAAGGTGGATTATCAGTTCAGTTCAGTTCAGTCACTCAGTCATGTCCGACTCTTTGCGACCCCATGAACCGCAGCACAACAGGCCTCCCTGTACACCACCAACTCCCTGAGTAAACCCAAACCCATGTCCATCAAGTCGGTAATGCCATCCAACCATCTCATCCTCTGTCGTCCCCTTCTCCTCCTGCCCCCAATCTTTCCCAGCATCAGGGTCTTTTCCAACGAGTCAGCTCTTCGCATGAGGTGGCCAAAGTATTGGAGTTTCAGCTTCAACATCAGTCCTTCCAATGAACACCTAGGACTGACCTCCTTTAGGATGGATTGATTGGGTCTCCTTGCAGTCCAAGGGACTCTCAAGAGTCTTCTCCAACACCACACTTCAAAAGCATCAATTCTTCCGCACTCAGCTTTCTTCACCATCCAACTCTCACATCTGTACATGACCACTGGAAAAACCATAGCCTCGACTAGATGGACCTTTGTTGGCAAAGTAATGCCTCTGCTTTTTAATATGAATTATAGGATTTCTTAACTCTACTTGTGATAATAAGCCTTTAAAATTTTTTATTTCAATGACTTATACTCAGCATTCCATAAATAGACTTTCCCTAACATATACATGAAAATTATTTGCCTAGGAGGTTTTGTGGTATTAGACCTAGGAAGCTAGAAAATTTTTTTAATATCCAGAGGAATAAGTGGTGAAACTTCAGCAATGCTGTGAAGTCTGGCACCAAGGGCCATCCCACAGGCAGTCACATAGGCATGGAATAGGTGGACATGCTGGCCCCAATTTGATTGTCTTTTTATATATACTGTGCAAGAGACAAAACAGAAGGCAGTGCCAAGATCGTCTCGATGCCTTAAGGAAAGGAAGCCTGGACTAACAGCCAGGAAAGGTGTGTAAATATGAAAAGGAGACTTGAAATTTAGACAATTCTCCAAACAAAGACGACAGACACTACTTTCAAAACAGGACTGCATTTTGAATGGAAACTTGACCAATTAGCTTAGAATTCAGCCTCTTGTCTATCTAAGTCCCACGTGTTGTATGTGTTCGCCGCTCAGTTGTGTCCAACTCTTTGCGACCTCATGGACTGTAACCTGCCAGGATCCTCTGTCCTTGGGATTCTCCAGGCAAGAATAATGGAGTGGATTGCCATTCCCTTCTCCAGGGAAATCTTCCCAACTCAGGGATTGAATCCTGGTTTCCCACAATGTAGGCAGATTCTTTACCATCTGAGCCACCAGGGGATCCACCCAGGTCCCATGTTCTTAGTCGCTCAGTCATGTCTGACTCTTTGCGACCCCATGGACGGCAGCCCACCAGGTTTCTCTGTCCATGGGGATTTTCCAAGCTAATACTGGAGTGGGTTGCCATGCCCTCCTCCAGGGAAATCTTCCCAACCCAGGAATTGGACCCAGGTCTCCCACACTGCAGGTGGATTCTTTACTGTCTGAGCCACCAGGGAAGCCCAGGTCCCATAGACAGCTCTTAATTGCTAGTGTAATCATGACTTTGTCAATAATAATCAACATACGGGCCTATATCTTCATATTTGAAAATGTGGATGCAATGCAGGTTGACCTCTAAATCCTTTTTTCAGATCTTACTTATCAGTCTTGAGGACATGAGACGTCAGAACAAGCTGTGGGCTAGAGCTGACCGCAGAGCTCTGGGGAGTCAAGACTACTACTCTTTCCAGCTCCACATTCAGTGAAGTCACTCTGGTAGCCTGACATCCTCCAGGATGGGAGGAACAGAAATTGGAAGACTTTATAAATCAGTGCTTCAACCACCTCTTCTACTCAGAGGGGATTGTTTAACATTTACCAGCCTTCATTGAAAAAGTTTATTGTCTTTCAGTAGCTCAGTAATGTCCAACTCTTTATGACCCCAGGGACTGCAGCACGCCAGTCTTCCCTGTCCTTTACTATCTACCAGTCTTTGCTCAAGCTTATGTCCACTGGATCAGTGATGCCATCCAACCAACTCATCCTCTGTTGTCCCCTTCTCCGCCTGCCCTCAACCAGCACCAGGGTCTTTTCCAGTGAGTCACCTCTTCACATCAGGTGGCCAAAATATTGGAGGTTTAGCTTCAGCATCAGTCTGTCCAGTGAATATTTAGGGTTGATTTCCTTTAGGATTGACTGGTTTGATCTCCTCACTGTCCAGAGGACTCTCGAGTTTTCTCCAGCATCACAATTCAAAAGAATCAATTCTTGGGCACTCAGCCTTCTTTATGGTCCAACTCTCACATCTGAACATGACTATCAGAAAGACCATAGCCTTGACTATATGGACATTTGTTGGCAAAATGATGTCTCTGCTTTTTAATACACTGTCTAGATTCATCATAGCTTTCCTTCCAAGGAGCAAGCTTTAATTTCATGGCTGTGGTCACCATACGCAGTGATTTTGGAGCCCACGAAAATAAAGTCTCTCACTGTTTCCACTGTTTCCCTGTCTATTTGCCATGAAGTGATGGGACCAGATGCCATGATCTTAGTTTTTTGAATGTTGAGTTTTAAGCCAACTTTTTCACTATCCTCTTTCACCTTTATCAAGAGGCCCTTTAGTTCATCTTTGCTTTCTGCCATAAGTGTGTTGTCATCTGCATATCTGAGGTTATTGATATTTCTCCCAGATCTTGATTCTAGCTGTGCTTCATCCAGCCCAGCATTTCTCATGATGGGCTCTGCATATAAGTTAAATAAGCAGGGTGACAATATACAGCCTTGACGTACTCCTTTCCCAATTTTGAACCAGTCCATTGTTCCATGTCTGGTTCTAACTGTTCTTTTTTGACCTTTATACAGGTTTCTCATTGAATAAGTTGATACATATATAAAGTATTTAGGACAGTCCTGGTATACTGTAACTTTAACCCAACAGTTTATTTTTGAAATATACTTTCATGGGAAATTATTATTCAATAATTAAAAGATACTTATTCAAAATTATAGAATGGGAAGATAAAAGATATTTTCAGTAGAATCCTGTTTTAACATAAAATAACTATCAGAAGCCTCTTGCACATCAGCCATTTCTGCACCCGCATTAGGCACGGCCGTACGGCGAACACTGAGACAAGCAGACTGTTTTCTGGAGCCACAGAGCTCACTGTTGTGCTTTCTTGTTCACTATGGAGATGATGTTCTTGAAGATACCCAAGGTCGTAGGACTATCACAAAACCCTGGGTTAACTGAACCCACAGCCCCAACAGTTCCCGGGGACTCTAAGTTATGTGACGTCCACAATGCCTGCAGCCCCTTTCTCTGCCCTGTGCGAGGCCATTGAGTTCAAAGGAATTTAAAGAGTGATAGTAGGACAATCCTACAATCCTGCTACTAGGAGAACTGGGCTTTGGTGGGATGGTTGGCTTGTGGCATTCATGCTCTTATTCATTCCTTTCTTCATCAATTCACTAAACATTTATTTAGCATCCCGTATTTCCCTAGGCACTGTATCAGTAGGCACTAGGAATAATTAGGGCTAATATTTAATCAGCACAAAACTCTGGCTGTGTTGGTGGTTTACAGTCAGCACTTGTTCTGATTGGTCAAAGTCTCTCCTTTACTGGTTGTAAAATACATTGAATAGCATCCCCGAATATGAAAGTGGTTAAGATATAGTTCTTGCTCTTAAGAAGTTTATAGTTTGGTAGAAGGGACAAAAACATAAATGAAAGCAACATGATACAGTAATAGTTATTCTTTGATAATTTATTTTTTGGTTTGGTCTGTTTCAAGTTTCTGGACTAATCTTTTATTTTCATTGTAAAAATTAAATCCACCCAGGAACAAAATAAAAGAATACTACATTAACAGTTGAGACATTGCTGCAAGGCTCTGTTCTCTCCCAAGGCAAAGTCTCTCTCGCTCTAATAAATTCTTGGAAGTGATTTATTTTCCCAGGGCTTGTATGATCATACAGGCATAACTAATTTTGTAGTGAGAGATCAAGGCAGAATATAGCAAATGAGCAGTTGTATTCTTTCTCTTTCTCAGTTATTGACTATAGCAGATTTTCCTAAAACCCTAAAAAACCAATTTCTACTGAGAACCTACTAAGTGCCAGGCAATAGATGCGGGGACTGGCAATATATTTAACGGAAATGGTCCCTTCAAGAAATTGAAAATAATTTAGTAGAACTAGATGCCGAGTAAGTGTCTTGTGAAATCTGAGTCCTAGAGAAATTAAATAATTTCCCGAGGTTTGCTGACTCTCTACTTTTTCAATTAATTATTTAGTAATAAATTTTTAGAGTGTTATGCATAAAACATAGTCAAGACAAACCAGTATCTTTATTTTTTTTTTCCTGCATTTAATTTTATTGGAACCCTTGTCATTCTGGATTTATTTGTGAGGGGGCGAGGTAAGGATGAGTTAAGTGCTACCCCATGCAAACTGATGTCTTTCAATGTGACCTTAGTTCAGTCAACAAGTGAATGAAAAGGAAGAAAATGGCTACAGCGTCTTTTTAACTGACTCTGTTGGAATGAGATGGTCATTAGGATTTTGGCCTCTTATCTTTCCCTTTTTACTTGGAGTCTATATCATCCTACCGGCACACATGCTTGCTTGCATTCTACTGTTTAATTTTGTCTGTTTATTTTATAGATAACTGGAGCCCATGGCCTCTGGGGGATACTTCATGTGTATATGACACACATTTTAAAGGAGCTGCTGGTACAGTGAGGATGTATTAATACATCATGAGCAGACAGAAGATACTTCTATCTGTCCCAGTAGCAACATGATAATGTGAAGTTCTAAGTGGTGGTGTCTGCAAAGGAGACTGGAAAGTACAGATTATGCATCTCATACACTCATGTGAAAAGCTTCTCTGGGAGCATGAGATGTGTAGCATTTTAAAGCAGCAGCAGCATCTGTCTTTAGCAGGTTGGTTGGTGAGAGGTAATGAGATGTTTGCAAATAAAATTCAAGTTAATATGTTAGATTTCGAATCCCATGAGAATTAATTACTTCAGAATGCTTCCTTCTGTTTCATATCTCAGCCTTAAGGTGAAATGGATATCTTCATCTCTGCATGTGGAGACAACCAGTGAGCTTTTGCTTGCTGTGGAAAACAATGCGGATGGTTGAAAGCACGTGTGGTTCATATTATCGCAACTTTACTTTCTCTTAAACAAGGCAACTGATGTTTAGTTAAATAAATTAGTGAGTAGAAAAGCTATGTTTTAAAGTGAGAAAAAAAGCCTTTTAAAGTCTTTTAAAATTGCCTCATGTTTGTTCCTGGAAGCTTCCTGGTCCTGTGTGTGTTTAATGCTGACGAGAGGAACAGACAGAGGGAGGGGAGAAGAGGAGCTGGAGCCGCAGAGCTGGGGGTCGCGGCCCCCATTCTAGGTTCAGTCTTCCCCAGTGCAGACTCCAGCTCGGCCACCTTTCAGCTGTGCGATCCTGAAGCAGTTTTTCAATTTTCCTGTGCCCTCTGATATAAAACTGATTAATAATAATAGTAAAAATTTCACAGGGTTTTTGAATAATCAGTAAGTTGATCTTTACCGAGCACTATGGGAGTGCCTGGCTTACAGTAAATGCTAAATAGGTGTTTGTTCCATAGAGCTGTAGGGGCTACAGTCATAATAGCTACCACTGCTGAGCCCTTGGCACTGTGCTAAGCATTTTGTGTAGATTCCCTCCTTTAGGCCTCAGAAAACCCCTGTGAAGTTGGTTTTATGGGTTTTTTTCTGGTGGCTCAGATGGTAACGAATCTGCCTGCAATGCAGGACACCCAGGTTCAGTCCCTGGGTTGGGAAGATCCCCTGGGGGAGGAAATGGCAACCCGCTCCAGTATTCTTGACTAGGAAATCCTATGGACAGATGAGCTTGGTGGGCTACAGTCCATGGGGTTACAGAGTAGGACATGACTGAGTTACACTTACTTACCAGCTTGTAGATGTGGGAACTGAGGATTAAGGTGATCAGGTAACGTGGTGATGGTCACAGAGATGTGACTGAGCAACAATTTGGAATCTATATGACTGGAATCTAAAGAGTTTGCCTCTTCACTCAGCTTAAAGTTTAGTAAAGTATATAAATAAACAGTATGACTTCCCTGGTGGTCTAGTGGTTAAGAATCCGCCTGCCAATGCAGGGGACACGGGTTCGATCCCTGGTCTGGGAAGATACCCTGTGCCATGGAGCAACTAAACCCTCCCGCCTAGAGCCCCTGCCCTGCAACAAGAGAAGCCACTGCGATGAGAAGCCTGTGCGCTGGAATGAAGAGGAGCACCGCAGAGGAGATTAGCCCACCCCTCGCCACAACTAGAGAAAGACTTCACACAGCGAGGAAAACCCGGTGCAGCCACAAAACACAAAGTTGTTCTCTAAAAAAAGAAGGTAAACCAGTAGTAAACATTTTTAGAAGTATAGGAAGCTGTACATACAACTGGGGAAAGAGCCCCACAATAGTTCAAACATATCGCATCTAAACCAAGAATTCACTTGAAAACATATAATTTATGTAGGCTGTCTCTGCCTTTGCTTCTTCTTTTTCATTCTTAGTTCTAGTGAAGAGATATACAGTGACAGAATCTTTAACATGCTTAACATCTTCGGAAGGAAAGTGGCAGTTTCTTGGTTTTTGTTTTTGTTACTGATAAACACTGTATTCAATAAACATTACTTGTGCTGAACACATAGAAAGTGGAACAAAGGTGTCATTCTATAGACGTCCCAGGGGGACGGTCTCAGGAAGGAAAAGAATGACATTTTTCTGAACTTCCTTGTGCAATTTTGCTAAAGTTGCTTTTATCTGCGGTGGAGTGAGAAGGCTGATTACAGAGGGCCAAAGAGTGACTGAGAAATAGAAAACCAGTGAGTAGAGGTGGGTGGCTGCGCCTCCTGACAACAGGCTCTGGATGTAACGTTAGTGGTAAGTCCCTCCCAGAGCCTACAGGGTTCATGTGGGGCTCAAGTCATTCCAGGACTAAGGCAGATTCCAACTCTTCAGTGTGAACGAAGTGGAGGTGATGGAATTCCAGTTGAGCTATTTTAAATCCTAAAAGACGATGCTGTGAAAGTACTGCACTCAATATGCCAGCAAGTTTGGAAAACTCAGCAGTGGCCACAGGACTGGAAAAGGTCAGTTTTCATTCCAATCCCAAAGAAAGGCAATGCCAAAGAATGCTCAAACTACCACACAATTGCACTCACAGCCAAAGATGGAGAAGCTCTATACAGTCAGCAAAAACAAGACCGGGAGCTGACTGTGGCTCAGATCATGAACTCCTTATTGCCAAATTCAGACTTAAATTGAAAAAAGTAAGGAAAACCACAAAACCATTCAGGTATGACCTAAATCAAATCCCTTATGATTATACAGTGGAAGTGAGAAATAGATTCAAGGGTTAGATCTGATAGACAGAGTGCCTGATGAACTATGGATGGAGGGTCATGACATTGTACAAGAGGCAGTGATCAAGTCCATCCCTAAGAAAAAGAAATACAAAAAAGGCAAAATGGTTGTCTGAGGAGCCTTACAAATAGCTGAGAAAAGAAGAGAAGCTAAAGGCAAAGGATAAAAGGAAAGATGAACCCATTTGAATATAGAGTCCCAAAGAATAGCAAGGAGAGATAAGAAAGCCTTCCTCAGCAATCAATGCAAAGAAATAGAGGAAAACAATAGAATTGGAAAGACTGGAGATCTCTTCAAGAAAATTAGAGATACCAAGGGAACATTTCATGTAAAGATGGTCACAATAAAGGACAGAAATGGTGTGAACCTAACAGAAGCAGAAGATATTAAGAAGAGGTGGCAAGAATACACAGAAGAACTGTACAGAAAAGATCTTAATGACCCAGATAATCACGATGGTGCGATCACTCACCTAGAGCCAGACATCCTGGGTTGCGAAGTCAAGTGGGCCTTAGGAAGCATCACTACAAACAAAGCTAGTGGAGGTGATGGAATTCCAGTTGAGCGATTTCAAATCCTAAAAGACAAACCTAGACAGCATGTTAAAAAGCAAAGACATTACTTTGCTGACAAGGGTCCATCTAGTCAAAGCTATGGTTTTGCCAGTAGTTGTGTATGGATGTGAGAGTTGGACAATAAAGAAAGCTGAGCGCCGAAGAACTGATGCTTTTGAACTGTGGTGTTGAAGAAGACTCTTGAGAGTCCCTTGTACTTCAAGGAGATCCAACCAGCCCCTCCTAAAGGAAATTGGTCCTGAATATTCACTGGAAGGACTGATGCTGAAGCTGAAGCTCCAATACTTTGGCCACCTGATGAGAAGAACTGACTCACTGGAATAGACCCTGATGCTGGGAAAGATTGAAGGCAGGAGGAGAAGGGGATGACAGAGGATAAGATGGTTGGATGGCATCACCACCTCGATGGACGTGAGTTTGAGCAAGCTCTGGGAGTCAGTGATGGACAGGGAATCCTGGCATGCTGCAGTCCATGGGGTCATAAAGAGTCAGACACAACTGAGTGACTGAACTGAACTGAAAGAACCCACCTGCCAATGCAGGAGACATAAAAGATGTGAGTTTGATCCCTGGGTCAGGAAGATCCCCTGGAGGAGGGTATAGCAACCCACTCCAGTATTCCTGCCTGGAGAATCCCATGAACAGAAGAGCCTGGAGGGCTACAGCCCATAGGGTTGCAAAGAGTCAGACACAACTGAAGTGACTTAGCACACATGCATAGTGTATAAGAAATTGACACATTACTACAACTAATTTTAAAGAAATTTGAGACCTATATAAAAGTGTGTCTTCCTGATTAATTTTACTCATACTGATCAACATGCTTTTGATCCAAGTCTTGTTTATTCTCTCTGCATTCCTGTTAACAATGTACTGCTGCTGCTGCTAAGTCACTTCAGTCGTGTCCGACTCTGTGCGACCCCGTAGACAGCAGCCCACCAGGCCCCCCGTCCCTGAGATTCTCCAGGCAAGAATCCTGGAGTGGGTTGCCATTTCCTTCTCCAGTGCATGAAAGGGAAAAGTGAAAGTGAAGTCGCTCAGTCATGTCCGACTCTTAGTGACCCCATGGGCTGCAGCCCACTAGGCTCCTCCGTCCATGGGATTTCCCAGGCAAGAGTACTGGAGTGGGGTGCCATTGCCTTCTCCGTAACAATGTACTGGAAGTGCAGCAAAGTCAGTCTGCTTACTTTCAGCTCCCTCTCAATCCAGTTCAGGCTGCAACTTCCTAATTGGATTTGAAGACTTACGGGATCTTAAATCACCAGCGTTTAGTACAGACTGGTTATTATAGTTCTGTTAGTATCCTTGTGCCTTAGCTTCTCTGTTCCTTTTATGAGGGAGTCTTGACTTCCCCTCTGAGGACATCTCATCCCTCCGATTCCCCCAGCTTTCTCTGCTCCTTAAGTTGGAGGAGGGCACACTACCCGCCCCACCCAGCACCCTCATCCATCCATGCTCTATATAGGCAGCCTTTGACCACCTGTCTCAGGTTTAGGCAGTGTTAGAGCTCAGCTTCTGCAAAGGTTCTAAATATAATACAGTAATAATATCTACCATATATCGAATGTGTGCCAGGCTAATTGCTTCAAATGTATTATGTTAAAACTTCAGGACTCCACAGGTGGGTATTTTTATTATCTTTATTTCATAGAGGAACAGACTGAGAGAGATTAAGCCACAGCTCAAGGCCTCTTAGCTGGTAAATGCCCAAATCAAGTTTTTAATGTTCCATGCGATCCCAAAGCCCATTATCTTCTATTAAAAATGTTATACTTTAAAATTAAAGTTTGTTTTTACTGAAGTAAAAAAGGCACATAATTTAAAAGCCAAATAAGACCAAACAACTTACAAACAACAAAACAGCAATTCCCCACTCACCTCTCTTCATGCCCTTGTTGTACTTCCCTTTGGCCAATACTTTCAACCCTTATTAGTCTCCATGGGACTTAGCCTCACACTTCTAGGTAATATGCTTACACCAGTTTCTTTTAAATTTTAATCTAAAATTAATTAGAATTTGCATGCGGAATACATATATTTGCATTCCTATTTAAAATATTCAAATAGAATTGAAGTGCATTTACTAGGAAGTTCTCTTTTTCTCCTCCCAACCCTACATCCCAACTCATTTTTTCTTTTAACAGGGAAAATTCTCAAACACAAACAAATGTAAAGAGAGCACTGCATTGAACCCTGTATCTACCACCCAGTGATCCTTGGTCGTGTCCTGACTTCCAGCTGTGACAAATTGTCCTGGGCTCATTTTGTGCATTTCCTACTCCAGATCTGAAACCAAGCATTTCTCCAAGAAACTCTCCTGGAAGAATCCCATGGACAGAGGAGCCTGGTGGGCAACAGTCTGTGAGGTCACAAAGAGTCAGACAAGAGTGGGCGTCTGAGCACCCTGTACTGTATTTGAGACTGAGCAATATCTATTGACTTTTTCCATAGATGAGAGTTTTACTGTCTGTCATCATTCCCTGTCCATCAATAACTATACCATGATTTAAGTTAAATCAACATTCACTGATTATATAGCATGTTGTGATTATGTTTCTATTTTTGCACAACACTTTTTCTTTTTCTAGGCTCCCTGTGTAGCTCGGTCGGTAAAGCATCTGCCTGCAAAGCAGGAGACCTGGGTTCAATTTCTGGGTCAAGAAGTTCCCCTGGAGAAGGAAATGGCAACCCATTCCAGTATTCTTGCCTGGAGAATTCCATGGACCTGGCGGGCTATGGTTCATGGGATTGCAAGAGTCAGACACGACATAGTGATTTTTTTTTTTTTACATAATTCTTTTTCCCTTTTTAATTCATTTAACTTTCTATGTACCTTATTGTATATGCTTGTTCTCCTCAAGTCCCTCAGCTGTTTTTTTAAATGAAATTTTCCTCGTAAATACATCAGAAAAATCTATCACTTTCATTTTTTGGATTGTTTTCTTCTGGACATTTCTTTCATTCTCTTACAACGTATCCCGGTTGCTTACGTGGCCTCCTGTGAAGTTTTTGCCCTGGAACTTTCTTTCTATCATCAAGGGATCCCCTTTGACATTCTTCTGTGTGAGACCTCATTTCCTCTTGGATCTCATGTCTTACTCTTGTTGGTTTATTCCATTATTTTGAAGGAGAACATCCTTCAGAAATTCCTGAGAAAATTCCGGAACTAGAGTTTCAAATACTTTAGTAAAGTTTCAAAGAACTTGAATGTTCAGAAAGGTCTATTTATTCTACCATTGCTCTTGATTAGTGGCTTAGCTGGGTTTGGAATGCTAGACTGAAATTGCTTTTCACAAAGAATTTGATGATGTCCCTCTTTCTTTTTCTTTTTTTTTTTTAAGTTTCTAGTGTTGCTTTATAAATACAATGTTATCCTTAATAGGTGATCTTTATATTCTCTGAATGTTTTGGGGTCTTCTCTTTGTTTCGAGGGTTGTAAAATTTCATAATGATGCCTCTAGGTGCATCATTTTCTTGTTGTTGTTCATTGTACAGGGTACTCAGTGGTTCTTTTAATCTAGATTTCAAGTCCTTTGGTTTTGCAAAATAGTTTAGATTTATGGCTTTTATAATTTCTTTTCATCTGCCTTCTTTCATCTTTTGGGAACTTCAATTATTAGGTATTTGCCCTGTCAATAAAATTTCTTTATCTTTAACCTCTTTGATGAATATTTTTTCTGTATGATATTTTATTACATTTTATTTTCCAAAACCTTCTTCTTGTTGTGTTCCTTTATTGAAAAATAAAATAAAAACCTATTTTTCCTTGACTCAAAATCCAGTATCTCTCTAGAGATATGAAGAGTATATAATTTACATGGTTTTTTTATATACATCCAAGGGTATACAGAGAAGGCAATGGCACCCCACTCCAGTACTCTTGCCTGGGAAATCCCATGGACGGAGGCACCTGGTGGGCTGCAGTCCATGGGGTCCCGAAGAGTCGGACATGACTGAGAGATTTCACTTTCACTTTTCACTTTCATGCATTGGAGAAGGAAATGGCAACCCACTCCAGTGTTCTCGCCTGGAGAATCCCAGGGACGGGGGAGCCTGGTGGGCTGCCGTCTATGGGGTCGCACAGAGTCGGACACGACTGAAGCGACTTAGCAGCAGCAGCAGCCAAGGGTTTGTGTCTGCTGAAAAAAGTACAAGCCAATTCAAGTATTAACAATTGTTTAAAAAATATTATCAAGTATTTTGAGTTGGAGAAACAGAACTCTTCCAAAGCTAACAGAATTGGTTAGCCCATACAAGGAAGCCTTTGCTATCCATAAAAGTAGACTTATTGTTTTAGTAAGCTGTGCTTCACAAGAGCAATTATAAAAATGCAATGTCAGCACCTATCACATATTCCCCTTTGAAGAGGATGTGGTTGGTGCAGAACACAGGGCTGTGATCCATGGACTCCTTGCTTGCTTACCCAGGATGATGAAACCCTGCAGAGAAGCCGTGTATATTGTGACCGACAGGCTTTAATCTGAAGGTTTGTGCCTGCTAGCTCTCTGTAAATTTACCCGTGTGCTCACATCAAAGGGGAAGTTGTGGCTATGATCATTTAAAAATGTCTATTAGTTTATATTTAACAAATATCAATAATAGAATATACCCTGTGCCATTCTATGATTTCTTTCTTTTCTTTTAAACTTCTCCGGCTTTTGGGACTTCCGGGTTGTCCAGTGGCTAAGAATCTGCCTTGCAATGCAGGGGACTAGGATTCCATCTCGGGTCTCAGAATTAAGATCCCACATAACTTGGAGCCACTAAGCTGGTGAGAAGCAACTACGGAGCCCTGTGTGCTGTGGAGCTGGCTTGACACAAATAGAGAGTCCGTGGGCCGCAGTGGAGGATAGCTCGCGACACCGCAAGGGCCTCACACACCACAAGGAAGACCCAACACAGCCAAGTAAATAAAATAAATAACTTAAAATTCTCTTCTTTTTGTCTCCTAGGGAATCTGGATGCTCCATTTACTCAACGAACCACTCTTAGGTCCACAATATACTGATATTCCAAGTCTAGCTGTGTTAAACATGGCCGACTAAACACTTCCACAAAATGTAGTTACATGAATCATTCTATTGGTATATCAATAAAATGAACGTCACTGGGAACGGCCATTGTTCAATGGCCTTGTTGATACTCTGAATTTTCTCAGCTTCCTCTTCCAACATGTAAATCTTGGTCCTCAGATAATTTTTTACCTGGGCAAAAGCTGTTTTTTATTCTAACTTTTTCTCCATTTAGGTGTCAGACTTGACTTTTTTAAAAAAAAAAATGAAATTTCTATTTCCTACTGAACACTAAACTTAATTGATAATTTTCTTTGCCCCTGTTGCACACTCCAAAGACTTCTTCCTCTTCTTTTTACACATTGTCCTTAACTTTCTGAGTCCCTAGTCTTCTATGAAGACGAACTGCTTTCTTTATTGCAATACCAGTATTCCTCAGCATAATGTTGGAATAGCAACAATCAGAAATAAGAAGAGTTTAGACAGCTGGAGTTCTTGCTCTGTCTCTCTTTTTCTCTGTGTTTGTGTGAGTGTGATGCGTGTGTGTGTGTGTGTGTGTGTGTGTGTGTGTGTGTGCATGTTCGTGTGCTGGTAATGAGTGCATAGCTGGAGAGCCCTGCTTATCTCTTAAGTTACTTGCATGCGGTTCAGTGACTTAGCTCAGCTGGTAAAGAATCTGCAATGCAGGAGACCCCAGTTCTATTCCTGGGTTGGAAAGATCCACTGGAGAAGGGAAAGGCTACCCACTCCAGGATTCTTGGGCTTCCCTTGTGGCTCAGCTGGGAAAGAATCCGCCTGCAATGCAGGAGACCTGGGTTTGATTCCTGGGTTGGGAAGATCCCCTGGAGAAGGGAAAGGCTACCCACTCCAGGATTCTGGCCTGGAGAATTCCAGGGAGTGTATAGTCCATAGGGTTGTAAAGAGTCAGACATGACTGAGCGGCTTTCACTTTCACGTGGTACCCAGATATGGGATCTTGCTTCTGAGTAGATCGATATTGCCCCCGGCTGTTTCTATAGTTTTTAAAGAGGCCTCAGAGAAATCTGAGTTTGAATCTTAACATTACCACTTAATAACTGTGCACGTTATTTACTTACATACATATAAAATAGAGATAATTATATAAAATAGAGATATATTTCCTCTCATCATAAAAGTGATATAAGGACTAAACAGGGTCATGCGTGCGGTGTCTAGAACATCAGCTGGAATGTTAATAAACCCTCAACAATTGTTTCATTGGAATATAATTGCTTTACAATGCTGTGCTGGTTTCTGCTGTACAGTGAAGTGAACCGACTATATGTATACATATATCCCCTCCCTCTTGCTCCTCCCTCCCGTAACCCACACCCATTCCATACATCTAGGTCATCACAGAGCACCGAGCTGAGCTTCCTCTGCTTTATAGCAGGTTCCCACTAGCTATTTTACACAGTAGTGTATATATGCCAACTACAATCTCCCAATTCCTCCCACCCTCCCTTTAGCCCTTTACTCCACTGTGTTCACATGTCCCCATGAAGAAAGTCAGAAAGAGAAAAAAAATACTGTATATTAACACACACATATGGAATCTAGAAAGATGGTACAGACGAACCTATTTCCAGGGCAGGAATAAAGGCCCATACAAGGAGAATGAACTCCCAACAATTGATTAAAGAAACTGTATGCTTTTTTCTAGCCTGGTTTTAATGGGTATAAAACAATATTGAGAAAAGGTATACTCCATCTAACGTTTTTTAGTGATTTTTTTGTAATTAGGCAGGAAATTACTTGAATTTCCAGAGACTACTGAAAGGTTGTTTGCTGAATCACGAAAAGACGCTGGGATTCTTGGCCTCTGAAGGAGGAGAATTCAATCCAGGGCCAGAGACGAGGCTTGACCACTCAGAGCTTTTGTGTAATAGAGTTTATTAAAGTATAAAAGGGATAGAGAAAGCTTCTGACATAGGCATCAGAAGGGGGCAGAAAGAGTACCCCCTTGTTAGTGTTAGCAGTGGAGTTATATACTCTAAGATAACAGTATTAGCCAGAAGGTTTAATGCAGAGACTGTCCTTAAGGCAGGATACATTGTTGTTATAATCCTTGTAAAGACAGACCTACTCCCATAATTTACATTTTAAGATAACAGAATTAGAATCCAGAGAGTTTAATCCAGAGACAGTCCTCAGGCAGAATACATTATTGTTATATAATCCTTGTAAAGACAGACCTACTCCCATAATTTACATTTTAAGATAACAGAATTAGAATCCATAAAGTTTAATCCAGAGACTGTCCTCAGGTGGGATACATTATTGTTATATAATCCTAAGGAATGTAGAGAGAAAAGAAAAAGTTTGTCCTTTCTTCCTCCGTCAGAATTCCAGAACCCTCTCTCCTTGGGGACCCCTAGACTTCTTATCAACCTGCCTAGGGAATGACTCTCTCACTACTATCTGCAAATAATCCCTTCTCATGGAGAGCAGGTAGGGAATCCAAAATGAGAGATGGAGAAAACTTTCATCTGAGGAATACTGCCTCTGCAACATGCCAGTCTTGTTTCTTTTTCTCTGGCTGTTCCTCCTCCTGAAAGGATGTTTTAGGAATGAGGTTTACAGGACTAACTGCTCTTGTTCAGATCTTACATTAAATTTAAATTTCTCAAAAAGAGTTCCTGACCAATCAACCCAAAGTAGACCTTCTCATGGTCTAGGTCTTTCCTTGTTTGTTTCACGTGTTGATTTACTGCCCTCCCCTGCAATGCACGCTGGCACTTTGTCCATCTGTTCAGGTCACTGAACCCGGTGGGTCACTGAATCCACATGCATTTAGTACACAGCAGGCTATAAAAAATACTTGTTGAATGAATGTTTAAACGAGTAGACCATATTTCAACTTTAAGAATGGAAAGAATAATGATGAAGTTCATGTTTTATGGAAGACAAGAAAATCTAAACAAAAATTTTCCGTCTTTTGGGGGCTCATCCCTCCCCTTTTAGTGTGTACTGTATGTCTGCGTTGATCAGACATCCTGAAGAGACAACATTTCTTCTTAGTCTGGTGAGGGGTCATGACGACCCACTCACTTTGTACCCACCACTCACTGTATATGCAGGTCTGGATTGTGTTAACTCTCAGAATATCATTTCACGTATGATTCTGTCTCAGAAGCATATGTAATCGTGCTTTACCTCTAACAGATAGAATAGTCCTCAGAGTTTTCTGAAAGACTGTCTCCTGGGTTATAATCCTCAGGTAAGTGTGAATAAAATCTTCTATTTCTTTTTTAGGTTGATTATTCATTAATTTTTCATCTACAATAGAAAGTCATCATTGACTTACTGCTAGTAATTCACTACTCTCTGTGTATAGAGAAACTGCTTAATGATGGTGTTGGAGCCGATACTCAATGAATATTTGTTGAATAAATCAAAAAGCAGGGAGCCAATTTAGTTTGTAGTTGATAATGGAACTATAGTCCCTGAGAATGTGTTTCAAAGGTAAAGCATCAGTTGTGGGCCCCGGGATGAGGTGAGATACGGTGAATAGAGGAAGTCAAGGTCTTTCACACCCAAGCAGTCTGTCCTCACATTTCGCTCCAGCACTGTCCAGGCACCTTCCTGCTGTGGGACTCAATTTCTTTCAGCAGTACCTACATTCTGTTCCTTGAAACTTTCCACCCCTCAAAGCTTCCAACAATCAAATCTCATCTACCATATGCTCTTTCACAAAGAGCCTTGTTCAACAGATAGTGCTTTCAACAGCTTTCCTCCTCTTTGACTGTTCATGCAATCAAATTAATAAAATAAATTAGAATGTATTTTAATAGCGCTGTCCTTTGTTCATTGTTCAGTAGTGAATGGTGGACTGGCTCAAGCACCATCAGCAGAAAGATAGTTTAGCAAACAGTTCAAGGATGAGCCAATATGCATCAAAAGGCTGAAAGAGGGGTGTGTTTTGGGCCCACATCCATTGAGGCAGAAATTCCATTTTGCCAACACCCCTCCCCATCCATTGTCCGAATGGTGCACTCTTGTTGGCTGACTACGTGGGCCTAAGTGGCCCCAGTTGGGCTTTTGACGTTCCCATGGAAATTTGTAAATTCTATCTATTCTGGGAGCGGCCAGCCACAGCTAATGGCAAGCCTATGATGTTCGTGGGAAAAAACTTTGGTGTTTTATATTGACTTGATCGAAAAACTAGGTGAATAGGAAATTGTTACACGTTTTTATTGTTTCATCATAACTAACCTTCCATTTAATGAGCAGCTGATGTGCATCGAGAATTTTTATAACCGCTGAACATGCGTTTTCTTATTTTTATCTCCTTTTTACAGGAAAGGTTTCCAGAAGCCCAGAGGTCTTAGGTAACTTTGCCAAAGGTCATTCAGGTAACAGAAAGCAGAGCCAGAAATCTGATCCCAGCAGGTCTGATCCTTATTCGGAACACTTAATCCCTGACCCACTGTTGTTCTGGCAAGAGTGTGAATGAGCAGTGATTACACGCTGATCCAAAACACAATAGCAATTGTCTCCAATAAATTTACATGTAAAAGTCAGAAACACCCCTTTCCTTTTACTACATATAATCCTCTAGATAAACACAACTCAAAGTCTATTAAAATAATTTCAAACTGTTTAATTATTTATAATAAGAAATAGTACATCTCATGAACCATTATTTCAGTGATGAAGGATTGTTTTGTCAATTGTTCTCTCTGAAAGGCTCTCCTGTTTTATTTTTCTGTGTGGACTTTTCCCACGTGTTACCACTAGATGGTGCATGGGTTATGCAAACACCTCA
Organism: Giraffa tippelskirchi; assembly: GCF_054371585.1. Lineage (NCBI taxonomy): Eukaryota > Metazoa > Chordata > Mammalia > Artiodactyla > Giraffidae > Giraffa > Giraffa tippelskirchi. The sequence goes on along the minus strand of NC_137280.1, from coordinate 4,970,369 downwards.
AATCTCTCAGGAGAAATTAGCCCTTAACAAAAAGAAAAACATTCAGCACTTAGCTGTCGAATTTGGATTAAGTTGAAGATAGCAATACCGTACCTAATGGCTTTCTACCCTGGGATCCTGGGCCTCCAGTTCCATCCTTTTTCATTTCAGAACAGACATTAGCATGTATTTCATTTGAGATAAAGAAGATTTGAATAACAGTCAAATGCTGTGGGAAAGTTTGTCTCAGAAAACTGAATGCCCATAATTGCAGACAGGGTTGGCATTTTGAAAAAGAGGAACAAATTCCAAGACACCAAACAACGGCTTCCTCTAATTTTATGTTTTCTGGAACCTGGTAAAATCTACAGTTATTTCCTCCTAATTTTCTTCAATTAGTCTATATAATAAAAATGGTCATAAATAGCCAGTTACCACTTTTTAGCAATCATCTGATCAACAAAAATTCTGATAATCTACAATTCACGGTAATTTAATGAGTAAGACTGGAAAATTCTTGGAAATCTCATGAGAAGGATTTTTAAAACTCACAAGAAGTCAGTTTCTTTTTTTTTTTAATGTTCCTCTACCAGGTGAACACATGCATCACCACTTCCCTTTGCAGACAGCTCTATGACATTACAGAAGAGAACGGCATGGTGCTTATACCACCAACACACGCATATACAGAGCCCCTCTGCCGTCTGGCTTTACCATGGAGTTCTGTTCTGTTTCCATATTTAAGGGTACCTTGTATTTGCTGAAGCAATAAGGAGAACAAAGCCTCATTTTTCACCATATCAGGTGTGGTGGTGGTTGGAATGAGGTATTGTTCAAAGTGTGTGTTAGTTGCTCAGTCACGTCCGCCGGTTTGTGACCCCATGGACTGTAGCCTGTAGCCCACCGGGCTCCTCTGTTCATGCCATAATTCCTTCAGAGTTTCACAAGGCCTGCAGACTTGCGGGGGAAATGAATGTGGAGACCTTTCCTCTAAGTTTTTCCCTCAGGTAAATATCTTTGATCAGCTCTTAGTGGGTAAATTTTTACTCTGGACAAGGTGCAGGCTTTGGGATTAAAAACCTAATTGGAAATGACCCAATCACAGACACCTGGATGAAACATTGTCCACACAATCATTCTTGCCATCACGATGCTTATCTGCACACTTAGAGGGAAACTGTTGACCCAACACCTCTTCCTTTGGTGGAATTCAGAGCTGTAACAGAGCCAGAGTGCTTGGTTTGCTCACATCTTCGCTTGGCTGCCACTCTCAGCCCTGAGTTGGGAGGGGCCGCCAGTGCTGTATGAATGAAAAACAGCACGGCCGCTGTGAGAAGGGGGTTTCCTTTCTCTGTGTGTGTGCTCAGTTGCTTCAGTCACGTCTGACTCTTTGTGACCCTATGGACCATAGCCCTCTGCTCCTCTGTGCATGGGATTCTCCGGGCAAGAATACTGGAGTGGTGGCCATTCCCTCCTCCAGGGGATCTTCCCGACTGGGATGAAACCCGAGTCACCTTCACTGCAGTTGGATTCTTTACCTCTGAGCCACCAGGGAAGTCCTTTCTTCCTCTATTGGGGTATCGAAATGTAAGTTCCTCTCTAAAGATGGATCAATGTTTTTTTGGTTTTTTTTTTGGTAATCTGTGAAAGCAAATTTGGCTTCATGTTAATTGCATTCACTGTAGCATTCATCACTTTATTGAAGGTTGGTCATTTGTCCTTATGATTATCAGGCAGCTGCCAAAGTATTATAGGCACTCAGCGGGCATCTGGGATGCCTTAAAAATCAGCTTTCTAAGAATACACACTAGGAGAGAAATATGAAACGTGGTGGATGGGGAGAAAAGGGATAGGAGATCAAAAGACATCTGTGTTTCTTCTCTCTGAAGACTTCTGACGTCCACGTCATCTTCACTCTGCATTCAGTGTCTCTAAAGATCTGGTAGAGCCACCCCTATCTTTAGTCATCAGTCTCACCTCAGCCCACTTGTAAATGGGTCAGGACATGCTCCAGGCCCAAGCGATGCTGGGTAATCTGTTTGGTACAGAGCATAGAAAGGATTCAGTACAAGTTTCCAGGGTGTACTACTGAATGCATAAATGGTTACTCATTACCTGGAAAGAATTTTACTCCTAGAACCAATCCTTAATGGGAAATATAAAGAACATTTGATTACAGTATCATCGGTCACTTTATATCAGAACATAATGCTTCAGTTTCAACAAAAGTGAAAATAATAAAAAGTTCTGTGTGTCTCTTTAAAACTTGGATAGAATTAATCTTACAGGAAAAAAAAAATGTTAATTTATGGTTTCAGAGTTGGGAATAGTTTGGCATCAGATCCCTGTGGATCTGATGGAAGATCAGAAAAAAAGAGATTCCAAATGCTGCTCAGAGTCACCCAGGTATTTCAAATCTTCAAAGGACTAAGATTAACCTTTAAATGAAAACTAGTGTTTCAAGAGCCTGTCATCCAGTGTAATCCGCTTGGGTTGAAAATGTCCTCTTTTTCATGGAAAAACATGTGCTGGATTCCACGACCGGACGGAAATGGCAGAATTTCCTTTGACTTATAGTCTCTTTGGCATTTCCTACTCCAGGGGGTCTTCCCAACCCAGGGATAGAATCTGCATCTCCCACATCAGCACATGGGTTCTTTATCATTTACTGGGATGTTGCTACTTACAATCTGGTTTGGAACCACACGCTGTAACTTTAGTGGCCATTCACCAAGTGGTCACTCAGGGCCTCCAAAGTGCAAAGGATTGAGCTCTGCCGTGCTGGTAATCAACCAGGTGACAGGCTGCAAATTGATTACAGTTCATAAAAACCATGACAATTCAAAATTATTTGAATAAAGAAAATGTCATGATAGTAAGACAGCAAAAAAAAAAAAAATAGCAGTGGCTAATCAAGGAAACACTCAGCAGAGAAATCCTTAAGAAAAGCCTCCAGTTACTGAGTGTGGGAAGGGACTCTCTAAAGGACTAGGGGAATTCCTACGAGTGTTTTGTAAACTGCTCTTTAGGGAGTGCTAATATCCTAAAGATCACTTCCTCCCACCTATCTCATTCCCCATTATGGCATATTCTTATTTGGGGGGAAGTGGACAGCCCCCAGCTGGACACCAACTTAGGTGAGGTAGCTGGCTCTCTTGCTTACTGGGCTAAAGGCAAGATGTGCAGCTGTGGAATCTTTGGTCATAGAGATGGTATATTGGTGGAGTAAACTCATTGGCTACCTTATTCTAAGGTCTGGATAATACCTTTTTCATTTCTACCACATGTTTTGTTGATTTCCCAGGTAAAAAGAGTGAGTTGAGGCTGTAGACAGATAACGTTGCCTGACTCAGCACTAAACAAGGGATGCTGGGGCCACTGAGCTTCAGCCACTGAAGCCTGCAGGCCCACTGGTGTGCCCCTGAGGGGACTCAGGGTGTAGAAAAGAGGATACTGGCCCTAGGGAGTTAAGGTGCATATCAAAGAAATGATTTCAATGACTCCAGCCTTCTGCATCTTCCCTGATAGAGAAAAGTACTAAATTCCTAAACTTGAGATGTCTGGTTTTCTTTAATTAACAGTAATCTTTTGAAGTTTCAACAGCTTGTTGTGTGTGTGTGTGTGTGTGTGTGTGTGTGTGTGTGTGTGTGTGTGAAAACTCCTATATATCCTGGCTGCTTCCTTATCTCTTTGGAACAATCTCTCGGAGCCATCTGAGAGGCTGTCCCTAGGCCCTGCACGCTCAGTCATGTCTGACTCTTTGCGACCCCATGGACTGTAGCCCAACAGGCTCTTCTGTCCGTATGGTTTCCCCAGGCAAGAATACTGGAGGGCGTTGCCATTTCCTCCTCCAGGGAATCCTTCTGACTCTTGCGCTCCTGCCCTGGAAGTTAGACTCTTTACCACTGAACCACCAGGGAAACCCTGAGAGGCTGAATCCCAGGCTGAAGTCCTCAGTATGTCTGCCACGTAAAACATAATTCTCAGCTTTTAGATTGTGCATTTTTGTCAGTCAGTAAGACCTATAGAGGAGATACTTCACACAACCTAAGCTAACGAGGGGTTTTGGACTTAGCATCCCCAACTTGAAATTTTAGACCTTTCAAAAACAGCATTACTTATCTTTAATAGAATTTTGATCTTTCAAATTGAAAAAAAACAAAACAGTGTCACAACGAAATGCATAGAAACCAAATGAATATTCCAGGAGGAATGCAACATTTACAATTCTTATTTTCACTTCACCGATGTGATTTTTAAATACAGGAATTTATTTTGTAAGATGACCAACACCTTGACTATATTGATTTCACATTTTTCATTCTTTGAATCTTTTCTTCTCAATTTTTGGCAGTGAATATAAATATTTCCTGAACTTTTTTTTCCAATTAGAATAAAAACACTTTAAATGGGTTGTATTTTGAGTTAAAACATGTTTTCTTGGTAAATATCATAGGTACCCTCGGCACTATAATTTCTGGAGATAATTGATAGCATTGCTATTATCATAGAAAAGTAAGCTTGTTGCCACATAACACAGTACTGTACAAAGCATGTAAAACAATTTTTTTTCTCCTTTCAGAAATTCTTTTTCTAAGAAGTTTGCCATCCATTGGGGAAGGGGTGGGGTTATTTTCACTGATTGCCTTTAATCATCAATAGCAAGAAGATTATATTCAAGTAAGTGTAATGCTTGGTAATATGTGCATTATTAATTGTTTTAGATTATATTTGTTTGTTAATTTAACTTAGGTCTCCAGAGCATTTTAAAAATTTATCTAATTTAGTCCTCAAAAGATATTATTCCTTCTTTTTTCACATAAGTGAAGCTTGGAGAAGTGAAGGAAATTTGCTTAAGATATACAGATGGCACCTGGGTTCGATCCCTGGGTGAGGAAGATCCCCTGGAGAAGGAAATGGCAACCCACTCCAGGATTCTTGCCTGGAAAATCCCATGGACAGAGGAGCCTAGCAGGCTCCATGGGGTCGCAAAGAGTCGGTCATGACTGAGTGACTAACACACACACACACACACACACACACACACACACACATGGCAGGCAGCAGAGCCAATGCAGAAGAATTTTGTCTACATCCCCTGTGCAGTGCATCGGGGTTTGCACAATAAATATAAGACATGGTTTCTGATTTTAAGAAACTTACAGTTTAGCTGGGAAAAAGATTGATGCCATGAGTACAACTTGCACAGATGGCAGATGAAGCATAGTCCCGGGACCAGAGAGCCCTTGCGGCTCATAAGAGCTTGCTTCTCTGAGTTGAATTAAGTCACATGTAGAGGATAAGGCAGCAAAGCTTTCAACTGATAAAGGTGCTGTCACAGGCACTTGTTGTCTAAGGATCTCAGAGACAATTTGAGATAATTAAGGCTAGATTTACCTGCATGTAAATGACCTGGGTTCGATCCCTGGGTTGGGAAGACCCCCCTGGAGAAGAGAAAGGCTACCCACTCCAGTGTTCTAGCCTGGAGAATTCCATGGACTGTGTAGTCCATGGGGTTGCAAAGAGTCTGACACAACTGAGCGACTTTTACTTTCACTTTCTTTCAAATGCTTGTCAACCACATAACCATGTCTTCTCAACAACCATGCAGCATGCAAGATAGCTATGCAAGAGAAGCCGGTTGTGTCCTTCAGAAACCCAGTTTTCATCCCAGGCCTGTGGCAGGAGCAGTGGCAGGAGGCACGTCAGTCACGTTGGTTGAACATGCTGCTCTAAGGGACCTCAGGCTCTGTCCTCTGTAAAACCAATTAGCGGTTAATATTCAGCTGGGCTGTTAACTAGAGCACAAAAGCGGGACAAGATTTGCAATCTGTTAATGTTTCCTTAAAACCTTGTTAAGTAAAAGCTAAATCCATCATTAATGGGAGCAATATAAATTAGGTGCTGTCATTAGCAGTCCAAATGTGTGTGTACCTTTGCAAAAGGTTATCTTTAGTGCCTTTTTTAAAAAATTAATGTAACTGTGTGTTTTGGATAATCATAGTCACAGGGGAAAATTACAAACTGCAAAAGTATTATTGCTTAGCCAAACAGAAGTGACAAGGTAATGTCTGCCCATGTCTTGTGCATGAGAAAGGAAATGAATACTGGATAAGACATTCATGTATCTAACAAGCTAGATTTAACACATATTACCATGTTTTCTTCAAATTGGTGTTTTTTTTTTTAATGAAATAAAGTGTTTAATGTAGCTTAAAAAAAAAAGAAGAAGAAAAAGAATTGAATGTAGTCCAAATGAGCCACCACATAATTGTAGAATACTGTGGGGTATTTGGGCTTCCCAGGTGGCCTCAGTGATGAAGGACCTGCCTGCCAATGCAGGAGACTGAAGAGACTCAGGTTCGATCCCTGGGTTGGGAAGATCCCCTGGAGGAGGAGATGGCTACCCACTCCAGCATTCTTGCCTGGAAAATCCCACGGACAGAGGAGCCTGGCGGGCTACTGTCCATGAGGTTGCAAAAGAGTCGGACACGACTGAGCGACTAAACACATATGCTACAAATATAAGTGGACACACACACAAGTGTTCAAAAAGCTCTTACGAAGCTGGTGTTTGTGATCATCAGAGAATGTAGACCCTCCATCACTGTTTCCAGGGCCTTTCACGCTTCACGACAGCCCTTGTCCTGTTGGATGCTAATGCTGTTGACTTGATTTGTCCCACTCCTCCGGCTTGGCACTTTCTTAGGACAAGTACGTACTTTTTCCTCCCTGGCAATTGCCACATCATCTGGAGGACAATAGATACTAAATCAGTATCTGTTACAGTCATGCCTTAGGTCTAATTTTGCTCTGTTCATTACTTCATATTGATCATCAGCTAATCAAAGAGTCAAATCTGAATCTGTTTAGATCAGAATAATATCATCTCTCACCTGTGTTATTTCAGCAGCTTACCTTACTGTCTTCTGCTTTCCCCACCCTCTTATCCATTATCATTAGTTCAGCCCTCAGGATGCTGTCAGCAGATGCCTACAAAACAGGATCTGATTCTATTATTCTTCTGCTGCTTTCTCATGCCTCCTGGGGTGGATGTGTACCCCTTTTGCATGAAATGCAAGGTCCTTCCGCGAGGAGACTCATCTTCCTGCAGTTTCTCGGCCCCTTTTCCCCTTTATTTTACGTTCATTTTATTATTCGCCCCCCCGTGCTGCGTCCTCCCCTCTCCTGACTTCCCCCCGCCTTAACAGTCCTCCCTTCCCAGCCTCCGCCCCCACCCGCTGGCTCCCCTGCCCAGCGGCCCCTTCCTCCGCGCTGCCTTGCAGCCCAGTTCTCATCTGTGTATGAAGCTCCCTCCACTTCTCGCTCTTCCCCCTGCTCCTCCCCACCCCAGCCCCATCTTCCCACTGCCTTGCCCAGGGCGACACTTTTTTAGGAAATCAAAGTTCTTGTATTGAAATTGTGTTTTCATGTCTATCTTCCTTCAAAGCCACAAGCTCCTTGAGATAGAGTGCTATTTGGCAGGCAACAGACATATTTGTTGAATAAATGAATGGATGAGTAAATGAATTTGATATATGCAACTGTAAAAATGTCTTCATGAAGTCAGAAAAAAAAAAAGAGAGAGAGAAAACCCCTGTGATCTGGAGATTTATTGAAATGACTGATTCTCCATGCTGTGGTGATAAAGGCTGCAGTGAAAGGAATAAACAGTCTCACCCACTCAGGTCTCGTTCGTCACAGGCGCGTACACCAGCTGTCCTAATACGTTTTCCCCCTGCTTTTGGCTTTTTACAGACAGGACAACACAATTCAGAGGAAATTTTCCATGACATTGAAGAATATCATGAAAGCTGCTGTACAGCTGGTGAGAGGAGTGAAAATAAACTCAGTGATTTAATACAAACTGTCACTTCCTTTTCCAGGAAAGAAACATTGTACAGGTGTCCCCTGAGAACGGTGCAGCCTGCTGGGGCCCCTGTCACCTTCTGGGGATGGGATCTGCGTCTCAGTCACCTCGGCTTCCCTGACAATATCCACTGTACGTGTGCATGCAGTAGGTGTTTGCTAAATGCACGAAGGAAGGACTAATCGAACCCAAACATGAAATCGGGCTCTATTTTATAGAGGCATTAGGTCAGTAATTTAAAGAGGGATAGATATTGTCCTACTTTCTGGATTATGGTACCAAAGTGATAAGGATGCTGTTGAGAAATTTTTCACTCACATATATAAAATGTGGTCACTAAAAATGAAAAGGGAATGTCTGTCGATGCCAGAACCGTGAGAAAGGAAAATGGATCCAAGGCTTCTGTTTCCTCTCTGGCCAAAGGTATTTCGCAAAGAAGGTTCCCTGTGTGTTAGCAACAGCCGGTTCCTGAATCATGTGTCTGTTGTGTCTTGTTAACTCTGGCCTGAAAAATGAAGCCTGGGACACGGGGAGGGACTCAGCGAGGCTTTCTAACGTGTTCCACCAAAAGCCTATCTGTTTCGGTCCCTAAAGCAGGGATTTTTCTCTTTTTTTGCACCTAAATCTTTCTCTCATCCAACTACGTATTTTTAATTTTGCTTGAAATTGGAATTGAAATTATTCAACAGATATTCAATGAACACTTACTCTGTGCCAGATCCTGATCCAGGCCCTGGGGACACAGCAGGTTTCCCTGGTGTCCTTCATCTCAGGAGTCTGCAGTCGAGCCCTGCAAGACCAAAGATAAACTATTAGTACATGGCGTGCCTGGGGCAGTAAGCATTTTGAAGGAGCAGAAGGCAGAGGCTCTGAGACTGAAGGAAGAGCTCTCTGAGATGAGATTACAGGGCTTCCCGGGTGGCTCAGATGCTAAAGAATCTGACTGCAGTGCAAGAGACCTGGGTTCAATCTCTGGGTCAGGAAGATCCCCTGGAGAAGGAAATGGCTACCCACTCCAGTATTCTTACCTGGAGAATTCCATGGACAGAGGAGCCGGGTGGGCTACAGTCCATGGGGTTGCAAAAAGTTGGACACAACTGAGTGACTAACACCTTCACTAGGAAAGGCAGCTACTAGGAGGTAACATTTTCCTTTGTTTTATCCCATTTTTCACTTTCGTCCACACGATTGCCATGAGGTCTAGCTGATATGAGTCTGATGTTGATAGCTATTTGTTACTACCTCATAGACACCAGTAAAGGTCTTACTGAATCTCTGACTTCCTATTCTCCAAGAGCTGTGGGGAGCAGTGGGGTCCTGCAGAAGACAGAGCTCCCCTCTCTTTGTTGCACGTAGGACAAAGGACACACCACTCAGAAAAGTGTTGAAGAACATTTCTATTTACCAAGCAGCTTGATGAGAAAGCACAGCTTACTGCATCCAAGCTACAAAACCAACCCTCTAGGAAAGAATGAAAGTGTCAGCTCCTGACAATTTCCTCTTTTAATGAGTGTTCTCCTCTTCATGGAAGGACAGAGAATTCCAGAAGCACGGTAGGAGTCCACTCTGATATTTGCCACTTTGAAAACAGGGAAAAACCTTGTCCACAAGAGAGGGGAGTTGTGCTCAGGAAAAAAATTTGGTTGATTCAAAGTAATTTCAACTTACTTGGCATATAACTCCACTTTCTTTCTGGGTTTGACTCTTTTGCAATTTCACTTGGGTAGTTAGTTATAGATTGAAGAAAATAAGATTAACTTTTATGATTTAAATGTCTCAATCTCTACGCCAACTATGATCTAGAGTTTGCAACATCCTAATGAGAAATAGTGGAACTTGCCAAGCAGAATGTCTGTGTTTAAATAGACTTTCTCCAGAAATTCTTCTGCCAATCAGTGTCTGAAGCTGGGGTACTACTCCAATTTGGAATTTACTTTCTTCTCGGTACAGGTGTTCTATTATTATTGCCATGTAACAAAACACTCCAAGACGTAGTAGCTTAAAGCACACAACTGTTTCCTTATCTCTGCTGTTTCTGGGGGATGGCTCTCTGTGAAGAGGGGCTCCGCAGGAAGGTTCTGGCTCAGGGTGCTCAGGTAGTTGCAGGCAGTGTCTGAATTGGAGAAGCAGGGGCAGGAGCAGCTGGGGTTCTGGTCACGTTGCCCCAAGTCTTCTCCGGTGCTTTCTCGTGGTGGACGAGGTTGGGCTTCTTCACAGCGTGGCTGCTCTGGGGCAGTCGGCCTCTCGAAGGGGGGTTCAGGGCTCTGGCACGAGCGTTCCAGCTCCCAAGGGAAAGCGGACCCAGCCTCAGAAATCACCCAGCATCCTTCTGCTTCATTCCAGGGCCTCCGTGTTTGTCACGACCCTGCTCACGACCAAGACTGAAGGGGGAGTTGCAGGTCCCTCGGGGAGCGTTTGGGATGGGACAGAATAATCTGCCGCTGCCTACTGAGAGCAGGCTGCAGAAGCAAGCCTATTTTAGGAGACAGGAAACTTCTGATGGGATGAAACTGGCCGCTAGCATTTGTAGCGGAAAACTAGAAATAAGCAGTCAAGAGGGCCCAGACACCAGGTCAACGAAGCACTGAAGGGCGAAAGGTAAACCCTCTACTGCTTTTTTCACATGGGGATAAAAATACCACAGTTATTTTTAACAAAATAAAAATGTGATTTTTTTTTTTCCTTTTAGTACTGCCATGTTTTATCTTGTGATGAAACATGATCCCAGATCTCAGGAATAACTTCACTCTTTCAAATGCTGACAGTAGACCTAAAAAAAAAAAAGTTGATTTTGATAAGTTTTATCCTCTGCCTGAAAGAAGAAGAAAAAACTCAGACATCTTATCTCACAGTCACAGGAGGAATGTGAGAAAACTGCGTTTATTATGCAGTGCTGAAACTGGGCCTTGAATTCCTGGTTTATACTTCTTGCTTTGTTATTTTAAAAATGGTTTGGTTCTAGTGGGGCTGATTGGAAGTATAACGGAAGCCACCTGTTCCTGAACGATAAATTAATATGAGCTAGTTTTCAGATGTGGGATTCTGCCAGCTGAGAAATGAATTATGATTCAGGATTATTCATTTCTTTTTCATCCTATGTAAACATTTTAGCCCTATTCGTAGGTGTATTCAAGATGACTTGGAACACATGATGCTGTGGTTTCAGGTTTATTAATGGATGACGGTTAATCTACTCTTGACCTTGACTTGTGAGGAACTGGTCTTTGTTGTCTCTCTCATTCCGTTATGATTTTGAACATGCGCTCTCATTCAGGGGTACCCAGGAGAAAGCATACTCACCCAGAACTAATGATACCCTTGGATTCATCTAGGCCCCAAAGTATTTTCAAAGTTAGCACAGCATTTACTTTCATCTTTTCAAACCATCTTTCCAATATGGCTTTGCAATCTGTGTTGTGTGTGTGTTATTTGAATGGAGGAGAATGTCTCCAATGGGTGTGAAAACGTGTGGAAACAGTTGTCCCTCATTTCTCATTCTCCTTGCCGTACTTTCAGCAATTCTGCTCTGCATCTCTAGAAAGACATTTGGAGCAGGGCTTAAGAAAGGATGCACCCCAAATGAGGGAAGTAAGTTGGTCCTTCCTTGTGATAAACGCCTTGGACTGAAAACTCTGCCTCGTGCGGTGTGATGGTGTTCAGAGTCGGTGCTCCTGCAGCAAATTACCCCGGCGGGATCAGCAACCCCCAGCAGTTTGTTCTGCAGCGGCGCTGCCTTTAAAGGGGCTGCCTGGAATTCCACTCTGAGAGTTTGACTCAGATGGCTCTTAGCACAGATGGTTTGTGGGATTTTTTTTCCCAATGCCAATACAGTCAGACATTTTCTCAAAAAGAAAGTGAGAGCGTCACCAGCAGTAATTTCTTCATTGTACTTTATTTAAGCTAAATTGTGTGCAACCCAGACAATTTTTTTCAGATGCGCCTTCCGTGACAGTTAGGGTGTCAAGGCAGACTGGAAAGCAGCTTGTTCTTTTGTTACAAGGTAGTTAGATAAATGCAGCTTATACAACTCTTCAGTCATTATCAAGTTATTAGATTATTCCGGGTTAGACTGACATTCACAACTGTCTTTAAGTTGAACTGAAAGATCATATCTCATCAAGTACCGCCAACAATTTCAAAACCAGAAATTACTTGCAGGGGTCCACTTCTTACAAAGACCTTCATCTTCATGTATCCGGGAAAGAACCTGGCTTTCAGTAACTTTACACAAACTTCAAAAACACACAAAAAGTAGGCAGCTTAAAAAGAGCGGAAGAATGACAAGTTTTATCTTCGATGACCAGACGGTGGGTGCTAACGCAGAAAGGCAGTGAACGGAGTTTGCAGAAGAGGTAAGGGACAGCTGTGAGGGTGAATAACGGGAAGTGAGGCAAGGGATGTTTCTGTCAGACTTCAGAAGCTTCAGTCACAAAAGCATTCCGGATGTTGCACATTTCCAAGGAGAATGAACAAAATTAGAACACTTGGGTCAAAGAAGCATCTAAAGTCTGATGACTCACTTTCTCTTTCATTTAAATCAAAGCTCTGAACCCAAACATGTGGCCTCAATACATCTAAATATGGCTCTGAGGAAAGAAAACAGGTTCTCAAATCAAGTAACAAAAAGGTGAGTGGTAATTAGCAACTTCTTAAAGGTCTCTATGTCTAAGTAAAGATCCTGTTAATTTAGTCATTGAGAGTAACTGTTCAGTCTAGGCTCAGGGATCAATCTGTGTGGTCAATACAGAGCCTGCCCCGTAGCGTAGCGGTAGCCTGTTTTTGGACAGCTTACTTAGCTTTTGTTCGCTTCAATCTCTTCATCTGTAAAATGAAAATACTAGGAGTATCCATCTCCTGGGAAGTTGCTCCTTGAAAGAGTGGATTAATTAAGTAATAGGTACACAGCACTGAACAAAGGTCCTGGTGACTAGTCAGTAAATGCTGAGAGGAATGATGATGAGGGGCTTCCCTGATAGCTCAGCTGGTAAAGAATTTACCTGCAACACAGGAGACCCTGGTTCTATTCCTGGGTCGGGAAGATCCACTGGAGAAGGGATAGGCTACCCACTCCAGTATTCTTGGGCTTCCCTTGTGGCTCACATGGTAAAGAATCCGCCTGCGATGCGGGAGACCTGGGTTCATTCCTGGGTTGGGAAGATCCCCTGGAGAAGGGAAAGGCTACCCACTCCAGTATTCTGACCTGGAGAATCCCCATGGACAGAAGAGCCTGGCAGGGCTGCAGTTCATGGGGTCACAGAGTCGGATACGATTGAGTAACTAAGCACAGCACAGCAATGGCAATGATGAGTACCTTTTGAAAAACTAGCGTTCTTGGGATCCTAGGACCTAGCATCTTAAAGATTCCAAATATTCTGGGTAATGAAGTACATAGTTTTACCTCTGATGTTTTTCTGGCTTTAAAATAATAACAGGGTTTATACAAGCTTGTTTTCCCTTTAAAATGAATTAGGTTATTGTGTAACTAGATTAAAGTTTGTCAAAAGATTAACCACGTGTGAAAACCCCAGGCAATATTTCTCAAGGTCACAATCAAAATACTAGACTATAATCCTGAAAGTTTCCTGAACACAAATCAGGCATGTTAAAGATCCACGAATGAAGTGAAGAAGAGGAATAACCATTTCTGGTCTTGAAGACTTTCTGTCCTGAGTGGAGACCCAAGCCAAATACTTAGCTGTAATGCCTCATACCCTTAATTATCAAACAAGGGTATGATGACAACCCATTTCCTCCTAGGACATAGTTGCCATGTGTTACTTGCCCTTCATACTCTTCAGCACTCCTTAGCCAGGTCCTCATCGCTGTGGGATCAGATTCCTGCCATCGGCTAACCGTTTACCCTTTGTGAGATGATTTGTTTCACTACCCAGAAATCCCAACTTAACTTTTGCTTTTGGTAGTGTGAGATAGTGAAAGTGAAAGTTGCTCAGTCGTGTCCGACTCTTTGCGACCCCATGGACTATACAGTCCCTGGAATTCTCCAGGCCAGAATCCTGGAGTGGGTAGCCTTTCCCTTCTCCAGGGGATCTCCCCAACCCAGGGGTTGAGCCCAGGTCTCCCACATTGCAGGCAGATTCTTTACCAGCTGAGCCACAAGGGAAGCCCCAAAATACTGGAGTGGGTAGACTTTCCCTTCTCCAAGAGATCTTCCCAACCCAAGTCTCTGCATTGCAGCTGTATTCTTTACCAGAAAGCTTCTTAAATAATTAGCAAAAGCTTTTGAAAAGCAAATCTTTCATCTCTCCTTCCAGTCTTTAAATTCCACATCACTTTTTACATTCAGTAGAAAATGCAGTATGTGGTTATCAACATTGCAAAGGAATTTTCCTGTTTTCCTGAAGGCAATTCTATCTAGCTGCTTTTAACATCTAGTTATAAAATTATATATAATAAAAATGTGATAAGTATCTATAAATCCAAAGTAATTCAAATAAAAATTCCAACAAGAAATATTGTGGAATTTGGCAGGTTAAGTATAAAGTTCATCTTGGAAAATAAAACACAAGAATGACTAAGATTTTCTTTTTTTTAAGTAAGAAGGAATTTTATTTTCTATATCAAAGTGTACTCAACTTATAGTAATTGAAACAGTCTGGTATTCATGGAAAAATGGAACAACAGATCTGCTACACCTAGTAGGGAGTTCAGAAACAGGACAATATACATATTATTGTTGTTTTTCAGTTGCTGAGTCACGTCCAACTCTTTGTGGCCCCATGGACTGTAGCACACCAGGCTTCCCTGTCCTTCACTATCTCCCCAAGTTTGCTCAAATCATGTCGATTGAGTCAGTGATGCTATCTAACCATCTCATCCTCTGCCATTTTCTTCTCCTTTTGCCTTTAATCTTTCCCAGCATCAGGGTCTTTTCCAATGAGCTGGCTCTTCACATCAGGTGACCGAAGTGTTGGAGCTTCAGCTTCAGCATCAGTCCATCCAATAAATATTCAGAGTTGATTTCCCTTAAGATTGACTGGTTTCTTCTTGCAGTCCAAGGGACTCTCAAGAGTCTTCTCCAACACCACAGTTCAAAAGCATCAGTTCTTCAGCGCTCAGCCTTCTTTATGGTCCAGCTCTCACAGTCATACATGACTACAATATATGCATTGAAGTTTGCAAATGATAAAAGTAGCATTTGATACAAGAGAGGAAAGCATTAACTATTCAGTAAACGATTTTGTGCCAATGGCAATTCATTTTGGGGAAAAGGTAAATTATTTAAATTATAATATACACAAAAATGAACTCGAGGTAGATTAAACAGTTAAAATTTAAAGCTATTAAAAGTTAGAAGAAAATAGGGGATATGTTTGTAAATCTGAGGTGGGCAAAGTCTTTGAGTCAATATGCTAAATGCAAATGCAATAAAGAAAAATATTCACAGTTTAACTCTGTACAAAGTTCCTGGACCATAGTAATGGTCATGGAACAGAAGCAGAGGAAGTATTTGTAACAAATAATTAAAAACAAACAAAAATTGGAGATTTTTACAAGAAGATGTGGAAAAATGAAGGGCATGCAAATTAGTTAAGTAGTTTTTAGAGGAATTTGGCAGTTTATTAAAATAATTATCTATACTAGAAAAATATTCCCACATATGTGCAAAGTGGTATTCAAGAGTATTTCTTTTAGCATTTTTTATTTCTGGGAAGAGTGAGAATTGCTAAGCACCTCAGGGAACTGATGATTAAATTATGGTGTATTCATAACTATGAAGCAGCTGAAAGAATAAGGAAGGTCTATGCTTAGAGATAGGAAAATATTTTCAAGACATATTCACTTAAAACATATTGCTAAACTAAACAGTATAATTCCATTTTTGTAAGCAAAACAAAATTTCACAAAACAAAACTACATCATATATATATTTAGCTATACCTATATCTGCTCATCTATCGACCTAGAAAGTGGTCTGGGATGATACAAGCCAAACTGTCAGCAGTAGTTTTCCTGTAGTGTGTAAAGAAAAGGAAAGAAGATTACTGAAAGCCAAGGAGAACTGAGCTTATCTGTATTTTTACAATTAAAATGTTTTCAAGTACAGCTTGTGAATTAATTTTGTGTGTTTTATTTTTTAATTTTCTTTTTTTATTGAAGTATAGTTGATGTACAATCTTATATAAATTACATGTGTACAGTATAGTAATTCACAAATTTTAAAGATTATGTTCCATTTATAATTATTATACAATATTGGTTATAATCCCTATGCTGTGCAGTATATCCTTGTAGCTTATTTTATATGTAATAGACTGTACCTCTCAATTCCCTATCCCAATATTGCCCCCTCTCTGCCCCTCCCCCACTGGGAATCACTACTTTGTTCTCTATATCTGTGAGTCTGCTTCTTTTTTATTATACTCACTAGTTCATTGTATTTTTTCTTAGATTTCATACAGAGCTGATATCATACAGTAATAATCTTTCTCTGTCTGACTTATTTCACTTAACATAATGCCCTTGAAGTCTGTCCATGTTGCTGCAAATGGCAAAATTTCATTCTTTTTTTTTTTAATGGCTAAGTATTCTATTGTCTGTATATACCACATCTTTATCCATTCTATCTGTTGATGGACACAGGTTGTTTTCATATCTTGGCAATTGTAAATAATGCTGATTTGAACATTGACATGTACATATCTTTTCAAATTAATGGGAGTTTTGGGGGGAATATATACTCAGGGATGGAATTTTTAGGTCATCTGTTAGCTCTATTTTTAGTTTTTTGAGGAATCTTCATACTGTTTTCTGCACTGCTTTACCAACTTGCATTCCCACCAACAGTGTAAAGCATTCCCTTTTCTCCACATCCTTACCAATGTGTGTTGTGTTCTTTTTGGTGATAGTCATTCTGACAAGTGTGAAGTGGTATCTCACTGTGGTTTTGATTGTATTTCTCTGATAATTAGTGATACTGAGTATCTTCATATTACTGTTGGCCACTGCCTTTCCTCTTTGGAAAAATGTCCATTCGTTCTTTTGCCCATTTTTAAATAGAGCTGTTTGTTTTTTGTTGTTGTTGAGTTGTATGACCTGTTTATATATGTTGGATATCAACCCCATTTCAATCATATCATTTGTGAATGTTTTCTCCCATTCAGTGGGTTGTCTTTTCATTTTGTCAATGGGGCTGAACGTTTCCTTCACTGTGCAAAAGCTTTTAAGTTTTATTCGGTCCCATTTGTTTATTTTTGCCTTTTTTTCCCCTTTGCTTTAAGAGGCAGATTAAAAAAATATTGCTGTATTTTATGTCAAAAAGTGTTCTGCCTATGTTTTCCTCTAGGAGGTTTCTGGTTTTGCATTTAGGTCTTTAATCCAATTTGAATTTGTTTTTGTATATGGTGTTACAGGATGTTCTAACTTTATTCTTTTACACAGAGCTGTCCAGTTTTCCCAGCACCATTTATTGAAGAGACTGTCTTTTATCCCTTGTATATACTTGTCTCTTTTATAAAGAAGTAGCGGAACTAAACATGATGAGCTAGCCCTAGGTAGGACATTTCAGTATCACCTCTCAGAGCAGGCAAAGAGACACATTGAATCAGAGGCCTACAGGAAGATGGTCTTCACCTTTCTCATGTTATTCCAGAGTTAGCCGTCTCTGCTAGATGTGATAGCTTATATCTTGTTGTTTGTTTATATTTAAGAAAGTATTTTGCCCAGTCTGTCTCATTAATTAACATTAACTGAGACGTTGATGTGAGCCTCAGACGGGGAGAGAAAATAGTAAGTTGGCTGAAGGGAAACCAAGCCTCTGTAAACAAAAAGAGAAGCAACCTGTTGAAGACATTAGAGGAGAAAACTTGTTGAGATGACAAGAATCAAGTAAGGAGGATGATTAAAATCGGAGCCTCCTCGGTGAACGCAGTGACTTGGATGGATGTCTGTACTCGGCATGTCTGCTTAGAGCCACAGGATGATGACTAAATCTAGCCTGGATTTCTGACTGGTGAGAAGATGCATCTTACAAATGCAAGGGAGCAGTGCACGGAATAGTAGCAATGATATGCGTATATTCACTGATTTATACCATCTTGAACAGAAATTTCAGCCTAATGTTAAATACTTGGCCTCTGTTTGTATAGCAGCTGGCGTGGAAGTGGGGTCTGACTTCCATCTACCCTAATCTGGCAGGAGTGCCCATGTACCAGATGATAAGGATGTGTTCTCAGTCCCCATTCGAGTTTGGTTAGTACCACTTCTTTCTCCTAAATGGTTTTCTCCCTCCTTGAAAGGAGAGTGTCAGACCGGGCCAAACTGGGCCTTGGATTCCAAGTGGGAAGTTGAGTCAAAGGGCAACTGAATGAGCAGCGGAGGAAGCTTGGGACTGCACCTCCGTCCTTTGCCAGCACTAGACCAGTCTAGTCAACAAGCATGGAGGGTGAAGCGTGTGATTTGGAGACCTTTCCGTTCCCTCTCTCCAAGCTAAATCCTCCACACTTTCTCAGACTTTATCTGCTTGAGATCCATCTGTGTTAGTCAACGCTCCTGGGAATCAATTTGATCCTAACATCTGGCTGAGGACAGATACCATGCTGAAAATTATTACGATTGAAGCATTTAAGAAGTCAGAGTAAATGTATTTTTTGAGTCACTCCTTGAGACTAGAGCCAAGGGCTAGCACAGCTGTTGCTACACAGCAAGCATTTAATAAGTGCATGAATGAATGGACGAACTGAAGGGTTCAGAGATTCAAAACATGGTTTTGAGGGTCCATGAGATATTTCAGGGTAGAAGATAAAACAGCCTCTTCAGACTTTGAGGACAAGAGGAGCAGATTATTCAGAGGTCTGAATAGATTCTATTTCAGGAACTCCTCCTCCCCGCATTTTTCCATTTCTCTCCTGCTGCAATAGACACATGTTCTAGGACCAAAGGGAGGTTTCCCAGGTTTAGCCGTGCTCCCAGTAGAGCTTTGTGTGTTTTTAAACACCCAAGAGTTCACCTTAAAGAGATGGGAATACCAGACCACCTGACCTGCCTGTTGAGAAATCTGTACGCAGGTCAGGAAGCAACAGTTAGAACTGGACATGGAACAACACAGTGGTTCCAAATAGGGTAAGGAGTACGTCAAGGCTGTGTATTGTCACCCTGCTTATTTAACTTATATGCAGAGTACATCATGAGAAATGCTGGGCTGGAGGAAGCACAAGCTGGAATCAAGATTGCTGGGAGAAATATCAATAACCTCAGATATGCGGATGACACCACCCTTATGGCAAAAAGTGAAGAAGAACTAAAGAGCCTCTTGATGAAAGTGAAGGAGGAGAGTGAAAAAGTTGGCTTAAAGCTCAACATTCAGAAAACTAAGGTCATGGCATCCGGTCCCATCACTTCACGGCAAATAGTTGGGTAAACGATACAAACAGTGAGAAACTTTATTTTTTGGGGGGAGGGGCTTCAGAATCCCTGCAGACGGTGAGTGCAGCCATGGAATTAAAGGACGCTTACCCTTCGAAGGAAAGCTATGACCAACCTAGACAGCACATTAAAAAGCAGAGACATTACTTTGCCAACAAAGGTCTGTCTAGCCAAAGCTATCGTTTTCCCAGTGGTCATGTATGGATGTGAGAGTTGGACTATAAAGAAAGCTGAGCACCGAAGAATTGATGCTTTTGAACTGTGGTGTTGGAGAAGACTCTTGAGAGTCCCTTGGACTGCAAGGAGATCCAACCAGTCCATCCTAAAGGAGATCAGTCCTGAATCTTCATTGAGAGGACTGATGCTGAAGCTGAGACTCCAATACTTTGGCCACCTGATGCGAAGAATTGACTCATTTGAAAAGACCCTGATGCTGGGGAAGGTTGAAGGCAGGAGGAGAAAGGGACGACAGAGGATGAGATGGTTGGATGGCATCACCGACGCGATGGACATGAGTTTGATTAAGCTCCCTGAGTTGGTGATGGACAGGGATGCCTGGTGTGCTGTAGTCCATGGGGTTGCAGAGTTGGACACAACTGAGAGACTGAACTGAACTGAAGAGTTCATTATGATAGTAACTCTGCCCTTTTCTTACAAAGGAACCTGGTCCAGGAATCCATGAGTTGTCTTAAGACCTATTTAAATATAAGTACATAAGGCATTTGAATGCTTGAGGTCTCAGAAAAAATTAAATTAAGGGTCTATTTCTATTTTTATTCAAAATCATTGAAATACAATTAATTGTATTAAACTTACCCATTGTAAGATTCTTTTTGGATGCAATGTTCTTGACATGTCAACTGCTTTGAGGAATGGATGTAAACTGGAAGACGAGGCAGTGGAATAAGGGATGAATTTCAGGCTGCTTGTGTGGAAGGAGGTCTGGAAAGTTGGAAGATTCAACTCCAGTGATGAGATTTGAAAGGATACAATGAAGGTAAAAGAAGTTAGGTTGATTTGTAACTGGAGAGACCGAAAAAAGGAAATACTAAGAAATAGGTATTGGCCTCAAGTCTCTGTTTGATCTATGGATCAAAAAGGAGGCAAATAAATAAGCAGTTAGGGAAGAAAATGAACAGATGTATAGGAAAAAGCAGAGCTTTGATCAAGGAAATAATGAGGAGATTTAGGAGAGAAAGTTGGTAGCAAAGTCAACGAGATGGAGTCTTCCACAAACACTAGCTGTTTTGAATCAATGCTAGAATTCTTACCTCTCACCCGGTTTGATTCTTAATGGTGCACCTTTCCAAAATTTTTAAATTTTATATCGGAGTATAGTTGACTGTCAATGTTGTGATAGTTTCAGGTACAGTACAGCAAAGTGATTCAGTGTATCTCTTCTTTTTCAAATTCTTTTCCCATTTACATTGTTGCATAATATCGAGCAGAGTTCTCTGTGCTTGTTGTTTATCTGTTGCAAATAGAGCAGTTGTGTACGTGTCAATCCCGAACCCCATAACTAACCCTTCCCCCGACCCTGCCTGCCTAGTAACCATGCATTCATTCTCTAAATCTGTGAGTCTGTTTCTGTTTTGTAAGTAAATTCATTTATATAATTTACTTTTAGATTCTGCATACAAGTGATATTATATGATATTTCTCTTCCTCTATCTGACTTGCCCTACTCACCAGTGTTCCAAATATGACTTAAACTGGTGCAGACAGAGAGTTTCCTGGTGGCCTAGGGGTTAGGGTGTGGCACTTTCACTGCCATGGTCCAGGCCCAGTCTCTGGTTGGGGAACTAAGATCCCACAAGCCGAGTGGTGTGGCCAAAAGAAAAAAATATAATGCAGATAATCAGTTTTACTTTACTTATACATGATCTAAGTAATATATTTTACATATTGGCTTTCAATGTGGTTATCTGGCCCACAAATAATGAAATTAATGGACTTGGATTGGATACTTCCTAGAGTAACTATGCTAGAGGCAAATCAAAGATATTATGTTTAGTTTTAGGAAAATACACGGTTTAAAATCAATCACTTTATTTTTTTCTAATTTATTCAAACTTTTATTATATAAGCTTTAGATATATAGTATTATAGTTCAACATATGCAGAATGATCATCACCCCAAGTCTAGTTACCATCCACCACCATGCAACGGGCCCCATTCACCTATTATATTTCATATTGCTTCTTTTAAAATTAAAAGAAAAAGATAAATGCTAAAAAAAAAACCCTGACTATTTTTAAATGAAATAAATTTAAATGTCTAGTTTCTTGAAAATTTTAATTCACAGTTTATGCAAAAATCATTTTCATTTGGCTGCTGACTTGGTAAATATTTGGAACATAAATTCAAAGTATGGATACAAAGAATTTTTTTTAACACACTCTGCTTAAAGGACTTTCCAGGTGGCTCAGTGGCAAAGAATCTGCCTGACAGGCAGGAGTTGCAGTTTAGATTCCTGGGTTGTGAAGATCCCCTGAAGAAGGAAATGGCAACCCACTCCATTCTTGCCTGGGAAATCCCATGGACAGAGGAGTCTGTCAAGTCATAGTCCAAGGCATCATCACCAAGAGTCTGACACAGCTTAACAACTGAGAACATGCACAAGCTTACTTAAGTCCTTGAATTCCCTCTATCATCTGACTTCTACAGCTTAGTGATGGTTCCAAATTGACATGGAACCTCAATTTAGGTGGCTTTATTAGAGAGACTTCAGCAAATCCCCATTTATTGGGTCTTTAGTAAACTTGTGAATCGAATGCCGAAATGAGTAAAAGAAAGAAAACATAGTCTAGTTGCAAAATAAACATCATCTTGAAGACAAACTGTTCTAGTCATGGATTCTTTTTTTTTTTCTTAAGATAAAAAATATTAATCTCATGAATCTGGCTATGATGGATCTGAAACATCAGGATCAAATATAAATTAAAAAATTAAAAACTTGGCTTGCATTGTCTGCATGAGGCTGTTTGTTTATGTCAGGAATTTCAGCGTCTGCAAACATCTCATTCAATTTCTTGGTTTTCGATTTTAAAAATTTTCATTAGTTCTTGCTAATGAAAAACACCATTCTGCCTATGTTAGTCAGTTTTGGTCCTCCAAGATGCTAAGCAGATGCTGAGACAGAATTAGAAACACAAGAGACTTATTAGGGTAAAGTCTTGTGAAAGTTGAAGTCGAGAGAGACAGGAGTGGTCAGAGGGAGCCTCCAAACAGCATGCAGGTCTGACTTCGGAAGGAGGAGATAGGAGGTGGAGGCTTGGTCAGGAAGCGCCTTTGAGCCCAGCACAGCTCAGAGAGGGTCCCGGCTAGGCCAGGGGTGGGGGGTCTGGAACAAAGATGGCCTGCTGGGCAGGAAGGGCCCGGGCTAGCATTCCTACTGTGCTCAGTGTGGGGAGACAGTGCTGTCTCAGTCTGGATGCTGCAGCAGATCCCGAGGTAGTGCCCACTGGGGGTGTCCACTGATGCGCTCTTTCTAGAAGGTTCTCTCTTGAAGGACGATCTGAATGACGAGAGCTCCATGGTTGCCAGTGGGAAAGAAGAGTCCACAGGCTGGACAAGGAGCAGATTAACTGGAACCTTCTGGCTCAAGTCATTTTGTCTACTCCCTTGTGGTAGTCACAGTAGTAACGATGATGATGATGGTAGTAACTCCTTTGGGTATAGTATGGTACACATTACAAAGTGCTGTAATATAGTCATCTGGTTTTATTATCCTGATTTCACAAATGAATGGAGCTGCGAGAGGTGAAGTAACATTGCTCAAGTTCATTCTTTATCAGAGCTAAGGCTTTCTTCACTAGACCACAACTGCTTCACCTGCATGGCAGATGTAATCTCAGATACTTCATCTTGATTTTTCTCCTCTTATACTTCCCTTGTGGCTCAGATGGTAAAGTGTCTGCCTGCAATGTAGGAGACCTGGGTTCGATCCTTGAGTGGGGAAGATCCCCTGAAGAAGGAAATGGCAACGCACTCCAGTATTTTTGCCTGGAGAATCCCATGGACGCAGGAGCCTGGTGGGTTACAGTCCATGGGGTTGCAAAGAGTCGGACATGACTGAGCAACTTCACTCACTCACTTTGATAAAGTATAACATTGACAAAAAGTTAAATGCAACTTTACGCACATTCTAGTGAATAATTATTAGGCAAGTATCTGTCCTACTACTAGCAGTACATTACAAACATGCTGAAGTCTGCTGTGCCTCTTAATCACAGTCTCATCCGTTTCTGGAAAGGGAAGCTTTGAGCAGGCAAAAAATTAAATTAACCCCAATGTCTATCCATGGGTGAATGAGTAAACAAATTGGGGTGCATCCAAACAAAGGACTATACTTCTTAGCAGTATAAAAACTGCCTCCTGATACACATGACAACAGAAATGGCTCCTGAAATAATTATCCTGAGTGAAAGAAGCAAGACACAGAATGCTACATACTGTACGATCCAGTAATACAGATCCTAGAAATGTAAATTAACCTATAGCGACTAAAGAGCAGATTAGAGGTTGCCTAAGACTGGAGTCAATGGAAAGATAAACTATGAAGGGGCATCAGAAAAGATTTGGGGAGATGCAAATACCCTGTGTCCATCTGTAAAAACTTATTGAAGTGTACACTAAGAAGGATGCAGTTTATTGTGTTAGAATTATACCTGTGAGATTTCCCTGGCAGTCCAGGGGTTAAGACTTTGCCTTTTAACGCAGAGAGTGAGGGTTCGACCCCTGATCAGGGAGTTAGAATCCCACGTGCCTCATGACCAAACAACTGAAACATAGCGCAGAAGCAGAACTGTAGCAGGTTCAATAAAGACTGTAAGACTGACCCGCATTCAAACAGAAGGAGCTGTACCTGCAAAATGTGGGAGGGGAAAGCCCTCCCCAATGACAAAAACAACAATCTCAGCCTATGGTCGCATAGGTATCTAGTTTTCCTCTTGTTTTCTGTCAAGGCTTGAGTTCTGTACTTTGAAGCTATTTTATTATTTGCTTACAAATTTAAACATGGTGGCATCTTTGTGAAAAATTGAATCCTTTATCAACATGAATTGACTTTATCCCTGGTAATTTTTTTTTACTGAAGCAGATTTTGTCTAATCTTAATGTAGCTATATCTACCATATGTTTTGCTAGAATGGCATCGTATATCTCTTTATGTTCTTCAAAAATTTTAATTTTTCTATTTTTAATGACATTTTTAAAGGTTATTTTCCATTTACAGTGTTACAAAATATTGGCTGCCTTCGCCATATTGTGTAACACATCCTCAAGCCTGTTTTGCCCCCCGTAGCTGGTGCCTCCTGCTCTCCCGTCCCTATACTGCCCTCCACTCTCCCCTCCTCTGAAAACCACCAGTTTGCCCTCTTCATCTGTGAGTCTGCTTCTTTCTTGTTGCAAATTTTTAGATTCCACAAGTAAGTGATATCACACTGTATTTTTCTTTTCTTCTCTGACTTATTTCACTTAGTGTGATACTCCAGGTCCATCCATGTTGCTGCAAATGGCAAAATTTCATTTTTTTTATGACTCAGTAGCATTCCACTGTCTATCCATACCACATCTTTATCCACTTATCTATTGTTGCTCTTAAAACCTTGCATTTTTGAGTAAGATATTTTTTATACTTGATACCATCACACTGCAGCAAGAACAAATCAGTCACTGCATTTCTTACAACTGCAGATGGATATTTGTGAATGCAGGTTAACTTGTCCTCTTAACTCAGCGGTGGTTCTGGCATCCTGCTCAGTACAATGGATCTTGTTAGGCAAGCTTATCTCTGGTCATCCAGAAAGTTCCATTTTCACCTTAACTTACACTCTGCTCCAGCTCAGGGACATTGGATTAAGGAAGGTGGTAGTAGGTGAGCTGTGGTGTTGGGTTTCTTCAGGGGAGCCCATAAAACAGAATGTGTCCCACATTACATATCTCCGAGCCTGTGCTCACATGTCAGACTTGACCTTCATAATAAATCCTGGTGGGGGTAATATTCATACCTGTCACCTCTTATAGACGTGGAAACTGAGACTCAGATAGGTTAAGGGATTTGCTGGAGGTCACGCCTGCTGCAAGCTTGCCTGATGCTATTCTAAAACACTGCTGGGATCTTAGGATGGGTTGCATGTTGGTCTGTAGCAGCTCTGTCCAAAAGAAAGATGAGGTGAGCCGCACATGTAATTTAAAATTTTCTGGTAGCCATGTTAAAAGAAGGAAGTGAAAAATGAAAAGAAAAAGCTTATTTCTGTACCGTTCTTTTGATAATCTGCTTTTTCCCTGTGGCTGTTTTAAGAGAGCTTCATTTTCTTTGGTGTTTTGCAGCTTCATGATGACATTTCTAAATGTGGTCTCATTTATTGAGTTTGTTTTGCTGAGTTCTATAAAATGATCAGCTATTACCTTAATAATTACCTTTAATTATCACTTCTAATTATTACTGCTGTCCTCTTTACTTTTCTGAACCAGTCCCCTTTTGGAACTGGGATTAAAAGTACGTTAGCTCTTCTCTCTACCACCCATCTCTTAAGTCTCTACCATATTTTCCAACTTTTTGTCTCTGCACACTGGTGAACTTTCTGGTATATTTTCCAATTCACTAAATCTTTTACAGTTGTATCTCATTTTCTCTTCACCCCTTAACTAAGTTATTATATTCGTCTCTTATGTTTCTTTTATACTATTTCTTTCTTTTTCAAATTTTCTAGGTTTATTTTTTATAGTTTTTCTTTCTTGCAAATATTTTCAAATTGTCTTTAATATTAATATCTTTAAACAGAATAAGCATATGTGTTTTATTTCTGGATTTCATCATCTCAATATCTCAAATATTCTGGGGTCTGTTCTGTAATTTTATGTTTCTGCAGATTATTTTTCATGGTGCTTATTCTTGGGTATTTTTATCTTATTAGTTTTACTGTGGACTTCTCAATGTTTCTGGAAAATTTACTTTTTAATGATTCTTTGAGGCCTAAGATTAAGGTGCCTTCTTGCAGAGACAAACTGACCTCACGAGCAGACCTCACGAGCACTACCGTTTGGTAAGGCCACCAACCAGGTTTGTGGCTTGACACTGACAGGCTGCCCAAACAATGTAATCCAAACTTTCAGCCATCCCAGGATATGGTTGTGGTGACCACAACTTCTCAGGGACTTTCTCTGCCCTCTGATCTTTTGTATTTACACAGTGTTGTAGCTGTAGCTTTCCCTACAGTCTCCTGAGCGATGTGTGTGGGCTGAGTGGGGACTTATTTTTGATTAGTTTTTACCCTGGGATGAGCCCCACAGCACCCAGTTAACGAGAGGAGGGTCTTCTTGTAAACTTAACCACCATTAGTGCACTCTTGGCCCTAGCTTTTAAAAATCAAAGTGATTCAGTCACAATTATACGTGTGTGTGTGTGTGTGTGTATGTGTGACCTCTCTCCTGAGCCTTCCCCCTCCATTTCACCCCTCCAGATCGTCACAGAGCACCAGGATGGTTCTCCACTAACTATCTATTTTACACATGATAGTGTACACACCCCACTCCAGTACTCTTGCCTGGGAAACCCCATGGATGGAGGAGCCTGGTGGGCTGCAGCCCACGGGGTCGTGAAGAATTGGACATGACTGAGCGACTTCACTTTCACTTTTCACTTTCATGCATTGGAGGAGGAAATGGCAACCCACTCCAGTATTCTTGCCTGGAGAATCCCAGGGATGGAGGAGCCTGGTGGGCTGCCATCTACGGGGTCGCACAGAGTCGGACACGACTGACACGACTTAGCAGCAGCAGCAGTGCATATATGTCAATAACACTTTCTCAATTTCTCCTAGTCTCTCCTTTCCCCACTGTGTCCAGAAGTCCGTTGTCTATGTCTGCATCTCCATGTCTTCTCTGTACATAGGTTCACTAGTACTATTTTTCTAGATTCCATTATATATGTGTTAATATACAATATTTGTTTTTCTCTTTCTGGCTTGCTTCACTCTGTATAATAGGCTTTAGGCTTATCCACCTCACTACAATTGACACAAATACTTCTGACTGTCTCATCTCCCGAGTCCAAATTTACTGAGTTCAGCAAATGCTCTCAAGGCAGAAGAAGCTTGTCTTTATTTGTCTGGTTCCCATTTTCCTTTAGATTTCAGCATAACAATCTCTATTTTGTTAAATATTTTATTGTTTCAAGAATATTGCAAAACAAAATACTTACACAGTATTTTAGTTGTTTCTAGCAAGTTGTTGTGTTTAACTGCTAAGTCATTAACTTTTGTGACCGAAACTTTTGTGACCTCAGACTGTGTAGCTCGCCAACTCCTCCGCTCGTGGGATTTCTCAGGCAAGAATACTGGAGTGGGTTGCCATTTCCTTCTCCAGGGAATCTTCCTGACCCAGGGATTGAACCCACATCTCCTGTATTGGCAGGCAGATTCTTTACCACTGAGCCTCTGGCAAGAGTTTGGTGTAAATTTATTCTGCTGTTTACTGGAAACAGAAATCTTTGGTTCTGAATCCTATGATAGGAATTGTAAACTGAAAGTTAGCTAATGGAAATAATTAGAACACATCAAACATGGATGAATAACATAGTATGGAAAAGCACCACAGTGTTTTGCAAAGCATAAGAAAGATAAGTTTGGCTTGGGATGTGATGCACTTATTTCCTTTTTCAAGATACGATTTTGCTGCCTCAAAACTGGCTAGATTCTGTCACCCAGTAGAACTGTCAAACTTTTCAGCTCTGGTGGCTCAGACATAAAGAATCTGCCTGCAATGTAGGAGACCCAGGCTCGATCCGTGGGTAGGGAAGATCCCCTGGAAAAGGAAATGGCAACCCATTCCAGTATTCTTGCCTGGAGAATTCCATGGACAGAGGAGCCTGGTGGGCTATAGTCAACGGGTTTGCAAAGAGTCAGACACAACTGAGTGACTTTCACTTTCAGTTCATCCTCAATAGACTCTGACTCTAAAGCAAGTATGTCTTAGTCTACTTGGGCTGTTATGACAGTATACCCCAGACTGGCTGACTTATGAGCAATAGAAAATTATCCCTTGGAGTTCAGGAGGCTGTAAGTCCAAGATTAAAGCACCTGTAGACTTGATGTTTGGTGAGAGCGTGCCTCCGTTCATAGATAGCTCTCTACTCCTGTGACGTTACATGGCAGGAGCGGCAAGAGCGCTCTCTGAAGACTCTGTTAGAAAGACACTAATTCCACACAGGAGAGCCTCACCCTTAGGGTCTCATTAGCTTTCAAAGACCTGCCTCCTAATACCGTCACATTAGGGTTTAACAAGTAAATCTGGGGAGAACACAAAAATGCAGTCTATAGCAGTCAGAAACCCGTGGGTGCCTATGATGGTCAGTGATGCAATGAAGGGTTAAATCTTGAATAGGAAATACTCCACTCCATCCTGTTTTATCTATAATTTTCTCTCCTGCTTGAGACTAGTTGAAAGATATGGAATTTTAGGATTAAAAAAGAGAGATTTTGATTTTGTGGTTTATTTTAAAATTTATTATTAAATACATTATTCCTGGGACATGGTAAGTTTGGAACAGACCACAGGAATAATTAATAGCTAATAGATACTAAAAGATAGGCTACAGAGAAACAAGAGAGTTGGTTTTTCACTATCATTCCATGCTAATCTGATTAATTAGCATGGGATGGTAGTGAAAAAACTTTACTGTGGTTTGTCAACTAGTGACAGACAGAATAAAAAAAACCAATGTCTTACTTGAAATATGGGTGAAATAAACATTACCAGAAATAACGCTTTCAATTTTTCATAATGAATGTGAAGTTAAAAAAAAAAAATGGTTCAAATTTGCATTGTAATGGGGACTCCTGTGAGAGAGTGTCAGTTTATAATGAGTGGAAAAATAAGACAAGGCACTAATGCTTACAAATGCCTTATTAATAAAGCTTAGCATCTGTTTCCTGAATAAGAAGAACATTTAAGCCACTGTTTTTGGTGAGGAGAGAGACAGTAAACATGGAAGTCATCAATTTCAAATGATCTACTTTTTAAGATCTTCCTGCCACTTCTGATATTAACATGTTAAAAAAATACAAGAATGTCAGTAAAATATTTCCTGTATTTCAGATACGTTTACTGGTATTTGTAGCACTTCCACTTTTCCCTTTCATGCACTGGAGAAGGAAATGGCAACCCACTCCAGTGTTCTTGCCTGGAGAATCCCAGGGATGGCGGAGCCTGGTGGCTGCCGTCTATGGGGTCGCACAGAGTCAGACATGACAGAAGCGACTTAGCAGCACCAGCAAGACATTACAGTCAATATGAAACTGTGGCATGAGGTCTGCAGATTGGTAGAAACTGTATCTTTCAAACATCAGCCTTTATTAGAGCTCACGTAATTAATCTTTGAGAGATAATTTGGAAGAGCCCCTGTCATGTGTTAAAGTTCTAGCTTTAAGATATTAACTCAGGACAAAATAAAAATAAATGGGACATCGTGGAGTGGTTTATAGGCACAGAGTTCGATTACGGCTCTGTAGGAGACTAACGCACCAGAGGAATTGGCTAATTTGAACAGATTGCTAGTGCAGGGGCCTTCTATATGTTGGTCAATGAAAATCTAGGAATCAATCACATTAAATAATTGAGATTAGGCCTTAATTCTTAATCATATACCTGGCTTCCCTGGTGGCCCTGACGGTGTAAAGCATCTGCCTGCAATGTGGGAGACCCGGGTTCAATTCCTGGGTCGGGAAGATCCTCTGGAGAATGAAACGGCAAATCACTCCAGTACCCTTGCCTGGAAAATCCCACGCACAGAGGAGCCTGGTAGGCTAGAGTCCATGGGGTCGAAAAGAGTCGGACACGACTGAGCGACTTCACTTTCCTTTTCTTAATCACATTGGGACGTAATTCTTTTCACAGAAGTTTCTAGTACAGTAGGTGAGAGCTTGGTACCTTCTTATTCAGGATGTTACAAATAACTAAACTTCATGTGCTGTGCTAATCTGATACACTTAGCTATTTTTTTTTTTTTCCTCAACCAGAAATTATTTTTTACTGGGCACATTTAGTAGGAGGTCTTTTTCTTTGAGTCTCCATCATCTAATGATAAGGGCAATTGAGGCATCAGATCCAGAGACGTAGCGTTTCCTGCTGGAGCACAGGCTAGGGTTACAAAGGACTGAATATGTATTGTCTCAGACAGGCTCAAGGATATCTGGTCTTTGTAATGCAAGTTCTTATTATGTAAATAATTTGTGTGTGCCTAAAAATAGGCTTAATTTTTTTTTTGTAGCATGTCCTACTTTACTTTTCTCATATTTTCTTTCTTTTCTCGCTTCATTTCCCCTTTCCTGGTGAACTGATGATGAATAAGGCTAGATTCTTCAACCGCCAGCCAGGCCTCCTCTGCCTGACCCAAGGCTGAGCTCGCAACGAACGACAGCATCAGGTGTGACGGATGCGGGTGGAGGAGACTCAAATGAGAAGATGAGCCCTTTCCAAACCTCACCATGAATCTCCGAAGTGCTGAAGTGCTGCCCACTCGTTACCTCGGTTACAGCCCACACACTTGTCTCCTCACAGTCACAGATACTCCTCAATAAAACGAAGTTCATTACTACTAAAGGGATTTCTTTTTTTTTTTTCTCTTTTGCTTCTCCCTGGAAGGAACAAATTATTCTTGCATTGAACTTGCTGCCTACTCACGCCCAGTCTCCTTTTGTGCCTTCCCTGTCTCCAACCCCGCTCCCTTCGCGTTCACTGTCTGTGCTGCGAATTTAACGGATTTTAATCTGCGGAGCAGCAAACTAAGGCCTGGCAGGACTTCGATAAGACCTTCTCTGGGAGCCCAGAGCAAGGTGTCTGGCTTCCCTCCGAGATGCCTGCTTCACTCATTTTGTAGCCTTTACAAACTCCCAGCTTTGGTGCTACCAGAGCCGTGAAAGAGAGTGAAAAAGTCTCTCAGTCATGTCTGACTCTTTGCAACCCCATGGACTAATCATTCCATGGAATTCGCCAGAATACTGGAGTGGGTAGCCTTTCCCTTCTCCAGGGGATCTTCCCAACCCAGGGATCGAACCCAGGTCTCCCGCATTGCAGGCAGACTCTTCACCAACTGAGCTATCAGGGAACAACATCTAACATAGTAAGTCAAATTCCTTCTGGCTTAAAAAAAAAAATGTGATGCTAAGGGCAAAAATAAACCATTTCTATGGATTTTATTAACAAAGGAGTTGTTTCTGGAATCAGAAAAGGAATGCCAATAGGTGAAGCTAAGTGAATATAAGACAATAAGGAAAGGTCAGAGAGGCTCTAGATCTCTACTATCATCTCAAATGGGTCAAAGTCAACTGCAAAATGACCAAGACAGATTTCTCAAGTACTTGATTCTATCGATGAAGTCATCAGTTTGCAAAACATTTGAATTATATATATGGCAGTTACCCAAACTAAAAGTTTTAGTAATATATGCTAAGTGCTTCTGTGTATCTATAATGTATGCCATCACCAGCCCAGGACACCAATTCTGTGCTGATGTGCCATCTACAATGTCTACATCCAAATTAGCTCTGTGCAAAGAGGTGAACTCCCCAAAGCTCCAGCTGAATTTCTACTCTGGTTTCTCCAAGTCCACCAGGGCTTTCCTGGTGGCTCAGCTGGGAAAGAATCTGCCTGCAATGTGGGAGACATGGGTTTGATCCCTGGGTTGGGAAGATCCCTTGGAGAAGGAAATGGCAAACCACTCCAGTATTCTTGCCTGGAGAATTCCATGGACTATATTCCATGGGGTTGCAAAGAGTCGGAGGCGACTGAGATACTTTCACTTTCTCCAAGTCAAGCCAACAAGCTGATTGCTTGCATGAATTTTCCAACAGAACTGTGGTCTGCAAGCAGGGTCTGCTGCTTGCCCCGTGGGTGGCAGTCTCTCCAGCGTGATGATCTCTTAAAGGTCTGCAGAAGATGGATTCAAAGTGCTCTTATTCGAACGAGACTGACAGTTCAGAAGCAGAAGGGCTGCTGGAAAGCAAGGTGAGAAGAGTTTGTTCTTGTTCCAGAGATTCAGAAAACACTTAGGGTGCCTAGTCATTCTGGTAGAGAAACAACTTCAGATTTTAGACATATAAGTCAGGAAAAAAAAAAAAAGTGCCATAGCTCCAGTCCTATCTTTTGGATTCTAGACACAATACCTGAATCCAAAATAATGCTACAGGAGTGGGAGGTCTCATCTCCTCAACTTTGAAGTGGCTGAATCAGGCGATTTTTGCACGAACATCATCGCTATAGGGCTCCCACAGGACGCTGTGCATTCTGGACCACTCTTGGTCTTAAAAGGGGCAGCCAAATAAACAAGGGCCCTTGGGATAGAAAAAATATTTTTAGAAAACAGCTATCTAACCTAAGCTTTCCTGACCTCCATTTTATTCTCTCTCATTCATTTAAGAAACTTGACTTTAAACTAGAGGATATTTGCATTCCGAGAAGGGAAAAGCTTCGCCTGCACATTGTCCTTCCCGTTCTGGGACAGACTGGCCAAGGGGCGCACGGTCTGCTCTTCTTTGGACTGTCCTGGCCTGCCTGTGGGCGGCCCCGGAGCCCAGACTTCCCTGAGTGAAGCAGAAGGAAGCCAGCTGCTGCCCTTTCAAACCTCAATTCTCGCTTAGCTTTGAGGATGAGAGGTTTGCAGGCATCAAAAGGTTTCCTGGATACCAGAGGTTAAGCAAAACTTGGAGGATGTAATAGGCTAGTGAAGTGAAGTGAGCGAGTGAGGTGAGTGAAAGTCGGTCGGTCGCGTCCGACTCTTTGCAACCCCATGGACTATACAGTCCACGGGATTCTCCAGGCCAGAATACTGGAGTAGGTAGCTGTTCCCTTCTCCAGGGGATCTTCCCAACCCAGGGACCGAACCCGGGTCTCCTGCATTGCAGATCAGCTGAGGCACAAGGGAAGCCCTTAATAGGCTATGAATCCTCAATTATCCCACAAGCATAAATGATTCAGATGATATGTTCATTCACTAGTACTTTTGACCTTAAGATAGGAGTATCACTATGTGTCAGCCCAAAGTATATATTAAATCATCAGGTCTAAGAGCAACTCAGTAAGGCAGATATTATTACTAGCATGTTTATTTTAGGGGCAGGAGGATTAATGAACAAGAAGATGGAGTAAGTTGCCTAAGGTCAAATAGCCAGCAAGTGCCAGCACTAGGAATTTAGCCCAAAGTTTTTATTCTTTCCACTCAGACATTCCACAGCCTCAAAGGAGAGAGGGGTCTTAATCCCCTCAAGAGGCCCCATACTGGCTTCATGAATGCCAAGCATGAACCCTGACCCCAGTGTGATTGCCTCTCGACCTCAACGAGGTCACAGGCAGGCTGTCTCAGTTTTCCTTTAGGGACAAAGAGATGTGTGAAAGCTCACAAAAATCTCCTAAACTCAACAATATCTGGTCTCTGTCTTCTCTCAGGAAGGAAATTGATGATTGATAGCCATACAGGTAGGGGTTTTCAGGCTTTAGAGGAGGGCAAGGGAAAGAATGGAGAGGATATATTTCTTTAAAAATACACATCGTAGCCGTTTATCAGCACAGCTGTCCAGCAGAGACACCGAGCAAGTGTCTGGCTCAGCGCCTGTGCACAACAAACGCCAGAGAATCGGTGAAAACTCTCCTGAGGGTCAGACGGTTCTGTTCCCTTGGGGGAGGGGAGGTTTAGAGGGATTCAGGACTCAGGTAGGATTGTCCAAGTGCATGGATTATCAACTCTTTCTTGTCCAGTTCTCAAGTAGGAGCTTTGCTTTCAAGTCTTATTTAAAGTCTCACCTCCTCTCTTAAATTATTCTCATGTAGCCAAGGCAACAAAACTTAACACTCTCATTTTATCCTTTCTCTTTGTTCCAGCCTGCCTGACCTCTTCTGTTCAGTCTCCCAGTCTCCCCAAAAGAATTAACGTTGCTATGATTACTATTCTACTAAACTGGAAAAGCTGAGAAAGCCAGACAAAAAGTCTTCAGGAAAGGACAGCTCTTCTCATTAATGTGGTTAGTCTGTAAGGGAGGCTATTCATTCCAAGAATGTTCCTGAAAGAAAGTGGCCAAACAGATGGATAGGTTTGGGAATAAAAGATGGAAGGTGTGAAAAATTTAGTACAGTTCCTGGCCCACAGAAAAGATGGAACAAAATGTCAGTTGTCTCTCCCCACAAAGTCCTATTCACAGAGCTTATGAAAATACTAAAAGACATGATGTGCGTTCAAATGTGTTCTGAAGAGTGAAGTGTTATATATATGACCTACTGTCAGTGATTCTGTGGTTGAAAGTTGACCCACGGCCTCTCCTCACTGCGGTCACCTGCCAACCCTTTCAGGCCACTTCTCCTCGGTCCTCAAGGCTAAAGGTCACTCTGTCCTACCCTGTCTTGTTGCAGTGGTCATTGTAGTCTCAATGGCTACAACATTGATGCTCCCAGCACCTTCTCCCCTTGGTTCCTCCCTTCTGCTACCTTGCCTCCACCCTTCCTTAGATCATTTCAGTTCAGTCGCTCAGTCGTGTCCAACTCTTTGAGACCCCATGGACTGCAGCACGCCAGGCCTCCCTGTCCATCACCAACTCCCGGAGTTTACACAAACCCATGTCCATTGAGTCAGTGATGCCATCCAACCATCTTATTCTCTGTTGTCCCCCTCTCTTCCTGCCCCCAATCCTTCCCAGCATCAGGGTCTTTTCAAATGAGTCAATTCTTCCCATCAGGTGGCCAAAGTATTGGAGCTTCAGCTTCAGCATCAGTCCTTCCAATGAACACCTAGGACTGATCTCCTTTAGGATGGACTGGTTGGATCTCCTTGCAGTCCAAGGACCTCTCAAGAGTCTCCTCCTTAGATATTCACCGTACTATCTCAGCTGTAACCATCCTGCTCTCTGCCACCCCTCCTTTCTCCTCAGCTGCCTCATTTCATGTCCCTCATCCAACCACCCATTGACTCAGCAGGATCCAATGTCCTTCACCCGCTCACACCTCACTTACCCAGATTAACTTCCAGAGCAAACTGTTTCAGCCAGCCCCTGGGCTATCCCTTCACACCCTTTGTGTCTCTCTTGTCTACTGAATTCTTGCAGCCTCGTCCTGTCCACAGCTCCACCCAGGCTCAGGGCTTCTGCCCAGTGCTGCCCACAGGAGGCTGTGAACAAGGACAGAGGCGTATGTGACTCTGGAACGTTTAATGAAGTGACATCCTCGCATTCATGACTGCTTGGCAACAGTATAAAGTTACAATCGCATCTACAGTGTTCTTGCGGGAGAGGAAGGGGTCCCCCTGGTTCCTCCACGTGGTCGCTTCTAAATCCTACACTGGATGATCGCAAGGGGTTGGCTGCCATCCGCCCCTTTCCTCTCAGCTTACAGGTGGGCGCTCAAGGCAGAGGAAACACATCTGAAGGCTCTGAGGGGAGAGAGAGCCTCTGGTGTTGTTGCGTTTCCAGGAGGGAAAAGAGGCCATTGAGATTGAAGAGCCAGGAGGGGAAGGAACAAAAAGGTGTAACTCTGCAGCTGTGAATCAGCCCAGCAGGCATCACAGGCCGTGGTTAGAAACTTAGACTTGTTTCTATGTGAGGTGGAAAATCATCGCATACTGTTGACTAAACTTTTTTTTTTTTATTAAATAAATTTATTTATTTTAGTTGGGGGCTAATTACTTTACAATATTGTAGTAGTTTTTGCCAGACATTGACACGAATCAGCCATGGGTTTACATGTGTTCCCCTTCCTGGACCCCCCTCCCACCTCCCTCCCCATCCCATCCCTCTGGGTCATCCCATTGCCCCGGCCCTGAGCATTTGTCTCATGCATCGAACCTGGAATGGTGTTCTGTTTCACACATGACAATATACATGTTTCAATGCTACCCTAACCCTAAACTTTTAAACTGACTCGTCTGGCTGCCGTGTAACAAAATTATTTATAAGGACAAAAGCAGATGTTAAAGAGCAACGAGGAGGCTATTCTAGGAAGTCAGGTGAGGGATGATGGCATTTGGACTGGGGCCATGAGCAGCAGAATGGGGAATGGAGTTGCCATCTGTTTCAGGGACAGAAGTGACCAGACTTGTGGATGCAAGGAGTGGGGCGTGCGTTGGGTGAAAGGACTGGGGGGGAAAGAAAGGACTCAAGGATAACTTTTAGGATTTTTTGGTTTATGCAGCCGAATGGCTTATGGAACTGAGAAACAAGCAAATGTTGGGAAGGGGGGCACAGGATCAAGAATGGGTTTTGTTTTATTTTATTTATATTTAATTAATTTATTTTGAAGTTTGAAATATCCATTTTTTTTAAATGAGGTATAGTTG
Source organism: Giraffa tippelskirchi (assembly GCF_054371585.1). Classification (NCBI taxonomy): domain Eukaryota; kingdom Metazoa; phylum Chordata; class Mammalia; order Artiodactyla; family Giraffidae; genus Giraffa; species Giraffa tippelskirchi. Next base: position 4,933,820 of record NC_137280.1, on the reverse strand, counting down.
ATTCACAAGGTGTATAACAGTGATCCAGATGTATATATACGAATATATATATATATATATTCTTTTTCAGATTCTTTTCCATTATAGGTTATTACAAAATATTGAGTGGAATTCCCTGTGCTATATAGTAGATCCCTGTTAGCTACCTCTTTTATATATAGTAGTGTGTATCTATTAATCCCAAACTCCTAATTTACCCTTTCCCCCTTTCACTTTGGTAACCATTGGTTTGTTTTCTCTCTCTCTGGGTCTATTTCTGTTTTGTTAATAGGTTCATTTGTATCACAGACATGTTAAGTTAGAGAGACCTGTAGGACCTGCAGATGATGATACCAGTAGGAGGTTGCATTTATGAGACTGAAACCCAGAGAGGAAGTTAGCCTGGAAATGTAAAATTGGACATCGCTGGGGTGCAGAAGAGGCTCAGAGAGGAAGTTAGCCTGGAAATGTAAAATTGGGTATTGGTGGGTAGAAGAAACTCAAAGGCACAGGAAAGAGCAAGATACCTTAGGAGGAGAATTGTATCAGTAGAAGGAAGACTTCAGAGCCCAGGACCAAGCAGGATCAACAGCAACAGGGAAAGGTTAAATGTAGGAGGAAAACTAACAACAGACACAGGAAAAGAACGAGGAGAGGAGAAAACCTGCAGAATTTGCTTGAGTTACTGGGAGGGACACGTGGTGGCATTTAAGCCTCTGTTTCTGAAGAACAGAAAGACACTCATTCAAGTTCAAGCTTTCTTCTCATGTGGCTTTCCCACATCCTCCACATCCCCTAGGCCTGACGCCAAATTAAATAGAGAAATATACATTTAGGGATTTAGTCAAGGAAGGAGAATTTGCATGGCAAACAGGTAGGGAGTGCAGTCTGAAAGATCAAAAGAAGCTATGGAATTTTCCATCATCTCTCTCTGTCCTGGTTTCCTAATTTTACTTTTAGGGAAATATCGATTTCTAAGTTCTTTCTTATTCTCAATTCAAACAGAAAAATGTGAGAGGGAGGAAGAAGGGGAGAATAGTACAGAGAAGTTCAGCTAAATGATAATTTCTTGACTAGATTATATAGATATTTAAATGTAATGCGCAAATCAAGAAGACTGTCTTTGCCGCTGTTACTAATACACTGAATATTATTAGTGCAGACATTGCAGTGAGCATCTCTTCTGAGACACAGAATTCTTTTCAGTAATTTTTTTTATTGGAGTATAGTTGCTTTACAATGTTGTGTGAACTTTTGCTGTGCAACGAAGTGAATCAGCTATATGTAAACATGCACCCCTCCCTTGGGGACCGCACCCCCTCTGCCATTTCGCCCAGCTAGGTCACAGAGGGCGCTGAGCTGAGCTCCCTGGCTGTTCTACTGCAAGGCCCCGCTGGCTGTGTGTTTTACGCAGGGTTGTGTATATGTCGGTCTCAATCTCCCGGTTCTTCACACCCCCTGCCCCTCCCCACGCTGTGTGCACACATCTGTTTTCTCCGTCCACATCTCTATTCTCGCCCTGCAAGTAGCTTCACCTATACCATCTTTCTAGATTCCACATATATGCGTTAATATACAATATTTGTTTTTCTCCTTTGGACTTACTTCTCTCTGTATTACAGATTCTGGGTCCATCCACATTTCTACAAATGACCCGTTTTTCCCCCTTTTCATGGCGAAGTAATATTCTATTGCATATGTGTACCACATCTTCTTTACCCATTCATCTGTCAGTGGACATTTAGGTTGCCTAAATAAAATTGTAAGGAAGCTGATAGCCTCTGAGAACCATCGGAAAGTGCTGGGAGAAGATGTCTTCCACAGCACCATATACTGACCTCCACGTGTATAAGTACAATGCGGTATACGAATGATTCAACAAGTAGACAAGGGTTCCCTGAGCTTCAGTGATCTTTTTTCTCTATTTTCCCTATAACTTCCTGGAGAAATGTTTAATTTTTTAAAAATGGAGATTTCTCTGGGCCTGGGAATGGAGCCTGTAGTTTTCTATCCAAGACTGTCATTAAGGTAGCCTGGGATCTTTGAACAGATAAAATGGGACTAAGAGCAAGAAAATGGGGTATCAGTGTCTGGAGTCTACTGGAAACTGTCTAAGGGCCATTGCTCCTGGTTTGCTTAGGTTGTGGTTCGGATACGGCACTTTGGCAGAGTAGTCAAGTAAAAGGGGTCAGGGGCAGACTAGAGAAATCCTTGTTGGTTTTTTTGTTTGGGGATATTTTGTTGCTGCTGTTTGACAGAATTTTTGTTTCTTTGTGGTCCTTGTGGTGGCCCTTAGTCATCCCCACCTGGTATTCACCCTTTATGAGGTGCCCTCTTGCACTGTATCAGGAGCTCTCTATGTGGCCCTTAGAATGTGGCAGAAGGGTTGGGACATTATCTCCAAAATTAGGTGGTAAGAGGCATTGGACATCTACCTCGCTCTCTCTTTTGGATTATCACTCTGATGGACTCAAGTCCCCGCTGGTGGCTCAGATGGTAATGAATCTGATCTGCAAGGAGTTCAATCCCTGGGTCAGGAAGATCCCCTGGAGAAGGGAATGGCTAGCCACTCCAGTGTTGTTGCCTTGAGAATTCCATGGACAGAGAGGCCTGGTGAGCTACAGTCCATGGGGCCACAAAGAGTCGGACACGACTGAGTGACTTACACACTACACTACCCTGATGAAAGCTAGCTGCGTGATGTGAAGGCTCTCAAGGAGCTCCATGGAGAGACGTCTGCAGAGAGGGACTCAGCGCTCCAACCAATGATGATGTAACGAGCCCTCTGGGAAGCCGATGTTCCAGCCTCTTTGGATGGCTGCACACCTCTCCTTGGTTTTCCTTCCCTTTAATGTCATTGCCACAATAAGAGTGTTACATACAATCTAAGGTTGAAAATAAGGGGTCTATTATTTGTACTTGATGATTCTGCACCACTTCCTCTAGGAATCAGAGACCAGAACCTACAGAGGCCAGAATCATGTGGATCAATATCTAAAGGGTCATTAGCCAGACTTTTGGTTTCTAGATGAGATTATTAAAGTATAATTTGGGAAAACAGAATAAATTATTTCCCCCAATACTAATATTCGATTGTATGTGTATACCTTTTTTGTTTATGCATTTATCTCTAGATAAGACATTTGGGTGGTTTTCAACTTTTGGCTATTGTGAATAACACTTCTGAGAATATTATTATGCAAATACCTGTTCTAGCTCCCGATTTCAATTCTCCTATGTTTACACCCAGAAGTGGAACTGCCAGTTCAAATGTGAATCTGATGCTTATTAATCTGAAGCCTCCCATACTGTCTTCCACACTGGCTGTGCCATTCTACATTCCCACCAGCGACGCCCAAGAGTTTCAGTTCTCCACATGCACGCCAGTACTTGTTCTGGGATTAGCGCCTTTGTAAAATAGGTCACAGGGAGTGTTCCTTCCACCAGGTGAGGACAAAGGGAAAAGTCGGTTCTCTATGAACCAGGAAGCCCCCACCACAGGCTGACTTTGCCAACGCCATGGTCTTGGACGTCCCAGCCTCTGAAACTGGGAGAAATGCCTGCTGTTTAGAGGTCACCTGGTCTACAGTGTTCTGTTACAGTGGCCCGGACTGACTAAGTCACTGGCCTTCATCAGCGCAGGCCTGGTTCCCCCGCAGGCCTCTTCTCACAGCCTGTTGGCAGGCACAGCATCACCCCAGGGCGGAGAGACTGGTGGACGGGGTGCACACGCCCCACCCTTAGGAGCGTTTGCTCCTGAGATACGGGGAGACGAAGGCCCTCTTTCCCTCAGCTCCCTCAGCATCCTGGACGCTTCTAATTCAACTTTTGCTGATTCAGTCTTTTGCCAAAAGTCTCTTTGCCCTAATGGGGTTTTTTTTTTTTGAATTTTTATTGGAATATAGTTGATTCACAATGTTGTATCAGGTTTGGAGCACACTGAGTCCAAGAATCATTTCTTTCTCACTTTTGTGCCTCTTGAATTGGGCACAGTGCTTGGATTATGACACGATCTCAGTGACTATTTGATACATTTCAAATATATAATATGAATGCTGTGTGCTTAGTCACTCTGTCGTGTCTGACACTTTGCGACCCTGTGGACTCACCCCCCTGTCCATGGCTCCTCTGTCCATGGGGATTCTCCAGGCAAGAATACTGGAGTGGGTTGCCATGCCCTCCTCCAGGGGATCTTCCCAACCCATGGATTGAGTCCAAGTCTCCCACATTGCAGGTGAATTCTTTACCATCTAAGCCACCAGGGAAGCCCAGGAATACTGGAGTGTGTAGCCTATCCCTTCTCTAGGGAAACTTCCCAACTCAGGAATCGAACTGGAGTCTCCTGCATTGCTGGCGGATTCTTCCAGCTGAACTACCAGGAAAGCTCATATAATATGTATACCTATATCTATATATATGCACACATACATATATGCATATAAATGTATATATATGTGGATACATATGCACACACATATGTATGTATATAGGCACACACATAGGTACATACCACACACACATATACACACATATCGCATTGCTTTTACCGAATATCCAACACAAAAATACAGCTCTGGAGGAAGAGAGATGGTTTTTAGTGATCAACTAGCCGTCTTCGCTACTTTTGGTTTGCAGTTATAATTTCCAATCTTGTGTTTTACTTCTGATGGCTAGAAACTCATTTTGATTTCTGGGCTTACCACTTTCTTTTTCGGTAAAATCCACTGTCCTTCTCTAACTAGTCGGGAGTCCCAGCATGCTTCTTGTCACTATTTCATGAGGCTCTGTGTCCCAGGCCGGGGTTCTGCGGTCACAGGGAACAGACTCCCTGGTGCTGCCTTTCTGAGCATCCAGCACCTAGCTTGTTCTTCACCACGCTTCCTGTAGCTTATGTTGAACTTCCCAGAAGTTATTGTAGTTGTGGACCTGTAACCTGAGGGCTAGATGCACCTGCCAGACTGAATCTCCTCTCATACCTGGGACTGTCCTTCCACAGCCCACATAGACATATCTTAAGCTCTCGATCACTACATGTTCTATAATGGAAACCTAGCAAACTCAGTGCCTCTTAAAAATTTGGATGGCTATAAATCTATTCTGAGCAGCTATTGAGAACTGTAAGCTCTCTCTGTAGAAAAAAGTATGCAAATATACATAAAAATTTATATCTACTATAAGAGGTACATGGACTTTTGAACTGAAGATCTAGTGACCTGGCAGATCCAGGGTGGTTCAGGAGAAGTAGGCAGACACTTTGGCCATCATTGGGGATTTCCCTCCTAGCTCAACCCGTTAAGAATCTGCCTGCAATGCAGGAGACCTGGTTTGATTCCTAGGTCAGAAAGATCTCCTGGAGAAGGAAATGGCAACCCACTCCAGTATTCTGACCTGGAGAATTCCATGGACAGAGGAGCCTGGAGGGCTACATGGGGTAGCAAAGAGTCGGACACGACTGTGCGACTTCCACTTCACTTCACTTATATTTTCTGTGATAACTAGGTAGAAGCTATTTATTGAATAGATTTTGTGTAGTTATTCCCACTTTATTCAAAGTGATTTTTAAACAATTTTGTTTTTTAAGCTTTTTTATATCTATCACAAGAATCTAGAGCTCAATTACAGCTATGCTTTCCTTAAGTAATGTGAAAATAAATAAGTGAATAAATGCTCTTTCCTTGCCCAGTCCTGAGTTCCTTGTTAAAGAATTCTCATCTTTCAGTTTTGAGGAGAACATAAAATCCTCTTTCCCTTTCCCCAAATAATTCTCTATTTCTGCTTATATCAGTATAAGCAGGAGTAGCTCTTGAGAAAAAAAGCAATTAAAAGGTAACAGACTCTCCTACTATTCACCAACATCCAATGCACTACACATCTAGGCCCATGGGAGGATTACAATTCACAATCCCCTTGCATTTGAGTGAGGCCACGTGACTGATTCCAGCCAGTGTGTGGAGGGTCAGTTCCCTAGCTGAGTGTTTCACTGCCAGTGCCAGACAGTTCAAAGGAGCCTTCTGCCACCACAGTAGCAACAACAGCATGTGTAAAGATGGCTCTGCCATGGCTTTGGACTCTAGAGACATTAAGATGAACAGAGCCGTGAGCCAAGACCCAGCTAACACACTTTGGTGAATGGCATAAGCTTTATTGTTTTAACCACTGAGATCTTGGGAGAGTTAGTTAGCATAATATAACCTAAGCTATTCTAAGTAACACAGAGAGAACAATTAATGATAATTCTAATAAAACAACTAACAATATCTCTAATATAAGCTGATATGGATTTGCTGTATACCATGTGTCAGACACGTAAAACTACCCTTTAAGAGAGTTATTAATATGATTCCTATTTTATAGAGGAGGCAACTGAGACCCTGACAGATTCCTATTTTATAGAGGAGGCAACTGAGACCCTGACAGATTAAACAACAAGATTACCCAACTAAGCATTATTAGAATGAGGACATGCCATTAAACTGATTCACTTCCCAGTTTAACTATTAACCAGAGTGTTAACCAGAGTGACCTTCTACTAAACTCCTCAAACTCTACCTTCTAAGGTTTCATCAATGCGCCCCAGGAAAAGCAATGTTCTGGGCTAAAGCTCTAAGAGTTCCATCTTCTGGTCAATAATTGCAGATGAGAAATCTTTAACTGCAAGACAGTTTTCTACTCCCCTAATAAAACTATTTATAAAGTTTCAAAGCTGAACAAATATTTAGGGAATCTCTATTATGAATCAGGCATTCTATTAGGTTCGCTTTACCTATGCTTTTAAATTATTCCTCCTCAAAATCTTTTCGATTTATAACACTATTGCCCCTTCTTTATAGAAAAAAATTAAGGGCCAGGGAATATATGTATGTAATATGCTCAAGATCATCCAGCTTGTAGATGGCAGAGGAAGAATTCAAATTCTGTTCTGTCTTAAAACTCCATGCTTTTTCTATTAGGAGAGAATTCATGCATGTAAACAGTAAATGAAGCAAAACTCTGTGAAGCTGATTCTTTTAGGATGGATCGAGCCTTGAACACAGTTGGCTCAGAGGACTGAGAATTTCTGCCAGCATAGTTGGACCGTACCTCATCTTACTGGTTCAGTGTGGCTGTGTGCAGGCTGGTGACCCAATAGCCCTGAACAGGGGAATGACTCTCCTTGGAGCTCTTAAAGGCAAAGTGCAGAATGGATTTCCAAATATGCCTGAAACATCACTGCACAAGCTGCAGACACACCATCTGACATGACTTTCAGTTATTCTCAAGGCTTCCTCTGGAACACCCTCCAGGGAGCACCAGGGTTTCGCTCACCTACAGCTTGTTGCTTCCGTACCAGTCTGATCACTCTCTCAGCCCATGGTCTGACAGCCGTCTTTCACTGGGTCCTTCACTGTAACCCTTCCACCTTTGTATTTCCAAATTCCAATTTTAAAAATGCATAAAGTGGACCCTTTCAGACTTTACCCTTTAATAACAATAACCTGCTAAATTGGCCCTATTAACCTCCTCTCCACTACAATTCAAATTTAAATTCACTGTGAACACAAGATTGCCACAGAGGCAGCAGTAAAACAAAGAGCACTCAATTCCTGTGATATCCAGTCTTAAACACATTAATATTTGGTCAGTAAAATTCCTCAGCAAGTTGGCAGTGCCTTGCTCCAGATATGATAACAGTATTTTTTTTTTTACCCTAATACAAATAAGTGAAAAGCCCTGTCCTGTACTGACCCTGTACTTTGAAGTTTCTTTATGGAATGTCTTGAGTTCCTGATGCCTCTCTCTATGTGAAAATCTTTCCTTACACAATGCTTGTCAAAGGTTAAGACTAATTATAACCCTGACTTTGTTTCTGAAGCTAAATCAATCAAAAGTGTCAATGTCCTTAGAGAACAGACTTGTGGTTGCCCAGAGGGAGGAGATGAGGGAAGGGACGGATTGGGAGTTTGGGGTTAACAGATGCAAGCTATCATATATAGAATGGATAAACAATAAGGTCTTACTGGATAGCACAGGGAACTATATTCAGGATCCTGTAACAAACCATAATGGAAAAAGAAGCTAAAAAAGAACATATGTATATATATATATATATATATATATATATATATATATATATATATATATAAATCTCTTTCTGTACAGTAAAATTAACACAACACTGCAAATCAACTAAACTTCAATAAAAAATAAATAAAAGACACATCCTTCTAAAAAAAAGTGCTAAATTCTTTAAGATTCCTTCCGTGAGTGGCATTTAGACTCTTCTTTGATATTTGCAGTTTATGGAGCTGAATTTTCCTGATATAAGAACCTGAGCATTGTTGACAAGAGGATCAATGTCCAATGTCTGTATCTTCTCTGTCTGCATCTCCTGTTTCCAAAAGTCGGATGTAGGATTGCTAGAAGCAGCCTTTCCCGCCAGGCTTGCAGCAGGAAGCTGTTTAGATGGCCATTGTTATTTCCTTTCAAACTTTTTGATATCACTGGAGTCACAGATATTTTAACAAGTAAAAATAATCAATGTAACATAGAGCATGGTAAATAAAACAAGAAAATCATGTTAAAGTTTTACATCTCGTTAGCCCCAGAGACACGAAGTCTACCTGAGAGAAGTCACTGGCTCTTCTTTGGGTATAATTTCTTGAATTTATACATTTTACGTTTGAGCCTATTTTTTTCCTTTCTTACATCACCCATCTCCCCCAACCTCCCCTCCACCACTCCCAACCATGTGGACAACAAAATCAAAGTAAAGAAAGAATTTAATTGCAAAATGGCAGAACTTCCTAATAACAGCATCTGCTTTTCTTAGCGCTTCATTTAAAATCAAACTGTTTTCAGGTGAAAATGTATGAGGTTGAAAATGTGCAGTTAGCAAAGTCCTAAACCCCAGAAAATTTTTCCCCAATTAAAATATAAACATGACATTTCATCTTCTAGTTCAGTACTTCTAAAATGTTGTAGAGCCTCAATGTCCCTTGAGATTGTAAAAAATATTTTTCACTCTCTTCAATCGCTATTCCCCTTTCTCCACCTCGCACAGAGGCATGTGTGTACTGCATGCACACACACACACAGTCACACCCACCTACACATACACTTAGAGTTTTGTGGCAAATGAGTGTGGGTAAGGAAGTTTGAGAAGCTGGTGCTCTTGGTGATTCGTAATGTGTCTAAGCATCTTAGAACCTCTACGGAGTTGTCCCTTAAGTGGACTCTGTGACATTGTGTTTCAGCATCATTGTCCCAGGAATGCTGATTTTATTTGGGGGATTCACAGCTTCAGAAATGCCGGACTAGAAATATGAGTAAGAATCAAGCTGCGGATTTGTAGCAGCTTAAGCGCTGGCCAAGCTGGTACCCTGCGGGCCGTCACAGAACCCTGGCGGGTGGTGAAGCGACGTGGTCCACGAGAAAAGCTTCAGTCTGAATCCGGCTCGACAACCTGCGTGTGTGTTCGTGGGCAGAGGACCTCACTTCCCTGCAGCTCTGATCCCTCATTTCATAAAAACCAGAGCTGTGAATATATACCTAATGGTGATATTGGGCGAGTTTGGCACACTTTGAGGGGCTGGAAGACTCTCGAAATAGAAATTCCCCAGGAATGTTATTAGAAATATCAAAGTCTCAGTGCATAATGTTCTCTATAATGTGTTAGTAAGTGGTTCTAGAAATGTCAACCAAATCAACTTCCTCCTTATTTGCTGGTAATTACAGTTTCACCGAGTCTTTTTTTCTTTTGGATCAAAGCAGGTAGCCTCCCATGAGTTCATGACTAGAAGCAAATGTAAAGAAGTGAGTCAGCTTTTCTCAGCCCATGAGACTTTTCAACACAAATACAGTTCTGAAGGCATCAGGGGAAGAAAAGACATCTCTTTATCGTGTTTTATCTTGCTGCTTTTCCTATTAATATTGACTGTGATAACATGACTGTAATATTCATTCTTTATTACTCTTATGCCTCTGAAGTTCATATCATTTATAAATAAAATACAAATGTACTATTTTTCCTTTTCACATATAAATACGCTGATGCATGGAAATGCACCATAAAATTACAGTAAGAAAAGCAACTCTGGCAGGTCTATAAAGTAAGGGCCATCATGAAGGGGAAAGAAAAAAATGAGAAGAAATAATGCTGGCAACTGCCCCTGAAATGAAATGAATTAGCTTACAGTTTCCTTTGCTGTGAAAAAACGTTTAAGTTTAATCAGGTCTCATTTGTTTATTTTTGGTTTTATTTCTGTTACTCTAGGACGTGGGTCATAGAGGATATTTCTGTGACTTACGCCATAGGGTGTTCTGCCTATGTTTTCCTCTAAGAGTTCTACAGTTTCTGGTCTTACGTTTATGTTTTTAACCCATTTTGAGTTTATTTTTGTGTCTGGTGTTAGGAAGTGTTCTATTGTCATTCTGTTACATGTAGGAATAAAACTACTATATGAGCCAACAATCCAACTACTGGACATATACCCCGAGAAAACCATAATTGAAAAAGACACAAGGACCACATTTTTCACTGCAGCACTATTTACAATAGCTATGGCATGGAAGCAACCTAGATGTCCATTGACAGGTGAATGGATAAAGAAGCTGTAGCTCATATATACAATGGAATGTTACTCATCCATGAAAAGGACCACATTTCAGTCAGTGCAAATGAAATAGATGCAAATAGAGCCTATTATACAGAGTGAACTAAGACAGAAAGAGAAAAACAAATGTAAATCAATGATTAATGTATATATATGGAATCTAGAAAGATGGTACTGATGAACCTGTTTGCAGGCAGCAATGGAGACACAGACATAGAGAACAGGCTTGTGGACACAGTGGGGAAGGAGATGGTGGGACCAATGAAGAGAGTAACATGGAAACATGTATGCTACCATATGCAAAATAGATAGCCAGTGGGAATTTGCTGTATGACTCAGGAAGCTCTCAATGGTGTTTTGTGACAGTCTAGAGGGGTGGGATGGGGTGGCAGGGAGGTTCAAGAGGGAGGTGACATGTGAACCTATGGCTGATTCATGTTGATGTATGACAGAAACCAGCACAATATTGTAAAACAACTATTCTTCAATTTGTTGTTGTTCAGTCACTCAGTCGTGTCTGACTCTTCACAACCCTATGGACTGTAGCACGCCAGGCCTCCCTGTCCTTCGCCATCTCCCAGAGTTTGCTCAAACTCACGTCCACTGAGTTGATGATACCCTCCAGCCATCTCATCCTCTGTCGTCCCCTTCTCCTCTGGCCTTCAGTCTTTCCCAGCATCAGGGTCTTTTCCAATGAGTCAGCTCTTCACATCAGGTGGCCAAAGTAAATAAATTTATTTTTTATTTTATTTTAATTTGTTTTTTTAAATCTCATTTTCAGATTGCCAAAGGGAATTAAAATCCAAAGATTAAATCCCCCAAATTCAAAGTACAAAGCATCAAATCCACAATCAAATCTTCTTGTCCTGTGGATTAAGTTAACGGAAACTAAAGTACAAAATTCATTAACCATCCCAACTTCCAGTTCTGCTCAGTCTCAGCCAGATGGTTCTTGATGCCTAGGAATTACTGTGATTGCTTCAGTAGCTACAGGCAACTCTGTCTCAAGCCAAGTTCCTCATGTTTCACTTGAGAGTCCCAAAAGATCATGTGAGAACTGGTCTTACCAACTGACCAAATTTAGAAAACAAGCCAGTCTTCAAGACCCTGGGCCAGTTACTTCGAGCAAAGATTTATTCCCTGGAACCCAGGGAAAACCCACTCTATTCAGTGTTGCCAAAGATCCTAATGGGTATTCATGACATCAGAGTGAGAGAGGACAGATAACAAAAAATGTGATTTCGGCTTTGCCAGAATGCTAGTTACTCCAAGGCCAGTGACTCAAAATCTATGACTGAATTTAAATTCATCTGGGAAATAGTACTCAGTAAATTTGTTTTGACGTTATGTATTTATTGTCCCTTGGATATAAATTCAACTATAGTCATTCTTAATTTTCTTCTGGAGGCTAGCATATTTAGACATTGCTGCTTTCTTGCAAACGTTTGAAATTAGCAATTGTGGTAACATCAGCCACTAAGTCTTACTGAGGAGTTCTCCAGTCTCTTTAAAAACTCTTAATTTCCATTGAACCCATAGTTCTATTGCTGAACTCCCGAACTAAATGGAGGATCTACTTCGTGACTTCGAATCACTTCTCTAGTAAGCAGGTGTGTTCAAGTCTGAGCCACAGTGGCTATTTCAATTGGCTCTTCTGTTGGAATTGCTTCAGCCTTAAAACTCTGCCTCAAGCATGTTTAACCAACCAATTCACAAGCAACCAATTCATATGTAACCAACCAATTCAGAGCCAACTTGAAACTGCAAGTGCTTCTGGAGTTCACTGTTGAGTGTGGGCAAGCCTCATTAACTCAAGAACTGCCTCTTTCAGATGTAAAAGCAAAATGAAGTTTGTGACAGCTAATCCAGTGCTACCTAAATGAAGTGTTAGTCGCTCAGTTGTGTCTGACTCTTTGCGACTCTATGGACTATAGAGCCCTCCAAGCTCCTTGGTCCATGGAATTCTCTAGGCAAGAATACTGGAGTAGGTTGCCATTCCCTTCTCCAGGGGATCTTCCCAACCCAGGGCTCGAACCTGGGTCTCCTGCATGGCGGGAAGATTCTTTACTGTCTGAGCCACCGGGGAAGCCCTGACTGGCCCTGATTAGAACAGAGGCTAAGAATTGATGGTGCGCAGTTGTTTTCATAAACACGCTCCTTCATCTGTGTGCTGTCTGTGGCTCTTTTGCGGTGGGACAGCAGAGCTGAGCTCTTGTGAACAGCCCCAGCGCTCTCGTACACAAGAAGCTCATCCTTTGACAGCAAGAAGAAGTGCATGGAATTCTATCCCCCAGTGCACGGAAGATCTAATCTCACTGACAGGGTTCAAGGCTAAGGACAGGCACGTGTATTCTCAGTTCGCCACAGGCAGCCCCATGCAGCCAATGTCTGCTAAGCAAGCTCCTTGGTTGGCACTTGACTGAGGCTTCTCATGGCCTGAGGCTTTTCTGAGGTTTATCCCCCCATTTGGTTAAGACTCGGTTCAGACCTGCCTCTATAAAAAGAGTCACTCACTGGTGGACAAGGCTGCTATAAAGTTTATAGCAATGAATCACCACGGTCCAAGTCCCACAGTCTGCATCTAAGGCCTAGAGCTGTCTACCTAGGTTGTTATAATTAAAAGTCCACTGTATAAAACCCAGTCTTTTATCCTTTAGAAGCCTCTACAAACCACCAAGGTCAACATGTCCTGCCTTCATATTCAAGTTCAAAGCCCCAAATTACAGGCCCTGCCCTTCAAAGCCTCACTTTCTATTATTTAACTTCTCAAAGCCACTGGCCAGTGAACACAATATCAGGGTGCCTGGTGGAAGCTAATAAAGAGCGCCCTATACCTGACTTGACTCCAGAACAAATTAAGAGCTAAGTAAGGAGTAAAACTGGGCTTCTCTGATGCCTTGGTGGTAAAGAATCCTGCCAATATACGAGGTTTGATCTCTGGGTCGGAAACATCACTTGGAGAAGGAAATGGCAACCCAATCCAGTATTCTTGCCTGGGAAATCCCAGGAACAGAGGACCCTGGTGGGCTACAGTCCTTATGGTCACAAAACAGTCAGATATGACAGTGATTAAACAGCAGCAACATAGAGTATGTAAGAATGAAATATAAAGAGAAAAGCAAGTACTTTAATTCTCTTGGCTTATTCTTTTAGACTCTTTTATTCCTTTTCCAGTAACTAATGGAGAAAACCAAGGCAGGCTGGTGTGAATCCTACCTCTCCATTGTCAGTTGTGTTACCTTTGGTTGGTTGTGTGTGCTCAGTCGTGTCTGACTCTTTGTGTTACCTGGGCTTGTTTATTTTCCCCTTTGACCTCAGTTTCCTCATCCAAAAATGTGAATAACAATGTTCCTACCTCATTGGGTTCACAAAGGTTTGTAAAACACTAAACATCTTGCCTATCCCATTGTAAACGCATTGGGTTCACAAAGGTTTGTAGAACACTAAACATCTTGCCTATCCCATTGTAAATGCGCAATTTATGATTATTAAAAAAGGACAAAGGACAGCTGTTGTTTAGTCACTCAGTCATGTCTGACTCTTTGCGACCTCATGGACTGTAACCTGCCAGGGTCCTCTGTCCATGGAATTTTCCAGGCAAGAATACTGGAGTGGGTTGCCATTTGCTTCTCCATTTGATTTTCTCAACGCAGGGGTTGAACCCATTTCTCCTGCTTGGCAGGCGGCTTCACTGAGCCACCTGGGAAGCCCCAAAGGACAGCTGTCCCTGTGTTATCTGACATGTAAAAAAACAATTGCTTCATTCCCTGTTGTTCAGGGGATTGCTCTCTCTCTGAAGCCAAATCATAATATATTTATTAACAGAGATTTTTCTTTTTGCTTTTATTTTAAAAAATCTTTTGGAGATTTTTAATGAAGAAGCAAAAGTAAATGCTGTGTAAAGTAGAGGACTGGATTGCTTTCAAGTATGTCAGTCTGAAATTCATGAGTCTTTATAGAATAAATGGCCTTTATTTTTACTTGGATATCATAAAAAAACACCCTATTTCTGTTTTTGCTTTGTATGGAAATATTATTAATGAATTATACACAAGGCATTAAATAACCCTGAATCATAAAATGAGACAATTCTTTCTTAACTATCTTCCATTCCTTCTGATTATGTCAAGGAAAGATGTCTCAGGTTCAAGTAAAGAAGACTTTATCACCTTAACAATCTTGTTTGTTAACAGGGAGGGCAGATCAGATTTAATTACAGGAGGCAGCAGTATTTAGCGGTAATTAAATAATACTGTATTGCTTTTATGGTGTGTATTTTTATGTTTAACTCCTGTTTTTGCTATATTAAAGTGGTAAATAAAATATCATTTAAAAATAATTTGAATAAAATAATGAGCCATTTAAAGACAAGTATTTACTAAATAACATTCCAATTGATATCTGTATGTGAAAAAAGTATGACTGTGGCTATCAAATAGCCAAAAATTGGGAAAAGTCCAGAGTAGGTGGCTGGCTGGAGAAGGCAATGGCAACCCACTCCAGTACTCTTGCCTGGGAAATCCCATGGACGGAGGAGCCTGGTGAGCTACAGTCCATGGGGTCTCAAGGAGTTGGACACGACTGAGCGACTTCACTTCCGCTTTTCACTTTCATGCATTGGAGAAGGAAATGGCAACCCACTCCAGTGTTCTTGCCTGGAGAATCCCAGGGATGGGGGAGCCTGGTGGGCTGCCGTCTACGGGGTCGCACAGAGTCGGACACGACTGACGCGACTTAGCAGCAGCAGCAGCAGCAGGTGGCTGGCCACTTTTCTTTGTTCAGACTGCAGGGGCTCTGAATGGTGAAGTGAGAACCTGGCTCACCCCTCTGCAGCTGGGAGGAGCTGATCATCAGGGTGATGACTCAAGGGGCCATATTGGAAGGAATGTTTTCCTCACCTTCCACTCAGCCTGCCTTTTCCTCATGGGCTGCAAAGAACAGACAAGGAGCTAGGGAAAAAAAGGAGACTGGAGTAGGAATAAGAAGAATATTCATTCTCAGATGGTCTGGCCATGGCATATGTTTCCTAAGGGTGGGGGGGAGAAGAGAGATTCTCTGGTGAAAAAAGAGAGACAGCTGTAGTCTGAACACATGTCATAGCATTTGAACCCAGCAATGAAAATATCTTAGTAGCTGACGCTATTGGCTTATTCATGGGCTAGCTGGCATTTTCCCCTCCCTGATTTAAGCAGGCTGCTCTCCAGTATAAACAGGAGATAAATTTTCCACATGGGGCCTTATTTTTCTCTTTCCTTCTCCCTCTCCCTTTCTAATCTGTTTACTCCTCTAGATTCTCCTGAGAGAATTACATTACCTCAAGAATATTTGCCCTGAGAATATGAAACAATTTCTTCACTAAGTTTAATAAAACATTTGACAGGCAAAGAACATGAAAATGTTAATTAGAAAATTTTAGTCTTATAAGATTACTCTTAGATGTCTACCATTTTGTAGTACTAATATACTAAAAGTTGACTGGAATTTGACTTTTTTGTGTGCCTTTTTTAACCGTGTCCCACCATTGAATGAACAAGCCTATGATTATTATCTTAATATTCATCTAAAAATTATCTCTATCAAGGCTAAGATTTTGCATATGCTTACTGGAGTGTGAGTATTTCTTAGTTAAGAGGAACTAAGGAACAAGACATTGTAGACAAAAAGTATTTCTGAGATGATCCAATTTATCCAATTCATTTTATGAGCAGGCAAGCTGAGGTCCAGAGAGCTGAAATGCACCTGCAGGGTTATACCACTAGTCGCTGCCCAGAGGTAGAGAGGGACCTGGACTGACCCCAGCTTTCCAGGTAAGGGCTCTGCCATGTGGTTCATCTGTAATACATACACGACTAGTAACACTTGCTTTAATCTCCTGTACCATATCAATCTTGACAATCTTCTCAGTTGTTTAAAAAAATAGACAATTCTTTCAAATTAATCATACAAAGCTATCCATTACTCTTTTCTCGACATTTTATTAAACACTTCATAGTATATTCCCTTATGAGTCGTAAATGTAAACATGCACTTTCCATTAATAGCATCCTATAACTGAGATCAAAGCTCTCACTGAAGCTTTCTCAAGAGTTGAGTCTTTCATTTCCTTTTTCAGGAGTTTGAACTTTAGGAAACTGTATTTCAAGTTGTAGTTAGCTAGGGGATCTATCCATCCTCTCTTCAGAGCAATGTCTTTTCCTTCATATTTGTTCCTTTGATAAATAATGTTGTGGCATTATTACTGAAGGGAAGAGAGAAAAAGAGTTATCATCTAGGCATACAATGAAATATTTTGAGACATAGAACATAGTGTTTTAATCTGAGGAGTGATTTTCCATGTAGACAAATACATTACTGTCCAAGATAATTTATGTATGCAAATGGCTGAGTAACCTCACACTTATATTATATATACTAAAGTGAGAGTGAAAGTTAGTTGCACAGTTGTGTCTGACTTTTTGCGATTCCATGGACTGTATGTAGCCTGCCAGGCTCCTCTGTCTTTGGAATTCTCCAGGCAAGAGTACTGGAGTGGGTTGCCATTTCCTTCTCCAGAGGAACTTCCAGATCCCAGGATCGAACCTGGGTCACCTACATTGCAGGCAGATTTTTTACCAACCGAGTTACTAGTGAAGCCCTAGTAGCTATATATACTAAAGATCGATATGTACACACATATAAATACATATACCAGTAATATCACATTAATGTATTAGTATCTCTAAATTATACTTCTGGACCATAGTTGTAAGGAGTATTCAAGGCAATGATCTAAACTGCAGCTAAATAGTCAATATAGTCAGCAAAACATTTAAGTAGTATCATTTATATAGGCTACATGTGATAAATCACCTATTGAAAATGATGTAAGAATCATATTACTCTCTCAGTTGCTAACAGAAGTTGCTTTTGCTGTTTGTTCCTTTTTTAATGAGTAAGAAAATATATGAGAGAAAAGTAGTATAAAAATTTAGTCTGAAAATTTTAGCAGTCTAAAATTAATTCAATTCTGATTTTCACATCAAATAAAACAAGAATACTCCCTCTTAAAATACACATAAAATCAGGTATAAAAATGAGGGATTTCCCTGGTGACTCAGAGGTAAAAAACCCACGAGCAATGCAGGAGACGTGGGTTCCATCCATGGGTTGGGGAGATCCCTTGAAGGAGGAAATTGCAACCTACTCCAGTATTCTTGCCTGGAGAATCCCATGAACAGAGGAGCCTGACTGGCTGCAGTCCATGGGGTCACAAAGAGTAGGACACGACTGAAGCGACTCAGCACGAACAGAAATGAAGGAGAAGAAGAAAAAGACAACCTTTCTGCTAGAGAACAGAGGAAAGTTGGTGCCATTGTGTCTAGTGTTCCCTAAAAAAGAACAGAGAGAAATACCTATTGTGCGATATAAATCCTTTTGGTCAACACCCCAAAACATGAATCCATAGCTCTGCATAGCCTTGGGTTACCTTTATCACTTCAGTTTTAATGTGATTAAACAGAGAATCTTAGTCTTATGTTTGATAGCTACAAAATCTTTAAAATAAAGGAAATTCTTTCCTCTAAATGCCCTGAAACCATGGACAACATTTTGCAGGAATGTACACTGGTGCATTTGTTTTTCTAGGATGTTAGCCCACAGAATCCATTAAAGCTTCAAAGGGATTTTTGGCATAACAAAAACTAAGAACCACAATAAAGGGGTAATGAATTGGAATGGAATTTCAGGCACATTGCAGCAGTTGGGGAAAGATTCTGGGTAGGCCTTCTCCAACAACCTCAGATATGCAGATAACACCACTCTTAGGGCAGAAAGTGAAGAAGAACTAAAGAGCCTCTTGATGGAGGTGAAAGAGGAGAGTGGAAAAGCTGGCTTAAAACTCAACATTAAAAAAAAACCAACCAAGATCATGGTATCCACTCCCATCACTTCATGGCAAATAGATGGATAAAAAGTGTAAACAGTGACAGATTTCATTTCCTTGGGCTCCAAAATCACTGCAGATAGTGACCACAGCCATGAAGTTAAAAGACACTTGCTCCTTGGAGGAAAAGCTATGACAAAACTAGACAGCATGTTAAAAACATAGGTAACACTTTGCAGACAAAGATCCACATAGTCAAAGCTATGGCTTTTCCTGGAGAAGGAAATGGCAATCCACTCCAGTGTCCTTGCCTGGAGAAACCCATGGATGGAGGAACCTGGCAGGCGACGGTCCATGGAATTGAAAAGAGCTGGACACAACTGAGTGACTTCAGCACATGACTCTTCCAGGAGTCATGTACGGATGTGAGAGAGTGAGGTTGCTCAGCCGTGTCCGACTCTTTGCGACCCCATGGACTGTAGCCCACCAGGCTCCTCTGTCCATGGGATTCTCCAGGCAAGAATACTAGAGTAGGTTGCCATGCCCTCCTCCAGCGGATCTTCCCAACCCAGGGATCAAACCCAGGTCTCCCGCATTGCAGGCAGACGCTTTACCATCTGAGCCAGCCAGGAAGCCCAGGATGTGAGAGTTGGACCATAAAGAAAGCTGAGCGTCAAAGAGCTGATGCTTTTGAATTGTGGTTCTGGAGAAGACTCTTGATAGTCCCTTGGATAGTAAGGAGATGTTTCTCTTATGTACCAGAGGTTGTGCTTTAAAAACATTATCTACCTTGATTCTTGTAAAACTTCTGTAATAAACATTATTCTCCATATTATACAGATTAAAAAAAAATAGATATAAAAGCTGAGCAAATTTCCCGACGTTGTGGAATTACTGGACCAGAAGAGGGGAGCTGAACAAAGCAGGGTAGGGCAGTCCAGAGTCAGTGTTTCTTTCACCCCAACTTATTGATTCTTTTGATAGCAACACATACGTGACACATTAATTACCGTATTACTTGTCCACCAAGTTTCATTTTGATTGAAAAATTACTTGACTTAACTTTCCTCTCACATTTCATCCATGGTGGAATCAAGTTGCCAAGGGTATGACAAGAGTCAACAAAAGCTGGGGTAATCCAACACCTCAAGTGTTGCAGAGATGGATTATTTTATTATTATTATTGATAGCTACCAACAGGAAGCCAAGTTAAAAACTAATTCTTTGGGGAGTATAATTGGGGTATATCATTCTCCTTAGAGTAGTCATTATCCAAAATCACTTTAAAATTTATTAGATGGGTACAGTTTCCATGTCTACCTTGCCCATTACATGTTAAGGAAAAGTGCTGTTTGGTGGGGAGAGGAGCCCGTTTCATGAGAACAGAAAACTCTAATGTTTCTAAGCTAGTGTTTGAGTCACATAAAACTGTAGTCAACCTGATTCTTTTGTCTTTACATATGCAAAGATTAAATAGTGTGATAATCATCTTTTAAAATAAAACCATTTGCACTATCAACCATTTTTATAGGCTAAAAGAATTTGTTATTAAAAGTTCAATTTAATGTTAATCCTCTTGGATGATTTAAGGAGGGGCCAATCTATATTTATTGCCTCCTGAAAGACTCTCCCTTTGCATCAGCAGAGCCATAAATCTGCCAAAACGCCAGGGCACGTGACACGCAGGAAGGCCATTAAGCCTTGGCATTGCCGACTCTGTGACTCTGTGACTCAGCATGCCCTGAGCCTCCCCCAGCAGGGGAGGTCTCACTGCAATCTCACCCCGAGTTAGGCAAAGTGTGGCCTCGAAGCCCTTTGCAAGCCGTTCAGAACAAAATACATACTTCCAGGCTTAAAAAAAAATTAAAATGACAAACTATATGCTATTTTTACTTTTATGTGTATGTTATTATTTTTAAGACTTCCCTGGTGGCTCAGATGGTAAAGCGTCTGCCTACAGTGCAGGAGACCCGGGTTCAATCCCTGGGTCAGGAAGATCTCCTGGAGAAGGAAATGGCAACCCACTCCAGTATTCTTGTCTGGGAAATCCCATGGACAGAGGAACCTGGTAGGCGACAGTCAGTCCGTGGGGTCGCAAAGAGTCGGACACGACTGAGAGACTTCACTTCACTATTATTTTTATGTGGATATTATTTTTTATGTGCATAAAATCAAGACAAGTGTTTTGTTTTGTTGTTTTCCTTAACCTGGTGCGCTCATTCTTTCTCCTGCTTCCTTTTTATCTCCTGTTGAATCTCAAACTTCAAACAGACTTATTAATGTTTACGCGTATGTCCTCACCTAGTTATACCAGGCTATCCGGTGTGTGGCTTTATGATATTTAAAAATTCACAAGGGTGTGGGGCACTGGCAAAGAGGGTTCTTTTCAACCTAATGTCCTTTCCTGTTAGAATGACACTCAAGTCAGACACACTTTCTTCTGGTCTGTTCTCCCTGAGTTTACATAAAAGAACTTGCAGAAATTAATTCACCAGAGAGGCGCTCTAAGAATGTACGTATTCTCTTCAACAGAAATCATTGAAAGTAACAAATTAAATTTCCCTAATTTAAGAGAAATTTTTCTTCCTACAACTGTAAAAAAGTCAATATATTTGGAGGCCAGGATTAAGTACAGTAAAATTTAAATAAAAGGCCATGCTTACTATTGGTTATACCCACTTTTAGCAGAAAGATTATCTCCTACAGTCTATAGTCTTTGATTTCTGCCTAGCATTTTCTCCCAAGTTTATCCAGGAAGTTTGGCAGTATTTACAGATTTACAGAAATTACAGCTATAATTTTATTTTCATTGTTCATGTGTTGTACTATAAATTTGTTTTCATTCATTCATTATTTATTTTTATCATTACTGTTGTCCCTAATTTGGCTAATCATTTAACATTATTGTCGTTTCTTCATAGCTGCTTCAATAAGTTCTACTTCTGAAAGACAGGATATGTAAACAAATGGAATTAAAGGTTTGATTAAAACACTGATACCAACCTCTCTGAAACATTATTTCAAATAATACTATGTGTCCACTATGCTGTCTCCTGCATTAGTATAACTTCATAAACACTTATATGGATACTTTTTGCAGACTTATTGAGATGTTATTGACATACAAAAGGTGTAATGTTTAAAATATACAGTTTTACAAGATGCAAACTGTGTTTGCACCTATGAAACCCTATGATTGTAAATATCAGAGTAGCTGTTCTCATGTGCTTAGTTGCTCGTCATGTACGACTCTCTGTGCCACCATAGACTGCAGCCCACCAGGCTCCTCGGTCCACGGGATTCTCCAGGTGAGAATACTGGAGTGGGTTGCCATGCCCTCCTCCAGGGGATCTTCCCAACCCTGGGATTGAATCCAGGTCTCCCACATTGCAGGCGGATTCTTTACCAGCTGAGCCACCAGGGAAGCCCAGCTGCACTCATAATTACATGGATTTTTAAATCAAAGTCCAGTTTTAAAAGAGAACATTCCTTCAGTGAAATTACAATTTAGGTGGTTAACTCCTAGTTTGGTTTACTTTCTTTATCCAGTGTAAAGAATCAAGGTAGTATGCTTTGGGTGGTAGATGTGTTAGGATTAACTTCATAGTAATGTTAAATGGATTTTTTAATAATTTTAAAAAATGGATTCTGAATGACCAGTACCTTTAAGAACTTATTTTGAACCTAATATTTTCTTAATGTTATTTTATTATTTAATGGGACATGTTTGCAGTGTAAATTTTGCAAGACCTATTTTTCTAAATGCTCCAATAAGTGTATTTGACTCTGAACATTCTCGTCGTTAATATTCACTTGACCTGATTACCACATACATAAATTCCAAAGCAAAATCAGATCATTTTAACAATTAGCTCTCATTTTAAAATGATAAAATGATTTATGACTCCCAAAGTGTACTTTCTTTTCATGTTAGTCTGTACCCTAGTTAAACATTTACGCACACACACAAGTGAGTGTCCCCAGAAACTCTGTCCTTTATCGGTCCCAGCTGTCCAGAAGGGGTCTTTGTGTTGCCACTAGCCTGCAAAGTCTGATAGCAGTCAGATCTCGCTGAGCCAGGGTAAGGTTGTGACGTGGCCTCACGCAGGCGTCATGTTAAATAACACACCGTCTCCTTCTGCGTCCTTGTGACACCACAAGAGGGAAGAGCAGATGGCAACTCTTCTCACACTTTCTAAAGTGAGTTCTTTTTCTTGGAATGTCAGTGTCTGGACGCTTGGTTTTCAGAGCTCAGAAAATTCATCTGTTTCTCAGCTGTAAAAACGTGTTCTTTATGCCAAACAGATACTGATTTTTAAAATATCTTGCTTTTTCTTCTCGTATTAATTCCTTAAAAAAAAAAAAAAAATATATATATATATATATATATATGCTACTTTGTGTTTCTGACTTCTAGATAATGTGAGGGGGCTGAAGCAGTGCTTCCTCAACATCGACTCCAACACAGTGTTAATATGAACACGTGTGGTTCACGTTGGGGAGACCTTCCAGAATCATTGTTCCCCAGCAGTGGTGAAGTTCTCAGGAGCTGGGTGAGGTCTTGCATCCTAAAAATTGACCTTAGATGGGAAGTCCCTTGGAGGTAATTTATTTTTGCATCTCCACTGAGCTGGCACAGTCCCCACGTGTAGCCAGTGTTAACAGCTGACTCTCTCTATGGCTGGGAGGAGAGGTAAACCCGGGGCCATATTATGTCAGGCTAGAGGCAGCAGTGAGTAAGCATAAGGCAAATGCAGCTCAGTGCAATTTTGAAAATGGATTTCTAGCTCCACAGTTTATTTGATACACATTTAAGTGGAGACTTTTCAAGGTGATCCACTATTGCCCAGACCCTTGGGATGTGACTGTTTAATGCTATCGCTACATTGTGGGTTAATTGTGGACTTTATTTGGTTGCAGGGCAGCCACTGAAGCAGTTGTACAAACTCAGTGGACATCACTACTTCTACTGTCCAGCGAGGGACACCATGGAATGAATTCTTGCTACATTAAGAAACACTAAAATATGAACTACAGAGAAAACTAATTTTTAACATATGTTTTATATCCCTCCAGCATTCCAGGTAAAGTCCTGTGGGGAAAGATGGAATGGTCAAAACACTGGCAGAGATTCACGCCATCCATGAGATTCTGGGAAAATCTAAGAAAGGATAAGGAAAAGAAAAGCATCTAGTTGTGTCTTAGTCATAAAGAAAAGATGGATTCTTTTAACTTAATCCTTGTTGAAAATCTTTTAAAATATATTGATTTATATCAATTTATATCTCTACCACAATAAATACATTATGCTAATATGCAATTGAATACTGTTGAATAATACCGTAAAAATCTAGAATTGTTGGTTCTCCGGACCCTGGTTTCACATAGTTGTTAATCTAACCCTTGTTGAATTCCTAAAACATAATTAATAATATTCTAGTGGTTAGAGGTACAAGAACACAGAAATATAGTCCTATATATAAGTTTGGAAAATAAAATATATAGACAGGATACGGCATTTCAAATTCCAGCAAGATTAACTTTCATTGAATATAAGATGTCATTGACTCTGATATATGTGATTGCTTTTATGACATTGAAAGGAGAATAGTCAATTATATTTGCAACATGCCTCTGAGATGCATTCTGATTCAAGAGATGTTAAAATACGAAAAGTGTGCATCTCAGAATTAACAGCACACGGCATGTTTGACATAACAGAGAGGATAAACCGTAATCAGTCGTAGTTGGCGGCAGAGATGATAATGCACATGAGCGGCAGGTAGGACTCCATTGGGAAGGAAGAGCCAAGTATGATCAGAAAGAGGAGAGAGTAGATGTGATATATCAGGAGCAAGAGAACAAGGTAAAGAAAAGTACGTCTGTTAGATGATATACGTGCTTGTTGCTGTTCAGTCGCTCAGTCGTGTCCGACTCTTTGTGACCCCATGGACTGCAGCACTCCAGGTTTCCCTGTCCTTCACTATCCCCCAGAGTTTACTCAAACTCATGTCCATAGAGTCGGGGATGCCATCCAACCATCTCATCCTCTGTCGTCCCCTTCTCCTCCCGCCTTCAATCTTTCCCAGCATCAGGGTCTTTCCAAATGAGTCAGTTCTTCGCATCAGGTGGCCAAAGTACTGGACCTTCAGCTTCAGCATCAGTCCTTTCAATGAATATTCAGGACTGATTTCCTTTAGGATTGACTGGTTTGATCTTCTTGCCATATGTGCTAGACCTAGGATATATCCTGAAATACAAATTCTAGTATGTATCTTCTGGTGTTTATAGAAATAAAACAAATTTTATATTTTGGAACCTAGATTTTAGAACTTTAAATTATCAGAGTCTAAAGCTCTGTCATTGTGATAACACTTGTACATCCTAGAAAACAGCCCATGTGAACAGACATAGTTAGTTACACAGGCGGTAAATGGTGAAGGGACAATGAGGGCTCAGCTTTCGCACGTCATAGAGCAACGACCCCGGGCAGCACCAAGGTGCTGAGGGCTCCAGTGAACAAAAATCTGAGTTTACCTTCCACGTCCACATCTCAAGATAGAAAACCACGCATCTTCACTTCCAAAAATGTTTATTCAGGATCTTCTGACATGTTTTTAGTTGATGTTTATGTTCTAATACATGTAATTTTTAGACACTACTAGTAGCTAAAAATATTTCTAGTGGAAAATGCTAGAGGCAACAATCGTTAAATGAACAGGGCATCATGAGAAATTATTGAAGAAAATATGGGCAGTTGTGACCTTCATTGACTTGTAAAGTCCTTGAATACATGCAAAATGCTTTCAACAGTGCCTAGCTGCTAATGTATATTAGTTGTTATTATACCTTTCTGATCAGAAAATAATGGAATTACATAGAATTTGGATGAGTGTTGCCTAATTAGTCAAGATTAGCCATATATACATATAATATTTAAATATCTGAAGGATGAAAAGATATATGTAATATAAAATAAAACAAAAATTAAATACAATTAAATATGTGATATAATTAAAATTAAAATACATAACTTAAAAGAATTTTGGACAATTCTGGATAATGCAAGAAGTGGGTTTTGTTCATGTCAGTACATGCTGTCGCAGCAAAAATAAAAATGGAAAGCCAAGAGATGTGCTGTGTTCTGCTTTCATCAGTGTGGTTTTTCACCTTAACTCATTTGTTTACAACATGCAGTCACTTTGGGGGATGTGCTAGGAGGCTGGAAATAAAGTTCCTGAAAGGGCATATTGCTTCAGTGGCCTGAATATGATCTAAAATATAAAGCTCTAAAGGAATGTTAGTGGTTAAAATTCTGTTCAAATCAAGTATTCAATACAATTGTATAATTTAATCTCTTTGGGGCATTGGGAAAGATTTAAGGCACTTGGAAGTGTTGGAAATAAGCAATACAAGCATAATTTAAAGATCTGAGTTGTGCCATGATAATACATATTCTGTACATGTACATATTCAAACACTCAGTCTATTCTCTGTCCTTGAAATTCTCCAGGCAAGAATACTGGAGTGGGTAGCCATTCCCTTCTCCAGGGGATCTTTCTGACCCAGGGATTGAACCCGGGTCTCCTGCATTGCCCTCTGAACCATGAGGGAAGTCCTTTATCGATTGCTGTCTCCTTTACCAAAAATAATTTAGGCTTTTATTTAAAAGAAAGAAATTACAAATATTTAGAATAAATACTTACAGCACATCACTGAACCTCTATAGTTATTGAAAACTATATTTCTCATCAGGGCCTGTGTCTTATTATAGTTTAGCTGGACTTTGGTATATTGTCAAATTTGGCATTTTTTCCAGCATCAAGAACCTAGGAAGAAATTTTACATCTGGGGTTGCATTAGAAAAGAGAAAATCATTCAGATATCCGGGATATAAAGCAAAAAAGTAAATTTATGTGTATGTGTGATGGTTCTTGCCTGGAGAATCCCAGGGACGGGGGAGACTGGTTGGCTGCCGTCCATGGGGTTGCACAGAGTCGGACACGACTGAAGTGACTTAGCAGCAGCAGCCGTGATAGTATAAATAGACACAGTTCTTATCCTAGTGAAATTTTAATAAGCCTTTAATAGATGTTTACAGGCTTCTCAGGTGGCTCAGTGCTAAAGAACCCACCTACCAATGCAGGAGACATAAGAGATATGGGTTCAATCCCTGGGTCGGGAAGATTCCCTGGAGGAGAGCATGGCAACCCACTCCAGTATTCTTGCCTGGAGAATCCCATGGACAGAGGAGCCTGGTGGGCTCCATGGGGTTGCAAAGAGTCAGACAGAATCGAAGTGACTTAGCACACACACATGCACATATAGATGTGTACATGTATATTTAACCCAATAATAATTATTATTAACCATAATTACTTTAACTCTATTTGTTGAGTTTTTACTATGGTCAGGAGCAGTGTTGATACTTTAATGCACCAGTGAATTGTTAAAACATCTCAGATAACTATATTTATTCCTATTTACCGATGAAGAAATTAAGTTCAGGGAAGTCTAGTTGTTTCAACGAGGTCACACAGCAATTTGTGACAGAGTGAACTCTGAAGCTGATCTTTAAGTTTTACTATGGATAAAATGTTAGGTATCCTGTTAGGGATATGAACAAAATGCTGCAGGAACAAGGGAACCACTTACTGTCCCTGTGGGAGTGAGTGGGTGAGTCAAATAAAATTTACAGAGAAGAGGACATTTGAACCGGAAGACCAAAGAAATGTGTTTCTGGAGGGAGGGACCAGTCTGTGTCAAAGGCTGGAGGTCTGAGAGAGATACTGAAGGAACAGTAAAGAATGTCGTGTGTGTAGATTACAGAGAGGGCTTGGTGAGTGTGAGGTTAGATGATAACATTGTAGAATGATGCCAGACTTCAAAGGACCCCAGAGACCATGCCAAGATGTTGGGCTTTATCCTGCATACAAAAGAAAGCATATTTACCACTTGCTTGGAATGATAAGCTCGGTAGCCTGTGTACAGACCACCTGGAAGAGTGAATTAAATAATGACCTGGGATGGTGGAAGAGGCGCCTAATTCAAGAATCATTCCAACTGGGTGAATATTGGTGACGAAGTGAACATGGATATTGAGGAAGAGAGAGTTAAGAACATCATAAGAGCATATCATAGGGTTAACTGTGTAATTATGAAATATTAGGGCATGACTAGACAAGCACCATAGGGTTACTTCTTAGATTCCAGCCAGTACCATAGACAGGTTTGTCTTGGGATCAACTGGTTTTCCCCTATGAATTCTGGTTGGCAGCATATATCTTCTTGTTTCCATCTGGTAGGGTTAAGTTTCTAAATCTACATGGCAATTTTAAGTCTATACACCTAATTCTGGGCAGTTTGAATAATTAAGGAAGCATGGCTATGTAGGACATTTTAATAAAATAGTGTTGTTAATGAGCAAATTTATGATGGCTAATTTTTGCCTCGCTGTGTAAAAACAGGGGCCCAGTAAATACAGTTTCTCAAGGGTCCCTGATTCCGTGTGGCCGTCCCCGAGGCTCTCGGGGACAGGATGTCTGTGGTTTCACCACCTCGGTCGCTGCTTGGCCAGCATTCGCTTCTCCCTGGTTTCCACGCCCACCCTCCAGCCGCGGTCTCTCCGGTCCTAAGAGGACTGTCGCTCCCCTCGGCCCCCAGACTGGACCAGCTGTTGAGGCAACAGGAACTTGGTTTGGGATAAACAGAAGAGATAAGATCAAAGTCTCAACACAAACAGAATAAGAAACAGCCTGCCCTTTGAGACCTTGGCGACAACACCGGGGCCTTGTGTTTAGAAAACCTTCAGGGCCTCACAAGGGCAGTGCAGGGGCAGAAAGATTGGATGAGATGTTCAAATTTCTCCTTATTGTAGGTGTTAGGAGAACTCGGTTACATATCTTAGCTTCTTCTTTTTTTTTTTCTTGTTCTTAGAATTGCTTTCCAAATCAGATCTTGTTGAAATCAGATTGAAATGTCCTCTTTGCTTCATAAGGACATGCTCAATTGAATTTTAAAACAATGTAATAGATAGCTAAAACTCTACTAATTTAAAGTGTCCACTTTACAAAAGAAGAATAATGAAAGTCATACATAGGCTTGAGATTTTTGTAGATCTGCCATTCTAGTTTTGAGGTCAAGACCAAAATTTTATTTATTTATTTATTTAAATTTAATTTTAAACTGGGATATATTGATTTACAATGTTTTGTTAGTTCCAAGTGTACACACAAGTGATCCAGTTATACATTTACACATAATACGTATATCCATTCTTTTTTCAGATTCTTTTCCCACATAGGTTATTATATAATATTGAATAGAGTTCCTTGTGCTAAATTCTAAAAATCATTCCTTTTCTATTAACATTTCACTCAGCAGAATTCTTAGAGGTGCTAATTCTTTTGCTGAATTTGCTAACTTTTCTTTTTCAGGATACAGCGATAAATGAACATATTATTATAAAGAAGTGTTTCATATAATATAGAATTACTCACATAAATCTTTTTCTAGTCTACATTTTATAAAGCAAATAATATGTTGATGCAAATATATTAGAATAGTCACATGAGCTTTCAATATTAGCCAAATAACTAGGAATCTCCGTGATTTGTTTTCATTGAGTAGTATCTTAGCACTCAGTGGTATCCTAGGAGAGAATTGTGGGTATGTTTTAAGTCACTTCAGTGGTGTCCAACTTTTTGCAACCCTATGGAACATAGCCTACTAGGCTCCTCTGTCCATGGGATTCTCCAGGCAAGAATAGTGGAGTGGGCTGCTGTGCCCCCCTGCAGGGGATCTTCCCGACACAGGATCAAACCCACTTCTCTTTAAGTCTCCTGCATTGGCAGGTGGGTTTTTTATTTTATTTTTTTAACCACTAGTGTCATCTGGGAAGCCAAGAGAGTGTCAGCCTAATTCTAATATATAGTAAAACCCTATTTGTGCACTCTTCATTTTACTATGGAAATTGGTATCTGGGAACTTCTGACCTACATAACTCAAGATCTTTTGTTTATTTATGCAAAAAAAAGAAAGAGCGTTGCTAAAACCCACAGGCAGTTTGAATTGATTCTTGAGCTTAATATTTCTGTCAAAATGTTTCTGGAGGCCATACATGAATGTTCAGTTTCTGAAAAGTTGCTCAGTGTCCAAAGAGAGAGTTTGAAAAAGCACAACACACACAAATAATGAATTTTCCATGAAAATCCTGAAGCCCTAGGAGAGAAAGGAGGCTCCAGGACCTTTTAGCCTGGCATCCCAGGGGATATAGATTTTTCCCAGGGTCATGACACATCTTTGTAAAGTTTTCGTGGTTCTTCTCTAGCTTCTCAAAGGGCTCCTTGGCAAATGAATGGTTGAACACCCCAGGTCTAGGACCTCCCACGGCTGTAAATGTAATCAATCTTATTTTTACCATTAGCTAAGCATCCAGTTAAACAACAAACACTGGGGTCGTCCCCAGAGGGACCTATGCTTATTTTTACATACAGAAAGTTGTAACCACAAAGGCAACACTTCTTTTTTATTTTTGGGTGAGTTTTGCTGTAACATCATTCATTAACTTCCAGGCTGTGGGATTGCTTTGATTCTCACATGCTCAAGTTAGTACAGTTGACTGTGTGAACTAGGAACCCCACGATCCTGACTCACTAACCACCTTCCTGGGTTAATCTAGCCCCCTCACAGTGCCTGCCACAAGACACTCGGCCACATTCAGCGTGAATCAGAAAAGCTAAAAATGGTTGGGGGAAAAAATAGATTAATGGTCATAGTTTATTCTTGAAATGTGTTTATTAGCTTGATCCGGTTAAATGTTAAATGAAGAAGGTATATTTAACTAGCGTTTTACTAAATTGCTATTTTTTTTACTAAATTGTTTTTACCTTATTTTGTATCTCACAGGAATAACATTTCTTGGACAACAATTGGGGAGATGTTACTGAAGGAAGAAATCAAGAATTACAGTTTCATCACAATTGTTATATTCAGTAACAGATAGTCTTGGATGCATATAAGGTGCCTGTGGACTAGTTTTACTTTTAATCTTCATTGCAGTAGATCAGTGCCTCCACAGCTTTACTAGAAAACAGGGTCTTTTAAAAGGAAAAGTTCGATTAGGGTCAAACTTCCCTAAAGAAACTGAATTAACAGAACTTTTATTGAACTCTTGTCATGTACGAGGTGCTAGAAATTAGGCAAAGATAAGAAAAAGACAATTTTGGTTTTCAGAGGCCAACATTTTGTGGAGAAGTTCACAGACTTGTGTATGTTATGTATATGATTTACATTAGTTACTTTGGTGAACTATATGGCGCTGGAGTCTCAGAGAGGAGGAAAAGCAAAACTGAGGGGATGAGGAAGGTTTCACAAAGAGGTGACCTTGGGTCAAAGACTGCCTGAAGACTGGGTAGCATGTGTGTGGTTTTTTTTTTCCCCTCTCCATCAGAAAAACAGGAGAAAGCAGGAGCCAAGACAGGAGTGTGCCAAGGCATGACTGGCCCAGAGAGCAGTGAGCAGTGCCAGGCGGCCAGAGGCAGAGAGCAGGCGAGGCCTGGGAAGGAAGGGGAGGGTGAATGCAGACTCTGCTCCAAGGACCCCGGAAGGAATCGACCTTTCTGCAAAGCAGGGCTTCCAAAGGAGAGTGGGCAAGGGGTATTAGAGTTCCACTGACAATTTACTTTTGTCTCTTTCTTTTAAATTTTTAATGTGTGTGTGTGTGTGTTTCCAATTTATCTATTAGTGGAACAGTAAATGGATATCTTATGTGGCTTAATACATCCATAATTAAACGTTTTCCCAGAGAGCACAGTTCAAAACCTGTGGACAACTGGCATGAAGGACTACATCTCCAATTTCAAGTAGAGGACGGAACAGATTAACTTCTAAATTAGATGATGGAGATTATTAGATCTGGAAGGATCTTGGAGTAGATATAATTTGACTGAGGGGCTTCCCAAGTGGTGCTAGTGGTAAAGAACCCGCCTGCGAATGGAGAAGACGTAAGAGATGCAAGTTTGGTCCCTGGTTTGGAAGATCCCCTGGAGGAGTGGACTCTCCACTCCAGTATTCTTGCCTGGAGAATCCCATGGACAGAGGAGCCAGGTGGGCTACAGTCCCTGGGGTCGCAACAAGTCAACACGACTGAAGCGACTTAGCACAGTCTTTCTACAGATGAATGAGATCTGAATGACTAGAAATCATTTGCTAAGACTGACCTAGAGTGTA
The DNA here is from genome assembly GCF_054371585.1 of Giraffa tippelskirchi. Lineage (NCBI taxonomy): Eukaryota > Metazoa > Chordata > Mammalia > Artiodactyla > Giraffidae > Giraffa > Giraffa tippelskirchi. The sequence continues at coordinate 4,902,158 of NC_137280.1, read as the reverse complement.
TCCACTAACAGGTCTGGATAATCCGCCTGCATTTCCCTCTTGAGGCTCGCATGTTTTTTTCTTAACTAAGGACATTCTTGCCTTTTAACGATGTTCTGTCAGCAAATTGAACATAAATCCCGTGTTCTTGGCACCGATGGAAAAAACCCGAGTAATGTTAGCTGAGGCATGATGAAGAGATATGTAAACGTGGACCCTCATGACAGGAAGTGTTTTAGAAAAAAATCTTTATTCCTAAAATAGCATTTAAGGTGAAAGCTTGTGTCTGCAAAACTGTCACACGGTATAACCCCTTCATCTCCAGACCGCCAGCTAGAACATTGCTTTTGCTCTGCAATAAGAGGAAGAGGCTGTGCAGGCAGATAATCTGACTCAGGCTCTTGACAATTCTCATGTCTTCGACTCTTAGCTGAATCTTTTACAATATTGCCTTGTTTTGAAATTTGCTGTCTCCATCCTTTTTTTTTTTTTTTTTATGAAGGTTTAATTTATTAATTAACTTAAAAATTTATTTTGGGTTTACCACATGGCATGCAGGATGTTAGTTCCCCGACCAGGTTTATTTGTTTGTTTGTTTGTTATGATATTAGCAATATATTTGAAGAATTCAGGTCAGTTAATTTAGAAAAAGTCGCTCAGTGTGGGTTTTTCAAGTTTCCTCAGGATCAGGTTGAGATAATGCATTTTTGTCTGGAATACTGCATAATAGATGTCTTTCTCAGGGAACAATGTTGTTAGCACAAGATGCCTCCTCCCCTGCCTTGGTGATATTAATTTTAATCACCTGGGCAAGGTTTTGTCTATTTTCTCCATTTTGTTGTTACACTGTTTTCCCTTCTGCAATGAAGTAATTTGTGGGAAGATGCTTTGAGACTATATAAGTTTCCTGTTCCTTATCCATCTCCCTTCTCTACCTTGATTTAGCATCCATTACTGACTCAAACTAGTCCATCTTGAAGGAAATCAGTCCTGAATATTCATTGGAAGGACTGATGCTGAAGCTGAAACTCCAATACTTTGGCCACCTGATGTGAAGAGCTGACTCATTGGAAAAGACCCTGATGCTGGGAAGGATTGGGGGCAGGAGGAGAAGGGGATGACAGAGGATGAGATGGCTGGATGGCATCACTGACTCAATGGACATGGGTTTGGATAAACTCCAGGAGTTGGTGATGGACAGGGAGGCCTGGCATGCTGCAGTCCATGGGGTCACAAAGAGTCGGACATGACTGAGTGAATGAACTGAACTGAACTGACTCTTGCCTAAAATAATTTTTTCTTATAATAATTATAAAGTAATGATTTTTCATTCCATTATTCTGTCTCTCTATGAGTCAACTAAGGAAGAATTGACTTCGTTTTCCTCTCTTTCTTTCCTTCCTCCTTTCTTCCTCTTCCCTGTCTTTCTTATCAATATGAACTCTTGGATTTTTATTCAGTTTTGTTTTAATCCATTACAGTCTTCATTTATTTTGATTCTGAAATTGTCTCAGCTCTCTGTCTCCTTCAAACTACCTACAAGTATCCTTTTGACTCATTCATTAATTTATGTATTTATTCATTCATTTTCTGGCACAAGATGGTCTGGATCATCTTTCACTTTCCCTGCCTCATCTCCAGAATCAACTATGTCTAAAACAAACAAAAACTGGTTTCTTTTGGTGAGAAATGATGTGAAGAAACTCTGGACACTAGCCTAGACACTGAGATCACTGCTTCTGAGACACATTACATCCACGATCTTCCAGCAGGTTTTGGCTCTCTCTGTTGCTATGTAACAAATGACCCCAAAATGTAGTGACTTGAAGCAGCAATATGTCATTACCTCCCATAACTGTGTTGGCTGGCCTCAGCTAGGCAGTGCTTGCTTGGGCTTTTTTGCATAGTTGTTAAACGGTGCCTGGGACTGGAGTTCTCTAAAGGTCCAATTGAAATGACGTCCAACACGGCTCCCTCACAGGGCTGGCAGCTTGTGCTGGCGGGCAGCAGAGAGCTCAGCGAAGACGTCAACTGGAGAGGCTCTCGGGGGTCTCTGCGTGAGGCTGGGCTTCCACAGCACCGTGGCTGCGTTCTGAGGAGAGTCTTGACAAGAGTGAAAGGAGGAAGCTGAAACTCCCATCCTCTAACAGGCAAAGCCTGGAACTGGTCCCGTGACCTCTTCTGCATCTTCTACTGGGGTCATGAGACACAGGCGTGCCCGGATTGAAGCCGGTAAAGAAAAACAGGTAACCGCCTCTCTCTCTGGAAGTCTGGTGTGCATGGACAGGGAGGGAAGATGTTGATGGTAGCCATCTTTGGAGACAAGCTACCGTTTACTTTAGAAATGGTGAGTTTACACTGATACCTCCGATTTCATCCCAAATCCACAATGATGTCCTTTGTATCTTCCTTCTTCTCAGTTGTTCAGTCTAACAACACATTCAAAACAGTTTCGAGATTGCTGTGTATGTAGCATGGAAAGCAAACCCACTGCCAAGAGATCAAGATTGGTTTGTAGTTCTTATTTTTATAGACTGAGGATTTATCATTGAAATCTTCATACACCTTCACCTTTTTCTTTTTGTTTGTTCTTAACGATTTCTCTTTTTTCTTGCTTTTGTAAACAGGATTTTATCTTTTAAGTTTTTGAACTTGCATTTATTTGCCTACTCATCATTTTTAAATACATTGATTGTGAGTGCTTTTAGTTTGAAATGCACTATTTCAGAATGTCCACAATTACTCATTGTCTTAGACATTGCCTGTTATTTGGCGAGCTTTTAGAGGCATTTGAGTTTTTTTAACCATTGAAAACATATTTCAAATTATTTATAATAGAATCCTTTGTAAATAGTTTGGGAATATAAAGAAATTATCCATAATGCAAATCCTACCCCAATAGAGGTGTTTTAAAAATTTCATTTTAATAAGTATGTGTTTTGCTTTTTTTAAAAAAACAAGCAGTCTGACCTCCTAATTCATTTCTTCATCTAAGGCGTGTATTTGGCTACCTGGTGCTGCTCCCAAGTTAAGCAATGGATTATGTATTTTGAGAAGATTCTCCCAGCAGTACAACAATAATTAAATATTGCATGTGTGTTAAACATGACCTACTTTAATAAACTTTGCATAAACAGTCTTCATATTGCTTGGCATTTACACGTTCGGTGGCCTTTAAGAAGGAAGGCTGCATCAAAAATTTCCACCTGTTCTACTTTTAAGTCATTCAAAAATTGAGCAAAAGTCAGCCCTTGAATACAAGTACAAATGTAACAAATAACCCTTAAATACTTTATTAATAACCAAGGACCTAATTATCACAGGCAGTTATCTAATCAGCCATTAATTCTGAAGCATTTGTAGAGTGGTGTTTTCTAACATCAAACAGTTCTTCAGTTCTCCAGGACCAGTTGGGTGTCCAACAATTCGATTCAGTTCCGACACTATCTACCCAGAGTTCACATCAGATTCCCCAGGTTAGGGGCTCGGTCCCACAGGGCGCTCCCACTTTGGATACCAGGGGCAAAGTTCGGAGCCACTCAGGCTTCTGACGGACAGGTGATGACCTGGGTTCCTGCAGCCCCCTCCTCAGGCTTGATGATTAGCTGAAACAGCTCACAGAACTCAGGAAAACACGTCAGTTATGTTTATCAGTTTATGATAAAGGATGTGATTCAGTGGCAGTCGAATGGAAAGATGGATAGAGAAAGGTGGGGGAGGGCCCAGAGCGTCCATGGCCTCTCCTGTGGACCACCCTCCAGCAGCCTGGGTCTGCGCACCAACCTGCAAGTTCCCTGAATCCTGTTCGAGAGTTTCAGAGAGCTTGATCTCCACACGAGCTGGGTGGATGAGGCGAGAAATTTCACCCTGTCATCCCTTGGTCAGTGACTAGTTTAATCCAGAAGTTATCTAGGGGCCCCATTGTAAGTCAGTTATTCTGTAACGAATAACAAAAGACACTTCTGTCACTCAGGAAATTCCAAGTGTTTTCGGAAATCTGTGCCAAAACTGGGGACAAAGACCCAATATATTTCTTATTATGCCACATGTAAGTATTTACATACAAACTGAGGCTTTTCTTTGTCTTTTCATCAGGAATGGTGGAGAGAAGAAGCAACGTGAGGGGAAAAAAGTGAATAAATTGAAAGGGAGAAAACAAGAGGAGGAAGGATGTAGAGATAAAGCAGGAAAATAACAAAGTGGAGAAACTAATTTATGTGCTTTAGGCAACTTTTCAAACCTTTTACAACATCCCAGAGATTTTTACAGAATTACTTTGAAGCTAGAATTCTTATTAACTCTGAATGTTAATTATGATAAAAGCTCTGATCATTTCTAATTATTTTCTCTTTCTTTTAATACTGATGATAAATCACACTATTGAAAGATAATGTCTTTTAAAGTTTGCTTATTGGTGAGATATCAGACTGACCACAAACTTGGATGACTGAGTATTTTCCTGAATAAGTAGTTCACTTTCTTAACTGGAGAAAAGGTTGCAGGTAGTCCTGAACACTACGAGAAACCATGACCAGATAAATGTCCCTGAGACTTAATGACTCGGGAGCCACCCTGTGTGCGTGCTTAGTCACGTCCAACTCCTTGTGACCTCGTGGGTTGCATAACCTGCCATGGCGCTCTGTCCGTGGGATTTCCCAGGCAAAAATGCTGGAGTGGGTTGCTATTTCCTATTCCAGCGGATCTTCCCAACCCAGAGATGGGACCAGCCAGAGTCTCTTACATCCCCTGCACTGGCAAGTGATTCTTTACCATTGAGCCACCTGGGAAGTCCCAACCACTTTAATGCAATGCAATTATTTCAGTAAAGTTAAGCTATTATAGTCATTCATTAACCAGTTACAGAGTGGTTCAGTGATGTTTTCTGTTTGAAATACATAGCCACCAAAGTCAGGTTACTAGGTTATTTATAAGTGTAGCAAATTTGCTAAAGACTGACTTATTAACTATTTATCAGGTATTTAGCTCAATAAAGACATTACTTTAAAGTGTCTAATATAGCTCCCAGAGGTAAATCCAGGAAGACAGGAATAATGAAAATGAGAACAGGTCTTCTTCATGAAAGAAAACTTGATTAACTGCTCTTCTCAGTCAGAATCTCTAATGGATAAGTGAATAAGCAGCAGTGAGTCTTGGGAGAAATATCATCGGGAAAATTTTTATGATTACCATAGTAGCAGGAATAAGTTTTATTCTCATTGACTTTCTAAATGATTTTATGTTTCCTCTTTATTGCCATACAATTCTAAGTAGTGAGATATAACAATTAATTGAAGAAGTCTGAATTTGTTCTTGGATATCAATACAGTAGGAGAATCAATGAGAAAGGTTCAGGAAATGACACCCCAAAGACTAAACACAACACCACCAATAGCTGCTGTGTATTGAGTAATCTGTATGCAGGTCAGGAAGCAACAGTTGGAACTGGTCATGGAACAACAGACTGGTTCCAAATAGGAAAAGGAGTACGTCAAGGCTGTATACTGTCACTCGGCTTATTTAAATTATATGCAGAGTACATCATGAGAAACGCTGGGCTGGAAGAAGCACAAGCTGGAATCAAGATTGCCGGGAGAAATATCAATAACCTCAGATATGCAGATGACACCACCCTTATGGCAGAAAATGAAAAAGAACTAAAGAGCCTCTTGATGAAAGTAAAAGAGGAGAGTGAAAAAGTTGGCTTAAAACTCAACATTCAGAAAACTAAGATCATGGCACCTGGTCCCATCACTTCATGGCAAATAGATGGGGAAACAGTGGAAACAGTGGCAGACTTTATTTTTCGGGGCTCCAAAATCACTGCAGACGGTGACTGCAGCCATGAAATTAAAAGACACTTATTCCTTGGAAGAAAAGCTATGACCAACCTAGACAGCATATTAAAAAGCAGAGACATTACTTTGTCCACAAAGGTCCATCTAGTCAAGGCTATGGTTTTTCCAGTAGTCATGTACGGATGTGAGAGTTGGAATATAAAGAAAGCTGAGTGCCGAAGAATTGATGCCTTTGAACTGTGGTGTTGGAGAAGACTCTTGAGAGTCCCTTGCACTCCAAGGAGATCCAACCAGTCCATCCTAAAGACAATCAGTCCTGAATGTTCATTTAAAGGACTGATGCTGAAGCTGAAACTCCAAAACTTTGGCCACCTGTTGGGAAGAGCTGACTCATTTGAAAAGACCCTGATGCTGGGAAAGATTGAAGGCAGGAGGAGAAGGGGATGACAGAGGATGAGATGGTTGGATGGCATCATCGACTCGATGGACATGGGTTTGAGTAAACTCTGGGAGTTGGCGATGGACAGGGAGGCCTGGCGTGCTGCAGTCCATGGGGTCACAGAGTCGGACACGACTGAGTGACTGAACTGAACTGAACTGAACTGATTGAGTGGTTTGAGGGTGTCAGTCACTGTGGTAAGTCTTTAAGAGGAACTTCCTTCCTCCTCCTCAGAATTTCTGAGGTAGATACAGAAACATAGACTATATGGGTTGATACGATTTTTTACCTATTGTGCCCAGTCTGTTCTACTGAGCTGCAAAGAAATGTGTCTAATCTTTCATATCTACAAATCCAGTGATCAACAAAGTCTCTCCAGCATATTGTTTTTTCTTCAAAGGACTTTCTTCTTCATACAAAAGAGTCCATATTTCTTCTTCCACTGTCTTCTTAATATTGAAATTTGTCAAGCAGTCCTGTAGATGTGGCTTCCTGAAATGTGCATAGAAATTTGATGATCTTCTAATATGGACACAATTGTGGAGGAAAAAAACACTTCCTTTGTCTGGTCTATAAAATGTATGTTGTTCAGTCACTCACTGGTGTCTGACTCTTTGCGAGCCTGTGGACTGCAGCTCGCCAGGCCTCCCTGTTCTTCACTGTCTCCCAGAGTTTCCTCAGACTCATGTCCATTGAGTCGGTGATGCCATCCAACCATCTCATCCTCTGTCGTCCTCTTCTCCTTCCGCCTTTCCCAGCATCATATATAATACCTAAATGACTATAATACCTGTTGGCTCAGCTCCTTGGCATTATTGATGGTATTTAAGTTTCGAAGGCAACTATAGCACCAAACTGATTTTCACAGGTGAGCTACTTAGCCATAACCATCTATCCTGAACTTGTGATTATTGATGGGATGAATTTTTTAATTTATATTTTATGTATTTACTTTTATATTGCTGTATAAATATGTAACATTTAGTACTTACGTATTATTTAACCATCTTATGTAAAATGCAGAAATGAGCTTTATTTTATATTTTGCTTATATAGTTGTTTATATATTGATATTATATATCATAAATATTTACCTCATTAAATTTGTCTCATTAGCTTCATCTATCATAACCTTAAAATCGATTTCTCTAACATTTTCTTTCCTTCTACTTTCATGTCATCTCAGTAACTACCAGAGAAGGCAACGGCACCCCACTCCAGTACTCTTGCCTGGAGAATCCCATGGACGGAGGAGCCTGGTAGGCTGCAGTCCATGGGGTTGCTCAGAGTCAGACATGACTGAGTGACTTCACTTTCACTTTTCCCTTTCATGCACTGGAGAAGGAAAGGGCAACCCACTCCAGTGTTCTTGCCTGGAGAATCCCAGGGATGAGGGAGCCTGGTGGGCTGCCGTCTATGGGATCGCACAGAGTCGGACACGACTGCAGCAACTTAGCAGCAGCAGTAGCAGCAGCAATAACTACAGGTTTAATACATTTGCCAACTTGTCATGCATGTCCTCACTGGAGTCACGGACCAAAAAAACTTATACACACACACACATAACTCATCTTGGATAGAATACCGGGCCTATACCTTTATAAAACATCACTCAAATTTAGATTTGTGCGTTAACCAGGCTTTCGTTTGTTTCATTTTGTCTATAACAATATACTTTGTCAGATACCTTGCTAAAGCCCTCACCAAAAAATGGAAAAAATTTTTTCTTAGTTAATCCCTATATAACAGTAATGAGTCTCTATTCTCCAGGCATTCTCCAAATCATATTTGTTCAAAAGTTCTGTATGACAGACTAATAATGCCAAGATCACCTCTCCACAGTTTATAGCATTTATCTTTTTCTTGTTTCAAATTTGGAAAATCAGCAACTTTTTACTGTCTTTCTACTACTTTTTATGAGGTCAACGTTTCTTTAAAGATTGTGGACGATAGTTCAACGGTCAAGCTGGAATTTTTCACTGCACCTACAAGCTTCTTCATCCAAGAGACTCAAGCTCATTCAGAATAAAAAGTGGATCTCTTGCAATTTTCTAACCTAACTTCTTGTATAAATTTATTGAATAATTTAAAATTTTTTCTTCCCGATATAATTATCTTGACAGAGCAGAGGAAATGCTGGAACAGTTTTACTTTGTCATTTGTTAACATGATGCTGCTCAACCTAATCACCTATTCTTTATTTTCCTGGGGCTGTACTTACCTAAGAAAATGGTTTTCAGTTTGTTCTTGATGTATTTTCAAGCCCTGGCTCATGTCTAGCTTTGCTAAGTTGCTTCAGTTGTGCCCAGTTGTGTACCAGGCTCCTCTGTCCATGGGATTCTCCAGGCAAGAATACTGGAGTGGGTTGTCTTTTCTTTCTCCAGTTTCTAGCTTTAACCTTTGTCAAATTATTCTTATAGAAGGCTTATTTCACACTTTGTCTTCACCTCAACCATGTCATGATTTAATCTGTCTTTTATTCAGCATTTTATATATGCTATCTTATTTGAAATTCACAATACTCCATGAAGCATGTATTATTATCTCATTTTACAGATAAGAAATTAAATATTTTGACAAAGTCTGGCCTCTGATATGCGGTAGAGCTGGACTAAAATGAGCAAGTTTATCTCAGAGTCTGCACACCACTATGATATATTTGTTCCTGATTCCATGTTTTCTCTAGGCCATCTAGAAAGCTCCCTTCATTACCATTTTAATAAGCCCCTTCTTGTTATTCAAAAGTATTAAGCACAGAATAATCTTTCTACTCTCCTGAGTCATTCCTTCCCCTTTAAAGTAAATCTACATCTGCCTTTCTTTGGACTCTTTGATATTTAACTTCCTAAATTTTAGGAAGCATGTATAATTGTGACTAAGATTTTCCTCCTTGGGTATCCCAAATTTAAAGATTACAGTGTACTACAAGTCTTGCATTAAAATGCTATGATCAGATTTGTTCTTGAAATTCAGGATTAGAAAAAATATATTCTCACAGCTTCTTCGACTTTCAGAAAAAATTAACTATCAAAAACATAATTCAAATTCTCAAATATATTTGTTAGAGTCAAAGGAGAGTCCAATGATTATACTATGGATTTAAAAAATGGAGATGAAAGAAAAATGCCAGGCAGTTTTCACATTATCAGGATTATAATACAATAAGAATAGGTTAATAAGTGGCTAGTTTGGGGGACTGAATGGGCAGAAACTTCGGAGGACCCAGTGGGGACAGGAGCTGACTCTTGTCCCAGTGGGAAAAGCTGTGGAAAGAGAAAGAGAAGTGAGGAGCTTTCAGTCATCAAAAGCAAGCAGACATTAAAAATATATTTGCTGAAGGAAAAAATTTCAAAAGAACAGTTGTAAAATGCATGAAAAGAAATCTTCTTGGAAATACAACAAAACTGCAAAGTCAAAATAACACAGAGAAAGAAAAAAAGATGAAATATGTGTAAGAAAAGACAAAAGAGTCTACCCAGGGGAGCTATATCCATGAGGCCAACAGGAGTTTTAAACACATACACACACAGACACACGCACTCACACCTGGGGGAAGAAATGGCCCAAGTAAGTGCCTTGCTCATTGAGTGACAAAAAATGATACAAAGAACTTGGTGTGAAATTTTAAGAAAGAGAATTTTCTAAAAGCTCTGAGAGGAAAAACATCCTGAACGTTGCATCTACAAACAGAAGATAATCAGAATAACATTGAACTTCTCAATAATATGCTCAATGACTTGTTGACAGCATGCCAGAGATGATAGTTCTCTACCATCTTTTAAATTTTGAAGGAATGGTTTTCATCCTGAATTCTATACTTAGCCAAACTATCAGTCAAAGTTGGAGAACAGAAAAAATGTCTTAAGATATGCAAGGGCTCAGAAAACATCTCCATGAAATCTTTATCCTTTCAAGGAGCTTCCTGAAAGAATAAAGCAAGTAAAAGTCCTGGGATCTAAAAATATTAATGATGGACAACATTTAAATGCCAAAAAATGATTATTTAATTTTAGTGGAAAGGTAGATAATGAGGTGGGAGTGAAAGAGAACTAAATCATTGTCTATTGCAGCAGGAAATAAATAATGTCTGAAATTGATAAATCAAAAAAAACAGCAGTATAAAATATAATTTAGTGATAGCTATCAGAAGAAATAGCTAAAAGCATTAAAAACTGATTATTCTTGAGAGTGGGACGGGATTAGAAAATGGATGGTGGTTTCCCATTATCAGCTATTAAGCACCTTATTATGCTTTAATAAAAAGCTTTTGAATCAGTTAGCTTGGCTAGGTTATGCTTTAGTAGTAAATGACCCTGAAATCTCTAGCTAGCCATCTTTGGAGTTAAGCCTCTGCATAGATCAGAAATGATGAGTTATACACTGAGGCCTTCAATTTCACCACGTCTCTCGTTCGTGTATTCCCTTCTCAGCTGCTCCTCCCAGTTTGATAACACACACAAAGCAGACTCAGGGTTGCTGCACACATGCCACTATGAAAAACAAGTCATTCCTTTGGGAAGAAATCAAGACTTGTTTGCAGTTCTCTCCTCAATCTCTGGCACTTAATTTCTAATCAGTAAAGTCAGAAAATTAATGAAAGAATTAAAAAAAAAAAAACACACCTCTTCAAAGTAGGTTCCACCTGGTCTCTTAAAATATTCTTCTAAAACTTGAGATTAACTTGAAATTTAGAAAGTAGCCTCTGGAAAAAGATACAGTGTCCAGTGCTTAATAAAAGGAGGCATAAGACAAGTTCAGATAAGGTCAGCAGGTGGAAGTGGCACGGATCACCGCCGTGGAAAACTACTGAGGGCTCGCTGGTGTTCTTGGCAATTCTAAACGTCCTGCAGCTTCTGAGTCACTCTACGTGGGCTTTCTTTCCTCCTGCGCTTTCTTCTTTATCACATACTGACTTTTGGTTTCTATTTACCTGTTTTTTGTTTGTTTTTTTTGGCCAGACTATATAATTCTCTTCTCTCTATCTCCTTAACAGGCACACCCGTAACTGTGTATTACAACAAAAGTGAACCAGTCATTCTCTGGCTCCATTATTATTGTTGCTCACGGATCAGATCTCTTGGCACGGAGCCCTTAGGCCACAACTCTCCCAGAGTTACAAAGGTGGAAGAAGGCCCCTTGCCCTTTGAAGGAAGCAAGAGTAGAGCAGAAGCATCTGGTGAGGTTGGTCTCCAACTCAGCTGAAGTGAGAGATGCTGACCTACTGGAGCTAATTAATGTCAGTGATCCAAACAGTGAGAGGCCAGAATCCCCTGTCTACAAGGGAACTTTGCCAAACCGAACACCATACTGACGCCCAAGAACATAACAAACATCCTCAAAACATAGAGGAAAATGCAATTCCTGTCAAAATACTGCGTGGATCACAACAAACTGTGGAAAATTGTTACAGAGATGGGAATACCAGACCGCTTTATCTGTCTCCTGAGAAACGTGTATGCAGGTCAAGAAGCAACAGTTAGAACCAGACATGGAACAATGGACTGCTTCAAAGTGGGGAAAGGAGTACATCAAGGCTGTATATTGTCACCCTGTTTATTTCACATATATGCAGAGTTGCTGCTGCTGCTGCTAAGTCACTTCAGTCGTGTCCGACTCTGTGTGACCCCATAGATGGTAGCCCACCAGGCTGCCCCATCCCTGGGATTCTCCAGGCAAGAATACTGGAGTGAGTTGCCATTTCCTTCTCCAACGCATGAAAGTGAAAAGTGAAAGTGAAGTCGCTCAGTGGTGTCCGACTCTTAGCGACCCCATGGACTGCAGCCTACCAGGCTCCTCTGTCCATGGGATTTTCCAGGCAAGAGTACTGGAGTGGGGTGCCATTGCCTTCTCCGATATGCAGAGTACATCATGCAAAATCCCATACTGGATGAAGTTCAAGCTGGAATCAAGATTGCCGGGAGAAATATCAATAACCTCAGATATGCAGATGACACCACCCTTATGGCAGAAAGTGAAGAGGAGCTAAAGAGCCTCTTGATGAAGGTGAAAAAGGAGAGTGAAAAAGCTGACTTAAAGCTCAACATTCAAAAAGCTAAGATCATGGCATCCAGTCCCATCACTTCATGGCAAATAGATGGGGAAAAAATAGAGTCAATGGCAGACTTTATGTTTGGGCTCCAAAATCACTGTGGATGGTGACTGCAGCCATGAAATTAAAAGAAGTTTGCTCCTTGGAAGAAAAGCTATGACCAACCTAGACAGCATACTAAAAAGCAGAGACATCACTTTGGTGACAAAGATCCGTCTAGTCAAAGCTATGGTTTTTCCAGTAGTCATGTATGGATGTGAGAGTTGGACCATAAAGAAGGCTGAGTGCCTAGGAATTGACGCTTTCTAACTGTGGTGCTAAAAGAGACATTTGAGAGTCCCTTGGACTGCAAGGAGTTGAAACCAGTCAATTCTAAAAGATGTCAACCCTGGATGTTCGTTAGAAGGACTGATGCTGAGGCTGAAGCTCCAATATTTTGGCCACACACACACACACACACACACACACACACACACACAGGGCTTCCCTGGAGGTTCAGTTGGTAAAAAATCTGCCTGCATGCCGCCTGCTCCTGTTCCATCGCCCCTGGGGCCCTGGCAGCTCCACCCTGCCTCCTTCCTCTGTGAGCTTCACATGTTCCAGTAACCCAGGTAGGTGGCAGGTGGAGGCACCTGGCTCTGTCTCTGAGAGCAGAACACTAACCTGACCATGGCGGGCCTGCCATGCTCGCCCCAATAAAAGCAATTCCAACCTCAAAAAACAGAAAAAAGAATCTGCCTGCAATGCAGGAGACCCAGGTTTGATCCCTGGGTGGGGTCCCCTGGAAAAAGGAAAGGAATGGCGCCCCACTCCAGTATACTTGTCTGGCGAATTCCATGGACACAGCCTGGTCAGCTACAGGCCATGGGATCGCAGAGTCGAACATGACTGAGCGACTAACACACACACACACACACACACATACACTACACACACACACACACATATCCCTATGTTCATCACAGCATTATTTGCAATAGCCAAGGTATGGAAACAACCCAAATGCCCATCAATATACTAACCGATATATGAATGGATAAGGATGATGTGTGTATACACACGCACATACACACAAAATGGAACATTACTCATTAAAAAAAAAAAAAAAACACCAAAATCTTGCCATTTGCAGCAACACGGATGGACCCGAGAGGGCATTATATTACCAGGTGGTCACCAGAGCAGTGACAGGAAGGCCAGGACGGAGATAGATGAGGGAGACTGAGGTACAAACTTTGAGTTACAAAATAATTGAGTCTTCGATATGAAATATATGGTGTTATCTCTGGATGATGACATATCCTAACCAGAGAGATGATAAAAACAAAAAGGGAAAACAGTCTTGAGTTTAGAGAAAACTGACAAACTTTTCCTGGAAAATTTATCCCATAAATTCAGTTTTGATTGGAAGGAGAAATCCATCAATCTAAGATTTATTCTCATTAGCTCTAATCCATATGTTCAGATTGAGAAATAAGACAAATAAGTAAATATCTTGCAAAGTCCCATGAAATTCCAGCCTTACATCCCCTGTATCATCTAGAAGCACACTCCGAAACCTAGAATTCATTTGCTTTTGAAAATGAACTTCAGAGTGGTTAAACCACCTTTACCTTGCAGAGTGAAGCAATTAATAGATAAGCTACGATTTAAATTTTGATCTGCGTTTTGAACTATAGCATCACTCTATGCTCCCACGCCTACCCCAGAAGTATATCACGGTTTGTAACAGAAGATTTCAGCCAAACCCAGTCATCATTGCAGTAGACCTCACTATCCTGTCCTCAGCTACTCACTCAGCTGGGGCTCATTCTGATATTTTTTTCCAGGTTGTTTCCACCTTCACCCTCCAAAATCAGAAGGGAAAACCTTTAGCAGTTTATTGATACAGTCCTCATTAATGAAAACAATATTATGAATGAAATTTCCAATATTTTCCAGGACTAATGCCCCTTTCAGTAAACGGTCTCTTGACAATTGCTCCATGAACACTTAAACATGATGATTACAGTTCTTAACATGACTAGAAGTCATTACTCAAAAACTTCCTTACCACACAATTACTGGGTCACGTGCTTCTGGGCTACTATACCATGATTCAATTTTTGTTTGGGAAACATAGACTTTGTGTCAGCAACAAAAAAAACCACTGCCTCTCATGGAAATTGAAAAAAAAAAAAAACTTGCATTTTTTAAATGAAATCAAGAACATGGAAACCTGTAGTAGGAGCATTATAATTCTAGCATCATACACTTACTATGTACCAAGTTTAACATTACTGCAGGAATTATCGCATATAATTTAATCTAGACATTGCCCTTCTGGAGTGGATACTAAGATTAACCCAATTTTGAAAAGAAAGAAATTGTTGAATAGCAATTCCTGTGTCACTCAAAGAAAGTGAAGCTATTAAAGTAATTTTTGGAAAAGAAAGTGAAAGTCCTAACAGCAATGGTGAGGTTGGTGAGAAGGAGGCTGATTACTGTAGGGACAATCGGGAAACTCCTTGGTGGATATGCCTGGGAAGGCACTAGAGAATCAGAGGAGGCTCAGGCCATTTCTAAACTTCATGAAACTGGTCTTTGCTCATCAAAAGTCATGCTTTACCTCAAGGCGTCTGGGTATGGATTGAAACTTCTTTGGGGAGTTCAAAGGCTGTATGAGAGGCCTGGCACTGATTATCTCTAGCCAGGGAGTTCTCCAGGCAAGAATGCTGGAGTGGGTTGCCATTTGCTTCTCCAGGGGATCTTCCAGACCCAGGGATTGAACCCAGGTCTCCTGCATTGGTAAATTCTTTACCATCTGAGCCACCAGGGAAGCCCCAATAACTCTATCAAATCTCTCCATCAAATCTCTCCAAATCTCCAACTAGATTCTAAGGTCATCTTAGACCTGGTACAGAACGCTGTCATTTCTCTTCTGTCAAAGATGAGAAGGAGATGGGGGAGGTCATGCTGGAAAAGATTGCTAAACTCCCAAGGGAAGTTTAAGGTAAAGGTGGAAACGTAGAGAGGAAGACGAGGGATTAGCAGGTTGGATGTGTCAGCTACTGCAGGGCATTCACTATAGGCTCTGTTGCAAATTTAAGATTCTCTTTGTCTGACAAAGAGGAATCAAACCAATGATCTACTGTGCTTCAGGGATTTTGTTTTTCTTTATACCCCAAGTTTAGCGAGGACTGAGTTCTTATAAGCTATAATTTCATATTGTGTTTCCCAAACTAAAATCACAATAGTTACGCTGTCTTTTGTTCTTTGTTACTGTTGTCAGACTCCAGCCTGCCCACTAGCCTGAATCTTCATGGTCACTGCTGCTGCTGCTGCTAAGTCGCTTCAGTCGTGTCCAACTCTGTGCAAAAGCTCTAGCCTGCATATGTACGAACCAAACGATAGCCAGGGGAGGACAAAAGCTCATTCATGAGATCGTGTCAAAGCCACAACAGATTAGAGAAACTAGTTTTTTTCCCCATTTAAATGAAGATGAAACACAACCATATATTATTCACATTGTCTGTCTTGCCACAAGGGTAGTTAGTGACAATTGCTGCTCATAATTCTTTCTTTCATTCCTGCTAATAAATATCCATTCAGATCATTCAATGAGAGGAGGTGGGAAAGATTTTACATGAATATGAATGTTTATACAGGGGAACAACAAGATTTCTGCTTGATTTTGGAACTAGTTCTATTTAAAACATATCTTTTCTAAGTTGTCTTTGAATATTTAATATTAAAGATAAGTTAATATAGTAACAATATAATTAACATATTAGTCAAATGGATAATTTATCAAAAATATCAAAAAATAATATTAATAATAAAATAGCAGTGCCAATTATATAAAAGAAGAGAGATTTTATATAAAATTCTTAGGCATAAAGCTAAAGGAGACAACATGCCTATTCTGATATAATGAGAAATGGTTTAGATTTCCATCCTTTTTTGTTAGACCCAGAAACTGGATTCTAGTAAAAACTAAGGGTTTAGTTATATAAGGGCTTCCCTGTGGCTCAGTTGGTAAAGAACCCGCCTGCAATGCGGGAGACCTGGGTTCGATACCTGGGCCGGGAAGATTCCCCTGGAGAAGGGAAAGGCTACCCACTCCAGTGTTCTGGCCTGGAGAATTCCATGGACTGTATAATCCATGGGGTCACAAAGAGTCGGACATGACTGAGCGAGCTTCACCTCACTTAGTTATATGAAAAAGAGTATCTTAGAAATCTTCATCAGTCCAGTAAAAGACCAGATCCACCTGCCTCAAAATGTAATTGACCTACTTAACTACTCCATTTTGCCACCATTTTTCAAATATAAGTCTTACTCTAAGTCTTTCTGCAAACTGAATGACAATAAAACATTTAGCCTTTAGCAATCCATTTATTTATTTATGAAACACTTCCTGAGCACCTACCATGTGACGGGTGCCATACTAGGGGCTGGTGACAGAGATGATTTAGCCATTCTCTCTACCCTCGAGGAGCTCGTAAATGTTTGGGTCAGATCCGTAAAGGAGACAATCATAGCAGTAGCTAGTGTTTATGGGATGCTTTACTTTGTACCAGGTGCGGGCTGTGTGTTGTCGCTCAGGACTATCTGCCTCTTTGTGACCCCGTGGGCTGTAGCCCGCCAGGCTCCTCTGTGCGTGGGATTCTCCAGGCAAGAATACTGCAGTGGGTTGGCGTTCCCTCCTCCAGGGAATCTTCCTGACCCAGGGATCAAATCCACGTCTCCTGAATTGCAGGCGGATTCTTTACCACTGAGCCACCGGGGAAGCCCATGTACCAGGTAGGGTTCTAAAAAGTTTATTGGTAAAAGCTCTTTTAATATATAGCAGTATACTTTTAGAGATAGATACATTATTATTATTATTCTCATTTCACAGATGTCGAGACTGAAGCGAAGAAGAACTTGCCTAAGGTCATAAGGGACAATAAGACGTAGTGATAGGATTCAAATACAAGCAATTTGACTTTGTTCTCAAACATTATGCTCAGGGGATGATGGAGTCAGGTCAGGGGGCAGGCTTTCAGAAACAAAATGGAGCTCAGACTGAGCCTTCAAGACTGAGATGGAGTTAACTAGCAGAGGGATGAAGAAGAACAGGTGAGGACATTGTGGAGATGAAGGCTATGAGTCAAGACAAGGCATGAACGTGACACCCAGCATCCATCGATCATGTCAGGATCTCCATGCTGCTGCTGCTGCTGGGTAGGCTCCCAGGGAGACTGAGGGAAAGCAGGAGGGAGATAGGGCTCAGCAGTGAGGCTGGAGCAGTGTAGGGCTTCATCAGGGTGGGCTTTGCAGACCTCCTCAGGAGACCTGGGTCTTACCCTGTTCCTCACTGTTCCATTGCTAACCTTGTCTGACTCTTTGTGACCCCATGGACTGCAGAGTGCCAAGCTTCCCTGTCCTTCGCTATTTTCAGGAGTTTGGGCAAACTCATGTCCATAGAGTCGGTGATGCTATCCAACCATCTCATCCTTTGTTGCCCCCTAGTCTTCATACACAACTACGTTTTATGGGGCTTTTTTCTGTTTGTTCACATTGCCTTGACCCACATTTTTTTTTCGTTTATGCAACTTTATTGAAGAAATATAAATCAATTGCTAGCAGAGCTATTACTTGATCACTCACCCATTGACAACTTGCATCATTTATTCTGTTCTATATTAAACAGTGATTGGAAGATAGATTA
This sequence comes from Giraffa tippelskirchi, assembly GCF_054371585.1. Lineage (NCBI taxonomy): Eukaryota > Metazoa > Chordata > Mammalia > Artiodactyla > Giraffidae > Giraffa > Giraffa tippelskirchi. Next base: position 4,884,201 of record NC_137280.1, on the reverse strand, counting down.
ACTAATAGCTCCAAGCCTCCTAACAATTTAAATGAAAATTATAAAATGTTGGAAGCTCTATTTTGGAATATGAAGGGTGTTTGACTTCCAATTTCCATTGTCTGTGGAACAAGAACAGGTCACTCCCTTACTGATATGCATAAAATGCATCACATTTTCTGTTCTGTTGATGCTATAAATTCAATACCAGTTCTCCAGCCACATCAGTTATGAGCATAATGTATACCATCTATCTCTAAAGGTGGAAGGCTTAAACATGCATGGAAGCTGCTAGAAGAATGCTGCTTCCTTTCATGTGACAACTCAGCATCCATCACCCTTCCTCTCAGATGATTCTTCAGCTTGTTAGAGCAGTGAGGAATGGTTTTAGTCTCATAACCAAGTTAGAGTGAAAGTCATTGGCCATATAATACACATGCTCCATTTTTTAGAAAAATTCTGAACCTTGGGCAACTGTTCTCTTGTAACTACTTTATAGTTTCTAAAAGTAGTTATTGTCCAAAGCTGGAAGAACTTAAGTCTTCTCAGATGAGCATGTGAATGAATGGAAGGTGGTAAACAAAAAAAAAAATTAAAAAGATGAGATCTGATAGGGGAGCTGCCGAATAAGAAAAGCAAAAAAGGAACAGTATAAGCTTATTCCAGCTATAATGCAGATTATTCTGACTTTAAGGCAGCATCACATGTTACACTTCTGAGTCCATTCTAGAGAGATACTCTGTTGTACTTTGTCTGTCTTACAGATTTGTTCAGGCTCTGGCAGTAGGGGGTCACCTGGGTTTGGATCACATGGCAGTGAACAGAGGGATAAAAGAACTTTAGAAATAGTTGAACCACGAGACCACCGGGATCTTAGAATACCGAGACAAATGCTGCCATTACTGTTAATGTTTGGAGGATAAATTCTTGTCATAAATGCAACCTTAGGTGGTTTAAAGGGGTAGTCATAGGAAAATAAATTGTCAAAAACAATTCTCCAGCTTGATACGGGCTGTCATTTGGTCCCAGGAATGTGGCTTCCCACGAAACGTATCATCCCCCACTGGACCTGCACTAGGTTCCTTATTAATCTGTTTCAGCGCCATAGTCTGTGCTTGTCGCCTGGCTCCTCACTATTTCAGGGTGTGCTCAAGGTCCTGCCAAAACCCTTGATTATCCCAGCGGCTCTGAAAGGTGGTCTCTTGGTCTCACACCGGCTCTGCCAGACACAGGCCTCCCTCACGATGGGGCCTCAGCTTCCTGCCCACATGGCAGCTTGACCTGCAATTTATAAATTGAGTAAATATCAAGTCACTTTTTTGAGGGGGGGACTCAGTTTCCTCATTATGATTTAAGGAGTTTGGTTTAGATGACCACTTAGATCCCTTCTAGTTGAGCTTTGTATCCATTTATCTCATCTCTTCGTTCTCTTGTTTGTGTGATTAAGTTCTTTCTAAAGTTAAACTTTACCAGGCTTATGTATCTCTGCCTCAGCTCAGTATAGAAGTGAAGTTTGGTGAAACCCTAGGTAATTACAGTTTAAAGGAGTGATGCTCCTCATTACTCACTTCAGTATGGAAGCTGGTGGTGATGCTAAGGGGTGACACAGCAGTAGCAGAATTACAAGTTAGATGTGCACGTGGATAAAACCAAATTACATATCAGTGAGCCACGGCGCTCATAAAATGTTATTACTGTAGCGTGCACTAATTCTTTGTTCTTTGCCTCTCCTGACTGTGGTGAACTCTGATCCAGGGACCGTGCTTTGACCCATCATCCGTCTTCTCGATCGCCTCAGCCCCATCGCTTCTTCTGCCAAACCATGTTGTCTCGTAGCCAGGTCAGCGCCCCTCTCCCAGTCTCTCATGCTCCTTTGTGACCGTACTCTCTCTGGGGCCTTCACTGAAGAGTCCATCTCGGATTCGCCCTGTTACAAAGCTAACTTTTTCTCTCTTGTTACAGTCAATGGGCTTTTCTTCCCACCTCTCTTTAAACTTAAGTCTCATCTGTTTCATGTTGCTTGATACACTTGAAAGAAATTTCCATTTGCCAGAAGTTTATTGAACACTACCTGTTTGCAAAAAACGTCTTGGTCACTTTTGCTTTAAAGTTTTGATTATACGTTGGAAGGAGGGGTCCACAAGACTCGCGAGCAGATTGTCTCACGGGATGGATTTTTTCCTTCCCTTCTGCTCTCTGCCGCTCCTTCTCTCATTCCCTCCTCTTGGCCCCTCCCTTCTTTCCCAGAAAGGACACAAAACAGGTTTCACAAAGCAATACCGCGTGACTGGAGCAAATCAAACTAGAATTGTGTGATTACGGAAATAAAGGCAGAAGTCAGGAATGGGGTTAAGTTGAACACAAATGGTACCAGGTCCTTCCTGTACATCTGTTAAAGGCAAGACACAGCTTGGCTCTAATCAGGAGCTAATGCCTAAGGGGAAAGCAGACCCACTGGACCCAGAGGACATGCGCAAGTGGCACCAAGGTGAAGGGTGGTGTTTCTTGGACTGAGAATTCAGGGGAACTTCTGCCATGAATCCCCACGAAGGAGACCCGACCCCGCACAGCCTTCGCAGTGGTATCTTTACAAAAAGCAGCCACCACAAAATGTTTGAAAGATCTGTACTTTGAGGCTTGTGTCATGCCAAAGCCAACTCAGAACAATTAACTCCAGAGGCGGCCCTGACGCGCTGTGGTCAGTCAGTGAGGGCTGGACTTCCCAACCTGGGGAGCAGGACCAGTGCTGCAGCTCATTAGTTACAGGGAACTTTGGGGGAAGGGACACAAGCTTCCGGGGCCAAAGTAATTTGAATTTGCAAACTCTCTGAAGGTTGGAAATGCGCATTAGAATATAAGGACTCTGGATAGTCCTTCAAAGGAAACAGTCTCACCTTTGTTTACCTGCTGTTTCCCCAAACATGTTAAACGTGGAACTGGCTTTTATTTTTTCATTTTGTTGTTTTTGTCTCCCAGCTCATTACTTGGGCCACTTTATTATATTTAAGAAACTGATTAGAGGTTAATAAAATTAATTGGATGAATCAAACACAAATGTTTATCTTACTTTCTTAATGTATTTTCTTATTTTCCTAATGTACTAGAAGCTATACTAGCTTCTAGACTGTTTTAAAATCATGGTGGAAATTAAGTGAAATTGAATTAAGTCTCACTAAGGATTTCAATGACATTTTACTTTGGGTCAGAAAACAAGCTTTTCCTTTTAGAATACAGGAAAATGTCCATTTTGATATTTTAAAAATGACTACTTAAAATACCGTTGACATCATTTTAACCATACTCACTTATAACTTTTCCAATACACTGAATATTAATTTAGAAAAACTGCTGTTGGTTGAGGTTTTTTGAGCAATGTTTTTTTTTAACTGAACTAGTGAATCATTTTAGGGATACACCATAATTAAACATAAAAGACAAACATTTCTTAGCTGTGTACCAGACACTTTCTAATCTCTAAGTAGAAATGAATAATTAACAATACATTCTACCTTCTGTCCCTTTTTCAATGTAAAGAGACAGGAGATTAAGGGTATTTAAAGAAACACTGCTGCAAGCCTTCTGGCTGTATTATTAGATGTACAAAATCCTCCTCAGGACTATTTTTTCCCCAAGCAAACAACCAAATAAACAAGCATCAGTGAATGAACTGTGTATGGGCCACAAGTTCTCCTCCAGATATTTTCCAAGCAGTACTTTGCGGTGGGTAGTTCTTGTCCATTCTCAGTGCATTATTCTCTTTTCTTAGTTATGCAGACTTGCTATTTTGGGATCACTGTTTATCTGAGGTATAAAGCCGATTCTAGCCTATCGTCATGTTTAGAACCCACATGATAATTAAATTTTCCTACTGAGAAAATTACTAGACACAGAGAAGAAATCCTTGTTTACTAGGTAGACTTTCCTGGTTAGGAGAAGTTCTTCACATTGGGCATTTTAAAAGGGTTATATACAATATAAGATAATATTTTATAGAGATAGATAGATATTAGTTGAAACTGATCAGTCCAGTGAGAGATATACAATATTCCTCTTTTGAAAGTTACACACAGTACAACGTATCAACTGGAAGGGTCTTACCTCATAATTTTATAGCTTCAGAAGCTGAAAGTTAGAAACGGGAAGGGATTTTCCCATAATTACCTACAAGTTAGTGGCAAAAATTAGAACATATCCTGGATGTTCTAATTCCTAGTTTTTCTCATAACAATATGCTGATTTTTCATAGAAATCTTTATAGAGAAGTCACATATTTTTTTCTCTTGATCAAATAGGTTTATAAAATTGTGAGGTCATGGAGTTTATAAGTGTTTATTAAGCACTGACTATATTTGTAAATAACATGGTAGCAACATCCTGAGTCAGAATCGCCTAAAATGTGAAGAGATGCTGGTGTTTGGGGAAGCTCACCGCACTCAGGACACTTACTGGATTGAGAAAATACACACCATGTATTACCATCACATTGATTGTGCTTGTTCCTCTTATTCTCTAATGCCCACCCCCATCTGTATGCTGGTGACATGAAATACACATCTCTAGTCCAGAACTCCGTCCTGAGGTCTGTCATCAGGAATCCAGAGGTGTATGGGACATCTTCTCTCTTATTTCTTCAGAGGTCCTAAATTTAACATGGTGAGATTTGAAGTCATCCTCTTGAGCCCTGAATTCTTATCTAGGGAGTGCCCTCACCAACTCTTCCCAACCTGAAAATCTGGGCATCACCCTGAGTGCCTTCCTTTCCCCCAACTTTCACTTCAAGTCAGTCACCAATCTTAGAGCCATTGCTTTCTTGGTTTACTTTTGCATCTCTGACCTTCTCTGCATCTTCCCTGCAGAGCTTTAGCTCAGATTCTCACCGTTTCCTGTGTCACAACAGGCTCCTCATTTCCCCAAATTTCTTGCATCTCCTGTCATCATCTGCCAGACCAATAGCCAATCTTTTCTATTGTTTTGGCAACAGGAAATGTCCTATTTCCTGTTGGGTTTCCATAAGGGTTCCTATAAGAACCCTTTCAAATTCTGTATAATCTAGTAGTTACCACAGATCTTTGCTTAGGGAACCGGCTGATGCTACAGGCCCGGGTACTTGACGGTAACCTGCTGTTTGAGTTCACTGCTCTTAATACTCTTCCTGGGCCTCTTCTTTGTTCCATCAAATACCATCGGAAAGAGCGAGGGGGAGAATGGCAGGTAGCGACTGGCCTTTCCGGACATGTAATTAAATAGGTTTCAATCATTTTCAAGAAACATATGAGTAATCTCATCACTTACTTAGGAACAATAGTTCCTTTAATATCAGCAGCCTCAATATTTAGAAATGCATATTTCCTTAGCTGAGTTTCTCAGGTCATGAATAATAAAATGTGACCCAGTGATTTATGTGGACTCAACTGTCTCCCCATGTCACCTCCAACAAACTGCTGCAATGTGAAAATTCACCTTACAAAGTTTCTTGATGCAAGAAACTGCTTTCTAGAACTCTTCCCAGGGACTCGAACATGAGTTCATTTTTATAAATCTTTGCTTGTAAACCTTTACCTGCTTGATGTTTATGTACATTGCTAACTTCACTCTTTTCTTAGATCTAAATAAGCATTTTAAAAAGGGGAACACAGTAGATAATGCCATATCTATATTTTCATATCTCTATCAAACTATGAATATATGCATATGCATGGCTGACTCCGTTTGCTGTGCAGAGGAAATTAGCACAAGACTTAGAGCAATTACACTCCAATAAGAAGAAAAAGACACTAGAGAGGCTTCTATTTAGAACTACCTACTGCGGGTCTAAGCTGCCTCATTCCTGTGCTTGTGGCGTGACCTCAGAAGGGGAGGACCTGGTATGTGATACCACCCTGATTTCCTGTTCTTGACTGAGTCTACATTTGTTTCAAGTTGCATATTTTTGTTTGATGTATATACATCTTTAATATCAATATGTATTTATATACATGTGTGTTCTATATTTATTTAACAAGCTACTATTGTCTGTGTGGTCAGTAAACCTCAGGTCTCCTCTATTGTCTGTTTTAAAGTAAACAACCAACACAATCAGTGCTATGGATGTTCAAGGAGAGATTCAGGCGAGACCACGGAATCAGGATTCCTGGAACTAACTGTGATGCCCTCTACAGCCTATAAAAATATTCCACTCCTCCAAAAAGAAGCTTGTAGAACACACAGTGCGCTTCTTTCAGAGAGGCTGACGCGGTTTACAAAAATTTAGGATTAGTTTTCCAGCACGGTCTGCAAAGCCACTTTGTAAGTCAATTTTCTAAAATTCAGTCTTACATTTACATATTGAGATATAATTGGCATTCAGCACTGTGTGGGTGTGATGTGTACGGCATAGTGGTCTGACTTACAAACATCATGAAATAGCACAATAAGTTTGGACAGCATCCATCTTCTCGTATAGATACAAGATTAAAGAAATAGAAAAGAATTTGTGTTTGTGATTAGAACTCAGAATTTACTTTCTTAATAATATTCATAGATGACAACAGCGGTGTTAATCTAGTACTTATTCGTCTGGTAACTGGAAGTTTGTGCCTTTGGACCACCTTCACCCAGTCTCCCTCCTCCACCCCCCACTTCCGGTTAACCACAAACATGGCCTCTTTTGCTTTGAGCTTGTGTCTTTATTTGTTTGTTTTTTATAATTGACTTACAACACTATGTTAATTCTTGTTACACAACATAGTGAATTCTTTCTATACGTTTCCAAATGCTATGACATATTTCATGATGAGTCTAATGATGTCACCATACAAAAACATCACTTAGCTGTCCACTGTATGTCCCACACTGAGCGTTTCATACCGTGATTCGTTCATTTTGCAGATGGGAATGTGTGCCTCTGAGTCTCCCTCACTCATGTCTCTTCCCTCCACTCATCGCTCCTCTGCCGATCACCTGCTTGTTCTCCGTATCTGTAACTCGGCTTCTCTTTTGTTAGGTTTGACCTTTCTTTTTGTTTTTAACTCATAAGCGAAACCATACAGTATTTGTCTTCCTCGGTCTTATTTCACCTAACATATTGTTCTCAAGTTCCATTCATGTTGTCTCAAACTGCAAGATTTCATTCTTTCTTGTGACTAAGTAATATTCCATTTCATATATATATATATATACATATATACATATATATATAATAGCTTCTTTATCCATTTATCTGTTAATGGAAACTTAGGTTGTTTCTATATTTTGGCCAATTGCAAATAATGATGCAATGAACATAGGGTGCATATATCTTTTCTAATTAGTGTTTCTGCTTTATTTGAATAAGTACCCAGGAATGGAATTGCTGAATCATATGGTAGTTCTATTTTTAATTTCTGGAGAAATTTCCATACTGTTTTCTGTCATGGTTGCACCAGTTTGTTGATACATTCCTACGGACAATGCACAAAGGCCCCCTTTTTTCCATACCCTCACCAACAATTGCTATTTCTTGCCTTTTGGATAATGGCCATTCTGACAGGTGTGAGGTGATATTTCATGGTTTTAATTTGCATTTCCATGATGATTACTGATGTTGAGCAACTTTTCATGTGTATTTTGGTTATCTCTATGTACTCTTTGGAAAAATGGATATTCAAATCCTCTGCCTGTTCTGAAATCACGTTGTTTGCTTTTGCGATGTTGTGTTGTAGGAGTTCTTTGTATATTTTGGACTTTTAACTTCTTAACAGATGCATAGTTTGCAAATATCTTCTCCCATTCAGTAGGTGGATTCAGAGTGAGTTCTGCTGTGTTTTCCTCTAGAAGCTTTATGGTTTCAGGTTTGCATTTAATTCTTTAATCCATTTTGAATTTATTTTTGTGCATGGTATGAAGAGTAGTCCAGTTTGATTCTTTTGCATGTAGCTGTCCAGTTTTCCCCACACCATTTATTGGAGAACTGTCTTTTCCGCATTGTACATTTTTGCCTCCTTTAATGCCTCAATTTTATTAAAAACAAAGCAAACAATACAAACTCCCCACTCTTACCCAGCCTGGTTCCCCGCCTTGTTTATAATAACTAGCTCTTAACAAATTTTGTATATTTCCAAAATACCAAGCCCTCTCCCAAGTGATGATTTGTCGCTGTTGAAGATATGCGCATACTAAATTTTTTGGAAAACTTCAGCCCTCAGTACAGGGTCTGAGGGTGAGAGTCTGGGTTCTTACACTTATGACACTGACTTTGTGAAAGTCATTTACTTTTTCACATTCCCGTGTCTTCAGCTGCCAAACACGGTTAACAATAATTCCTTCAAGTATGCATTGAAGTCCTGTGAGGTGTTCCCTTCACATACATCATGATAAGGCCCTGTTCTTAAAAGGATTAAAGTGTTCGTGCATTGGCTCCATGAATGAAAGGTGTTATTATTAACACATTTCAGGCCCTGAAAACAAACAAAAAAGAAGTTCTGAAAACGTTTTGATCATTGCCAGCTTTACCAGTGTAAATATTTGGCTTACCACGGTACCTGGAACTCAGTGACTATTTATCAATGGATACATTTACTGAGCACTGAGACTTTAGGGAAAAAAATCAGTAGCCTTACTCATGACCCGGCAGAATCTGTGAATAAATGAATGAATGTAATACTTATTGGTAAAATATATATTTTTACATGTTAAGGAAGGTATCTGATATTATTTAACACTTCACTTCATACCTTAAGAAAGGTTATATCTGAGGTTTAATTTCCTAGAGACAAAAACTCTGATTAATAATCTCCTATAGGAGCTGAAAAAGAAATACTTCTATGATGCCTTTTCCTAGCTTGATCATTGACTCTGACCTCCATTTAAAGAGAAAAAGCTATTCTTTCATTTATCCCTTCATTATCACTTTAGCAAGTATTTTCTGTGATGGGTGCTGGTGTATATCCTGAATGAAACATTCCCCCAACCTTTGTAAAGCTCACATTTGTGTATTGTCTCTTTCCCAGTCCGAATCCATGTGGGCAGAGAACCACATTCAACTGCAGTTGGGTACCATTGTGCCAAGTATTTCTGCAATAAGAGCATCACGTTACTCTTACACTGCCTGAAAGGGGCTCTACAGGCAAAACAAAAAGGGAGTTACCTGGAGAACTGAACCCAGGTCAGAGCAGCCTCCTACAGAGGATTTATGATCATGAGGCTCTAGGATAACTACCCACTGTCATTTGTCAGTTTTAATAATGGTAATATTAATATAATAATAATAGGTCTATATAGTGCTTTAAGAATTATCTTCATTACATATATAAAAACTGGAACGCAGAGATCCAAGAAAGCATGGTGTGGGGTGACACAGACAGATAAGGCTTCAGGCCTCCTTATTCCAAGCCCAGAGCACGTTCACACATCCCGTGATGCCCCTCTTCTGGCAATTGCTTTCCCATCCATTTCTGAGTTAAAAATCGACAAACTTTACTTTAGGATGGGTTGGGAAAGAAAAACTGCGATCATTTTATTAATCAAGATTTTGCCTACAAAAGAAGAAATAAACTCGATTTTAATCTGAAGATTGCTTAATTGGCAGGTTCTTCATAGAAAGAGCTATCATTATCGACTGAATTATGGAAATGTCCAGACATGTTTTATGGGCTTCCCCAGAGGCTCAGAGGTAAAGACTCCACCGGCAATGCAGGAGCCGCAGGAGATGTGGGTTCGATCCCTGGGTTGGGAAGATCCCCCTGGAGGAGGGCATGGCAACCCACTCCATATTCTTGCCTGGAGAATCCTATGGACAGAGGAGCCTGGTGGGCTACAGTCCACGGGGTCGCAAAGAGTTGGACACGACTGAGTGACTCAGCACACAGGCCAGAAATGTTTTCTACATACAGCGTTTCTTGATAATAACAACTCTCTTAAATATGCAGACGCTAAGCATCTTCTTTATCAGAAAACACAGGATGTTTATAGAAGACAGCACAGAGAATTCTTGTGACTTATTTGTTCTAAATAAGCTGATCAAGTGTGTTTAAGAATGGATTCCCACCAAGTTGCTCCTTTTTTTATCCTGGAATTGCTACTGAATTAGTTTTACGTCAATGGAAATCCCACGCAAGCCAGCATCCGTAAGTCAAACAGTTTTTAGAACCAGAAATGGAGATATAGGGTAGGACCAGACTGGGAGGTGTGGGATAGATAGCACAGCAGGCTAGCGGAGATGCTGCCTGGAGACGGAGGTTGTGAGGGGGTTGAGACATTCAGCTGAACCATATTGAAGCGTTGGGCCCTGGGGTGGGTCTAACCTTCTAGGGGCACTCTGAAGATAAGAAAGGCAACAGCCTTTTTATTTGTATTAATATCTTTTTAAATAATACTATTTTATTATTTATTATATAATAATATTATCATTATTAAATAATAATAACTGAATATTTATTGCTGATGAAGGGTTTTGAAGGTGAAGAGCCCCATGGAGAAACCTAGCTCCCCTCCTTGTCAGCTGTGTCTCAAATGGATTCTTTCTTCCTAATTCTGCACTTCAGTTTTCCGTAATATGAAAATAATGATACCAACATCATAGAATTGTTGGGAAGATTAAATGAGACATTAGAAAAACAGTTAGCATACTATCTGGCACTTAGTTGTCATTTAGCAAATAAAAACTTTTAGAGCTATAGAAAAAAACACTATGACATACTGACCAGTGAATTCTCAGTATCTATTCTAGTGGGAAAAAGAGAAATGTAAACACCCCGGTGATCCACGCACAACGAAGCAGAGGAGAATCCAAACAAGTGCAGCGCATTTCTGAGCATAGATCAGCCTGAAAACGAAGGCCAAGTATGGGCCATGAACAGGTGCTGGGATGGAGCAGGCCTCTCAGGCGTCACGTGCTATACATTGCCAGCAGAGGGGATTATAACCCTGTGTACAAAGGACGTCACATCCTAACCGACGTCCATGGGGAGTTGGTTCCAGGGAACATGATGCAAACCGACCAACGTGTTTTGCCCAGGGGATGAAGCAGCCTGCCAGGAGACCTCCTCAGAAGGAGCAGACACTCAGACCAGCACTTGCAACCTAATTACACAGCCTCTGTCAGGAGGCCATGAGTGGGAGAGCACAGGACCATGTCTGTCATCCAGGGTGTGTGGGGATTTAATTTGAAAAAAGCTGTGGATTCAAATTACTTGGGTTTGAATCTGGACAGGGAAGCCCGGCGAGCTGCAGTCCATGGGGTCGCAGAGTCGGACACCACTGAGCGACTAAACCGCTCTGAAATCTTCCTTTTATTGCTTATTGTCTGGCTTATCTTGGGCAAGTTGCCACGATTAATTTTCTGTTATTTTGTACCAGATCACCATACTTTATACCTTAGCATCACACCCATGATCAGCTCACAGTCCTGAAGGCAGAAGTCCAGCAGGGCTCTGTGACTGGGTTCCAGGCTCCCTAGAGTCTCCGGGCTGAGGTCAATGTGTCATGTGGGTTGGGCTCTTACCTGATGGTTCTGGGGAAGAATTCACTTTCCAGGTCATTCACCTCCTTGGCAGAATTCTGTTTCCTGCCACCATATGTCTGAAGTTCCACTTCATTGCCTTGTAGCTCAGTCGGTAGAGAATCCGCCTGCAGTGCAGGAGACCCAGGTTCCGATCCCTGGGTCGGGAAGATCCCCTGGAGAAGGAAATGGCAACCCACTCCAGTATTCTTGCCTGGCAAATCCCACGGACAGAGGAGCCTGGCAGTCTACAGTCCAGGGGGGTCTCAAAAGAGTTGAACCCGACCGAGTGACTAGCACTCACCCTTGCTCCGCTGTCAGCCTCCAGGCACTCTTTGCTTAGAGCTCACCTGCTCCCTTTATCACATACCCTCCTCCACACTCAAAGACAGCGTCAAAATGTTTAAAGCATTAAAATCCTCATGCTTCCAATCTAACTTCCTCTTCTGTGGTCAGTTGGAGAAAACTCTCTACTTTTAAGCAATTTATTGGATTAGATCAGACTTAACCTGGGTGAATCTCTGAAACTTAAGGGGAATTTGGTTTGGAACTTAAAGTACATCTGCAAAATCCCATCAACAGCAGTATCTGTACTAGTCTTTGGCTGAATAATCGGTGGGTGGAAACTTGGAGGTTCCTCTTTGCCATTTTCCTCCATATTCCCTAACCTCTCTGTGCTTCAATCTCCTTACTTTAAAGTGGGACAATAATAATGCATACTTTATAAGGTTGCTGTGAGGATTAAGTGATCAAATGTTGTGAGGATTATATGATTAAATGTTGTGAGGATTACATGCTCAGTGAGGTCTGACTCTTTCCAACCCCATGGACTGTAGCCCACCAGGCTCCTCTGTCCATGGGATTCTCCAGGCAAAAATCCCGGAGCGGATTGCCATGCCCTCCTCCAGGGGATCTTCCCAACCCAGGGATCCAACCTGTGTCTCCTGCAGCTCCTGCATTGCAGGCAGATTCTTTAGGCTGAGCCATCAGGGAAGCCCTTGTGAGGACTAAATGATTAAATGTGGTGAGGATTAAGTGGTGTAATATATGCAAAGTGCCTAGAACAATTCTGGCACACAGGGAGAGCCAAGTGTTTACCATTACCAGTACTGGGTCCGAGTGGCCCTGATTCTGAAGATGGTACCTAGGTGACTGCATGGTGGCCCCTGGGGTGGGCAGCAGAGCCTGTAGAAATGGCGCTGGTGATGAGGCAGAGAGATCCGTGGGGGGAGAGAGCAGGAGTGTGGCTGCATCAAGCAGACAAGGAGGGGCCCCCAGAAGAGGGCACAGCCAGGAAAGGAAGGGAAGGACGGAGCCCGCTGGCGACTGGCCAGACCGGATCCGGAGCACCCTGGCCGCTCAGAAATGCTCCGGGGGCACTTTCCAAGCTCAGCTCCAGCTGCACATTAAAATTCCCTGGGAGCTTCTCAAAGGCACTTAGCCTGGGCCTCACCCTAGACCAATTAGATTAAAATTTAAGGGCTTGTGTCTAAATAGACTTTTAAAAGCTCTCTGAGCAGTTCCATGTACTGGGAGGATTCAAAACTGCTAGGCTAAAGAGAAACACGAAATACTCCTGAAAGATACCAAGAACTTTGGTCATTCTTTCAGGCCACACTGTCTAAGGTTGAATAAGAAGCAATTCATTTGGAAGTAAAATCTCTGCTTCTTTCGGGCAGAAAGTGTCTGGGCTTCCAGGAGGGCAAGTGGAGGCCAGTTCTGACCTGGCTGTGGGTGCATTGGGTAGGGGGGTGCATGGGGCTGATGGGTCTGTCAGGCTGCGGATAAGCAGAGGGCACAAGGGCTTTGCAGGGAACCCCATCCCCTCAGTCCTGCTGGGCTAACCTGGCCGGTGGTACTGGGCCAGCCGGGTGGTGCAGGGGCCTCTAGACTCAAAATAACGTTGGTCGGGCTGGAGCCAGTCTTGCTGTGGTTGTTACTGAAGACCTGATTTTTTTGCTGTGCTCGTTCCAGTCTAGGGAAATCAGGGTTACATGTAGGGTTAAGTTTATTCTTTTTCAGCCACAGACTTGTCTTGGCTGACGCTAAAGCCGAGTTGTGGGGTTTGGGCACAAACTAGGTGGATAGATTAGAAAAGATGTGCTACGCTCAATCAGTCATGTGCAACTCTTTGTGACACATGGACTGTAGCCCGCCAGGCTCCTCTTTCCATGGGATTTTTCAGGCCAGGATATTGGAGTGGGTTGCCATTTCCTCCTCCAGGGGATCTTCCAGACCCAGGGATCGAACCTGAGTCTCTTGCATCTCCTGAATTGGTAAGCAGGAGGATTCTTTACCACTGTGGCCACCTGGGAAGCCCGCAAATTAGAAAAGACGGCTAGAAGTAGACTGAATATGTTGGCAATGAGGAGGGTGGTTCAGGATTTCAACCTGGACTTTGCCAATACACTGTGAAAGCAAACTACGTGATAGAGGGGCTTGGTCGTTGTTCAGTCACTGAGTCATATCCAGCTCTTTGTGATCCCATGGACTTCAGCACTCCAGGCTCCCCTGTCTTCCACCGTCTCCTGAAGTTTGCTCAAATGGAGGGTTAGCACTGTGCTGAAATGTGTAGGGCTGTTTTGGAATGTCTCTCTTTTAGAAGTGCTTTCATGATTTCTACAGAGCCTATTTGACAGTACTTAGAATTAGAAATATATAATTTTTTAATTTACATCACATCTTCCTCCCCACCCCCCAGACAATTTACATAGATTTTGGGTCTGTTTATATTAAATTCCTACATCAATTTTTAAAAATTTTATATCTTTGTCTTAATGGAAGTATAGCTGATTTACAGTATTGAGAGGTGTTAGTATAGGCGTTCAGCAAAGTGATTCACTTATAGATATGTATTTTTTCCATTTTAAGTTATTATAAGATACTGAATATTGTTCTTTGTCTATACAGTAAATCTTTGTTGCTTATCTATTTTATTATAGTCACTTGTGTCTGTTAATTTAATCCTTCTCTGTGAGTCTGTGTCTGTTTTGTACATAGATTCATTTGCATTATTTTTTAGGTTCCACATATAAATGTTATCATATACTTGTTTTTCTCTGTCTAACATATATTTCTAGGTCCATCTATGTAGCTGCAAACAGCAATATTTCATTCCTTAAAATTTTGAACGTTGATAATTTGCATTTTAAAGCATTTAAAGATCCCATCTTTATTTATATAGCTTTGTAGGAAAAGTAGGAGAAGGCGATGGCACCCCACTCTAGTAATCTTGCCTGGAAAAGCCCACGGACAGAGGAGCCTGGTAGGCTGCAGTCCATGTGGTTGTGAAGAGTCGGACACAACTGAGCGACTTCACTTTCACTAGGAAAAAGTTAAACTTTTAAGCACCCCCTTGAGCCATTGAGGTCTCTAAAAGTGCTTTTAATCTTTATCTTTAAAGTACTTTCCTGAAGAGTACATTTCCCATCAAACTACCCCACCTTACTTGACTGGGGTCCCTTGGCTGGCCAGGCTATTGGTAGAGGAAGTTGCATGAATCCAGGACCTTGAACACTTTCAGTTCTCTTCACAGTGATCTCGAAACCCAAGGCGATCATCTAAGGCTCTTTCCAGCTTTACATCAGTCTTCTCACTGTGCCAGTTCGACATGCCTTCCTGTCTTAGGGCTCAAAACAGATGTGAATTATTAAAGACCAAACTAGTAGACTGATCTAGTGGAAAAATAGATTATAGGCTGCAAGGAACTCTCCTTGAGGGGAAGCTTGGGCCTGAGGGCAAAAAGACCTAAAGTGACTCCTGAAATAGAAATCAGAGTCCAGCACTCTTGCTTTCTAGACATGTGATAGCACATAGAAGACAGCAGTTTTGTTTCTTCTTCAAGAACTGTCCTTACCAGTTAAAAGCTTATCGAAACAGTCCCAAAACCAAACAAATAGGAGTACAATAGGTAGGTCCTTCTCACAGCTATATTCTCAAGTCCAAACTGGTTCCCTCCTCGGGCAATATGCATGTTTCCCAAGTAACGTGGAAAAGAAACTGGCAGGAATTGTTTTTGAGATATTAACATTCTTATGTGTTTTACAGAATTAACTTAGTTTGGTTAAATTCATCACTTTTTGGATTTTTAATATTATTCATCGATAAAGCATTTTTAGACACTTTAAAAATAAACACAGCAGCATTGGGATATCATCTGCTCCCGAAACCAGCCCTGGTGTGCTTCTTATAGCCGTTGGCCCAGGGCTAAAGAAGAGAAGCAGGCTGCACTTTATTTTTCCATCACATCTCTAGTTTTTAAATATAACCTATGGCTTTGTAGAAAATCAATCAGTGATCTGAATTGTTAGATACACAACTTAGTTATTCCAGATTTTTTTTTTTTTTCCATTTTAAAAATGCAAAATTGCCTGAGAATGTTTAAATCCCAGCACAAAAAGGCCAGTGCTATTTCGGGCTGTCTCTGAAGACTATCCTAGAGAAGGGAGGGAGGCAAACGGAGGTAGACACATCTGGGATGCTATTTTCAGGCTCCTGGATCCCAGAAAGGCTCTGGAAAGCTGGAAAGAGACCAGAAGTGTGAAAGGAAATGATTAATGAGTGCAGTCTGGGCAGAACCAGAAGAGTGACTGCTCAGGGAGTGGCTGAGACCTTGAAAGCCAGTGAAACTTCGGAAAGGCAGGAAAGAAGCCCTCATCTCATCAGTCCAGGGGGGAATCACATATTTAGATTAACTAAAATTACAAAAAACAGAAAAAAACCTAGAACGAAAACTACATTAAAAAAAGCAAAACACGGTTCCCATTGGTTCTGAATACTGCAAAGACCTTGAGGCTGTGGATCAGACATTCTGGAGCTGGAAGTGTTCCTTGGTCCTGGTTGCATATTAGCTTCCCCAGGAAAGCTTTCAAAATCCCCCAGGCCTGGCCCACACCTGTGGAGGCATTAGAGATCCCTAAGAACAGCTTTCCATGCTGGATACATGCAGAGGTTACCATGATACTTGTAAACTACATGAAAACTTAAAGTAGTAGTCAAATCACAGCCACTTTTAAAGAACAACATGATACACATTATCGTGGGGCTTCCCAGGTGGCTCAGTGGTAAAGAATACACCTATCAACGCAGGAGACTCAGGAGACGTGGGTTCAATCTCTAGGTCAGGAAGATCCCCTGGAGGAGGAAATGACAACCCACTCCAGTATTCTTGCCTGTTAAATCCCAGGGACAGAGGAGCCTAGCGGGATACAGTCCATGGGGTTACAAAGAGTCAGACACGACAGAGCATGCATGCATGCACACATTATGGTAAGGGAAAACTTAAAGTTAGTTAAATGGTGAAACATGGAAACTTTTTGTTTGAATTTGAAGAATGGTAATAGGAATGAAACAATTTATTATGGTGTCTTTTAACAATGGTTATTTAAACAAAACCATGGAGATTATCATGCTTTGTAGATTGGTGCTTCTCAAACATTAATGTGCAGAGAAAGCCTCTGGTAGACCCCATAAGGCGAAGGCTTGGACCTGATTGATCTGATGGGGCTCCAGGTTCTGTCTCTCTAGCGAGCTCTCAGATGAGGCTAAAAGTGCTGGTCCAGGCACACGCGTGGAGCAGTTGAGGCTGCAGTAGGTTAAACAGCTTCTTTTCTCATACACTCAGACCAGAAATACTTACCAGAAATGATTCCTACGTGAGATTTGGCATATCCATTCCCTATCCAAGAGGGTGGAGTTGGAAGGAAAAAGATATTTCTTAATGCATCATGGATGACTCAGCTTTTATCTTGAAGATGTACAGGTCTTAGGGAAAGCGCTTTTGGTTAAAGAAATTTCATCCCTGCCATTTCCAAAAAGTCAGTTCATGCACTCCAAAATTATTGACCTGATCTTGATTTGAAGTAAAATGTTAACCACCATGAATAAACCATGCAAGTGTGCATGCTCAGTCCCTCTGTCATGTCTGACTCTTTGCAAATCCATGGACTGTAGCCTGCCAGGCCTCTCTGTCCATGGGATTTCCCAGGCAAGAATTCTGGAGTGGGTTGCCATTTCCTTCTCTAGAGGATCTTCCCTACCCAGGATTGAATCCTGTGTCTCCTTCATTGGCAGGCAGATTCTTTATCACTGAGCCACCTGGGAAGCCCCAGGTAAACCATAAGCATACAAAATAGCAGCAATTTCTTTCATGGTAGGAAAATAACTTGCTCCTAAAGCCTGTGGCTGGGATTTTTAATCTTAAATGCAGTACCTGGTTTGTACTCACTGCTAACATTCAGTGGCATGTGTGTGATAAAGGAGGTAAAGATGCCACTGAGAGGTCAGGGGAAGGCCAGGAAGCAAACATACTTGAAGTTAACATTGTAAAAACTGCTTTTGATCATGGACTGTGCCTAAGGATATTGCACACATTCCTTGGGAATTGCTTTCTTTTTTTTTTTTTTTCCTTGACACAAGTGAATCAGACAAACACAGATTCTCAGCTTTTCAATAAAAGACACACTACTTACAGGCTTAATGTCTTTTTAAGAATTTGGCCTAAGCAAGCGTTTCTTTAAAATTATAAATCCTTGTCAACTTTTAGTTTAGTTGGATTTTTTTCTGCCTTCAGGTTTGCATTTGTTGAGTCTTTAAAGTATCTGTAAAGTGTCTGGGTGTTATGCTTTCAAATGTTTATTAATTTTTGGTGCAGGGAATAGACTAAAACTCAAAATATTTAGAATCTATGGTTACTGTACTTTTAAGTAACATTATGGTGTTCTTAGCGTTCAGTGTGTGGGGGCTCAGTCGAGTCAGATTCTTTGTGGCCCCATGGACAGTAACCAACCAGACTTCTCTCTCTCCTACGTTGGCAGGCAGGTTCTTTACCATCAGTGCCCGCTGGGAAGCCCCTAAGAGTCCAACAGACTAAAAGAATAAGCTAATAGTGTTTGATAAGCTGGTAGAAATGAAAGAGGAGGTAATGTAACATTCCTAAGAGTCTTTTTTATATTTTTGTTCACAAATGTTTACAGCCTTTTGTATTTCGAAGGCCAGGAGAGTTATTGCATATATAAAGGATAATAGAAGCTGTCCTGGACTCGGAGGTGGTGTTCTTTCCAAAGTTCCCTATTGAAAGGGTTAGAAATGCCTTCCTTTCTCTACATTTCTGTCCCAGTGGCTCTCACCTCCAACAATCTTCAAAGAAATGTCTGTTATCTGTCCAAAACAGCCACAGCCTGTGAATTGCTGCTTGTCCGAACTGAGGCATCCTATAAAGTATAGAGTTGGAGGAGGAAATGGCAACCCAGTCCAGTATCTTTGCCTGGAAATCCTATGGACCAAGGAGCCTGGTGCGTTACAGTCCATGGGGTCGCAAAGAGTCAGACATGACTGAGGACACACACTCATAAAGTGTAGAATATGTGCCCAACTTCCCCAGACTTAGTATTAAAAATGTGAAATATTTTATTAATAATTTTCACATTGATTTCATGTTGAAGTAAGAATATCTTGAATAAACCAGGTTTAAGCAGCATTATGGAGAAGACAATGGCATCCCACTCCAGTACCCTTGCCTGGGAAATCGCATGGACCGAGGAGTCTGGTGGGCTGCAGTCCATGGGGTCGCTAGGAGTCGGACACGACTGAGCGACTTCATTTTCCCTTTTCACTTTCCTGCATTGGAGAAGGAAATGGCAACCCACTCCAGTGTTCTTGCCTGGAGAATCCCAGGGACAGCAGAGCCTGGTGGGCTGCCGTCTATGGCATTGCACAGAGTCGGACACGACTGAAGCGACTTAGCAGCAGCAGCAGCAAGCAGCATTATTAACGCTATTTTCACCTTTTGCTTTTTACATTTTTAAAAGCAACCACCGGAAAATGTAAAATCACACAGGTGGATTTACATTTGTGAGGATATTGAGCTTACAGAAGTCACATAACTTGCTGAAGCCACACTTCTAGAAAGTGGGAGAGATGCATTCAAACCTCCATCTGTCTGAAACTAAAGCTTGTCTCTTCGCCAGGGTGTCACCAGGCCAGGGTGAGAGGGAGGCGAGGGAGCCATTCGCCTTGGTTGCAAAACTCAGTAATCAAGATACACAATGCTTTAACGGAATATATTTTAAATCAAAATTAATGAAAAAAATTAATAAGGAACAATATACCAGCATTTTAAATACAGACAGAATCTGTTCCCTGACTTGCATGCTGTGTCCACCTCATGGCTGCCTTAACCCTGCCAGTTGATCCACCTTGCTGAATGCCCACTCAATTCTGTATGCGTGGGACTTCCCTAGCAGTCCAGTGGTGAAGACCTTCCCCTCCAATGCAGGGGATGAGGGTTTGATCCCTGATTGGGAAGCTAAAAGTCCCATGTCTCCCGGCCAGAAAACCAAAATGTAAAACAGAAGCGATATTGTAACAAATCCAATAAAGACTTTCAAATATTAAGGCTACCTTTAAAAAAAAAAAATCTGTGTTTGTTACCTTCTAAAGTATATTGTCAGCGCTTGGAGAGGGGCCTAGATCCCGCATCTCAGAGCTGCTTCTCAAGGCGTCCAGGCCTAGCGAGCTACTGAGACTTGGGGGCTGCTAATAAAGACACGGACAGCAAAAGGGAAATCGACCACAGCGTTTAGAGAGGGTTTCCGTCTGCTTCTGTGTGTGGGGGAGGCGGAGGTTGATTTCTCCATCACTTCTAGTGTAGTCCTGGTGTAATTCTCTCAGTCCTGTCTGCCTCTTACCCCGTGGACTGTATCTCCCCAAGCTCCTCTGTCCATGGAATTCTCCAGGGAAGAATACTGGAGTGCGCTGTCGTATGCTTATATGCATAACTCTTACAATTAAAAACAAACTTTTAAAATTTTGCTGAATAAGCTTTGAACTTGATTCAAAACTGTGGAACAGGCACATCTGGCTGAGAAACAGCATTGCAACAACGCTATGCAATGAGTGAAAAGCCCGACAGCCAGGCTCAGCAAACGCTGCGCGCTGTTGGGCAATCCGAGCCTGTTCATTTAACTCCCTTTGTTCAACGTGTGAATCACAGGGTGGACCTTTTCACAGCAGGCCTTTCCAAACGCCGATTGTATGACCTGGGCCTGTGATCAGGGCTGAGGGACCTCACTCATTCCTCTACGTTAGAGGCTCTCCATCCGCAGGCCAAACAGAATTTCCCACAGAACTTTCAGATCTCTCCTCCTGCCCCGCCCCACCAATATACACAACCTTCCATCTCTTCCTATTCTCTTTGACAGTTTAGCTGTTTGAGAAAAAATACCCCACGTCGTTTCTACTTCTTTCCCTCTTTTCCCTGTTCAATTCACTCCATCTCTACACAGATACTACATTTGTGATGTTTCCTATTGACCTTCTGGTCAAATCTTGTGGACAATTTACAGTTTGCATCTTTGTTGATCTCATAGCTACTTTTGACACCATGAACCATGGTCTGCTTTAAATACGTTTTCCTTCATTTCTTTCCCTCCATAGTCTCCTGGTGTTCATTTGCATTTTTGGATTCCTTTTGAGTTTCCTTCAAAGGAATTTCCTAGAGGAAACACCCCTCCATCTCCCTCAGTCTCCCCCAACCGTATCACCCCTTATCACCAACCTTCCCCCTGTCTACTTCCGTCACCTTAGAAATCTTAACCTCCACGATGGGTTTGTATTGCTCCCTCAGAATCCATCCCCTTCCCTAAAATCAAATCATTTAATCAAGAGTAATAGGATAACCAGAGCTGGGGGATCTGATATCCATAACAGATTATTCTCCTAAAATCATCTGGTTCCTTTGCTCTCCCATCTAGCCTGTGTCTAGCTCTTACTCACCACTGCAGCCTCAGCGTCCAAAGAAGAACCTGGCACCTATCAGTATGTATCAGTGTGGTTTTGACAGGAAGGAAGAGAAATTCCAACCCCAAATGACCAAAACAAACAAAAAACATGTAATCTTTCACGTAGCTAGAAGTCCAATAAAGAGTAGACCAGGGCTCCATAATGCCAGCAAGAATGAAGGTTCTTTCAGTCTCACCATTTGGTTATCTTCTGGGTCATCTTTGGCCAGATTCCATTCTGGAGGAACGGCCAATTCCATTCATCAACATGGAAGCCAGTGGGAAGCAAGGTAAACTTACAGTGTTCCCTCTTTCAAGAAGAAATTCCTGCCCTTATGTATTTCCGTATCTCAAATTAACAGTGAGTAATCAATAAGAACTGGTTCAGCTCTTTTATGTTCAGGGGCAGAAGAGAGGAAGACCTATTTGGAATATTTTACCCAGATATGAAAATTCTTGAGATAGACAATACGTAAAACCAATCAAACTTCATGCATGTGAGTATAGAAACCATAATACGTTGTTTAAGAAAGTCTTTGCGATTTTCCCCCATGTAAATCTCTCTTTTTATTCCCTTGAGCCAAGCCTTTCCAGGAGTAAGTTTTCCAACTTTGCTCCAAATAATATGCTTTGTCTTACAAACTTTATTCTGCTTTTCCATTACACCTCCCAACTCCTGAAGAATCAAGGTTCTGTGTGATTCTCCAAGTCTTGCTCTGAATTTCAGAAAAGAAAAAAAAAAAATTCAGAAGCCTTTTGAGAACTCTATTTATTGAACGAATGGACCTCTCAAAACCTTCAGTTTCTCCCAGCTCATTCCAATTGCCCAAACTGCAAACAGACAAAAAGCCATTGAAGGCAAGACCCTTCTCCTCCTTGCGGTGCGGGCTTCTGGATGTTTCCTGCCTCTGCTATCGTGCTTCCTCTTGCTCTGTTTCAGATCTGTGTTGCCTTTCCCCCAGCTTATCTGCTATTTTTAGCCCTGACCTCTGCATTTGTCAGTCGCATTTATCCCAGATTAAATCTCAGCGTTTTCTCAAAGCTTTGCTTGAGCTCTGCCTTAGCTGCTTCTGTCCCGACTACCTTGGGCTGTCAAGCTCCAGGCGGCCAAATCCTCTCCATTGTACTGCGTGTGGATACGTTTCTCCCTTCCTTATGCCCGGTT
Source organism: Giraffa tippelskirchi (assembly GCF_054371585.1). Taxonomy (NCBI): domain Eukaryota; kingdom Metazoa; phylum Chordata; class Mammalia; order Artiodactyla; family Giraffidae; genus Giraffa; species Giraffa tippelskirchi. Next base: position 4,861,823 of record NC_137280.1, on the reverse strand, counting down.
ATGTTTAAATTCCTTAATCCATATTTATCAGTCTACACTGATAGTTTAGACTATCAGCGTTAGTCTAAACACTGATTTCCCCCTGTTCATCACCCATTACTGAATCGCCCACACAAGGAAGTACTGACCTTTACATGATATAAAACACCGTTGGCTCTCCAGACCAGAGGGACAGGCTCAGCTCAGGCTAAAAAAATCTAGTTCCTGTTAGCAGGTCCAGGTCCTATTTGGTTCCACTTGAGTTTTAAGTGAATCTTGTCTAATTGAAGATCTGGCTCACTCCAGAGAAATCAGTATCTGAGTTGAGAATCAGTTGAAATGAATGAATTCAGGCCTGCCTGTTTTTCTTTAATATCTGAAAGGCTTCTTTACATATGAAGTTGGGAAGATGATAACATCACTCATTAAGAAAGAGCAACACAAAAGTTTAGACCAGAGGTGGAGGAACTTTTCCACAATGAACCAGATGCAAATAATTTCAGCTGTGTGGGCCGTATAGTCTCTGTTGCAAGCACTCTGCTCTGCTTGTAAGATGACAGCAGCCATAGACGATATCAAATGAGTAGGCATGGCCATATTCCAAAAATGCTTTTATTTACAGAAGCAGGAGGTGGGCCAGGCTTGGTTCGTGGGCAGTCTAGATGACCAACACAGAGATGGGCGGAGGATACCTCCCTGGGCAGCAGTGCGTGTCAGAGAGTGAGAAGACTCGGGGCTCCTGGTGGGAGGCTGATCCGATGGTAAATAATACGAAACACTGTCACATTCACACGATCCCAGGTATTTCATAAGGTGGAGTACATCACCGGACCTTGTTGAGGCAGGTTCTCAGGAATAGATTTTTTAAATTGACGTATAGTTGATTTCAACTATAGTCATTGGAAGTCATCCATCAGTCACTGGAAGGACTGATGTTGAAACTGAAGCTCCAATCCTTTGGCCACCTGATGCGAAGAGCTGACTCATTGGAAAAGACCCTGATGCTGGGAAGGATTGGGGGCAGGAGGAGAAGGGGACGACAGAGGATGAGACGGTTGGATGGCATCACCGACTCGATGGACATGGGTTTGGGTGGACTCTGGGAGTTGGTGATGGACACGGGGGCCTGGCGTGCTGCAGTCCATGGGATCACAGAGAGTCGGACACAACTTAGCGACTAAACTGAACTGATAGTTGATTTATAGTATTGTGTTAGTTTCAAGTGTACAACATAGTGATTCAGTAGTTTTGCAGATTATATTCCAGTATAGGTTATTACAAGATAAGGGCTACAACACCCTGTGGTATACAGTATATTCTTGCTGTTTGCCTATTTTATACTTAGTAGTTTGTATCTTTTAATCTCATCCTCTAGTTTGTACCTCCATCCCCTTCCCTCTCCCCTTTGTCAACCAGAAGTTCGTTTCTACATCCATCTGTGAGTTGGTTTCTGCTTTGCATATGCACTCATTTGTATTATTTTTTAGATGCTACATATCTGATATCATCTAATATTTGTCTTTGACATTTCACTAAACACTATATTCTCAAGGTCCATCTAATGTTGATGCAAAAGACAGTATTTCATTCTTTGCATCTGTATATGCCACTTCTGCCTAATTGGGAATACATTTTGACTCTCCTCTGCCATTAGAGGAACTTGGGGTGGGGGAGGTTGGAGGAGTGCTGGCTGGGAAACACTTCTGTAGCTGATGACTGCATGGGAGCCCCTGGGGTCTTGTCTAATCGCAGTGCCTTCACCCCACTGAAGTCGGAACTGTGGCTAGCACTGCGCCTGCTGCATTGTCTTGGGACTCACAAGCTTTGCCCTCTTCTGGGATTTCACAGTGGTCCCTGCCTGCTGGACAATGAGACTAACAGGCTTTCTCTGTAGTTTCCCAGAAGAATCCAAATATTTTATCATAGCGTCCTGACACGTTCTGCTGCTGTTCTGCTTAAGTTTCTGCAACTTCTAGGTCTCTTCTGGTTCATCACACACCTGAATATTATGCAGTCAGTCCTCATCACTCAGCCTATAATCGTGGTTTCACCTACCCACCAAAATTTATGTGTAGCCCCTCAGATCAATACTGATGGCATTTTCATGGTCGTGGCCATCACGTGCAAAGAGGTGAAACATACCAGCTGCCCGTTTTACAAGATCCCAGCTGAGGTCACACAAGGTGGTGTTCTGCCTTCTTGTTTTAGCTCTCAGACTGTAACAAGCTGGTTATTTTGGAAGTGTATTCAGTGTTACATTTTGCACATTTTTGTGTTTTGGGGGATGATTTTGCTGTTTATAACGGCCTCCAAGCATAATACTGTCTGTGTGAAGTGTCCCTGACTGCAGGAAGGTTGTGACGTATCTCACAGAGAAAGCACAAATGTTGGATAAGCTTCATTCGGAGATGAGTCATGGCGTGACTCAGGAATTTAATGCTAATGAATCCATAATATATATTTAATGGAGTGCCTGTAAAAAACACCTTTGTGCTCAAACACTTTCGTCCTAACCGACTCTTTGTGACGCCATGGACTGTAGCCCGCCAGGCTCCTCTGTAGCATTTCCCAGGCAAGAATACTGGAGTGTGTTGCCATGTCCTTTTCCAGGGGATCTTTCCCACCCAGGGATCAAACCCGCATCTCCTGTGGCTCTTGAATTGGCAGGCGAATTCTTTACCACTGAGCCACCAGGGAAGCAAAAAAATAAAAAGAAACGCATATAAAACAAAATTATGTATTGATTAGTTGGCAAAAATGCTGTGGCCAGGGGCTTACAGAGACCTAGTCCTGTGTGTCCCTCAGTGTCAATAGTTCAGTATTTGCTAATTCTGTATTCAGTGACTTTATAGAATGCAACTACCACAAAGAACAAAATCCACTGTAACTCCTCAAGCAAAACCTGTGAACTTTGGGCCCAGTGATAGCCACTCTCAAGGGTGGCCCATCATTTTGCCAAGCCAGGCCCTGGAAGCCTTGATATTCAGACAGTAAACCAGCAGCTCCTAGGAGATTATTAGCCTTGCAGAATCCCAAGCTCCAACCCAGATGTAATGAATCAGAATCTGTATCTAAACAAGATTCCCAGGCAATTCATATTTGCCTTGACATTTGAGAAGCACTGCTTTAAGGCACGTCCATCAGGACCACAATTATCTCACTGGTCATTTTTTCCCCTGGTTACACCAGAAACATCTTTAGTTTTCATATGTCAAATACTTCTCCTGGTCAATTACATATTTCTAGTTTGATATTCTCCATTCACTCACTCACCAATTCATTAATTCAATCAATAAGCTTTTTTTTTTTTCTTCCTGAGCATCCATTCTATAGCAGGTATAATGCTGATAGTGAGATTACCCAGGAAAAAACACTCAAAGACCTCCATTCTGTTAGGGGCACAGCCTGCAAACCAATGCTGTAAATGAATGAGGAGATGGCAGGAATACAGCCACAAAAGAGATGCAAAGGTGGCAGAAAAAGTAATACTAGATGAATGTGTCTGTGAATCCTTCCTGGAGGAGTTATTTTGAACACAAAGCACCTTTAATCTCTGTCAATACGATTTAGCAAAGAAGAGGGTGTTTCGAAGAATTCATTAATCCTTTCAAATCTAATATGTAACATTCCCTGCACATACACACCACAACTAGATTATAATAATTTTCCTACACAGAAACAAAAATAACAGTAACAACAAAAGAAGTGTTATCTAAGAAATAAGTACAGAATATGCACAGAATGAAGGCAGTTTTGTCATACCCACCCTTCAAGTGTCTTTTGATCCAGCTTAATAATTCAGTTTCCCTTTCCTTTCCTTACAGATTCTGAAGATGCTGCACAATGTGAAATTTTTGGTCATTTTTCTGATCTCCTTTTACCCAATGTGATATTTTTCAGGTCAGAATTCAACAAAGGAAGTTAACTGTTCTCCTGTATGTCTCTTAAGAAGTCACAAGTTTATTTCCCCTTTTATATTAAATTATATGACAGGATTGCAGAACAAAGAAGGAAAAGATATTGAATCAGATGAGCTATCGATTTGCTGGCCTCAACAGTCACTTAGACCTTTCTGAAGAGCTTTTGTACAAGCTCTTGTACTCCTTTGAGTACAAGAAAGCCACAATTTAGCTGGCTCTCATTTTTCACTGCTTGTCACAAAAAATGCCTCAAAGCTGGTCTGTATTAGTCTCTCCAGTTTACAAATGAGAAACCTGAGGCCCTGGAAGGTAAAGTGATTTTATGTTATGAGTCAGCAGAGCCCTGGAAAGCCAGGAGGAAATATGAGCTGCAGGCAATTGGGGATAAGCTGGTTCTTAAATCAGCGAGTGACCTTACGAAGAGGTAAATTTGAAATGAAAAACTTTAATTAACTATCGAAGCTGGAGGTCTGCTCCATCCTATTCGTTTTAGGATAATGAAAACATTCTTATAATTTCAAGAAATAAGTTACAGGAAGGCTGAGTGGGAATGTGGAGCATCTCTAAATCATGCATGTGTTACGAAGTCGTGCTAGCGTCCTGAGGGCTGCTGTACCACGGACACGTGTGATAGATGTGTAACGAGGTGGAGAGGGTGCTGTGGAGTGTACTGGGGGATGCATGCATACACTAACGCACTCCTGGGTACAAGAGGTCTGAGTCATCCAGGAAGCCATAAATAAATTAACACAAGGCTCCTCACCATCCACTCCTACAGTCGTTGGAAGCTGGCGTATCATCGAGGGATGGATTTTGATGTGTGGACTGAGCATAATCACCCAGGATGGCTGTTCGAGAAGGCAGAGAGTTTGAGAAGCTGGAGCAGCTGGGAGCCTTGAGTGCAGGGCCATAGACCCGGCACTGCCTCTAACTCACTCTGGGACAAGTCTTCCTGGGCAAGTCCTTTCCGGTCTGTTTCTTTATCTGCAACAAGGAAAGGGAACCAAATGAGACAGCATCCCACACAGGTCTGGGGCTCTCTGATCGTATATTTGCACGACCTGCTCCCAGTGGGGTCCCAAGGGAACCACTGTGGCCACCGCCCGCCAAGGCACCCCTGGGCACACGTATCAACAGGCAGCCAATGATGCCTACAAGCTCAGTCCTCTTGTCCCATCCCTTCTCAGATGCTATTCTCTAGGTGGGAAAACTGCTCTGAGATTCCTCCCAGCATATAAGTAATTTTGAAGTCTGGCAGGGTGGAGTTCAAATCCTATTTTCCATAATTACTGACTGTGTGCTGGTTGGTGGTTCCACACTTATGACCTGAGTGCTTGCTAGGCCTCCGTTTCTTCATCCACAAAATGGGTACAATGACATTGGTTTCACGGTTTTCTTGTACGGATTAAACACATAAGGGAGCGCTGAGTGATTCTGCCTGAAAGAATACCGGCCACATGATGGATTTCAAACATGCTAGCTCCTGTCCCACCTTCTCCACATTCTGCAGTGTATTGGTGCTGAAAGACTAAGGGATAGTATTCAAGGTCAAGTGTTAGACAGCATTCAGGGATGAGGGACCGATTCGGCTCCTCACTGAAACCATTACGTAGGCAGGTGCACATTCTGCTTACACAGCAGGTCCAGACTTAAGTGCACCGCCAAGTCTAACAGACGGGAGTCTTGGGTCCATGCCAGTCACCACTGCAGATGGTGCAAGAGCAGAGGGCAGCAGGCAGGCACACTGCCCGTCTGACAGTCCGTGCTTATGCCGTACCTGTGGGGCCGAAGACCTGAAATAAGATCCCTCTAATGTGGGCAGTAGGCTGCTGTAATGGGCTGATGTAAAGCTTGGACCAGCTGAAAGACGCTGGAGCAGCCACTTGCCCAGAGGAATGAGGGCAGACAGGCAGGATCGCAGCCCATGGGAAAGGATTAAGGTGCTGTTGGTGCAAACCTCAACATACACAAAACCTTAAATATAAAAAAGAACAGTCTTTTTTTTAAAAAAAATATTTAAACCATCTATAGCAAGGAAGGGGTAAGAAATTCACCCTGTGAATTCAGACTTTGGATAAACAATGTTAATATAAAAGCTCCTAAGTAGGCTTTAAATAAAAAACACATAAGACAAGCTGTCTATCTGGACAAAGGCCTCTCTGGACCGTTTGCCGGCAGAAAGCTCTCATAGAAAGTCCTGAGGTCAAATGACTTTGCTCCAATTTCCCAGGTTGATGCTCCCCACCAACCTCTGCCCTCACCCCCACAACACACACACACACACACACACACACACACACACACACACTCCTTTTGTTCTTAGCTTAGTTTCTAAGAAAATTAACCGTAGTCAGAACATGGCAAGGAAACTTTAAAATGCTTTATACAGCCTGCACTTAAGTCTGGATTCTCCTTTTTAGAGAAGAAATCCACAACACGGAATGACTGAAACGCCGGAAGTCCCACACTGCAAAGAGAAGCCAAACTGCCCCTCCAGAGAATCCAGGAGGGTTCTACAGGGGTCACCAGTTTATTTTGTACCAGGTGCAAAGCAGGAATTGAAAGAAGCAAGACATAAAAAAAGGGCGGTCACCGACTTGAAGGGTTCACAGGTCAATGGGGTGCACTAGACTCACCGGTGTTAGCTAAGCGGGAACTCAGCGACGAAAGCTTTCCTTTGCAGAGGCAGACGCCCAAGGATCAAAGCCGGCGGGAGGTCTCAGGCAGTGCAAACAGCGGCAGGGAACGGTGCTGGCCTCACGGGCCCGTGGCCTGCGCGTTCCTTCCTCGTCCTTCCTGAGCCTGGTGCGCAGACTGACAGGCGAGAATAGTGCTGATCTCGAACCCCTAGGGAAAACGTCACTCTGTGGAGCGGTCTCCACACATCCCGTTCTTGCAGCTCGTGGCTCCTACGCTATCGTTTGTACGTGGCCACTGCTGCTCCATCACTTTCACACCAAAGAATGTTTTCTAACGAATAACGTTTCAAATTAAGCAAATGTGTTACCTTCCAGACTAGTGTTCTGCTAGTTTTGCTGGTTGTCCTAACATCTCGAGACATTAAACAGGTAAGGGACAAATTCTTGCTGTTCTTAGGCAGATATTTTCATAATCTTTAAGACACACTGATTGTCAGTAAATATTTTTAGGTTTCAGTTCAGAAAAAAAAAAACCAACACAGTTCTTGCCATGAATAGAGGTGACTTGGACTTTCAGAGTCAGTATCATGCTTCAAGAACTCTTGACTTTAATCCCATAAAATAAAGAGCAGGGTTATCGTTTGCAAGTTCAGAAGAAATACAGGATATGAGTGTGAGACTGTACAGTTAAATGATGTCATCCTATGAATCACTGGAATTATTGGTGTTTCTTAAGCTACACTTCTGTCCTCACATTAGTAATCTTGTGCTTAGGCACTGCTGCCAAGGTGCTCGGGTGCTACTACGCATCACCCAGAACCCCAGGTCTCACTCTGTCCAGCCCGACAAAATGGGCTGGAAGGGGTAAGAGACACGTCTGCATCAGGCTCTGGCACGCCATGACTGGCTCAGGGATGAATTTCAAAGATTGGCAAAGAATCGGCAAGATCTTTTATAGGAAACAGTGGATGTGGGAGGACCTACGTAAAGATGGGATCTTGATCTGTTTTCGCCTCCAAGAAAATGAGTACTAGGTGAGAGATCTTCCTGAGAATGAAAAGAAAGTGAAAGAAACATCTGTCCTCACACGATCTTTTCTTCTACTCAACCAAGGCAGGTTACTATCGGGAAGAAGAAGAACCACGTGAACCAAGAGAGGAGGACGTGCTCTCATCTGAAGGGAAACATTTGAAACTCTAACGACCGAGCTCTTCAGGCTGGAGTCAATGATTCAGGAAGGAGCCTGACTCCTAGTCGATCACCTGTTGGTGTTCCTGGCAAGTTGCCCGGGTTTATATAAAATGGGAGAGCAGTGTTTTCCTATTCTCTGTGCTCTTTCACCTCATGACCTCCCCCAAACCCTGTAAACAGGTACCTGAGGATTTTGTGAAAGGAAAGGAAGTGAGCTGGAAGCAGTGTGGAGGGGGCTGGGCGTTCTTCAGGGGTGAAGCCCCCTAAGTCTGTCCAGCCCCACCCTCCTGAAGGCACTACTGAAGCATGTAAAAAAATGAATGTGCCAAAAAATAAACACGGGAGTCCAGGAGTTCTGATTTTCAAGAAGAGAGCAGTAAGTGCACACTAGTCTGATCAAACATTAAAACATGTCAAACGTGTGTGTGAAACAGTGAGGCAGTCGTGCATTAGCAGACAGATGAAAGGAACAGGCTGGAAAGCCCAAAAGTGAGTGAAAAGTCCAAACGTACATAGAAAGTCAGATACAAGAAGGGATTCAGTGTTGGATAAAGGTGGCTTCTCCAATAATTGTAGGGAAGATGGATATTTTAATATATGGTGTTGGACATCTGGGTGACTATCTGGGAAACACAAGCTTGGATATATAACTCACGTTACACTAACAGGATAAATTCCACATGGATCAAAAAGTTACATGTTAAAATATCCTAAAGCTATTAGAAGAAAAATGTGTGTGAGAGACAATTTCTTTATCATTTGAAACTAAAAATCATTAAGGAAAAATTGTTGGACTAACTAAACATTTATTTCAAAAACCTCAGAAAGGAATGCTGTATGCAAGATCACAAAACAACTGACATATTGGAAAAAAGTATTTGCACCTCATATCTAAAATATCTAGATATTAGATAGAATATCTAGATATTCTAGAAACTTATGAGAAAAAAAACAACCCAGAAGAAGAATGAGCAAGGGATAAACAGATGGCTCACAGGAGAGTAAATTAAAATGATTCAAACATACGAGGAGACACTCAAACCACATAGACAGTAAGATGCATGCAAATTAAAACTACACTGAAACACAATTTTCCACCAATTAGTAAAAATCCAAGGTAGAGGCGCTCTGCTGGTCGGACTGCAGAGAAACGGCTGCTGTCATGTACTGCTGGTGGGAGGGTGAATTATTACAACTCCACCAGAGAGCAATTTTGCAAGATGCATCAACGTTATAGATACATATTCTATTTGACCAAGTGATTCCATTCTTGATATATACACGTATTTTCTACTACAGCAGTTTTTAAAATAAGAGTACAAGTATCCTTCCATGAGAGAGTGGTTAAATAAAGAATGATAGCTTTATGTGATGGGATACTATGCATCTGTGCACACACACAAAAAAGAGATAATGTTGTTTAGATGGATATGGAAAGAGTTCTCTGATTCACTGATAAGGAAAAAATGGTTCAGTAGACTATGCCCCCTATGGGGGTAAACAGATGGGAAATAAAGGCCTGTATTCACATTTGCTATACTAAAAAAAACAACAAAAAAAAGACCAAGGAGGGATGCCTAAAATATTTCTAACTAAGCTCCCTGGATGGTGGAGGGTTGGAGGATGAGGTGAGGCAGAAGAGTTCTAGTCCTCCAAAAACGCGAGTCTCCAAAACTACAGGTACATGGAGTTAGAGGCACAGTCTGAGGTCGTGGAAGTGACCCAGTTTTGGGCCCGACTTATACGCCTCCAATCCTTCCGTCTTTCGAAGTCTCGCTGGGAAAAACTTCCATGCAGGACTAGCTATGTAAAGTGAACCTGAACATCACTCAGTTGTGTCCAACTTTCTGTGACCCCATGGACTCTACAGTCCATGGAATTCCCCAGGCCAGAATACTGGAGTGGGTAGCCTTTCTCTTCTCCAGGGGATCTTCCCAACCCAGGGGTTGAACCCAGATCTCCCACATTACAGGTGGATTCTTTACCAGCTGAGCTACAAGGAAAGCCTAAGAATACTGGAGTGGGTAGCCTTTCCCTTCTCCAGGGGATCTTCTGTCCCAGGATTTGAACTGGGGTCTCCTGCATCGCAGGCAGATTCTTTACCAACTGAGCTTCGAGGGAAGCCCTTAGCTATGTAAACGCTTGGTTACTAAACCGGATTTCTGTTTCCTTGGAATGATCCTAAAAATGATAACATCTCCCACTGGCACCACCCTTATTGAGGACGCTGCCCAGTACGTTGGCTCGTTTCATCCTTGTTTCTCCCGTGGGCTTGCTGTAGGATCTCCATGTTAAAGATCAAGAAACCACAGTCCAGGAGGGTGAATGTAAGTTGCTTAAGATAACAGAGCCAATAACATGGCTGCTTTTTCTCTGCACTGGTGCTCCAGACACTTGGGAGGCAGCAGAAAGAAACCGGCTGAGCACCAGCAGCAGTTCTGTTTAGCGTCGACCCCATGTTAAGGGCTGCGTGAAACGTTTGCATTCTTGACTTACTTTAACGCAAGTAACAATCCTCTAATGCGGGTACCATCATTTTCGACATTAACAAATTACGCACTACATATATACAGCAGGATAGAGCGAGTTCATTAACGAAAATTGGTGCATCCTGCTTGGCCAGCTGAAAATATACACACATCTCTTACTTCTTCTATGAACTTGAGGAATTCCCATGCACTCATTGATTAAGAAGCCTAGGATTGTGCTCATCCGAAGTCTCACGGACCTACTCAGTTCACCAGACTCCTGAAAGCCAGGCAGAGAGAAAGCCGCAGCGTCTGCCTGGTACCCTCGCTTGCTGATTTTATGCTCTCCGTAACAGCTGCTGCGATCCCTCAGGGTCCTCATCAACACGTTGGACCCATGATCCAAAGGACAGTTAATCTCTCTGCCAGTGAACCTCTGCTGGTCTAGATTCCAGCAGAGGCTGCGGGAAAACCCGCCTGGCGTTGGGCTGTGCTGTTTACATTCACGCCCCCACCCACTGCTCCCCAAACGGGAGCACCCGGCCTGAGCACCCGGGTCTGCAGGGCGCAGCCTCGCCCGCCCGCCCCGCCTGCAGCAGCTCCGGCCTCTGGTCTCTCGGCCCAAAAGACCCCCGCAGGCTCCGCCTTTCTCCGCGACCGCTTTCCTCCAAGGCCGGCGGTGTCCTCTCCGAACAGAGGACCTCCGTCCTCACCATTCCAGCAGAGTAGGGAGGTTTTTCTAAGGCCGAAGTTCAAAAGGGAGAGGGAACTTGACATTTTCCTTCCTTGGGTTCCTGGGTACCTGGGTAAATTCTCCTGCCTTCTCTCCCAGACCAGTTCCCATTGAGGCAGTATTTAGAGGACCACTTTCAGGAGACTACACATGGTTCTATATTTTTTCCCTTCAGGATAAAGTGCCTATTGGCCTTACATTGCCATAACTAATATAGGCCTCTCCCCAAGTAATTTCTCCCCAAATAATAATTTTGTTAAAGATTTGCTTCAAGGTGACCCAGCCTCTAGGCCTAGAAGAACTTGGCACAATGTTTAAAGTTCCATTTCACCAGATACCCTTTTCTTTCCTGTAGGAATCCATCAATTTGATGATATTGCTAATCACACCAGTGTTATCTGTTTCCCCAAAATCTACCCAGATGAACAGTGTATATTTCTATCCAAGCTACAGTGTTTTCGGATGACGGGCATAAAACAGAAATGAAATATGTAAGTAATTCCAGACTATCTTAATAACTAACGCATCGCTGTAGAAGTCACAACTCGTAAATATCTTGCTTCTATCAACATACGGTTTTGTGATATTAGTTGGTGCTTCAGGTGGTATGTTTCCTTGTGACACTTGACGAGCTAACTAAAAATGCACAAATACCTCCAAACCCGTGACAGAAACAGGGAAACAAACTCCAAATCACAAGAAGCAGGTGACAATCTTGTGTGAAGCTGTGAATCATTTCACATAGTACAAAGAACCTTCTGTTACTCTCGGAGGAACATTGAACGCAGAAAAAAAAAGTTACTTTAACAGTTACAAACAGACTGGATTCAAGGCACAGACTTTCTTCTTTTGTGCTTTCCCAACTCCTCCCTGAAACAATGGGTGTTTTGTTAGAGATATAAACCCCATAGGGACAAAAGAAATGCGAAAGGGCCTGACAGCATCAAAATTTTGAAAACTGGAAAGATGAGTAAGGCAGCAGGCTTGAATTTAAAACTGAGTGAATTTAAAACGGGTAGTGGGAAAAGCTGAAAACCAGTCTGATTTATATTGTGAAACCCACAAATTCTGGGGCTGACTGCAGCAGGCACCCGTGGAGGGGGATAAAGAGACATGGGCTGGCTAAAATAAGAACAATTCAAACTGTAACTAGGAAGCAGCCTCAGGTCTTCACTCCACAAGCTGGGGGCCGGAGCCTCCCCACTCTGGGGGAAAATTGGGAAGTTTCTTCTCTGTAGAAGGGAAAGGGAGAGTCCCCAGACTGGGAGACTAAATGAAGCACAGTTAAGGATGGGGAGGACTGGCAGTGACCGCGAAAGTGGACCTCACTCGAGTTCTAAGCCAGGTCCACCTCTAGGCACACACAAGCAGGCAGCTGTGCACAGCGCAGAGATGCCATTATTTGTGGTCAAGAATTAGAATCAAACCAAAGGTTAATCCACAGCAGGATGGAGAAATTAACTGTGGCATGTTCTCATTATAGAAACTCACAGAAGTAATGTTGAATGAAAGAAGTTTAGACACACAGTGTTACCTATTGTGAGTTTCTAAGGATAGAAAAGTTCAAACAAAGGAAGCAAACTCAACCTATGGTCTTAAAAGTCAGGGTAATGGTTAATCTGGGCGAGGAGGCCATACAGCCTGGTAGAGGACATTGCAGAACCTTTCAGAGGCTGGCAATTTTCCATTTCTTGAGCTGAGTGTAGTTCTATGGGTATGCTCACTTTGTGATCATTTGTTGAGCTGTACACTTATGATCTTGGTTTTCTGTATGAATGTACTACTTCAACAGTAAAGTTTACTTTTTTAAAAGTGGGCCAACTAGCAAATCTATGATTGAATATCAAATTTATAGGCAGGGGTTTCTTTATAAACTTGCCATCATTGGAAACAAAATGGGTAAGGCTGTCAGAGAGGAAATTCTCTTGACCCAGAAACCTCTACTGAGAGACACTGTACCTGTCAGAATAAGCCCGTTCTCTATATACTCTAGATGTCTAGCCTTAGCATAGCTCCGTTTCTTACTAGATCATTTTGAGAAGTAGATTTCCAAGATGTCCGTAAGATTTCATGTCCCTGGTATGCTCACACTTCCTTTAAATTATTCAGTTAAATCTGAAGTGAACAAATTTTTCAGATGTAATTAAATTCCCCAATTACTTGTTCTTAAAATCCAGAGATTATCCTGTTTGAACCTAATCTGAGGAGGTTGGAGGTTTAGTTGCTCAGTCGTGTCTGATTCTTGCGACCGCATGGACTGTAGCCTGCCAGGCTCCTCTGTCCATGGGATTCTCCAGGCAAGAATACTGGAGTGGTTTGTCATTTCCTCCTCCAGGGGACCTTTCTGACCCAGGAATTGAACCCAGATCTCCTGCATTGCAGGCAGATTTTTTACCAACTGAGCTACAAGGGAAGCCCCCTTGAACCTGACCTAATGGCCATTTAAAAAGCAGAGAGGTTTTTTTGTTTTTGACTGATCACAGAACAGAAAATCAGAGAGATGTGCTCCTGGTGGCCTGGAAGAAAGCAAAGCAAACCTCTGTTTGTAAATTGCCTGTGGGGACCTCCTGGCCAAGAGCTGCAGGCAGCTTCTAGGAACTGAGAATGGTCCCTCGGTAAAAGTCAGCAGGAAAATCAGGCCTCAGTCCTACGACTATAAGGAAATTAATTTTTCCAACAACCAGTGAGCTTGGAGGAAGACCTCAAGCCCCATGTGAAAACCATGGCTCAGGCTGACACCTTGATTTCAGCCTGGTCAGATCCTGAGCAGTGATCCACCCATGTCATGCCTGGACATTTCCCTGCAGCATCTTTTAGATAATAAATCTGTGCTGTTTTAAGCTGCTCATGTGTTAGTCGCTCACTCATGTCTGGCTCTTTGTGACCCCACAGACTGCGGCCCACCAGGCTCCTCCATTCATGGAGTTCTCCAGGCAAGAACACTGGAGTGGGTTGCCATTGCCTTCTCCATTTAAGCTGCTAAGTTTGTGATAATTTGTTAAAAAATGAATACAGTCATCTTCTCCCAATGCTATCAGTCACCATCTCATTTTTCTATGTTAGGTAAAAGTTACTAACGAGTAGTCTGAAAGAAAAAGGTTGCCTGCCATATCAGTAAGCGAGGAATGTTGCAGCCATCGAGCCATCACATTACAGCCTCACCAGTGATGTGCCTGCGGAAGCTGCGTCCTCCCTAGCTGTCCACTGCTGCAGCTGCTCCCAGCAGTGCCCCCGAGGGGACCCAGGATGAGAAAGCAGGTCACCCTGACCCCAGATGGCAGAGCTGTTCATCAAAGGAGTGATTTCAACGAGCCTAGACTTTCTCATCTTCCCATACGTAGAAAGGCCCTAAATTCCTTAACCTGAGATCCATGGTTTCCTTTACTTAACAGTAATCCTTTGATGTTCTGACTATCTGGTCTTTGTTGCAGAAATTCCTGTATATCCTGGCTTCCCTCCTTGCCTCTTTGGAGCAGTCTCTCAGAATTATCTGAGACGCCATGTCCTGGGCTTAGGTCATCAGTTTTGTCCACCAAATAAAGCGTAATTCTCAACTTCTGGGTTGTGTATGGGTCGACCCTCGTTAAGTTGCCCTTTTTAAACTTCCTAAAATTCCCTAAAACAAGAGCTGTCATGACCCCTCTTAGTAGCAGGTCAGTGATACCCATATTAGCACCTTAATAGTGTTTAGAAGTCGGCCTGTCACCTCAAAGATTGAGAAGGATCAAAGGTGAAATCTAGAAAATAAAAAATAGTATTAAATCAGGTGAGCACAAACTCGTTGACCAACTCTTGAAACGTTTAACACAATGACTAATCTTTGACAGATGAGTGAGGGAAATGAATAAATGAATAAACTGTAAGTACATTGTCACACAGAATGTGTTTTATTTAAGGAAACTAATCATAGAGTTTGTTCCAACACGGTGACAGAGGTAATTTAGATTTTTCAAAAGCTTTCAACTAATCTGCGTGTGTCAGAGGCAATAAATGGCAAAAAGAGAAGGTGGAGTTCACTCAGGGTCTGGCAGTACAAAGGACGGGATGACCGTATCTGCCCACAGTCCACTGGGGGGGTTTCTTTCAGCCCCAGACTGTTGCTTTGGATGCAGTGTGTGTGGGATCCTGTGGCAAGTCCTCTGTCTCTACCACGCTGACTGTGTAACCTGTGTCCTTTATTCCTCTCTTTGCTGGATCCGCACCCTTTTCCTCCCACCTACAGGCTCCTTTGTATTTCTCCCCCATCATTATGATTAACAGGGTGCCATCTTTCAAAGAAACTCACAAACAGTACTTGAGAACAAACTTCCTAGCTGTTATTAAAATAATTTCCAAGGTTTTGAGCATACATATCCTCTATGCTAAAATGGGGGTTAAGTTGAGAAAAGCTGTATTTAGTAAGATGGCCCACACAGGCGCTGGCTGAATGCTTGAGCATTTGTGGAAGTAGAGAATTCCATAGTCCTTTGTGGGCTCTGCCAGGGAACTCTGAGAAGTCACCTCATTAAATCGGCACATAATGGGAGAGAACAAAGTGCCCCCAGCCCGGCCTAAAGACACAACGTGCTTTTGACCAACACAGACTTTGACTAAAGAAAGTGACCGCGTCTGAAGAAAGAAGGAGTGGTCAGCAGGGAAGACAAGAGCCACAGAGGAGGTCCCGCAGGAGTGAGAGAGGGAGACAGCACCGGCGAAGGGAGAGCCATCCTCTCACCAAAGGGATGGGACTTCGTGGGTGGCAGAGTCATCTTATCTAACTTCCCTAGACTGGAGAGCAGCTGTTTCCCCCAACTAACATCCCCTTCTTGATGTTCACCAAAGAAATTCTTCTTTAAAAAATTTAGATTTCCAGGTGCATTTTCATGAAAAAGGAATTACCATGGATAATACTGAAGTGTTTCAGATTTCATGTTTACTTGTAACTTTGGTTATCTGTGGTGCTTTAAATATCTTCAGTTAGTTCAGTTCAGTCGCTCAGTCGTGTCCGACTCTCTGCGATCCCATGAACCGCAGCACGCCAGGCCTCCCTGTCCATCACCAACTCCAAGAGTTTACCCAAACCCATGTCCATCGAGTTGGTGATGCCATCCAGCCATCTCATCCTCTGGCGTCCCCTTCTCCTCCTGCCCCCAATCCTTCCCAGCATTAGGGTCTTTTCCAATGAGTCAGCTCTTCGCATCAGGTGGCCAACGTATTGGAGTTTCAGCTTCAACATCAGTCCTTCCAATGAACACCCAGGATTGATCTCCTTTAGGATGGACTGGTTGGATCTCCTTGCAGTTCAAGGGACTCTCAAGAGTCTTCTCCAACACCATAGTTCAAAAGCATCAATTCTTCAGCGCTCAGCTTTCTTTATAGTCCAACTCTCACATCCATACATGACCACTGGAAAATCCATAGCCTTGAGTAGATGGACCTTTGTTGACAAAGTAATGTCTCTGCTTTTAAATATGCTGTCTAGGTTGGTCATAACTTTCCTTCCAAGGAGAAAGCGTCTTTTAATTTCATGGCTGCAATCACCATCTGCAGTGATTTTGGAGCTCAGAAAAATAAAGTCTGACACTTTCCACTGTTTCCCCATCTATTTGCCATTTTGTCAATTTATAAAAACATAAGGCCACCACATCTGTTCTCTGAAAACTTTGTTTCGGTAGATTCAGTTACTGGCTCATTTAACTGATAAGGAAACTGAGACACAAAAGTTAACTTGCCCATGTTTACCCAGCTAGCCAGGCAATGGTACAAGAGCTGGAAGAGATTTTTTAATGCGACTGCATTGAGTTCATGAATTTGGGAGAAATCACGCCTTCATATTATTGAAACTTCTGATACAGGAACATGGTGTTTGCCTCTATTTGTTCTATCCTCTGTAATTTCTCAATCATGTTTTATTGTTTCCTTCGTAGAGGTTTTACATGTCTCTAATTCATGGGTATCTGATAGAATGTTTTTGCATTTGTACCTTTAAAATTTTTAATGTTTCATTAATGTTGTGTTTATGTAAAAATACAATGGTTTTATATAGAGATCTTATACCCAGAGAAACTGTTATATTCCTTTACTACTTCTAATGGCCTATAGGTAGATTCATTTGGGTTTTCTACCTACCCAAATGTGTCATTTGTGAATAAAAAGTTTTATTTTTTCTTTTGTACTCTTCACCTCTTTTCTCTCTTTCTCTTGTCTTATTGCACTGGGTAAGACTTTAAGTGCAATTTTGGGTAACAGGCCTGCCTGTATCAGACCTGATCTCACCATTAATTTTGCTGTAAGATTTTTACAGATGTCCTTTATCAGATTAAGGAGGTCTTCTCTTTTCTTAGTTTGCTAATGATTTTTATTATGAGTAAATGTTATATTTTAATAAAGGCAATTATGCTTCTATTGAGATAGGTGATTTTTCTTCTCTATACAGTTAATTTGTTGAATATACAGGTTAATTTCAAAGGTTAACTTGAGACCTAGAATTCTTAGAATAAACCCAACTTGCTCATGCTCTATATTATTAGATTTGGCTTGCTGACACTCTCTTTAATATTGTTACATTTATAATCATGAGAAATTGACTTCAGTTCTTGCAATGCCCTTGTTGAATTTCAGGATCAAAACTTTACTAGCTTCACAAAGCAAGTTGGGAATTATTTCCTCCACTTTCCTTTGCTAAAGAATTTGTGAAGCATTGATGCTATTTCTTCATTAATTGTTTATAACAATTTCCTTGTAAAGCCTTTTGGATCTAGAATAATGTTTGTGTTACAAGCAGATTTACCATAAAGCTGATATTATACTCTTACCAAGTGTCTTGACACAAAGATATAGAACCAAAGGTCATATTGCATCATAGTGTTATCCTATGGCACCTTGCACCAAAAGGTGACAAATAAGCTGATAATGCAGAAAATTCTCTTATCATCCACCAGATACATAGAGAGCAAGCAGAGAATGTAGTTCTTTTCAATGAGTAGTGAGAATAAAAGTCCTCTCCCAGCAGGAATACACTTGAAAATGCCCTGAAATCTTATAGTTCACATATTAAAGAAAATTGATAAAAGTTTTCCCAAAATTGACAATATTTCTAGACGTTTTTATGTGGTTTTTAAAACCACACGTTACTAACTTATCAGTAATAAAATGATACTATTTGATCAACTAGAAAAAAAGATTTTAATTATCTTATTCTCAGATATAGAAATCATGTTATATAATTATTGTTATTTATAAAGATAGCTAAAGTGTTTAAGACAAATGATATAGGACAAATTATTAGAAGTGTGTCAAGCATCTAATTAGTAAAAGAAATATATTATTCTTCTGGATACAGTTATATTCTGATATTGAGCAGCATTTTGTAAACCATATTTTGTTGTGATTTATTTTTTCCATTCAAAGAAATTTTCAATTTTATATTTTTAATTTTGTATTTTTTCTTGAAGATCTTTAAAGTTGTATAAATATTGGGTCTCTCAAAACCTAGTCCTTCCTCTGATTTATGGTAATATTTAAAATGATGGATTAGCTTATTTAAAATAACTATATAATCCTTCCAATGTTTTCCTTCCTATGTCAGTTTTGAAAAGTTGTACTTTGCCAAGAAATAGTTAATTTTATCTAAACATTTTTTGATTCAAACATGTTTGTAATATTATCTTATTGTTTTAATTTTTGTAGGATACATAGTGAAGCAAACTACCAACTTTTGCATTGTGGATCTATCCTATAAATAGAATTATTATTATATCCTATAAATATCCTATAAATATTTGTTTTCTACTTCAATTTTTGCTCTTAACTCTATTTCCTTCTTTTTACTTTCATTGACTTAATTTTCTAATTTTACATCTTGAAATGGATGCTTAGACTATTGATTTTCAGTGTTTCTTTTTTTCTAATGTATGTTTTTGATGTAATAAAAGGGTTAACCACGGAATTCAGGAAACAAGAAATATAACATAAGAGAGGAAAAGGGAATTTCCGGCATCATAGTAAAGCCAGATTCCAAAATAAGAGCTGTTGGTGGCCCCACACAAACCGTCCTCCAGACGAGAGCAGGTCAGAGGCTCTGCCAGAGCCTTGTGCTTGAAATGTTCAGTTGTTTGAATATATTGAGAGGAAATTTGCACAACTTGAGGGGAGGAGTACATTTTCGTATTGAATTAGTGATAGGTACACAGAATACCTGGAGGAGAGCATGGCATCCCACTCCAGTGTTCTTGCCTAGAGAATCCCATGGATAGAGGAGCCTAATGGGCTACAGTCCACAAGGTCACAAAAGTCAGACACGACTGCAGTGACAGCACACACGCACGCACGCAGAATGCCAAACAAAAAATAAATACATAATTATTCATGAAACAAGGTGGTGAGCTACACGAGAAATGAAAAATGCTCATGCGTTAGCATTGTAGTCATAATGAGACAAATGCTGAATGCTGATCTAATAAAAATTGCCGTATGATGGTATTCAGGACATGGGAAAAGGGCAACTATTGTGGAAAAAGGATTGGTGGAGGGAATGAACAAGAGCCAGTCCTTACATTTCATAGGGAGAGTGAGTCCATAAATAAAAACCAATATTAAAATTTAAGGAGAAAGAATGTCAGCATTTATTAGAAGAAATGGTGGTAAATCTCCAAACAATCAGCTAAAAAACATTGAAAATTTTTGCTTTGAGATAGCAAAAACAATGCGATGATGTTGATTACCTTCAAGGAGTTGCTCTATTTTTTCACAGCTTGTGGGGAAAAAAAAGTAGGCAAAAAGTTGACTCTATGTGTGTAAGTGTGTGTATGTAAAAACTTCATAGAAATAAAAACTAAATTAAAAAATAAAAATGTTTTCCGAAGTTTTATACTGTTTATATACTAGGAAATTAATAAGTATATTGGATAGGGAACTTGCTCTGTTTAACTGATTTCAAATTTAATTTCTTTGAATTAAAGGGAAGAAGGGGAGAGTTAACAGAAATTAGGATATAACACTTAAAGCAATTGAAAGTAAGTAATGTTCTTAAATATAAGGATAAAGCAGTTATTAGGTAAGTTTTTCTCACTGGAATTACAGCTCCTTTCTCTAGCCCTCATCCATTTTGTCCAAGGATCAACTTACAGAAGGAACTTTTCTGCTTGTCTTATTAGTGGTCTGTACCCTAAATGTATTGCTCATTCTCATTCATTCATTTAATAAATATTTATTAAATACCTATCATACTTGTCACCATGGTAAGCACTAAGGATATCTTCTTTAGCAAGATGGGCGTGGTCCTGTCCTCATAAAGTCTGATAAAAACACATTAAACTAGCAATATGATGTCATCACCTTGCTTTATGAATGCTGTTTCTCTACCGGTAGAGACCCTTCACTTCTTCCATGGTCCAAGTCCTACACTTCACACAAGGCCTAACTTGAGCTTTAGCTGACACGTCCAAACCAACCTTTTCAAAAGACTTGCGAACTCTCTTCACTGTTTGTGTGTGTATTTGTGTCTGTAAAATGTTATTTCTTCAGTGTTTTCATAGAGGTAGTGTGAGTCACTCGTGTCTGACTCTTTGAGGCTCCATGGACCTTAGACCGCCAGGCTCCTCCGTCCATGGGATTCTCCAGGCAAGAATACTGGAGTGGGTTGCCATGCCCTTCTCCAGGGGATCTTCCTGACCCAGGGATGGAACCGGGGTCTCCCGCATTGCAGGTAGATTCTTTACTGTCTGAGCCACCAGGGAAGTCTTTTTTTTTTTTAGGACACACTAAATTAAGTATGTGTAGATGAATGACGATGAGCAAATTACTAGTTGACTGTTTAGAGAATGTTGCAGATGGACATATCATAACCTAAGTCACAGCTTTCCTTATTATTTTCCACTGCAGACAACCTTCATAGAGTATGAATTTTCCTCATGTACAAAATTGTGGCTACTCTCTATCTGACATCTTCATTATAGTCACCATCATTGGAGAAGAAGAAAAATGCTCCTCTACCTAGGTTTCGTCAGACTGATTTAAGAATTAAGTTGACATGAGATGGATTAACAGAAGAAAATAAAACTTGATTTTGCATATATGGGAATCCCAAGTATATGAGAGATTCAGAGACAGAAAGCTAAAATGAGCTGTTTATGCCATCCTGAGCTAAGGAATGGGATAGGGGCTGGGGGCTTCCAAGGACCAGAGGGGTCACTCACAGGATGGCGAGAAGAGTTGACGTTTGGTAACTAGATGTGTGCTCAGCCTTACAACCCTGGGTCGGGAAGATCCCCCGGAGCAGGAAATGGCAACCCACTCCAGTGTTCCTGCCTGGAAGGTGCCACGGTCAGAGCAGCCTGGCGGGCTGCAGTCCCTAGGGTCACAAAGAGTGGGACACGACTGCGTGACTGGGCACGCACACGTGCCAGCCTTTCAGATACAGCCATTTAGGTAAAATTTAACTCCAATAATAGCTCTTTTTCTGGGAAAAATAACCAATTTAAATTCCTCTAGGTAGGTCAGAGAGGAGCTGTAGTTTTTCATAAAGCTGCAGGGTATCAATTGCCTTTAGCTCAAAATAATCCTCACGTAAAAGTGACAAAACTTTTTTGGGCGGGCTCATTCTGAACCCTTACATATGCAGTATTTTATTCAGTTCTGACCATGATAATAATAGCAAACATTTACAGAGCATTTACGATGTGCCAGACATTGTTCTTGAATAAATTAGCTACCTTAATCCTCAAAGAGATCCTGTGGGATATGTTATTGTTTATCCCATTTTATGAAGGTCAAAGTGAAGCTTAGAGAGATTAAAGAACTTGCCTACTGTCACAGAACGTGCCAGACGCAAAGCCAAGCAATCTGGCTCCCGTGTCTGCTCTGTGAGCCTCTGGGCAATACTTGTGGTCAAAGAAATGCTCAATAATGGTATTAAATTATGAAAACTAGCCAGTTTAATAAATTTATCCTGTGTCAAGTATTCACTGACTTTTCCATGGTTTTTAGTTAATATTCTTCCTTATTTTATGAACTTGGTGTTTTGACTTCAAAATGAGAAATACTAATAAAAATAATAAGAAGGGGGGAAAAAAGACCAAATTTTAAAATACTTGAATAGAAGGATTTATCTCATAGTGTCCCAGGTGGCTCAATGATAAAGAATTTGCCTGCCAATGCAGGAGATGCGGGTCCAATTCCTGAGTCAGGAAGTCTGGAGGAAATGGCAACCCACTCCAGTGTCCTTGCCTGGAAAATTCCATAGACAGAGGAGCCTGGCAGGCTAGAGTCCACGGGACTGCAGAGAGCTGGACACCACTGAGCGACTGAGCGTGTTAGAGAAAGAGAGTATTCATAAAACTGGTCGCAGAGAGCTGGACACCACTGAGCAACTGAGAGTATTCATAAAACTAAAGCTTTTTAGATGAAAGATCAAGAGAAAAATACTTTGTTATGACTATTTATTGATGCTATACATTGTATCTTTGCTGTTCCCATTTTTCTTGCAAAAGGGCCCAAAAAATGCCCTTTCCCTAAGAGTATAGGTATGAACAGCTGATTTCAGAAGTCATAAGGCTAGGTGTTATTTCTCCAAAATTTAAGAGCATTTCCTTTTGCACTGTGATTAATTGCCTTCCATATTTAGGAATACTCAAAATCTGAAATGAGAAAGGACAAGATTAGATTAACCCTAAAACACAAGCTGAAAATAAAACCCCTTAAAATTAAAATTATTTAAGGAAATAAAATTACAATAATTACTTTCCTAAGTTTTCTAGGTGTATCAATAAAGGATAATGGCGTTTGAAGACTCTCAAGCTAAAGACTTAAAAGGAATTTTTTTTGTTTTTTACCACCTCCCAAATCAGTTTACAAAACTAATGAAGTTTTGCATTTTTTTTTGAAAATGTAAAAGCAACAAAGAAAAAAAATTATTTTTTATTTCATTGCTGATTACAACCATCATCTCCACTGGTTCTCATCCTAGCCTTCCTCCCACAGGAGCAGCAGTTATGGCTCCTTCAGGGAGAAAAGAAAGGATTTGCGGGATTCAGTAATTTGTAGCATTTTCCTCCACCCATTCTATCCCTTCTATCACTTTTTCTGCAGAAGGACAGAAGGTAGAGAATGCAGAAGTTGGGTGCTGAACTGCCATCATAAAGACTTTGAGGCTTGTGCGCATGTGCGTTAAGTAGCTTCAGTGGAGTTCAACTCTTCACGATCCTATGGACAGTAGCTCCCCAGGCTCCTCTGCCCATGGGATTCTCCAGGCAAGAATACTGGAGTGGGTTGCCATACCCTCCTCCAGGGGATCTTCCCGCCCCAGGGATCACCTGCGTCCCTCTTTGGCAGGTGGGGTCTTTACCAATAGCCTGCCTGGGAAGCCAGGAAGAGTCTTCCTTGCATGGGTAGAAAAAAAGCTTCTCATGATTTGTTAGTTGAGTCCTTTCAGCAAACTACTTAATACCACTAGATCTTTGTTTCCTTGTATATTAAAAAGAAGGTAAAAACACTTTCCCTATCTACCTAATCTTCTTGTAAATCACAAACCATTTATCTATTTGCATAAATGCATGTGTATATGTTATATATTTGGTTTCCCTGGTGGCTCAATTGGTAAAGAATCCAGGAGACCTGTGAATTTAGCTTTAGACAGATTTTATTGCAATGAAAATATCCTGTTAACAAGATGAATCAGAAGCAAGGTGCAAAGACAGATACAACAGTATCCACAACATACAGTTCGTGTTGTGAGTTCACAGCACAGAAAAATAGCTACTCCATTATTTAAAGGGCTTTTGGTTTTAATTATGTTTCTTAGCAAACTGAGCCAGGGATTATTAGTACAGATTTAAAGTTGCCCACGGTCATGCTTTCTAAGAATAAAGCTTAGTTGTTTAAACTTTTGTGACTCAGGACTGTCTATCCTGACCAAATCTGTGTTACTGCTATATGTTATCCTTTATCCAGATTTTGGAAGACAATTTAATTTCCCTTGAAAATGAACAGGGGCAAATTTGAAGGTTAAGTTGTGTGCTGTCTCTTTTGAATGTTTCTTCACTGAATTCTAGAACGATTTGAAATACAAAGCCCGGGGCTTCTAGTCTTAAGTGTAATCCTCTTTAGGGAAACATGAGCCAGACCCTCATGTGTAAGTATGACAAAACCGGCAGGGACTGATTTATATGATATTTGAGAAGAGAGCCTTTTACAAAATACTGAAGTCTGCATGATACTTTGTCACAACCTGCATATATTTCACAACGTATTTACAAGCCCCTGGTTCAACAAATTGAGAACATGCCTTTTACCACCCTTTTATCCAGGATCTGACAGTAACAAACCCTGTAACTCCCTGTTTCTGTACCCTGATTCTTTACCTGCAAGTGAAGCTAATGCTGGCACCCTTCTAACAAACTTGTTGTGAGGATTAAATAAGATAAAACAGACAAGTGCTTAGAAGGGGGCATGACACTAGTAATTGATCAAAAATGTTACTTCTTCCAATACCAGACTTACCTTACGACAAGTCTTATAACAGATGAACACACAATTACAAAACCTTTAACAGTGAGTGTGGATATTCACCTTCCTGGAGTCTCATCTCATTTGGCTTTCTAAGACACTATTGTTGTTGAGTAGCTCAGTAGTGTCCGACACTTTGCGACGCCATAGGCTGTAGTCCACCAGGCTCCTCTGTCCATGGGATTCTCCAGGCAAGAACACTGGAGTGGGTCGCCATTTCTTTCTCCAAAGACACTATTATATCACTATAAAATAACAAACATTCCTCCTTCTTTTCTCTTTTTCCAACAGTTGCCCTGTTCCTGATTATCTGTAAAAGGGCATCAGGATGGGGAATGTAATCAAGTTTTTGAAAATATGCATTACAAGTAAAATTATTCTGAAATTATTGTCTGATACAGTGTTTATTGATCATTTTCTTTTTCTCTTCATCCTAAAAAGTGGGATGAAATCGAAGTATCATTCTCTATTTTCACCGAGATAGCCAAAGCTTTATTTCCTGTTTTTTGCTCCATTAGTTTTCAAATGAAATCTTCCTTAGAGCTGACCTGTGAGCTTGGTGACACAGCTATAGCACGACTGTGCTTTGCCCTCCTACACAGCAAAGGGAAGACAAGGTCGTTCAGTCGTGTCCATCTCTCTGTGACCCGCATGGACTATACCGTCCATGAATTCTCCAGGCCAGAATACTGGAGTAGGTTGCCATTTCCTTCTCCAGGGGATCTTCCCAACCCAGGGATCGAACCCAGATCTCTCTCACTGCAGGCGGATTCTTCACCATCTGAGCCACCAGGTAACACAGTGACGTGTAACATTAAACCGGCCACTATGTGTAGAGGATGTAAGATAAATATTGAATCTGAAGAGCAAACATATCTAGTGTACATTCATGATTATGGCCATAGTAGCTTAAAAAAATAAATAAATCTCAGCCCAAGGATTTTCCTAAGCAATTAGAGAAACTCATGATAAAACACAAGGACACAATGACTTTGATTAACAGTCACCTAATGAAAGGTAAACACACATAATGGTGTTTTTTCAAAAGAACCTGATAGTGGTTTTCAAAAGCAATTAACAGCCAATGGTGTATACTATTTAACCAAATCAAGGTCATATCTTCTCTCAACCAACTAAGTAGCACACAGTTTCCAACCATGTTTGAATTGGAAAAAAAAGCAAAGAGGATGACAGAAACTTGACTGAACCTTTAAAAAATGCCATTAGTATTTCTTTCTCTTACAAAATTATGTCATTTAAATGAATACTTAAAGAGCTTTGTTGTACAAGTGATTGTTGAAAGCTTTGAAATTGAGTAATTTGCCATTTCTTAGTGCTCTGTAAGCAAATACAGGTATACAGGGAGATCAAACCAGTCAATCCTAAAGGAAATCAATCCTGAATATTCATTGGAAGGACTGATGCTGAAGCTGAAGCTCCAATACTTTGGCCGCCTCAGAGCCAACTCATTAGAAAAGACCCTGATGCTGGGAAAGATGGAAAGCAGGAGGAGAAGGGAACGACAGAGGATGAGATGGTTGGATGGCATCACCGATTTGATGGACATGAGTTTGAGCAAGCTCCAGGAGAGGGTGAAGGATAGGGAAGCCTGGTATGCTGCAGTCCATGGGGTCGAAAGGAGTCTGGTATAACTGAGGGACTGAACAACAGATGTATTTTTTCTGAGTTTTCACAGCAGCTAGAAGCACCAGAAAGTGTATTTCCAACCAGAAGACAGAGAGAGACATAGAGAGAGAGACAAAGAGAGAGACAGAGAGAAATACGTGTATGTTATAAGGAAAATGGATGTGGAAGATGGTGATGTTAATTTTAATTTTGTTAGCTGAAAACATTCCTTAATATAAATGTATTTTAAAAGTAAAGTAAAAAAGTGTCTGCCTTCAAATTATTTAACATAGTTAAGTCACAAAGACACAGAAATTATACTGGCAGTAAATTTAAAGTTCTCAACATTTTCTTTGTTAATTTCTGTATGCTAAGGTTTCTCAGGTGGTACAGTGGTAAAGAATTTGCCTATCAATACAAGAGAGGCAGAAGACACAGGTTCGATCCCTGGGTCAGGAAGATCCCCTGCAGGAGGAAATGTCAACCCACTCCAGGATTCTTGCCTGGGAAATCCCATGGACAGAGGAACCTGGCTGGCTACAGCCCAGGGGTCCCTGAGAGTTGGACACGACTGAGCACACACATACATACAAGTTTGTTTTAAAATGCAATATATTTCACTTTCCTGCATCCAGGTAACCCTAAATTGATCTAAAAATATGAAAGGTGAAAGGCTAACCAACCACCGTTCCTTAGGAGAAGACTTGAGAGTTCAGAGAGGAGGAGGGACAGAGTACGGTGCTTGGCATGGTGGTTGTTCTCCGTGGGAGACTGAGTGGCAAACTCAGGGGTCTGACTTTCGTGTCTGAGTCAGCGTGCTTTGCTCTATTTCTTGGACGCCGATGACGCACTGAACCCTGTGCTTCAGTCTCGTTTCTAGACTCTAGATGAGAACTTGGAAAATAAGTCTGATCAGTACAAATGCCCTCCAACTGCTAGCAAAAGAGACTACTGCACACACCCTAATGAGGTCTGACCAATGGCCTTTCCATTCTTCTGTGAGAAATACCAATATTTGTGTCTAGTAGAGATTGCATAAAATCCTGGTGATTTTGCCTCCTGAATGTTCCCATCCACTTTTTTTCCTTCTCCACCACTTTTTCTCTATTCCACAGTAGTCGGTCCTTTCACATACCTGGGAATAGCTTCCAAACCGATCCACCCGCCTCCACTCTGCAGCCCCCCATTTCTTTACCCGCAGCTAGCCTTGACATTCCAGAATGCACACCTCGCCTTACTCAGGTCAGACTCTGCACTGCGACCCTCCCACCCCCACTACCATCTCCAACCTACGTCTTCCCACTGATCTTAGGATAAATTACACTCATCAGCAACGTGGCTGAGAGGTAGATCTGAGTCATCCCGACCTCTCCAGCCCATCTGGAAGCCCCTTGCTTCTTGCTTTCTTTGTCCCATCCTCCAAAGCTTCTTTCCCTTGCACTTGCCACGTTTCCTCTCACCACAGGCCATTTGCACGTGCTGCTCCCTCAACCCAAAAGACACCTTGTTCTCCCCGCCCTCCCTTCACACCTCACAGTACAGTTTCCTCAGAGGGGCCTTCCTGGACCGCCAGGAGTCCAGCCACCCATCACAGCCTTGTAAGAGCAGCAGTTGTGTGCGTGCTGTGTGGTAATTTGATTAAGGAATCACTTGGAGAGCAATTGCCACCTCTCACCACTGGGATAGTGTAAGTTTAATGAAGCAAGGCTCAGCTGTGAGCTAAAAATAAACAGTCATTAAAACACTCGGGTCAGAAAAAAGCAAGTACTTAATATCATCTAAATGAATTTAAGATTTTAAATCTGCCTAAATTCAAGTTTTGAAAAAAATTTTATTGAATTTTAAAGAGGAGTTATTTTAATCACCATTGATTGCTTAGCCTCTTGCATCTGGACACAGTTTTTGCAATGTCTCTGCGTATGTACTAAGTCACTTCAGTTGAGTCAGACTCTGTGACCATAGACTGTAGCCTGGCACGCTCCACTGTCCATGGGATTCTCCAGGCAAGAATACTGGAGTGGGTTGCTGTGTGGGTTGCCATACTGGTTCTATTCCAGGAACAGGACCTCTCTCTAAACTCTTTTTTGTTTTGATTTGCTTTCTAATTTTTAAATTATTTTTTATTTTTATTTTTTTGAGGTATCGTTGACTCATAACATTGTGTTAGTTTCAGGTGCACCAGGTGGTTAAAGGGGAAGTAAAAAGACTTCCTGAGTCTTCTGTTTCTTAATTTTTTCACTTCAAAATAACTCACATATCAAAAAAACATTTCGGGGTGGCAAAGTTTGCTCCACTACAGCATCAAGAGCATAGATAATATTAAAATGTTGCAAAATAATTAAGAATTGATGAGTTGAGAGCATTTATTGCCTTTGTTTTTAATATAACATTTAATTTCAGGTTTATGTAATTTAATTTTGAATAATGACTGCTTATCAGAAAATTTCTGGAAATTTAACAATTGATTCTCAGAAGCCAGTATAAGAACGCTTCGGAACACCACTAAAGAGTCACCAAAAGGAGTAAGTGTCACAAAAAAATGCTATGAACTGAAATGCTCGGCTAAGGCCATGACAGAGCATTGCAAATCTCCTCTCCCTCAAATCCAAGTGGTGCTTTTGAAGTCAATCAATTTGTGGGAGGTGGGAGAGCTAAATGTCAGAAAATATTTGGTTTAAGATAAGTTTTGTTTTAAACATTCATAATGTTGAAGTAATAATAGCAAGGTGATTAAAAGCGTGGGTCTGGAATCAGATAGCCTTATATATGACGTCCAACCCTGTTATTTCATGACTTGTCCAACTGAGCAAGAATTTCTATCATTCTGAAAATAGCTATATATCTATACATGAAGATAATAATGTCTACCTTCCTAGTTTTCAATAAAAAAGAATTGACACAATATTATCTTTTCCAAAGTGTGTGCCACAAGACACTGGTCTTGTGAAATGTTGATAGGCACTAATCTGAGAAAATTCTGGTTTAAAATTAAGAAATTTAAAATGTGGAATCTGAAAAAAAGGATATAAATGAGCTTATTTACAAAACAGAAATAGACTTACAGACATAGAAACCAAACTTATGGTTACCAAAGGGGATGATGGGAGGGATAAATTAGGAATTTGGGATTAATATATATACACTACTGTATATAAAATAGATAGTCAACAAGGAATTTCTTTATAGTACAGGGAACTATATTCAATACCTTGAAATAACCTATAATGGAAAAGAATCTGAAAAAAATCTATCTATCTGAATCCCTTGCTGTTCCCCTGAAACTAGCACAAAAGTGTAAATTAACCTTGCGTGCACGCGCCTACTCAGTCGCGTCCTGCTCTTTGCGACCCCATGGACTGTAGCCTGCCAGGCTCCTCTGTCCACTGAATTTTCCAGGCAAGAATACTGAAGTGGGTTGTCGTTTCCTTTTTCAGGGGATTTTCCACACCCAGGGATTGAACCTGTGTCTCTTGCCTCTCCTGTACTGGCAGGCAGATTCTTTACCACTGTGCAACCTGGTAATTTCAATTTTATAAAATAGCTTAAAAAACTCTGAAAAACTACCAAAAAATTTCAGAACACTTAAGTAGTTAGGAAAGGTATATAATAAGGAGCATTTTGAAATGTGTTTGTCTAATGATCTCCATTTGTACTGGGTGTTTGGAGGATCTGTTTATTGTATTCTGAGGAACACACGGATAAACACACCCACAGCGCTCAGCACGGGCTGGTAAATGACTATGGGCCTGATAAAGAAGAGCAGCAATCATATTTTTACCAACATCATTAAAAAATAATACTCTGATACATAATCAAATATTTAGCAAAGATACGGTGCTTGGTCCAATGGAAAAATGAAGTCCTGCACCGTCAGATGGGCCAAAAGCCATTAAAGGCAGGAGCTCCATGAACACTTCAGAGATTTTTGTAGATTCAGATGGAGTAAAACCAAAGAGAATTGAAAAGCTGGGGTTATTAGTCAACCAGAAAAACACTGAAAGCAGAAGCCACAGCTGAGAGAAAAGTAAGGTAAACCTAAGAAGTCTCCTCTCAAATGATACATAGGAAAGAAGAGGGCCCTGATGTGAAATCACCAAATGGAAGCTTTCTGTTTTCCTAGGGTTTCCTGGCCAAATTATTAGGAGAGATGAGTCAACAAATTAATAGCTACCTGAGACTGAAGGAGTCTGGATCGGGCTAGGAAAAGACAGAGTCCTAAGAAGTCTTAGGTAGCAAAATAGATTCTAGCATAAGGTAAGAGGACTGGGCAGAAGAGAGAAAAGTAGGCTTGTGGGAGGGAGGAAAGTGTGCTTGAAGGGAGCTGGTTTGGTATAAAGAACTGATTTGCCCCCAGTGAATTAACAGATTGACTAATAAATGAATGCAATTGCAAACACACACAGAGACAGACCATGCTCCTGTGAAGAGTGATCAAAAGAAAGGAGCTACATGAAGAGGTGCTGGTTTTGACCTCTAAGTGGGAGCATCACTTTAGTGTCCAGGAGGACAGAGGGACCATGATCTCAGTCCAGTTTTGACTTGCGTATGTAGACAAATCAGAAAAGTTGTAGCATTTTCCAGAACCAGGGAGAAGCCTGGGGAAGATACTGTTTGAACTAACAGAATTCACACTGCTGTGTTAACTCTGCCAGGTGAGTCTGAGCCCTGTCTTAGAGACATTGTCTCAGAGCAATATTTATAAAAAGGGGAATTGATCATCTATAAAGGCGAATTGGGCAAGTATATTCTGTGCTGAGGACCAACTTTGGAGAAATCAGGGTACAAATGGGTATGGGACAACCCTTGAGTCTAACTTCCAACACCTGGAATTGACCTTGAAACCTTGGCAACAGGTTCCTTTCTACCAGAGCTTCATAGGAGAAGCCGTCTGTTTGAGAATAATACATCCTTCAGCTGGATTCAAGAAACTGTATGATAATCAATCTGGTTTCCTAACAGACACTTAAGAAAAAAAAAGCAAAGACAACAAAGTAGAGACTTTTTGGAAGAAGGTATCACAGTAATTAGCAGTTCTGAGTAATGATTATGATAACCCAAGAGTCAAGATTAATTCTTCTTATCCTTCTAAGATAGGCTTTTGATCTACAATTCAGGATTTGTTTCTGACCTTGTAACTTAAATTGTGCTGTAAGATGTTGTGATGATAGATAATCTTTCCAAATAAAGGTCCAGCGAGCACTGACCTTTACAAAGTGCACAGCATCCACACTGCAAAGACCAGATGAAAATGCGTTGGAAGAAAGGCGAGGCAGCCAGTTGTGCTTATTTCTCTTGATCAAGGGCATAATTGGTGATATCTCTTCAACTCAAAAACTTTTCACCCTTAAGAGATCACAACACAGGCCCTTCAAAGGTAAAAATTACCCCATTACATACTCTGAGATTTTAGGTGCAGCTTTCACAAAGCGTCCCTATTACACCGTCTTGCTTTTGCCAAGGACAGCCTCTTGCCCCTGGCATTCAGCTCTGGCCCAGTCTGACAGAAGCAGGGCAGGCTGCAAATAGCAGCAACCAAACCAATCAGGGCTTTCCTGCGGCTCTAAGGACGCTTTCACATTTTCTCTCTCCCCTTCTTTCTTTCTCTTCCTCCCTCCCTCCCTGCCTCCTCCTTCCTTCCTTCCTTCCTCCCTTTCTATGCAGCAATGAAGCTTTACTAGAAGTCTAAAAAGTGAACTTTAGACGGGAAATGTATGCCATAGTACTGCCCACCCCACTCTGCTCTTCATAGCTTAAAAAAAAATACACACAGACACATCACACGCAAATATGTATGCTTAAAAGGAACTAAAGAGCCTCTTGATGAAGGTGAAAGTGGAGATGGAAAAGCTCAAAAGACTAAGATCATGGCATCTGGTCCCATCACTTCATGGCAAATAGATGGGAAAGCAATGGAAACAGTAACAGGCTTTATTTTCTTGGCCTCCAAAATCACGGCAGATGGTGACTGCAGCCATGAAATTAAAAGACGCTTGCTCCTTGAAGAAAAGTTATGACCAACCTAGACAGCATATTAAAAAGCAGAGACATCACTTTGCCAACAAAGTTCCACATAGTCAAAGCTATGGTTTTTCCAGTAGTCATGTAGGGATGTGAGAGTTGGACAATAAAAAAGGCTGAACACCAAAGAATTGATGCCTTCAAAGTGTGGTGTTGGAGAAGACTCTTGAGAGTCTCTTGGACTGCAAGGAGATCCAACCAGTCCATCCTAAAAGAAATCAACTCTGGATATTCATTAGAAGGACTTATGCTGAGGATGAAACTCCAATACTTTGGCCACCTGATGCGAAGAGTGAACTCATTGGAAAAGACCCTGATGCTGGGAAAGATTGAGGGCAGGAGGAGAAGGGGACGACAGAGGATGAGATGGTTGGACGGCCTCACTGACTCAATGGACACGAGTTTGAGCAAACTCCAGGAGATGGTGAAGGACAGAGAAGCCTGGCAGCTGCCGTCCATGGGGTCACAAAGAGTTGAACATGACAGAGCAACTGAACAACAAGTTATTAATAGTATTGTTAAAATATTGCTTTATCCACGCAGTTATTCATTAAATTAATAATGTTTGTTCTCTCATTTTATCTACAGCTTGGATCACTTTTGTAATTGTTGAGTAAAAATAGTGAGAGGAAAATCCTAAAGTTAATGGTGCTCCCAACAAAATCTGAAATATGGGAGTGGTAGATTCCGTAACATACCTAAAATGCAATCTCATTATCACTATCTATTTCCGTCTGGAAAATGTGAATTTAAATAAAAGCCTTTTAAAATTTCAGCATTAAATTCCATATTCACAAACACCTGTACACAGAACACACACAAAAATGATTCAAGAGATCAATTACACGTATAATTCTATGTAGTAAGACTGTTTCAGATAGTGCTATACATAGTGCTAAGATAGATGAAAAATCAGTTAATTGTGTATCCACAAATTATGTAATCCAACATTTTATCTTCTTAAATCAGGTTGCCACATTTGTAGGAAGATCTGTAGTTTTTAGAAAGATAATGTTTCTCATTTCCTTAATAAAATACCCAACTGTAGTTAAGACAAACTTAAATAATTTTTTAAGATATAATAAGCTATCAATATGATGTTTAGCCTGAAAATCTTTTCATAGCCTTGTCTGGATTGATAAGGCATCTTTGCATTGGGTCCTTTGTGTGTTTGTTTTGAAGTGTGCCTTACCTTTTTCTGGGCAAGTTTTTAATGGCCAAGCAAAAATAGTAGCATAATTACCACTCTCTACCTAGAAAACAATGACATCTTTTAAATATGCACCACTTTTCCAAAACAGAGTGGATTATGTAGATATTAGTCCACTAAATCCTCACAACTAAAGTATAAATTAGAACAAGTTTGAACCAAATCCCAACTTAAGAAACATGGAAATTGAAACAACAAAAAAAAAACAAAGAGAAGTGCACACGGTATTTTAGGAAATCGATTGCAGGACTCTGTCAGTGAAGACTTTGGACTTTTCTAGGACTCTGACCATTTAGGGCTTGGCTCTGTATTTAACCTACTCTTTGTCATTTTTTCATGGGTGCATTTCCGACATGATAACCTAGGGAGAGATATTTCAGTTGTGATTCAAGTTATATTCCAGACCCAGACTATACAGTATATTGTCAAGTTCTTGGTTCACTATGTATATCCAGAACCTGAATTTAAGGGGCCATCAGTAGTAGACCTTTAGAATTAGAAATGAAAGCTAATATATGTATAAGATAATTCACAGTGTTTATTCAAAACATCAATTTTTTTGTCCTTGCAATTAGCCAAAAATTTAATGCATTTGATTTCTAATTAGGTGTTTGCATAATCACATTGAATTTAAGAAGCTGATATATGAATATATGTGAATATGATATGGTATTCAAATATACATGGGCTTCCCTGGTGGCTCAGATGGTAAAGAATCTGCCTGCAATGCAGGTGACCCAAGTTTGACTCCTGGGTTGAGAAGATCTCCTAGAGAAGGGAATGGCTACTCACTCCAATATTCTTGCCTGGAAAATCCCACGGACAGAGGGGCCTGGTGGGGTACAGTCCATGGGGTCACAAAGAGTTGGACACAACTAAACAACAGCAACAACAGCAATGAACATACTTAAGGTATAGAATTTATAAAGAGATCCTGTGGCTTTTGACCACAACAATTTTAATGAAGGCAATATATAGGCAAAATCTATGCAAAAAAAAGAACAAATATGTCTCCTTTTGCTTTTAGTTTCATACTTTCAATTGTCAGAAGCTACTGGGAGCAAATGGGATGTTGTTGCTTTGCCTAAGTTGACCTACTGGAAATAAAAACACAATGTAACCCAACAATTGTGGTTATTCTCATGTATAACATTTCAAAATTCTCATATTTTATTTTCAGAATTTTACTTATGAATGACTGCATAATATCTGAAGTGTTGTTGTTTAGTTGGTAAGTTGAGTCCAACTCTTTTGCGACCCCCACGGACTATAGCCCACTGGCTCCTCTGTCCATGGGATTTCCCAGGCAAGAATATTGGAGTGGGTTACCATTTCCTTTTTCAGGGAATCTTCCAGATTCAGGGCTCAAACCTAGGTCTCCAGCATTGGCAGGCAGATTCTTTACCATCTGAGCCACTAAGGAAGTCCCACCGAAGTGCAGGGAGTGCATTTAATAAGTGATCATTTAGAGTGTGCTTGCATTTTTCACAAAATGTTTTCCTCCTTTGTGAATGTATAAATTTGAGCCCCAACATCTACATATTAATCTTTCTCCATATGTGTTATTGTTCTATTAATTGATTTGAATTTTCAAATTATGTCTAATTCATTCGGTTCTCAAAATTTATGGAATGCCTCTATGTACAAGTCTCAATTAGGTATTCAGTAAATATTTTTGAAGATGAGGAAAGTAATCCCCAA
This sequence comes from Giraffa tippelskirchi, assembly GCF_054371585.1. Taxonomy (NCBI): domain Eukaryota; kingdom Metazoa; phylum Chordata; class Mammalia; order Artiodactyla; family Giraffidae; genus Giraffa; species Giraffa tippelskirchi. The sequence continues at coordinate 4,826,856 of NC_137280.1, read as the reverse complement.
ATAAAGATTAACCCCCAAATTATTTTCCTACAGGAATAAAGATCTAATTTTTAAGAATAAATTAATCATTCACTTAATGAATCAGGAAAACCTTTAACAACTTTAATTTGGTTAATATTAAACAGAAGAGATAATTTGTAATCCTCACTTTGGGTTAGGTAGACTTGAAATCTTGTTAGCTGGTGGAAGCATTTTGTAACGTGTTTCCTCTAAGCCATTGCAAATGTTTCAAAAATGTCAAATGCTGCAAAATTGTAATTCATGTGAATGCTCTCTTCATCCTTTTTAAAGTCAAATCTTTTTATGTGATTTGTATTATCACTGACTTGATTCTTGCCTGCCCCGACTTATTACTGATTCCTCCACAAATAACTTAACATTTTTTATGGTTGGCCTTCTAAAGCAAGGCCTTATTTTCTCATGTTTAATTCGAACTATTGGAAACATTTTATTTGTACTTCTGTCCAGAGGATTTCCCAGGCAGGAATCCTGGAGCCGGTTGCCATTTCCTTCTTTGGGGGATCTTTCCTACATAGTGATCCAAGCCAGGGCTCCTACACCGCATTGTATTGCAGGCAGATTCTTTACCACTGAGCCACTGGGGAAGCCCAGGTTACAAAAGGAAGATATTGATTAATATGGGTCTTCTTTTTTTTTTTTTTCCTGAAGGAAAGAACATGCATTTTTGGTAGGCTTAGCTTTCTGTATTTATTTTCACAGGTAATAATTCTACATTTCTATCACCTGTCCCAGTAGATATTTTTATCCTGACCTAGTTCACTGGTTTCTGTTTCTTAGTTTTCTTCAAGAGAATCTAAGTTCAGCCCCAAGCCCACAGTTCAAGTTCAGGTTCAGTGGGGACAAACCACAGTGAACTGGAGCCATTGTTTTCTTGAGCAGCTGTGATTTCCTAGACTGCTTTTGATGTGCTCTTTCTCCTTTACTTTGATTTCACCCGCTAGACTTAAGCCCACGTTTTATATTTAAATGTGTTCTGAACCATGACAACATTTTGGTACTACTTGGTTTCCCTATAAAATTGTTAGAAATTCATAGGGCCTCTTGCCTGATCAGTAATTCATTATATAATTTTCAATTTGATTGGTCACTGATTATCCAGTTCAATTTCAGCTGCTGACAAAACATAGTACTGTCTTATGTCCAAGACTCTCATTTGCAAAATTTACTTGCCAAGATTAATAAAAGCCATCTTTGAAAATTGTTACATTTGGGGCACAAGTTGTTTATTTTTATTTAATATTTCCCAAATGATGCTTTACATTGTCAAGTACTGCTTTTGTTGTCTCATATGTTAGTAGAAAAATCTAAAAATAATTGTCTTCAATAACTTTTAAGATCTGAAAAGCAGGAAATTATTTCTGGATTTAAAATAAACACTTCTATTAAATATGCTGCTGTACTTGCTATTCTTAATTGTTAAAGCAATTGCTTTTAGGTTGTTATAAGAAAGGGATTTGTGTTGTTTTGCTCCTAAAATTGTACCTTGAATATGAAACAAAACATATATATATATAACACAAAAAAGGGAGGATGCAACCATTGACACAACTATTCACCTCATTTGAGAGGATATTTGCAAATTCCGTTCAGTTCTATGAGAATTCATTGAATGCTTTCTTTGTGGAAAAATCCTTCTACAGGCTATGAGGAAAGAAGCCAAGATGACTAAGGCATGCTTCCTGGTTTCAGATTTACAAAGTTCCTCAAAGTAAAGATTTTATTATGATTTTATAGATGAGAAAACTGAGGCTCAGAGAGGATAAGTTATTTGACCAAGTGAAACAGCTAAAGTAGTCAAACTAGGCGTTCATTCTCACACCTGATTACCGGAAACCACTTCCATCGCTCATCATCCCGGGATTCATGCGGCAGAACTGCAGCAGCCAGTGTGGAACTAATGTAAGCATTTCAAATAGCATTTTGACGTTCGAGATTAAGTAAAACATACGGCTAAAATTAATTTTACTTGCTCTTTTCCATTTTTAATGTGGTTACTAGGAAATTTAAACTCATGTGGTTGCTCATTTGTATCCTACACTGTGGTTCTCCTGGACAGCATTGTTACAGGGTGTGTTAGTCACTCAGTCCTGTCCAACTCTTTGCGACCCCATGGACTGTAGCCTACCAGCCTCCTCTATCCATGGAATTTTCCAGGCAAGAATACCGGAACAGGTTACCATGCCCTCCTTCAGGGAATCTTCCCAAAGCAGGGACTGAATCTCCTACTTTGCAGGCAGATTCTTTACCATTTGAGCTACCCAGGAAGACCTATTGTTTTAGAAAATGCTATAAATTTCTTACTCAGTGTGTTTCAAAGTGCCTTTTATTTTGCTTTTACTTATCCCTTTTATCCTCTTGAAATCTATGAAGCTACATCAATGTTCTCATTAACAAGATTCAGAAAACTTTTATTGGACACATCAGCAAAGTATTTTTCTCTGAGTGCTTGAATTAGAGGATTTGTAACTTCCTGAGTGCTCCTGAAAAGCTTTTTGGCTGCAGAATGTTATTGCTGCCTGAATAGAATATAAGTGCATTCAAATGAGGGTCAAGTTTTGCTCTCTATTTTGTGCCACGATCAACATTGTAAATGGTTGGTGCAAATGGATTCACAAGAGAGGGAACTAAAAGCTCGAGGGTGAGAAAGAATACTAACTGATTCTAATCAATGACAAGAGAAATGAAGCAAATTACTGTTATTAAAACTTAGACCTGCCAAACTATTTTTATTCTGAAAAAAAAAAAAGTTTATTCCCACTGCCTTTAGTGTTATCTTCCACTCTTTCTCCATGCCCCTTGCCCTCTGAGATTCTTCTTATCTGTAGCCTAAACGAACACAAATATCTGGTTAAAATAAAAATCTCCCTTTTTTCTCTCCAAACCCCAACTACTTAGGTCAAAATTTTATCAAAATTGCAATTTAAAGAGGAAAATAAACTGAGAAGTGAAACATAGTCAGCCTCATTTGACTATGTTTCTTTGATTTGCAAATTGGCATATTGCTAAAAACAAGAAAACAGCCAAAATGGAGTAGCTTATGCTAAGTCCCATGACACCAAAGAGACTTAATTATTGTTTTGGCTCCACCAGAAGTGGAATTTTAAACCAGCCAGTCAGGAACTGCCTGATTCAACACTGCTTACGTAATCTGCCGGATAGACCCCTGCCGTCCCCAAAAGGGCAGTGATCTTGGAATAACCGCCTACTTTTGTGTAGTGTAACCCCTTGTTCCTGTCCGTTCTGCCTCTACAAGTCTGTCGACTTGCACAGGTCCTCACAGCTCTTTTCTATCTGCGAGGTTGGGTGCTGCCCAATTCAAGCTGAGTTTTGCTCAAATTCTTAAAAATGTATTGTACCTCAGTTTCTCTTTTAGCAATACATTTAATCTTTAAGTTTTATTGATTTCATTTCTAATTTAGTCTTTCACCCAGAAGAATAAAGGATCTACGGTGTCCCTTTTTCCCCTTTCTTCCCTATTAGTTGAGGAAATCACCCAGACAGGAATCTGAACCAGCTTACAGAATAGACCACAGGGATTTGCATACTAAGATTTTTCAACTATGCAGTTTTAAAAATCTAAATCTAAGCCTGTGGGCTCATTTAACTAATGAAAGTTGATTAGATTAGGTTTTTTTTTCAGGTCTAGAGACAAAATTAGCAAAAAGCTAGGACTAAAATAAACCTCCAAAATTACCAGTTTTAATCTCTTTCCTCAGAGTGTCTGAAGGGGAAGTACTAGCAAGCTGTAATGGAAACATGAAGTTCAAGTGGACCCTGATGATCTTTCAGGGAAGGTCTGATGGTTTGGTTTGCTTTTTACTTGCTTGTTTTTAAGACTAAACCGTTTTTAATAACCTATACTCTTCTCCCTTGAAACAAAGCACCCTGTAAGGTGTGTGATTGTATCTTGCTTGTAGCATTATGATTTGACATCTTTCCTCTGCAAAGTACTTTGTGGCACATATTTTTAATTCATATAAATCAATGAACTCAATTTTAGGACTTTTCTGTGTTGCCACCAGTGATAACCAGACTTACTCATGGCCTTAGTAAATATCATTCACCCAGGAGCGGAATAGGGGCTCAAATTCCTTAAAAAAGTAGAAATAAAACTACCATATGACCCAACAATCCCACTATTGGGCATATACCCTGAGAAAACCATAACTGAAAAATACACATGTACCCCAATTTTCATTTCTGCACTATTTACAATAGCTAGGACATGAAGCAACCTAGATGTCCATCAACAGAGGAATGGGTAAAGAAGCTGTGGTACCTATATACAATGGAATAATACTCAGCCATAAAAAATCAGAAAGAGAAAAATAAATATCGTATACTGATGCATATGTATGGAATCTAGAAAGACGGTACCGATGAACCTATTTGCATGGCAGCAGTGGAAACGCGGACATAGAGAACAGACTTGTGGAGACGGTGGGGGAAGGAGAGAGCGGATGAACTGGAAGAGTGCCTTGAAAACATAGACACTGCCGTATATAAAATAGACCACCAGTGCGAACTTGCTGTATGACTCTGGGAGCTCAAATCAGTGACAACCTAGAGGGGTGGGATGGGGTGGGAGGTAGGAGGGAGCTTCAAGAGGGAGGGGGCATATTATGCATGGTTGACTCATGTTGATGTATGGCAGAAACCAACACAATATTGTAAAGCAATTATCCTCCAACTAAATATAAATAAATTTAAAAAATAGTAGAAGCTCAAGAGGCTTCTAACTTTTAAACAACAAATTTAACAATATAATTCATTTTTATTTAACATAACATTTGTTATTAAATATTTAGCATTAATTTGTTCATTCAGATAACGTCACAAAAATCAAGTTGTTTACATCTTCAAGGACTGACCCAGAGTACCAAGATAAATAGATTTAACAACAAAGAATAGATTTCTGTTAATTTCCAATTCCTTTGGCAGGTAATAATTTTGTTTTATTATTAAAATAAACGAAATTTCTCAGACCTAGGAGTGCCCCATACTGTGATGTCAATGCTTTAATTTGGCGTTTAGAAATGAGTAGTATTATACTTAGAAAGGTGTTGCATATGTATCTTAGTCTATTTGCACTTCTATAATAGAATAACACAGTTTGGGTGCCTTACAAACAACTGAAATTTATAACTCACAGTTTTGGAGGCTGGGAAGTTCGTTAGCAAGATGCTAGTAGATTCAGTGTCCGGGGAGAGCCCCCCTGGGTTCATAGGTGGCTAACTTCCTGCTGTGTCCCCTTACAGTAGAATGGATGAAGAAGCTCCTTGGGGGTCTCTTTTATAGGAGTACTAAACCCATAGGAGCCCTCATGATCCACATGCCTCCCAAAGGTTCCATCTTTAAACATCATCACACTAAGAGTTAGGATTTCAACATATGAATTTTAGAAAGACACAAGCATTACATAAACACACACACACACATACAATATATATATATAAAGAAATGTGTTATGTATTATAAGGAAATACAAAAAAAGAGCTTCAGCTGTTTATTTTTTATTGATTTATTATTTATTTCTTCATTGCTGCGCTTGGGCTTTCTCCAGTTGCAGTAAGTGGGGTTTGCCCTCCGCGCTGCAGACCCCTCCGTGTGGGGGCTTCTCCTGTTGCCGCGCGCGCTCTAACCCCATGTGGGGCATGGGCTCGGGAGTTGTGACGCTCAGGTTTAGTTGCTCCGCGGCATGTGGAATTTTCCTGGAAAAGGGATTGAACCCATGTCCTCCCAGTTGGCAGGCGGCTTCTCAACCCCTGGGCCACCAGGCAAGTCCGACAGAGATTTATTATAAAAAGTTAGCTTACATGATTACGGAAGCTGACCTATCCCAAGGTCGGTAGTCAGCAAGTTGAAGAACCTGGAGAACTAATGTTATAGTGCCACTTCAAAGGCCAACAAGACCAAATGGCTAGTGATATTGAACATCTTTTCATGAACCTGTTGGTCTTTGCACATTTTCTTTGAGAAATGCTTGTTCAGGTTCTTTGTCAATTTTTTAATTAGGTTATTTGATTTTTGCTATCGAGTCATATGAGTTCTTTCTAAATTTGGATATTAATTGCTTATCATATTATTGTTTGCAGTTTCTTTCCACTTTTAATCTTTCCCCCCCCAAAGGAGATATATTATTTAAAATTCTGATTCCTCCTGCTACAGTTTGTGCACACACACACACACACACACACACATATATGTAATTTTAACCTGACAGCTGTTTTCTCTGTGCCTTATAGTGATAGGTAAAACTTCGATCTTGATACATAGACAATCTGGAATTCAGTCGAACATTTCTCATGGTTTACATTCCTAGTAATAATTGTAGGACTTCACAAGAAAACCATTCAGCCAAATGTGCTCAAACTTTTGCCACATGAATACTTTCATTTTCACTTTTGCTTTGATACGTTACTTAAAGACAGCTCTTGTTAGCTAATTACTAAGGGAAAGTATTTTTGATATTTGAAAATGAGCATTCTACCCTTGTACTGCTTTTCTCTGAAGCAGTCCCTAAGCTTGCTTAGGACTTAACCTATTGGTGAGTCCTTAACCTATTAGTGAGACCACCAAAACTTGGAAGGTAGGAAACCTGATATGTTTTGTTGACAAAAAAATTATATTCATCTTTAATTTCTTCTTGAAATAGCCACCCCCTCATAATTCGCGGTAACCAGTGAATACTGGAAGTCAGACCTGGCTACTGCATATGTGAACAAATGTGGGCCTTATATCTCTTATTCTTTGTTTTTAACTGCAGTATAATTACTTTACAATGTGTTAGTTTCTATTGTACAACAACGTGAATCAGCTATTTGAATACACACATCCCTTCCCTCTTGAGCCTCCGCCCTACCCCTCTAGGTCATCACGGAGCAGCGAGCTGAGCTCCGTGTGCTGTACAGCAGCTTCCCATAGCTGTCTATTTTCCACATGGCTGTATATACTCCTTATTCTTATATTGCTGTTAATTTCTGAGAAGTAAATAACATGCCTGACTAGGAGAGTAGGCCACTTACCAGGGGGACTAGCAAAGGGCTACATAGTTCATTATGTACATATCCTACTACGAGTCTATATACCTACAGAAGCAAAAAATCATAAGGCGCATAAAACTTGAGGAAACTCTCTGCCATTGACTCCTTATTTTAATAATAATGATCACATTTTTAAAATAATATGTTATGGCTCAGTGTAGAGAAGATTCAGAGGCGCATGTCCCTCTACATGTTCAGGAGCCCTGTTTTCCTCAGCTCACTAGCCCTAGGTAACTGTATATCCCTTTACCTCTATCCGCCTGGGGCTGAATAAGCTGTAAACTTTCTGACTGGCAAAATTAGATTTTAGGTACCTCCCCTTGGAGATGTCTTATACCAACCTCAACTGGCCCAGTATGTTGAGTGAACAAGCGTACCCATCAGAGCTCTACCAAGCCAAAGAAGCAACCATCCGCTTCTAAAGTCTTCATTTCTGGAAGCGGGTGGAAATACGTCAGACACTATCAGGGCTGTTTATTCTGTAAGCGTTAACATTTGTGCTGATTCATAAACTACCTTTTTTTGTTAAAATTCCTTAAATACAATTCTTCATAGATTGATTTAAAATAAAGTTTATTCCATTTTAAAGAATATTAAATTCAGCCTGCTAAACTACTTGCCTGTTGTAATGTTCAAGGTTCATTCAAATTTTATCATGGCTTGTTTCTTAATCAACTAACGTTTAAATTCCTTTGTCCAAAATTAACATTGAGAAACAATTTCAAGCATAAAACTCCAATCTTGATGATGGTGACATATTCTTGATTCATACAGAAATTGTCAAAACATACAAGCTTATGGCTTTTATTGACTTCTACCACTTTTTAATATATAGACACTGTGGTGGGTTATGCATTTGAGCTTAAGGCTCGTCAGAGTTAGAAATGCTATGCAGAAACTACTTGCTGTGAAACCAATATTCATTCTGCAATTTTTCATTAGTGAAAGAGTCTCTATATTCTGGGAACAGCAATCCTTCCAGATATAGAACTATTATATATCTCACTCACATTATTGGTGGGGTGATCAGTTAAATGTGAGTAAATGTTACTGTAGGGGAGAGGTCCACGGACTCTCTTTAAAAGGAAACCATCTATCTGGAAGGCACACTCATCTATTCTGGTACTGTTTCCTTTTTGCTGTAGTATGGCTAGAGCTGCAGTGGTTACTCTGTGAGCATGAAGCTACCTTGGGGATGGAAGCTGGATGCTAAGAATATCAAGGGAGGGAGATAGAAGGAGCCTGAGACAATGCTGACCTTGAGGAGCCCGCAGACCATTATAGAATGGTGCTTTGCCATAACGGATATTGTGAAACAAGTCTCTATTTTGGGAAAACTATTTTAGGTCCTAGCCATGAAATACAATTCCTAGTTGAAAAAAACTATTTTAGCAAAGTCTGTATTTTAATAACACATCCAGAATTAGAGTGATAGTCTTTTTTAAAAATTTAAGATGTAAGCATGATGATTTGACTCACATATCCCATGGATGCATGCTAAGTCACTCCAGTCATGTCTGAGTCTTTGGGACCGCATGGACTGTAGCCTTCCAGGCTCCTCTGTCCGTGGGATTCTCCTGGCAAGAACACTGGAGTGGGTTGGCATGCTCTCCTCCGGGGGATCTTCCCAACCCAGGGATCAACCTCACGTCTTCTGTGGCTCCTACATGGCGAGCAGATTCTTTACTATTGAGCCACTGGGGAATAGATTATCACAATATGTTTAATGATCATTTATCATCTCATATAGACACAAAATTAAAGAAACAGAAAAAAGTTTTCCTTGCTGTGAGAGCTATTAGGATTTACCCTCTTAACAACCTTCATATAGAACATCCAGCAGTACTGATTATATCTATTATGTTATATATTACGTCCCCAGTACTTATTTACCTTGTCACTAGACGTCTGTACCTCTAAATTGTCTTCATCCAGTTCCCCCTCACCCCTACCCCTGTCTCTGGTAGCTGCAAATCTGATCTCTTTTTTTTAATGAGTTTGTTTTTGAAGCATAATTGTTGGTTTAGAGTACTATGCTGGCCCACAGTACCATGTTGGTTTCAGAGTGATGATCTTTTGAAAGAACATGCAATAATATCAAGTGGTATTCATCAGATGCACTTTAGACCTTTCATGATTAAATGTGCATCTTAATGGGATGAAGCTTTAGATAAAGTCAGTATTTCTTTCCTGTCACCCTGTCCTAGTGAATATGACGGCGCTGTGTTATATGCCAATGATAAGATTTTATCATCATAAAGGAAACACTGATCTCATTAAAGCACATTTCTATCGATTAGAATGCTTTCATTTGGAAGAATACAATATAAATTGAATATGTAACAAAATCACGGCAAATTATTTTATCTTTCAGAATAACTTGGTATAATCTAGACTTTATATAGACAAAGAATGCTCTCACACATTTATTAATCAGCACACACTGAGCATATGTTGTTTTTGCTATGCACAAATCACTTCCCACTACTTCTGGGATCAGACCTTCTCTTTCCTTAGAAATTTCATTCCATACTGTTCAGTTGGGGTCCACCCTGCCTCCTAAACCAAGCTATAGCATCTGGATTTAGCCAGTTCTGACCAATCAAATTATCTCTTAAATGGCACCCCACTCCAGTACTCTTGCCTGGAAAATCCCATGGATGGAGGAGCCTGGTAGGCTGCAGTCCATGGGGTCACTAAGAGTCAGACACGACTGAGCGACTTCACTTTCACTTTTCACTTTCATGCATTGGAGAAGGAAACGGCAACCCACTTCAGCATTCTTGCCTTGAGAATCCCAGGGACAGCGGAGCCTGGTGGGCTGCCGTCTGTGGGGTTGCACAGAGTCAGACACGACTGAAGCAACTTAGCAGCAGCAACTGATTCTGAGTTGACAGCGGACACAAGCTGGGCTAATCAGATCTTCCTAGGATGTTTTATCAAAACTATTTGGAAAGATTTTTTGCACATAGGAAATGAGTCTATGGGATGTTGGTGGCCATTTGGGGGCCTAAGTCAAGAGCACAGAGTTAGCAGCCTAAGAACCTGACAGTATTTGAGGCCCGACGTTCAACTGTGTCTGAAGCAACTCATGTCCTGTTGCATATGTCTATGTTTCTTTTTCTGCAGAAATATGTAAAGAAGGAATTCAAATAGGATGAAAAACCCAATCTAATCTCAACAGGAGAGATATCTGTATTTCTGTGCACACCTCTATAAGCTCTTTACTTACATTTAAGTTTTATTAAAGATGCTGAAAGTTAAAGAATGCATATAGGCAACATGATTTCCTGTTATTAATACGATAATTTGAAAATACATAGTCCCATAACCATGTGTCCATATTTATGCTCTTACAGAAGAAGAAATCAGAAAAATCCTTGTCCCTAATCTAGCATCAAGTAAGAGTTTTTCACCAAAGTAAAACACACATATAACACACAGGTACAAACTCCAGGCCTACTCTGGGACACTCTTCCTGTGACCATGCTGAACCAGGGAGCAGTGGGGCCAGAACCAAACCATCTTGGTGACAACAAGAAGCCTGCGCCGTCCTGTGACACTACACTCACTCATTGCTGTACTCACTGTACTCACTCACACTGTACTCACTATACTCACTCATTGCTATACTCACTATACCCACTCATTGCTATATCACTATACTCACTCATTGCTATACTCACTATACCCACTCATTGCTATATCACTATACTCACTCACACTATACTCACTATACTCACTCATTGCTATACTCACTATACTCACTCATTGCTATACTCACTATACTCACTCATTGCTATATCACTATACTCACTCACACTATACTCACTATACTCACTCATTGCTATATCACTATACTCACTCACACTATACTCACTATACTCACTCATTGCTATACTCACTGTACTCACTCACACTGTACTCACTATACTCACTCATTGCTATACTCACTGTACTCACTCACACTGTACTCACTATACTCACTCATTGCTATACTCACTGTACTCACTCACACTGTACTCACTATACTCACTCATTGCTATACTCACTGTACTCACTCACACTGTACTCACTATACTCACTCATTGCTATACTCACTGTACTCACTCACACTGTACTCACTATACTCACTCATTGCTATACTCACTGTACTCACTCACACTGTACTCACTATACTCACTCATTGCTATACTCACTATACCCACTCACACTATACTCACTATACTCACTCATTGCTATATCACTATACTCACTCACACTATACTCACTATACTCACTCATTGCTATACTCACTGTACTCACTCACACTGTACTCACTATACTCACTCATTGCTATACTCACTGTACTCACTCACACTGTACTCACTATACTCACTCATTGCTATACTCACTGTACTCACTCACACTGTACTCACTATACTCACTCATTGCTATACTCACTATACCCACTCATTGCTATATCACTATACTCACTCATTGCTATACTCACTATACTCACTCATTGCTATATCACTATACTCACTCACACTATACTCACTATACTCACTCATTGCTATATCACTATACTCACTCATTGCTATACTCACTATACCCACTCATTGCTATATCACTATACTCACTCACACTATACTCACTATACTCACTCATTGCTATACTCACTATACCCACTCATTGCTATATCACTATACTCACTCATTGCTATACTCACTATACCCACTCATTGCTATATCACTATACTCACTCACACTATACTCACTATACTCACTCATTGCTATACTCACTGTACTCACTCACACTGTACTCACTATACTCACTCATTGCTATACTCACTATACCCACTCATTGCTATATCACTATACTCACTCATTGCTATACTCACTATACTCACTCATTGCTATATCACTATACTCACTCACACTATACTCACTATACTCACTCATTGCTATATCACTATACTCACTCACACTATACTCACTATACTCACTCATTGCTATACTCACTGTACTCACTCACACTGTACTCACTATACTCACTCATTGCTATACTCACTGTACTCACTCACACTGTACTCACTATACTCACTCATTGCTATACTCACTGTACTCACTCACACTGTACTCACTATACTCACTCATTGCTATACTCACTGTACTCACTCACACTGTACTCACTATACTCACTCATTGCTATACTCACTGTACTCACTCACACTGTACTCACTATACTCACTCATTGCTATACTCACTGTACTCACTCACACTGTACTCACTATACTCACTCATTGCTATACTCACTATACCCACTCACACTATACTCACTATACTCACTCATTGCTATATCACTATACTCACTCACACTGTACTCACTATACTCACTCATTGCTATACTCACTGTACTCACTCACACTGTACTCACTATACTCACTCATTGCTATACTCACTGTACTCACTCACACTGTACTCACTATACTCACTCATTGCTATACTCACTGTACTCACTCACACTGTACTCACTATACTCACTCATTGCTATACTCACTGTACTCACTCACACTGTACTCACTATACTCACTCATTGCTATACTCACTGTACTCACTCACACTGTACTCACTATACTCACTCATTGCTATACTCACTGTACTCACTCACACTGTACTCACTATACTCACTCATTGCTATACTCACTATACCCACTCACACTATACTCACTATACTCACTCATTGCTATATCACTATACTCACTCACACTATACTCACTATACTCACTCATTGCTATACTCACTGTACTCACTCACACTGTACTCACTATACTCACTCATTGCTATACTCACTGTACTCACTCACACTGTACTCACTATACTCACTCATTGCTATACTCACTATACCCACTCATTGCTATATCACTATACTCACTCATTGCTATACTCACTATACCCACTCATTGCTATATCACTATACTCACTCACACTATACTCACTATACTCACTCATTGCTATACTCACTGTACTCACTCACACTGTACTCACTATACTCACTCATTGCTATACTCACTATACCCACTCATTGCTATATCACTATACTCACTCATTGCTATACTCACTATACTCACTCATTGCTATATCACTATACTCACTCACACTATACTCACTATACTCACTCATTGCTATACTCACTGTACTCACTCACACTATACTCACTATACTCACTCATTGCTATACTCACTGTACTCACTCACACTGTACTCACTATACTCACTCATTGCTATACTCACTGTACTCACTCACACTGTACTCACTATACTCACTCATTGCTATACTCACTGTACTCACTCACACTGTACTCACTATACTCACTCATTGCTATACTCACTGTACTCACTCACACTGTACTCACTATACTCACTCATTGCTATACTCACTGTACTCACTCACACTGTACTCACTATACTCACTCATTGCTATACTCACTGTACTCACTCACACTGTACTCACTATACTCACTCATTGCTATACTCACTATACCCACTCACACTATACTCACTATACTCACTCATTGCTATATCACTATACTCACTCACACTATACTCACTATACTCACTCATTGCTATACTCACTGTACTCACTCACACTGTACTCACTATACTCACTCATTGCTATACTCACTGTACTCACTCACACTGTACTCACTATACTCACTCATTGCTATACTCACTGTACTCACTCACACTGTACTCACTATACTCACTCATTGCTATACTCACTGTACTCACTCACACTGTACTCACTATACTCACTCATTGCTATACTCACTGTACTCACTCACACTGTACTCACTATACTCACTCATTGCTATACTCACTGTACTCACTCACACTGTACTCACTATACTCACTCATTGCTATACTCACTATACCCACTCACACTATACTCACTATACTCACTCATTGCTATATCACTATACTCACTCACACTATACTCACTATACTCACTCATTGCTATACTCACTGTACTCACTCACACTGTACTCACTATACTCACTCATTGCTATACTCACTATACCCACTCATTGCTATATCACTATACTCACTCATTGCTATACTCACTATACTCACTCATTGCTATATCACTATACTCACTCACACTATACTCACTATACTCACTCATTGCTATACTCACTGTACTCACTCACACTGTACTCACTATACTCACTCATTGCTATACTCACTGTACTCACTCACACTGTACTCACTATACTCACTCATTGCTATACTCACTATACCCACTCATTGCTATATCACTATACTCACTCATTGCTATACTCACTATACCCACTCATTGCTATATCACTATACTCACTCACACTATACTCACTATACTCACTCATTGCTATACTCACTGTACTCACTCACACTGTACTCACTATACCCACTCATTGCTATATCACTATACTCACTCATTGCTATATCACTATACTCACTCACACTATACTCACTATACTCACTCATTGCTATACTCACTGTACTCACTCACACTGTACTCACAATACTCACTCATTGCTATGTCACTATATTCCCTCACACTATACTCACTGTATTCACTCATTTCTATATCACTATACTCATTCACACTATACTCACTATACTCACTCACACTATACTCACTATACTCATTCATTGCTGTACTCACTATACTCACTCATTGCTATATCACTATACTCACTCACACTATACTCACTATACTCACTCACACTATACTCACTATACTCACTCATTGCTATACTCACTATACTCACTATACTCACTCATTGCTATATCACTATACTCACTCGTACTATACTCCCTCGGGAGCCACTGCCATCAGGAAGTTGCAGCCAGATCCAGGCCCTGCAGTGCATGCTGCCTTCTGTGCCAGAAAAGTGAAAAATACCCAAGTCTTACCCCTACACCCCATCAACTCTGTGGGCCTTGCACCCTTGCTAATGCTATCCTGGAAAAACCCAAGGATCTACAAACAGCAAAAGCAGAAGTAAAGAAGCATGGTCTCAGCCTCCTTCCTGCCTCTCAGCGGGGTGAACCTAGTCACATTCACATTCTCTGGCTGGGAGGCTCTCACGGACAGAGGAGACTGGTGGGCTACAGCCCGTGGGGTCGCAAAGACTTGGACACAACTGAGTGTCTGAGCAATCTCATTCAGGAACCTGGCGGCAAGGATTCATTCAAAATGTAATTTTAGTATTTTAGTTTTTCAGCCTCTGCTGTACAGAAAGGCCCAGGAGAAGGAGGGTATTCTAGACGCCATGTGCAAATCCACCACATCCGTGACAGAGAATACAGTTATTGATTTGTGAATTGAGAAGATAAAATCTCATTTTGTTTAAAATCATGTTTTAAAAAAAAAAAATGAAAGCTTTTCTCATGAAAAAAAAAGAAGGCTTTTTTTTTCCCCAGAAAGCTTTGTTGGTATTTAGAAGATTTTGCATATCTTGTTTGGGTGATTGATTTTATTTTTATTAAAAAAATTTTTTAATTGAAATATAGTTGATGTACCATGCTGTGTTAATTTCTTCTATTAAGCAAAGTTATTCAGATATCTATATCTTTTAAAAATATTCTTTCCATTATGGTTTATCCCAGGACATTGGATATAGTCGCCTTTGTTACACAGTAAGACTGCATTGTTCATCCATTCTATCTATATGCGATAGTTTGCATCTACCAACGCAAACTGCCATATTGATATTTTTAAAAGCTAAATGATAGTTTTCTATTTTTTAAAATTAATTTTAAAGATTTTTAAAGTTTTTGAATAGAAGGATTATGGGGACTCTAGTTATTTGTTATGCAATTGACATAATAGCTAGTCATCTCAATGCAAGACTCAATGCAAATACAATGGGTAATTGGTAAATATTTTTTTACTTTAGCTAATTTGTTAAAAGAGAAAAAAAATTCCTTTGTGAAAAAGAATCTAATACAGTTGTAAGCAACTTACGAACATTATTATGTATACATAAAATCAGCAACAGTGAAATAAAAAAAAGCAGATCTACTGCATGGTCAGGTCACTCGAGGTGGCTGTCCTCCTGCTCTCTGCAACCTCCCTGGCTGGGCCAGCGCCTGCTTCACCGACACCCTCCTCACAGGACTGACTTCCTACATACTCGCCCCAGTCCCCAGCTAGTGACTGTCCCTCAAAGCGGAGGTTAGGGATGTGGCCCTCTGGCACTTTCCTGAGTAACCTGATGAGCCTGCCTGACATCAGTTCCACCTATAACCTCTCTCTCCCCTAGAGCAAAGACTGTTATCACCTTCTCATGGTTCTCAGCACATGGTACGGAGTCACTCTGGGACCTTATTTCAGACGTGCCAGACTCCTCGTCCATCAAACCCTTGATGTCTCTGTTGCTGACCCCTGGCTCCCTCTCCAGTCTGGAAGGTGGGCAAGTATAGGCCTTGCGGCTGTGCAGAGTGCAGCCCAACATCCACTCTCAAGTTTTCTGCCATTGCTGTAAAATGAGACCAAAATAGCTTTCTCAGAAATGTGAATGTTTTTGGACAACTGTGTGTCTACATCTATAGCAGAAAAATTTTCCTCCAAATTAAAACAAATTTGAGAATACTATTTTTTTGCAGAACAGAATTACTCTGCATAGAAATTTTAGCAGTTGACAAATTGGTTATATTAAGGTCAAATCACAGGAGAGAACTTTTCAAATTTTGTGTTTTTTTCTGGACTGGTTTTATTTTGTTTTTTCTCTAATGTGAGAGAATTACCTTTTAAAAGCTGCGAATAGTCTCTATTTTGAGAGACGTAGAAATTAAATCACACTTTTCATAGATTTTATTTGTTCAGTGGTTGTCAACAAATGGTCCTTTTAATGTCAAAAAGAAATGGTTAAGGCAAACATTCTCAGGATAAGAGAATAAAAGAGTACTGTTACAAGGATCTGGGATATAAATGCTGGAGGTGAGTGACACTGACCACACTCCACAAATGTCATTTCAAACTTTTGGCTTTATCTGGGGCCAAAGAACCATTCAAAGGAAAAGGTGCAGATCCCAAAGCTTCTTGAAAGTTGAGAGTCGTTTGAGACTCTCTGATGGACAGTGCTCCTGAGAGAGGCAGCTGGTCTCCATGGTGAATAATATCCCAGAGAAGAAATTCATCACAGGGAAGCGCCTTGTCCGGACTGACTTGAGTCCAGCCTAAAGGCCTTGGGCCCAGAGAGGAGGCTGGAAAGTGAGCCTTGGCTTCAGCGGCTCAGCTTGTCTGGAATAAAGTGACTGGGTTTGAAGTCCAAGAGCTGAACACTAAGGGCAAATCCATGTGGGACTTTCAGCCTGTTGTGATATGAAATATCACAGTTCAAATATTACTTTGGACTTAGAGGACCCATATGTGCTCTGAGGAGGTATTGTGACCTTAGAAGCAGATCTTGGCTAGTGGGCTGACCATAGTTTCTTGTGTTTTGAAACTGTTGAATTGGACCCTTTGATCTCAGTAAGAACTTTGAAAGGAGAAGATATGCAAGTGTGTTGCTCAAAGAGATGCCTGGTCCAATTTTGGATTAAAACTCGTTATTTTTCCAAAGTGCCTCTGGTGCAGCTGTGGTTAATGGCTGACTAAGTCAGTTCCTCATAAACTAAGACATCATCATGCCCTTTCATGTCTTGTCTTTTCTCTACAAACTATCAAATCCTTCTCAAGTGCTGGATGAACTATGGGCTTTGTCAATGATTATGTACTGAGTATTTAGCTTCCTTCATTTATTTGTTTACATTCCTTTACCTTTTTGTGGAACAGTCAGTGCAGATGAGCATTTATCCTAAAACTTCCAATTAGATGCTTAACATAGAGTGACAGCCAGAATACAGTGTCTTGTCCTCCAAGAGCCAAGGAGGTTTCTCTAGCCTACCACCACTGCTAGGTGGGACCAAATGCCATTCATCTCCTGCACACTGATGGACTCAGTTATCTCAGCACTGTGTGTAACTCCAAAAAGAAAGTCCATTGATATCGAGTTCATTCCCCAACGCTTCTTCTTCAATGAATATAACTGATTTCCCATGAGATTTCCAGCATTTCCTGTGTCAGCCAAGTTTAGAAAAGCTTGAACTCAGATGATCTTTGTGTCCCAGTATATTCTCATTTGTCCATCTCAGTTCAGCATAACCAGAAAGACAAACAGGGGCGTAAAAAAGCATGTCATTCACATTTTCTCCAATCTAAAAAAGTATTGAGAATAAGTTTCTTTATGAAAAAAGCAGCTCACTGTTCTTTGTGAAGCAACTAAATTATATTATTTATATATAGAACCCAAAAAGGGAGAAAAATGATTCTCAGAGCTTTTGGTTTAGAAGCTATTGTTTGCAGGTAATTTTAAAATGTATTTTTAAAAGGCCCATTATGTTTCACTAAGGATAGTTTTCCTGGTTTCCATAGTGATATCCAAAATGTGTGTAGGTGCAATCAAAGAGAGTCATTGCATTAATAGGTGGTTTAGCATTTCTGTTGAATATGAAGGTTATTCAATGTTTTAACATAACTGAGCTATTTTTTAAGTCCTCATTCCTTAATGAATGTATTTAACATCAGATGTCTTCTTATGAAATGAGTAATAAAGCCCACTTTACTTGAAATATAAAGTAGTTACAAAGGAAAAAAAAATCTTTTTAAGGTTTCAAAGATACTGGAAGTTATTCTGGTCTTATTTTGCTTTTATTAAGATTATATGAAGAAATTCCTTTAGTCAATTACTCAGAA
This sequence comes from Giraffa tippelskirchi, assembly GCF_054371585.1. Lineage (NCBI taxonomy): Eukaryota > Metazoa > Chordata > Mammalia > Artiodactyla > Giraffidae > Giraffa > Giraffa tippelskirchi. The sequence goes on along the minus strand of NC_137280.1, from coordinate 4,808,027 downwards.
AGCATTTTTTAAATTACCTTCAATGCCACGTAAAGAAGAGAGATTGGGAGAAAATATGTGAGCAGATACAAAATGAGCTGATTCTTTCTCTCAAAGAGCTTACATCATTTTCTATCTATTAAGGAACCTAGCCTAGTTTTGTCCAGAAGTTAATTTTCACTATGGTAACAACTGAAATCAACATTTTGTATACAATGAAAGAGAGGGCAAAAAATAGTTGAAGTATCTCACAGAAAGCTCTTAGGATGCTCTTTTTTTTTTGCCTTGTACTATCTAGAACTGTCTAGAGAAGGAAATGGCAACACATTCCCGTATTCTTGCCTGGAGAATTCCATGAACAGAGGAGCCTGGCAGGCTACAGTCCATGGGGTCACAAAGCGTCACACACGACTGAGCAACTATCATTCATTCAATATCTAGAACTGATTCATTTAGAAACCAGACATCTATTAGATCTAATGAATAATTATCAAATCATTTTAAAAGCACACAGAATTAGCAAGATGTTTTGTGACCTTTATTCAACAATTATTTTCCCATTATTCTGAATTCTCATGAACTATACATGAATAATGGAACTTATGGGAAATTTTTAAAAAACAATCAAACAAACAAAAAGCCAAAACCTGACATCCTATGTTAGCCAACTGTGAGAACAAAGTGTAGCAGATTATAAGAAGAATCTAATTCAAGTTTGGAGGTAAAAGACCCTCCAAAGTGTTCTGGTGGTATGTTAATAACATACTTTAGCTGTTACATAGATGTTGATAGCAATCTTTAAATATTCTGGGTTGAACACTTAGTTACAAAGCATGCTCAAGGAAGATTAAGAATGGATCATCAGTGAACAAAATTACACAGAGAAAAACAAATGATATTGCTTATACGTGGAATCTAAAGAAATGATAGAAGTGAACTTATTTGCAACACGGAAATGGAGTCACAGATGTAGAAAACAAACTTATGGAGAAAGGAGTGGGGAGGGATAAACTGGGAGATTGAGATTGACATATACACATTAGTGTATGTAAAATAACTAATAAAAATCTACTGTATAGGACAGGGAACTTTTCTCGACACTCTATAATGACCTATATGGGAAAGAAATATAAATGAGAGGATATATATATATATGTATATATATATATATATATGTGTGTGTGTATAGCTGATTCACTTTGCTGTGCCACAGAAACAAATAATTTTTAGACTAATTATCCTCCAATAAAAATATTTTTTAAAAAGACTGAGGCATTAGTATGATTCTTAAGGGTGAAAGGGTATCAGTGTCCTTTTAAAGATATATCTATTTATCTCTGCTTACTAATATCTACTCACCTACCTGTTTATTCAGTTGAATGTTCACTGAGTGAAATATTTATTGCATATTGTGTGTTTTAGCTGTGTTTAGCATCATGGAAAAGAAAAAAATATTCTATTCTTATCTCATGGAGCAATAGACCTAAGTCAAATAACCCAAATCACTTTGAAACTCTGCTGCAAGGAGGGTAGGTATTAACAGTAGTGGTGAGTCTACGAAAGTGAGGAATTTTAACAGGACAGAAAATTGAGAAGACTCTCAGAAGAAGGAATATGTAAGATAAGATCTAAAGGAAGAAAAAGAGGTAACTGGAAAGATGGTCAGTTTCTCCAAAGGGCAAGGGAAGACAAAAATAAAGGTTCTGAGAAAGGTAGTGGCACAGCCTGCAAGTCCTGTGGTCAATAGTCCCATGGTCCATAGTCCTGTAGTCCGTATTAAGTCCCGTGGTCCATGGTCCCGTGGTCCACATTAAGTCCCGTGGTCCATAGTCCCGTGGCCCGTATTAAGTCCTGTGGTCCGTATTAAGTCCTGTGGTCCATATTAAGAAGTTCCTATCTGGTCTCAAGAGGTGTCAGTATTAAGGGCCACTGAAAAGTCTACAGAGATGTCAGTGGATATTGTTAGATTTTTGTGTCAAAGAGTTACAGTTGTGACAGTGGGGGAGAGTTGAGTTTCTTTTCTCTGGAAATAGTAGATAAATAGCACAGAAAGTCGGGTTTTTAACTTTGTTAACTGTAATTAGGTTATCTAAAATTAGCAGTTCAGAGCCCTATAAGAATGCATTATTCAGTCAATTGCATGTATTTGTTTGACACATAATAGATGTTTGAACAGGATTTTCCTGGTGGCTCAAGCAGTAAAGAATCTGCCTGCAATGCAGGAAATCCATATTCAATCCCTGGGTCGGGAAGATCACCTGGAAGTCTTTACTCTTTAGTGTAAATTCTACTTTTGACTAGTAGTCAGCCAACCTTGTCTGTAAAGGACCAATGAGTAAATATTTTAGGTTTACAGGCCACACAATCTCTGTTTCAACTGCTTGACTCTGCCATTGTAAAATGAAGGAAGCCATAAGCAATAGATAAAGAAATGAACACAGATGTTTTCCAATAAAATATTATTTGCAAAAACATTTGGGGAGCCAGGTGTAATTTGAAGGTGTAATTTTCTGACCTTTGCTCTAGACCTTCTATAACAAGGCTGAAAATATTAGAAGGGTCAGTTTTCATTCTAATCCCAAAGAAGGGCAATGTGAAAGAATGTTCATACCTCAGATATGCAGATGACACCTCCCTTATGGCAGAAAGTGAACAAGAACTAAAGAGCCTCCTGATGAAAGTGAAAGAGGAGAGTAAAAACTTGGCTTAAAACTCAACATTCAGAAAACTAAGATCACAGCATCTGGTCTCATCACTTCACAATAAACAGATGGGGAAACAGTGGAAACAGTGAAAGACTTTATTTTGGGGGGCTCCAAAATCACTGCAGATGGTGATTGCAGCCATGAAATTAAAAGACACTTGCTCCTTGGAAGAAAAGTTATGACCAACCTAGACAGCATATTAAAAAGCAGAGACATTACTTTGCTAACAAAGGTCTGTCTAGTCAAACCTATGGTTTTTCCAGTAGTCATGTATGTATGTGAGAGTTGGACTATAAAGAAAACAGAGTGCCAAAGAATGATGCTTTTGAACTGTGGTGTTGGAGAAGACTCTTGAGAGTCCTTTGAACAGCAAGGAGATCCAACCAGTCCATCTTAAAGGAAATCAGTCCTGAATATCCATTGGAAGGGCTGATGCTGAAGCTGAAACTCTAATACTTTGACCACCTGATGTGAAGAACTGACTCACTGGAAAAGACCCTGATGCTGGGAAAGATTGAGGGCAGGAGGAGAAAGGGACGACAGAGGATGAGATGGTTGGATGGCATCACTGACTCGACGGACACGAGTTTGAGTAAGCTCCAGGAGTTGGTAATGGACAGGGAGGCCTGGTGTGCTGCACTCCATGGGGTCGCAAAGAGTCGGACACGACTGAACAACTGAACTGAACTGAACTGATGGACTTCCCTGATGGCTCAGTGGATAAAGAATCCACCTTAAATGTAGGAGGCACAGGAGATACAGACTTGATCCTTGGGTCAGGAAGATCCCTTAGAGGAGGAAATGACAAACCACTCCAGTAATCTTGTCTGGAAAATTCCATGGACAGAGGAGCCTGGCAGGTACATTCCACAGGGTCACAAGAGTTGGACATGACTCTACACATGGATACATTGCATCGACAGGCTAAAGAAGAAACATCACACTGTCATATCAATAGATTCAGAAAAAGCATTTAACAAAATCCAAAGCCTCTTCATGATAAAAACTCTCAGCAAATTAGAAATCGAAAGACACTTGAACTGATAAACAATATCTATAAAACACCTACAGCCTGCATCATGCTTAATGGTCAGGAATCTCCCAATAGGATCAGGCTCAAGGCAAGAATATCTCCTGTCACCACTGTTTTTCAACCTTGTATTGAAAGTCTAGACTAAAGCAGTAAGGCAAAAAAAGGAAACTGAACATATATAGATTGGGAAGGAAGAAATAAAACTATTTTTGTTTGCATAAGGCATGATTGTCTCTTTAGAAAATCCAAAGAAACTGATTTTTAAAACTCCTGGATTAATACACAATTATAGCAGGGTTTCAGGAGATTTGGTTAATATATAAAAGTCATTGTGTTCAGCAATAAACAAGTGAAAAATGAAATTATATACACAGTACCATTTGCATTAGACTTCAGAAAAATGAAATAAGTACTAATGTAACAAAATATGTACAAATCTGTATAAGGAAAACCACAGAACCCTGAAGAATGAAATTTTTTTTAAAAAAAGGTAAATAGATGGAGAAAGATTCCATGTTCATGGATAGGAAGACTCAATATTGTCAAGATATCAGTTCATCTTAACATGATTCAACACAATTTCAGCTGAAATCCCAGAAAGTTATTTTGTGGATATTGACAAACTGATTCTAAAGTTTATTTGGAAAGGCAAAAGACCCAGAGCAGCCAGCACAATATTGAAGGAAAAGAACAGGTGAAGGACTGGCACTGCTAACTCCAAGACTTACTATAAAGCTACAGTAGTCAAGACCCTGTGGTACCGGTGAAGAATGGTACAACATCAATGGTACAAAATGGAGAGCCCAGAAATAGACCCACATAAATATAGTCAACTAGGCTTTGACATGGGGTCGCTAAGAGTCGGACACGACTGAGCAACTTCACTCACTTTTCTCTTTCATGCACTGGAGAAGGAAATGGCAACCCATTTCAGTATTCTTGCCTGGAGAATCCCAGGGACGGCGGAGCCTGGTGGGCTGCCGTCTATGGGGTCGCACAGAGTCGGACACGACTGAAGCGACTTAGCAGCAGCAAGCTTTGACAAAGGCTCAAAGGCCAGACAATGGAAAAGAAATAGACTTCTCAAAAAACAGTTTAAAAATTCATATACAACACCAAAGGCATGATCTTTGAATGAAAGAATTGATAAACTGGACTTCATTAATACTAAACGTTTCTGCTTTGTGAAAGACACTGTCAAGAGAATGAAAAGACAAGCCACAGACTGGGAGAAAATATTTGAATTAAAAAATCAAAGACCTTAACAGTCACCTTCCCAAAGAAGATATACACATGGCAGGTAAGCATATGAAAAGATGCTCCACATTACATCCACACAAATACTGCACACAGGTTATAGACAGATGCTTATAGCAATTCTATTCGTAAATCCCCTAAATAAACTTAAAACTCTTTTAGAGTAGTGGAAATAAAGCAAAAATAAACAGAGAGGACCTAATCAAGTTTAAAAGGTTTTGCAAAGCAAAGGAAACCATAAATAAATGCAGACAACCTACAGACTGGGAGAAAAATATTTGCAAATGTGCTACCCTTAAGGAATTAATTTCCAAAATATACAAACAGCTCAAAGCTTAATATCAAAACAGCAAACAGTTGAATAAAAAAATGGCTCAAAGACCTAAATAGACATTTCTCCAAAGAAGACATACAGCTGGCCGACAGGCACATGAAAAGATGCTCAATCTTGTTAATTATTAAAGAATTAGCTATGACTTCACAAACATTTAGAATGGCCATAATTAAAAAGTCTAGAAATACTAAATGCTGGCAAAAGTATGGGAAAAAAAAGGAACACTTGTACACTGTCAGTGGAAATGTAAATTGGCATAGCCACTATGGAGAATATTATGGAGATTTCTTAAATAGTTTAAAAATAGAATTACCTTATTTTCCTGAAATTCCACTCCTGGGCATATATCTGGAAAAAGCTCCAATTCAAAAAGATATATGCACCCCAATGTTCATGGTTACACCTGTTTATAACAGTCAAGACATGGAAGCAACTTAAATGCCCATAAATAGATGAATGGATAAAGAAGATGTGGTATGTGTACCGACAGTGGAGTATTACTCAGCCATGAAAAGAATGAAATAATGCCATTTGCAGCAACAATGGATGTACCTAGAAATTATCATGCTAAGTGAAGTAAGTCAGACAAAGACAAATATCCTATAATGTTACTTATATGTGGAATCTAGAACATGATACAAATGAACCTATTTACAAAACAGAAATAGACACACAGACTTAGAAAACAAACTTAAGGAAAGGAAGGGAGAGATAAATTATGAATTTGGAATTAACATATATATTACTATATGTAAAGTAGACAAACAGCATAGGGAGCAATATTCAATCTTGTAATAACCTAAAATGGAAAGAATATACATATATATATATATGTACATATATATATATATACACAGAACTGAATCACTTTTCTGAAACTAACAAAATATTGTAAATTAACTATACTTCAACAAAAAAATAATTCAAAAAACCCCCAAACTTGTGAGCAACCAAGATCCTTGAGTAGGTGAATGGATAGATTACTGTGTTATATTGAGACAATGGAGTATTCTTCAGCACTAAAAAGTAATGAGCTATCAGGCCATGAAAAGACAGGAAACTTAAATGCATATCACTAAGTAGAAGAAGCCAATCTGGAAAAATCACATACTGTTTTATCCAACTGTATGACACTCTGGAAAAGGGAAACTGTGGAGACAATAAAAAGATTCAGGGTTACGGGGGTTTGGGGAAGTGTTGAACTGGTAGAGCACAGAGGATTTTTAGAGCCGTGAAGTCACTCTGTGTGATACTATAGTGGTGGATATATATCATCATTCATATGTCCAAACCTGTAGATGAACAGCATCATGAATGAGACTTAGTGTAAACTATGGACACTGAAGAATAATGATGTGTCAGTGCAGGTTCACACACTGGAGCAAATGTACTGTTCTAGCTGTGAATGTTTACAATAAGGAGGCTAATCACGTGTGGGGCAGGGAGTTTATGGAAATCTCTTACCTTCTTCTCAACTTTGCGCTGAATCCAAAACTGCCCTTAAAAAAAACAAAAAACTATTACAAAAAAAAAGAGAAAATGAAACCCAAAGTAAGAAAAAAGAAGTAAATAATAAAGCTGACAAAGCCCTAAAAAGATTTTTTTTTAATATCAATTAAGTTGAAAATATTAGGGTGGCATTTTCATATTTGAATGTTTTAAAAATCTTCAGCTATTTTAATTTTTATGTGTGATGGTTAATTTTTGCTGTCACCATGACTGGAAAAAGGGGTGCCCAGGTAACTGGTAAAACATCATTTCTGGTTGTATCTATGAGGGTGTTTCTAAAAGAGATTAACGTTTGAATCAGTAGGCTGAGTAAAGAAGTTTACTTTCACCAATGTAGGTGGGATGGATCACCAAATTCCCTGAGGTCTGGATGGAGGAAGGGTGAATCTGCTCTGTTTCAGCTGGATATTGGTGCTCTTGGTTCTCGGGCCTTTTCAACAACTTGTGCTGGAACAGTTATATATTCACATGCACAGAAGTTGAATTTAGACACCAACTTTACCCCTTTACAAAAGTTAACTCACAGTGCATCATAGACCGAAGTGTAAAACACAGAACTATAAAGTGCCTGCAAGATAACATTGGAGGAAATCTAGATAACTTTGGTTTGGTGATGACTTTGTAGATACAACATCAAAGGCGTGATCTTTGAATGAAAGAATTGATAAGCTGGACTTCATTAAAATTAAAAACTTCTGCTTTGTGAAAGACACTGTCAAGGGAGTGAAAAGACAGCCATGGACTGGGAGAAAAAAATTTACAAAAGATATATCTGATAAAATATTTACAAAAGACATACCTGATAAAATATTTACCAAAGACATAGCTGATAAAATATTTATGTGGCCAAGAGAGATCAGCTCCCTTAGGTCTTATTTTATGGGCACAGATCTTATCCATAAGGGCTCCACCTTCATGACCCAATTATCTTTCAAAGGCCCCATCTCCAAATACTACCACATTGGGAATTAGAGCTTCAACGTACAAACTTTGGTGGGGGTGGATGGACACAAACCTTCAGTTCATAGCATACGTGCTTTCCTGAAAGAGTAGAGAAGGATGGCATCTTAAGGAATACTTTGAGAATTATAACAGCCTTAGGTAGCTCCATGAGAACGTATCCTGAGTTGGAACATTGCTTGTCATACTTGTTGAGGTAGGGGAGAAAAAAGTTAAGAATTAATGAACTATCCCAGCTAATGAAGTCTCT